>NC_091438.1:46215597-47415597 GCF_964237555.1 Oryctolagus cuniculus
GGAAAAAATGGTTCCAGCAGCATTTGATTAGCCAGCTGAAAGGTTCAGTGTCTCCATCTCTGTAACCCATTCATGAGAAATCAGGCAGGAAGTTCTGGATTAGACCTCTTCGTGCAATGTGGCAGGCAGGAAAAGCTGGAAGACATTCCATCTTCAAAACTAGTAGCTCCCATAGCATGTATCTAAAGGAAAAAAATGATGAAATCATAAAAAGAGAAAGCAACAAGTTTGCCATGGAACCTCATAGAACTTTTAGAAATCAAAGTGTAATTGTTCAAAAACAGGAACATTTCCATGAGTGTTAAAGGTCTGTTTAAACACAAGAAATATGGAGCTGAAGACATTACCCTCATTCCCTGTCAAAAAAAAAAAAAAAAAAAAAAAGCCGGCGCTGCAGCTCAGTAGGCTAATCCTCCGCCTTGCGGCGCCAGCACACCGAGTTCTAGTCCCGGTCGGGGCACCGGCTTCTGTCCCGGTTGCCCCTCTTCCAGGCCAGCTCTCTGCTGTGGCCAGGGAGTGCAGTGGAGGATGGCCCAAGTGCTTGGGCCCTGCACCCCATGGGAGACCAGGAGAAGCACCTGGCTCCTGCCATCGGATCAACACAGTGCGCCGGCTGCAACGCGCCTGCCGCGGCGGCCATTGGAGGGTGAACCAACGGCAAAGGAAGACCTTTCTCTCTGTCTCTCTCTCTCACTGTCCACTCTGCCTGTCCAAAAAAAAAAAAGAAAAGAAAAAAAAGAAATTACCCTCATAGAAGCTAGGCTGGTAAAGCTGCAAACCTTTGCTGTCCATCTATTTAGAAACTGAGGAGCTGTGGAATGGTATTTCTTTCTCTCGTTTTCCTGCTCTAATTATTCCATCTTGTGGGTATACAGAGGTTTCACTGCTGCCTGAATGGCGCGAGCATGAAGGAGTTAAATGTGAGTTCTCGTGAATGGATGGGTGGATGACACTGAAGTTATCCGCCAAGTATTACTCTACCACAAAGATTTAAAGCAAACCTTTAAAAGCTACACTCCTTAGTTTTCTTCAAGAGAAAAGGAAAAATTGGGCAATCCTTAGGCTAATTTTTTTGTTTGCTTTTTCGAATTTAGGTGGCTTTTCTGTTTTTCTTTTCTAGAAGCTCAGATCATTTAACAGTCTGGTGACACTGAAACTTTACTTTCTAGTCACTGGGTTTCACATTCTGGAAGCTTTTCCCTCTGAAATGCACAATTAAATCCTATCCTGTGTTTTTACTGGAAATTCAGTTGATACTTTTGAGTTCTCATTACTTTTATGATCTCACAGCAAAATCAATCTCCAAATCGCTTCTACAAGTTATTTCTCTTTATTCAGTAGTTCCTCCAACAGATGCATCTCCTCAGTGATGGTGATGGTGGTGAAAACACTAAGTTAGTCTCCAGCACCACTGTCTCAGTGTGCATTGAGCTCTATCCCGGGAAGATATGGATTTACCCACCTCACCTAAGTCATGTGACAAGCGTAACAAGCTCAAATGCAAATGGGAAGCAGGACTTTCAGTCAGACTGGTGTGGATTTGAATCTCACATTGCAGCATATTAGTATCACATAAATCTAATTAGATTATCTGGCAAAACTGGATGAAGATAAATTATCTAAAGCCTATTGTCTGTGCCCACCAAGCTAATTTGTGCCAAAATATTAGTTACATTTAAAAATTATACTGTATAAACATAATTGCTTTATTATTCTCTATTTCCTGAGATCCTTTCTCTTAGCTTCTCTACTAGTCAAGGGCTTTCTGTTGTGAAGGATAGAATGCTTAACTCACGTAGCTTAAGCGAAAAAGGAAACACTGGCCAGTGTGATGGGGAAATCAGATAATGCTGGGTACAGATGTTCAAGGCTGCCATTAGGAATCTCTGCCGTGCTGATAACTTCCTCTCCATCTAGAGAATTCCTAGTGGTACTGCAGAGGCATGACGTGCATTTCTATACTCTACCTCCTATTTCTGCTAACTGAAACCTCACCTTCAGGTGTTACCCTTTTCATTATGGTGCTGTACCTCCAGGTTTCCCAAAGGTGACTGTAACCACTATTCTTAGGTTAAAATTAATTAACTAAAGTTAAGGATTCCATTTCTCATTCACAGTAGCTGTTTTTCCAATGCAGAATGCCCACATGTGGCTACCATCTTGGACAGACAGCTCAGATAAGGTATATTTATATCACGCTGAAAGTTCTGTTGGATAGCTCTGGCTTGGAACAGCAAACTGTTACCAGCAATTTGTTATTATTAGATGCCTTTCCAATGACAGTTCTCTAAAGGGGATTGGACAAAGGAAATGAGACTGTCTCACGTTTTTACTTCTCTGAAGGATTTCAGCTCCTTTTAGACTTCCTCTGAATCTCCACAAAGAATCATCTCTGAATCCCTGGTGATCTCTTTGAACCAGGTCCAGAATGGCAACCTAGGATTGTATGCCCAGAGCAGTGAGGCATGGGAAGAGGAGCATGAGAGCTCACAGTGTTGGAGCCCTTAAGGCAGTCTAATTGCTAACCTAAGACTAGTGGTTACAGTCACCTTTGGGAAACCTGTGCTAATTGCTATCAGATATCATAAATTTCCACCCTTGGCCGTGTACTTGATCATCTATCAATGTTATGTTATCCTGACAAAATGTTATTTTTCCTTTTTTTTTTTTATTTCTACAGACCTATCCCCCTTTGTTCTGTTGTTGTGATAAACAGCCAAATTGATAAAATTGAAGGAAGGAAATATTTTATTTCCTGTGATATTCGCAGTGTTGATGAGAAGACGCTTTACTCAGAGGCCACGAGTAAGAAGCCACCACTCTCTCTCTTTTTGATTTGGGTTGCATTAGAGTTTTGTTTGTGTTTGGTTTGGGGTTTTGTTTTGTTTTGTTTTGCTTTGCTTTGCTTTGGTTTATAATTCACACATGCCCAGAAATTCTCAAATCCCTGTCACCCACAAGAACAAGTTAAAGGTATTTTTATGCAAGGGTACTTCAAAAAGTTCATGAATAAATGGGATTAAAAGATAAGTTTATCTTGATGCAAAAAAATTTTGAAACCTATATATAGTTTTTCATAATACTCATTTCCATGAACACTTTGAAGACCCCTTGTACATTTCTGGTAAAAGTGTACTTGCCAAAATCTACTGAAATTACAAAGTTCTATACCCTTTAGCCAGTTTATCCCATGGATGTACTAACAGGTGCATAATGAAAGTGTCACTATAGAGTTCCAATAATTGTGTTTCAATATTATTTGGAAAAAAAAAGATTGTCAAAATGTAGGTACCTATGAATAGAAGAATGGGTAAAAAACTAGTATGTGCGTAAACTATATTGGGTATGAAATGGAATGAAAAATATTGTGTTGCCATGAATAAGAAGAGGGAACTTTGATATGGAGCTCTCATTAAGCTATGAATGGACTGCAAGATGAATGACAGTAAATAGAGAATGTTATCATTAGTATAGAAAAAATAAAGAAGCTCACCCCATTCTCTTTCCATTTTCTTCCTCTTTTCCTTTCATCCTTACTTCCTTCCTAAGTAACTTTTTCCAAAAGCCATTAGGTAGAATCAGGTGGGTAGGCCCAGTGATGAGGAGAGGTGACTACAGTGGCTCAGCAGAGTCAGCCTGAGTGGAGTGAGGAAGGTGTCTCCCAGAGGAGTGGCCAATCGCAGGGTGTCCCATGCAGAGTGGCCTGGGCGTCAGAGTCCACACAGGTAGAGGGTTCAGCATGTTAGGGCTGGCAGCAGTGGCAGGAGCCACATTTACACTGTTGGAGAAGGGAGTTGCAGATGTTAGGCAGGAACTGGATACGTTGGACATATATGTTTTGTTCAAGATTTATTTATTTATTTGAAAGGCATAGTTACAGAGAGAGGGAGAGACAGAGATCTTCTGTCCCCTATTTCATTCCCCAAAGGGCCACAATGACTGTAGCTGGGCAGGCCAAAGCCAGGAACCTGGAACTCCATCCTGGTTTCCCATGTGGATGGCTGAGGCTCAAGCGCTTAGGCCATCTTCTGCAACGTTCCGAGGTGCATTAGCAGGGAGGTGAATTGAGTTACAGAGAGAGAGAGGAGGGAGAGATAGATATCTTCCATGCATGAGTTCACTCCCCAGATAACTACAGTAGCCAGGGCTGGGCCAGGCTGAAGGCAGGAGCCAGGAGCTTCATCCAGGTTTCCCACGTGGGTGGCAGAGGCCCAAACATTTGCCATCTTCAGCTGCTTTACCCAGGCCATTAGCAGGGAGCTGAATCCGAAGTGGAGCAGCCAGGACACAAACTGGTGTATATACGGGATGCTGGAGTCACAGGCTGTGGCTTTACCTGCTATGCCACAACACTGACCCCAGGACCAAACTCCTTGAGCCATCACCGCCACCTCCCAGGATCTGTAGTACCAGGAAGCTGGAGCCAAGAGCCAACGCCAGAAATTGAACCCATGCAATCAGATGAGGGCATTCACCCAGCTAGGTGAAATACTGACTCTAGTATATTTATCTTTAAAATTTAATGGCAAGAGGCTGGTGCCGTGGTGCACCCGGTTAATCCTCTGCCTGCAGTGCCGGCATCCCATATGGGCTTTGGTTCTAGTCCCGGTTGCTCCTCTTCCAGTCCAGCTCTCTGCTATGGCCTAGGATAGCAGTAGAAGATGGCCCAAGTGCTTGGGCCCCTGCACCTGCATAGGAGACCTGGAAGAAGCACCTGGCTCCTGGCTTCGGATCAGCACAGCTCTGGCCGTTGCGGCCATTTAGGGAGTGAACCAACAGAAGGAAGACCTTTCTCTCTGTCTGCAACTCTATCTGTCAAATAAATAAATAAAATCTTTAAAAAAAAATTAATGGCAAATACCCTGGGACCTACCATCAAATAAAAACTAGAATCTTTTTTGTTAAGATTTATTTACTTATTTGAAAGAGTTACACAGAGAGAGAAAGAGAGGCAGGGGCCAGCTCTGTGGCACAGTAGGTTAATCCTCTGCCTGCAGTACCTGCATCCCATATGGGTGCCGGTTCAAGTCCTGGCTACTCCACTTCTGATCCAGCTCTCTGCTATGGCCTGGGAAAGCAGTAGAAGATGGCCCAAGTCCTTGGACCCCTGCACCCATGTGGGAGACCGGAAAGAAGTGCCTGGCTCCTAGCTTCAGATCAGCACAGCTTCGGCCATTGCAGCCAATGGGGGAGTGAACCAATGGAAAGAAGACCTTTCTTTCTGTCTCTTCCTCTCACTGTCTGTAATTCTACCTCTCACATAAATAGATAAATAAAATCTTTTTTTTAAAAAAATGGCTGGAACTGGGCTGATCCAAAGCCAGGAGCCAGAAGCTTTTTCCAGGTCTCCCACGTGGGTACAGGGGCCCAGGGAGTTGGTTCCATCTTTTACTGCTTTCCCAGACCATAGAAGAGAGCTAGATAGGAAGTGGGGCAGCCAGGACTCAAACTGGCGCCCATATGGGATGCTGGCCCTCAGGCAGCAGCTTTACCCAATACACCGCAGCGCCAGTCCCATAAAATCTTAAAAAAAAAAAAAAAAAAAAAAAAAAAAGGAGGAGGAGGAGGAGAGGCAGAGGCAGAAAGAGAGAGGTCTTCCATCTGCTGGTTCACTCCCCAGTTGGAGTTGGCCACAACAGCCAGAGCTGCACAGATCCAAAGCCAGGAACCAGGAGCTTCTTCCAGGTCTTCCACATGGGTGCAGGGCCCCAAGGACTTGGGCCATCTTTCACTGCTTTCCCAGGCCATAGCAGAGAGCTGGATCGGAAGTGGTGCAGCTGGGACTCAAACCGGTGCCCATATGGGATGCCGGCTCCGCAGGTGGCAGCTTTACCTGCTACACTACAGCACCAGCCCCAAAACTAGAATCTTAAAAATATTTTATTCCTGCCTAGTTATTATTCACATCCCAACTACCTCCTTAGAGGTAACCATTTTGTGGAGGGATTCTTTTAAGATTTTTTTTAAAAGGCAGAGTTACAAAGAGAGAGAAACAGAGGTGTGGGAGGATTTTTAGATTTATTTACTTATTTGGAAAGCAGAGTGACAGAGAGGGAAAGATAGAGATCCACAGAGAGAGAGATTATAAGAGATCTTCCAACAGGCTCACTCTCCAAATATCAGGGCTGGGCCAGGCAGAAAACAGTAGGTAGGAACTCCATCTGGGTATCCCACGTGGTAGGGCCCCAAGTACTTGGGCCGTCATCCACTGCCTTCCTGGGTGCATTAGCAGGAAGCTGGATCAGATGCAGCGTTCCAGTATGGGATGCCGCTGTCCCGAGTGGCAGCTTAACCTGCTGCAGCACAACTCTGGCCCTGTGTTTTGGATTCTCTTGTGCCTTTTCATTTTCAGTTTTTGTCTTACCAAGAATCTAAGTATGTATAGGGAACACATTGTTTAGTTTCTTTTTTAGCTTTGTAGAAAAGAGATACAGATGCTTTTCTGGGGCTTCATTTTTCACTCACTTTATGTGACTCAAGTGCATCCATGCTGCTGGCTGTGTAGTTTGCTCATTTATACTTTTGCGTAATGCTGCTTGTGTGACAATACCACAGTCAGTGTAACTGTTCTTCATACAACAGGCCTCTCACTGCTGTGAATGGGCTGCGTGAACATCCTTGTTCATGTCTCTCGGTGGTACACATGGGTGAGAGCTTGACATATTCTTAGGAGCAGAGTTTCTAGGCTGCAGGATATGTGAGCGTCAACTTTAAAGAAGGATGTCCAGTGGGGTCAGAGCTGTGGTGCAGCAGGTAAAGCCGCCGCCTGCGGTGCTGGCATCCCATCTGGGTGCCAATTCGAGTCACAGCCGCTCCACTTCAAATCCAGCTCTCTGCTATGGTCTGGGAAAGCAGCAGAGGACGGCCCCAGTCCTGGGGCCCCTACATCCACGTAGGAGACGGGGAAGAAGCTCGAGGCTCCTGGCTTTGGATTGGCCCAGCTCTGGCCATCACGGCTGGAGTGAACCAGCAGATGGAAGACATCTCTCTCTCTCTCTCTCTCTCTCTCTCTCTCTCTCTCTGCCTCTGTAACTCTTTCAAATAAATAAATAAATAAATCTTTAAAAAAAAGAAGTATGTCCAAATATTTTCTAAAACTGTACCAAATTCCACTCCCATCAGCAAGATACAAGAGTCTTTGATCCCTGACTTCTCTTGCAATTAGTAAAATCAAGCTTTTTTCTTTCCCCTATGAAATGGTATCTCAGTGTGGTCTTGATTTACATTTCCCTGATAACCTGTCAGATTGAATACTTCTTTGCATGTTTACTGTCTACATTTATTTTGCATTGTGTGAAATTCCAGTTTGTTCAGCTTTTTCTACTTCTCATTTTCTTACTGATTTATAGAAGTTCTTTCTGCATCCTATATTAGACTAATCCTTTTGCTAGATGTATAAGTTGCACATATTTCCTGCCAGTGCAGCTTGTTTTTTAAGGTCTCTTTTATGAATAAAATTTTTAATGTTAATACAGTTACATTTGTTAGATATTTTTCCCTCTGTGGTTAATGCTTTTTGTGTCTTGTTTAAGAAATTCATTTTTCCCTTAAATACCTGCTGTTGCAGGAATGAAGAATAAAAGGAACAGGAAGGATATCATGAATAATTTGAATCCATTCCTGACTGTAGTAATTTTAGTATCACAAAGGTACCAGATGACTTGGTTGTCATTTTACTCCTTTTCCTTTCCCTGCTATCTCTAATGGAAGTGCTAATTAATGAACCATGAAATGGCCAAGAAGTAGAGGATCTGGTTGCCTGGTCCTGGTCTCCTCCCCTAGGGGGAGTAATACACTATTGTGACAGTCAAGCACTGATTCTTAATGTGGCCGGAACAAGAGTGGGAAGACAGACTGAAGGTACAGATATGAAGTTAAAGCCCCTTGTGTACTTGGAGCGCTCCACCAGACTGAGCCCGCTGACTCATGATCTTCCATTATTTTGTTTGCTTAGGCTTATTTATAAAGCTGGATCCTAACAAAGCCTGAAATAAAAGATCTTCTGGTGGGGGCTGGCATTGTGGCATAGAAGGTAGAGCTGCTGCCTGCAGTGTCAGCATCCTATATGGGCACCGATTCGAGTCCTGGCTGCTCCACTTCCAACCCAGCTCCCTGCTATGGCCTGGGAAAGCAGCAGAAGATGGCCCAGGTCCTGGGCCTTTGCACCCACATATGAGACACAGAAGAAGCTCCCGGATCCTGGCTGCAGATCGGCCCAGCTCTGTCTGTTGCAGCCATTTGGAGAGTGAACCAGCGGATGGAAGACCTCTCTCTGCCTCTGCCTCTGCCTCTGCCTCTCTCTGTAACTCTGCCTTTCAAATAAATAAATCTTTTTTTAAAAAAATCTTCTTGGTGAATTCCACACTTTTGTGCATCAGGCCTTCCCTCTTCCAGATGAGACCGATGCCCCCACTCCTGCCTGCTCACCCTCTGATGAACCCCCAGGAGGAAGCCTGCCAACACTGGCCTTCCTGAACAGTCTTCTGAATATGACAGGAGGAGCTCACTTTCCACCAGAAAGACTGCTGAGATGTGTGCGAGCTCCTCGAAGCTGTGCAAGAGGGACATCTGCCCCACCGCAGACTGAAGAAAGGATTGTATTGAAACTTTTACTGAAAATTTGGAAATGCTAGAAAACCAAGTGAAGGAGCAAATACATGGGAGTGCAGCGGGTATGTACATATGCACACACGTTGAAAGCTACAAAGCTGGCTTTGGTTATCTGAACAAACCTTTTTGGCCAGAGTAGGAAACAGTTCCTATAGACGTGGATACCTCAAGTCTGTTCTCTGGGTTTCTAGGAATTAAACTATTGCCATTTGGGACTGTAGCAGGTAAAGCTGCCGCCTGCAGTGCCGGCATCCCATGTGGGTGCCAGTTCTGTCACCGGATCAAAAAGCCGTGGAAGCCATGGGTTCTGTCTTCAAGCAATAAAGAGTTCAGGCATGAGACAGAGAGCGAAGTGATAAGGCTTTACTGGGAATAGGGACAGAGAGACAGTGCCCAGTCACTCGGACTGGGGGAAAACAAGGTTACATGGTTGACTGGAGAGCATGCCCAGAATGCACCTGGGCAGGGCGGCTCAGCAGAGAGGTGAGCAGCAGACTGTTTGGACTCCCTAGGTTTTTAAGGGAGTCTGTTTACCTACCTCCTCCTCTCCTCCAGGACAAAGGATGGCTAAGTCCTAGTGGAAGGGTTTATTGGGTGAAAATTAGAAAATTCCTCCCCAGATTTGCTGGGCCTGGGCAAAAGGGTTACCATTAGGGCATCTATGAAGGTTTTATTGCCCCATGTTATCAGGTCAGGTAACCTCTTTGGTCCTGAGGAGAGAGAATTCCTGGGAGCTTTCCTTGGAGAAGGGCTGGGACCACCTGGGAGGTTATCAGGGTCTGGGCAGGACTTTGAAGTACAAAAATGCTGGGCTTCTGGAGCTTCCGCAGTAGGTGCTGATCTTCAGGCCTGTCTCACACACACATAGGGTAAATTTCTGACTTCCCACCTAACAGTTCAAATCCAGTCCTTGGGCCCCTGCCCCCATGTGGGAGACCCGGAAGAAGCTCTAGTTTCTGGCACAGCTCCGGCCTTTGCAGCTAACTGGGGAGTGAACTAGCGGATGGAAGACCTCTGTCTCTCTGCCTCTCCTTCTCTCTGTGTAACTCTGACTTTCAGATAAATCTTTAAAAAAAAAAAAAAAAAAAAAAAAAGCTGTCATTCGCCATTCTTAACATAGGCTGTGCTGTCCTATCTCCCCACCTATATAGTCTCTCATCAGTGGAAGTGCTCCGTAACAAAGTACCCTACACAGGATGGCTTACACCAACAACAACTCCATAATTCTGGAAGCCAGATCAAAATCAAGGACTTAACAAGGCTGTGCTCCCTCTGAAGGTGCTGGAGGAGGATCTGTTCCATTCTCTCCCAGCTAGGATAGCCACAGGCAAGCTTTGGTTTGTAGATAATATCTCCGCAATCTTGCATCTTGTGTGACAGTCTGTGTGACTTTGTCTTTCCTTGGTGCATATCTGCCTCTGTGTCTGGAGTTCTCCTTCTTAGAAGAACACCAGTCATATTGTGCGGTCTATCTGAATGACCTCGGCTACCTCTGTAAAGACCCTGTTTCCAAATATGGTCACATTACAAGGTCCTGGAAATAAAGACATCATCCTATCCTTTTGGAAGGAACATATTTCAACCCACAGAAGAGCCTCAGACAAGACTAAAAATTAATTGGGAGATTAATATTCTGGAAAACATTCTGTTTGCTACTGTAGGCACTAGATTCTTTAAGTGTCTCTTTTTTTATTTTTTATTTATTTCAGAGGTAGAGTTACAGAGAGAGGTCTTCCATCTTCTGGTTCACTCCCCAAGTGGCTGCAATAGCAAGAGCTGGGCTGGCTCTCCCACATGGGTGTAGGGGCCCAAGCACACACTTGAGCGATCTTCCACTGCTTTCTTAGGCCTCAAACAGAGGGCTGAATCAGAAGCAGAGCAGCCAGGACACAAACTGGCGCCCTTATGGGATGCCAGCACTGCAGGCAGAGGCTTAGCCCGCTACACCACAGCACCAACCCCAGGCAGTAGATTCTTTGGGCTTCCTTTCTTGCTTTTCTTTCCCCATAAGACGTTTAGGCTGAACCATGTGAAATTGCCATTTTTGAAGTTGATTGAACATCAACAGTTTACTGTTCCAACCTTGTAACTTAGGGATAGCCTGTATCACTCTACCTAGATTTCCTTCTGTTACCGGAGAATGACAGGGTTCTTGTCTTCGTGCAAGAAAGAATTCAGGCGTAAGACAGAGTAGTGGAAAGTAAAAAGTAGCAAAGTTTATTAGGGTAGGGACATCTGTAAGAACGGATGGGCACCTCTCCAGACAGGACCTGAGAGTGCCCAGTCACTCGGACTCGGGGTTGGGGGGGAGCGAGGTTACATGGTTGAGTAGAGAGATTACACCTGACCAGGCCAGGCGGATGACTCAGCAGAGAGGCAGAGGGCTGAGAGCACAGTCTGGTTGAGGCCAGGGGTTTTTAAGGAGATGGGTCTTTGTCTTCATACATCTCCTCCTGAAACAAAGGATTTTATGGATGTAAATGTTAAGAAGTTCCTATCTGAGTTTTCCCTTGAAGGTACATTTCCTCCTCCTGAGTTTTCCCTTGAAGGTATCAGACAGGAGGAAGGGTGAGCAGGACCCCCTAGAGAATCAGGATCTGGAACAGGGTGTTTGAAATGCAAATACTGGGCTGCATCTGGGAGATTGTGGAAGATTTGTCAGGCAGAAGGGGTGGGGACCTCCACCTGGCAGATTATCAGGTAGAAGAGGGCAGGGCAAGATGCAAATACTGAGCTGCCCCTGAAACATTATCAGGATGACTTTGAGATGCAGATGCATATGCTGGACATAGTCTTCTCTTTAGGCCTGTTACACACACATAAGCTCATATCTAACTTCCTACCTAACATTCCCCCCTCAAGAGGCAAATACCCAAAATTCTTCTTTGGGATTATGGGTGGAGTTCCGTTTTCTGTAACTTCATCAAAGCTGGCATGTGGGTGTCACAGAGGATTTGGGTATCTCCTCTTGCTATCTGTCTTATGGTATGCAACAGTGGCTTTGGAAAGACTGTCCTGCTCAGTCCAGAGGGCTGCTCAGGTCGTCCAATGGAATGGGCTGGAAGCCTTGTCTGACGACCATTTGGAGTTTGACAGCTTTTATTCTGTTAGAGACAAAACGAACAAGGGCATTAAAAACACACGGTCCAAAGAGAAGCAGCAAGATTATGGAAGTTATTGGGCCAAGGAGAGGAAATAGCCAAGATTTCCATGACCAGATGTCAGGCCAGAAATCCCAGCCCTGCTTGGCCTGTTCCTGGAGGTGCTTGGCTTTGTCCAGGAAAGTACGAATTTGGGTTTGTACCTGTCCAGTCTGATTGCCCCAGAAACAACACTCTTCTGGAGCATGGCACAGACACCTCCCTGAGCAACAGTTAGCATGTCTAATGCTCATCTGTTTTGGAGAACAACTGCAGCCAAAGAGTTGATCTGATTTTGGAGAGTGAAGAGAGATGCTGCTATTTGGGTGTTAAGACCAGCCAGTTCGGAGGAGAGGCTAGTATACATGTTGTTTGCTGATACTGCACCTGTTGTGCCTGTAGCAACTCCTGCCACTCCAGCCACCCTGCTGACCCCTACCAGGATGGGGATCAGGGGGGGAATCCTCTTGGAAAGTCGAGAAGTAGTGTGTAAGGGAATCGGTATGGAAGCTGAAGCATTAGCAACAGATATAGTAGACAGGACATAGGCCAGGGGACAGAGCCCTGTCCAGTTAGAAGGTAAGCATTGGTAAGCAAGAGTCCCACAGACAAAGTATATCCCCCCTGTGGGAGGGAGGCACCCAGAGAGGTGGTGTACGCTAAGTTGGGAATTTTCAGTAGTGGTGCATTTGAAGAAGTATGTGGCAGCAAAGGAAGCTGCAGTTAGCAGACTAAAACATGGGGTGTTGTTGTGGGAAGTAAAAAGTAGCAAAGTTTATTAGAGTAGGGACATCCACAAGAATGGACGGGCAGCTCTCCAGACAGGACCTGAGAGAGAGTGCCTGATCTACATTTAGGTGGGGGGGTGGGTAAGGAGATAGGTCTCCTCTTCACACATTTCCTCCTGAAACAAAGGATTTTATGGCTGTAAATGTTAAGAAGCTCCTATCTGAGTTTTCCCTTGAAGGTATCAGACAGGAGGAAGCCTAGCTGGTGTCATCCTGGGTTCAGAGGAAGGGTGAGCAGGACCCCCTAGAGAATGGGGATCTGGAACAGGGTATTTGAAATGCAAATACTGGGCTGCATCTGGGAGATTGTGGAAGATTGTCAGGCAGAAGGGGCGGGGACCTCCACCTGGCAGGTTATCAGGTAGAAGGGGGCAGAGCAAGATGCAAATACAGGGCTGCCCCTGAAACATTGTCAGGATGACTTTGAGATGCAGATGCATATGCTGGACATAGACGTCTTCTCTTTAGGCCTGTCACACACACATAAGCTCATATCTAACTTCCTACCTAACACTTCCATAGCCAAAAGGTCAGCTGGAGTCCTCCACTGCCAGAACCAACCTCCCCTAGAATGACAAGGTCAGAGGAGGAATCGAGTCCCTGGAAACTTTGTCTCTATCGCCCCCTACAGTTCCTAAACCGCAAGAAGGGGTGCAGCAGGTGAGGGTGGGGGAAATGCTACAAAAGTGAAACTGGCAGATCCTTCCCCCTCTTAGAGCTTAGGAAAGTGCCCTTGGGAGATGGCTGAGCTCTCACAACTGGAAATAACCTCTCCTTAACCCTGTCTCCCTTCAAGCAGGCTCCTAAGACGGCTGTAACTTACAGCTCGCTTTTCATGGAAGCCAGCCATGTTAAGAAACACAAACTGAATGAATGAGCCAGCCCTGCTGTCTGGTTTGTAGAAAAGTAAGTTCAGGTAGTGAGGGTACTTCAGCCTCCGTATTTGATTTGCCATCCCAGTGGGCATGCAAAACTGTTCTAGCACACCTGCCTCCCCCCCCCCATAAAAGACCTAACTGAAAGAATGCCAGATGACCAGCTTTTCTTCCTACTAAAGATGCTCTCAGCTCTCTGTCTGTATTTTTCCTTTTTCTACCTACTTGTACAGTTCCAGTTCTCACCCAAGCCTGATCTCGCCCAGAGAGCATTGCAGCATGTAAGCGAGACCACACAAGACCAGGCGCTGGTGACGCAGTCTCCCCGTCGTCAGGGAGGAGTAATGGTTTCTTTGGTTGTATTTGTACGGAAGGTGAACAGTCAGGAGGAAGGAGCAGTCAGAGTTGCTGCCAGCTCCCTCCAGCCCTGCTGACCCGATGGGACTGTTCCTCACCGCCTGTTTCCCCCGCTCTCCACTGGATGGGAAGCAGTATTTTGAGTGAAGATTAGGAATTCATGGTTAGTGTTAAAATACCTTTGAGCTATCAGTGCAAACATAACTAGGTAGTGGGTTTTCACTCTTACTGCCAGGTTTCTAAATACCTAAGGAACACAATAATGACAGTCATGTACAAAAATACATTATTGGAAGAACTGAAAATAATGTAAAATAAAGTTTTTTCTCTAGTGGGAAGGTGAAATGAAACAAAATGAAGTCAAGAAAAATGTTTGTGCTGTATTAAGGAAGCTCATGCCTGCCAGGTTCCTACATCCCTCCTCTCTAAATACCCCTTCTAAATACCCCGATCTTGCCTCTTGGGGATTTTCAACCCAAATTATTGTTCTACCTATTAACTCGCCATCATAGAACTCTAGGCAAGCATAATTTTTTTTTAAGATTTGTTTTATTTACTTGCAAGGTACAGTGCTAGGGAGTGGAGAGAGAGATCATCCATCCCCTGGTTCACTCCCCAAATGGCCACAACAGCTGGGTCTGAGCCAGGCCAAAGTCAGGGGCCTGAAACTCCATCTGGGTCTCCCACATGGGTGCAGGGCTTGAGCCGTCTGCTGCTGCTTCCCCAGGTGCATTAGCAGATAGCTGGATCAAAACTAGGGCAGCCAGGACTTGAAGCAGCGTTCCGTTGTGGGACGCTGGTGTCACAGGCAGAGGTTTAACCTGCTGCCCCACAATACCAGCCCCAAGCATAACTTTCAGTACCAAATATACAGTATTCTCTAAGTTAGGGCCCAGCCTAGTGGGTGAAGCCAGAGTCTGCAATGCCAATATATGAAAGCCTATTTGATCCCAGCTGCTCCACTTCAGATCCAGCTCCCTGCTAATGGACTGGGGAAAGCATTGGAAGATGGCCCAAGTACTTGGGCCCCTTGCCACCCATGTGAGAGATCTGGGTGAAGCTCCTGGCTATGCCTGGCTGAGCCCTGGCCATTGTGGCCACTTGGGGGAGTGAACCAGCAGATAGAAGATCTCTCTCATGCTCTCTCTCACTCTCTGACTTTTAAATAAATAAATCTTAATAAAAATCTCTATGGTGCAGACAACAGAGAAATCTCTTGAATTTAAGTCACTAAAAATGAGTCATAGGTTTTATGTCTCAGGTTTAAAATTTTTTGATAGTATTCTTAGTCTCCCACTACTGTGGCCAGTTTAGAAATGAAGAATTGGCTTATTCCTCATCTTAATTATGGATTTAAAATTAGAGAGGTTTCAGGCAAAGATACCTCAAAGGAAAAAAAAAACTACAGACCAATATCCCTTATAAATATGAATGCAGAAATCCTCAACAACATACTAGCAAACCAACTCCCAACAGCTCATTAAGAGTATACACTAGGAGGGGCCAGCGCTGTGGTGCAGCGGGTAAGGCTGCTCCTACAGTGCTGGCATCCCATATGGGCACTGGTTCAAGTCCCAAATGCTCCAGTTCTGATCCGGTTCCCTGCTAATGCGCCTGGGAAGGCAGTGGAAGGTGGCCCAAGTCCTTGAGCCCCTGCACCGGTGTGGGAGACCTGAGGGAAGCTCCTGGCTCCTGGCTTCGGATTGGCCCAGCTCTAGCCATTGCAGCCTGTGGGGAGCAGCCCGGACTGGACTGAGTTACTGGAATTAAGACTTATTCTATGCATCTGCTCTCCCACAATATGGCGCTGGGAGAGAAGTAAACAGCTTCTGCACAGCTGCCTCCAGTTCAACCAATAAACTGTAGGACTTGCTCCTGATTGGAGGAGAGCAGCGTACTCGGCGTGTGGGCAGCCGAGTTGGGATTGGCAGAGGAGGACTATAAAGGAGGAGAGAGACGGCATGCACCGGGGAACATCTAAGGGGAACATCTAGCTGAAGGAACACCTGTGCAGCCCCCGAGAAAGCCGGCCGGCGGTGTGCCGCTCCCCTGCGGAAGTGGGGAATGTGGCCAGGGGGAACTGCCCTTCCACGGAGGTGGAAGGGACAGTAGCCAACCCGGGAAGAACCAGCAGCAAACCCGGGGAGGGCCGAGCAGACCAAAGAACAGCGCAGGGTCCTGTGTCGTTCCTCCACGAAGAGGGGGAGCGACAGCAGCCATTTGAGGGGTAAACCAGAAGGTGGAAGACTTTTCTCTATCTCTATCTATCTATATCTCTATCTCTCTATGTCTATCTCTCTGCCTCTGCCTCTGTCTCTGCCTCTCTGTAACTCTGCCTTTCAAATAAATAAATTAAAAAAAAAAAAGAGTACACAATAAGAGCCAGTGGGATTTATCACAAAAATACAAGAGTATTTCAACATAAGAAAGTCAATCAATGTGATAACACCACATTAATAGAACAAAAGGGAAAAAAACACATGGTAATCTTGATGCAGAATGGAGTATTTGCAAATCACATATCCAATAAAGGTTTATATTATTATAAATAATATATTTTATGTTCATAATATATAAAAAATTCTTACAACTCAAAAACAAGAAGGCAATCCAGTTTTTAAGTGGGCAAAGGACTTAAGTAGACATTTTTCCAAAGAAGATATGCAAATGGCCCACAAGCACATGAAGAGATGTTTAACATCACTAATCACAAGGAAAATGAAAATCAAACCACGATGAAATACCACTTCACACCCACTAAACTGGCTATAATTTTTTAAGCAGAAAACAAGTGTCAGTGAGAATATAGAAAAAATAGGAATTGGGTAGATATAAAATGCAGCCACTGGAAAAGTTAAACCTAGAATTAGCATATAACCCAGCAGTTCCTCCAGTAGGTGTAAATCCAGGAGAGTTGAAAACAAGTCTATGCATAAAAAATTGCAGCAGCAGCATTCATAGTAACCAAAATCTGTAAACAACCTGAATGTGCATTAATAGAAGGGTGAAGAAGCACATTGTGGGGATATAGACAATGACTCTTATCCAGCCATTGCAAAGGAATGAAACACTGCAACTTGGATGAACCTCAGAAACATTAGATTAACCCAAAAAGGTGATATTCCAAATAAGCAAATCCATAGGGACAGAAGGCAGGGTAGTGGTTGCCAGGGGTGGCAGGGAGGGGACAGAAGAGTGGTTCCTAACAGTGCTGTTCTTGGGTGATGTGAACGTGTTGAAACTAGGAAAAAGTGGTGTTTGCACAACACTGTGCACTAAGTGCCAAGGAGTTGTACACTTTAAAATCATTAGTTGTATGTTACACAAATTTCACCTGAATTTTTACAAAAATTACCCAGAATGAAATGCTGAGATGCCACTCTACTTCTTCCAGTTGTGGTTTTGCTTTTGTTTCTGCTTTTGTTTTTAAGATTTATTGATTTATTTGAAAGGCAGAGTTACAGAGAGCCAGAGGCAGAAAAACAGAGAGAGAGGTCTTCCATCCGCTAGTTCACTCCCCAGATGGCCGCCATGGCTGGAACTGTGCTGATTCGAAGCTGGGAGCCAGGAGCTTCCGGGTCTCCCACGCAAATGCAGGGGCCCAAGGACTTGGGCCATCTTCTACTGCTTTCCAGGCCACAGCAGAGAGCTGGATCAGAAGTGGAGCAGCTGGGACTCGAACCGGCGCCCAAATGGGATGCTGGCACTGCAGGCAGCAGCTTTACTCACTATTCCACAGCGCCGGCCCCCAGTGTTGTATGGTTTGTCCCCCAGATGTTCCTGCTGGCAGTTTGGTCTCAGTGCAGCACCCTTTAAAGGGTGATTAGGTCAGCAGGAGTGCTGCCCTTCGAGGGATGCACAAGACACCCCCGTTTGCCCCTGAGAGCGAGCCCGCCTGGTTCCTGGAGCTCCCTGGCTTCCGGTCTCACCATGCATGCTCCCACCACGAGAACATCAGCAGAGGCTGAGCCAACAGAGCCGCCTACTCTCCGACTTCCAGACCTGAAAACTGTGAGCTGAATAGACCTCTTTCCGTGCACAGTAGCCAGCCTCGCAGATTTTGTTACAGCAATGGAAAACGTACCTTACAACCAGGAAGGTTATCACTGAAGCAAAAGACAAAATAGGAAATAAGAGTTGGCAGGAACGTGGTGAATCAGTGGAAATGTAAAATGATGCAAATGCCCTGGCGGTTTTTCAGAAAGCTCAACAGAATTACACAGCTATGGAGCCAAAAGAACTGAAAGGTGGGGCTCAGACGCTGGATGCCAATGTTTATTGCAGCGTTATCCACGACAACCTAGATATCCATCGACAGATGAACAGATAAACAAATGTGCCACACACACACACGCACACACACACACCACAAACACATACACACACACACACAGCACACACACACACACCATACATACACACAGAGCACACATACACACGCACCACACACACACCACAAACACACGCGCCACACACGAAAGGAGCGGAAGCTCAGATACCTGCTACACGTGAGCAAGCCTGGAAAACTCCTAAGTGAAATGCACTTGACAGTGAAGGACAAAGGCCGTGTTAGCCCACTTAGGAGAAATCTCTAGAATAGGCAAATTCACAGAAACAGAAAATAGTTTAGAGCTTGCCAGGGGCTGCAGAGAGAGAGGGGAACGGGAAGTGGATGTGACAGATCCAGCGTCTCTGGAATGTTCTGGAAACAGGGGTAATAGAGGCACAACTTCATGAGTGTAATTAATGCCGCCCAGTCCTACACTCAATGGTTGAGATAGGTGATCTTGCGATATGTATATTTTACCACAATTTCTAAAAGCCATCATAATATACCAATAACCACTGAAGTGTACACTCTATTTTTAAAAGGTTTATTTATTCATTTGAAAGAATTACAGAGAGGGAGAGACAGAGACAGAGAGAGAGAGATTGATCTTCCATTTGCTGGTTCACTCCCCAGATGACAGCAAGGGCCAGGCTAGACCAGGCCAAAGCCAGGAGCCAGGAGCTTCTTCCAGGTCTCCCACGCAAATGCAGGGGCCCAAGGACTTGGGCCATCTTCTACTGCTTCCCCAGGCCATAGCAGAGAGCTGGATCAGAAGAGGAGCAGCCGAGACTCGAACCGGCGCCCATGTGGGATGCTGGCACTGCAGGCAGCAGTTTTACCTGCTCCGCCACAGGGCCAGCCCCCGAATTGTACACTTTAAATGTGTGAGTTTATTCACTGTTTTTAAAAAATGAAAAATGCAAATAGTAGCAAACAGGCCGGCACCGCGGCTCACTGGGCTAATCCTCCGCCTTGCGGTGCCGGCACACCGGGTTCTAGTCCCGGTCAGTGCGCCAGATTCTGTCCCAGTTGCCCCTCTTCCAGGCCAGCTCTCTGCTGTGGCCAGGGAGTGCAGTGGAGGATGGCCCAAGTGCTTGGGCCCTGCACCCCATGGGAGACCAGGATAAAAGTACCTGGCTCCTGCCGTCGGATCAGCGCGGTGCACCGGCCGCAGCGCGCCGGCTGCAGCAGCCATTGGAGGGTGAACCAACGGCAAAGGAAGACCTTTCTCTCTGTCTCTCTTTCACTGTCCACTCTGCCTGTCAAAAAAAAAAAAAATAGTAGCAAACAGCCAGCAAGGGGCCGAACTAACACTCTTAGCGCCAGAAGTCCTTTGTCAGCCGTGGTACCAGTGTACAGAAAGGCCTGACATGTCCAAATTCAGTGATGTCTCCTAAAACACTAGTATGTATACAGCTTTTCTGTTGAAAGCAAAAACAGTATTTGTATTGATACTAAACAAAACTATTATAGTAGTTTAAAAAAAAGTAAGGGGTCTGGGAAATGTGTCAATCTTGTGTTTGTGATGAAATGTTTGTAGATCACGTCTGTTTCAGTGCTTAGCAGAAAGCTCAGTGGCCGAGCAGACCTGGAGTAGGTTTCCTTTTCTTCCATTCTTGCCTTATCGGGGCCCCCTGAGCTACACAAGGCTGCAAACTCCTCTCACTTGAACTCTCACAACCCTTTCGGTACTGTGGCCTGACTCTTACCAACAGCCCAAGTATTTGGCACACTCCTAAGGAGCCAGGAGCTTTCCCCATTCGTGCCTTACCCTCAAACACTTAATAAAGCTTCAACTGTTTCCTCGAATGAAATGAAGAAGGAAATAATTTGGGAGTTTTTAGATATCTTTACACAACTCTACTCAGTTCTGCTGGGGTTTCTTAAATATATTTTTAAGATTTACTTATTTACTTATTTGAAAAGCAGAATTACAGAGAGAGGGAGAGAGAGGGAGAGAGAGGGAGAGATAGATCGTCCGTCCACTAGTTCACTCCCCAGCAGCAAAGACTGGGCGAGGCCAAAGCCAAGACCCTGGAACTCCATCCGGGTCTCCCATGAGGGTGCAGGGGCCCAAGCACTTGGGCCATCTTCTGCTGCTTCTCCAGGCATCCCATCCAAGGGAGCTGGATGGGAAATGGAGCAGCCAGGACATGAACCAGCACCCATATGGGATGCTGGAATTACAGGCAAAGGCTTAACCTGCTACGCCACAACACCAGCCCTGTGCTACTTATTTAAACTTATTTAAATATGAAACTTATTTAAATATAAAAATATTTTAGACCTGGGGCCACCGTGTCTCTGTCGCAGTTATTCAGCTGGGACACTGTAGCACAGAAACAGCCACATAAATAGGTCTGGCTGTGTTCCAATAAAACTTGATTGATAGAAACAGAGTTGGCCCAAAGGCTATAGTTTTCAACAATTGAGTTGGGAAATGTGGATGTGTTTAAGCCTACACATCATATGATGTTCATCCCCTTAAAAGGCAGTGCTTAATTGCTCTCCCCTTGAGTGTGAGTGAGATATAATGACTCACCTCTAACAAATAAAATATGGCAGAAGTAATGGGCTGCTACTTCCCAAATCAGATTGTGTTACAGGAAGACCGTGGCTTCCATCCTGATGCTTCTCTCTCCGCCCCCCCACCCCCACACACACGCAATTTGTCTTGGAGAAGTCTATCACCCGCAGCCCCGGGCAGGGATCCTCCTGGCTGGAACTGGTTTCAGCCACGGGGGGTCTTGCAGGAAAAGCAGCCCTACAAGCAGCTCCTGCAACCACTCGAGGGGCCCTGGAGCCAGAGCCACCATGACCCTCTCCCCAGAGTCTTGACCTTCAGAGATGGCGTGGGAGGATAGACTTTCAACTCCTGGAATCTGGGTTACTTTGTAATGTAGCAGTGAACAGCAGACAGGGAGGACTGGGGGTTACATGCCAGTGGCACAGCTGATCCCAAACGAGGCAACCCCGTAAGTGACTGGTGTGCCAGGCAGGTAGTGCTTGAAGATGTTAGCGAAAGTAACATTATTGAACTAAGAGAGACTCCTGTTTCCTGAGTGCACACTGTATTTATTTGTGATTAAAAAAAAAAAAAAATCCAGGATACTGTTAAACAAAACCACCAGGGGCCGGTACTGTGGCATAGTAGATAAAGCCGCTGCCTGCAGTGCCGGCATCCCACTTCAGTCCCGACTGTTCCACTTCCGATCCAGCTCTCTGCTATGGCCTGGAAAAGCAGTAGAAGATGGCCCAAGTGCTTGGGCCCCTGCATTTGCGTGGGAGACCCGGAAGAAGCTCCTGGTTCCTGGCTTCATGTCGGCACAGCTCCGGCTGTTGCAGCCAACTGAGGAGTGAACCAGCAGATGAAAGGTGGAAGACTTCTCTCTCTGCCAATGCTAGTTAGGAAGTCAGATATGAGCTTATGTGTGTGTGACAAAGGCCTAAAGAGTTGACATCTAGGTCCAGCATATGCATCTCAAAGTCATCCTGACAACCTGCCAGGTGGGGGTCCCCGCCCCTTCTGCCTGATCACCTTCCAGGTGCAGCCCAGTATGTGTACTTCAAACATCCTAGGGATCTTCCAGAGGGTCCTGCCCATCCTTCCTCTAAGCAGGGCAATGGCAGCCAGGCTTCCTGCTGTTTCTGAGAACTTCAGAAGGAAAACTCAGATAGGAACTTTTCGCATTTACATCCAAAAAGTCCTTTGTTCCGGGAAGAGCAGAGGCGGGAAGGCAAGGCCCATCCCCTTCAGAGCCCCCGGCCTCAACTGGACTGCGCGCTCAGCCCTCTGCCTCTGCTGAGCCGCCCGCCCGGCCTGGCCAGGTGTACTCTCTCCACTCAACCATGTAACCTCGCTCTCCCCCCGTCTGAGCGACTGGGCACTCTCTCCCAGGTTCTGTCTAGAGAGGTGCCCATCTGTTCTTATGGATGTCCCTGCCCTAATAAACCTTGCTATTTGCTTTCCACTTAACTCTGTCTCATGCCTGAATTCTTTCTTGCGTGAAGACAAGGACCCTCGCAGTTCTCCAGTAACACCTCTCCTCTGTGTGTAACTCTGACTTTCAAATAAATAAATAAATCTTTAAAAAAAAAAAAAGCTGGCAATAAATAAATCTCCAAATGGAAGACCCAGAGTGTGGAAGGCAGGATTAAGGCCCCCCAATGCTGGGACTGAGTTGCAATGCTCCTCAAGGAAGCATTTGCTCCAATATATAATAAAAATCTGAAGCATTTATTCACAGAACACATGACTTTTTACAAAACTCCTACTTCTGGTGTGTCTAATTTGAAGTTTCATAGGTTTGATTCAAGATAAAAATGTGGAATTGGTAGTAAGGGAAAGGAAACCATGTGCTTTGTCAAGTCTAAGCCTAGTACTGACAAAATGAAAAAGGAGCTCTTTAAGCACATTTGTAAAAGCTGAAGAAACCAGTTTAACATGATTGACTCTGTGGGAGTGGAAGATGGAGCAGGGTGGAGGGACTGGGCTTGGTTTTTTGCTTCCATGGGGGCGTGACTAAATTATATGTGATTGCTACTTTAATAAAAAAAAAAAACTAAATTTTTTATCTTTTTTAAAAAGATTTATTTATTGGGGCCAGCACTGTGGCATAGTGGGTAAAGCCGCGGCCTGCAGTGCCATCATCCCACGTGGGCCCCGGTTTGAGTCCCAGCTGCTCTACTTCCAATCCAGCTCTCTGCTATGGCCTGGGAAAGCAGTAGAAGATGGCCCAAGTCCTTGGGCCCCTGCACCCGCATGGGAGACCCAGAAGAAGTTCCTGGCTTCAGGTCAGCACAGCTCTGGCCACTGCAGTCAACTGGGGAGTGAATCAGCAGATGGAAGACATCTCTCTGTGTGTCTTTCTCTTTCTCTCTCTCTCTCTGTCTCTCCTCTCTGTGTGTAACGCTGGCCCCTGCTCCACTTCTGATACAGCTCTCTGCTATGACTTGGGAAAGCAGTAGAAGATGGCCCAAATGCTTGGGCCCCTGCACCCACGTGGGAGATCCAGAAGAAGCTCCTGGCTCCCAGCTTTGGATCAGGTCAGCTCCAGTCATTGCAGCCATTTGGGGAGTGAACCAGAAGATGGAAGACCTCTCTCTCTCTCTCTCTCTACCTCTCTCTGTAACTCTTTCAAATAAATAAAATAAAATTTTTTAAAAATGTGTTACAGACTTGCAGCTTAGATATTTAAACGGCACAGCTGTAGTCAGGGACCTCTCGAGCCAGCAGAGGAGATAAGTTCAGCATATAGTCCGCAGAGAAGTGCCTCGCGAATGAATGCTCCAAGACTTGTTTTTTCAATGTTGCATTTATTTTCATCTCCTTAAAAGGCAGAGAGAGAGAGAGAGAGAGAATGAATCTCCAAATTGCTGGTTCACTTCCCCAAATGCCTGCAACAGCCCAGGGCTCAGCCAGGCTGAAGTTGGAACTCCATCTAGGCTTCCCACATGGGTGGCAAGGGCCCAGTTACGGGGCCATCACCCACTGCCTCCTGGGATCCATTAACAGGAAGCTGGGATATAAGCAGAGTGGCCAGGACTTGACCTGGGACTCCAGTAGGGGACACGGGCGTCACAAGCAGTGGTTAACCTGCTGAGACACAACACTTGCCCCTCCAAGAGATGTGGCCATTTCTGGCGGACTCATTATCCCTGCCTCTGTCTCCAGTGGTGGGATCTTCAGCCAGGCAGAGGGACAGGAGGGAGCCAGTGCACTGCTTCCCAGCCCCTCACACACGTGCACCCTTTAACCACAGGTGTGCGGTGCTCAGAGAGGAATTGCAGAGCCGTGGGGGGGGGGGGCCTAATTTGCACAGCGAGCCCAAGGTCTTCCTCAGAAGGAAAAGACCACTACTCAAACCCTTGCGTGGAGTACCTGGGGGTGGGGAGGAGGCGGGGGCAGCGGGCAAGCCTGGAAGGGGAGGCAGAGCTGCGGAATCAGGACCATGTGTGGACGAGCTCCAAAATGGCCTGTGTGAGAGCAAGCGGCAGCCTCTGAAGAACCGGTCTGTTGGGCTTCACAGCCCTGGGGAGCGCCCAGGGCCAAGCTGTGCTCTTGGGAGAAGAACTTCCTCTTCCCACCCAACCCAAGAACGTGGCAGTGACCCTCATCCCGGAAGCAAGGGTGTGCTTGCACGGCCATAACTGTGGAGCAAAGGCTCCGGGGGGCTGTGCCTCGGTCACCACAGGGAACCCCTGAGGCAGCAGAGGGGACAGCAGCGCCAGCATCCAGGACCCACCCCTTGGCCGTCCACCCACCCTCCCTTTTTTCCATGTTAGGAGCTAGGAGCAGCCCGGGGGGGGGGCAGGGTAAGACATGGCCCAGTGCCTGCCTACACAGGTTGGGGACTGTTTTGCAACTCCTAATATCAACCTTGGGGCGCCTTGCATCTTCCTCCCCTGAATAGGGTGTGCACAGTTACAGACTCAAGGGCTGAAAGTGAGAGTCCCTGCTGGGGCTCCTGGGGAACCGTGCCATTCACTCCCCTGAGCCCTGTCCAGCCCTCAGCCGGAAGTTTCCAGAGCTTAGCAGTCTGTCCAAGTGCAGAAGAAGAAGGGGAGGGACGAGAGGAGCATCAGCTTCCAGGAGGCAGGGATTGACCTTGACCTTAAAGAACCTCTCCAAAAGAAATTTTTTTAATCAGTCATATTTATTTATTTATTTGGAAGGCAGAGTTACAGAGAGAGAGAGAGAGAGAGAGAGAGAGATCTTCCATCCACTGGTTCACTCCACAAATGGCCACAACAACCAGAGCTGGGCCAGGCCAAAGCCAAGAGCCAGGAGCTTCTTCCAGGTCTCCCACATGAGTGCAGGGGTCCAAGCTCTTGGGCCATCCTCTACTGCTTTCCCAGGCACATTAACAGGAAGCTACATCAGAAGTGGAGCAGCTAGGACCCAAGCCAGCGCCCCAACGAGGTGCCGGTGCTACAGGCAGATCAACCCACCACACCACAATGCCAGCCCCTCCGAAAAGTTTTTAATTGGAGAGGAAGCAGTAGGGGGAAGCATGGAGGAGAGAGAGAAATCACGCCCCCCCCAAATGCCTGCAGCAGCAAGGATTAGACCAGGCCAAAGTCAAGAGCTGGGAACCCAATTTCAGTCTCTTACGGGGGTGGCAAGGACCCGAGTACTTAAGCCATCACCACTGCCTTCCAGAGTGTACGTTAGCAGGAAACTGGAATTGGGGCCTGCCTCACGGCTCACTTGGCTAACCCTCCGCCTGCAGCGCCAGCACCCAGGGTTCTAGTCCCAGTCGAGGAGCCGGATTCTGTCCCGGTTGCTCCTCTTCCAGGCCAGCTCTCTGCTGTGGCCAGGGAGTGCAGTGGAGGATGGCCCAGGTGCTTGGGCCTTGCACCCCATGGGAGACCAGGAGGAAGCACCTGGCTCCTGGCTTCAGATCGGCACAATACACCGGCCACAGTGCGCCGGCTGTAGGGGCCATTTGAGGGGGTGAACCAACGGAATGGAAGACCTTTGTCTCTCTCTCTCACTGTCTAAATCTGCCTGTAAAAAAAAAAAAAGAAAGAAAAAAAGAAAAGAAAAGAAAAAAAAAAAGGAAAAAAAGGGAGCGGAGCCAGGGCTCCAGCCCAGGCAGTACGATACAGGACCTGGGCATCCAAAGCATCATAGTAGCCACTATGCCAAGTGCGCATCCCAAAGAACTTTTTCTATGAGCATGCGTGCAACAAATTGAGTGCTTTTGCCCCACTCAGCTGTCTGTCTTGAGTCTCCCAGGGGACGAAGCAGTGTTAAAGGAGATGAACACGGCTGTTTGGGAAGAAGCCGCACCTGTCCCGAGCAAGCGAGGCTGCACTGCCCCACCACACTCCTCGCCAGGGCGCCAAGCCCACGGCAGCACATGTCATTGTGGAAAACTGATGGCTACAGCTGAAAACAAGAACTTGCTAAGCACTGTGAAAACACACTGTCTGCATCACCTTCTTTACTTTTTAGATACTATTGATAGCCTCAATTTACAGGTGAGCAAATGGTGAGATTTAAGTAAATTTCCCAAAATCATACAACCACCTAACAAAGCAGACCCTCTTTAAAAATTATTTATTTATTTGAAAGAGTTACAGAGAGAGAGATCTTCCATCCTCTGGTTCACTCCCCAAATCACCATAGCCTGGAACTCCAACCGAGTCTCCCACGTGGCAGCAGAGGCCCAAGCACTTGGGCCCTCTCCCACTGCTTTCCCAGGCCCATCAGCAGGGAGCTGGATCAGAAGTGGAGTAGCCAGCACTGGAACCAGTGCCCATGTGGGACGTTGGCGACGCAGGAGGCGATTTAACCCTCTGCACCACACTGCCAGCCCAGATGGCCTTGTTACTCCCACTTTACAGACACAGAAGCTGAGGCGAAGGTGGGCTCTGTATCTGGATGAGTCTCTCTGATCACACGCTGGGGCTGGGCATGCACAAAAGCAGGGCAGAGCAGGAGGTGGAGATCCTGGGCAAGGCAGACACCCCTTATCCCTGCGCTTGAGGCCAGTTTCCAAACCCGAGTCGTGAAAAATTTGTGTTTTATAGAGAACGCTACCTTAGTCGGGAAATTGACGACGCTCTGCCGAGGCAGATCTTGGCAATGATACATCACTGGTGTCCGGTTTAGGATCCGAAAAACAAATAACCTCTGAACTAACCTCAGCAATAAGTAGGTGAAAGTGTAAACGCCTGGGGTCCGATGTCACAAAGCTGTAGTAATTGTCCCTAACTGTTCTTTGAGGTTTTTGTTTATTTATTTTCATTTTATTTGAAAGGCAGAGAAAGAGAAGAGACAGATCTTCCATTTGCTGCTTCTCTCACAAAATGCCCTCGACAGCAAGGGCTGGGCCTGGCCTCAGCCAGGAGCTGGAGACTCCATCCGGGCCTCCCCAGGCACTGAGCCATCACCGCAGCCTCCCGGGGTGTGCACTAGCGGGCAGCTGCACCGGAAGCTGGTGGTGGTCTGGTATCCCTCAGGGGCAGAGCCGTCCATCTCAGCTTGATGCCTGTGTGGGTGGCCAGAGCTGTTTCAGACCTAGGGCACAAAAAAAAAAAAAAAAAAAAAGCCAGGGTGGGACTCCGGTGTGGGATGGGGGTGTCCCAAGCTTCACATTAACCCCTCTCCTAACTGAATGTTTGCCAAGTCATGGATACAAATGAAATAAATTTCCTGTGTGCAGAGACAGCGCTAGAGTGGTTGAGTCCCTCTGAAGTGCCCTATTCGCCTTCAGAAAAGAATGATTCCATTACTCCAGGTGAAGATGAAAGTGACAAAGGAGGGGCCGGCGCTGGGGTGCAGCGGGTAAAGCCGCATCCCATATGGGCCGGTTTGGGTCCCAGCTGCTCCTCTTCCGATCCAGCTCTCTGCTATGGCCTGGGAAAGCAGTAGAAGATGGCCCAAGTGCTTGGGCCCCTGCACCTGCGTGGGAGACCTGGGAGAAGCTCCTGGCTCCTGGCTTCAATTGGTGCAGCTCCGACCATTGTGGCCAATTGGGGAGTGAACCAGCAGATGGAAGACCTTTCTCTCTCTCTCTCTCTCTCTCTCTCTCTCTGCCTCTCCTTCTCTCTGTGTAACTCTTTCAAATAAATAAATAAACCTTTAAAAAAAAAAAAGAAAAGAAAAGAAAGTGACAAAGGAAACCATCCCGGGGACTAGAGGCAGGAGCAATACCCGCCTCACCCCAACCTACAGAGTGAGGGGTGTTCCCACCCTCAGCTCCCACAGCCCGGGCTGCAAGCGCCCCGTGCCGCAGCGCTCCGATAAGCTTCAGCGGATAAGGAAGCTTGCAGTCCTCTGCTCTCTGGCTCGGCCTGCCCTGCCTCCCTTCTCCCCCAAGGCCTAATCTTCCCCCTGGGGACAGCCGCCTCCCACCCCTCCCCTTCCCCACTGGCTTCTTTGTTTCTGCCGTTCTGAAACAGATATGGGTGTCTCTTCTTGAGAACAGAACCTGCCGACGGCATGGGCAAAGCCCTCCCAGCCATCCTTTCATTCCTTTTTTACTTTTTTTATTTGAATCTTTAGTTAATTTTTCAGAGTCAATTTATAGATACAATTCTAAGAACAGAATGATATTCCTCCCCCCCCCCAGCCCTTGCACACACCTTCCTTTTTTTTTTTTTTTTTTTTTTAGTTTTTGAAATAATATATTTTACATTTACATCACAGTAAAAAGGCTTAATACTTCACCAAATAAGAAGTTTAACAAGGGGGCCAGCACTGTGGCATAGTAGGTTAAGCATCTCCCAGTAGCACCAGTATCCCATATGGGCGCCGGTTCGAGTCCCAGCTGCTCCACTTCTGACACAGCTTCCTGCCAATGGCCTGGGAAAGCAGTAGAAGATGGCCCAAGTCCTCGGGCCCCTGCACCCATATAGGAGACCTGGAAGAAGCTCCTGGCTCTTGGCTTCGGTTGGGATCAGCTCCAGCTCTTGGCTATCTGGGGAGTGAACCAGCAGATGGAAGACCTCTCTGTCTCTCCCTCTCACTGTAACTCTGCCTCTTGAATAAATAAATGAATCCTTAAAAAAAGAGGAAGTTAAAAAAGCAAAAAGGCTCTAGTTTAGAGGGAATATAGGCAATGGCTACAAACAATAATTGAAAGGAAAAATGACCATTTCACCCATACACAGTACGTTTTAAAGTAGTCGCAGATCACTAAGGCTATAGCAGTATGACATTCCTAACCATCGGTTTGACAAAGGTGTAAAACAGTTTTACAAAACAGCATTCGCAGCAGTTCCAGTACACGCAGGCATTTCTTCCTTTCTTTCCTCGTCCTTTCCTTCTAGTGCAGGGAAAGAGCTGCCAATCAAACCGCTGCCCCGGGACAGGCACTGAGCGCCCTCAGTCATAGTTCTCCACCCTGGACCACAAACACTGACCCGCGGAGGAAGGGCAGAACCCGACAGGAGATAGGTGAGGAACTGGGCAGACTGAGGCCTGCTGTATGGACGCAGGAGTTGCTTAACCTCACTGAACTTGAATGTCCGCCTCTGTACACTGAGGGGCTTGAACTTGCAGAGAGGCACCTGAGAGCTCTGGAGGCTTCATCTACAAAGAAGTCCGAAGAGAGGGAGCTGGACGCAGGACGGAGCCCCAGAGCCACACACTCCCGGACGCCCAGCTTCAAGGGAAACCCACAGCCTGGCTGTTTCAGTGCACATCAGCCTTGGAGGGCACTCAATGGGATGCCTGCAGAGCCCAGGCAGGCCCCAGGGGAAGGGAGTTGTCATTTTAGAAGCTAATCGTTCTGGCCTGGGCTTTTTTTTTTTTTTTTTTTTTAACTTTTATTTATTTATTGACGAGGCCAAGGCAACTTCTGCTGGCTGACAAGGTCACAGCAGAAGGTCTGTCTCAACAAGGCGTGAGGACAGCTGCAGTCCGCTTGGTGGTTTTAGGTTTGTTGGGAACTACACTCTGCATAAGCAAGCTGGAGCTTCCTGGTGGTCCTGCTAATGACTGCTGTATTTCTAATTTTACGGAAGAGCACTTAGTCTCATAACCTCCAAAATATCCATTGCTTTGTAGAATTTTAATCAAGCGGAATGTTAGTGTAGGAGGAAGGGTTAATGCTTTTTGCAAGGTTGAGCTATTTGTGGAAAAGAATTAAAAGGTAACAGGCTCTCTGGTATATACTTCCCACTAGAATAAAGATAGATGTTAATGAAGCTTTAATTCACTATATGCTACAAATACTACAATGGTTAGGATGTCAAAACTGTAGAACAGAGCTAAGTGAACCTTTAAATAAGTGCAATAAAGAAATTAAAGAATTACAGAAAGAACTGCAAAGAGGGGATACATTTTAAAAAGGGTCTACTTTGAACTTGGGGCTTCTAGTAAAGATTAGATTAGGAATGTACTATTCTAGCTTGTGTAGCCAATTTCTGCATAGTTCAGCAGTACTCGAGGCCTTGGCTTGTGTGGGCAGCCTGTTATCTTGCACCTGTCTGTGATTGTAACCCATGCTCTAAATATGCCCTTGAAAATCAAAGAAATTATAATTAGAAAAAAATGGACAACAGGCCTTTCATTGTAAGAAGAAAGAATCATTGTGTGGCTTATGATATAAAAATAAAGCCTGGTACTCGAGAGCCAGAGCCCTGCCATCAGCCTTGCTGTGAGTGCCTCTCATTTCTTCTAGCGCCGACACCTCTCACACCTTGGGGCCCCTGGACTGGCTGGAGCTGGTCTCCGGCGATTTATTTTCCTTTTTATCTGAAAGTCAGATGGAGACAGATCTTCCATCCACTGATTCATTCCCCCAGCTGTCTGCAATAGCCAGGAGCCCAGAACTTAATCCAGGTCTCCCACATGGGTGACAGGGACCCAGATATTGAGCCGTCATCTGCTGCCTCCCAGGGTGCTTATCAGCAGGACGCTGAGTTGGAAGCAGAGGAGCCGAGACTCGAACCAGGCACGCTGGTGCGTGGTGCAGGTGGCGACTTACCCACGGCACCAAAGGCCTGCTCTTGAGAGCTGGATTCTACGGGCTCTGGGAACTCTTGTGAAAGATGAGAAGAATCCTAAGAAGGGAGGTCTCCTCACCTTGAATACAGGAGTCCCGTGGATGAACTGGAGAGAAGAAAAGAACAAAATGCAAGTTACCCCAAAAGGAAGAGGCCCCCTTGTGTGGGGAGCCGGCGGAAAACCCTGGAGCTGACCACCGCTTGGGGCCTGAAGAGGAGGACGTGCCCGCATGGGCCTCACCCCACCCTAAACTGCTACTGGGGCCAAGGTCAGGGCCGAGGCACACGGCTCCCTTTACCAGCCTGCTCTCCTGCAGTGACATACTCTGTCCCGAGGGTGCCCAGACCCCAAGGGGAGGGGCTGGGTCCTCATCACCTATACTTGAAGGTTTCCGGAGCTTGGTCCCCGAGCTGGTCCCATGATTAGTGACAGGAGCTTGGGATATCCTGGGCTACAGGGTGTCTGTCATTTCACATGCATTTTTTTAAAGATTTATTTATTATTTGAAAGTCAGAGTTAGAGAGAGAGAGAGAGAGTCTTCCATCCAGTGGTTCACTCCCCAATTGGCCACAACGGCCGAAGCTGCACCAATCCAAGGCCAGGAGCCAGGAGCTTCTTCCAGGTCTCCCACGCAGGTGCAGGGGCCCGAGGACTTGGGCCATCTTCTACTGCTTTCCCAGGCCACAGCAAAGAGCTGGATCAGAAGTGGAGCAGCCAGGTCTCGAAATGGTGCCCATATGGGATGCCAGCGCTTCAGGCCAGGGCGTTAACCCGCTATGCCACAGCACTGGCCCCTCACATGCATTTTAAAATGAACGTGGCTTGGGGCTGGCATTGTGGCACAGCAGGTTAAGCTGCAGCGCCAGCATCCCATTCAAGTCCCAACTGCTCTACTTCCAATCCAGCTCCCTGCTAATGTGCCTGGGAAAGCAGAAGAAGATGGCTCAAGTGCTTGGACCCCTGCACCCACACAGGAGACCTGGAAGAAGCTCCTGGCTCCCGGCTTCACCCTTGCATAGTCCTGGCCATTTTGAACATTTTGGGGAGTGAATCAGCAGATGGAAGATATCTCTCTGCGTCTCATTGTCTCTCTCTATCTCTGCCTATCAAATAAATATATCTTTAAAAAAAAAAAGAACATGGCCTTATGTTTTGCCCCCAAGCTGCAGATGTGCCAAGGACACTGTGTGGCTATCCCACTGGCTTGAAGGTGCCCCTCTCAAGTTCCTGTGTGAATTCCAGGAAGGGCTGCCTTCAAGTGTGGAGCTGACCGGGGCCTGGGAGCCCCACCCCGAGTGTGCACACGCACATGCACGCACACACACGCCCCTTCAGGACCTGTCACTGCGGCTCTCCAAGCTCAGAACACCTGCCCCTCAGCCTCTTAGGTTTCACAAGCAGAAAGTCATCCCAGCTGAGCACTGGTTGGAGTTATGACCTGAGGAACGGCCTCAGGTGCCTGGGCCTGGCCTGTGGTCTCTGCTGAGGTCAGTCCTCTCCACTCCCACCTCCCAGCCATGTGCCCACTCAGCAGCTGCTGCCAGCGCCCACAGTGGCTCCTCGGCTGCCCCGCTGCCCTTGCTGCCCTCCCTGGGCACAGCCCTGGGGGAGTCTTCACTCAGCCCGAGTGCCCGAGGCCCTTGCACCACAGCTCTGTCCAGCTTCCACACCGTGAGCCCAAAATTTTGTGAAGCAAGTCTTTTTCCCTGGTCCTTGGCCAGTCCTGGACCGCCCGAAGCTGAGCGGCCACCCATGGAAGAACCAAAAACAGGATCAAGCCAAGCCCCCGAGGCAGCACAGAGCCCACCGCCAAGCAGTTTCCAGCTGGTGGGGGCTGAGTTCTCGACAAAGGGTCCACGGTGGGTGGGGGGTGGGAGAGGAATCTGGGGGAGTTCTCTCCCGGGGCCACAGAGGGAAGACGGCTCTCATCCGGGAGCAGCAGTCAGAGAGACGAGATGCAAGCAGGCAGGCAGCAGGTATTGTGAGGAGAAAGGCCATGGGAACGAGCCTAGAACCAGGTGACATGAGCAGCAGCCCACAGGGCGAGATCCAACCAGAGACGTTGGCTTGGCCCCTGCAGTACTTTAGCAATCATTTGGAACATCCAAAGGCTACCAGGGTGCACATACAAGTCTGCATCACAGCTAGTTTTGCTTGCAAGACCAGAGGAACTGGCCGGTGAGCCTGCACTCCATCGCAGCGGCTTCCTCCTGCATGAGGCAGCACCAGGGCCACCCCGCTCAGCATCCTCGGTTTCTCCCACTGCTCCTGTCCAGCTGGGCTCTGACCCCAGTTCAAAAGTGGGACAAGAAGTCAAGTCTCCCCGCAGCCATAGACTGAGAGGGACACGAGCCATCTGGGCGCCCTCTGGAAACTGCCCAGGACAAGCCCGCAGGGCCGTCTTCAGGAGAGCCAGGTGTTCACCACTGCACCTGGGGACGTCCCTTCCTCATCCAGAGAGGCCAGATGGGGTCCGCCTGGCAGAGCCACTCCACCTGCCGGGAATCCTCAGCACGGCAGCCCCCCCACCCCCCAGCGGCTCAGGATAAGCCGCGAGGGGCTTCCAGGGCCACCGAGATTTCTGGAAATGTTAATACTTCCCATTTCCTCTTGGTGATTAACAGTAAATACCTTTGAACAAAAATTGTCCTGTGAATTTGGGGAGCAGCAAAGAAGCTAGGCTAGGCAGACCAAGCCCTGCTCCATGGTCAGTCTTCAGGGAGAAGTGGGAGTGAGTTTAGATCTGGAGCTAAGAACTGATCTTCCGAGCCCGCCTAGGCCTTGATACTCCTTTAAGAAGAAACCAGTGAACTTCCTGGTGCAGCGTGTGCGGGCTTGCGAGAGCTGACTATGCAATTTCCAGCTCCTATCCGCCGCCTGAAGTCAGGCACGGGGGGGCGGGGATACTTACCCTACAGAAATAGCAAATGTGGCGAATCAGAGCTCCCCCAGCCTGTCTCCCCCCACACACTGCCACCCCACCTGCCTCACCACAGCCAAGTCAGGCCCATATCTCAGTAAGGAAAGCCCCCAAACTTAACCATCACCCGTGAGTTCCAACTGGAAATGAAGCAGTTGCCACCAACCTCAGCCAGCATCCAAGGGGAGGGGTGGGCACTTGGCACAGCAGTCAAATGCCCACTTGGGATGCTCGCACACCAGATCAGAAGGCCTAGGCTTAAGTCCCGGCTCCACTTCCAATTCTAACCTCCTACTAATGCATGCCCTGGGAAGCAGCAGGCAGTGGCCCAAGTATCGTTGCTGCTACCACGTGGGGACCTGGATTGAGTGCCAGGCCCTGGCTTCTGCCTAGTCCCAGCTGTTACTGGCATTTGGGGGCATAAACCAGCAGATGATCAGTCTCTTTTTCCCTCTTTCTCTCTCTCTCCCTAGGACTCTAAGAGGTGTTTTTCCACTCCCTTCTTCCTTTTTCCTAATTGCTCCTCCAGAGAGTCCAGACCTGGGAGATGCCCCTTTATCCAGGAGAAGGGTCAGGGCCAAAGCCCATGCTGTCTCAAAGGCCAGTCGAGGCACCAGCTGAGTGTGCTTCCACCTCCCTGGATAACTGACCTCCTGCTGCACACCCAGGGAGGCCCCAGAAAGAACTGATGCGTTGGGCGGGTGGTGGGGAAAAGTCCAAAGTGGGGGTAGGGCACTTTCCCCATAATCCTAAACTTTCTCTTCCCAGACAGCCTGAGACAACCTCTCTCATTGTCACCGCTCACACCAATTCAGACAACACCCATGGCTTGTTTTGCCTGTAGATGTTCCCTTCAGATAGCTGGATAAGTATTTGCAACCTGTCAGCCAGTTCCCATTCATCAATATCCCAGGCATTGCCACATCCTCATTTCTCTCCTTTTCTGTCTCCTGAAGCTGGAAAGTGGAGGTTGAGCCCTTGGTGGGACCCTCCCACTTCCCTAGACCACATTGTCCTGCTGCACCTTGGTAAATACCAGCTCAAGGACAGCTAAAAGTTATCCAAGACAGAAATGTAACTGAGTGTCTCAAGGCTGAAACAGGAGTCACATCTTCAATAACTATGCAAATTTCTGAGAGTTGACTTAACAAAAAACGATGAAACAAAATAAGTTGGAAGGGGACTGGTGTTTTGGCACGGCAGGTAAAGCTGCCGCCTGCGACGCTGGGATCCCATAAGGGTGTTTGTTCAACTCCCAGCTGCTCTGCTTCCAATCCAGCTCCCTGCTAGTAGCCTGGGAAAGCACCGGAAGTGGGCCCAAGTGTTTGGGTCCCTGCACTCATGTGGGAAACCTGGAAGAAGCTCCCGGCTCCTGGCTTCTGCCTGGCCCAGCACTGGCAATTACAGCCATCTGGGGAGTGAACGAGCGGATGGAACTGTAACTCTTTCTAAATAAATAGATAAATCTTTTCTTTTAAAGTGGGAGGGTGTTGTCCCCAGGGGGGTGCAGTCTTCAGGGCTTCCCAGTGTTGCTCAGGCTCCCCTACTCTTGGCGGAGGGGGCCACAGTGCTGGGGTCCGTACCAGCCTCCAGGGCCACCTGAGGAGCCGCCTGCCTCTGTAGGATGCTTCTTTCCTTTCCCCTCCTGTCTTTTCCTCAAGTCCTAGCTTCCAAGCCCAGGTCCTGCAGATAGGGTGGTGACAGGGATGAAGGCAGGCCCTGCACCAAGGCTTGGGCGGGCCACGGGCTCAGGGCGCCAGCCCCAGTGACCGGCTCGCACAGGGATGCACACACTGCCACCAGATTTTCACATACCTGGAGAGCCTCAGATATGACTTCATAAAAGTTGGCAACCAATTCAAAAATCTGGCCAGAACAGGACTAAATCAAACAAAAAACTGGTTCCCCTGGTCCCGGGGGCATTCAAACCGTCGTAGCTGGGGGGAAATGTTCTAATTCCCTAGAGCAATCAGATTCACTGGGTGAGACAAACGCTTCAACTTTCCATCGGTCAAAACCTCCCCACCACCTCCCTCAGCATGCTGTTTGCACAGCTCTGCTCTTCACAGCAGGCTCGATTTTAGTAAATTAAAAGCTGAGACCTTCCCCAGAAAACTGACCTTAAAAAAATTATTTATTTATTTGAAAGGCAGAGTTACAGACAGGTAGAGGCAGAGAGAGAGAGAGGTCTTCCATCTGCTGGTTCACTCCCCAAATGGCTGCAACAGCCGGGGCTGGGCCAGGCTGAAGTGAGGAACCACGAGCTTCTTGTGGGTCCCCATGTGAGTCCCCCACTGCTTGGAAGAGGAGCAAATAAGACTCAAACTGCTGCTCCAAGATAGGACACCAGCGTTTCAGGCCCCCACTCAGCTCACTGCTCCACAATGCCAGCCCCAAAACCAGCCATTCTAGTTCAACAGAAGATACAACACCGCCGCCAAAAGAAAGTCCACAACCTCACGGAGGTGGGCTGAGCGCTCCCTGCAGGCCCACCCGAGCTTCCTGGCCTCCCCTGCCTGCCTGCCTCCCTTGCTCCTAGCACTGTCTGCTCCTCCCTGGGCTCCTAAAGCCTGAAGCTTCCCTTCCGAGCTGCTTCCTCCCAGACACAAGCCCTCCCCTGCCTTCAATTCCCACCCACGGCCAAGGGCCAGGCGGCAGAGGCCTCCCTGTGCTAACCCTTGTATAGGATACAAGAAGGGAGTGTCTGGGGTTGGTGCTGTGGTGTAGAGAGTACAGCCACAGTCTGTGACACCAGCATCCCATATGGTTGCTGGTTTGAGTCCCGGCTGTTCCATTAGATCCAGCTCCCTGCTAATGTGCCTGAGAAAGCAGCAGAAGATGGCCCAAGTCCTTGGGTTTCTGCACCCACATAGGGGACTCATGAAGCTCCTGGCTTCGGATCCGCTCAGCTATGGCCATTGCGGCCATTTGGGGAGTGAACCAGTGGATGGAAGACCTCTCACTCTCTGTGTCTCTACCCCTCTCTGTAACTCTGCCTTTCAAATAAATAAAATAGATATTTTTTAAAAGGGGGGGAGGGAACAGCGTGTCTACAGGGGATTTTCTGAGCCCCAAGCCATATTCAAGCCTTCAGAAGTTTTGCCACCAACATTCCAGCATCCTCCGATCCAGGGACAAAATGTTCTCCGGTTATCCCACCCCACCACACCCCCACAGAAGTCCCAAGGCAGCTCTCACAGGCTCCTAGCACCTCGTTCGATCCAACCAGCGTAAGCCCCTCCCCTGCACTGGGCAGGGCTCTGGGACCAGCTGAAGGCCGGGAGCATCTGTGGGTGTTGAATCCACCCTGCGTGGCTCTACCCAGTGGGAGATCAGAAAGCTCAGCGTAGAGAGGCTTGGAGAAGGCGACAGCACACACACAGCCCTGCGGTGCAGCCGAGCAGCGCTCACTCGCTGTCTGCACCTGTGATCCAAGCAGGCTCAGGATCCTGGCGCTTGGCCATGATAAGGAGAGGCGTCCAGGCGATAGCAAGGCTCGGCCACCCCGGAGCCCTCCCCGGGGCCTCCTGTGTCCTGCCCAGACTTGACCTTGCCTCGGCGTTTGCCTCCTCCACGGACAACCTGGTGAGTGAGTTCCCACCTCAGCCACATGGACAGCCTTTCCCCGCGAGCCTGGGCCTTAAGGAGCCCAAATCTCATGGTGGGGCAGGTAGGTGGGGTTGGGGGGCAGGGCATTTGATTGGCAAAGGAAAGTAGCCCAGACCCAAAACCCAAACTTCCAGGACATCTGCATCCTGGTCTGAATCTTGTGTGGCCACAAGGTTGAGCAGCGAACCCCTGTCCTGCCTCGAGACCCAGGCTGTTCCACGAAGCTGGGGCTGTGGTCCTCGCAGGCAGCTCATTCACTGGCCACAGCCGGGATGAGTGTGTGAGCAGCTGATGCTGCAGAGGACACACTGTGCCTGCTCCAGCGTCGGGCCCAGACAAGTTTCCGAGGGCCCACCCTGCCCAGACAGGCCGACGGCTGCGAGCAGAGCTGGAGCAGCTCCCTAGGTGAGGGGCTGTGAAGGCAGCCCCCACCGACGGTGCTCTCACCACCACCCCCAGGCAGTCACTGGCCCATCCTCCCACCAGCTCTCACATTTACAAGCCTGGCAACCTTACCCGTGTTTCCTCAGTTTCCCCAACTGTACACTGGGCTAATACCAGCTGTGCTCAGCCTCATAGAGCTGTTCACCGGTCTGAAAACAGACAGCAGCGCCACGGAGCAGCAGACCCTGCCAGTCAGCCCCCATTCCTCTCCCTCCCTCCCTTTTGTCTTTAGTGTCCCTTGCTCAGACACCTGCAGGCCCTTTCTCAAAAATTCCTGGAGAGCACATGAGCCCGGGCACAGACGCCCTGCAGCTCCCACAACCCACACAGCAACCCCCGCCCTCCAGCGTGCTTTCAACTCCCCCTGACTTTTCCTGCCCAGATCTCGAGATTCTGTCTACAGAAGACGGACCTGAAGGACTATGCCCTTCCTAATGCCAGCTGGTGTCCCGACATGCTGAGCCTGTACCAAGAGTTTCTGGAGAAGACCAAGTCTGGCGGCTGGATCAAGCTGCCTTCCTTCAAGTCCAACAGAGACCACATCCAGGGGCTGAAGCTCCCCTCGGGGTTGGCGGTCACCTCGGGTAAGGCCGGGCCCCAGAGGGCCCAGGAGCACCACGCCCCAGCCCCCACAGGGCACACGGGGGTTGGTTCATCCAGCTCCCCTTTGCTGTGTTCAGGGACCTTGGGAAGGAATTTCGCAAGTTCCCTCCCGGGCCTCCGCCCAGGGGTTCTCCTCGCTGTCTCGCCGCACCCCCCATGCCACAGCTCCAGGCAGGTGGGTGGGAAGAGCAGGCGTCCATCCCAGGAGAGCACACCCTCGCCCCCAGCCAAGTGCGTCCCTGCTGCAGAACCAGTGCTCAGCACCCGCCTCTGACTTGCCTGCACCTCTCCCCTTGCTGTCAAGCCCTCCCATCCCAAGTGCCCCTCCCCAACCCCACAAAAACCCTGGGGGCCCCCCGGTCCATGGCATGCTTTAGCACAGCCTGCCTGCTCTGCCAGGCCCAGAGACCCCTGCTGGATCCCACTGATAGAGCTGCCTCCTTCATTTTCCTTAAATGTGTGTATGTCTGTCCGTCCATTGGCCTGCCTGTGTTTTCCTGTCTCTGTCATTCACATATGTGGTTCCTGTCCAGTGGGGAACAAGTGGTACGGTGAGCAGACCACTCTTCTCTTTTTTTCTTTTTCTTTCTTTTTCTTTGTTTTTGTTTTTGTTTATCTGAAAGGCAGAGTTAGAGAGAGATCATCCATTTGCTGGCTCATTCCCCAAATGGCCACAACAGCCTGAGCTGAGTCAAGCCAAAGCCAGGGGCTTCTTCCAGGCCTTGCAGGGCCCCAAGCACTTGGGCCATCTTCTACTGCTTTCCCAGGTGCATTAGCTGGGAGCTGGATTGGAAGTGGAGCAGCCGGGAGTCGAACCGGCACCCACATGGGACGCCAGCACTGCAGGTGGCAGCTTAACCAGCTATACCACAGCTCGGGCCCCTGCAGCCTACGCTTGAGTTATGGCACAATCAAAGCAGGGGCTCCAAACCAATTTTATTTTTAAGAATTTGATCTTTCCAAAAGGGGATGTAGTTGTTACAGCTATCCTGGGAGAAAAAACAAATCAGACTTCTGTGTGCGTTTCTTATTGTGTAGAACTGTTTTGATTTCTGTATGAATTACACGAGAAAGGATGCTGTGAATTTCCAGTGCCAACATTCTCCCCAAGTCCTGACCTGGCCCTGCTCCAGCCCATCCACCCTCAGCCGGGGGACTTTTGTGTTTCTCCCTTGAGGCCCTCTGAGAACAGCCGCTGTGTCTCTGCTCCCAGGCTGAAGACTCGTGTCCTCTGGTTCTCTCTCCTTGACCTTGTACTCCTGGCGTTGCATCCCCACTGGGTCCCACACTCCCACGCTTCCTGCTCCAGCTGCAACATTGTCCATCTCTCCCCAGACAAAGGTGACTGGCGCATCTTCACCAGGTGCATCCCAGCGGAAGGGCAAGGTTACGAGTATGTCATCTTCTTCCACCCATCCGAGAAGAAGTCTGTCTGTCTTTTCCAGCCAGGCCCCTACCTAGAGGGGGCCCCCGGGTAAGGCCACAGGCAGGGTGGGGGTGGACATCCGAGGCAGCCTCCTGGACTTGGCGCCTCTCTAAGGAGCCAGGGTGGGACTGGGAGGCACTGGGCTTCGGCCTTGCAATGCCAGACCTGCAGGGACACACTGGGTCATCTGCTCAGTTCCCATTGTGCAGATAAGGAGGTCACAGAATTTCTAGCAAGAAGAGAGCTGAGAGGTCACTTGGGGAAGGATACGGTACACTTGGAAGGGGGCAAGATCTGGAATGGAGAGCCTGCCTTCCGGCCCTGTGCCACCACTGCAAGCAACCACTTTGACCTCTGCTCGATTTTTAAAAGATTTATTTTGCTTATCTAAAAGGCAGAGAGAAGAGAGATTCCACTTATTGGTTCACTCCCTAGATAGCCACAACAGCTGAGGCTAAGACTGGGCCAGGCAGAGGCCGAGAGCCAGAACTCCATCCAAGTCACCCACATGGGTGGCAGAGGCCCAAGTGCGTGGGCCATCTTCTGCTGTCTTCCAGGGCACATTAGCAGGGAGCTGGATCAGATGCGGAGCAGCCGTGACTGGAAGCAGTGCTCCAATGGGATGCTGGCCTCAGAGGCAGCAGCTTAACCCACCGTGCCACAACACCAGCCCCTGACTTTTGGTTTTTTAATTTCTTAGTTGAAACCAGGAGCAGTAAAATCGACCTGCCAGGGTGACTGAGCGATTCGCTGTTAGGGCCCACATGTGTGTGTTTAGAAACCACACAGCACCATATAACCATCTACTCAAACCCCATGTCAACGCGTGGGGAAAGACACACACAGAGGTAGAGTAACTTGCCCAAGGTAGCACAGGCAATCGGGGACTCTCATCCAGCAGCAGGAATGCCAAGCCCTCCACTGCACTTTGCCGCCCGTGAACTTGAAATAGACCAAGGGAAGAATTCGCTCAGGGAAGTCAGCCTGGACCTGGGTCTCTTGCCTAAGGCCACTGAGCCACCAAATCCGTGGTTGTGTGTCCCCTCCGTCCCTAACCCTGCTCCAGCCACTGCAGGCTGTTGGCGGAGCTGGAGTTCCTGCAAGGGTCAAAGAGACACAAAGGACTGACGTGGCTTCAGAGTCCAGGCCTGAGAGGGGCTCAGTCAGGGTTAACAGAATCCAGAACTGACGTCAGCACCACCCACAAGCCACAGCCCTCCGTCTCAGAGAGGCCTCTGTGGGGGCACTGCTCTCCCTACTAGTGCGTGCAGACACTGGAGCCACGGGCTTGTGCCCCACAAGGGCCAATTACACCCTCCCTTCTGAAGAGCAAACCCCATGGCAGCAGGGATGAAGCCGAGGGCTGCTCACGGAGAGGAAGCTGACGAGACAGAAGAGGACAGCCCAGCACTGAGGGCAGCGGTGAGCCGAGGGCGCTCCAGGGGACAGATCAGCAGCTCTCGCCACCAGATGCAAAGGGAGGCAGGGGGCTGGGAACCCCACTGGCGGCAGGTGCAGGAGGGTAGCCCACGGTGGAACAGCGGGGACAGCTGATCTGGTCCCTGGAGCGGCTGGGGACCACACTTGTGAAAACCAGGAACTGTCTGTGGTCTAAAGCTCAGTGCCTTTCTACCTGCCCCAACCTACGCAACAACGACGTGGCTGCGGCATGAAGGGCAGCTGGCCTGGGTGAGAACCAGACTGCTGCGCACTTCGGACAAGGCGAGTGCGGGCAGCACCCTGCTGAAGCGGCTCTTGGCCTCCCGCGCGGGCAGCAGTGCCCAGAAGCCCATCGGGCCAAGGTTCTCAAAGGTCCTGAAAGCTGTGTTTCACGTTTGCCTGTCTTGAAAACATAGGCCCAGCAGGTGCCAGGTGGAGTGAGGGCTGACCGCAGGGCAAGCTTCAGAGCCCTTCCATTCCCCACATGCGTGCACTTTTCCAAGTGATGGCAACTGCCACCAAGCAGGTGACGAAGCAGTAGCACGTCTTCCAGGGACGTGAGACTGCTGGTGTCGTTGGCTACAGACACGTGCTGAAGCAAAGCAGGGCATGCGCAGCTGATCGTGACTGGCTTGGTCCCAGGGGGATACGGCTGTCTCCTTTCCTCCTTCAGCCTGAGGCTGAAGATCTGTGTTTGAAGGGGTGGGAGTGGCTTCAGAGGGCAGAGGGAAGGCCCAGTGAGGCGGGTCTGCCCAGCGCCTCCAGCCCTGGCCTTGTTCCGCACCCCCAACCTCAGGTTCGCACACGGAGGGTCCCTGGCAGCCATCATGGACGAGACCTTTTCCAAGACAGCCTACTTGGCTGGAGAGGGGCTGTTCACACTAAGCCTCAGCATCAGGTTCAAGAAGTAAGTAAGCTCGGGGCCCGGGCTGTCCTCACTGCCCTTTCCAGCCCTGGGGGTCCGGCAGTTGGGGCGCAGGAACCCTGCCTGCCCCTGTCCTGCTCTGCACCCTCCTCCCCAGGCAACTCCTCCAGTCCCTGGGCAGAAGGCAACCTCTGCCACCCACCTTTGGGATCCGACAAGCAGGCCTTGAGCCCAGGGCCATCCAGGAGTCCCTGAGGCCGGGTGGGATGAAGAGGAGAGAGGGCACCTGGCTGGATGGTTCACACGAGGGCCGGGCCGAGCTGCCTCCTCCCCTAGCTTGATCCCCCTGGGCTCTCTGGCGGTCCTGAACGTTGAAGTGGAGAAGATCGAGGACCAGAAGCTGTACATGTCCTGTGTCACCCAGAGCAGAGACCAGCAGATAGTCTACGCCAAGTCCTCAGGTAAAGAGGCCTCAGCCCTCCCCCCAGCCATGCCCGGCCACCACCCACTCCCCAACAACTCAAGGGAGAGCGGATGCTAAGGAGCCAGTCCCCAGCTGGGCGTGGCCTTTCCAAGGGTGGGGTCGTGCACCTGCTGGAGACACAGATGAAGACCTCAACTAGGACTTTTTTTTCTATATGAGTTACCCGACCTACACTACCTGGGCCCAGGTGATGGGAAATTTGGAGCAAAATGCTTAGAGCACCTCATCAGCTCCTGCCTCCGTGGCCCTGGCTCCTGCCGCTCAGCTCAGCCTCTCTTGCAGGTGTTTTCCTGCAGCTGCAGCTGGAAGAAGAGTCACTCCAGTAACAGTCACTGTGCCACCAGCAGAGCCTCCGCCCATGCCCCACCACGGCGCATGGACAGGGTCTAAGAAGCAGCTGGTAGCCGGGGCAGGGGGAGGGGGAGGCACCTTCCTCTGAGCAAATAAATCCTCAAAGCCCCACTCTGGAGCTGGAAGTCAAAATCCTTCCTGGGCCTCCCATTCAGCCGCAACAGAAGACATTTGCTGAGCACCTGCCCGGCACCAGGCACGGGGTGAGGCGCCAGGCATGCAGCGATGGAAACAGAGCTCCCGGCCTTAGCGGGAATGCCTGAGTTCACAGCGAGCACCCCCGCCCGCTCCCACCACCAGCACGGTGTGGGTCCTCTCATTCCCTGAAAGCAATCACAGAGGGCTTTCTAGGCGACACTGCACTTGAACTAAGCCCCAAAGGCTAAGTGGTGCTCCCCAGGTAGGCAGGGTGGGGAGGCCGGACCAGGCAGAAGGAAAGGTAGCAACAAAGGCACACAGGTGTGAAGGAGCAATGTGATTGGGGGGGGGAGGGGTGCAGGTCTTAGGGGGCTTCATAAACCCTGCTGTGGATGGAGCTTGAACTTGATCTGGTTTTTTGTTTGTTTGTTTGTTTTTTAAGATTCTATTTAGTTGAAAGGTAGAGTTACCAAGAAGTAGAAGCAGAGAGAGATAGACAGAAAGAAAGGTCTTCCATCTGCTGGTTCACTCCCCAAATGGCCTCAATGGCCGGAGCTGGGCCAGGCTGGAGCTTCTTCTGGGTCTCCCACACTGGTGCAGTGGCCCAAGGACTTGGGCCATCCTCTACTGCTTTACCAGGCCATAGCAGAGAGCTGGATTAAAGGTGGGCCAGCCGGGACTCGAACCAGTACCAAAACAGGATGCTGGCACTGCAGGCGGCTGCTTTACCCACTACACCACAGCGCAGACTCCAACTTGATCTTGTAGGTCACTGGGAATTTTTAAAGAGTTTGGGCTGGCGAGTGACACAAAGTTTTGCTTTTAAAAAAGATGACTCGGGCGACAGGAAGGGATCAGCAAGACTGAAGGCAGGAGCATGGGTCAGAGCCGTAAAGGTGAGAGACGTAGGAAGGGCAAATCACAGAAGTACAGGACTTTGCCACTGGTGGTGCATGGCGGGCCGGGCAGGACAGGATACTGCAGTAGTTCCCAAGTTTCTGGTGTGGGGAACTGGTGGGGGTGGTGTTCAGGGCGATGTCTTCTGGTAGTTGTCACGTTCATGTTTGTATTACTCAGTTTTTGCCACTATAACTAAACAGCCGAGAGGAGCTACTTGGGAAGGCAGATTTACTTCGGCTCACGGTTTTGGAGGCTCACAGCCCAAGAGTAGGCTGGCACCACCGGTGCCAAGGCTGGTGAGGGTGGAGGATGGGGCGCAGCACGGACAGAGGAAGGATCACATAGCAAGCCAAGGAGAGCAAGCAGCTGGGCCCACTCTGAGGAGAGCCCCATCCCCAGGACACACCCCGGTGACCTAAGGACCTCCCACGGGGGAGTCATCTCCTAAATAATCAAACTGAAGCTCCGCCCTCTCCTATCAGTACCACCTCAGGGCCCAGCCCTTAACACATGGCTTTGTGTGGGACACCACAATTAATATCCAAACTACGGCAACGTTTATTGTCTGTTTCTAGCCTTGGACAGCTCCCCAGTCAATGAACCGCAACACCTAGCACAGGACCCGATGCACGTTAGGCAGACAATGAATGGGTGAACAAGCCAACTCAGGTAGAATCTTCCTTGGCGTCATTAATACACTCACCAGATCCCGGCTGAATGCTAAGCACTGTCCTCACGATCCCCTAGTGAGGGAGGCAGAAGCTAAATAACCACATGGAGAGGGGAAAAAACCTGTGACCAAGGCTGCAAGGGGAAGTGCGGGGTGCTGAGGTGTGCAGCCCCCAGTTCACATGGGAGGGCTTCCTGGAGCAGGACGGGGAAGAGCCTGCAAAGTGGACAAGGACAGGAAGCAGCCTTCGCCACAGTCTTTTTTTTTTTTTTTAAGATTTATTTATTTATTTATTTGAAAGTCTGAGTTACACAGAGAGAGGAGAGGCAGAGAGAGAGAGAGAGGTCTTTCATCCGATGGTTCACTCCCCAATTGGCCGCATGGCCGGAGCTGTGCCAATCTGAAGCCAGGAGCCAGGAGCTTCTTCCGGGTTTCCCACACGGGTGCAGGGGCCCAAGAACTTGGGCCATCTTCTCCTGCTTTCCCAGGCCACAGCAGAGAGCTGGATCGGAAGAGGAGCAGCCGGGACTAGAACCGGCGCCCCTATGGGATGCTGGCACTTCAGGCCAGGGCGTTAACCCACTGCGCCACAGCGCCACCCCTCGCCACAGTCTTAAGGAGGGAATGAGCTTGCTGCAGTCTTCGGAGAGACTGCAGGATGGTGGGTGAGCCCGGGGTGCAGCTGCTGGCCTCTTCTTGTCAGTGGTGGCCAGAGCTTTCCCAGGATCTGCCAGGGATGGAGAGCACAGGCCGGCCAGCCTGAGCGTGCTGGAACTGGCTCTGCTGTGGGCGTCTCCATGTCCAGAAATCCTGAGCCTGGCCACTTTTTCCCTGGACCAGTATCATTCAGAGAGCTGGTCACTGCAAGTCGCTCTGCCTGGGAGCTACTGGGATGGTTCCAGAGCAGGGCGACAGGGGCAGGAGCCCAAAACGGGGACTTCTGTAAGAGATGAGCTCAGTGCGGCCACAGCTATGGGCTTCACCTGGCGGGGCTGGGTGGCCCCCAGGCAGCTCAGAGGGATGGTGGCCACTGCCTCTTCCCAGTAGCCCTCCTCAACCCGCAAGCAGGCCAGGTCCAGTTCTAGCAGGCTTGCAGCTAGCAATCTGGCTCTGACTGGAGGAAGAGTCTAGAAGGCCAGACTGATGGTTGGAGAGACAGAGCTGTGTTTATCCAGGAAAAGAAGTCAGACGTAGGCAGCAGAGGCCCCTGCCAGCTCCTCCCAGGACAGGGCTGGGGGAGCAAGCTGGAGAGGAAGCTGCTCCCCTAGGGCTCCGAGCGCCTCCGGGCCAGAGGCCAGGCCCCAGCAGCCGCCCACAGGTAAGGCCTGCACTCCGGGCACAGGACTGGGCCGGGCGTGGGCCGGAGCACCCAGCCAGATCAACGGAACAGTCGCACTCCTGGTGGCCCGGCGCAGGGGGGCGGTGAGCACGGCGCGGCGGAGCCTTCCGCAGCGGGCTCTGGGGTGGCAGGGAATCAATGCCGCCTTTGTGCCCGGTGGTTTCCTAGGGGAAAAAAGAAGTGGACGGTGGGAGGGGCGGCCCGGCTCCGCCCTACAGACGCGGGATGCGGCAGAGCTAGGAGGCTGGGCGGCGGGACGCTCACCGCTACAGAGGGCCTTGAGGGGTGGGATCCGTGTCCCCGAAGGGTGCGTCCCCTTGAACTGGCCCTGGGTGTCCTCCGGTCAGCAGCCAGGTGTGTGCTCTGCCGGCCAGGGGCAGATCTGAGTCCCCTTGTGGCCGGAGGGAGGAGCCAGAGGTGGCAGGTGGAGCGAGGCCGCCCACAGAAGCCGGGCAGCGGAGGGAGTGGTCAGGAGAGGAGCCCGCGTCCGCAGTGTGGGCGGGGGAGGGGCGCTGAGCCCGCCCGGGGCTGTGTCCCTTCGAGGGGAGCGTGTGTGCCCGCGGGGTCAGCAACCGCGGTGGTGACCACAGAACTCTGGTTCTTGACTCTACGAGCCGTGCCCGAGGGCTTTAGTGGGTGTGCCCGCCCCTCTGGCCCTGGGGGTGCCAGTGGGGGCGTCTGTGAACGCGAGTGACTGACCGGTCGTGGGTCCCCGTCACTCCCCTCACCCCCGTCCCCTGGACTTCGCCGCCCTTTCTTTTTCCTGGGCCGCACAGCCCGCGGGGGTGTGCGGACAAAAGCCTGGGTGTGCCCGCAGCATCGCCCACCGGCGGCCTCTTTCCTCTCCTTGCCCAGCGCAGCTCCGCGCCGCCCTCGCGGCCGACTCGCCGGATTCGGACCCTCCGGGCGCCGCGGAGGCTCGTTACCCACCTCAGCGCCCTCTGCGGCCCCACCCCCGGCATGTGGCTCTTGGAGAAGGCGGGCTACAGAGTGGGCACCGCAGAGCCGCGGGCCCGCTGGGCGCCCTCCAGCCTGTTCCCTAAGCGCCGCAGCCCAGCGCCCGCGATGCGCGCCTGCCCCAACGTCCTCACGCCGGATCGCATCCCGCAGTTCTGCATCCCGCCTCGGCTTCCGGACCCAGGCGGCGCCGAGCCCCATGCCGGGCGCGACGTGTGCGTCCGCGGCCTCCCCGCCGCCTGCTCGCTGCCGCACCTGGCGGGCCGCGAAGGCCTGGCCTTCCTGCCCGAGAGCCCGCACACGCGACGGCGCGAGTCGCTGTTCCACTCGCCGGGGCCCGCGCCAGCTACGGGGCTGTCCCCGGCTCTGGCCCGGCTGCACGTGTCCGCCCCGGACCTGCGCCTCTGCCGGGCCCCAGACAGCGACACGGCCTCGTCGCCCGACTCATCGCCCTTCGGCTCCCCGAGGCCCGGCCCCGGCCGGCACCGGCAGCCCTCGCTGTCCCCCGGGGCCAGCTCAGCGGACACCAGCCCGTACGCGCCGCGCCGCGCGGGGCCGCCCACGCCGCCGCTCTTCCACCTGGACTTCCTGTGCTGCCAGCTGCGGCCCACCAAGGAGAGCGTGCTGCGCCTGGAGCCGCGCGGCGGCCAGCTGCGCCTCTCCGCCGAGTACCAGGCCGGGCCCGCGCGGCTGCGCCTGCGCCTGGTCAGCGCCGAGGGCCTGCCCCGGCCGCGGCCCGGCCCCGGCAGCGGCGGCGGCGGCTGCTGCGTGGTGCTGCGGCTGCGGCCCCGCGTCCGGCCGCGGGCCCAGCGGAGCCGCGTGGTCAAGTGCAGCGTCAACCCCATCTTCAACGAGGACTTCTTCTTCGACGGGCTGGGTCCGCCAGACCTGGCCGCCCGCACCCTGAGGGCCAAGGTGCTGGACAGGGGCGCGGGGCTCCGCAGGGACGTGCTGCTGGGGGAGTGCGAGACGCCCCTTATCGTCCTGCTGCCCCCCTTGGGTGGGGGGCTAGGTCCAGGGTCCTCACTGGCGCCAACCCATCTCAGCCTGTAGACGGGGAGGAGAGGTGGGACGGGGAGCCTTCCTCCAGGGATCGCCACCGCGTCCTCCAGGGATCCGCACCGCGTCCGTGGCCCTCATTCCACTCCACCTGCCGGCGTGTATTTATTTTTGCTAATAAAATGCCAATTTGTCGCTAGCCGGATCTCTCCCCTGGTGGGTGCCTCTCACACTTGAAAGCCATCAGAACACACAGGGAATCCAGCAGAGCGAGTGAAACCTGCACAGTCCTGGGCTCCATCCCCAAGAGATGCCACTACAGCAGTCGGGGCCCTAGTGGGGTCCCTGGGCCACAAGGTTGCTGCCCCCGCACGGAGCCTGGCCGTCACTGAGTCACCCTAGCAGAAGCTCTGTCGTAACGCCAACACCCAGGGAGCTCCGGGGCCTGCGCAGTCCCCTCCCATCTCCCACCTGTCCTGAAGAGAGAAGACATTCCTGGGTCTTGGGCGTGAGTCAGGGGCGGTCACACGGGCACACGGTGCCCTTTGGCCTCCTTGCCTCCCTGTTGCCTGTCCCTTGCACTCCAGTGCTGTCCTGGGCGGGGGCGAGGCTGGAGCAGCACTTTGGGAGCTGGGAAGTGGGTGAGGTCCGGGGGAGGAGGGGTATTGCGGACTGTGAGAGCTGCGCTCAGCCAAGCCAGAAAAGGCCACCCCAGCCAGGAGGAGGAGCTGGTAGAGGAGGAAAAAATGTAGGTCAGCTTATGTTTGCCTGCTACCTGCACGTCGCTGACGTCAGCAGTGACCTTCTCTCTCCCTCCACCTTCCCTGGAGCTCTTGGCTCGGGAGGGAGGGGGAGGGGAGGCAGGCACTGGGCCAGTCCAGCTGCTTTCTCCTCGCCCTCCGCGCCTTTCTCATGTCCTGGGGTGCCGGCTGTGCCTGCTCTAAGGCAAAGCCTTCCGGGTGCCAACAGAACCGCAGTCCGGTAGCACGTGGGCCTCTAACACCGCATACACAACACCCTTCCATTCACAAGGCTCCCCACGCGCCTTCCTCCCCTGAATAGGTCGCCACTATCGGCCCTAGGCTCCAGGGAACCTTACCCCAGATGTCCACCAGGTGGCAGCATTGACTAAACAATCCTAAGGGCCACCTGCCACACGTTGTGTCTGTTCCCACGAACTGTTCCAACTGCTCCTCAAACCACTATTCCTCCTAGTAACTCCCATAAAGGGGCACATACTATTGCTAGCCAGTGTGACCTTTGGCCCTAAGAGGGCAGTAACCTCAAGACAATATCCCCAGCTGACCCCCCCACCCCTGCCCCGGGGGGTCACTCTGAAGGGGGCCCGGCCATCCTAGAATGACAGTGGCCTAACGCCATTCATTTCACACCCTGCAGGTTGCAGTTCACGCCTGTGAATTCTGGGAAGCCCACCCATAATCCTATGTTCTGCCTTAGTCCTGTGCTATGTTTCTACTTCAGAGGCCCGCAGGAAAGAAACTTCTCGGTGGCAGAACCCGCAACAAACCCACAGGGAGGATCCATGCAGCACGAGGCTTTGGGCACAGCAGTGAGTGGCTGAAGCAGACCAGGGGATGAGACAAGATAGAGAATGAGCAAGTGAGTTGTAAAGAATGTTGCATGGGCTGTGTTATAGAGAAAGCAAGCGGGGAAGGGAAGGGAATGATCAAAGAAAGCGAAGAAGATGCCAGGCATGGAAAGAGAGAGAGGCACACGCGGCTTTTTTTAGCCACAGAACTTTGCACCAGGCCTTGTACTTTACTTGTGCTATCAATGTTAATCATCACAGCTGCGCTGGCCGAGGTGGGTGTTAATCCTGTCCTACAAAGAAGGAACTAGGACAAGGGAGGTTGAGCAAATTCACCTGGGGATCAGCCCTGGCTGCTCTGCTGTCTCCACCCAGTCGCCTGCACCCTCCCCCCAGAGGCCTGGCGGGAACAGTTTCGCTCAGTGCTCGCAGCCCTCTGGGCCTTCCAATGGGGGCCCACTAAGTTCCTAGAGGGTGCCCCTGGCCAAAGCCCCAGATGCTTGGGAGGACTGGGCTGGGGGGAAGAAGTCCCAGCACCCACCTCTGTGTGCAGGCTGCCCGGCCCCAGGCGCTGGAACACACGAGAGCCCGAATGTTTCCTACCGATGTGCTGGCTGAGGGCCGGGAGCTGCTTGGGGGCCCACGGCTGGCAAAGGCTTACAAAGTCTTTCTGGCCGCTTTCTGACCCTCCTGATGACCTCCAAGCCCTTGTGGCCATAAATGTTAATTGATAGATGACAAGTGCAAGCAGGCTCACAGGGAAAGTTGAAGGCCAGGAGCCAGGGTCAAACTCCCACAGTCCCCTCCACCCATGGTGGCCTTTGACACAGGAAGGGGGGTTGGAGGCCAGGCCATCTGCAGGGCTGGGGTTGTCCTCTTTTTTTTTTTTTTTTTTTTTTTTTTTTTTTTTGTTAACGATGGCAGCACAGCCCCCTCCCTGAGTCACTCCAGGGACTCCTGGGTCTCCCCAGGCAGGGAGCCCCCTAGGACCCAGGGTGAGGCTTGCACATGAGATGTCCACCCTAAGGACGGGGCTGGGGCCAGGTGTGGCTCCTCAGGCGGCCAGGCCCCGTGTAGTCTCCCCTCTGCCCCCCACGCCCCCCCTGGAAGGGCAGGCTTGTGCTGAGCTTTAAGTGGTTTCTGTGGTTTAGGGGTGGGGAGGAAGGGAAAGAGAAGTTGGTAACTGCTCCCCAGGTCCAAGCCACCACCGCCTCCTCCCACCCCCTCCAGGCTGTTTGCCCCCCTGCTTTGAGATTCCGCTGCCTGATAAGGGGACTGGGCACGTGGAGGGGTGGGGGATGACTCCGATCCCTATCAGCGCCTGCTTGCACAGGAGTGCAAGTGTATTGGAGGAGGAACTCACCACTGCCCTGCTGAAAGGGCCGATTCCTCCAGAGAGGAGGCTGTGACTGCAGCGAGAGGGACAGAGGTTAGGCAAGAGGGGGACTTCCCAAAAGGATAACCCGGGAGCCTTCCTGCCCTGGAGAGAAGGAACCTAAGCCATCCATGCTTAGGGCAGGGAAGTGGTGGACAGTTGAGAATGCTGAAGGAGATGTGGTCCTGGAGGCCAGACCCTATCGTACCAGCCCCGCCCCCAGCACTTCCTCCCCACCCCACCCATCTGGGGATGCGAGTGTTCTGCATCAGCTCCGCTCTGTCTGCAAGTGGGGCGAGCCAGGAGGAGCCTGGGGGATCCAGCGTTGCAGAAGAAGGGCCAGAGAGAGCAGAGCTGGACAGGCATGGAAAACAAGAGTCGTTGGCCGGCGCCGCGGCTCACTAGGCTAATCCTCCGCCTTGCGGCGCCGGCACACCGGGTTCTAGTCCCGGTCAGGGCTCCGGATTCTGTCCCGGTTGCCCCTCTTCCAGGCCAGCTCTCTGCTGTGGCCAGGGAGTGCAGTGGAGGATGGCCCAAGTGCTTGGGCCCTGTACCCCATGGGAGACCAGAAGCACCTGGCTCCTGCCATCAGATCAGTGCGGTGCGGCGGCCATTGGTGGGTGAACCAATGGCAAAGGAAGATCTTTCTCTCTGTCTCTTTCTCTCACTGTCCACTCAGCCTGTCAAAAAATAAAAATAAATAAATAAATATTTAAAAACTAAAAAAAAAGAGCGGGGTACTACCCCGCACCCCTGCTGCCACTGGCTGGCTCTACGTGGTCCAGGGTCAAGGAGAGCTGCTCCTCTCACCCAAATCTGCCTGAGGGGCAGAGCCCCCAAACAGACACCCCCCCCCCACTTCTGTGCAGTGAAGTGCTCCTGGGTGCCCCGCAGGCCTAGTCGGAGCCATCCAGGCGCAGACACACGCAGACACACGTTCAGACTCCCCAGGACAAGAAGGTGCCCCAGAGCTTCCCCTCCCTCTTCCTCGATCCTCAGCCCCTTATCACCCTAGCCTAGGGGCTGGGAGGTACTTCTCCACTTCCAACCTTTGTCCTCCAAGCTGTAGCCACCGGGACTCTGGGAGCTGCCCAGGAGCAGAGGTGCTGACGGTAGCAGAGTGAGGCTTCCAGGGTGGGCGGGATCCGAGCCTGCTGAGATCGGAAGGCAGAAGAGAGAAGGGACGGCTGCCCGCCCTCTCCACGCCTGGTGCCACGTGCACCACGTGGGGGGGAGTGGGCAAGTCACGAGGCCGTGGCGTGGCCGGCTCCTGCTCTGCTGTTTACCAGCCGGAGGAGGTGCCAGGGAGCCTCCCGCTGCAGCCTGGCCCCCGGCCAGCAGGCCTCCTGTTGGGTAACCAGGAGAGCCAGGCCCAGCTAATCAAACTCTGGGCTGAGGCCCTGCGGGAGAATAGTGGCACCCAGAATCTGCTGCAGCCTGGCCCCCCTGGGCCCCCTCAGAGCCCTTCAGTGCAGGCCTGGGCACCAGCCTGCTTGGCCTGGGCGCTCTCCTGTGTCTCTCTCCCCACCTTCCCCTCCCATCGCTCCTCTGCCTGCACACCCCCCTCCAAGCCTACCCTTGGCCCCCAGCAGAGCAGGAGCGTGTGGGAGCATCGGGGCGTCCCCGGGAGGGACGGCCAGGGACAGGGGTCAAACAGACACTGAGGAACTCCTGGGATGAGTCTGACCCCATCCCAGAGAAGAGGCAGAAACCCCCAAGCATGTGTTCCTTCCCACTTGCCCTGGCCCTGCAACCTGTCCCAGTCCAGTAGGAACCAAAGGGCTTTGAAGCCACGGAGACCTGGGTTCAAATCATAGCGTGACCGCTTTTTGTCCTGGTGCGAGGCCCTGGGCAAGGCACGGACATGTCTCTCGGAGCATCACTGGACTCACTGGTAAATCTGGAATAACGACGCTTGCGCATGGTGTGTACCATGAGGGTTTGTGCAAAGCAAAGCCGTGGGTTTACGCACGGGGCTGGGCGCACAGGAGGTGATGAGTAAATGCCTCCTTTGCACAACCTTGCTTCTCCTGCAGACTCCAAACTTCTTACCATGGTCTCTCCCCATGTCCCTTCCTGGTGCCAGGACGCTCTGCCAGCCACTCCTCTCCCCTGCCTGCTGACGGGCCAGGTGCTCCCTCCCTGCCCCTCCTCCCTCCCCTGGGCCCTGCTCCCTGCCCTCCTGGGCAGCCAGGGCAGCAAGGACAGCACCAAGGGAGCTGCCCCATGGACAGAGCCCCACAGAGACACCACCGAGCCTCGAGGGGTAAGGAGCCCCAAGGCCCTGCAGGCAGGTGGACAGGACGGCCCGGAGACTCAGAGGAGAGGAGAGGAGAGATGGGAAGAGACGGGACAAGAAGTGAGGCGGGAGGGACCGGAGCTCTGGGAGGAGGGAGGGATGGATGGGCAAGGGGGAGTGGGAGAGAGACGACTATCTGGATGGAAACAGAGAGACAGGAGGAGGGACTGGGGGACTGACTGAGCGGGTAGGAAGATGGGAGAAACAGGAAATGCATCAAGAAGGAAGAAAGAGAAGTGAAGAAGGAAGAGACAAGGTGGTCTTAAGGCAGGAGGAGGGAAGAAGTGCAGAGTGAGGGAGGCCGCAGGGCACCAGCCACCCCCGCCCCCTACAGAAGTGAGCCAGCCCCTGGGAGATGGCGGGGGCACTGCTCCACGGACCTGGGCTGGCCACGACCCTGGGCAGCAGTGGCTGGGGGCCTGCCCCCTCGCCCCACCATTCATCCACCAGTGGAGGAACCTGTCCTGCCATTAGGGAGTGACGGGCTTGGGGGGAGGGGGATGAACACCTTGCCAGGGCCCATGCCCGCTGGGCTGGCACCTTTCTGCCTGCTGGCCCAAGGTGTGGGCTTTCATTTCCACAGAGATTGTGGGGCACTGGGCCATAGGCAGGGAGGGACAGAGGGTCAGGTAATCCTTGGCCTCCCTGACGGTCTAACTTAGGAATCCCTCAGAGCGGGTTTTCAGGGCCATGCGCGGGCTCAGGTGTGAGTGCCAGGGCCACCTAGTGGAGGAAGAGCTCAGCTGCCCCGGCCAGCGAGAGGGCACTCCCAACCCAGCGCTGCGCAGAGGTGGAGGTGCAGGGCCCAGGCCTGCCACGTCAGGGAGGAAGCCGGCTGGGGCTGGGCGGAATCAGCGGGGGAGAGGGGTGGGTCTGAGTGGAGACACGCCTCCTCCGGGCAGCCCTTCCCCTCCTCCACCCCAGCGCCTCCTGGGCAGAGGGATTGGGCATGTGGCAGGCAGCGTGGTGTTGGGATGGTGGTGTGTGTCAGGTTTGGACAGGACAGAGTCAGAGGCTAGAGAGGCTAGCCCGGCCCTGTGCTCCAGAGGAGCTGTTATGTGGGTGTCGGAGTGGGACCAAAGTCTGGCAGGGGAAGCCTCCCACTTCCCAGGGGCTTCCTACCCTAACCGTGAATGGACGATGCCCCACCCCTAAGTGTGCTCTAGGTACAGCTCCGCCCTCAGCATTGCTCTCTCTGCAGTCCCAGGTAAACTGGCCACCTTGCCAACTGCCCCTGCCAGAGGGATTCCTCCCTCTGACCTCGTGGGCCAGTGACGCTGGCCCATGGAAGCCAGAGAGGGGCCTGTGCATGCAGCCCCCCTGCACCTCTGCCCTGCTCCCAGCCCCACGCCCCCGGAACACCCCAGTGCTTTCAGGCAGGTGTAAGTGATCAAGAGGTTTCCCTCCACAGCAATGTAACCCTGACTGCAGGGTGTTCGCCGTGCACCTGTGATGTGCCGGGCCCTGGAGGGCTCTGCGAGTGACAAGGTGCACCAGGCAGACACGGGCCCTGCTCCCACGGGTGTGCGTCCAGCAGGAAAGCCCCACTTCATAGATGACAAGACAGTTGTGGTGGTTTGGTGACGTCACAAGGGCCAGGAAATCAAGTGCAAGGTGCTGGGCGTGCAAGCATGAGGCTGGGGATGGGGCACGGACAGCGTCTCCAAGGAAGAGGGAAGACCTGAGCAAAGAGAAGTTGCCTCATGAAGGGGTGTGGCAGAGTGGCTTGGGGAAGTCCCAGAGGCTCCGAGGACCTGGAAGAGGGCCAGCATGGGTGAAGGGCCCAGAGCGTGGCCACCTCCTCAGATGCCAGCCTGGCACTGCTGGGGGGGACTGCGGTGGGAGGGGACCCTGGGAGGGGGGAAGCATCTCAGCCCCCAAGGTCCTCAGTGTCTGACCCCCACCCTCACCGTCTGTCTTCTCTTCACAGAGCTGCTGGCTGCAAAGAGGACCCACACCTGTGAGTATGGGGCCGCAGGGTGGTGAGATGGAGAAGCGTTCAGCAGAGACTGGGAGGTTTGCATGAAAGAAAGGCACAGCGGTTGCAAAAGGTGGGGGAGGCAGGCAGAGAGGCAGGGGCCCGCGAGAGGCCTCTCCTGGGGTGGGGGGAACAGGGGAGCAACAGAGATGGAAGAGGACAGGTGAAGACGCAGTAGCCGGTAAGGAAGGGGCCTGGCGCATGGAGGCGACACTGTAAGGAAACAGGGAGGGAACAGAAGAAAAAGGAACCCAGAACGGGGAACAGAGGTGCTGGACAGAGGCACGGCAGCCGGGAGGGGCCGGGGCGGAAGCCAAGGAGATGGCGCGTGTGGTGCTGGCAGGCCCAGGAACGTGCACCAGGCTTTGTGGCAGCAGCACTAGGTTTGGTGTGGTTAACACGTCCTGATGTGTGAACAAGCCAGGAGCCAGGCTGTGCGGGACCGGAGAACAGGAGAGCCTCGGTCTTTTGTAGGAAATTCTGTGCCCTGGAGCCCTGTGTGATGGAGACTGTGGCATATGAGAAGGGGGCTAGAGCTCAGGGAGGACTTCCCGTGGACACTAAAGCCAGCATCCTCTCTAGGGACCATTCAGCACATGACACTGACTCTCCGAGTTGGCAGGAGAGGCGAATCCCCCAGAAAACGCGCCCACTCAGCCCAAAACCGACACCCCTCTGGGGCCATGTGCCAGCCTCTGGCTGCCGGTGCAAGAACTAAGGAATACCTCTCTGGAGTAGGCGAGGCCGCCTCCATGCTCTGTGGCCCTCAATCAAGGGAGGGCCCGCCAGTCCCTCCCGCATGCTCAGCGCCATCCCTGCCGCGTCCAGGGTCACCCGGAGCCTCCCTGTCCGGAGCACAGGCAGCTCAGACAGCGAGCTTCGCCCTCCTGCCCGAGCCGGGCACGCAGGGGCAGGGGGCCCGCCTAGCATGCTGCACCTTCCTGGGTGGGGGGATTGCTTTGCTCAGCACAATGCTGACCGTGCCTCGCCTGCCCCAGCCACAGGGCCCCACGGAAATGCTGAGCAGTGCCCTGGAAGGAAAGCGGGTCAGGGAGTGACGCGCGTGAGCTGGGGGAGGCCGTCAGGGACCATATGTGGGTATGTGGGTGGGGGGAGAAGGGGGACTTTTGGAACAGTGGGAACTAGGAGAGGCCAAAGCCCATCCCCACCCTTAACCCTGTACCGCAGGAACCTTGGCCAGGTCCATACCTCCTCATCCCCTTCCCAGCCTCTGGGTCCTCCGCCACCTGCCTACCCCCATGCCACGAGTGTCCCCATGAGGAGCCAAGCTGACTGCCCCCCCTCCTTCCTTTCTGCAGGCAGGCCAGCAGGGAAAGGCTGGACTCGACTGAGGGGCTGCTAGAACCCTGGCAAAACCAGAGATGTCTTAGGAGAACCAGGAGAGTCTAAGCCTGCTCCCAGGCCGAGACTGAAAAATGGCCCCCAAGTTGAGACAACTCCAAGATGGGGTCCAAGAGTCCAAGACAAGGAAGCCAGAGAGAACCCCCCCCCCCGACTAAGAGGGGGCCTGATGTAAGCAGATATAAAGCTGCAGGGGCCTCTGAAATCGTTTGGCTCCCTCAGAATGACCCCAGGCCAAGAAACTCTGTAGGGAGTCACAGGCAAGGAGGCATCCCAAGCTGATGTTCTCAGAAGCACTTGAACCAGAGAAACCTTGCCATCCCTCAAGCGGGACCTTTCTGGGCTTGAATCCTGACGCCGACATTTCATAGCTGTGTGGCGTTGGGCAAGTTACCGAACCTCTCTGTGCCTCATGTTCCTCATCCTTTTTTTTTTTTTTTTGACCAATTTATTTATTTATTTTAAAAGCAGAGGGAGAGGAGGAGGGAGAGAGACAGAGAGATCTTCCATCCACTCATTCACTCCCCATATGGCCACAAATAGCCAGGCCAAAGCCAGGAGCCCAGAACTCCATCGGAATCTCCCACATGGGTAGCGGGGGCCCAAGCATTTGGACCACCTAATGCTTTTCCCAATAGCATTAGCAGGGAGCTGGATCGGAAGTGGAGCATCCGGGACTTGAACAGGCGCCCGTGTGATTTAAGCCTTTACGCTGCCCACAGCGCTGGCCCTCCCTTTCCTCGTCTTTGCCGTGGGGATAATGGTAGCCAAGTATTTTGTGAGGCTTAACTTACACACGTGAAGCACTCAGATCCGTCCCCGGTACAGAGGAAGGCATGATGATGACTGTGATTACCTGTCCTGGGGCACTCCTTGTGGGACCCCCGCCTTCCGGCGTGTTGTGGGCGCTTGCCTGGCAGCTCTTGCTACCACTGTTATTTTCGTGGCTCCCCTATCCCAGCACACACATCACATCTGTCGGGAGGAGCGTGGGCTCGGGGAGTGGAGGGGACAGCCTCCCGGACCACACCACACCACACTGGGCACGGCTGTTGGCCCATCGGTCTGCAGGGTCTCGGGTGGCAGGTGCCACCACCCTAGGCAGATGTCCTGCAACTTACCTCTGGAACATCCCTGTCCCTGGAGTCACCGGGAGACAGGATCAGGCTCGAGGGTCCCTAGGGCGAGGGGAGTAGGAGCTCGGCCCCAGGCTCGTGTGAGCTCCATTCCAGCTCCCCGGCCAGAGCTACCCTGGTGGGTGGAAACAGCTTTTACCGCGTGTGGCTGTCACATGTGGTTTTGGAATTTTCCAACGCCCCCTATGATTGGCTGCCCCGCCCCTCACACTCTGCCCCAGGCCCAGATTGGCCACACGGGGCGCCTGTCATCTTACCCACTGCACCCCTGGGGGGGGCGCGCGGGGAGGGGGGTTGTCACTTGGCCACCTGTGTGGTGCGGAACATAAACCCCTCGCCCAGAAGCACAGGGGGAGAGCTGGGTGCAGAGCTGCGGGCTGAGGCGCTGTGGAGAGGGCCTCACCCCTACCTGCGCTGCCAGCTGTGCCCCGTCCCTGGAGCACCCCCGCTGAGAAGGACCGGGAGCCCAGGCTCAGTCATGAGAAGTAAGTGAACGGGCCACCTGGGAGCAGGCCAACCTGGAGCCCTCGCCATCCCTGAGCCCGCGGGAAAGGGCGGGTGTCCTGGACGCAGTGTGAGAAGGCCCAGCGCCTCCCCGGGCAGGGTGTGTCCCGGTCAAGGTCTCCGGCTGGTTGGGAGATGAGTGGAGCAGTGGGGGAAGTCTCAGCCCCCAGGCAGCTCCCCTACAGACGCAGGGGGAGGGAGGAAGGACCATGGAGGGGCTCCCAGGTCCTGTGTCCTGGGGAGAATTTCTGAGAGCTGACAGAGACAGGCAGGCAGGCAGGGGGAGCGCTCTGCCCGGGGCTCCACACTGGCAGCTCCCGGCCCCCTGGCGGCCCGTCACTCCCGGCCTCCACCCTGCTTGTGAGGGGCCAGCCAAGTCGCTGTGCCCCAAAGCAACTGAGGGCAGCCGGCAGCCAGGCTCAGATCCTAGCATCCAGGCCTCGGAGCCACCACACTTTCTGCCTGGCCAGGAACGTGAGGACTGGGTAGAATTCAGCCAGCGTATGGGGGGTGTGTGTGTGTGTGTGTGTGTGTGTGTGAGAGAGAGAGAGAGAGAGCAGAGAGAGAGAGAGACAGAGACAGAGACAGAGGGAGACGGGCTCTCACCCTTTTGATGGGGGACCAAGGCAGTGGATATGGCAGCAGAAGGCCCTTGGGCCCTCCCTTCCTGGCTGGGGTCCCTGAGCCATGCAGCAGGGCAGAGGTGGGCAAATCGATCCATCCACCCAGGCTCACGTAAGAGGAGCTCTCAGTACAGGGGGTGAAGGAGCAAAAGGGACGATCCATGCCCTGTGGCCTGAGGACGGAGCCAGCCGCAGCTTCACCCTGGAGTCTTCCCACACACGCTACCAAAAGGCTGCTGTGCTGAGTTCTGGAAAGACCCCTCTGGTCCCGGCTAGCCGTGGAGCCCCAGACGAGTTCCTGGGCCCTGGCCTCCACGCTGTTAAGCGAGGCAGCTGAATTTAAACACAAGACAGAACAGCAAGACCCAGCTCGGCAGACTTCCCGTTCCAAGGGCCCAAGAGCCAAGAGAGGCCCCGGGGGCCCTAAGTGAGGCACTCCCACAGGGAGGAAGGAGACCCAGTTCTCACCCAGGGTAGAAAGGGAAGGAGGCCAAGGAGGAGAGAGGCTCCACTTCAGGCAGCCGGGGCACAAGACCGCCACGCAGGGGTGTGAGCTGGGTGGGTGAGCAGGAAGAGGGAGGAGAGTGAACGCTTCCAAACACAAGGGAAGGGCCGGGGGGGGGGCCAGTTTTCCTTTGAGCTTCTCCCCATTAGCAGCAAGGACTGGTCTTCCCAGAAATGGCCCCACATCTGCAAATCACCCCTGGGATGCAGTGACTGGGTGTGCTTGAAGCACGGCAGGGGTTGGGGCCCGGCAGTGGCCAGGAAGGCACTTGGGCAGCTCTACGTTGGTTCTGCCCCGGCTGGTAGACAAGAGACGGGTCTCCTCTAGCATGGGGGTCAGTGCTCCTGGTCCTTGGTCACTGACGTCTGTCTCATGGCCCCAAGACATCAGACCACTCGCCCGATGAGTGTTGGCACCACCAGCCCATCCAACCACTGCTAGGGGAGCAGAGACATTGGGTGGGACTGTGACACACCCCAAGAGCCAGGGACAGAGGCGGGACAAAAAAATGGAGGGCTGTGGCAGTCAGCCTCAAAGGACAGAGTTGTGAAGCCTGCAGGGTGAGGGTGAGATCTGGACAGAGACATGGGTGGACAGATACCAGGAGTGCCCGCAGCAAGGACACGCATGGCCCGGAGTCGGCACCAGGGCCCAGCAGTGCACCCAAGGCACTCAGACACAGGGAGAGGCCGAGAGGAAGAACTGGCAGGACGGGCAGCAGGCTCCATGTGGACTGGGTCTAAGCAAGCAGGGGCTGGCAAGGAGGGGGGTGCTGAGCAGGGCAGTGCAGGCCCACTTCTGGGGTGACCTGCTGCTGTCACGGGGAGAGGAAGTGTTCATTATCCAAAGAGACTCCCAGCCGGCCAGAGGGAGTGTGGCCTGGTCATGTCACCCTCAGGGGCCTGGCCAGTGTGCAGCCAGCAGGTATTGTGGCCTGGCATTGGGCCTGGAAGAGGAGGCGGAGGGCGGGGGTGTCCATGCACTCTGCTGCACCCCGATCTTTGTTTCTTAAGTCTGGGCCTGATCATGGGGAGCAGTGGGCCAGGAAGAACTCTGACCCCCAAGGAGCTTCACAGCTAACTTTCTTCACCTTCCTAACAGAAAACCCCGATACCGCCAGCCCAAGGCGCTAGAATTTGGAGAGTCCTGGCCTATCCCATCACGGTGAAAAGTTGTGCACTGGCATAGTAGCTACCCTGCCACTCTCCCCGTCCCCTGCCTCAGCCACTGACGCAAGCTAACTGGGAGCAGGGGCTTTCCCAAGCTAGGGCTCTCCAGGGAAGGCAGCCTTGGGGCCTCACTCCCAGTCCTTCCTGAAGTCTAACCTGCACTCCTCCTGCTGCTGCTGTTGCAGCACAGCACCTTCCCTGGGGCTGGGAGGCTCAGAGAGGATGGAGATGTCATCTGGGCGGAGAGCGAACAACAGGGCAGCGCCTGGGGACCACAGCTAGGGTCCCCCCCACCTCTCTGGGCCCGCCGCTGCCTGGCTCTAGAGAGGAGGAGCTTCGGCCCAGGAGTCCAGGAAGGCTGCCGGTGACTGTGACGTCTGGACTCCCCCTCCCCAGAGCTTCCTCCTGGTGATTCATCCCCCCCCCTTCGCCGGTTGTTTTGTTTCCCCTCCTTTCTCCTGTCCCAGACTGCGGGGGTGGCGGGGGTGGCGGGAGGGGGTTTCGGGTGGCTGGCTCTTTCATGGCTTTTCAGAACCCCAGACTCTCCCTCGCCCACCTGAGTTTTAGCTTCACTGTTTTCTCAGCTCTAGGATCTGGGTGTATCAGCAGAAAATTCTCACCAGGGGCCAGTGGGGGGGCCCTGGCCTGGGCTGGGGGGTGGTGCCCGCCAGGTGGAACCGCTTCCCCCCCCAGGCCCTCCCTCTCCTGCGCCCCTGTGGGGGCACTCACCACCTTGGTTTCCAGCTTTGCAGAAGCTGAGGGAACTGAGAGCTGAGAAAGAGGGAGCCAGGGGATGGGTTGAGGTACACAGGGGACCCTTGGCCAAAGCTGTGGTTTCAGTGGGGAGAGGGGCTGAGAGTTTCGGCTGTGGGGAGAGGAGGGACCCGAGCTAAGAAAAGAAATGTGTTCCCCTTTCTCATTCATTCATTCACTCATTTCTGCAAGAGAGGCCCAGCGAGAAGTGGACACGCAGCCTGCACGCCAGCACGCTGTGTCTTCTGGAGCCGGCCTGAGTGGGGAGGTCTGTTGGGGTGGACAGGTGGTCCCACCTTAGCCTTAGAGAAGTGGGGAAGACAGGTGGAGGCTGGGACCAGCCTGGAAGAGTTGACACGGAGGGAACCCCCTTCTAGATCTGTGTCCTGGACAAGAGCCCTGGCTTGCTTCTGCAGGCGTCCTCCCCAGATGGCTGCCTGGCCCACCCCCTGCACCTCACACTCTACCCCTCCCCCCTGCAGCCAGTCACCTGCTCCTATCCCCCACACTCCTTGGTGCACCGGCTGGCTCATGCTCCTAGGGTATAGAGCCCACCGGCTCCAGAGTTACAGAGACCTGGGCTCCAATGCCAGCTCTGCCTCTTGGTCTTTCCAGACATCAGTTTTCTCATCTGTAAATGAGGACGCGAGTGACTAGTAGCATGGACCTCACGGAGTCATTGTGAGCACTAGGTAAACACGGATGCCAGGCTGACACAGAGTGAGAACCCTGCCGCTGCTGGATGCTAGCGTGCCTGTCTGCCGCCATTCCTCCCCTTCAGCAGCAGTTGCTGGCGACACAGGAGGGAGGAGGAGAAAGGGTCCAGCTCTGCGCTCAAGGCTCCAGGGCTCCCCTGTGTGAATGCATCCTGCATCACCGCGGGGAGGGGGGAGGGGAGGGACTGGGGTTTGAGGGGAGAGATCCCCCGGCTGCACCCCTCCTCTGCCCCTACCACTTCCTCTCTGTGGCACAGGGCACCTGGACAGGGCCCAGGGTTGGCTTCCTACTATGGCACAGGGCCAGGCTCTGGATGCACTCAAAGAGCGCTATCAATGAATCTCGCAGCTGTGAGAAGGGTGAGATTAGAGGAGGCTGGGGGCAGAGAGGGTGACTGCGCCTCTACCTCTACCGTACTTCTCCTAAGAGGCTCCGCGAGGATGCCCCCGGGAGCGCTTCCATCCAGAGCCATCCGGGGGGATGCAATTACTTTTCCTAGTACTATATCAGAACAAAATTTTAGACATCATCACACTGAGGCCTGGCAGTGCAGCCCAGCAAGTTAAGCCACCACGGCCCGTAGGGCCGCTGGTTTGAGTCTCTGCTGCTCCACTGCCAGTCCAGCTCCTTGCTAATGTACCTGGAAAAGCAGCAGGAGATGGCCCTGGTGTTTGGACCCCTGTACCCACATGGGAGACCCGGATGGAATTCCTGGTCCTTGGCTCCAACCTGGCCCAATCCTAGCCATTGAGGCCTTCTATGGAGTGAACCAGAAAATGGAAGCTTGCTCTTTCTGTCTTTCCTCCTCTCTGTAACTCTGCCTTCCAAATAAATAAGCAAATGTTTTTAAAAAAATTAAAAAAAAAAAAAACACAAAGTCAGAGCAGATATGAGAAGGAGATCTGGGAGAGATCACCACTCCCACCCCAACTCCAAGAGGAGCAGCCTGGCACAAAAGCAAAAAGAAGGACTCAATTCTTGCTCCTGAAAATTTGGAGTGGAGACCATCACACCGGGGCACTGGCCAGGGGCTTATTAAAATGCAAAATTCTTAAAAGATTATTTATTCACTTTAATAGAGTTACAGAGAAGGAGAGACAGGGACTATCCATGGCTCCCCAGATGGCCGAAATGGCCAGCACGGGGCCATGCTAAGGCCAAGATCTTCAACCGGGTCTTCTACATGAGTGCAGGGGCCCAGACACATGGGCCATCTTCCACTGCTTTTCCCAGGCCATTAGCAGGGAGCTGGATTGGAAATGGAGCAGCCAGGACTTGAACTGGTACCCATGTGGGATGCTGGCATTGCAGGCAGCAGCTTTACCAGCTATGCCACAGTGCCAGGCCAGCACCTAAAATGCAGAATCTTAAACATCATCTCAGATCCCCTGAATGAGGCCTTACTACTGAACAAGATCACCAAGTGAGCTTGTGTGAGAGGCAAAGGCTAGAGTGGTTCAGCTGCAGATGATGTGTTTTAAAGTAGTATTTGACATTTTTCTTCCTTTTTTTTTTTTTAAAGACTTGTTCTTCATTTATTTGAAAGACAGAGTGACAGAGAAAGAGGAGAGACAGAGGGAAAAAGAATTCTTCCACCTGCGGTTCACACCCCAATGGTCACAAGGGCTGGGCCAGGCCAAAGCCAAGGAGCCGGTAGCTCCATCCGGGTCTCCCATGTGGAAAGTAGGGGCCCAAGCACCTGGGCCATCTTCCGCTGCTTTCCCAGGCACATAAGCAGGGAGCTGGATCAGAAGCAGAGTAGCAGGGACCGGAACCGATGCGCCAGTATGGGATACTGACGTTGTAGGTGGGGGTTTAACCTGCTGCAGCCCAGTGCCAGCCCTGGTAGGTGACGTAAGCAGCCAATGTGTGGGGAGGGACATTTTTCTGTCCTTCTGGGAGCAAGTGGAATTGGAGGGTTTTCTTTTGCTAAGCCTCAGGGGAGAGCGGCAGGTTAGACACAAAGCTGTTGCCAAGACAGCAGGCAGGAATCAGGCTGCTGTGGGAGCCCATGAGGCAGGGGCTGGTTCGGAGCTTCCTGACCTTTGCCTGGTTCTAGTTCCTGGCACCATCAGGCCCTGAGATGGTAAGTTCCTGGCAGGCCAGGCTCCCGGGCAACAGTTTGAGTAATCCTGCGATTACTCAGCTCCCTCTCCCCAGTCTGGGTTCCCACCACCTGCAGGAGCGTGGCTCACAGGGCTGGGTCTTGAAGGTGAGTTTCCAGAGGTGTTTTTCAGCGACTCTCACCTCCGGCCACCCTCCCCCAGCCCCGGCCCTGCCCCAGCCCCTCTCCCCTCCCCTCCCAATCACACACACACACACACACACACGTGCACTAGGAAGTTTGTCTTTGAGGTTTGGGGTAGATGGCACTGAAGGGTGTACAGGTGGCAGGGAGGGGAGGAGGGAGGAGAGAAGAGGACAGGAGGGCTGCTGGGGCTGAGGGAGCTGCCGGCTGGGCACAGGGCCAGGACGCGAGTATGGGTTTTTCCGCGTTTCGGCGGCTTTCTGTCCAACTCTAGGTCTCTGTTTTCTCTAGCTCAGAGAGGCTAGAGGGTCTGGTGCCTGTCTTACTGTACACTTCTGTCTTGGCCTGTGGTTGAGAGGATGGAGGAGGAGGGGCTTTCCTGGTGGCTGGCGTCCTCCAAACAAGGGTCTCTGTGGAGGGGGTCCTTGGCTGGCTTCGTCTTCCCTCTAGAAGGGCAGGGCCTGGGCGACACAGCTGTACGGTTCCTAGGGCCAGAACAAGCGGTGGGTCAGGCGTGGGTCAGGGAGATGTGTCTGGGGTCACCTGTGTGGTGAGCGCACACACGCACACGGATGTGGCTCTTGGAGAAGGGAAGAGGCAGGGAGGCCTGTGGTTGGCTGCTGGGCCGGAGCCTGAGTTCCCACTGTGGCTTGGCCTAATCTCCCTCCCGCTTACTTTTTTGGGTGACCCATGTTGGTTTCCCCCCCACACACACTCTGGTCTTAGAGCCACGGAGGAGAGAGATACCACAGGGCTAGGGGGTTGGGGGCAGGGTGCCGGGCAAGAGCAAGCCCTGGCGGACTCGGCCAGGGTTTCTTGCCTTCTCTCTGTCCATCCCCATCCGTAGCAGTGACCGGCACACACAGTACTCTCTGCTGACGAAACCGTGCGCTAACTACTCTGTTCTTCCCACAATCCCTCCATCAATGGGCAGTGTTGCTTTTGCCGTTGTCTTACTGGCAGAGGGCCTGACTGAGGCTCAGAGGGAGAGCATCGAAGTGACTCGAAGTGCCGGTGCCCCCACATTTTCCACTTCTCTTTCAGGCACCCAATCCCCTCTGGTTCGCTCCTCCCCTCCGGGCATACAATCCGTTGCTAAGCTTCCTGGAAAGAATCTGAGAGGCTCACTCGCTCTCTGGTCTTGGGGTGACCACAGCTTACTGCGGGGGTGTCAGGCAAGCAAGCATGGCTTGGGGGAGGGGAAGGAACGGAGCTCCACAGGAGGGGCCTCCGAAGCCCATGCTCCCTGTCCCCGTGAGGAGGCCACCACTGGCTCTGACGCAGCACAGGGCCAGCCTGAGGAGATGACTGTTTAAGGATGATGGAGACAGTATCTGGGAGAGTGCTGGGCAAGCCATGCTCTCCCTCCTCACCTCTCATCAGGCATCCCATATGTGGCCAGGGCAGGCCTGGGGCTGGAGGTGAGCATATATATAGGGAGGTGGGTTTGTGTCCAGCAGGGGCTGCACGTCCCTCTGTCTGTTGAGTGGGACACAGTTCACAGGACTCCGCCCCAGGCCTCTCAGCTCAGAGGGGAGCCAGCCGGTCAGAGTTGGTGTAAGAGAGCCTCAAGTGGCCTTAGAAGCAGAGAGAGCAGCCAGGGACCCCAAGTCCTGCGCAGGTGCCTTCCAAGGATGGGTTGGGAGAGGGCCTCCTGCTTGTCCCTTGACACTCAGTGGGGCGAGCCGAGAGCACTGACAGGTACAGGGCAAAGCAGAGATGAGCAAGGGCCAGCAGCAGACAGCGGGGCACGGAGCAGGCACAGTGACTGTGAGCTCAGTGGGAGAGAGAAACAGGGGGTCCCAGTGCCCACTGAGCCAAGGCTAGTAAACACACATGCCATGCACTCACAAATCGTGTGTACACACACACACACACACACACACACAGACACCTTCAAACATGTCCACTGACATGTATCCCCAGAGCAAAGTCCATGGAACAGCACAGCAGAAAGCTCAGGAGAGGTGGGATGCAGAGTGGCTCTCGGGCGTACTTGCTGGGTGAACCCGGCCAGCGCCCTGTCCAGCTGGCTCAGTCCCTCATCTGTAGGGTGAAGAGGTCAAAAGAGGTGGCTTTAGCCCACGCCTATGCATGTGTCCACACAGTTGACACAGGCGCCTTCCTGTTCACTGCCACATCCAAAGCCACCTGCTCTGCACTGTGGGCCAAGCGCCCAGAGCCCTATGGGAGTCTCACCCTGGGCTCACAGGCACCCAACAGAGCCGGGTTGTTGAGCCCCACTCTCGGGGCTCCGTCTCCAGCTTCTTCCCACCCTCTCTGCACCCGACTTGGGGAACCCTGCTCCCCTGATCCTGGTCTCTGAGCCTTCCCTGTCTGGCTGGGAATGGCTGAAATCTTTTTCTGGCCTCCGGTTGCCTCCTGCCCAGAGTACCCCATCATCCTGCCATGCCCCCATTCTGGCCCTGGCAGGAGCCCCAGCCCCAGTGGGGGAGGGAGGCACAAAGGAAGCCCCTTTGGGCGGGAAGCAGGTGTTGTGAGGCGGTGAAGACTCCCAGGTCCCAGGGCGGGAGGGAGGCAACCCGAGCGTTTCAACTTGAAGGGCTGAGCAGGTGGCCTGGCTGCAGCTGCCTTCTCTGCCTCCGCGGGGCTGACACAGCTCCCGCTGTCCCCCTGCAACCCCTCCTCCAAGGGACAGAAAGCTGCCTCCCCAGACCCCTGCTGAGAAGCACTGGGCACTTCACTTCCCCTCCACTTTGTGGGAGGAGACAGCAAGCTGGGGCTGGGGGTTGGGGGGTGAGGAGTGAGAGAGGCTCCAGGCACCTGTGTGTGTCTGCAGCCCAGGTCCACAGAGGTGGAAGGCAAAAATGGCTCCTGGGCTGAGCTACTCCTCTTTCTTCCAGCGCAAATTGAAGTGATCCCCTGCAAAATCTGTGGGGACAAGTCGTCTGGGATCCACTACGGGGTTATCACCTGCGAGGGGTGCAAGGTGAGTTGCATATATCAGCAGCACATATGCACACGCACGCATGCGCAGACACATCTCATCTGAGACAGACCTGGGCTCTCAATGGTCATTATTCTCATTCCAGAGATGACCATTCCATGGAGCCAATAGGGAGCCGCCTGCATGGGGCCCCCCTGGAGGGCCTGGGGCACAGGAAGGGTCCTTTCTTGAGCCGGGGAAGTGCTTGCAGGACAAACTGCAAAGAAATGAAGGAGGGCCAGCGCCACGGCTCACTAGGCTAATCCTCTGCGTTGCGGCGCCAGCACACCGGGTTCTAGTCCCAGTCGGGGCGCCGGATTCTGTCCCGGTTGCCCCTCTTCCAGGCCAGCTCTCTGCTGTGGCCAGGGAGTGCAGTGGAGGATGGCCCAAGTGCTTGGGCCCTGCACCCCATGGGAGACCAGGAGAAGCACCTGGCTCCTGCCATTGGATCAGCGTGGTACGCTGGCCGCAGCAGCCATTGGAGGGTAAACCAACGGCAAAAGAAGACCTCTCTCTCTCTCTCTCTCTCTCTCTCTCTCTCTCTCTGTCTCTCTCTCTCTCACTGTCCACTCTGCCTGGAAAAAAAAATTTAAAAAAAGAAATGAAGGAGGAAAAAAATCCCACAGTGCACAAGATGTAGAAAAATGGGGCCAGGGCACAGAAAGCGCCATAGGCTCATGCATGGAAGCTGAAGACGTTGATCTGGTAGGAGACAGAACAGAATAGTGGAGGCAGGGTGAGGAGAGGGGACGTGGAGGAAGGTCAGAGAGCGGGTACCGCCATACCCTGCGATCCGAGGAGTAAGTTCACCCAGCTCAATGGGGTGACTGTTTTGGGACAGTTTAAGTATTTTATAAAGACAAGAGTTCGTAGGCTCTAAGCATCAAGTGGGAAGTGTTTAAGAAGTGGGAAATGCCAAACACCCTGATTTAATCATTACACATTAGATGCACAAGTCAAATTATTCCACAATAGATGCAATTATTAGGTGTCAATTAAGAGCAGATTTAGGCCGGTGCCGCGGCTCACTAGGCTAATCCTCCGCCTTGCGGCACTGGCACACTGGGTTCTAGTCCCGGTCGGGGCGCCGGATTCTGTCCTGGTTGCCCCTCTTCCAGGCCAGCTCTCTGCTGTGGCCCGGGAGTGCAGTGGAGGATGGCCCAAGTGCTTGGGCCCTGCACCCCATGGAAGACCAGGATAAGTACCTGGCTCCTACCATCGGATCAGTGCGGTGCGCCAGCCGCAGCACGCCGGCCGCGGCGGCCATTGGAGTGTGAACCAACGACAAAGGAAGACCTTTCTCTCTGTCTCTCTCTCTCACTGTCCACTCTGCCTGTAAAAAAAAAAAAAAAAAAAAAAAAAAAAAAAAAAAAAAAGCAGATTTAAAAAGAAGAGCAGGGGCCCATGCCTGTGGGCTGGATGCCCTCGGGACGCGGCAGCCCCGGCATCCACCTGTCCCCTACAGGGCTTCTTCCGCCGGAGCCAGCAGTGTCACGTGGCCTACTCCTGCACCCGTCAGCAGAACTGCCCCATCGACCGCACCAGCCGCAACCGGTGCCAGCATTGCCGCCTGCAGAAATGCCTGGCCCTGGGCATGTCCCGAGACGGTGAGGCCGAGTGGGCAGCCCCCGTGGGGTTTCCCTGCCGTCCTCAGAGGGGCAGCCTGGCCTGTCGTGTCAGGTGGGGCTTAACCTGCAGACACGACTGCTCTCCACTCCTCCTCCTCCGACAGCCTCTTCCACCGTGGGGACGGGCCAGTCAGCTCCCCGGGAGCTCTTCCCGGTCCCCAGTTTCAGCTTCCTCTAGAACAAACCTCTTTATTCCAAGGCCCCAGACCCCTCCAGCTCTTCTTCCTAAGGCCCAGCTCCCATCCAGTTTCCTCGAATTCCCCTCCTGCCTCATTGCTCTGGTTCCAGCACCCTCTCCCTTCCTGTCCACCCCCCACCCCTGCCCAGTTCTCATCTGAGGACACAGGACAGAACGGGAGCCAGCCAGAGAGCAACCGCAGGCGTGGGGGCGGGGCGGCCCGCGTTCCTCGCTCTGCTCCTGATCTGCCCGCCCTCTCTCCCCCCACCTCTGACCAGCATCCCTCCCCACACGCCCCCCCCCCCAAAGCCGCTGCAGAAGAAGCCCAGGGCGGGGCTGGGGGAGGCACGGGGTGATGAGGAGCCAGAAGGAGGCTGTCAGCACTTTTCAGTGCCCGAAATAACAAAGCGAAAGGAAACACGCAGGGGTGCACGGGGGCAGGCGGGGCGAGGGGCTGTGCCCCAACACTGGGAGGGGTGGCCGGGGGAGTGAAAAGGCAGGAAAGAGAGAGCAGAAGAGGATGTTCAGAAAGAAGCCGCGGAGGCCGGGTTGGGCTGTGGTGAGTATGTAGGTCACCAGGCAGCAGGAGGCCTGACCACAGGGAGACCTGTGTGCTCAGCTCTCCTCTTCCTCCGACCCTCCCAGAAGGCAAGGTGACCCCAATACAGCCCAATGTCCCCCCCTACCCAACCATTCCCCAGCCCTGATCTGTGGTGGCCGGGATCCCGGGCTGGGCTCGGTGGCTTGTGTCCTGGCACTGTTAGCCACTGGTTTAGGATTCAGAACTTGCCCTGGAGGTGGAAAGGGCGGGCTGGACAGATGCCCCCCGCCCTGCCACCGCCACGGGGCAGAGGGCAACCTGGGCTGTGGGGAGAGTCTTGGGACAGCAGGGAGCGGGAGGTGACTCCTGTCACCACCCAAGTGCCCCTGGCCCCTGCCCCTTACCGGGTCCTCTTGCCTCCTCCACTCCTGACCCCTGGACTCCTTCAGCTGTCAAATTCGGCCGCATGTCCAAGAAGCAGAGGGACAGCCTGCACGCAGAAGTGCAGAAACAGCTACAGCAGCAGCAGGAACAAGCAGCCAAGACCCCTCCAGAGGGAGGCCAAGGAGCGGACGCCCTCACCTATACCCTGGGGCTCCCGGATGGGCAGCTGCCCCTGGGTGCCTCGCCTGACCTGCCCGAGGCCTCTGCCTGTCCCCCAGGCCTCCTGAGAGCCTCGGGCTCTGGGCCCTCGCATTCCAGCAACTTGGCCAAGCCCGAGCTCGACGGGGCTTCATACCACCTTGAATACAGCCCTGAGCGGGGCAAGGCTGAGGGCAGAGAGGGCTTCTTTGGCACAGGCAGCCAGCTGACCCCTGACAGATGTGGACTTCACTTTGAGCAACCCAGGCATCCTGGGCTCGGGGAGCCAGGCCAGGGCTCAGAGAGCTACAGCAGCCCCGGTTTCTGCAGCACCCCAGAGGCGCCTTATGCTTCCCTGACGGAGATAGGTGAGCTGGAGAGGAGGGAGGGGCTTCTGCCAGCAGCCCAAATCAATCAATCCACCCACCCAGACCCTGAGCCCCCGGGGAGGGGAGGGCCGCTGGACGAGGGGCAGAGGGAGGAGGTAGACAGGGGAGGCCAGGTGGAGAAGTGCCCTTGTCCAGGTAGGGACAGGAGCTGGCTCAGGCCCAGCTGTGCCTTTCTTGTCTGGCCCAGAGCACCTGGTGCAGAACGTTTGTAAGTCCTACAGAGAGACTTGTCAGCTGCGGCTGGAGGACCTGCTCCGGCAGCGTTCCAACGTCTTCTCCCGGGAGGAGGTGACCGGCTACCAGAGGCAGGTGAGGCCCGGGAGGACATCTCCTCACCACTGGGAGACCCCAGAAATGGCTACCAGTGCACATGTGGTGGGGGCGGGGCAGGGCGTCATAGAGACACAGGCTGGCCAGCAGGCATCTGGTCCGGGCTGGGCGTGTCTGTCTGCACCCTAGCAGATGGGTGAGAGCTTTTTCTTAGCCCTTGCCTGCTGAAATTTTACCCAACCTTCGACCTACCTTCTCCACGCCCCACCCATCCCTCCAACCCCCACACCAGCCATGAGGGGTGGGAGGGGGGCCTTGGTGTTCTCTCCTTCCTCCTCCTGCCTGCATCCATGATAACCACAAAAAGAACCCCGGTTACCATTTGTTAAACACCCTTTATCTGCCAGCCAAATGCTCTATATAAATTATCCACAACCCTTACGGTAATCAACCTATGAGGGTGGTTGTTAGTCCTATTTTTAATAGGACTGGGAAATCGGGCTCACAGGGGTTAAGTCCTACTCAAGGTCACAGTGTGGTTGAGCCAAGGTTAAATTCAGCTCCAATGGGCTCCAAAGTGACAATGCCACCTGCTCTGAAAGCACTCCTGTGGCATTTCACATGTGTTTCTTTAGGTTATTAACACCTTGGGTATGTCCTCTTGGGGAGGGAGGGAAGGGAGGAAGTGTATCCTTTCCACCTTAACAAGATGCAAATAGTTGAAAGGCAAAGCTGCATCTCAGGCTAAACAGCTAACTGGTGTCAGCAGCGGGAGCAGGGGGCTGACTGACAGGAAGTGACCCCTCCGTGCCTCTGTACTGGGAATGTGCAGTTTAGGACCCACCCCCTGCAGGTCCTTAGCTGGGGCTCCCAGAGTCCTACCAGAGAGCACTGGCGAGCTCCCCTCCCCTCCCCCCAGTCCGTGTGGGAGATGTGGGAACGCTGCGCCCACCACCTCACTGAGGCCATCCAGTACGTGGTGGAGTTCGCCAAGAGGCTCTCGGGCTTCATGGAGCTCTGCCAGAACGACCAGATCGTGCTCCTCAAAGCAGGTGCCTGGAGGTGGGGGTGGGGGGGGGCGTGGGCGGGGCCTGCGGCCGGGGCTGCTGGGCGCTGAGGGCACAGGGCAGGGCGGGGCCCAGTGGAGGGGCGGCGGTGGCGTCCAGGGCTTTGCTTTACCCCACCCCTACGTCTTGCCTCCATCTCCCAGGAGCTATGGAAGTGGTGCTGGTCAGAATGTGCAGGGCCTACAACGCCGACAACCACACAGTCTTTTTCGAAGGCAAATACGGTGGCATGGAACTGTTCCGAGCCTTGGGTGAGGAGGCAGGGGGGAACCCGAGAGAAGATTCCGAGGCCCGCTCCAAGCTTGGGGCCAGGACGCCGCCCTGGGCAGGGCCCAGCCAGCCCCCGGGCTCCCGCGCACCGGGAGGGCGGCGTCCTCGGCTACCGCGGTGCTGGCTCCCTGCTCACCCTCCCCTCCCCGCTCCCGCAGGCTGCAGCGAGCTCATCAGCTCCATCTTTGACTTCTCCCGCTCGCTCAGCGCCTTGCGATTTTCCGAGGATGAGATTGCCCTCTACACGGCGCTTGTTCTCATCAACGCCAGTGAGTGGCTGGGCTCGGGGAAGGGCAGACACCACACTCATTGGTAGCCAGAAGGAGCCCCCTCCCCCATACTGCTGCACAATAAAACAAGAGCGGCACAAACAGGGTGGTAGAAGGGGTGAGAAGTGAGGCCGACAGGAAATGAGCTACTTCCCTGGTAGGAATTGTCTGACTCCTGGCCTACGCCAGAGTCCCTTGTGGCACACCCTGGGGTCACCTGGGGAGCTGCCTGCATTCCCATGTCACCGATCCTGGGATTCACCTGGACTTTGAACAGCCACCTCCAGGCCACCAAGATTGGGAATCACTTCTCTGTGTGCACTGGTGTTAACAGAGTGGGCTGGGCTGGACTGGTCCCAGCGGCCCAAGGTCAAGTATTCAGCCACCCCCCAGGGAAGTGGGCGGGGCTGCCCACCAGGAGTAGCAGTTCTCTAGCCCCGCCAGTGAGCGGAGACCTGAACACGCCCCTCGGGTTGGAAATGAACACTTCTGGGTACTGTAAGGAACCAGGGCAGAAGGTGGTTTGTGTGTTGGAGTTGGCCACGAGACGGCTGCAGAGGCCCTGCCGCTGGCCTGGGTGGCTTCAGGAAGGCCGCCTCCTAACTGGAGCCATTCCTGGTAGGGGTGAAGGGGGCTTTCTTCCAGCCTCTCCCCGGCACCACGGCAGAATCCCATCACTCAGCCCTGAAGGGGCTGCGTGAAATGTCAGGCAGCTGGGAGATAGGAGGTCGGAGTCCCCATCCTTTTCACCTCTCTCCGGTTTTCCCCGGGTAGACAAACAAACCAAACTCAAGGTCCTGGAGTTGACCATTATCAACCTGAGACACACACACACTGCAGCTGGGAGGGCCTCCATCCTGCACAGATGTCCACAGAGGTACACCCTGTAGCTGGAAGTTCACCTCCATGCCCTTTTCTGTTCTCACTTTGGTCCCATGCCCTTCTCCAGGCCGGCCGGGGCTCCAAGAGAGAAGGAAAGTGGAACAGCTGCAGAGCAATCTAGAGCTGGCCTTTCACCACCATCTCTGCAAGACTCATCGTCAAGGCATCCTGGCAAAGGTAGGGGCAGGCCCGGTGCCAGAGGCTCGGTGACGTCAGGGCTTGCGAGGGCCAGGGTCTGCGGTGCAGGGGAGGGAGTGCGGAGGCCCACAGCTTGCAACAGCGCTGGGAACGGAGGAAATGAGCAGCTACTTCCATGTGCCTCAAGACAGAACGTTAGAGAGCCTGGAACGGCAAGGGCTCTCCAGGGAACAATTCAGTTTAATATAGCCAACGCTTACCCAGCACCTGCTTGCACAGGCACTGTGGAAAGATACAGAGATCCAGTCCTGGCCTCACCAAGAGATTCTAACCGGGAATGAAGAAGAGGCTGGTACCAGCAACTCTGATAGAGATGTGCTGTGTAATATAGTAACATCCAATTGGCACTTTCAGCGCCGGGCTGGGTCTTCTTCATAGCAGCTCTGCCCTTAGGTTAAGGGTTAAAATCTCCCTGTAGTCATGAGGAGACTTCAGTGACTTGTTCATATAATTCATTAAGTGACAAATGCAAGATGTGATCCTGGTACTCTTTCCTGCTGTCCCTCTGCCCCTCCCTATGTTACCATAAGACATGCTAGGAAGATGGTGTGTGAGAGAGAATAGAACAGGGATTAAAACAAATCTCGGGGCTGGTGCCGAGGCTCACTTGGCTAATCCTGCACCTGCATTGCCAGCACCCCGGGTTCTAGTCCCAGTTGGAGCACCGGTTCTGTCCCGGATTCTGCTCCTCTTCCAGTCCAGCTCTCTGCTGTGGTCCAGGAGGGCAGTGGAGGGTGGTCCAAGTCCTTGGGCCCTGCACCCTCATGGGAAACCAGGAAGAAGCACCTGGCTCCTGGCTTTAGATCGGCGCAGCACACCGGCCGCAGCGCACCAGCCGTAGCGGCCATTTCGGGGGTAAACCAACGGAAAGGAAGACTTTTCTCTCTCTCTCTCACTGTCTAACTCTGCCTGTCAAAAAACAAAAACAAAAACAAAAAAATAAAACAAAACAAAATAATCTCGGGGTAAAAGGAGCGGGTCATACATGCTTGTTAGAGAAGGCATCATTTAAACCAGGCATCAGGCCATAAAACCTCTTTCAACCAGGATTTGCTGGGGCGAGGTGGGCATTCCTGGCTTATGGAGACGATGTGATAAAAAAATAGGCAGCAAAATAGTGCATACATAGAGAATAGTTGTGGTACATTTTTACCAAAGTGTAAGGCCAGGAGTTGGGACAGATTAATGGGAGAGAAGAGTAACAGAAGATAAGTCTGAAAATTAAGTGAAGGGCAAATCAACATTCCATGCCACGTTCAAGGGTTAAGGCTGTATTCCTGGGCAGTGGGACACCCCAAAGTCTAGAGGCGTGACACAGAGCTCTTGTTCAGACAATTGACTGTGGGACCAGTGTGAAGCCATGAAGCCACAGTTGTACCGTCACTCATCCAGGCCTTTGCTACATGCTGGGCACAGCACTAGGTACCGAGAACACAGAAGTGACCCTGTTTCTGCCCTAAAGATCTTGAACTTCACTACAGGGTGGATTAGGACGAGGAGAGATGGGACCTGAGAGAGCACTTGGAAAGCCCATCTAGTGGATCCACTTTTTTTTTTTTTTTTTTTTTTGACAGGCAGAGTTAGACAGTGAGAGAGAGACAGAGAGAAAGGTCTTCTTTTTCCATTGGTTCACCCCCCAAATGGCCACTACGGCCAGCTGGCGCGCTGTGGCCGGCGCACTGCGCCAATCCGAAGCCAGGAGCCAGGTGCTTCTCCTGGTCTCCCATGCGGGTGCAGGGCCCAAGCACTTGGGCCATCCTCCACTGCCTTCCTGGGCCACAGCAGAGAGCTGGACTGGAAGAGGAGCAACCAGGACAGAATCCGGCGCCCTGTCCAGGACTAGAACCTAGAGTGCTGGAGCCGCAAGGTGGAGGATTAGCCTAGTGAGCTGCGGCGCCGGCCCATAGTAGATCCACTTTCAAAACGTATCCCCTTGCCCAGTGTCGCCCCCACTGTCAGCTCTCACTTGCGGCAGGTTCGGAGGCCTCATCATCTGACCCCTGTCCACTCTTGTCCTGCCTATAGCACCCACGATGGTGATCGTATTATGTTCCGCTCTTGTTCCCAAACCTCCTATACCTTCCCCTCGTGCTCAGAGTCAAATGTAGAATCTGGGTCACAGCCAACCCCCGACCTTCCACGGCCCCTGTCAGTCACCCATTCCAACCACACTGGCCTCCTTGATCTTCTGAAACACAGGAAGCTCCATGGTGTCTCAGGGCTTATGTAGCTGCGGCTGCACTTACCTAGAGAGTCGGACCCCTCCCCACCCCCACCCCCTTTTCCAAACGCCTTGCCCCCTCCCTTCATCTTGGAGAGGGTTTTCCTAACCAGCTACAGAAGGTTCTCCACCCCATACCCTGCTTTAGTTGGTGCAGCTGTTAAGCCACCACTGGGAACGCCCACATCCTATATCAAAGTACGGGATTCAAGTCTTGGTTCTACTCCCAATTTTGGCTTCCTGCTAATGCACAACCTGGGAGGCAGTGAGTGATAGTTCAAGTAGCTGGGTCCCTGCCACCCACAGGGAAGATTTGGGTGGAGTTCTGGACTGCTGGCTTTGGCCTGACCCAGCCCTGACTGTCACAGATGTCTAGGGAGTGTCTGTCTCTGTCTCAGTCTCTCTGCCTTTGAAATAAATTCTTTTAAGAAGTTTATTATCCAACATATTATATACTGTCATACATCACTTAGCAACAGGGATGTGTGCTGAGAAACACATCCTTAGGTGGTCTGACTTCTGTGCAAACGTCACAGAGTGACTCATACAACTCCCCCACGTGGAGTGCCACAGAGGCCTCGGCCAAGGCCAGGACGTCTCTAGGAGATGCAATCTTAGAAGCCCCCCGGAGTATACGCGGTCTCTTTCCTGCGTCGTCATCAGGGGGCCCACAGTTGTCTGTGTTTATTTTCTGGCTCCGTCACCAGGATGTAAATTCAGTACAGGTAAAGGTGTCATCTCCCGCAGTGAGGGTCGTATCGCCTGGCCCAGATTCATGTACGTTCCCGGCAAAGACTTACTGAATGAATAAATGAGTGAAACTATTGCAACAGCCCAGACGCACTCAGAGTAAAGCTGCTGAGATGAAAAGATGGTGAACTCAGGAGACATGAAGGGCTCACCATGCTGGCTGCTCTTCCCTGACTGTCGCATTCCTAGGAGACTAAGCCAGGGGGAGGGAGGCCATAGCTAGTGAGAGGTATTTTTAAACTTACTCCAGCACAGTCTCCCTGCCTCTGACTCCTCACGGGTTTCTGTGCCGTTTTCATGTCCCTTGGCTGAGTGCCCGCAGTCAGTGTGGGTTGAAGCCTTGCAGTGTTGGGTGCCGGCTTGAAAAGTCTGTTTAGTTCACACAGTTACTGAGCATTTGCTGTGTGCCAAGCACTATGACAGGTTCAGAGGAGGGTTGGGGGACGGGGCCTTAACTTAAGGAGCCTAAGTCTAGGCTTCAGAGGGTAAATTGGGTCATTTCCCTACAGTGTGGGAAAAGCCGCACAGAGAGAGGAACCTTAATCCAGGCAGTGGATAGTTAGGGAGGTATTCAGGAAGGAGGTGACATTTGAAGGTGAGTGAAAGAAGAGGTGCACCTGTAAGCTGGGCAGTCTCAGGGGTGTGAGTGCGAGCCAGGGTCTTTAACGAGGTTCACCCAGGAGTGGCGGCCAGGTGATATGCAGCTTCCCCCCCAGAAGACGCTTGCCCACCCCAGGGTTAGCTCCCACTCACTTCTAGTTTCCTAAACACATTCCTGCTTCCACCAGTGGGTTCTGTGACACAGGTGCATGGGGAACAAGCACAAAGGGGCATCCCGGCCTTCAGCGGGTGGGAGGACTTGTCTGCTCTCTGACGGGTGGGAGGACTTGCCTGCTCTCTGACGGGTGGGAGGACTTGTCTGCTCTCTGGAGAAAGCCAAGGACTGACCCTCCTTCCTCCTTGACTCACCCGCAGCTGCCGCCCAAGGGGAGGCTCCGGAGCCTGTGCAGCCAGCACGTGGAAAAGCTGCAAATCTTCCAGCACCTCCACCCCATCGTGGTCCAAGCTGCTTTCCCCCCACTCTACAAGGAACTGTTCAGCACTGAGATCGAGCCCCCAGAGGGGCTGTCCAAGTGACCCGCCCAGGGGGTGGGGACTCCCTTCCTCTGCCTGTGGCCTGCCGGCCTGCCGGCCTGCCTCCCTGAACCCCGTTCTACCCTCAGCCCCCTCCTGTCCCGTCTCCTCTGGAGGTGTGCTCCCTGCCTCTTTTTTGGGAGTGAGCGAACGCTGAGACTGGTTTGCAGCCCAGACGCTGGCCTGGCAGCAGGACAGTAGCAGAGGGTGAGGAGGGGGGAACGCCGTCTCCAGCCTCAATCTAGTCTCTCACTTTGCGTACCCTTCACCCCCAGCTTCTGGGAGGTGTGGGCTGGAGTGAGGGGGGGTACAAGGACCTCTAGGAGGACCAAGGTGCCCTCAAGAGAATGGGGGACCCAGGGCACCCTGGATGAACAGAACTCAACTCTGGGCTTAGAAGCTATGAATAGGCCTTTGAAATACCTCATTGCGTTTCCCCGTGGGCTTCAGCTGGGGGAGAAGGATCAAGCTCAGAGACGGGCACCTGGGGCCCAGAAGTACCTATATGAATCTGGATCCTTAGACACCTGCCTTCCTCCTGCCTCCCAGCTCAGCAAGAAAGTGGTTGGGCACCCTGGGTCTAAACAAAACTGGATACGTGGAGGGTGAGGATGAGGGGAAGGGGAAAGGCAGGATAATTGCTTTATGGGATTTGGGGGGCGGGGTAGGGTACAATGAAGGCCAAGAGCATCACAGACAGACATAGAGTTAGAATTCAGACCTCTTAAGTTGCACTTTAAAAATAGACTTCAGGGTTAGCACCAATCTGATCAGAGAGGTACATCCACAGACAGGCGAAACACACACAGACGTTCCTGTAGTCCTTAACAGTCCTTAACAGTCTCTCATCCTGGAGGTCACGGCTCACAGGGAGCCTCGTGGCCCTGGGGAAGTCCCATTCCTGAGGGACCCCAGAACATTCCCATGGTGCTCCAGCCCGCCAGTCTGAGAGCTGGGGTGGACACCAGAGTCCACCCCAGCTCCAGCTGCTCCTAGCAGGAGAAGCAGAGATGGCTGACCCGGTCAGTTGGAAGGCCAAGGACGATTTTCTTGGCCCTGGCCTCCAGCCTTTGCTCTGGTTGTGGCGAAAGGCAACAAAGGGGACGCCACCACTCTGTGACCGGGTCCCACTGACCCCCAGGAGGGCAAAAGAGCCCTGGGAACAGGGCCGAGACCAGTTCTGCAGCTGCCATGTTGCCCCAGAACTTCTCTTGGCTTTCTTGATGGCCGTGAACCCTTCTCTAAGGGATAAGCTGCAGCCGATGGGGGTGGGGGTGGGGGTCTTCCTCTCGGGGGAGGGTTTTAACTGGGTAAACACAAACCCCAACTTGTGCCGTTCTTTATAAAGTGATTCTGAAGGCAAGAGCTGTGTGTGCGTATGAGAGCGTGGATTAAGGGGGTGGGGGGAACAACCCTGAATACTGTTACCCCCTACCCTGCTCTCCCATCTCATTCCTGCACTGAGATCCAGGCTTCAGGCTCAGCCATCGGGCAGGGTCATAAGGATTCTGGCCCCCTCCCCAGCCTCTGCCCAGACTGAGCAGCCTCCCCAGCGGCGGGTGCATCCTTAGGAGCCCCCGCCGAAGGAGCCGCAAATGAAGCTCCGCAGGGGAGGCTATGACCCAGAACTTTGCCGTAAATGACACCCACAGGGGACTCGCGGATTTAGAGGTGGCACAGAATCGCCCAGCAGCCGGGACACCTAAAGACAGCCCTCCGGAAAGTGACTTGCCCGGGCTAGGCGGGGAGGGGGCGGGAGACCTGAGACCCTGTTGAGTCTCCCTGCTGCCTCTGTTGCAGACCCCTCCCAGCACCAGAGCCTCCCTCTCTCCTTCCTCCCCCTCCTTCGCCAGCCTGTGTGGCGCTTGCTGCAGCCCTCTCTGGTTGCTTTATTTATTTATTTTGCACCAACAGGGTTGCTGCAGACTCATTCTCGCCTGGTTTAAAGAGAGAGAGGGAGAGGGAGAGAGGGAGAGAGAGGAGGAGAGAGAAATGCTTTCTGGCTCTTTTCTCCTCCTCGGTCTTGGCAGCAGCAGTGGCAGTGAGTGGCAGTGGCAGCAGCAGCAGGAGCAGCAGCGGCCCGCAAGCAGGCAGGCAGGCAGGCAGGCAGGCGGGGAGCAGGGAGCCAGGAGCCAGGCACCCGGGGAGGTGCAGGGGCCTGAGGTGCAGCTCGAATGGGCCGGGGGCCCCAGCCCTGGACAGATGCGGTGCCCAACTTGATGCCACCCTCCAGCTTCTCTGGTAAGTGCCCCTCCTCTCTGTCCCGTGGCCGCAGCTGCCCTTTCCCGTAGCAGGCTTGGCGACCTGTGTGCCTGCCAAGGCTGGAGGCTTTGCACGCCTACCCCCACGCCGCACCCGCCAGCCATTCATCCTGGCCCCCTAGGACTTCAATGGGAGAAGGAAATGTCCCAGGTGCACGGGTAGACGTGTGGCAAAGAGACCTCCCCTCTGGCTCCCCTACTCCAGGGAAGGGTTTTTCCCCACAGTCACGGTGGAAGTTCCAGAAATCTTTCCCCCGGGACGCCCCTCCCTCCCATGCAGGTCCTTGGGCCTTGATATGCTGTGCTTTAAAGAGGACATCCTTATTCACCGGGGTCTCTGGACCGCCACATCCGGCAACAAAAAAAGCTCCCCGTCTTTGTCGGGGCGATGCCCTAGACCCCACCCCACTGACAGTAGTTCCGACACCTATCTCTAACTGCAAAGTGGCCGGAGCCAGTCCTGTGGCCACAGGGATTGGCAAGGGAAGTTTGTGACTAAAGGGAACCACCTTATTACAATAAAAGCAGTCGGCCCGCGGTCCCCAGCCCCTGGCCTAGCAGGCTGGAGGGCCAAGGGGGAAATTCACAGGGCAGGGAGGAAGGAGGCTGAGTTACACGCCTCACTGCACTTGTGCTGAGTGCGGAGCAACAGGGATGAGCAGGAACCGCAGCGGCAGTGATGGAGAGCCGGCTGTCAGGTGGACTTCCCAGAAGAGGCACGGGGAGGAGGAGGGAGGCTGGGGCAGTTCTGTCCCCGGAGAGCTCCTGGCTAGCCCTGCCGCGCCATGGGTACCTGTGAGGTGTGTGCAGCAGCCTGGACCCCCAGCCGTCCTTTCTCAGCCTGGAGCCTCAGCTGGTTTCCCGCATCCCTCTGCGCGTCCGGCCTCATTCTCTAAGTTTCCCAAAGCTGCCACCTTCTGAGGTGCTGTAGGGTGTCCACCAGGCGGCCCTGGAGCGGGAGGGAAGGGGCAGGCATCACAGCAGCTCGTAGACTAACTGCCTCGCCGCATTTCCACGTGGGAGGAAACACGGCGCGCGGTGGAGAGAGCCTGCAGCCCCAGAGCTCCGTGGTGGTCAGGGTCTGCAGCCTGGGAGAAGCCCGGATGTGTGGCCTCCCAGGTGACTACTGCGCCTTGCCGATTCCAATACTTCCTCCCCGTTTTGGGGTCCCTGCTGGTGCTCGACAGGGTGAGTCAGGAGACTCTTGCCACCTCAATCCCTTCTTTATTATGTCCTCCTCATGGCCACCTTCCTGCCACTGCCCAGGTCCCCCCGGTTTCTGGAGCCCCCTGTGAGTGGGCAGGTTCTGCACACTCCTGTGCCCGGACACCTGCTGTGCCAGCCCAGGGCTCCTCTCTCCCAACCCCACAACATCTGTTCCGATGCCGCTGCTCCTCTCTCATCTTAGCCTCCCCAGTTCACAGTTGGTCCCATGCATTCTGGGGAAGCCCAGGCCAAAGGGGACAAGGGTGCACCCTGAGCTTCACACACGGAGCCAGTGTGAAAGCACCACTGAAGAAAGATGTAAGAGGACCCAGCGACGGAACTCAGAGCCCAGGCAGCCCTTGGGTCCCTCACCCACTGCAGCTTGGTCTGTGGGAGCCCCTCGGCGGCTCTTGGGAGGAATTCACAGCTTCCACGTCCAGTGGTCCCTGCGCCCTGTGTGCATCCTGAGCCACAGCTAATGCGTAGTTTGGCTGCCCTCCACACAGGCATTCTGGGGACACGGGCTCTGCCAGCCTGGGGGCAGAGCTGGGACCTGCACGGCTTCCAGCCTTGGGTGACTTAGTCAAGGTGAGGACTTCTCTGCTGTCGGGACAGGGGGCTCCAGGCCAGGGATGCAATCTCCCCGACGCTTAGGCAAAGACACAGGTACGTAGCTCTGTAGAACCATAGCAGGACGAGAGGGACAGGGCAGGGCTGCTGCTGGTGGCGGGGGAGCAGATGTCTGGGAGGAGGGACCTGGGGGTATCCCTGAGCCTCGGAGTTCCTGCCCTGCTGCTCCCTGTCCTATTCCTACAAAACTTTCCCCACACAAGGCAAACTTTCCCAGGGTTCCACGAGCTGCTAAGCTCTCCGCCAGTGATCCAGGGCTGAGAGGGAGAGGAAGAGAGAGATTCCGCAAAGAGAAGCCCCAGAGAGCCCCAGGGAGGTGGTGCCCCAGAATTCTTCCTGGTTCTGTGCCCTGCTTGCTGGCAGTGCTGAGACGGACAGACCAATGTGTGTCCCCCTCGGAGGAAGGCCAGGGGAAGTCCAGGGGCGCCGGCGTCTGACGTCCCGTTCCAAAAGGGCCCATGTCGTCGTCTGTTCCAGGACTGAAGAGGGCATGGATGCGGCTGCAGCTCCAAAGCGAGCCTGGCCCCCCTGGCCTCGCCTCCTCTTCCTGCTCCTCCTGCCTGTGGGGAGCTGGGGCAGCTGTCCTGCCCCGTGCGACTGTGCCTCCCAACCCCGGGCAGTGCTCTGTGGCCACAGGCGACTGGAGGCCGTCCCGGGGGGCCTCCCACTGGACACTGAGCTCCTGGACCTGAGTGGGAACCGCCTGTGGGGGCTTCAGCGGGGCATGCTCTCCCGCCTGGGCCTGCTCCGGGAACTGGACCTCAGCTACAACCAGCTCTCCACCCTGGAACCTGGGGCCTTCGAGGGCCTACAAAGTCTGCTCACCCTGAGGCTGCAGGGCAATCGTCTGCGAATCGTGGGGCCGGGGGTCTTCTTAGGCCTGTCTGCCCTCACACTGCTGGACCTCCGCCTCAACCAGATCGTCCTCTTCCTAGATGGGGCTTTTGCGGAGCTGGGCAGCCTGCAGCAGCTGGAAGTTGGGGACAATCACCTGGTGTTCGTGGCTCCGGGGGCCTTTGCAGGGCTGACCAAGCTGAGCGCCCTCACCCTGGAGCGCTGTAACCTCAGCACGGTGCCCGGCCTAGCCCTTGCCCGTCTCCCGTCCCTGCTGGACCTAAGGCTTCGAGAACTGGATATCGAGAGGCTGCCGGCGGGGGCCCTCCGGGGGCTGGGGCAGCTAAAGGAGCTGGAGATCCACCACTGGCCATCTCTGGAGGCTCTGGACCCTGGCAGCCTGGCCGGGCTCAACCTCAGCAGCCTGGCCATCACCCACTGCAACCTGAGCTCAGTGCCCTTCCAGGCACTGTACCACCTGACCTTCCTCAGGGTCCTGGACCTGTCTCAGAACCCCATCTCGGCCATCCCAGCTCGAAGGCTCAGCCCCCTGGTGCGGCTCCAGGAGCTCCGGCTGTCAGGAGCCTGCCTCACCTCCATCGCCGCCCACGCCTTCCATGGCTTAACCGCTTTCCACCTCCTGGATGTTGCAAACAACGCCCTCCAGACGCTCGAAGAAGCGGCCTTCCCTTCCCCCGACAAGCTGGTCACCCTGAGACTGTCCGGCAACCCCCTGACCTGTGACTGCCGCCTGCTCTGGCTGCTCCGGCTGCGCCGCCGCCTGGACTTCGGCACATCACCCCCTGCCTGTGCGGGCCCCCGGCATGTCCAGGGGAAGAGTCTGAGGGACTTTTCCGACATCCTGCCTCCAGGGCACTTCACCTGCCAACCAGCCCTGATCCGGAAGTCTGGGCCCCGGTGGGTCATTGCCGAGGAGGGGGGCCACGCTATGTTCTCCTGCTCTGGGGATGGTGACCCCGCCCCCACGGTCTCCTGGATGCGGCCTCAGGGGACTTGGCTGGGAAGGGGCGGGAGAGTCCGGGTGCTAGAGGACGGGACGCTGGAGATCCGTTCAGTGCAGCTGCGGGACCGAGGGGCCTATGTCTGTGTGGTCAGCAACGTGGCTGGGAATGACTCCCTGAGGACCTGGCTGGAGGTGATCCAGGTGGAGCCCCCGAACGGCACTCTCTCCGACCCCAACATCACCATGCCAGGGGTCCCTCGGCCTTTCTTCCTGGATGGCAGAGGCGTGGCCATGGTGCTGGCCGTCGGCTTCCTCCCCTTCCTCACCTCCGTGACCCTCTGCTTTGGCCTCATTGCCCTCTGGAGCAAGGGCAAGGGCCGCGTCAAACATCACATGACCTTTGAGTTTGTGGCGCCCCGGCCCTCTGGGGATAAGAACTCTGGGGGCAATCGAGTCACTGCCAAGCTCTTCTGACCTTTCCTTCCTCCCGAGCGACCCAGCCACGTCTGCTTCAGCTGCCAGAGGAAAGGGGGAAGGAAGCCCACTTGAACCTGAACCTAGTCCCGAGTGGCACAGACCTCCACCTCGTCCTGCCTGCCCTGCGCCAGCGGCTGGTGCTGCCTTGTGAGAGGGGCTCTGTGCCCTGCCTTTTCCAGTCTCAGGACAGCGGCAGCTCCTCTAGGGTCCCAGGAGCTGCAGATCCAGAGTCTGCGGTCAAACCAGCCCTCCCTCTGATATCCCCACCCCCATCCACCCCTACATGGGAAGCATAATCAAGGCACCAGTCTGCTGGTCTAACCATTGAGCTCTCCTCACTCACACTTAGATCCTCTAATAAGCAATACGAGCTTTGCCAGGCACAGCTGCGTTTACTTTGGAGGGGGCTGGGGGTTCCATCTGGAGTCTCTGCTCCTCCACCAGGCATCCACCCTTCTTTTCTGCTCCCTGCGCCCAGGCCTGCTCCAGGCCCCTGCTGCAAGGAGCTAGAGTCAGGGCCCCTGAGGTTTAGGAGACAAGGGTGCGGGGCGTGGGGTGTGGGAGGATACTTAGTGCTGTCTCTGCATGAGCCTATGTCACCTTCCTCTGGCTGCCAAATGGCCGCAGCAGTAGCAGCCAAAACTAAACACGAGCTCTGGAATTTTCTTGACTTCAGGCTATTTCTTCCCTCTCCTACCCTCTACCACTGCCCACTGATCCTGTACCCCCATGGCCTTGCCCCTAGGGAACCCAGCCTGACAAACAGGGGAAGGAGGCCCCTGGGCGGGTCAGCACGCTCAGGTGTCTCCCACCTGCTCTCCTCTCTGGCGCTGGCACTGCCAGACAGGATCCTCCCCACGCAGGGGATTCCCAGGCAAAATTTCCAACCTAGGATACCCAGCTCCCCGCTCCGGGATCTCCCTGCCAGTCCTGGGTCACAGACCCCTAGTGCCCTTGGGGGAAAACCAGGAGGGAACACCAAGAAAGTGACTAAGAAAAGTGAGACTCGGCTGCTGTCCAAGGAGAGAGACCCAGGACAGCAGCGAGGAGGATGCAGCAGGGACAGCCTCCTGCTGCTCTCCCCACCCCCGCCCTGCGTTCAGCACAGCCCCTCCATCTGGAAGCTGTGTGGGGACCCCAGGCTAGGAAGCAGAGCAAGGCGTGGACCTGCAGACTCCCCACCCCAGGTGGGGGGGGGCTGTGCTTCAAAAAGAGGGCAAACAGGGGGTGCTGGGAACCAGAGAGACAGGCCACAGGCTCAGCCTCCTCAGCAGGGGAGGAGCCACAGAGAAGGGAGAATCACGCGGCCCCGGGGAGCCTTTCTCTCCGCAGCAGCATCTGCCCTGTGTCCTCAGTTCCCCTCCACCCTCTGCAGCCCCCACCCACCCCGATGCCAAACCGCTGGCACACACGCCGCCGAGCCTCCTGGCTGATTCCCGCTGCTGCTGTCCTTGCTCTGGGCGGACTGCACTCATTAGAAGACTTCCAGCTCAGCCTGCCCCTGACAGGCAAGAAGGAGCTGGTGCCATTGAGGCAGCACCGCCCGGCTTCCTGGGCAGACAAGCTCTAAACAGGAGCCAGGGCCAGAGGTGAATCTGAGAACCCCAAAGTCTGGAGAGTGAGAATGGAGAAACCCGCGTTCCCGACAGGCCTGTGTCCCTGAGTTTCCAACCTCCCCCACCCCCAGCACCCCTGCAACCTTCCCCTCTACAGTTTATAATGTTCCAGAAAGTTTTCCCAGGGCACAGCCCTCCTCTCCTCCCCATCGTCTGCACTAGCATATCTGGTTGGGACTTGGGTCCCGAATGTTCTTACTCGCTGCTCTCTCTGCACTGCAGATAAGGGCAGAGGCAGCCAGAGCCTCTCAGTGTCCACAGCAGTGCTGCCCAATAGAGACAGGATTCAAGAAACATCGGCAATTCACATTTCCTAGGAGCCACACTTGAGGAATGGAAACGAGGGGCTGGCATTTGACCTAGTGGCTGGGATGCAGCTTGGGACTCCTGGATCCCATTTTGGAGTTCCTGGGATCAATACCAGGCCTCTGTATCCCCGGGAAGGCAGCAGATGATGGCTCAAGTGCTTGGCTCGCAGCCACCCATGTGGGAGACTCTGATGATATTCTGGGCTCCTAACTTCAGCCTCACCCAGCCCCAGCTGTTCTGGGCATTTGGAGGGTGAACCAGCAAATGGAAGATCTCTCTGTCTCTCCTTCTTTCCCTGTCTGCCTTTCCAATAAAAAAGAAAAAAATTGTTAAAAATCAAAATGAAATGGATACAATTAATTTTACTCCTATATTCTATTTAATCCAACACACTCAAACTATTACCATTTGAATAAGTTACCAAATATATAAAAATTAGTATTTAAAATAGATATTTATATATACTTATATAAAAATAATTAATGAAATATTTAACACTGTTTTTCATATCAAGCCTTTGAAATTGAGTGTTTATTTTATACTTCTCACACATCTCAATTCAGTCATTAAATTTTAGTCAGAAATATTTTATCTGTACTTAGATTTCCTAAAATTCAACCTTGAAAAACTATGTTTGCTCCAAACATGCATGAAAGTTTTCCATCTGTTTCAAATTTCATATTAATTTGCAGGTGCTCAGGCTGCTACAGTGACAGTACAGATCACATACTGTGATCCCAGGTGTAGACTAAGCGCTCTTTGGTGCACAAACTATCCCCCAAGGAACACATTCAATCTTATTCCCTACTACCGCCCCTTATTCTCTTTTCAAGGCTCTTCCATAATATTTTAAGGAGTGAAGCCTGTTCTTGTACCAAGGTTACTAGGATGAGAAATTCCACAGCTTGTCCAATCACCAGCAAGGCTGTCCCTTATCTTTCCTGTCTGGGAAGGCTGCCTTTAGCTCAGCTGTGACTGACCATACAGGCTGCTATCTGGGTGCCAGAGAGACACGAGTGGGTGGGCCACATTCCATGTGCAGGGGTGTCAAGATACCACATCCTGCAGGCAAATCCAATCAAGGCTCTGCCCAGGTTGGAAAAAAAGAGCAGGGAAAATGCTGGAAGCAAAACCGTGTTTCCTTGCAGGGTCTACCCTCCCGCCTCCAGCATTTTCCCCGCCCTGTCCCCTGCTCCCACTGCCAGTGGAGCTGCCTTTGTGGAGGTTCTTGTCTGTGCAAAAGAGAATTCAGACGGGAGACAGAGATTAGCCGGAAGCATGCTAGTCAGGTTTGATGAATGCAAGTAATGAAGAGAGTATACCAGGTGGGTCTGTGTTCAGACTGGAGTCTTCATGGATGTGGGTGTGGGACACCCTCTCTGAGATATTGCTGGGTGTGAGATCCCTCCCAGGACTTCATAATAGAATCCTTGGTGAAGGGCAGATGAGATTCCCCTAAGCTGCCCCCAGGGAGAGGGCTGGGACCCGCCCGTCAAGATTACGGAATGGTGGCAAGACTTTTGATCTAGTAAATGCTGGTTTGTCTCCCTCTCACAAAAATTCCCATTTCCAAACAATTCTCATTTTCTGGGGCCCCTTGTTGGACACATAGGCTAGCGTTTACTTAGCTCCCTTACCACCACCAGTCCCATCTCCCAGGGGGCGGAGGAGGCTGTGGATGGGACTCCTGCCCTGAGAGGTGAGTGTGAGGATGACTCAGGTTGGCGAGCACCTGAGACCAGGAGCCCCTGAACCCTGTTCCTCCAAACTGCTTTGTGAGGGGAACGAAGAAGGAAGCGCTGGGTGACAGTGACTGAAGAGGATAAAGAGAATCTCTCCTAGGACACCTGTCCCAATTCATCAGTCTCATCTAAGACTGAATAGCAGCACCAACCCGGGCCAGCGCTATGGCATAGCAAGTTAAGCCACTGCCCAAGATGCTTGCATCCTATATGGGCACAGGTTCAAGTCCTGACTGCTCCACTTCCGATCTGTGCCTGAGAAAGCACCTAAAAATAGCCCCTGTACTCATGTGGGAGACTCAGAAAAAGCTCCTGACTTTTGTCTGGCCCTACCCTAGCAGTGACCATCTCTCCATTTGTAAATCTACCCTTCAAATAAATCTTTAAAAACAAGACCAAAAAAAAAAAAAAAAAAAAAAAAAACAACAACAACAACACTCATGCTCCCAGTTGCCGGCTTCTGTGAGGGGCTTGATTAATGCAGAGGAAACGGTGACTTCTGCGGTGGGCATCAGGAGAGATGTGTGCTGTTTCCCAAAGACTGAAACAGCTGGATATCGTTAGAATGGCTCAGGGTGCGTGCTCTGCGGCCAGGCCGCCTGTGTGTGAGAACCCTTGGTAAAGTCCACTTTCCCGCCTCTGTTTACTGAGTGGACACACCTGCCCACCGACTGCCCTGGGCAACCCAGACCATATGTAAATTCGTTTCACCTACTGCCTTGTGGAGCCTCTTCAGAACACCCCTCAAGGAAAAAGAATTTACTCTTAGGAACTGGGGAGAATGAAGACATTTGCAATTTACGCAATCCCAGCTCCATCTTTCAATCCTGATTTGGGCTCTCGCAGGAGGAACGAGATGGCAAGTCCCAAATGCGCGGTGATTGGGATCACCTCACCCAGGGCTACTTCTATTCCCTTCTGCCCTGCTTGCCACCTCACCAAACTCCATGCTTCCCAGGCAGTCGGCCCAGGAGACAAGCACGAAGCCACATCTCACTCCACTCTCTAGCACCAAGGCAGAGGCTCCCTCCAAGAGCTCTGCTTCATTTCTGTGCCCTCTTTCTCTTGCCTTCTCCTATATTATCCTGAGTTTTGGCATGTTTTACTGTGCCCTCTATCCACTGCTCATGTCAGTCAATTCTCTTTGGGCAGTTTCATCCACATCTGTAGCTTCAGTTACTACCTGCATGCTAGGGAGTCCAACAAGGCAGGACCTAGCCCAACTCCAAGGCTCATGAGACCCCATTTATAGCATTGCAATGTTTCCCCCTAACACTTATCATTTTTCTGATGCAGTTTCTTTCTTGCTTTTTTTTTTTTTTTTTTTTTTTTGACAGGCAGAGTGGATAGTGAGAGAGAGAGACAGAGAGAAAGGTCTTCCTTTGTCGTTGGTTCACCCTCCAATGGCCGCCGCGGCCGGCGCCCTGCGGCTGGTGCACCGCGCTGATCCGATGGTAGGAGCCAGGTGCTTCTCCTGGTCTCCCATGGGGTGCAGGGCCCAAGCACTTGGGCCATCCTCCACTGCACTCCCTGGCCACAGCAGAGAGCTGGCCTGGAAGAGGGGCAACCGGGACAGAATCCAGCGCCCCGACCGGGACTAGAACCCGGTGTGCCGGCGCCACAAGGCGGAGGATTAGCCTAGTGAGCCGCAGCGCTGGACTTCTTTCTTGCTATTAACCTCTTATCACTGTACAAGGATCTTCATTTTGCTGCAAAGCAAATCTTAACATATCCCTCACTCTATTTCCTAATTCCACATATGTTCTTTTGTTAGGTAGCAAGGCAGATAGATACTAGCCTGTGTGTGTGAGATGGTTGAATAACAAAAATGGATTTCTTGTGGTTGAATGAGGGAAGACGCAGAGAAGCCTGCCTCAGAAGCCAACAAGCATTTGCACATCAAAAGTCTCTCTCAAGTCCAGTAACCTTTTAGGTGTGTGTTACCCTGGGGGCAGTTCAAGGAACTCCACCCCCACCCTGTGCCAGGGGGGCTATTAGAGTCAAGGACACTGCTGATCAAAGCCCTGGTAGCAATTTCATGAATTCCCCTCCCAGAAAGCCCATCACCACCAATAGCCCTAGAGGGGAAAGGAGAGACATTGGGCCCTCACCTGGAGTGTTTATGGATGTGGGCCCTTGCTGGGTGGAGGGCTTCGGGGCATGGGCATGGACCTGTGAGGCAGACCCAGCTGTTGCAAACATCGGGTGAGGGCAATGAAGTAGAAACTCATTATCGCGCCCTGTTTCTCTCTCTGCCTCTCAAATAAACAAGGCATCTTTTAAAAAGTAAGGTTGGATCTCCATCTCACATCTTTATACCAAATAAATTTCAGACAAAATATTTATGAATATACACAAAAAGACACTACAACAGCATTTAAGGAAAGCATAAGCATTTTAAAAAGTAATATGAAGCAGTGGGAGATTTTTCTAAATTTGATATGAAATTCAGAAGTTATCAAAGACACTGCTGATAAGCTCAACTACATAAAAAAGTTTTTTAAAAAATTTAAACCATTTGCCTGCCCAACAAATCACCAGAAACGAAATAAAGACATAGGACAAATGGAAAACGGGAAAACATTTTTAACTTTACACAAAGAGCAGAAATCAAGATTCAACAACAAATAAAGTACATAAACAGATAATTTACAAAAATAAAATTTCAATTACCATGTAAAATTTGTGGAAGAAGGGAATTTGCAAGATTGTATCTTTCCAATTAAAAAAATGCACACACTTCTTTAGTAGATGCATTTTAATCATTACTCACATAAACATACAAGGGTAAGATGAAATATGCTTGCATATCTAGATGTTAAAGGATTGGTTAAACAAGTATTATTAATATAGCTCACATTCATACTATGAAGCAGATCAGTATGAGCTGCTATGCAGTTTCAGATTATCAAAAAGGAAGCTGCAAAAATAGCATGCACTATATGTCATCTAGGTGGGAGTATACACTTGTATGCACGCATATTAGGTGTAGGATAGCTTGTGGAAAACCTCACAAACTGGCAGCATTGGCTGTCTCTGAAGGAAAGACCTATTAATTGTAATAACCTTTTTTTGATTTGAGTTTTATAGACAGTGAACTTGTTTATTCGAAACCAATGCTGACTTTTAAAATTCAGGGGGATAAATGAAACTTAAACGCCATCTCCCTGATTGACCAAAGATAAAATCTTGCGTTCATTCAACATTTATTGAGCGCTCATCATGTACCGGGCATCGTGAAGGTGGTTAGTGCAGACCTGTCCGTGCGGAGCCCTGGTCCCCGGGTTGAGCCCGCCGCGCCGGGCGGGTGCGGGGTTCGCGGAGGGGCGCGGGGCCAGGCTCGCGAGCTCCCCGCCGCCGAGGCGGGAGCAGGGCCCAACCGTTCTTAACGGTCCGGGAACCCAGACGGCGGCTGGAATCCAGTCTTCCAAAGCAAACCGCCGCCTGCGAGACCCATCGCCTTTTGGTCCCCACAGAAGACTCCCGGCTCGGGCTCTGGCGCCTGCCGCCGCTACAGGTGTCCATCAATCCCCAGGAGAGGGCGGGCCCCCGATGCCCGCGCGACCCGCAGCTCCCTTACCACGCCCTGGGAACCCGGGTCTGCCTTGGTCCACACCGCGTGTCCCAGTCTCGCCCGAGGCATGGGTCCTTCCCACAGACCCGATCTCCACCCATGATAGAGCCACTTCCATGATTGTGCCGTTGTTGAATGTTTTGAATGTCTCCAGAGCCCCGGTCTGGATATTGGAGACCGATGCACGCAAAAACTGGGAAGAGAGACAAGGGGTGGGGCACCACGCATGACGCTGTTCCCCCAATGGTCACGGGGTCGTGGAATGACATCACTCAAACAAGGGTCCAATTTCGTGTTAACAGCGACATGCTTGAGTGGTTCACACCTCACGCACCTGGGACCCCGCCTCGAGACCGCTAAACCTCCCCTAGGGCATAGGAGGCGGAAGCCTCATCCGAAATTGGCTTAGCGGTGCCCTGACAGGACTCCAAGCAGCTTCTAATTGGCTGTTGAATTCTCAGCAGGTGCAAACTCAATGAATAACATCTGCCTTCCCGAAATCTTATTGGCTAGCAGTGTGGGCCGGCTTTGGGTTCCATCCGGGTAATTGGGCATCAGCACGCAGCAACCTCCCAGTTTAGGGCAGGCCGCCGCACGATTGGTTGAGGCGGAGGGAGGTGATTGGTCCGACGGAGATCCGGGCGTTGATTGGTGCAGGCGGGCCGCGGGGGCGGGGAAGCACAGAGTGAAGCGCGGGCGTCGGAGCTCCGAGTGGCAGTGCGAAGAGGCGGACGCAGAGGCGACTTCGCTGAGGTGCGAGGCGGCGTGCTGCAGCTGACTGGAATAGCGGTAAAGCCGGGGATCGGGAGCGGAGGCTTGGGGGTGGGCGAGCCTGGGTCCGGGGCCAGGCTGGCTTCGGCGGACGGGAATGCGGAGTCGAGGAAAGGGAGCCGGCTCCCGGAGTCGTCCCGGGGGGAAGACTGGGAGTGGGGCTCCGGCGCCGGTGACAGAGCCCTGGCTGCGACTCGCTGTCCGGGGACACAGCGTTACCACTTTTGGAGTAGATGCTCTGGCCCCAGGGTTAGGCCGCAGCGAGCCACGTGCTCGAAGGCTTGCCCAACTGGGCTCCTCGACTGGCTCTTTGAGAGCCGCCATCAGTTGACTAGTTTGCCTTGTACTTGCCCCAGCCGCCTTCTTCCTTTACGCCCGGTGCGACGGCGATTGACACCGCTTGTGCGGGTGGTGGGTTTCCCATGTCCTTCCTCACGCTGTTGTTCGAGATGACCGTTGATAACTAGCACGAACCTACTCGTAGTGTCTGCAGAGGAGTTAGCGAAGTCTAGCTTTTGGCTCAAACAGAAGTTGTCCAACGAATTTTTGCTTGTCTGGGACGTTCCTATTGCTAAGACTCGTGCTCCATCACCAAGTTATCAATGTTCTCATCTCAAACGCCAGCATCGGTATACCACGTGTTCGGCCAGAAGCCTGATAGCCAGCGCCTTTGTAAATGAGTTGTGAGGTCTTGTATACTCATTAGAAGTCTAATCCAGCTGTCTCTTTCCATGACTGACACCTGGACTGGTCTGATTGGTCTCCCTGCACCTACTGTGGCTCTCGGATCAGCCAGCTGTTTGGCATGTACTATGAAGGGATCTTTGGGTTTCGATGGAAGGTCGGAGGACTGAAGAACAAAGTAGTGGAGGTTAGGATTGCAGGAGTTTGGCTGGGGGGCCAGAGAAGCATTAGATAGCCTTTGGCCTTGACTGAGAAACTCATGAAAAGAGGTGAAAGGATTTATTTGAACAAGTTAGGGAGAGACATCTCCAATCCACTGGTTCGATGCCTCAATGGCCACCGGGACAGGGCCGGGCCAAAGACCAGAACCTGGGTTAAAGCGCCGGCTGCAGTGCCAGCATCCCATATGGGTGCCGGGTCAAGTCCCGGCTGCTCCACTCCCGATCCAGCTCCTTGCTATTGGCGGATGGTGGTCGAAGTCCTTGGGCCTCTGTACCCACCTGGGAGGCAGCTCCTGGCTCAGATCGGCTCAGATCGGCCCAGCTCTGGCTGTTGCAGCCATTTGGGGAGTGAACCAGCAAATGAAAGATCCATCTCTCTGCCTTTCAAAATAAAAAAAAAAAAAAAAAAAAAAAAACCTGGAACTCCATCCTGGTCCCACAAGGGTGGCAGGGGCCCAAGGACCTGGGCCATCCTGCTTTCCCAGGCACGTTAGCAGAAAGCTGGGTTGGAAGTGGCAAACCCGGGACCCGAGTACCAGCCTTTGAATGGGATGCCAGCAGCACAGGCAGCAGCTTAAACCGCTGCCATGAGGCTTACCCCTAAAATTCCGATTTCTGTGTCCCCTCAGGATAAATTGTTGCCAGAAAGGTTGTGTGAGAGGTCATGAAGGATCAAGTTATCGCTCTTACAGGGCCAAATTTATTTGTTTCCCCAGAGTGTTTAATGCCTAGACTCCTGCTGCTGCAAAAACCTCTGACAAGCAGGAAGCTCCATGAAGGCAGTTACATTTTGACTGTTGTGTCCCAGTGGCCAAACACAACTAGTATTCAATTTTTTATTGATTTGAATGCAAGAGGTAAATGACTTGTATTTTAATGAGATAGATGGCTTTGAACTATACACCATCTAAGAAATCTGGTTCTAGCTTCTTCCAACTATGGCATCAATTGAAAATTGACACTGCCTTTACATTCTCTGTCCTAGACAGTGACTTAACCTCATAGCAGGAATTCTCCTGTCCCCATCATGCTCAACTGGTAACAAAAACTGACGCTATCTTCTATCTCCTAGTTCACTCCCTAAATGGCTGTAAACAGCTGGGACTGGGCCAGGCGGAAGCCAGGAGCCTGGAACTCTGGAACTCCATGTACTTGGGCCATCTTTTGCCCAGTAACTGGGAACTGGATCAGGGAAGTGAAGCAGCTAGGACTCAACCAGTGCTCACGGAATAGGGGCACCACAGGCAGCGACTTAACCCACTGTGCCACAACACTGGCCCCTCACTTTTTGAAGGGCCTGGCATTGTGGTGCAGTGGGTTAAGATCCTGCCTGCAATGCTGGCATCTCCCAGGGGTGTGGGTTTGAGTCTCCACTTCTCTTACAGTGTGCCTGGGAAAGCTGCAGAAAAATGACCCAAGTACTTGGGCCTCTGCCACCCACATGGGAGACTGATGGGGTTCTAGGCTGCTGGCTTTGGCCTGGCCCAGAGGCCTTTTGAGGAGTGAACCATCCAACAATGGAAGTGCTCTGTCCCTCCCTCTTTATCTGCATTTCAAGAAAACTTTATATTTTTAAAAGGTTTTTAAAATTTAAGCAATAAAAATCACCTTTGAAGCCAAACCTATTGGGAGGTGCATACGTGAATACCACCTATACATTCATAGAGTGGTAAGACTTGTATTTGCATCCTTTATCCAGAATAAAACAAAACCTCCAAAAGGAAAACAAACAGCCCTCATTAAACCTTTCTGTCTCCACCCTAAAAGGGGAGGGGGGACTAAGCAGTGTTCCCTCAGGTGTCTCCACCTAGTGATAAGGTGCTTTTGTATTTTTCTTCAGGCTAGAAGGGTGGATTGAATTCACAGCAATTGTCTACAAAAAAGGATTTGACAAAGCTCAGGGTGTTCCTGCGAAGTTTCTTGTGTTCACCAAAGCTTTCTGAGACTAGATGGAATTTAATGAGTGTATTTTAGCCTCACCAGAATAAACCAGTTTTTTTAAATTATTTGGGTTGATCTTTTATACCTAGAGGCAAATTATAATGCAGATCAGTTTTTAAAAGGCAAACTTTAATCAAGCCACATGGTGTTCTGTTCTAGGCATTGTCTTTAGATTATTTTCAAAAGATGTGCATATTGATTGGAAAGGCAGAATTGGAGAAACAGAAATGGAGATCTTGCCATACAGTGTTTTTGTTTGCTTGAAAGGCAGAGTTAGAATGGAAGAGACAGATCTTCCATCTGCTGGTTCATTCCTCAAATGGACCCAACAGCCAGAGCAGGGCCGATCCCAAACCAGGAGCTTCTTCCTTGTCTCCCACCTAGACAAGGGGCCCAAGTACTTGAACCTTCTGCTTTCCCAGGGAGCTAGATCAGAAGTGGAGCAGCCAGGACTTGGACCAAGTCCCACATGGAATGCTGCCACTGCAGACAAAGGTTGAACCTGCTACACCACGGCACCTGCCCCAACACCATGTAAATAAAGACTGGGTGGCAAAGTTGGGTAAGGTAAGAAAGAAATCTTGGATTTAGCGATATGAAGTCATTGACATTGTTGAGCAGTTAGAATGGATTGAAGAAGAAAAGTTGAAGACAAAATATTTGTCAAATTTTTGTGTATAAGAAAGAAGTGGAGTAGGTAGTAGAGTAACTGGAATCAGGAAAGGGTTTGCTTTAAGGAGGTGGATGGGTATCAGGTAAGTGACTGCTGGGATGCCTGCTATCCAGTGTCTGCATCCAGTGTTAGGAGACAAGAGGCGCTCTTGGCTCTGCAGGGACAGTGAGCAAAGATTTATTGACTGCCACAGCAGCCAGGAGCCAGTCTTCCTAGCTTCCTGGAGGAGTTGCCAGTGCCAGTCTTAAATACTCAAGTGGAATAAAAGCTAACAACCAATCAGGCAAGGACAAACCCCCTCCCCCCAGGGCTGGAATTATGATCCTATCTAGCCTGCTCCTGATAAAGCTAAAATCTATCAGAGAGGTAGGGATTGGTAATCTCTAGCCTATTCCTATGTTAAAAGCTAGCAAGCCTTCTGGGAGGAGGCCAGCATTTTTAATAGCTTTTTATTTGAAAGGCAGAGTTGGAGGGAAAGAGATCTCCATCCATTTGTTTACTCCCCAGATGATAGTAATGACCAGGAGCCTGGAACTGCAACTGGGTCTCCTGCAGGGGTGACGGGCTCAAGGACGGAGCTGCTCAGCAGCTGCTTTCCCAGGTGCATGAGCAGGAAGCTGGGTCAGAAGGGGAGTAGCCTGGATTCAAGCTCGCACTCCAACATGGGATGCCAGTGTCACAGTGGCAACTTAACCCACTGTGCCACGATGCTGGCCCCAGGTAAAGAATTTTAAATGGTTTGATATGAAATCTAAAGGTATAATTTAAATATTTGATTCATTTAATCTTGTTGCTCCTTTGTCTAAACTGATCCGTGAATAGTTCTTGTGGGTGGAAGAGTGGAGGAATTCCCTGAGGAGTGGATTGAGCTTACTGAAGCCCTGGAAGTGGGAAAGTAGGCAGTAGGATTCTTGTCAATAATACAACAACGTGAACCTATACCTTCTGCTGCCCTTACAAGTGTTAGTAAAAGTCCTTTCTTTCCCATGGCTTACTTGTTTCAGGATATAAATCGGTACAGCAAAATGTCGACCCAACGGACTGCCTGGACAAACCTTTCCACAGTTCAGAAGGTAGCCCTGGGCCTTGGGCTCCCAGCCAGTGCAACGATTGTCTATATTCTATACCGCAGATATAAAGAAAGCCGAGGTATGTAAACCCGTAGCTGCACCTGTGAGAATGTCCATACTTTCTTAAATTGCCAGACTACGTGTTGTTTGTTGGAATATGATTGACTTTATAACTTGCTCTGTTTTCTTTTAGTCTTTTTTATATACTACTGCTCTCTAATTAGTTGTTGGGTAGTTTCCCCTCCAGATTGGATAAGAATAGGACCTAGAGAATGGTTTATTTACAAATAAGTCAAATTCTGAGCCTGGTGTATACCTGAACAACTGCTGGCCTTTATTTGCAGGAATCATGACTTGGAGAAGCAGTTGGTTTAAAACCCAGCCCCCCTTCTTTGCAGAGTCTGCTTTTATCTTGAGTGTCGGCTAGATTTGGGGGAGGGCTTTTCTTAACTGCGGGGGATATTCAAGTCTGATCTAATGAGCTATGATGTGTGCAGAGGAGCGGCTGACATTTGTTGGGGAAGATGACATCGAGGTAGAGATGCGGGTTCCCCAGGAGGCTGTGAAGCTGATCATTGGCCGGCAAGGAGCCAATATTAAACAGGTACGTGTGTGTGACTGCCAATTAGCTTTCCCAGAGATTGAGTCTATTTGTTAACTTCCCTTGGACCCATATCACAACACCCATGGTATGCATGTTTAGAAAGAAAACCACAGGGGCCATCACTACATCATAGTGGGTAAAGCCATCACTTGAAGCACTGGTGTTCTATGTAGGCGTTGGTTCCAGTCCTGGCTACTCCACTTCTTATCCAGCTGCCTACTACTGGCCTGAGAAAAGCAGCAAATGTCCCAAGTGCTTGGGACCCTGCTACCCATGAGACCCGGAAGAAGCTCCTACTTCCATCTGTCCCCACCCAACTCTCTGGGGACTGAACCAGCGGACAGAGATCTGCTGTCCTTCTTTCTCTTTCAAATGAATCTTAATAAACTTCAGGAATTTCTTAGCTAACTGTTATTTTCCTTCCTGATCAGAAGTGGAGTAGCTGGGACTATGGGCATTGCAACATGGAGCTTTAACTCACTGTACCATAACAACCAACCCTTGAATGTTTGATTGGATGATTCTTTTGGTATAGGTTGAACTTTTATGGAATAAATGAACTCTCATAGGCATGACCTGACAGTAAATATTGGTTTTCCTTTGTTCTTGAAACGTCAAGGAAGAAAGGGCCAGATGTTTAGCCCAGCACTTAAGACATTTGCATCCCATGCTATAGAACCTGGGTTTGAATCCTGGCTCCTGGCCCTGACTTGATGCTAGTGCAGACTCCGGGACACTGCAGGGTTGAAACAAGTAACCGCTTCTGTGTGGGCGCACTCACTCTTTCTCTCAAATTAATTATCTTTAAAAGGGGAATGTCAAAACAATATATTTGATTTTCTAATCCAAAGGGTACTAAACACAGAGAACTGATTATGTTTTAGCTGCTGTGTGAGGTTACATTTGTCACCATTTTCCTTCCATAAGTACAAGTAATGGAAGACTGATCACAGGCCTCAGATTTAACTGAGGCCTTTGACAAATTCCATCAACCTCCAGGGTTTGTCTAGCATTAGCTGGTCCCAGATGGGAACTCTTCAGAGCCTGTTGTTATCCTCTCTGCAGCTGCGGAAACAGACTGGCGCTCGGATTGACGTGGACACGGAAGATGTGGGTGATGAGCGGGTGCTGCTCATCAGCGGCTTTCCTGTTCAAGTGTGCAAGGCCAAGGCCGCCATCCATCAGCTCCTGACGGAGAACACCCCGGTGTCCGAGCAGCTCTCCGTTCCCCAGAGATCTGTGGGCAGAATCATAGGTACCCTGAGTGGCTACGTCTGTTCCCCTTAACTTAGTCTTTACCTTCCTTTCACTTTCCCAGGGATTTTCCTGGCCTGCTCCCTCTTCTTGCTGAGGAGAAATGAAAACCAGGGATATTGACCAGAGTTTTACATCTTTACAGAGCCAATGGTGAAACCAGTGTCTCAAGTCATTGCTTGATTGAACATTACAAGAAGGTTCCAGAGGGTTCTGGTAGACATGTTTACCTCATAAATTTTTCAAGGGAAACTAGAGGTGCCATCACCCCAGCTCTTCGGAGGGCGTGTTGTTAGGGACCACCTGCCCTGCCGCCTTCCTCTTGAACACTGATACAGTTGATAGCAGAGGCAGGACCATCCTACACCCAGGGTTCTGACACACCATGCATCATAACTTTGCTGAGCTGGAACCTTCCTTAACAGTCAACAGTGGAAATTACATGAAGATAATCTAGTAAAGGGTAGATTTTATTTCTTAATAAAATGGAAAGCAGAGTATTCAATATTCTTCACATAGTAATGGTTTCATTAATTCCTCCTAGACATTGAAAATCCTACAGTCTGTTCAGTTTGGAGTGCAAACTAATCATATGCCAAAAATATGCTTTCTCTAGTAGTTATGACTGACCAGGAGGCAATGACAAGTGTTTATGAACTGTTCCCTGTAGGGAGAGGTGGTGAGACAATTCGTTCCATCTGTAAAGCTTCTGGAGCTAAAATTACCTGTGACAAAGAATCTGAGGGGACCTTACTACTATCAAGACTTATAAAAATCTCAGGAACCCAAAAAGAAGTGGCAGCAGCCAAGGTAAGTAGATGGATAGGCTTGAGTTGCATCTACAAATGCTCCATGCTGGGTCATAATTTCTGGCTGCATAGATTGATCCTTCCCTTACTTCTCACGCAGCATTTGATACTAGAGAAAGTGTCAGAAGATGAAGAACTTCGAAAGAGAATTGCCCATTCTGCAGAAACCAGAGTCCCACGCAAGCAGCCGATCAGTGTGAAAAGGGAGGAAGTGACAGAGCCAGGAGGACGTGGAGAGTTGGCTGTGTGGAAAAACACCAGTTCCAGCATGGGACAGGCTGCACCCCTGGAAGTTTCTCCCCACAAAGGAGGTGGCGACATGAGTCTTGAGCCAAAAGAGAGTTCCTGGGAGAAGCCCGTCGATGGCCAGGACCAGGACAGTCCAGAGATGGCCATGTTTCAAAGTAAGTGACAAAGAGGGAACCCTTCTTAGCCATGTGAGCAATAGGAATTCTGGTTTACGTGACCCCAAATAGAAAGCAACTAGCTTGTTTTCATGCTGTACTTTAAGGTGCCATCACAGGTAGTATTGGATGCATACTAAGCATGAATAAAACTTTCTGAATAGAAACCAGCTAGTGGTGATGGAAATAGATGGAGATATGCTGACACTGGAAACCAGTCATACATCAAGCAGTTTACATGATACTTTGAAATACATTTTAAGGAAGTAAAATTATATCAGTTTTTATTGGGTCTGGGGACAGCTGTTTGATTAAAATCATTACTATTCAAGAATGAATAGGTCATAGCTTATGTGTACAGAGGCGGCACTGGCTTGGCAGGGAAGATTGAGGGACTTGGGCTCACAAGTCAGTGGTAGAATGAAATCTGAAACAGGTTGTGCCTGTACTGATCACTGCTGCAGGTAGCAAATGGAGGATTTTTCTCCCTATGGAGATAATGGGAATACCTGGCGTGTAAATTAATAGGAATGTAAAATGTTGGTTTATTGTCCAGTTGACCTTCCAGCCATTTTTAAAATGGCTAATGGTGGGCCACCAGTACTTTGTCATGCCCAATGCAGCATCCCCATTCCAACTAGAGATGGTTCTGATGCGGCTGCTCTCCTTATCCCTGTGTTCAGTTCCTAGTCCCGACTTCAGTTTCTATCCAGATGAGTATCTGGACGTCTATGTCACAGCTTCTGAACACCCTAACCACTTTTGGATCCAAATCCTTGGCGCCCGAAACATGCAGTTGAAAAAGCTCATCAAAGAGATGAGCCAGTATTATGACAAAAGTCCGGTAAGTTGCCGTAGTGACAAGTGATTTTATTTTCCTGTGGGGGCAACCATGTGCTTCCTGGTATTCCCTGTTTATATATTAGCCTACCATTTCATAACTCTACCACCTCATACTCTTCATTCCTGTGTATAGCTTGAGGACTTGAAAGCAAATGTGGGAGACATCGTAGCAGCAACTTTGCCTCAAACCACTAACTGGTTTCGAGCCAGAGTCGCTGACATTATGGAGAATGGGAACTTGGACCTCTACTTTGTTGACTATGGAGATAATGGAGAATGTTCACTGACGGATATCAGAGCTCTCAGGTCAGTGTGGGGCCAGGGTGTGATTGGCTGGAATAGACTTTGAACTCGGCCCTAGGCATCTAGTAGTGGGCTGTTGGAAGGGCACCTGTTTACATAGAGCAGATCTTCCCACACAGGATTACTTGGTTCTGTCTAAAACCAGGAAATACAGGAAGGCCTTTCTGGCCCTGTGATATCTTTCTTACTCCTTCCCCCTCTCTTCTATTTCTGAGGTAAGAGATAGCTCTTACCTTACAGCAGATATCTGCTGCTTCATTCTCAATGCTTTGGACCAAAAAAGTTGAACCAAAAAGCAGGAGTCTGGTAGTGGATCTGGGTTTCCCACATGGGTGGCAGGGACCCAGCTAGAGTCAGAGCTGGAATCTAGACCAGAGCCAGGACTTGAACCCTGCTTCTTAAGTTGGATGAGGGTGTCCGAAGTGGCAATGGCTTAACTGCTGCACCAAAGCTTGCCCATAGCATTCTAACTTCAGTTTCTTCCACTTTAGGAGTGATTTCCTGAGCCTGCCATTCCAAGCAATAGAGTGCAGTCTGGCAGGGGTCGCCCCAGTAGGTAAGTTGGTCACACTGACTACTGTCTCCAAATGGGACGTCTATACAGCAGGTGGAAGTCTCACGCATTTTAGTTCTGTGGGCTCAGCTGGCTTTTCCTTACCAGCTTTAGAAAGCAGCTGAAACTTGTCTGGAAGGCAGCCTGGCTTCCTGAACAGAAAGGGGGTGGTTCCCTCCAGGGTATAACCCCTTCCCATTCTGAGACGATCCTGCCTCAATCTTTCCCCAGGTGAACAATGGGAGGAGGAGGCTATGGATGAGTTTGACAGACTCTCCTACTGCTGTGAGTGGAAGCCCATGGTGGCCAAGATTTCAAGCTATGTCCAGAGTGGGATGTCAACCTGGCCAGAGATTTACCTTTATGACACTAGTGATGGGAAGGTAAGACTAGGATTCACTCACTACTCACTGTTGTATCTTCTGCTTTCATTGCCTCCTTTGTTTCTCAGAAATGTGTCTGTTTCCTACTGTGTAAGATCCTGGTCACTATCCCACCCAAGAAGTGTCTTAAAGTGTTCTAGTTCTGCCCTGTTTCCTCACGTCTTCCCTTACAGAGAGAATATTCGCTTTTTGTTTCTCTTCTCAGGAAATTGACGTTGGGCTAGAATTGATTCGCAAAGGATATGCAGTTGAGGTTCCTGAATACATGGATGACAACGAGGATGACCCAGACATGTTGAAGGATGGGGTGAGCCAGCCAGTAGGGTCCCTTTAGGGCACATCTTCCAAAAAACATGGGCTGAACAGACAATGCTTCCACTTAGGACCTTGGTTGGCTTTCCTAAGGACTGAGTTGCTCCATTAATGGGTCAAAATGGGCAACATCGCTTTTGCACAATGACAGTGATCTCTCCCACCAGCCAATACATTTTTTAAAAATTACTTATTTGAAAGGCAGAGTTAGGCAGAGAGAGGTCTTCCATCCACTGGTTCACTCCCCAAATGGCAGCAACGGCTGGAGCTGGGTCGATCCCAAGCCAGAGCTTCTTCCAGGTCTCCCACATGGGTGCAGGGGCCCAAGCACTTGGGCCATCTTCTGCTTCCCCAACAGCCAATACATTCTTCCTTCTCTTCACCGCCTCAGGCCGCGGAGACAGACGCCTCTCTCGGGAGCATGCCCACAGAGACCCAGAAGAGCCCTGGAGAGGTGGCACACACTCTCTCCTGCCTCAGCTTATCAGGTACATTTCCTTCCTTATAGCATCTTGCTCAGACTCTCCAATAGCAAGGTTAAGGTTTGGTTCTTAGGTCACTGAGCCCCAAGAGACCCATTTTTCTCTTGGGCCTTACCAGCAGTACCTGCTGGAACATCTAACTTTCTCATTTCTGCCCAACAGAAGCTGCCTCTATGTCTGAGGATAACCTTGAAGAGGACTGCTTGCTCTGAAGTCTGGACTTCAGCTGGCACCACCGTCTGCTTTGCTTTGTGAGTGGAGCTGTCATCTCTAGAAGCAACAACAGCAAGGCCCTTGCCTTTGCTGCAGTGTAACTTGGCTTTCACATTGAGCTCTGTTTTTGTGTCTTTGGCAGGATCTGGTTGTCTGCAGAGGAATTTGTGATAAGAGATCCAGCAGTCTTTCCTGCATTGCACAAGTGTTCTGGCTTGCTGTGGACCACGTTCATTTTCTCCTATTGGACTACCAGAAAGAGTGGGGCAGAGGGGAGACACATCCCCTCCACACTCCGTACTCCGCTCCCTCAGTGAACATGGATGCGTTCTTTCCGGGCTCTTCCATGCCCCTGCCCCTTGTAATGTGTGTTAGCTGCAAGGCTGTGTCCTCGTCCAAGCTGGGAAGCAGCCAGGGTTTGCTCGTTTCAAGTATGATTCTGCAGATGTCCGACACCCCATCAGGTGTCTCTGGTTAGGGGAAGTGTTTGAGTGGCAGACTCAAAGCTGGGAACTCAACTGCAGGAGTCAGGAGGTAAAGGCCACAATCACCTCGATTCCATAAGATAGCGTCAGGAAGTGGGAAAACTGCCTCCCAGCCCCAGCTGATGTTATTACTGACAGGTTTTTGAAATAGTGCTATTTCTCTGTAAAATTTTAGTTGAGTAGGAGAGAGGAAACTCAGGAAAATTTCTAAATTGCTAGTGCAATATCTGTATATATCCAGAGAGAAAGAACCTATCTACTTCTGTTTAAATCATTTTGGGAATCCTTTGCTAAATAAAGTCCTCAAACCTACATGAAACAAGTGTTGACTTAATTAAATGGCGTCAATGTTGCTCTTTATATAAGCAGTCTTGTAAGGGAAGAGAAATGGTGTTTGAAAAGGTAATGACCGGGTGGGAGCAGACATGTGGATGGAGTTAGCCTGACCTGGTGAAAAATGCCAACGGCCTCACAGGGAGGTGCCCATCTCTGAAACAAGTATCTCTACCACATACACATTCAAGATTTGAAGGGTGGGGGTTACCAGACTCAACAGCGTGGCTTTGGTCAGGCAGAAGTTAGGAACCTGGAACTCTTAGTGGGAGGACTGAAGCGCTTAGCCGTCTTAGGCTGTTCCCCCAGGCACTTCAGCTGGGTCAGAAGTGGAACAGCTGGAACTTGAACCATACCCACTAAGGACTCATGCAGGTCACTTTAAGGCAGAGTTAGAGATGGATCTTCCACCCACTGGTTGACTCCTCAAACGGCTGGGCCAGGCTCTCCTGTAGTAGCCAACCCTGCTCAGATGCTGTAACTGAGGACTCCAAGGCGCTCGGTTTGACAGTGTTGGCAGCGGAGAGCTCACTGAGGCACAGCTGCTGCTATAACTGCAGCTTTGAGGCCATCCAGTCCTCCGTTTTCTTGGCTCCTTAGAGAGTTTTTCCTTCAAGTACCTCCCGTCTCCCCAGACTCTCAACTGTGGGAAATTGGAGCCTCTTTCCTACCTGCAATTTGCAACTGCAGAGGAAACTGCAAAGGGCTTTCAGTCTTGTTCCATGAGTTTCCTGTCCTCCGCCCAGTACTACCTCTTGTCTGTTGATACTCCCCTTGGGTGAAGGGATCCCATGTATCTGATTTTTTTTTTCCTCTGGTCAAAGAAATTGGTGCTTATTTCCAATTTAGGCTGACACAATGGATGAAAACAGGGCTTTTTGAACTCCCTAATTGGTCCTTACCTTGGCAGGTGCTCAGGTAAATGGTCTGAAGAAATGAGGAAATAGTTTGGGGGTGGGGAAGGTCAAGGGAGCCTCTTAATCGCCCTTCCCTCTGGTTCCGACCCCTCTGTTTTCACTCTGTCCTACAGTGAGTTCAGCTCCGTCAGATTCACGTTCCACTCCAGCCAAGATTACAACCCCCGTTCACCCCCAAGAAACAGAGCACTTGTGCTTGCACTAGTCTTTATTCCTAGGATGGATGGGATGTCCAGAATCACATCCCAGGCCCCTGGTTCCCATGGCAGGGCTCCAGCCCCTCATATCGCTGGAGTAAGCATGTTAGGGAGGCCCGCCGGGCAGGTGGCCAAGGTCCCTCTCCAGGGGATACACCATAAAGATGACCTTGTCCCAGCGAGGGAGGGCGGGGTGGTCTGGTCTGACCAACTCAAAGCCCATGTAGCTGAAGGCCCGCAACAGGGCTCCTGTGAAAGAAGGAAGCAGACTGTTAGACTCTGGGTTGTGTGTGGAGCCCCCCACCCCACCCCCCGTACTTGGTTGCTTTAGTAGGGAGAGGCCCCCAGGAAGCTGGGTAGCACAGGCATTAGCATTTGCTCTGGAGTCAACAGACCTGGGCTCTGATCCTCTGTAGAATGTTCTTTGAGTTAACTTGTACTTCAGTTTTCTCATTTGTACAAGTGGGAGTCAAAACCTGCCTCACATAATTTATGATCAAATGAAATGTTTATGAAGTATTTAACCCATGTTGGTGTAGTAAGTTCTGAGATGGTGTCTGTGAAGAACGGCTTGCTCATGTGTTATATCCAGCAAAATGTAAACTTGAGGGAGGAGACCATAGTTTCTACAACATATGTTCCAAGCATCTGGGTTAACATGTTCCTAGCCTCCTGCCTGACACTGTACTACACTGTAGGTGCTTGATGGATTTGACACTCTCTGCCCTGACCACATCCCTTGAAAGGGCTTTGTGCCATTCACCCCGTCCGCTCTGGCCTGATCCTGCCTGTGGGGACTTCCTGCCAGTCCCAGGGTGACCTGACTGAGGAGGCTGCAAGGTGCCTTGATTTTCTGTAGGGGAGGAGGGAGCGGGATTCCTGCAGAGGGAAGGGAGCTGCCCGCTGCTAAAGCGCAAAGAGCAAGGAAGGCCAGCAGACCACCTCTGTCGTTACGATTGTTGGGGAAGTTCACAAACACGGAGTCCACATTGGTCTTCTCCTCCACGTACTCCAGGGTTGCCGTCAGACTAGGGGCCAGAGAGACAGACACGGTTAATGAAATGTTCGCTCAACTCAGACTCCAGGACACCCGCCAGAGCAGAAGAAATCTTCCTGGTCAGGTTTTTCTGAAGTCCAAGAATTATACCCCACCAGCTTGTGAGGTTCAAGCCACAGAAGGGGTGGGTCCAAGGAGAAGGCGCTACTGTTAAGACAAACAGCTGGACAACACCTCCTGTTATTGAACCATTCCTGAGAGTCCAGCCACGTTCCGTAGGCTATCATCCCCTCAACCCCAGACCCTCGCTCGCAGGCTTGGCCATGTGCCAATTCCTGAATCGGCCTCACTCAGGGCAGGGTGAGATCCCACACCTCTTTCTCTCACACTCTCCCAGCCATGTTCAGCCACCTCTCTCTGTTGCCTTGATCCAAGGCCCGATATGGGATATCCAGGAAGAGTCGATGGTCACAAAGAAGGCCGTGCCAGTGGGCAGAGGTCTGGGGGGTGAGGCGGAAGTGGAAGTCTAATTGTACTGGGTCCTGGTGGAGCAGGGGGTCAGTTGTCAGCACCGTCAGGTTCCCAGCCTGGAAAAGGAGCAGACATGAGAGCAGCAGTCTCCAGCTTCCGTGCCCACCTAGTCCTCAAGTCAGACCTTAGGCAGACTTGACTGTGCCTGAGAAAGAAGAAAGGTGGCAGCCTGGGAGAACTGGAGCCAAGGTTTTAGAAGTGCAACACAATCCCTTAGCCCTAGGAACAGACAGCACCCCTGTCAGGGAGTTCTCCTTAGCTGGAGTTAAGCCTGTTGCTGCCTGCTAACCTCACCCCGGGGCCTCGCTAAGCCATTCAGAAACTTACAAACGTTTACATAGGACAGCTTGATTAGACAAAGCTTCATCATGCATTCCCCTTCTCACTGATATTACTCCCACTTTTTCCATCATAGGGCTTTGTCTGAATTCTCCCATTTCTCATTAAAATGCAGAGGTCACAACCAGGGATGTTATCACAATAGGTAACACCAGGGCAGGTACAAGAGTTTTGGGTTCTAGACCCACCATCTCAGACCTAAACACCTTTGTGTCCCAGAAGTCCTGATACAGTCTGTTCCACCTTTGTCACCACTGCCCCCTCCCCAACCCTGCTTTTCATACCAGCTGGAGGACCTGGACTTAAGCTCTCTGGGCGAGAATTGCTGTGAGCTCTGAGCTCCTATCTACCTCTTACTCCCTGGGATTTGTTTTCCAGCTATTCTGTTCTGCAAGGTGCCATAACCAGAAGCAAGGAAGCTGCTCTGTCACACACCAGCTCAGTCTGCTTACTGAGTACAGTTCTTTAAGCTGGTCGTGATCTTCTCCCTGCTCGGTGCGTCTGCCCCCCTGGAGACCTGCGAGGGACTCAGGAGCACTGGAGGCAGCAACGGGGCCGGAGAGTCAAGTCCTCCTCTTCCTTATAGGTGATGCTGGTTGGGAAAGAGAGACCCAGATGAGTTAATCTCAGAGTCTGAGAGGGACAGAGATGTATCACTTCCTGACACACAGGCCCCGCTCTGGAGCCATCCTCTGTATTTCCTGTTGAGGAGCCTGTTTCCACACCAGTGAGATAGAAAAATCCTCAAGTTCCACTGTCATTCCTTGCCACTTGCAAAGTTCTTTCAAATCCTTTTTTACGTTTTTCCCTACAAGTTTCTATGAGCGAGGAATAATGGGGATGAGGACACGCACCTTTTATAACACCAAGGCAGCATCTTCTCCCGGAGGGTGAGCCGGTATTTGTAACAGTAAAGGTAGTAGGCGTACGGGGACCAGATCGGGTAGAGGTAGTTCCGTGTTCTTCCCCTCTTGATATAAGAGAGGGAGTAGAGAGAGGGGCGGCACCTGTTACAAGGCAGTTTCTCTGTTCAGTGCCTCCCTGCGGCAAAGTGAGGTTCAGGGCTGGGCGTCGGAGGATCAAGCAGCCTGGTGCCTTTGTGACCCGGGAGGGCACTATGACATACACGACGTGTCAGCCCTATGTCACTTCTGCTTCCCTGCCCCGCCCTACCTCTGTAACCAAGGCTCATGCTCAACCCACACCTTACGAGTGCCTAAAATACTTTCAAACTTCTGTACTAGTTGGCAAAGATCCTTGGCTGAACAGTTTTTATGTCTACCTGTCCTGGCCCCTCCTGGGGCACCCCCCCTTCCCTTGAAAATCCAGCCCCTAAAGAGGTGGTGTCTGAGACTGCCAAAGGCTCCCAGGGCCCTGCCCAACACTGACCTGATTAGTTGTTTCTCGTTCCGATCAATTAAATCTTTTTATCATTATTATTATTTTTAAAGATTTATTTGTTTATTTGAAAGTCAGAGTTACACAGAGAGAGGAGAGGCAGAGAGAGAGAGAGGTCTTCGTGTGATGGTTCACTCCCCAGATGGCCACCATGGCCGGAGATGCACTGATCCAAAGCTAGGAGCCAGGAGCTTCTTCCAGGTCTCCCACGTGGGTGCAGGGGCCCAAAGACTTGGGCCATATCCTACTGCTTTCCCAGGCCATAGCAGAGAGCTGGATGGGAAGAGGAGCAGCCAGGACTAGAACTGGCGCCCATATGGGATGCCGGCACTTTAGGCCATGGCATTAACCCACTGTGCCACTGCACCAGTCCTTCCTTCCTTCCTTCCTTCCTTCCTTCCTTCCTTCCTTCCTTCCTTCCTTCCTTCCATTCTGATCACTATGAACTGGAGAATTAAGACAGATCTGGGGGCCGGTGCATGGCGCAGTAGATTAATCCTCCTCCTCTGGCACTGGCATCCCATGGGCGCCAGTTTTAGTCCCGGCTGCTCCTCTTCCAATCCAGCTCTCTGCTATTGCCTGGGAAAGCAGCAGGATATGGCCCAAGTGCTTGGGCCCCTGCACCCATGTGGGAGACTGGGAAGAAGCACCTGGCTCCTGGCTTCGGATCAGCACAGCTCTGGCTGTTGTGGCCATTTGGGGAGTGAACCAACAGAAGAACAACTTTTCTCTCTGTCTCTCCTTCCCACTGTCTCTACCTCTCAAATAAAATCACTTTAAAAAGAGAGAGAGAGAGAGAGAGAGAGAGAGAGAGAGAGATCTGTTGGGAGACTATTGAAATTATCCAAGAAACAGAATTCTTTAAGATTTATTTATTTGAAAAGCAGAGTTAGAGAGAAAAAGAGAGAAAGGGTGGGAGAGAGATCGATCCTCCATCTGCTGGTTCACTCCCCAAACGGCCACAACCACCAGGGCTGGGCCAGGCTGAAGCAGGGAACCTATAACTCCATCCATCCAGGTCTCCTAAGTAGCAGGGCCCAAATACTCAGGTCACTTTCCACTGCTTTCCAGCACATCAGCAGGGAGCTGGATCGGAAGTGGAGCAGCAGGGACTTTGAACCGGTGCCCATCTGGGATGCTGGCATGGCAGTTGCTGGCTTAACCTGCTGTGCCACAAGGCCAGCCCTAAGAGATCATTTCTTATTCCAGGGTGGAGCACTGGAGGTAGTGGTAAGTGGTTGGATTCTGCAAATAGTTGAACGGTAGAACCCACAGGACTTCCCAACATGGCATGAGAGAAAGGGAGTTAAGCTGAGTTTAAAAACTGACAGGGCTCAGTCCCGATCCGGCTCTCTGCTGTGGCCTAGGAAGGCAGTAGAGAATGGCCCAAGTCCTTGGGTCCCCGGGCCTGCATGGGAGACCCAGAGGAAGCTCCTGACTCCTGGCTTCGGATCAGCACAGCTTCCGTCCGTTGCAGCCATCTGGGTGGGGAGTGAACCAGTGATGGAAGACCTCTCTGTCTTTGCCTCTGTAATTCTGCCTTTCAAATAAGTAATCTTTAAAATATAAAAGAAGCACTGACAGGACGGAGTTCCCACTGAGCCGGGAAAGGTTGTAGGTGGGGCAGTCTCGAGGGCCAGAGCTCAGTTTAGCTTGAGACTTGTTAACCTTGAGATCGCCATTAAACATAGGAGTACAAGGGGAAGACGGCCAGCAATTGATGTTCGAGTCTGGAGCTTGCTAGACGTCTAGCGTAGAGCTAGAAACTGTCAAGTAAGTCATTGGCATAAAAGCAGTAGGGAAAGCTCTGAGACTAGAGGAATCCTCAAGACTGAGTGTTAAGGTCCAAAGACTCCGGGGCACTCTGGGGAGCCGAGAGGGGAATCCGCACAGCGGACTGCAGAGGGCTGGTGAGGGAGGGAAGCGAAGCCGGGCAGTCTGGATGAGGGCCCACAGCGACGACGCACCGAGCGTCTGGCCATAGTCCCCTCCGGCAAGCAGACCCGCCCGCACCCCATCCCACCCCCTGCAGCACGGAGACCCTCCAGGAGTCCGGGCCCTGCCGTGGGCTGTATACTCTGTGACTGGGGGCTCTCCACGGTGGCCTAAGTACTGCCGTGTGTCGGTTAAGCGTTCGCTCCTGGGGTGGGCGGAGTTCTCCAGAGGACCCCATCCCTGTCAGGCAGACCCGAAGGGAAGCTGAGCGGCGCATCCTTCCTCCCTCAGTGTCCAGTTACGCCGGCATGTCACAATTAGAAGCGACCTCAGACAGCAACCAGAACTAAACGGAAGCCTCATTTTGTTTTATTTTATTTAAAGGGTAGTCAAGTCTTTTCCGGTGTCGGTCCACCTCAAGTTCACCCGTTATCTGTTAATAATCACGGGCGTCCCTGCCCACGGAGAGGAGTGAGCAACTGCTCTCTTTCTCCTCCCGCCCGGATCGGCGGCCTCGCGGTGCAGCCGACCCCGCTTCCCCTCCGCCCTGCCGGGCCCCAGGCCGCGCGGGCTCAGGCGCGCCGCGGGCAGCCCCGGCAGGGTCCTTCTGGCCGCCGGGCGCCGGGGTCCTGCCGCAGGTCGCCCGCGGTGCCGGGGAGCATGGCGGCGGCCACGGTCGCGGGCCCCGGCAGGGCTCTGCTGCGGGCAGGCGGCGAGCGGCTGCTGGGGAGAGGCGTGCAGGAGCTGCTCCGGCCGCCGCTTGAGAGGGCCCCTTGCGGCCCGAAGCGCGACTTCAGCCTTTCTCACAGTCGGGTGAGGGTCCAGGTTCCGGGGGTCTTGACCGTCCTTGGGGGTCATTCTGTGCACCCGAGTGTGCGGGCGGCAGGGGCGGGCGTGTTCTGCGCCGCGGCGCTCACCCTCGCCTCCCCGGCCGCCAGGGCACTGTCATCGTGGAGCGCTGGTGGAAGGTGCCGCTGGCCGGCGAAGGCCGGAAGCCGCGCCTGCACCGGCGGCACCGTGTCTACAAGCTGGTGGAGGACACGAAGCACCGGCCCAAGGAGGACCTGGAGCTCATCCTCACGCAGTCTGTGGAGGGTAAGGCCCCGCGCCGAGGTTCTTCCTCGCCACGCCGTCCTGGTGGGCGTCGGCTCTTTCCTGCCGTGTGTGTTGAAATAAACGGCTCAATACGGGGGCGGGGGGGGGGGGCAGGGCAGTGATTGTAACTTTGGCCTCGGGCGTGGAGAATTAACAACACTACTGCAGCAGAACGGTGCACAGTGTGGGGAGAGAGGCCGGAGAGTTTGTTCCACAAACAGAGCTTGCGTGAGGGGACAGCGCCTCCCCCACCACCACCGGGAACACTCAGTGTCTACCTGAGGCCCTGAAGAAGCTAATTAGCAGGGACTTAAACGTTGTTGCTAATGAATATGAATTCACATCGCCATCGCAAAGGAGAAGCACTCTTGGGAAATAAGAGGTGAGAGTCTCTGATCTTTTCTTTAGGGATCCCTAGGTAGTTCTGACCCTGTGCCTCTCTCCTCACTGGCAGACCTTGGAGTCCGGGGCGATCTGATCTCCGTGAAGAAATCTGTGGGCCGCAACCGACTCCTCCCTCAGGGACTGGCTGTGTATGCCTCTCCTGAAAACAAGAAACTGTTTGAAGGGGAGAAATTGGTGAGCTCACATGGAGGGCAGCAGAACTGGAGGCATAAAACTCGCAGGCTTTCTCTAGCAACTTCCTTCCCTTTGAAAGTTCATCTGAAAGTGAAGTGGTGGGGGCTAGAAGCAGGAATGCAGTGTGGTAAGAGTTTGATATTATGTAACATGGGTCTGTTTCCTTTTTACTTATTTTCATCTTTTGCTTTTCTAGCTAAGACAGGAAGGAAAATTAGAGAAGATCCAGACCAAGGCAGGTGAGGCGGTAAGTAGAAACCTCACAAGTTTGATCACTTACAAGAGACAGCAGCCTCTTCTGATTGCAGTGGGGTGGGGGTGGGGGGGTGTTCTAGCTGCCTCCACAAAACTGGTGTGGAAGTCCCTTGATAGATCCTTGCCTGTTGGGTAAAGTGCCCAACTTACGGGCAGAGACCCCAGTATGGGCATCGGGGAGCTATGGGAAAGTATAGGATGAGGGTTCTGTTTTAGGAATATGTACAGATAAGTTGGAGAGACCACAGGCCCATGAGAAGGTAATCAGTAAACCCAAGGCAGTAAATTATAAATGCCATGGACCCATAATGGGTTTGGGGGTGACTGGGGAGATTGTGTTTGCAGGTGAATTGAATTGGACCCTTTGAGATTAGTAGGCTCTGGGTAAGCCAGGAGAGTAGAAGGCATGTCCTTGGGGAAGTAAAAGGATAAGTAGAAATTTTAAGCATACTTCAATGTAGAAAATGGAGGAGTCCCGCTAAAGCAGAGAATTTTGTATAGTATATTAGGATGCTTTTGGCTGGAAAGGAGATTGGGACAAGATTTGTAAAACATCTTGAATCTAACTAGTGAATTTCTGTTTTACTGTGGAAACTGGGAAGAACTATTAATGGGGTATAGGTGAGATTGAAGGGCAAAAAGTATTGCGTTAAATAAAGCAGTCTGTGGAAGCTATTCCATCCTAAGATGGTGCTAGTGGCCTCTGTTGGTATATTGTGACGTTGATGTGGCTTGTTTCTCCTAGCTTAGGCACAGGAATGTATAGGGGAATCCCCCTACAAAGTATTGGTAAAATGTCTTCCTACAATATGATAATATGCTGAAATCCATGTATATGAGGAGTCTTCAGAAAATTCATGAAAAAATACAAAGAAGTATGCATGGATTTGAAAATTCTCTTGTACCAAAATGAACTCTTTTAATTCCATTTTCCCATGACCTTTGTGAAGTACCCTCTTCCTGGGCGTGGGGCCATACGAGTTGTTCTGTCTTCGGTTCCTTTTCCTGCCTGTCTTATCTGTGAAGCAGAAGCTACGCCTGTTGCCTGAACTCAGGTCTTGTGACTCTTGCTCCTGCGTTTCCTCTCTTTGGACTCCAGTGCTCACCCAGCCACTATTTATAACTCCTTTCAGACAGTGAAGTTCCTGAGGAGCTGTCACCTGGAGGTGGGGATGAAGAACAACGTCAAATGGGAGCTGAACTCGGAAATAGTTGCCCGCCACTTCCTGAAGAACGTGAGTGTCCCTCAGCACTGCGCACCTGGCGCGTGGCAGAGACCAGGAGTGAGCGCTGGAGTGGCAGCCTGGAAGACAGAGTTCTTTGTCATTTTTGTTTTGAATAGCTTGGTGTTGTGGTCGCCCCACATGCAGTAAAGTTACCCGAAGAACCTATCACACGGTGGGGCGAGTACTGGTGTGAGGTGACGGTGAGTATTTCATTACTTTCTCCTTTTTTCTAACCAGGAGAAAAAAGAGGTTGAAAAACTGGATTTGGGTGCTATTGGCTTTTAACTGCCTGACTGATCTCTGAGAATTCCTATTGGTGTGTGTGTTTAGGTAAATGGGCTTGACACTGTGAGAGTGCCTATGTCTGTGGTGAACTTTGAGAAGCCCAAGACCAAAAGATACAAGTACTGGTTAGCCCAGCAAGCTGCCAAGAGCCTGGCCCCCACCAGCAACCAGATGTGAACCTGTTCTTCCTCCAAGGCAACAAGGCCAAATCTGAGGAGCAGTGCAACAAAAATGGGCGAGCACCCTGATCTCACTCTGACCAGATGTGGAATTCAAGGGAAAATACGAGACAGCAGACTCAACCACGTGCACAGAGTGAGTGCTCCGTACTTGCCGTTGCTGGAGGTGGGTGTTAGTCCGCTGCATGGAGCAGCGCAGATCCTGTTCTTCCTCCTTTGGAGCTTACTGGAACAAATGGAAGAGTTAGCCGTTGTAACTGCTACTTGGCTCAGTTATCGTCATCCAAATGAGCATTTGTACCTCAGGCAGAAATAAAGAGTTGTGTTCTTTTTAGTTGTTGATTACTGGGCTTTAGTAGACGAGGGACAGGATTTCCAGGGATATCCTCTTGAACCACTGAGGTTTGCTGTTAAAAAGGAAAAAGACATTAGCAGACTACATCCCATAGTTGCTATGAGCAAATTACTGTGACTAAGCTAATACATCACTGCTCTTAAACTTATTCTCACTAGATGCTGATACAGTCATCAGCTTCAGTAAGTACAGGGATTCATCCTCTCTGAAGAGAACGAAGCAAAGGCTGAGGGTAATTGATGGGACAATGAAGCTGGATGGAAAAGCTTAAGAAGGAGACACTGCATCATTTCTTGAATCAACTCCAGAAATTCTGGAAAAGATACTTTGATTTCCAGACCAAGGTTAAGATAAGGGAAGTCATTAGGTCGTTCTGGAGTGGATGTCTGGGAACTGAGGGAAGGACATAATTCTGTGTGTGTTTAGGGTCCATTGGCAGAAAAAAGAACATCCATTGGCAGGTGAATTGTGCCAGGTCTCTCAGGGTGAGGTCCTGGAATTTAGAGAGGTAGAGATGGAACCGTGGACTCCTTTCCTGCCCTTCCAGGAGCTCAGAGGTTGGCTCCTCATTCTGCTACTCTGAGCAGGTAAGCATTGTTGGCTCTGGTGTTCTCCTAGTTTACATCTACAGCCACATGGGTCATGATCAGGTGACAGAAGAGGAAAAAGGCTGAATTTGGTCAGGATTGCCTCTGGATCTCTTTGGCCCTTACAGTGTTAAGCAGGATTTCATTGCAGTGGATCAAAATTGGGTGAGCCATTGGTGGCACTGCCTGAGGCTCTACAGGCAGGAACGGCAAATCCATACCCATAATAACCATGAGTTCCCAGTCAGGGTGAGCACGGATACAGTGTATTCATTCATCTCACTACCGGGTGACTGGGTGGTGCCCTTTGCTCTGTCATGGCCGCTGCACTCGTGTGCTCGTTTTACAGCGTTAGGTGCCAACAGCAAAGGCTAGCTATTGGGTGAGGCAGTCGGTCCACTTTTTATTTATGTATTTATTTATTTATTTTAGGATTTATTTACTTATTTGAAAGAGTTACAGAAAGGCAGAGAGAGAGGTCTTCCATCTGCTGGTTCACTCCCCAAATAGCCACAGCAGCTGGAGCTGAGCCCATTCAAAACCAGGAGCTTCTTCCAGGTCTCCCATGCAGGTGCAGGGGCCCAAGGACTTGGGCCATCTTCCACTGCTTTCCCAGGCCACAGCAGAGAGCTGGATCTTCCTAATGGTCAGAGCTTCAAGGCAGCACATCTGTCTGCATGGGCAGCAGTGAGTGACTTGGTCAGGAACCTGGAAAAAAACTAAGACTAAAAACAAAAAAGTCTGGGGGAAAAGGCACGTGGGATACCTGAGAATAAGTATAAAATGTGATGGCCTTTTTGCCTTACGTGTTAGTGCCCATCAAAGAAGAGCCAGGAGCAGCCGAGACTCAAACCAGCGCCTATATGGGATGGCAGCACTGCAGGCAGCAGCTTTCCTCACTATGCCACAGCGGCAGCCCCTCAGTTAGCTTCGTTGTTTGGTACCTTTCCTATGGTAGATGTTCGCTGACGTAAGGCAAAAAGACCATCACACGTTGTACTCATCCTCTGGTACCCTACATACCTTTTCCCCCAGACTTTGTCTTTAGTCTTAGAGATTTTTCCAGATTCCTGACCAAGTCATTCACTGTTGCTCAGGAAGACAGATGCATTGCCTGAAGCTCTGACCTTCACTGTTGTTTTTCAAGGCATCTTCAGTTGGTACCACAGAACAGCCAGTCTGTTTTCAGCTGTTTCCACCTAGTGAGAGAACCCATACATTAGGCAGCCTCAGCTGTTTACTGCTGCTGTCTGGTCTCGAAGGCCCCCTGATCCACGTGGCTGTAGATGTTAATGGAGAGAGAAACACAAGTGCAACAGGGTGGGGACAGGGTCTGGTCACTTTACGCGGCTTGCTTTTTCTTTCCAGCTCTGTTTGTGTCCAATGCTGTATATAACCTGTCCAATTCTATATATATAGCCACTTCCATCTTGACTGATGAAAGGTACTCAGTGTTACCACTTGGGTCTGATAGAACCCAGGTTGAAATAGGTGTTTCTTGCTACATGATCGCTTGATGACCCATGGAAAAGCACCATATCTCAACCAGGACTCAGTAGCACACTTGGAGTATCTTTTGAAAAGTGTGCAATACTGTTTCAGATGGCTTGGCCTTGCTCCAGAACTGTAGTTTGTGACTTCCTATTGGGGCGTGTGGTCCTCTCCCACCACTGATGCTTCTAATATGGTGTCTTGTGGACCCAACAGCAGGGTCACTTCTGCCACAGACCCTTTTCCTGCTCTGGGAAAAGCCACCAGGTGGTTGGGTCAGAGACATTTGCAAGTGTGGAATATGCTATCTGTACACCCACCAAGGTTTATCAGGCAGTGTGCTCCCTCCCTAGCAGTGAGAGATGGGAGATGCAGAATTTCTTTAGTTTGCAGTCTGTCCTGGCAGGGCTCCAGACCACTGGCATTCTAAAAACTTCCCTGATACGGAAGGATTCTAAATACCTGTAGGATTTGTGTGCTACCATTTGGAGAATATTTGTCCTGCCGAGGCCTCTAGTGTACCTGCCATTTCTTGCTCATCCCATGACCATGATGTCATCAGTGTAGTAATATGATGTCCTACAGAATGTCCAGATGGTCTAGGTCTCCTCAGACTACATCATGACAGAAAGCGGGAGAGTTTACATGGCCCCCAGGCAGCCATAAATGTATATTATTGCTCATCTCAATGGTGAAAGCTTACCTTCTTTTTTGAAGGGGTGGGAAAGCATACATTGCCCAGATCAATACATACCATGTTTCTGAGCCCGTGTTAATCAGTAGTGCAGTTTTTTTTGTTTTTTTTTTTTTGTTTGTTTTTTTGTTTTTTTTTTTTTTGATGGATATAACACTAATCCACTGTCATTCTCCAGGATTGTCTAGGGGACAAAGGTGAATTAAATAGCCATGTGATGGGGACCACATCCCTGCATTCAAGTCTATAAAAGGAATACTCTTGTTATTGTTGTTGTTGTTGTTATTGGCCTGGAATGATAGAGGCAGTTTTAGGGGCTTCATGTCAGCCTTCCACACGTAGCTCCTGCCTCTCAAACCAAAAAGCAGTGTGCTAGTTCTACCCTCAGATATGTCCATTCCACTTATCCAGTGAGAAACAGTAAAAGAAGCACGAGGTCGGTCTGTGGACCCCGCAGATCCACTGAGGGCCAGACCTGGCCCCCTTACACTGTGGTTCTAACAGGCCCATGGTGATTGTTCAGATCCTGGAGTAACCATGTCAAGTAGGCCTCTGTATCTGCCAGTTAATGAAATGTTTAAATAGCCTTTCTCCATTGTGTGCTGTCCATCTTTATGTGATTGGGGGAATTGTTGCCTTAAATGGTACAGTGTTTCAGGGTCCTTACTCCCAAAGGGTATTGAAACAATTGTTTCCAGCTGAAACACTTCACTTCCACCCAGGAAGAACATAACTACAGAAATTTGGGTCTCACTATGAACCATAAACCAGACAGAATTATGAAAGGAGTGTTTATAGATAATGAAGAGCAGGTAGTGTAGAACTTTGAGAAAAAGGAAGCAAAAGCCCTGTGACTGGCTCCGCTTACTGCCCGGAGGTCATTTCCGCCCTGGCCTGGCCTGTTATGGAGCAGTGCGGAGAGGGGAGCGCTGAGCCGGCTGTCGCTTCTCCACTGGGTGAGCAGACAGAGACTACAGCGGGCGGAGCGTGGACAGGCTGGAAGCAGAAGGCAGAGCACTTACGATGAGTGAATGACAGAACAGTGTAGGTCTGTAGGGGGACCTCATATCTGGCTGAATACTGACGTGCACGTGCGTGTGCATGGGGTGAAATTCCACAAAGCTGTGGGTAAAAGAGATAGGAAAAGTGCTAAGCCCATCAATTCTCAGCTCATACAAGATTGTGCGTTCTGCCAACCGTATAAGTAGAACTTACAATATAAGGCATCAGGTAGAGACTAAAGAACTCACTTGTGGACACTACAATAAAGGCTAGGTTGGATTCACCTTGCAGTTTTTTGAGAGCAAGCCTTGGAGGGATCAAGCTTATACCAAGCATGCTAGAACCAAGTCCAGTGCTCATTAAAGAAAAGCAACAAAATCCTACAGTGAATAAAATCAAATTCCTAATGTCTGACATCCAATTAAATATTAGAATAGGGACCTGGAATTTGGTGCAGTGGTTAAGACAGAACTTGGGGGCATAACAGTTATGTCACCACCTGAAACACCAGTGTCTCATATGGGCACTGGTTCAAGTCCTGGCTGCTCCACTTCTGATCCAGCTCCATTAATGCACCTGAGAAAGCAGTGGAGGATGGATGACCCAAGTCCTTGGACCCCTGCACCCATGTGGGAGACCAGGATGAAGTTCCTCCTGACTTAGCCTGGCCCAGCCCTCACTGTTGTGGCCATTTGGGGGAAGATCTCTCTTTCCCTGTCTCTGTAACTATACCTTTTATACACATTTTTTTAAAACCACTTGGGTCATCCACATTCCATATCAGAGTAGGTTCCAGTCCCAGCTCCAGTTCTAATTCCAGATCCTGTTAATGTATCCTGAGAGGCAGCAAGTGGTGGCTCGAGTACTTGGGTTCCTGCCACCCATGTGAGAGATGTGGATTGAATTCTTAGCTCCTGGCTTCAGCCTGACCTAGCCTCAGCTGTTGCAGGCACTGGGGAGTGAGCCAGCAGAGGATGATATCTTAAAAAAAAAAAAAAAAAAAAGATTTGTTTCTTTATTTGAAAGAGTTACACAAAGAGGAGTAGAGGGCTTCCATCTGCTGGTCCATTCCACAACTGGCCACAATGGCCGGAGCTGTGCCAATCCGAAGCCAGGATCCAGGAGCCTCGTCTGGGTCTCCCACACAGGTGCAGGGGCCCAAGGAACTGGACCAGAAAGATCTTTTTCTGTCTCTGTTTCTCTCCCCCTCTCTCTCTTACTCTGCCTTTCAAATAAAATAAATCTAAAAAAAAAAAAAAAAAAAAAAAAAAAAAAAAAAAAAAAAAACACCTAGAAAGATCTCAGACTGCATGAGAAATAGATAATAAATGTCAACCCCAGGATGACAGAGATATGGAAATTTTCTGATAAAGATTTCAAAGCAGCCATGATAAGAATGCTTCAACAAGCAATTATGAACACACTTGAAACAAGCATAAAATGTAAAACCTCTGCAAAGAAAGGAGATGTAAAGAACTAGAGACTGACGTTAGCACCTTAGCACGTAAACTACAGTAACCACATTGAAAGCCCCAGGGGTGGACTCCATAGCAGAATGAAGAGGACAGAGTCAGTGATTTGGAAGATAAACAACAGAAGTTACTCTGTCTAAACAATATGGGGAAAACAGACCAAAAAATGGACATTTCAGGGACTTGTGAAACTCACAAAAGTCTAACATTCTTATTGGAATCCCAGAAAATCAGGGGTGGGGTGGGGTGGGGAGGGGAGGGGAGGCAGGGCTGAAAAAGCACACAGGAATAATGTCTGAAGCTCCCCAAGTTTGTCAAAAGACATAAATTACAGTGATGTAAGGAGCTAAGGAAAGCCCTACGAAAATTATATTGTTATATATTAAACTTTTGAAATTTAAAAATATTGAAAGTGACAATTTGCCTATATGGAGGCAAAAACAATTCAAATGATAGTGGGTTTCTCATTAGAGACCAGAGGCCAGAAGAAAGTGGTGTAGTATGTTTCAAGTGCTGTCAATTCCGGATTCTATACCCAGAAAAAATATCCCTCAGGAATGAATGGGAAATCAAACCTCCTCAGACAGCAGAGAACTAAGAGAATGTGTTACCAGTAGACCTGCTCTGAAAGAATGGCTAGAGCACAGATAGGGCTGTGTTGTGGCACAGTGGGTTAACCTGCCACCACCTGCAGTCGCACTAGTTCTTGTCCAGCTCTCTGCTACTGCATCTGTGGAAGCAGCAGCAGATGGCCCACGGCTGGCTTTTGTCCTTTGGGGAGTGAACAGTGGATGGAAGATTGATCTTTTTCCTGCCCTCCCTCCTCTTTAACTTTGCTATTCAAATAAATAAATCTTTATTTTTTAAAAAAATCTGTCTCTGCCTCTCAAATAAAAGAATAAAATACTAAGCATCTCTTATAAAATAAATAACAAAATCTCAACAGATTAAAAAAATATTAAATAATACACAGTGTAAGGGTTGGTGCTGTGGCATAGCAGGTAAAGCCGCTGCCTGCAGTGCTGGCATCTCATATGGGCACCTGTTCAAGTCCCAGCTGCTCCACTTCCAATCCAGCTCTCTGATATAGTCTGGGAAAGCAGTAGAAGATGGCCCAAGTCCTTGGGCCCCTGCATTCACATGGGGGACCTGGAAGAAGCTCCTGGATCCTGGCTTCAGATCAGCCCAGCTCTGGCCATTGCGCCCACCTGGGGAGTGAGCCAGCAGATGGAAGATCTCTCTCTGTCTCTGCCTCTATAACTACCTTTCAAATAAATAAATCTTGGAAAAAAAAAAAAAAGCCACTGCCTATAGTGCTGACATCCCACATGGGCACTTGTTCGAGTCCCCACTGCTCCATTCTGATCCAGTTCTTTACTATGGCCTGGGAAAGCAGTAGAAGATGGCCCAAGTCCTTGATCCCCTGCACCCATGTGGGAGGCCTGGAAGAAGCTCCTGGTTCCTGGCTTCTGATCAGCCCAGCTCCGACCTTTGTGGCCTTTTGGGGAGTGAACCAGTAGATGGAAGACCTCGCTCTACCTCTGCCTCTATAACTGACTTTCAAATAAATAAATAAACATAAAAAAAAAAAAAAGACACCTGGTCTGTGCTATATGAAAGCCCCACAAAACTAACACATGGCTCTTAAAATGTCTTTAAGAAAATAACAGTGTGTTCAACAGCCATAGACTCAAACCAGAAATTAATAATAGAAAAAATAGGAATGTCTCCAAATACTTGCACACACTTCTAAATAATGCATGAATCAAAAAGGATGTCTGAATGAAAAATTTTAAAACACTGAACTGAATAAAAGTGAAAGTACAACATTAGAATTCCTGCCATATGACTAAAGCAGTTACTGAGGGAAAATTACAGCATTAAATATAGGCATTAGAAAAAAAGGAACTTTAGGGCGGGTGCTGTGGCGTAGTGGGTAAAGCCTCAACCTGCAGCACCAATATCCCATATGGGTGCTGGTTTGAGTCCCAGCTGTTCCACTTCCAATACAGCTCCCTGCTAAAGCAGAAGATAGCCCAAGTGCTTGGACCCCTGCACCCCTTGAGAAACCAAGAAGTTCCTGGCTCCTGGCTTTGGACTGGCCAAACTCCAGCTGTTGTGGCCATTTGGGTAGTAAGTCAGTGGATGGAAGATTTCTCTCTGTTTCTAACTCTGCCTTTCAAATAAATATATATATATATATATATTTTTTTGACAGGCAGAGTGGACAGTGAGAGAGAGAGACAGACAGAAAGGTCTTCCTTTGCCATTGGTTCACCCTCCAATGGCCGCCACGGCTGGCGCACCGCGCTGATCTGAAGGCAGGAGCCAGGTGCTTCTCCTGGTCTCCCATGGGGTGCAGGGCCCAAGCACTTGGGCCATCCTCCACTGCCCTCCCTGGCCACAGCAGAGAGCTGGCCTGGAAGAGGGGCAACCAGGACAGAATCCAGCGCCCTGACCAGGACTAGAACCCGGTGTGCCAGTGCCGCAAGGTGGAGGATTAGCCTAGTGAGCTGCGGCGCCGGCCAATAAGTAAATCTTTAAAAAAAGAAAAAAGGAATTTTGAAATCAGTCATCTAACTTCTGACCTCAAGTATCTAGAAAAAGAGCAAAACTAAACTCAAAGCAAGCAAGGAAATAATAAAAAGAATCAATGAATCTTTTAAAAAAAGAGTATGTAAAGTGAATTAAAGAGCTGGTTCTTTGAAAAAATCAATAAAATCGACAAACCTCTAGAAAACTGACAAAGAGGGAAAAAATTCCCAATATCAGAAATAATACACAACAACATATCACTAGAGACCTTGCAAACATCAAAAGGAATACTATGAACCATATACATATAAAGTGACAATTTAGACAAGTGGACAGAATCCTTGAAGAAGAAAAAAACACAGCTAATCCAATATGAAATGTCATTTGAATAGCTCTGTAACTACTGTGGAAATTGAACCTGTAATTTAAAACTTCCCACACACCCAAAAGAAATCTGCAGGCCCAAACAGTTTCACTGGCAAATTCTATCAAATATTTAAAGATTAACCAGTTCTACATAATCTCTTCCAGAAAGTGGAACAGGAAAGAACATGTCCCAATTCATTTTATGAAGCCAGTATTACTCTGAAGAACAAAACAGTAGCCAGAAAACTTACACGTCAATATCTCATGAACATAGACACAGAAATCCTTAACAAAGTTTCAGCAATGTCTAAAAAGCATTATCCATCATGCCCAAATGCAGTTTATTCCACGGATGCAAGGTTGGTTCCATATTCAAAAATCAATGCCATCGGCTGTATTGATAACTAAAGAAAAATTACAAGTTGACATCAACTAATGTAAAAGAATCAGTTGACAAAATCAGCACCTGTTCTTGATTTTAACAACTCTGAGAAAAGTAGGAATACAGAGAAACTGACTCATCGTGACAATATCTGTTATGCTGTCACAAAACACACCAAACACTGGAGTAATGGAAAGGGTTTATTGGGGGAAACCCAGCAGACTGGAGAGGTGGGGCAAAGAAGGCAAAAAGGGCTGCGTGTCTGGGAGGGAGTCTAATGTACCTTTTCCAGGGGGTGGGCAGGGAAGCAGGAATTGCCAATCCCATTAGGTTGGGGGTGGAGCTTGGCACCAGTGGTTGGGCCATGTGGCAACCTGGCTTTCAGCAATGGCTGCAGGAGCCAGGGCATAGGATGTAAATCAGGGTGTAGATCACACCACAGATAAGACTATGCCATTTTCCTAACAATATCTACAAAAAGCCCACAGTTAACATTAAAGTAAGAAATAGAACTGTCCTCGAACCAGTGCGAGTCCCGGCTGTTCCTCTTCTGATCCAGCTCTCTGCTGTGGCCTGAGAAAGCAGTAGAAGATGGCCCAAGTCCTTGGGTCCCTGCACCCACGTGGGAGACCTGGAAGAAGCTCCTGGCTTCAGATCAGCTCAGCTTTGGCCATTGTGGCCATTTGGGGAGTGAACCAGCGGAATAAGACATCTCTCTCTCTGGCTTTACCTCACTAACTCTTGTCTTTCAAATAATTAAGACAATTATTTTCAAAACAATGAAAAGAAAAGAAATAGAACTGTCTCTATCTGCAAATTACATGATTGCATTATGTGGAAAATTTCAAGAATCTACATAAAACTCCTAGAAAAACATACACACACACCTGTATACCATGTGGACACCAAAAGTTTAAATGCAGTAACATTCATAGTTGCAAAAACAGTCCAGAATCGCAACTCCACTCCTATTGTTTGCTTCTGCACTTGGGAAGCAACAGATGACCCAAGTATTTGGGTCCCTGCTATGCACATGGGAGACCTGAATGGAATTTCTGTGTCCTGAATGGAATTTCTGTGTGGGCATTGGGCTGCCCCAGCCTGGCTGTGAGTCATTTGGTCATTTGGGGAGTGAACCAGCAGGTAGAAGATATTTATCTTCTCTCTTTCTTCCTTTCTGTCACTGTGCTTTTAGAAATATATTTTTAAAGTTATTTAAAAGTTTTGGTAGATATATACTTTTTTTTGAAAGGCAGTTAAGAGAGGGGTAGATCTCTCTCAATGTCCACTCTGCCTGTCAAAAAATTAAAAAAAAAAAAAAAGAGAGAGGGGTAGAAACAGTGAGAGAGGTCTTCCATCTGCTGGTTCATTCCTCAAATGGCCACAACAGCTGGAGCTGAGCCGATTAGGAGCTTCTTCCGGGTCTCCCAAGTGGATGCAGGGGCCCAAGCATTTGGACCATCCTCTGCTGCTTTTCCAGGCACATTAGCAAGGAGCTGGATTGGAAGTGGAGCAGCTGGGACTCAAAGTGGTGCCCATGTGGGGTGGCGGCACTGCAGGCCAGGGCTTTAACCTGCTGTGCCACAGTGCCAGCCCCCCAGATTTTTCTAAAAGCTATATGAAAAGGCAAAGGAACTAGAAACGCTAGAACATTTTTGAAAAAGAATAAAGTATGAGGCACAAGCCTACCAGATTTCAAAACCTATAGAGCCACATTCATTAATGCTGTACAGTACCTTTCAAATAAACATTTAAAAAAAAAACACATTTTGTCGCTCCCCGTCTTCGTGGAGGAACGACACAGGACCCTGCGCTGTTCTTTCGTCTGCTCGGCCCTCCCCGGGTTTGCTGCTAGTTCTTCCCGGGTTGGCTACTGTCCCTTCCACCTCCGTGGAAGGGCGGTTCCCCCTGCCACATTCCCCACTTCCGCAGGGGAGCGGCACACCGCAGGCCGGCTCTCTCGGGGGCTGCACAGGTGTTCCCTTAGATGTTCCCCTTAGATGTTCCCCTTAGATGTTCCTGGTGCATGCCGTCTCTCTCCTCCTTTATAGTCCTCCTCTGCCAATCCTAACTCGGCTGCCCACACGCCGAGTACGCTGCTCTCCTCCAATCAGGAGCAAGTCCTACAGTTTATTGGTTGAACTGGAGGCAGCTGTGTAGAAGCTGTTTTCTTCTCTCCCAGCGCCATATTGTGGGAGAGCAGATGCACAGAATAAGTCTTAATTCCAGTAACTTAGTCTAGTCCGAGTTGCTCCCCACAACATCTTTTTAAAGATTTATTCATTTGAAAGAATTACACAGAGAGAGGACAGAGAGACAGATGTCTTCTATCCGCTGTTCACTCCTCAACTGGCCACAATGGCCAGAGCTGTGCCAATCTGAAGCCAGAAGCTTCTTCTGGGTCTCCCACACCGGTGCAGGGGCCCAAGGACTTGGACCACCCTCCATTGCTTTCCCAGGGCACAGCAGAGACCTGGATTGGAAGTGGAGCAGCTGGGACTCGAACCGGTGCCCATATGGGATGCTAGCACTGCAGGCAGCAGCTTTGCCCACTACGCCACAGCACCGGCCCCAGAAAATATTTTTTTTATTTGAAAGAGTTAACAGAGGCCAGCGCCGTGGCTCACTAGGCTAATCCTCCGCCTTGTGGCTCCGGCACACCAGGTTCTAGTCCCGGTCGGAGCACTGGATTCTGTCCCGGTTGCCCCTTTTTCAGGCCAGCTCTCTGCTGTGGCCAGGGAGTGCAGTGGAGGATGGCTCAAGTGCTTGGGCCCTGCACCCCACGGGAGACCAGGATAAGTACCTGGTTCCTGCCTTCGGATCAGCGCGGTGCGCCAGCTGCAGCGCGCCAGCCATGGCGGCCATTGGAGGGTGAACCAATGGTAAAGGAAGACCTTTCTGTCTGTCTCTTTCTCTCACTGTCCACTCTGCCACTCTGCCTGTAAAAAAAAAAAAAAAAAAAAAGTTAACAGGGAGAGACAGATCTTTCATCTGCTAGTTCGCTCCCCAAATGGCCACAATGGCCAGGACTGGGCCAGGCTGAAGCCAGGAGCCAGGAGCTTCTTCCTGGTCTCCCACATGGGTGCAGGGGCCCAAGGATTGGGTGGGCCATCCTCTGCTGCTTTCCCAGGCACATCAGCAGAGAGCTGCATTGGAAGTGGAGCAGCTGAGACTCAAACCAGCACTCATATGGGGTGCCAGTGCTGCAAATGACTGCTTAATCCGCCACGCCACAGCCCTGGCCCCTGTATGTAACATTCTTTTTCTTTTTTTGAATATTTATTTATTTATTTGAAAGGCAGAGTTAGAGAGAGGCAGAGGCAGAGAGAGAGAGTGAGTCTCTTCCATCTGCTGGTTCACTCCCCAAATGGCCACAATGGCTAGAGCTGGGCCATTCTGAAGCCAGGAGCCTAGAGCGTCCTCTGGGTCTCCCACATGGGTGCAGGGGCCCAAGGACTTGGATGATCTGCTGCTTTCCCAGGCATGTTAGTGGGGGCTGGACTGGAAGTGGAGCAGCCGGGATTCGAGCCAGCACCCATATGGGATACCAGCACTGCAGGTGGCAGCTTTACCTGCTACACCACAGCGCCGGCCTCTGTATGTGATATTCTTAAAACTATAGAGACAAAATATCAGTGATTGCAAGGGACCAGCGCTGTGGTCAGAGACTGCAAATGAAAATGAGCAGAGATGTGCTGGGGAGCTAAGCGGCAGCTCTGGGCAGGGAGGGAGCGTGGCCTGCAGCATCTGCCAGTTTCCATGGTGCACACAGCCGCTCTGTAGCTGATTTCAAGTTGCGACTGGGACATCACTGAGCTCTTAGTAGAGAGAGGCTAATGCTGGATCTCACCAGGTTACCAGATGGTGTAGGCTGGCCCCCTAGGCACAGGGCATTTGTGAGTGGAATGGAAACGTTGCAGATCGTGTGGTGACAAACAGCTGGGAAGCTCACCAGATTATTTATTCCAAGTTGGTGGGTTTCAATGAAGGTACATGATAGCTTTTTAAACCCGGCTCAGGGGCAGGAAGAGCAAGGAACTGTAACTTTTGATCAGGGCAGCTGCCCTCACACTTGCTGTCAGCCATCCCTGGTTTCTTTGTAGTGTACAGATTGAACAGGGTCCTTGTCCGATGCCTTTATGCTGTCCCAAGGAAGCCATGCTCCATATAGATGATCCCAGAGCTGTCTGCCGGTGAGACCCTGGCTGCCTCTCAGGATAGTGTACAGTGCAGTGACTCTGCCCCGCCCCCTCCACCTGTGGGCCTGGTTCTAGGACAGCATGCTCTGTGTCAGGCCTGGCCTGCAGTGAAGGGCGGCGCTGAGCTGCCCGGTGAAGCGGGCAGCCATCTTAGGGCAGCTTCCGGATCGCTGCGGTAAATGGGGTATCCTTTGGGCTCCCTGATGGAACACAGTGGTTGCTGGGTTTTCTGATTCACTAGAACATACTCCTAGCATGCCTGCTTGGCTACTCCCTCTCTAGCCCGTGCAAGCTGGCTGGGTCTTCTAGTGCTCAGCTCCTCCTTGGGGGTGTGGGCTAGGTTCTGATGGGACTTAATCCTGGTTATTGGCGTGGAGGTCAGGAGAGGAGGCAGGCCAGGTCTCCAAGGAAGCAGGCAAGGAAATGGTGACAGTCTAATGGGAAGACACAAGCACTTTCTCAGGGCCCAGAGTGAAGGAGAATTAGGGGATTCAAAAAAAATTTTAAAGCACGAGGGCCAGCATTGTGGAGCAGCTGGTTAAGCCTGCAATGCTGGCATCCCATACGGGCACCAGTTCGAGTCCCAGCTGCTCCACTTCCCATCCAGCTCCTGCTAATGCACCTGGGAGGGTAGCAGAGGGTAGCCCAAGTGCTTGGGCCTCTGACACCCACGTGGGAGACCCTGATGAAGCCTGGCCCAGTCCACTGTTGGATGGAAGATCTCTCTCTCTCTCTCTCTCTGTAACTCTTCCAAATAAATAAATAGATCTTTTAAAACATTTTAAAAGCATCAACCCTAGTGTCTTATCCCATGTTCCAGGGTCGCCCTCCCTCCCAACAGACCTGCCAGAGTTGCGAATAGTTTCTCTGGAACCCTGCTACTCTTTGCTGTAATCAAGTCCTGGCCCTTGCTCCCAGCTTTGTGGTCCTCTAGACGCAGGAAATCAAGTGTCTGTAAGTCGCTAAGGAGGGCCCTGAGCTTTCCTGCTTAGCCGGGAGTTGGTGATCACCTCTCCCAGGCTTTCATTGTCTTTCTCCAAGGCACTGCCTGCCGTCCAATTCCGTCGTCCTTATCAAAGCTGGCACTGTCCCCCACTGCTGCACTCCCTCCCACCGGGGTCCTGTCCCCAGAAACTTTCTAGTACAGGCATCTGTAAATTTGAGAAGTTTTCTCACGTGGGTGGCAGAGGCCCAGACACTGGACCATCTTCTGCCACCTTCTCAGGACATTAGCAGGTAGCTGGACCCAAAGCGGAACAGCTGGGACACAAACCAGCACTCAGCTAGAATGCCAGCGTCGCAGGCTGTGGTGTTACCAGCTACGCCAGAAAGCCAGATCCAGAAATGGATTTTAAATGTGTGTGTGTGTGTGTGTGTGTGTGTTCCAAAATGTATCTGAAAAGCAGAGTCCAAGAGGCATCTTCCATCTGCTGGTTCACTCCCCAAATGGCCACAACGGCTGGTGTTGGAGCAGGCTGAAGCCGGGAGCCTGAATTCCATGTGGGTCTCCCAAGCATTGGAGCACTGGCTGCCTCCCTGGACATGCATTAGCAGGAAGGCCATTCTTCCCACCTGCACACCTCCCACGCAGGGCCAGAGCAGCCACGCGCTGCCTGTGCTGCGCAGCCACGCCCAGCAGAGGGCAGTAGAGGCCGGCCTGGCCAGACCAAGCGCCCTGCTTTCCAAAGGCGCCGCCCCGGCTCCCCGCCCCAGGCTTAGGCAGTCCTGCTAGGGTGAGAACTCCGGCTTCAGTTTGGGCTAGGACAGGGACACAGAGCTGTGGTTCTGGGCCCCTCGGTGGCAGAGTTAGGCTTGCTCGTGGCCCCCTGATTCCTATGGCTGTGCCCTCAGAATGTCAGATCCCATCTGGGCAACAATTCCAAGAGGCTTCCAAGTTTTCTAGCCTAAAAATAAAACAGAAGAGAGGAAGGTGTCAGATCACAAGGGCCCACCCTGGCCCTGATTCTCCTCCCAACCACTGCTCTTCCTCCGCCCTCCTTTCAGTCCTCCTCCTGGAAAGCCGGGTCCATGGGCAGTGTGCACCACGCCCACCTAGCCTACAGAAGCGATTCATATTACTATCACCTGGGACCCAGTGGCACATTTAGTGGACATCTTCTGGTTTGAATTCACACACTGTCTCTGTCCCAGGGGCAGCATTGTGGCACAGTGGGTTAAACCGCCACCTGCCAGCCCACATCAGAGCACCTGAGTGCCCATGGAGAGTCCTGGCTGCTTCTGGTCCAGCTCCCTGCTAATGCCCTTGGGAAATCAACAAAAGATGGCCCAGCTGTGTGGCCCCTGCACCCCTGTGGGAGACCCGGGTGAGGCTCCTGGCTCCTGGCTTTGGCCTGGCCCAGCTCTGGCTGTTGCAGCCATTTGGGGAGTGAACCAGCAGATAGAAGATTCCCTCTCCCCTTTCCCCTCTCCCCTCTCCCCTCCTCCCTCCTCCCTCTCCCTCCCCCCTCCTCCCTCTCCCTCCTCCCTCCTCCCTCTCCCTCTCCCTCCTCCCTCATCTCCCTCATCTCCCTCTCTCTCTCTCTGACTGGAGCTGGGTCAGGCTGAAGCCAAGAGCCAGGAATTTCTTCTGGGTCTCCCATCTAGGTGGAGGTGCCCCTCCATTGCTTTCCAGGAGCATTAATGGAGCTGGATTGGAAGTGGAGCAGCTGGGACTTGAACTAGAACTAGTGGTCATATGGGATGCCGGCATCATTGGCAGTGGCTTAGCCTACTGTGCCACAACACTGGCCACGAGAAGACCAGCCCAGATCGCTGGGAAGGCAGTGGGAAGCCTCCATGCCGGGTTCCCAGCCTCCCTCAGAGAGGCGCAGCCCCGCCCGCCCGAGGAGATGCTGGGGAGGCAGGTGTCCTAGGAAGTCGCATTCGCTAAGAAGACAGCTGAGCATCACCGGCAGTCCCTTCCTGTCCTCCTGCCTCTCCTCTGCCAGCCCAGGTTCAGGGCCTGCGGCCGCCACCTCTACACTTGCTGCAGGAGAAGAGCAAGGCCTGTGTGGTCAGACCACTCCCGGGGGCACAGACCATGCCCGCCGGGCCCATTCAGCCTGCAGACACGAGGAAATCAGGCACAGTTCAAAGGCGTAAAGTGGATGGGGAGGGGGCTCTTGTGAGGACCTGCACCCCCTGGGAGACCGTGGAAGGGTTTTAGGCATCTCTGATCGAGGTTTCTGGAAACATTGTGAGTCAGGAAGAATCGGGGAGTGCAGGTGCTGCAGGTGCTGCCCTGGAGCCGGCCCCACGGCTGTCCTTGCTCCCTTCAAGGTCTCTGCTGAGCTTGGGATGGGCCAGGTGGCCCTGGTCTGGCCTTCCAAGAAAGCTTTTCTCTACAGATAAAAACGATCAAGAGTCAGCTAGTGTGGCGCTCAGCCCTCGTCCCTGTGCAGAATAGGGAAATGCCCCTGGGAGCGCCAGAGCCCTCTTAGCCACGGAGGCCTGCAGCGTGGGGAGGCAGAAGAGGCCCGGCATGGGTGCTGGCTACATCGGAGCCTTTCAGTCCTACTGGCCAACATGCCTTTTTTTTTTTTTTAAGATTTTATTTTGGGCTGGCACTGCGGCTCACTAGGCTAATCCTCCGCCTGCGGAGCTGGCACACCTGGTTCTAGTCCCGGTTGGGGCGCCGGATTCTGTCCCGGTTGCTCCTCTTCCAGGCCAGCTCTCTGCTGTGGCCAGGGAGTGCAGTGGAGGATGGCCAGGTGCTTGGGCCCTGCACCCCATGGGAGACCAGGAGAAGCACCTGGCTCCTGGCTTCGGATCAGCGCAGCGTGCTGGCTGCAGCAGCCATTGGGGGGTGAACCAACAGAAAAGGAAGACCTTTCTCTCTGTCTCTCTCACTGTTTAACTCTGCCTATCAAAAAAAAAATACTGAAAAAAAAAGATTTTATTTTACTTGAAAGTCAGAGTTACACAGAGAAGGAGAGGCAGAGGGGAGAAAGACAGAGACAGAGAGAGAGGTCTTCATCTGCTGGTTCACTCCCTAGATGGCCGCAATGGCTAGAGTTGCCCCAATCCGAAGCCAGGAGCCAGGAGCTTCTTCTGAGTCTCCCACATGGGTGCAGGGGCCCAAGGACTTGGGCCATCTTCCATTGCCTTCCCAGGCCATAGCAGGGAGCTGGATTTGAAGAGGAGCAGGCAGGACTAGAACCGGTATCCATATGGGATGCCGGTGCTTCAGGCCAAGGCCTTAACCTGCTGCGCCATAGCACCGGCCCCCCACCATGCTTCTAATTAGGCGAGCATGGTGACCCCGCTGGCTGAAGCTGCTACAAGCTGGGTTTTCTGTTACTTGTAGCTGAATCCATACTTAACTAATGAGCAGACAGGAGAGTCAGCAAAAAGGCTAAGGAGTGACAGGTGGAACAGGTGCTTGGCGCAACAGGTAAAGCTGCCCGTGGTGCCGGCATTTCATGTGGGTGCTCGTTCAAATCCTGGCTGTTCCACCTCTGACCCAGCTCCCTACTAATGTGCCTGGGAAAGCAGCAGAGGATGACGCAAGCCCTTGGGCCCCTGCACCTGCATGGGAGACCCAGAAGAAGCTCCTGGCTTCAGATCCGCCCAGCTCTGGCTGTTACAGCCATTTGGGGAGTGAGCCAACAGATGGAAGACCTCTCTCTCTCTCTCTGCCTCTCTGTAACTCCGTCTTTCAAATAAATAAATCTTTAAAAAAGAAGTGACAGGTGCAGCTGGGGTGGCCGTTGGACCGTGATCGTCCCCCGCAGGCTGTGCCACATCCCGACTGCCTCCTCGACTCGTCCTCCCCACCGTCTCGCTCTTCATGAAGCCCTCGCGGCCTACACGTCTTCCCTGGCTCTCCCGGGCCTACGCCATGGAGGTGGAAGCCCTGGGTGGGTGCCCCACCTCCTCTCCTGCTTGCTCATCTCACTGCCCCACCCCAGCACTCTTCACACCTCCCATGTGCCAGGTCCTGTCCGATGTTCCTCTCTGATCCAAACCACCCTTGAGGGTGAGCACTGGCAGGTCTTGTTTTATAGATGGAAAACCTAATGTTCAACAACATCGACTTGGTCAAGGCCAAGTCTAGTAAGTGGTGGAGCAGGCTTTAAACTGTGGCTTGACATCAAGACAGGTGAGAGTCACCACGCTCAACTTCCACGAAGTCGGAAGGTTAGCACCTGCTGTGCTGTTCAGCCCAGGCTCTTCCCATCTTTCCCTCTGTCACTTTCACCTCACCCTCATTACCTCGTCATCTTAAGATGGCTGCTCAGCTCCGGACATCACATAGAGCTCCAAATCAGAAAAGGGTGGACTCCATCTGTCCCCCTCCACACTAACTGCAAGGCAGGCTGGGAATTCAGGGAATGTCATTATTAACAGTTGGCCTAGATCAAATGCAATTCACTAATTGGGGCGGAACTCACTGCTGCCCTCAATAAACGTCGAGTTCTGCTAGCAAGGAAGAAGGGGGTCGTGAGGATGTGGGGCGGCACACAGGCCTGCCCCCACCATCCTGGCCAGCGGAGGGCTCTGCCCACCCAGCCCCTCCCCGGGCCTGCCGGGGAAACCCGCTCTCAAGCATCACGTAGCAGCTCCCACGCACTTCCTTCTCACAGCCAGGCAGTCTTGGTGCACTTCCCCTGCCTTCCGACGCGCCTACTTCCAGGACAGGAATATGACAGCATTCAATTATGCATGCATGTGCTCTCCCCACAAATGCCCACGGAGCACTTGCTGTTTGCCAGACACAATCAGGAGCCAGGGCTTCAAGAGTGAACAAATTAAGTTGCTGTTTGGCTGTTGTCTTCATGGAGCTGTCAGTCTAGTGAGAAATTCAGCGTGGCACGGTCACAGGAGGAAAGGAGCGCACCTCTCCAGGCCACACGCCGCCGCACGGCAGGCCTGCCCTCCCGGCCCACCCGCACTAGGGCGGATCTCGCACAGAGTACAAGCACCACCCCTCCTCCACTCAGGAAGCCTTTGAAATGGGCTTCATTTTTAAAAATATATATATACATTTGAAAGAGCTACAGAGAGACAGATCTTCCATCCACTCGTTCACTCCCTCGATGGCCACAATGGCTGGGGCTGGGCCAGGCCAAAGCCAGGAGCCAGGCTCCATCGGGTCTCCCTGTGGGTGGCAGGGGCTCACGCATTTGAGCACTGGCTGCCTACCAGGAAGTGCACTAGCAGGAAGCTGGACTGGAAGCAGAAGCAGGCATCGAACCCCAGCCTTCCCACGTGGGATACAGGCATCCCGAGTGGCACCTTAACCACAGAGTGCACCCACCCCAACTGTATCTATTTTCATCTCCTAGAAAGGCAGAGTGACACACACAGAATTCTCCATTCAGTGATTCACTCCTCAGAGGCCTCAACAGCCCTGGCTGGGCCAGGCCAAAGCTAGGAGGCTGGAGCTCCACCTGGGTCACCCACAAGGGAGCTCCCGAAGCAGCTCCTGACTCTTGGCTTCCACCTGGCCCAGCACTGGCCGTTGCAGCCATGTGGAGAGTGAACCAGAGGATGGAAGATCTGTGTCTCCTCCTCTCTCTAACTTTCAAATAAATAAATCTTAAAAAAATAAAACCTCCTGCTCTGCTTCTGAGCCCGGCTCTTGCCAGTGCACCTGGTCCTCTGCGGTACCTGATGACTGTCCCTGCACTGTGGCAGGCCTCTTCCCAGGAAAGGCTCCGCGCGCCTCAGCCGACCCTTCGCAGCCCAGGTGCTCAGGATGCGTGTTTTCTGCTGAAGGCGCTGTCTGGTTTCTGCACACGGGCATCTCGGCGTCGGTGCCATCGCTGCAAGTGATTCCGGAAGCATCCACCCCTATCCCCTCGCCGATTCGGCGTAGGTACAGCAGTTCTTCCAATACCCTGTTCTGCTGCCCTCTCCACTACTGGGAGCCAGGCAGGCAGACAGGAAAGAAAAATAATACAACCCCTGCTTTTCTGTGCTTCTGTTGCCATGGTGATACCGACACCCAGGTGAGAGGTGCTTTATTCGGGAGAGCCAGTGAACTGTGGAGGCCAGAGTCCGGGGCAGAAACACCGACGCCCCTCAGCCTCCCAAGCCTGGGAAGGACTTCATGGGGTGGTCTGGTCCATGCCCCTGCCTTCCAGCTGAAAAGTCAAATGGACAGTTTGTGGCTGCCACCCTCAAGAACACAATCTACCACCTCCAAGTCGTGCACGGGTCACGTTTCAGCTTTGCAGACTCATGACCCTCAATGGGTTTCCAAGTCTCATCTTTCGATGTCCTTCCAGCCCAGTCTCTCATCACTGCCCCTGTGGAAGCACAGTGGGGGTCGGCGCGGTGGCGTAACAGGAAAAGCCACCGCCTGCAGTGCCAGCATTCCAAGTGGGTGACGGTTCAAGTACTGGCTGCTCCTCTTCCAATCCAGCTCTCTGCTATGGCCTGGGAAAGCAGTAGAAGATGGCCCTAGTCCTTGGGCCCTTGCACCCACATGGGAGACGACCGGAAGAAGCTCTTGGCTCCTGGCTTTGAATTGGTGCAGCTCCGGCCATTGTGGTCATTTGGGGAGTGAACCAGCGGATGAAGACTAACCTCTTTCTCCCCCCCCCCAACCCCCTGCTCTCTGTAACTCTGCCTTTCAAATAAATAAATAAATCTTAAAAAAGAAAGAAAGAAAGGAAGGAAGGAAGGAAGGAAGGAAGGAAGGAAGGAAGGAAGGAAGGAAGGAAGGAAGGAAGGAAGGAAGGAAGGAAGACAGTGAGTCAGCACCTCACACCCTGCAGTAGCCCTGGAGAAGGCAAAGGGAGTGGTCCCCTGGCTCCTGTTCCTCTCCGAGCCCCACCCTGGTTCTTTGCACCCTGCTGGCCCCGGGAGTGAGGGGCCAGTGTGGGAACAGCAGGAGGCCCTTGGCGGCCAACAAAACATCTAAGGAGCCAGAGTGAGGCGAGAGCCCGCCCACACCCGCCCGATGTCCTCCTCCTTCCAGTGAATAAAACAGAGCGCAGGAAGGGCGGTTTTAAGGAGGATCTTTAACAGCCTCCCAGACAGCAGACAGAGCCCAAGGCAGCTTGGAAACCCACGCGGATGGCAACAGGCTCTCATGCTCCCCGAAGACCCTGTAAAACAGAAATGGCTCCACTGAACCCGTGTGGCCTTTCCCTCACGCTCACACGGGTAAGTGAACGCAGGAAAGAAAGAATAAACAAACCACCCCAGCCTTCAAAATGCTTCCAGGGGTCATCCCGCCCGAAAATCCTGGCCCAGGCTGGGTTGATGGTGAGGGGTGTAGGATGGCACCCAATCCAAGAGGCCACTGGGGAAATTGCCCCCCCCCCCCCACGGGGCCAACAGAGAAAGGGCCCTTTCCCATCCTGGTCCCCTCTACCCCTGAACCGCTCCCGTTCCCACTCTCGTCACCACATCGCTGCATCAGGATTCCTGCGAGACCAACCCTGGGCCTCGCTCCAGCTCCCAATCCCCCAAAATAGAGTCAAGAAAACTAAATCGCACGTCGCACTTGCGCCACTCGCTTGCTTTCCTACGCCGACGACGGATAAAGCAGCCTCTGGCTGTAAGCGAGGTTAACACCCACCCAGAGGCTGGGTCCTGGCTGGCCTCGCCCAGCAGCTGAGCATCGCGATTCTGCTAATTAAGCTGCTTTCTTGTCTTTAATTAGCTGCCTGTGAATCTTGTTGGGAAGTCTTGGATCCGTGAAATAATCTGGGATGGAAATCAAAGAGAAGAAATCATCTTCACTCAGGGGAGGGGACTGGGAGGAAGGCAGCCTACTCTGCTAGAAGTGCTGCTGGCTTGGTCCTAGCAGCAAGGTCGCCGGTGGCCCCCGACGACAGAACATGAGCAGTCATGGCAAATCCCTGTGGTCACTGGCCCAGCTGAGTAGTTCTGAGCCTTCCAGAAGAGCTCAACCGGCTGGCGCCCACTGCCCGCCCGCTGCACCCTGCACCCTGAGCGCTGGCCGGTCTGCTTGCTTGACGCATGGGGAGCCGTCACACAGCTCAGGGATTCTCTGGGCTTTCTGCTTCCAGACCTTCTTGGGGCCCAAGTAAATGCCAAGTATTATTCTCGTCTCCTCAGCCTGCCAGCTCCCGTCTCCGAGCGATCACGCCTTCTCTGCGTACACGCTCTCTGAGGGGGCCAGGCTCCCGCAGGATGCTGGCAGGAGGGGCTTTGTGCACCCAGCGGGATGTGCATCAGAGGCAGCATCTGCTGTGGCAGCACACGTGTACCGAGATGCAGTCGGATGCGCTGTGGGGACACAGCGGGCCCCGAGACGTCTGCCAGCCCAGCCGTTCCTGCTAAATACCATTGACCTTAAGCCATCTCGGGCAGCCAGAGTCCATTAGAATCAGCTGGGGAGCCTTTAAAACTGTGGATGCTGGGTCCCACCCCAGGCTAATTAAATAGAAACCTCTGGGGGTGGAGCCTGAACACCAGCATTTTTAAAAAGCTCCCAGGTGCCGCTAGTGCACAACCAGGGCATAGAACGCACTTCGAGGTGTGCGGGACGAGGACGGCCAGCGCGCTCCCTCAGACACTGAACTCCTCGCCCTCACCGGGAGGGAGCTCCACCCAGGTCCTGTCTCATCCCGAGGAGCGGCCAGCGCGCTCCCTCAGACACTGAACTCCTCGCCCTCACCGGGAGGGAGCTCCACCCAGGTCCTGTCTCATCCCGAGGAGCCAGGGGATGCCTCTGGGGAAGCAGCACTCAGGCTGAATTCCCAATATTACTGCCGGCTCTCTGCCACCCGGCACTGCCGCCGCCTTACTCACCTGCCGCAAATTCTCTGATGTTGTCTGGTCTCTTCAAAAACATTTCCCTGGAACACATTCAGGGACAGGGCAGGAGGGAGAGTGGGCGTTAAGGCCTGTGGCTGATCAGCCCGAGACACAGCCACCTTGGGAGCCAACACACAGCCCACGTCTGATGGCCCAGCCCCTTTCAACAGCCATGTTCCTCCAACTTGGGATGTCAGGCAAGGCGCAAAATGCCCTAAGTGGCAACCAAGCTAGGACACTGGCCTCATTACTAACAGGCTGGGGGCAGCGTTTTCACAGAACCACGTCCAGGGTGGGAAGCACAGATGAAGAGGCACGTGCCTGGGCACGGTGCTCACACGCAGCGGGACAGACCGCACAACCCTGTGGTGTCCTGAGGAGGCGCAGGCAGGAATTCCCACGCGAGGGCGGCTGGGCCGACAGAAAAGATGGCTTCCAAGGGCACAGAGGACAGACACCTTGGTAACACCTGCAGTCCCAAAGCCCTGGGAACCGAACTATGCTCTTATACCGCATAGAACTTTATGGTTCATAAACTATGTTCATAAACGCTGTCCAGGTAATGTCCCCATTTCACAAATGAAGAAACCTAACCTTCGAAGGTTAATCATTTGCCCAAGTTCATAAAGACAGTAAACAGAGAGCGGGCCCAGAACTCGGGCCTGCAAAGGCGGCGGTCTCTGCTCTCTGTCCCTTGGCTATGGGCTGCCCCACCCCAACGGCCCCACTTTCTTGTGCTCTTGGCCAAGGCTGACCCTCCAGGAAGCCCCTACCCCCAGCCTTTAAGAATTTTGCTTGGGTCCAGCACTGTGGCATAGTGGGCTAAGCTTCTACCTGCGGCACCAGCATCCCATATGGGCGCCGGTTCATATCCCAGCTGCTCCATTTCTGATCCAGCTCTCTGCTATGGCCTGGGAAAGCAGTAGAAGATGGTCCAAGTCCTTGGGCCCCTGCACCCACATAGGAGACCCAGAAGAAGCTCCTGGTTCTTGGCTTCGGATCAGCTCAGCTCTAGCCATTGCAACCATCTGGGGAGTGAACCAGCAAATGGAAGACCTGTCTCTCTCTCTTTCTCTGTAACTTTGCCTCTCAAATAAAATCTTTTAAAATAAAACTTTTGCTGGAGCTGGCGCTGTGGCATAGCAGGTAAGGCATCCCATATAGGCACCCGTTCAAGTCCCAGCTGCTCCATTTCCAATCCAGATCCTGGCTATGGCCTGGGAAAGCAGTAGAAGATGGCCCAAGTCCTTGGGTCCCTGCAGCCGTGTGGGAGACCTAGAAGAAGCTCCTGACCCCTGGCTTCGAATTGGCACAGATCCGGCCATTGCAGCCAATTGGGGAGTGAAGCAGCGGATGGAAGACCTCTCTCTCTCTCTCTCTCTTCCTGCCTCTCCTTTTCTCTGTAACTCTTTCAAATAAATAAATACATCTTAAAAAAAAAAAGTTTTGCTCCCCTTCTCCTTTGATTCAAGCTGATAATTATCAAGCACAAGTTATGTATAAATAACTAATTTATGGGGCCAGCTCTGTGGGGTAGTGGGCTAAGCCTCCACCTGTGGTACCAGCATCCCATATGGGTGCTGGTTTGTGTCCCAGCTGCCCCGCTTCCGATCCAGCTCTCTGCTATGGCCTTGGAAAAGCAGTAGAGGATGGCCCAAGTGCTTGGGTCCTTGCATCCACATGGGAGACCCAGAAGCTCCTGGCTCCTGGCTTCAGATTGGCTCAGCTCCAGCTGTTGCAGCCATTTGGGAAGTGAACCATCGGATGGAAGACCTCTCTCTTTCTCTGCTTCCCCCTCTCTCTGTTAACTCTGCCTCTCAAATAAATAAAATCTTTAAAAAAGAAACTGCATTACATATGAGGGATTGATTTTTTTTAAGATAAAATATAGGCTGATCTCAAAGAAGGTACAGCCAAGGAGAAGAGCACGGCTGGCGTCAGCGAGGCACGCAGAGGCACAGGGGCTTCCACAGGCAAGACAAGGGCTGAGGGGCCCCGCAGGAAGGAAGCCACACAGGCTCTACAAACTGCGCCTTGCTTGAGGGTTAGAACGGGCTTGCAGCCACCCTTGTACCCACAGCATCCATGAGAGCGCGCAAGGAATGGTCAGTGGGATGATCCAAGTGCAGCCTGGCAGGAGTCAAGGGCGTGTGCAGGAAGGAACAGGGAGCAAAGGAAGCTGTGTTAGGCAGGGCCTTGAATGCCAGGGCAGACGCTTGTCCTCAACTCCAAAGACAGCAGGAATGCGTATGTGAATGTGCTGCAGTCACACAGTGGGACACTGTACAGGAGTGAGGTCTTCCGGATACTGAACAGAAGCCAAGCACAAACGAGTGCATACTGTAGACTGCCAGTTACGTTAAAAGGCAAGACGAGCCTGCAGTGGAGAAGTCAGGAGACCTAGGGTTGGTTTTGGGGGGCCCCACCGGAAGGGACCACCCACAAGTCAGGCGTGGAAGTCCACCCAGCTTGGGATATGTCACTTTTCTGTACATTATGTCTCAAGAGATGCTAAAAACAAACCAAGAGAGGCGGTGGCTGTGCAGCCACCGAAGACTCTGGCCAAGGACTCATGTGATCGGTGCTGGGTCTGGGGAAGGTTCGTGCGCCTGGGAACCTGCGGAAACATCTAATCCAGTCTTTCCACAGGCTCACACCCAGCTACCACATCTGCACCCCGAAACGTTTCTAGGTGCCTAAAATGGATTGTGACTTTTCCCATTCTTCAGGTCCAAAATTCAAGGTAGTAGGAGCTCTGTGCATTGTTTATGAGTACAGGCTGGACAGCTGTAGCTGAATGGTCACAAACCATTAGGATCCAGAAAACCCCCGTGGGAAGTTCACATCCTGAAGCAAAGCTGAGCGCGTCTCTGGGTTCCGTGTGAGTCATGAGCAGAGCCCTGCAGAACTGAAAACCACTCTCACCGTGGTGCAGCAGGTTAAGCCCCTGCCTGCAACGCCAGCATCCCATATGGGCGCCAGTTCAAGTCCCAGCTGCTCCACTTCCTATCCAGCTCCCTGCTAACTGGGAAAGCAGTAGAAGATGGCCCAAGTGCTTGGGCCCCTGTCATCCTTGAAGCAGATCCAAATGGAGTTCCAGGCTCCTGGCTTCAAGCCCTGGTCCTTGAGGCCATCTGGAGAGTGAACCAGTAGAAGCAAGATTCTCTCTCTGTCTCTGTCTCTCTCTCTAATTCTGCTTTTCAAAAAATGAATGAATCTTATAAAATCAAAAACCAAAGCACAGGCACAGTGCTTGGGACTCGGTCCTCTTTGCCCCCGCCTCCTTTCTCACAGGAAGGACCACGTGAAGCATCGGGTTCAGATGTGTGGCTGACTCTGGCTCATTCTGGAACAGGCACAGGAAACACCACCAGCAGCAAACACACACAGGGAAACCCTCAAACTTCAAATGCTACCTGTCTCCCCAGCTCCACCCCGAAAAAGAAAGGCCCAAAGGGGCCAGGAGGGCTCCAAGTGGGGTACTTCAGGGACTCCAGAAGGGAAAGCATGGAGGCCTGCCTGGCCTGGGGGGGCCAAGGAAGGAAGGGGAAGGGGTCCGAGGGTGTCCAGCAGCAGCCAGGCCCAGACACCGGTCTCCTCCTGAAAAAGCAACAACACCCTCCTCATTCACCACCCCAGGTGTTTGTGAATAATGCAAATGGTGATTTAATTCAGGCTTTTAACGTCCATCCTCAATTTCTCCGCTGGAACCACTCCTAACTTGGGCTGCAAACTCCCCAGGATAGGAATATAAAGATTCTTTATTTTCCTGTAGAAGAAAAGTTGCAACAAGTGATGGCATCATCCCCAGGTCTGAAACGGACAGACCACCCTGCCTTTCGCCCAGGCCTTACCCCTGGCCTAAATATACCTGACCTTCACAGAGAACTGGGTACCTTTTAGTTTCCCATTTCCTTCTCCTATCTGCCCTCTGAGTCTCCTACACTTGGAAAAATGGTAAGGGGCCGGCACTGTGGCATAGCGCATAAAGCTACTGCCTGTGACACCAGCATCCATATGGGCACCGGTTTGAGTCCCGGCTGCTCCTCTTCCAATCCAGCTCCCTGCTAATGGCCTGGGAAAGCAGTGGAAGACGGTCCAAGTCCTTGGGCCCCTGGACCTGTGTGGGAAACCTGGAAGAAGCTCCTGACTTCTGGCTACAGACTGGCCCAGCTCTGGCTGTTGAAGCCACTTGGGGAGTGAACTGGTGGGTGGAAGATCTCTCTCTATATATAACTCTGCTTCTCAAATAAAAAATAATAATTAAAATAAAAAGTTCAATCTTACGATATTTTCCAACTTTAAGGAAGTTGGAAGCAATAGGGAGTGTTTAAGGAAATATATATATATATGTATATATATATATATATATATATATATATATATATAGGCTAGCAGTTACACCAAGAGGTTCCCCATCCCATCCAGCTTCCTGCTAATGCAGACCCAGGAAAGCAGCTGTGATGGCTCAAGTAACTGGGTTCCTACCACCCCAAGGGGCAACCCCGGATTGCATTCCTGGCTCCTGGCCCAGTCCCCAGCCCTTTCAGGCATTTGGGGGCAAACCAACCACGAAGGGGGCATTTATATTCCTCTAACCCCAACAAGATCCGGTCCAGTTTCTCCCAAGATGCCCAAAGCCAGGCTGGAAAACCACCCACCTTAAGAAACCACTGATGAGAAACTCCACTTCTTTGTGGGCCCTCAGGTACTTCTCGTTGGCAATCCGAGTCTCAATCTGGGGGGACAAGAGCAAAGGGTCCGTTCCCCGAGACACCCAGTTCCCAAGCCTGGAGGTGTGAAGGGGGCCCAGCTCTGAGCCCAGATGCTCGGAAGCTACAGCCCGGGTCTAGGGGATTCAGCGCCGCCGGCCGCCTCTTGCTTGGGGGTCAGGGGCCTGAGCCGAGTCGGACCCCCACGGTCCTGGCTTGTTTCTAACTTGATGTGTCCGGCGGTAGTTCCTACCCGCTTCTCGGGCCGGACCCCTGCTTCAGCTCCTCCTGCGCGTCCACATGGCCGCCCGCGGTGCAGGGTCCCGGGGGCCTCCCTAGCACCCCCCTCCGGCCCCCAGGCACAGGCTCCTGCTCGCCTGCTCTCGGGGGCCCTCCTACCCGTCCGGGGGGACCCCGGTCCTAGCGGAGCCGCACTTTGACGGAGGTTTGCGGGGGTGCGGGCGTACCCACCTTGAAGACTCGCAACTTCTCCAGCTGCTCCGGGCTCAGCAGCCCGGGCTCGGGCCCCAGCAGCCCGCTCGGCAGCGTCGCCATCTTGTCGCGGTTGTCCGGGCGACCGGCCGCGGCCCCGCCCCCGCCCCGCCGCCCCCACCCCCTCCCCCAGTCCGGCCGTCCTGGGCAGGGTGTGGGGGGCGTCGTCGGGGAGCCCCCCGGGAGGAGGGACCCTGGGGCAGCGCTGGAGAAAGCCCGGTCCCCGCGTGTGAAGGCTGGTGGCTGGGCTTCACCGAGTGTGGAGGGACTCCACCCTACCCCAAAGAGTTGCCCCCCCCAGGTCTAGAGCAAAACAGGGAATGGGGGTCCCAAGGCAGGGTCTCCCAGAACCTGGTTCCCGACTCTCACCTGGGCAGAAGCTGGAGGAAGCAAGGCTTCCGCCTTCCCACGGGCCCAGAAGTCGGCCCTTGGGTTGTCCCCAGCCAGGACTCGGCGGGAACTTAGTTCTGCAAAGGAAGAGCTGTCTGGCCCTGAGGATGCTGGCCACGGCCTGGGGGACATCTCCCAGAGTTTGCCCTCGTGGACTGAGTTTTGGTGTGGGTTAATTTTCTCCTTACCCTGGGCACCTCATACATTCTCACACTCCCGACTGAACTGGGGAGGGAAAAGGCAATTGATCTTCAAGATTTGTTCTCCTAGTGTCCAATTAAGAAGGGCCAGCGAAACAGAAAGCCAGAGAGCTGAAAATAGCCGGCTGGAAAGGGCAGGAGCCTGCGGGCGCTCAGGCGCCGGGCTGTGTGCTGCGTGCCCCCGCAGAGGCAGCGCCCAGCTTCCCTTCCCAGAGGCTGCGGGAATGGAGCCGAAAGGGAGGCTGCCTTCTCAGATGTGTGAACAGCTGTCCCAGGCAGCAAGAAAACTGCCTGAGAATCCCACTCTGCATTCGGAAGAGAAGTGAAAATGCAGGCAGTTCCCAAGCCAGGGAGGAACCAACAGATAAATTAAGGAGTGGGCTACAAGCCTCCTGCCAACAACCCCATCTGGGTTGGTTGTTTTTTTAAAAGAGAGAGGTAATAGAGTGAGAGGGAGATAAGCTGCCATCTGTCACCGGTGATGTTTTTCCTGCAGGAGCAGAGGTTAGCCAGACACACATTTCCTGCTCCCCTGCCACATCCTGCCCTTGCCCCAGGTGACAGTGGTGGAACCCTCAGAGCAGGGTGGCCACAAGCCACCTGTGGCTCTTCACTTGAAATGTGGCTGTGAGTGTTACATATGCTAGGGATGTAAAACACACTCTGGACTTGGCAGAGCTGGTATGAAAACAATTATGTAAACTGTTTCAATCATCTATATATTGATTGCACGTTGAAACAGTGTTTTGGGGGCCAGCGCTGTGGCTTGGGTTAAGCCTCCACCCGCAGCACTGGCATCCTATAGGGGAGCTGGTTTGTTCCTGGCTGCTCCTCTTCTGATCCAGCTCTCTGCTAATGTGCCTGGGAAAAGGAGTGGAAGATGGCCCAAGTGCCTGCACTCATGTGGGAGATCCGGAAGAAGCTCCTGGCTCCTAGCTTCTGCCTGGCCCAGCCCCAGCTGTTGCGGCCATTTGGAGAGTGAACCAGCAGATGGAAGATCTTGATCTCTCTTTCTCTCTCTCTTTGTCTCTCTCTCTCTGTGTATCTCTGTCCTTCAAATAAATAAATCTTTTAAAAAAGAAAAGAAATAGTATTTTGAATATATCAAGTTAAATAAAATGTATCATTGGAGGCTGACATTGTGGAGCCACTGCCTGCAACACCGGCATCCCATATGGGTGCCCGTTCATGTCCTGGCTGCTCCACTTCAGATCCAGCTCCCTGCTGATGACCTAGGAAAAACAGCAGAAGATGGCCCAAGTGTTTGGGCCCATGCCACCCACGTGGAAGATTTGGATGAAATTCCTGGCTCCTGGCTTCAGCCTGGCCCAGCCCTGGCTGTCTGGGGAGTGAACTCACAGATGAAAGATCTCTCTTTGTCTCTTCTCTCTCTGTAACTCTGACTTTCAAAATAAATAAATCTTAAAAAAGAGAGAGGGAAATGTATTGTTAAAAGCCATTTCACTTGTTTCTGTTTACTTTTTTAATGTGGCTACTAGAAATCCAAAAATTACGTATGTGGTTTGCATTGTATCAGTGCAGGAATCTGGACTGGCTGACCTCTGCCCTCGCATGCACTCACGGCTCTCAGTTCCCACTCCCATGTAGAAGCAGCTGGTGTCCTTCTGTGGCTAGTGTATGATGCTCCGTGTTTCCAGAATCCATTTGTTGCTGGGGTACACCGGATGGCCCAAAGGCCCATGTATTAGAGAGGCCCGTGTTCCTTCCTGACGGCCTCTCAGTACTTGCTAGTACATACCGTGCTGGCCGTTGTCACCGTCCCACTTGAAGTAGAAGCCACTTGAGAGCAGGAAAGTCACACAACCAAGTCTCTGCACCCTCACTAAGTCTGCCATGAAAGTCTTCCCTTAGTGAAGCGAGCAGGAGTTTGGTAACTAAACACTCTGCCTACCTATACCACCATATTTTGCCCTTTCTCGCAAATATCCCCATTATCCAACATTTTTCATTTCCTAGGAATCTGAAACCAGGAATGCAGCTCTCCCTTTGTCGAGCCAGTACTCTCTCTCTCTCTCTCTTGCTTTTTGTTATTTTTAAGTTATTTATTTATTTGAAAGTCAGAGTTACGGTAGGAGAGAAAGAGAGAGATGTTCCATTGCTGTTTCACTCCCCAAATGCCCACAACAACAAAGGCTAGACCAGAAACTCCATCCTGGTCTCCTGTGCGGGTGGCGGGAACCCAAATACTCGAGCCGTTATCCACCATGTCCCAGGCGTTGTAGCAGGAACTAGCCAGGCCTGGAACTAGGCGCTCTGATTTGGGTGCAGGTGGCCCACCCACTCCCAGTCACTGTGTGTGTGGAGGGCAGCTCCATAAAACCTGACTGCGGAGAAGTAAGACAGAGGGCGGGCTTGGGGAGGGTGGGCAGAGAAAGGCTCTTGCAGGAACTAGGGTTGGCAGCTTCATTTCCAGGCCCTCGTTTCTCAAGTTTCTTCCTGGAGAGAAAGGGCCCAGGATGGGCCTCTGGGCCACAGAGCTTTTCCTCATCACTACCGGACCGGGCTCCCATCACCTATGGCCCAGAAGAGCTTCAGAGATGAGTCCACAGTCGCTCAGCGAGGAGGGTCTTCTACCCCCAACCCTGCCTCTCTGCTCCCCGACACCTCCGCTCTTGGGATCTCAGGCCAAGAGAAGGAGGCACTTCACTATCCCCTGCTGTCTCCCCAATTACTGACAGGGAGGAATGAAGGGAACTCATTGTAATTCATTTTTGTGACTGTTTAATAGTTCAATTAATATGATTAGCCCCAAGCCTGAACAAGCAGCAAGGCGGCAGATCTGCTGAGAAGACACAGAGTAATGAGATCAGCGGGGCTGTGGGGTCTTCCCCTTCTTCCTCAGAGGGCGTGATCTGTTTAGCATCTCCATAAATACCGAGATCAGATTAGAAGCCAAGAAGGAAGAGTGGGGGTGGGGCAGATGAGGGAAAAGTTAACTTGGAGAAGTGTTCTTACTTTTTGACACCCTGCCCCCCACCACCACCACCGCCATCACATCTTCCACCTCCCCCATCCCACCCCGTCTCAGGGCACCCTACCGGGCCGACCTGAGAATTCGCAGGATGAAGTGTAACAAAGTGCACACACATGTTCACTCGAACACAGGCACAGAGCAGAAAGTAGCTCCAGGCCACAGAAACCGAGGCTAAGGAGGATGGCTGGTGGTCAAGAGGGACCCCAGGAATAGAAGGAAGGAGTATTTCTCACCAGCAACAGCTCCCCCAAAGACTGAAGGGGAGGAAAGACCAGGCTCGACACTGCCCCATACCCAAGAGTAATGGCTGACGTGAGCATTTGGACAGTGAACCAGTGGGGGGGCTTGCCTTGAGTCTCCCCACCCCTGCGGCCCCCCCACTGCCTCTCAAATAAAATTTCTAATTAAATGCATGACTCAGGAGCCAGGCTGCCTGTCTCCGACCTCAGCTCTGCCTCCTTTCTGCTGCATGGGCTCAGGCGGGTTATTTAATTTCCCTGAACCTTAGTTTCTCCATCTGTGGTTGGAGATAAGGCCAGAACCTGTATCATAGGGTGGTGGCGAAAGTGGAAGGAGCAAGTCTGAAGCACTTGGGACAGTGCCTGGGACCCTGTAAGTGCCATAAAAGTGCGTTATTATTTCACCTCTAGAAGAGGGACCTGCCTGCCTTGAGTGCTCAGGGATTCCACAAGGACACATCCTGGAGACCCCAATACCACCATGGAGACATCAGCCTCATGCTGGGGTGAAGAAGGGAAAGACAGAGGAAGGGTGCATGGACCCCAGTCAGTAAGCACCTGTGGGAGAGCCAGGGTGGTTCCCTGTGGCCCCAGGAGGCTGCATGCCAGCAGGTGCCTCCTGCAGCCAGGTGAGTGGGCCCAGTGCGGGCAGGGGTCAGATTCCCTTCAGATTATGGACTGTGGGGGTCATCCACAGGATAGCTGTTTAGGGGCATCATGGCGCCCCCATGGGCTCCCCCTCCCCAGCTCCTCTTTGCTGCCTGCCTCCATTAGAGTTCCACTCAAGAAACCTATCAAAAGCAGAAGCAAGTGAAGGAGCCAGTGGGGTTCTCCGCCCCCAGCTTCATGGCTGTGGCTCTTCCCGCAGGACCAGGAACCGTCGGCCCTCTGGAGTTCCTCGAATGAAGTGTTTGTCAAAGCAGCCACCGTGCCCGGTGCTAGACACTGTGAACAGTCAGATGCTGAATTCTGCCCAGCCCCGGTCTTCAAGGAGCTTACAAGTGAGCGCGAGCTCCTGCCCACGCACTTGTACACACAACCCCCCCAGAGGGGGAGCAGGGGGTGCCGGCAAACCGACGCGGAGCTAGAGTTTCCCTTGGTTCCTTTTCTGGAAAATAGACAGTTCTACCTACACTCACCTCACCCCTGCCCTCCCCTTCCCCACCTCCCTTCCTGGTTTCCTCTCTATCCCTCTTCCCTCCCCCCCAACTCTGCAACCTGCCTCCCCCCCCCCGCGCTGCCCCCTCCCCCGTCTGTAGCTTCCTCCTTCCTCTTCAAGCTGTCCGACTCCTCTGTTCTATTTTCTTTCCCCTGATTTCTTTTCTTGGCTCCCCAGATGTCAGGCTCCCCTCTCCCTCACCCCCACCCCCACCCCCCAGCTCCCAGCTCCTGGGTCTTCTCTTCCAGCACCGGGGACAGCTCCAGCCCCCGGAACAATGGACCCCACCTTAGGGCTCCTCTATAAATTCTCCATCTTAGTGCCTTGCCCAGCTCCCGACTGGGGAGTAAGCTGGGGGAAGGGCCATTATCAACAGGACCAGCTGCTCTTCTGGGGGCGGGAAGGGAGTCACGGAGGATGGAGATAGGCAGAGGGCGTGGCTCTTGCCTGGATTGTGCGTCCCTCTCCAGGGTAGAGAATTTGTATTCTACCCCTGAGACTGACATCACTGATGTCAGGGGAAAGGAGGTGGGAGTGGGGAGGGGGGTGTGGAGGGGGGAGGTTTTTGTTGAGGAGAGCGCGGCCGGAGAGCAGAGCTCCGGGACCCAGGTGACCGGGAAGGCAGGCAGCCCCAGCGGCGGGAGCAGCCGGCAGCAGCCCAGGCCCAGGGACCTGGGACAGGGGTGGGGTGGGAGGGGGGCTGAGGGGAGGACCTGAAGGGGGGCGGCAGGGCAGGAGGGACCCCTGGAGCCCTGCCGCCATCAGAGATCAAGCTTCTGGCATCAGGGATCTTCGGACCCAGCAGAAGGATCAGCCTCAGGGGAGGTGTCTTCCCCAGGGAAGCCAACGAGAGCTCCACCTGCCCCACATCAGGAGTGGGCCCCTCACTGACGCTGCTGACAACCACACCAGGCCCCTAACCCCTCAGTCTCCACCCCCTCACGCCCCTCAGGCCCTTTCCCCCACCCCCACTCCTCTCTGTACCCTCAAGCCCCCACCCCACCCCCCAATCCCACTCCAAGCCCAGCGCCCCTGCTACCACCCTAGCCCTCCAGGTCTCGGCCACACTGACCCCTCCCTGGGACATTTGCCCAGGTCTCTGGGAGGGGGATCATTTGTTTGGGCTATGCCCCCTGGCGGCTTGACACCATCTGCCTAGACCCCTGACCCTGGCCCTCAACTTCGGGGCCTCCTTTGTGTGAAGAGCACCCTCTCTGCTTGGCAGCTCGTTTAGGGGCCACTGAGAAAGCCAGCCCCGGCTGGGCCCCCGGCCCCCATCCCTCGCCTCCTTGCTGGGCAGCTCCCCCTGGCCTGTGGGCCTCTCCCTGCTCCCCTCGGCCCCTCCTCCTGGGCCGCCCCGATGAAGGAGCCGGATGCCATCAAGCTGTTTGTGGGGCAGATCCCGAGGCATCTGGAGGAAAAGGACCTGAAGCCCATCTTCGAGCAGTTTGGCCGGATCTTCGAACTGACTGTCATCAAGGACAAGTACACCGGGCTGCACAAGGGTGAGGGGTCCAGCCAGGCTGGAGAGGCTTCAGGGGGTGGGATGGGGGGCTGGGCGGGGGAAGAGTGGCTGGAGCATCGGAAGGAGCCGAGCTCAGGGGTTAGAGAGGCTGGCTTGAAGAGAGCTCAGCTAGAGTGACCAACCAGGGGGCTCCAGGACCAAGGACTGCCGAGGGCCTCTTTGGAGTGAAGACTTGTCAAGAGGGCTGCAGAGATGTGGGTCCCAGGGAGTGGGGGGTCGGGTTGAACTCAAGAAATGACTGAGAAATGAGAGAGATGGTTTGGAAGATAAGGAGCTGGGCAGGTATGTGTGTTTGTGTGTGTGTGTGTGTGTGTGTGTGTGTGTGTGTAAGACCCAGACTCCAAGAAGCCTCAGATAAATGTTGGGATGGGGGTTGGGACACAGGGTCAGGTGCTCAACCTGGAGGAGTGGCGATGCCTGGGCAGGACAGCCAGGGCTGGAGGGAGGGACCTGAGGAACAGGGCATGGAGGCAGAGGTTGGTGAAGTTCAGAGAGGAAGGATGCTCCTTGGGCCTGTCCCATGTCTGGCTCAGCACAGCCGGCCAAGGGCCCAGACTGGGAGAGCTCCAAGCACTGGGATCCCAGGGGCTCATTCCCTCCTCCCCTCCCTCCCGCCCTCCCTCCCTCCACCGGGCCCAGGGAAGAGGCACTTCCAGGGAAGAGGCACTTCCGGCTCACTGCTCCTCTCTCCACCCTCCACCTGCCTCCTGTGGAGTTGAGGAGCGCTGAAGGGAGGAGAGGGGCGACGGTGACCAAGATGGAGGGAGGCAGACAGAACACCTCACACTCACATGCTCCTCCCTTCTCCCCCAGCGCCCCATAGAGCCCCATCTCTGGAGGGCCCCGAGCATCCTCCCTCTCCCATCACCACGAGCACGGAGGCCTCTGGTCTCTGCCCCACGTCTGGGCAGGTGTCGACCCCTGGCCAGACACCTGCTGGCCCCAGCACATGGAAGACAGCAGAGAGGGAAAAGCTTCCTGGTCCTCAGGTTCCTGGGGGAGGGGAGACCGGGGACTCACCCGCACCCTGTCTGTCTGCCTGTGGCCCTCCCCAGGATGTGCCTTCCTGACATACTGTGCCCGCGATTCAGCCCTGAAGGCCCAGAGCGCCCTGCACGAACAGAAGACACTGCCAGGGGTGAGTCTCGCCCTCCGCAGGGCCAGCAGGCTGACCGCCACCCGCCCAAGACCCTGAGCACATTTCCCACCCCCTCTGACCAGGAAGTCCCTCTGTCTGTCCTGCATCCCTTGTTCTGGCCCTGAATGCATGCATTTCTTACCCAGCAGAGTAAACGTGACATTCACCAGGAGCAGGCAAGCGCCTTCCCCACTACCCAGCCTGCCTAGGGGGCAACACGGGGTGGGGGGCTTCACTGAAATGGAGGTGTCAGGAGAAGACTGTGGGTGCCAGGTGTGGGTCAGGGTGAGCAGGAGGCCCCCAGGCACTCTTTTGTGGCTCTGGAGAGGCAGCCTGGGTGACGGGGAGGCGGGGGAGGGGTGCCCACGGCCTGAGAACAGGCAGCTGGTGCCTGCTGGACTGGCATCTCGGAGCTAGTTTCTGAGCTCAGACAGCTCCCCCTCGGATCGCCCAGGAGGAGCCCCAGGGCAGTAGAGCAGACCAAGACCCGGGGCCGGGGAGTGGCCGATGTCAAGGTGGACTTTGAGGCCTGAGCCTGCCCAGTGTGATTTTAGGGAGGCAGAGGCGACGCTGCTGCAGCCTCCCGCCTGCGAGACCACAGCTCTCCCTGTCTCTTGCTCTTAGCTGGCCTTGCCGGTTGTCCTGAACCTGGGTGGGCGACCGAGGGCAGGAGTCAAGGCTCTCAGACTGCCCCCTGGTCATGGACCTTGGGCAGGAAGGCTGGCCTCCTCCCTCCCTGTATCTGCTTTCTCCCAGACCTGGCATCCCAGGAGGTACTTCCTGAGACCCAACTCTACCCTTGCCTTCAGCAAACATTTGCTCAGCCTGGCTTGAGGGCTGGGCACACAGCTCTCCAGGCCTCGACTCCTCCCCGTATGTGGGAAGTGGCGCAGCATGCCTGTGGGGTCTCTCCTCCCAGGAGAGAAACAGACAACGTAGATGGGGAAAGGAGACCATCAAGGAAAACGAGAACCGCTTCAAAGCGCCCCCAGCTTCAATCCCTTCATAGGGCCAGGACCCCGCCCTCCATGGCCTCAACCCTGGAGTAGGGCTAGGAAAGCAAAGCCAGACCTCGCCCCCAACTGTCTCATCCCAGTCAGTGGCAAGAACAGCATGGCCCGTGCACGTGTGTGAGCAGGCTCGGGATCCAGGGCAGGCGTGTGCTCCTGCACGCACGCATGTGAGCACCCAGCAGGCCAGATGTGTGGGGGTGTGGGCACTACCTCCCTGGGAAGCCTGGTCCCCATCTGGTCCCAACTTTGCCTTCTCCTCCCAAATCAACGTTTGGTTTTCTGTGTCTCCCTATCTTGAGGAGGGGGGAGGCCCCCCCAGAACCCAGAAGGGGTCAGGGGGAAGAGGTTGAGGCAGAAAAAGAAAGCCGGGAGTGGGGACTGGAGTGAGGGGCCTGGCTCTGGTCTGTGTGCGGCAGCCGGGGCGTCTGCACTGTCCAGCTTGCAGCTGCCTGCGTGGCTCAGGCAGAGCTCCGTCCTGTGCGCAGCTTGGGGTGAGGGAGAAGGGCGCCCAGGTTAATGATTTCCTAGCCCTGCTCCCGGGCTCCCAGATGGCGCTGACCCTTGATTTTGCCCTTGCCCAAAGGGACAGAATCCAGAGGCACCCGGAAGCTTCCAGCAGGAAACGAGGGGTTCCCTCCTTCAAGGGGGACCCCCAGAGTAATGGCCTGGAGGAGCAAACCCAGGGCAGTGGAGGGGAGCAAATGTCCCACCTGATCCCTTGTGTCCCCGCACTCGTTACCCCTGCCTCACCCCTAGTCTGTGTGTGTGTGTGTTTATGTGTGTGCGTGTTTATGTGTGTGCGCGCGCGTAGTGTGTCAGCTCCCGCACACTGCTGTCAGGAAGTCCTTCTTATGTCCAATCTTCAGGGTCTGTTTTAGTAGGGCTGTTCCGCCTCTCTCCTTTCTCCCCAGCGCTGTCACCCCAGAATCTGGAAGATGCCACCATGTTGGGATGAGAGAGAGAGAATAGGGGCTGGGCCTGTGGCTGTTGAGTCTCATTCCCTCTTCCCTCATCTGAGAGCTCCCTGGAGCAGCTCTGCCACAGATGCCTGGATCTGTCCCGTGAGCAGGGTGTGGCCTCCTGGAGGCCGTGACGAGAGGGCCACCTGTCTGGCCTATCTTTGCCCTGCCACTCAGGACAAAAAATCCTGACATGGGCCATCCCCATCAGCTTGCAGCAGGGGAGGTGGCTCCTGGGCCCACGGAGCGGACCTGTCTGTGACCTGGGACACTGGAGCCAGGAGTGATAGGGCTCCAGGCCTGTGCCCATAAGAGAATTAGATTTTGTGAGGATGATGAACTCTTGCTGGAAGTGAGGGCTGTGCTGTTGGTGAGAAAGCTGGGTGCACAGCGATGCTTGGTGGGTTCGAAATAGTCCCTGCTTCTCTGGGAAGCCCTGGGGAGGCGCCGTCACCTGGTGGGTGGTAGCTAGGAAGGCGAGGCGCCACCTTGAGCAGGTTGCCAGGTAAACAGGGCACAGCTGCACTCAGGGGAGGGGGCAGGTGTGCCCGAGCAGAGCTAACAAAGCTGAGCTTCCCACAGGAAGCACCGGGCCAGGGAGGAGGCTGGGGCGTGGGGCTGGCTGGGGGGCCCCCGCGTCAGCGTGATCCTTGCCTTAGTCTGTGTACCTGTGCGTGTCTCCGTGTTTAGGGACAGGCTATTTCTGCGCTGGGAGGGAACAGCATCCTCTCTCTCTCTCTCTCTCTCTCTCTCTCTCGCTCTCGCTGCAGAACCCCAGGGGGCCGTGGAGTGGGTTAGTGCCAGGCGCGAGGATGCCCCCACCTTGTGACCCTGGTTCTGATTCTGATCTTGTGGCGTGGGGCTTCCTGTGCGGGAATCTCCTGGTCGCTCCAGCCAGAGTGCGGGAGAGCGGGAGCACAAACCCGAGCAGCTGACCCCGTGCCTCGCCTCCACCCACACACACATCCCTGAGGAGATTGAACCTTGGATGGGATAATCCTGGATTGCTGGGAGATAAAGTCCTGGGGGGAGGGGAGGGGACAGAGTGGCCAGAGGATTTGTGTGACTGTGACCCTCCCCCACCAGCTGCGCTCAGGGCCCGCGAGGTGGGGGCGGGGCCTCGGGGATGAGCATCCTTTGGGGTGGGGCTTAGACTTGATCCCTGCTAACTGGCAGGCTCTGATAGCTGGGACAAGGGTCAGGAGTGACACAGGGACAGGGGCAACAATTATTTCACACCTGTGTGCTAAGCGAGGTGTCCAGACGCTAGAACACTGGAGTGGAAGAGCACCTGACTACAGGCGGCCTGATCTGCCCCCTCGTTTTGGAGATGAGTTGGGTCCAGAGAGAAGTGGTTTGTCTGAGGTCACCCCTCATGAGCAGTCCTCAAAACCAGCTCTCTCGACTCCCAAGACAGGGCCTCTCTCTCTAGAGTACCTCCAGCCCCACCCTCTGAATGAACGGTTTACTGTATTTGAATTTTTTTGGTCTGTGGACCCGGGACTGTCCCATCATCCTATGAGTGGGGCGACCAGATGTGGCCCCAGCAGGCAAAATCCTGGATACTCACAGCAAAATGTGCTCAGACACTCAGTTCTCAGGCCTCGTCCCCCCGCTCCAGTGCCCACAGGGCTGCCCACCCTGCTTAGAGAAATCAACCTGTGGGAGTCATTCCCAAGTCCTCTCACCAGACAAGCACATGGAGAGTGGAACTTGGAACTCCTGCCTTCCCACTGAAGGCTGAACAAAGGGAGACACGGCAGGGCTCGGGACAGGGCAGCGCTTTGCAGGGAGGATGGCGGAAGAGCATGGGGTGGCCTCTGCTCCTTGCGGTGGGCTCGGCCCCCTCTGGACACCAAGGACTTGCTCTGGAGGAGGGAGGAGGGAGAACGACAGTGTGGGCCATGCAAGGCCTGCTCTGCTCACCTCCCTCCAGAATCAGGGAGCTTTCCGGGGCCCTTCCCCCACCTCCCAGCCCCCACCAACTCCTCCACCCCAGCATACCCAGTTCCCACCCCCTCCCCACTCCTTCTCCGGGTGTGTGGAGCAGCAGAAGTGATGACGTCACCACGGTCGCCAGGGCGACGGGGACGGATAAATCAGGCTGAGTGGGCGGTTGCCATGGTGCGCATTCTCCCGTTGCTACGGAGACTGGGCATCTGCTCCCTTTGTGCTGCCCGAGTGCCTTCCCCCTGGGGTCAAGGGGTGTAGGGGGGCAGAAGGAGAGGCAGACACACCTCCAGGGGTCAGAAGGAAGTCGGGGTTTCTGTGGGGTCTCCATGGGTATAGAGTCCCTCTTGGGGCTTCATCATGGGGTAGCCTTTATGGCCTCCCACTTTGGAGAACTGAGGCAGCTCTTGGAGTAGCCTGTTGGTTGGGCTCTGTCTCAGGATCGGGGTCCTGTGGGGAGGGCCCCTCTTCTATGCCAGTGGGAGCCACATCTGCCCCTGGCTCAGTTGTCGGGGGCTCCGCCTAAGCCTTGGGTATTTCCCACAAGCATCCTCCTGGCCACCCTCTTGCCCCACTGTTTCTAATCCCCAGCTCTAATCCTATATGGGATCAGGCCCTGTCCTTTCCCTCCCGTTGGGAGTCTAGAAGCTGGGGAGACACCAGGGTCTGGGTCTGGGTCTACCTCCCTTTGGCCAGGGGAGAGAGAGGAGGTTCCCCGGCAGCTGCCTTCTCTTCTCTCCTATAGATGAACAGGCCGATCCAAGTCAAGCCAGCCGACAGCGAGAGTCGAGGAGGTAGGTCCTGTACCTTTGAACTTGGCCCTTCTCTTCCCAACCCTAGACCCAGGACTTGGCGTAGCCTTTATTGAGGAAAATAAATAAATAAATAAATAAAAACTCTGACAGTTCTATGAAGGGTTCCTGGTCGAGGTGGGGATTGGAGGCAGTGTAGCTAGAGGGGGTGAGAGCTGGCCCATTGTAGAGATGGCAAAACTGAGGCCCAGAGTGGCCTGTAGGTCCTTCAGCACTGGGATGAGCACTGTGTACAATCTATACCCCATTCCCCGGCTGTCACCCTCTACATCCCCTGGGTCCTGGGGTCCGGAAGTAGCGTTAGGAGTTGCAGGGAGGGAGGTGACGGGGCTGAGAAAGCAGCCAGGAGGCCCTGAGCACACCCCTCCTCCTGTGCCCTCCCCACCCAGAAGACCGGAAGCTCTTTGTGGGGATGCTAGGGAAGCAGCAGACAGATGAGGACGTCCGCAAGATGTTCGAGCCCTTCGGGACCATAGACGAGTGCACCGTGCTCCGGGGGCCCGACGGCACCAGCAAAGGTAGCCCCGCCCCGCCCCCTCCCGCCGCTTCCTCCCGCGGGCGGCGAGCTCCCAGGGGGCGCTGTGCGCGCCCTTCTCCTCCGGCATCTCCATCTCTCCAGGCTGCGCCTTCGTGAAGTTCCAGACCCACGCCGAGGCCCAGGCAGCCATCAACACCCTTCACAGCAGCCGGACGCTGCCGGTGAGCCCTGCTCCCCTCCCTTGGGGCTGCCTTTGCCACCCGGGCGCTGGCCGAGAAGGGTGCCAGTCAGGACCTGAGACTTCATGCCGAAGGAGTGTTCTGGCAGGGGAACCCCTCACATTTCAGATCGCCTTCCCGCTCCTAGGGCCAACCCGCGTGCTCACTCGGTTCCTTCCCCCTCCTCTCCTGCCGCCTCCGAGCCTCAGCCCTGCTCTCTCCTCCCTTCTCTTTCCCGCACCTGCTTTGCTGCGACCGTGGCCCTGAGGTATTCGGTTGATCGGATGTGGCCTCGTGAAATGACCCTGGGCCCCATCCGGCTCTGGGATTCCAGGGTTCTGTGACAATCCACTTTGGCTTTAGTTTGGCCCAGGCTGAGGTTCACATGTGAGACTTCCTGCCCTGAGGCCAGGGGCTGGGGAGGCTTGGCGGTAAGGGAGGCAGGGCAACCGCAAGGCAGGAGCCGCCCAGGGTAAGCTGCCCCTTATGCCCAACCCCGAAACCTCACCCCGGCAGAAGGCCCTCCGGTGCCTGGTGCCTGGCTCACACACCTCCTAGCGCAGGCAGACGTGCTGTTAAAATCTCCCCAGTGGACACAGGCATGGTGAGGGTTCATAGGCACCACGGGGAGACTCAGGCAGGCTCTCCCAAGAGGCCAAGCCGTCAGGGTAGCGCCCAGGCCAGTCCCAAGGGCTCTGGGGAGGGGCACCTCCGCTCCGTGCCTCTGACCTGCATGCGGGGTGGGGGGCCGGGCCCAGGGTGCCTCCTCCAGCCTGGTGGTGAAGTTTGCTGACACCGAGAAGGAGCGCGGTCTCCGGCGGATGCAGCAGGTGGCCACCCAGCTGGGCATGTTCAGCCCCATCGCCCTCCAGTTCGGAGCCTACAGCGCCTACACCCAGGCCGTGAGCACTGACCCTCCCGGCCCCCTGTGTCCTGCCTCCATGCTTCCAGCGCTAAGGCTCAGGGAGGGAGGGAGCTGGGCCAGGGTGCGGGGAGCTGGCCCCACTCTCTCTCCGCCTCCCCCCAGCTCATGCAGCAGCAGGCGGCCCTGGTGGCGGCTCACAGTGCCTACCTCAGCCCCATGGCCACCATGGCTGCCGTGCAGATGCAGCACATGGCCGCCATCAACGCCAACGGCCTCATCGCCACCCCCATCACCCCATCCTCAGGTAAGGCCTGGGCGAGGTAGCAGGGCAAGGGAGTGTTGGCTGCAGGTGGGGTGGGGAGGGGGCACAGGGCTTGCTTGGGGAAGCCTGGAGGTCCGGGAGGGGCCGGGGAGGGGTCAGAAGGCAGCCTGCTTCCTCCCCCAACGCCCCGCCCCCAGCCCTCGCTGACTTGTTCTCTGCATCTCTGTGTGTGTGTGTGTGTCTGCTTCTCTTCTCTGTCGCTGTCTCCTCCCTAGGAACCAGCACCCCTCCTGCCATCGCTGCCACGCCCGTCTCTGCCATCCCTGCTGCCCTGGGCGTCAACGGCTACAGCCCGGTGCCCACCCAGCCCACTGGGCAGCCTGCCCCTGATGCTTTGTATCCCAACGGGGTTCACCCCTACCCAGGTGGGGCGCTCTGCCTGCCCAGCCCTGCCCCAGCCACCACTCCCATCTCTGGCGGCATGACGCACCTCCCCTCTCCAGCCTTGGGGTTTTGGGGTGCTTCCTCCTGCTCTGACATCCTGGGCAGGACTGCGCCTTCCCGTGCTGGGCCCGACAAGCTAAGGGTCAGATCCAAGCCTCCCCAGCGCTGGGCGCACCCCTTCTTCCCACTGCTTTGTGCATTTACATCTTCTCATTGCACACGCCATGCCCAGATGCGGCTCCCCAGCCTCTGCTCTGAGAGGTGCGGGGGGAGGGGCGGTTCCCGCTGTGGGCCAGGCCACCTCTCACTGTCCTGTGCTGCTCCCTGCAGCCCAGAGCCCCGCGGCCCCCGTGGACCCCCTGCAGCAGGCCTACGCGGGGATGCAGCACTACACAGGTGAGGGCCGGCCCTGGCCCCTGTCTTGGGGGGGAGAGGTGGCAGGAGGAACTGAGGCCCACACGAGGCTGGGGGTGCATGGCTCCCTGCCAGCCACCCACCCCAGGCTCGGCTGGCAAGCCACCCATGTGCAGGTGAGTCTTTAGGGGCAGAGCAGCAGGGGCCAGGCAGCTCGTTGCCTGGCAGCCTCCCAGCCCCATCGATGCTGTTGGCTGGGCAGGGCAGGGAGCCGGGGTTGGCTGGAGGGGGGGCCCTGGAGTCTGGGCAGTGTCACCGGCTCTCTCTGTTCTCCCCACGCCAGCAGCCTACCCGGCAGCCTACAGCCTGGTCGCACCTGCGTTCCCGCAGCCTCCAGCCCTGGTCGCCCAGCAGCCCCCGCCACCTCCGCAGCAGCAGCAGCAGCAGCAGCAACAGCAGCAGCAACAGCAGCAGCAGCGAGAAGGTGCCAGCCAGGGCCGGGCCCTCCTAGCCGAGGGCCTTCCAGGACGGGCAGGCCCTTGTTGTGGGCTCCGGGACTCCCTCTTGCCCTGCACCAAGGCCAGCTCTTGCCCCAAGTGTGGGGCTGGAAGCGGGTAGGGAGGAGGGGCTGCAGTCCTGGCCCACACTGTTGGGGACTGGGATTGGCGGCTCCTTCCGGGCTCTGCTTTCCCTGGGACCTTGGCTCCTGACTGGGCTTCCAAAGCCCTGAGCTCTTCCTCTGTCTCTGCCGCCACCCAGGCCCCGACGGCTGCAACATCTTCATCTACCACCTGCCCCAGGAGTTCACCGATTCAGAGATCCTCCAGATGTTTGTCCCCTTTGGCCACGTCATCTCAGCCAAGGTCTTTGTTGACCGAGCCACCAATCAGAGCAAATGTTTTGGTAAGAATATAACAATCCAAAAAAATTAAAGACGGCACGTTTTCTCTTTTTTGGGGGCCAAACTCCAAATCTGGTCAAGGTTTGATACATCTGAAGGCATTTGTGGTTGCAGTAGGTCTTATATTTCATTGGCTAAGAATATGTGTTTTTTCCCTCCTCCATTTTCTTTTATTGAAAAGCAGGGGTGGGGGAGATGTCCTACCTGCTGGTTCACTCCCCATCTGCTGCAACAGCTGGAGCTGGGCCAAGCCAGAGCCGGGAGCCCTGGGCTCAGTCTGGGTCTCCCATGTGAGTGCAGGGACCCAAGTACTTGAGCCATCGCCTGCTGCCTCCCAGGAAGCTGGAATCTGGGGTAGATGTGGCACTCCAATGTAGGATGTAGGCACCCCACCACTACCACCAAGTGGCATCTACTTAACTGCTGGGCGAAATGCCTGCCCCCAAAGAACCACTTTTTTAAAAAACAGTATTTATTTTAATTGAAAGAGTTGCACAGAGAGAACGAGAGGCAGAGAGAAAGGTCTTCCATCCACTGGTTCACTCTCCAACTGTCTGCAATGGCCAAAGCCGCGCTGATCCAAAGCCAGGAGCCAGGAGCTTCTTCCAGGTCTCCCACGTGGGTGCATGGGCCCAAGGACTTGGACCATCTTTCACTGCTTTCCCAGGCCATAGCAGAGAGCTGGATTGGAAGTGGAGCAGCCGGGTCTCAAACCAGCGCCCATATGGGATGCCGGCACTGGAGGCAGCAGCTTTACAAACCACTATGCCACAGCACTCGCCCCTTAAAGAACCATTTTTAAAAAGATTTATTTATTTGTTTGAAAGGCAGAGTGAGAGAGAGAGAGAGAGAGATCGATCTTCCATCCTCTGTTTCACTCCCCAAAGCCAGGAAGCAGAAACTGCATCCTGGTCTTTCACATGGATGGCAGGGACCCAAGAACTTGGGCCATCTTTTGCTACCTTCCCAGGTGCATTAGCAGGAAGCTGGGTCAGAAGTGGAGCAGCCAGGACATGAAGCAGCAGCTCCGGTATAGGATGCCAGCTTTGCAAGCGGCAGCTTCACCTGCTGCACCACAAGGCTGCCTATTCAAGAACCATTTTTGGGACACTCAGCATCCCATATGAGTTGCTGCCCAGGCCTGTCCTTTCCTCCAGGAAAATCACAGCTTCCTCTTTTCTCCTTATTAGCTGGCCAAATGCACACTTCACGAGGTCTGCAATAGGCTCACGGCTGCGGCTGTTTGCTTTCCCAAGCAGACCTAGCGAGCAGGCTCTCATTGCCTTCTCATCTTCGATAGGCTGTTTCAGGAGAGAAAAAGCGTTGTCGTCCTCCCTGCTTCAGAAGCCCTGAGGTTCTGGCAGTGGTGGAGGTCCGGTGTTCACAGTCCTCCAAGCTGAACTCAGGTTCAAGTCTGAACTCAAGTTCACAGTCCTCCAAGCTGCAAAGGAGGCTGGGAGGAGCGTCCTAGTTTGTGTGAGCTGGCCTGGGTTCATTCACTCAATGTGTCAATCCCCAGATTCCCTCTGAACACTCCACGTGTTCGAGGCAGCTCCCTGGGCACTTCTGGGCGAGAAAGTAGGGTCATGCTGAGGAGGAGCTGGGGACGGGCGCCGGATGCATGGCCAGGCCTTACGCCCCTCTTGCCTCAGGCTTTGTGAGCTTCGACAATCCGGCCAGCGCCCAGGCTGCCATCCAGGCCATGAACGGTTTCCAGATCGGCATGAAGCGCCTCAAAGTCCAGCTAAAGCGGCCTAAGGATGCCAACCGGCCCTACTGAGGGCCCCAGGTGGGTCTTGCGCCCGTCTTGTGCCTTCTCCTTGAAGCCCCGCCCACTGCAGCCAGGCCCCGCCCACCTACTCCCTCCCTGGACACCTAGCAGGCATGGGGCAGCTCTCGGCTGTTCAACTCTCAAGTTTCTCTCTCTCTCTCTCTCTCTCTCTCTCTCACACACACACACACACACACACAAGAGCCCCAAGTCTGTATGTATCTGTGCCCACACCCCAGATCTTTCCCAGTATCTGGTCTTGTTTGTCTGGTCGGTGTCCATCTGTCTGTGTGTTTCTTTCTGGTTTTCCTTTGGGTTGGATTGGAATTAGGGGAGTAAGGGGCCGGTTCCGGGTATCGGAGGGCCGGAGGGTCACTGGCTCCAGGAATCTCCGTTCCCCTGAGAGGCGGGGCCATTGGGTCCCCACTGCCCTGGACTTGAGGGTAAGGTTTTAGCTCAGGGAGCCACAGACCCAGGGGGCGGCAGAGCGCGCACAGGCCCCACCGGGGAGCACCCGTCTCCAGGACTCTTGGGAATTGCTGGTTTAGGAGGAGGTTGTAATGCAGCACCACCTGTGAATTTCCCTTGGCCCGTCCAGTCCACGCCATGGCCAGCCACCACTCCAGCTTCGTGGCCACAGAGCCGTGAGCCCTGCTTACTCGTGTTGTTTAACCTCCCTTGGACCATACCCCTGGAAAAGCACAACCCGAGAACAATACCCACGTTTTCTGTTTCTCCCCTTTCCCCCCCAATCCTGGCTGCTTAACTCCCCCAACCCTGGGGGCCCCCCCAGCCCAGGGCCCGTGTCCATTGTCGGCTGAAGCCCCCATCCCTGGACCCCTGCTCCGGGCCCCTGTAAGTTGCATGGAACGAGCGTGTTGTCTTTGGAGCCGATTGTTTGTTCTCTGGGGAGGGGGCCGCGGAGGGAAGCGCCCCCCAGCCCAGGGTCAGGGCCGGGGGCAGCTCGCGGGATGTGCTTGGTCAACAGTGGTTGGTGACTGTGGTCTGTGTTCTGTGCACTTCGCTTTCTTTGTTCCTTTCCAAAAAGGAGTGAGAGCCCTGCCCAGGGGCGGGGGCCATCCCCCGAGGCCGCAGCGCTTGGCCCCGCCCCTGGCCCCGGCCCCGCCCCCGGCCCCGCCCCGGGCTCCGCCGCTGCCTCCTCCACGGAGGCTCCCTTCTCTTCCAGGTGGCTGTCTCCCTGCCACGCGCACGCCTCCCGCCCCTCCTCTTCCTCTCTCTGCCTGCCTGTTGTCCCATTTCTTTGCCTCTTACCCTCTAGGCCTCTGTCTCTTCCGGTCTTTATTTTTCTCACGAGCTGTTTAAGTGTTTCCCCCCTGATGTCCTTGGTTTTCTGGAATCGTGTACCCCGGCCCTCCCCGGCTCCTCCGGCCTGCCCCTTGCTCTCATGGCTGGGGAGGGCCAGCCGGTTCGGTTCCTCAGGCAGCCCGTCCCAAACGATGACCCCCGGCCGGCCGCCTCTCCATGCAGAGCCCGCGGCCTGCAGCTGCTGCCGCCTCCCCATTCTTCACCCGTCTCCTTCCTTCACAGGTCCCGAGATGCCAGAGGAAAGAGCGCCTCGTACCCTCTTCCCCCGCCCGGCCCTGGCCCTCTGCACACCTGGCCTGGGCCTTGACGGGGCCGGGGGCACAGGACGCGGGCCGTTCCCACCGCCGAGCCTCTCCGACAGGCCGCGGCTGCGCTGCCCGGCTCCAGGAGCCTGTTTCTTCCCGGGTGCCTTCGTGGCCTTTGCGAGGGAGCGAGGAACAGGCTAGAAGGTTCTGGGCTGTCTGCCTTCTGCTAGGGCTCCTGTGACCGCGGGCTTCTGGGCCGGGTTTGTACTGCCTCCCCTCCAGGGGGCCTGTGCTGGCTGTGCAGGCCCGGGAGGGCAGGGGGCTCCTCCCATGGACTCCCGGGCCCACCCCTGCCCCAGCTTCTTTCCTGAACTAGGGGTTCCCCGGAAGCTGGCTCCCACTCCCTGCCCCTCTCAGCTAGAGGTAGGATATCCCTGAATCCTGGGCTCCCAGCCCTAAAACCTACTGCCTCCCCCAAGGGCCCCCCTAACGAGGGTGTGGGGGAGCCCTGAGGGCTGCCTCTCCGCCAGTTAGCCACAGAGACCCTCCTCCTTTCATGAGGAAAGGACCCTCCCCCGAAGCCCTAACAATGTTTACAGTCTCTGCTGGCCCCTCTGTGTACATAACCACTGCGCGACCCAGCCCGGCAGTGGGGGCGGCGCTGCCCTCTCTCTCTTTCTCTTTCTCTCTCTCTCTCTCTCTGGGAGTTGAGACCACGTTGCCCTTGGAGTTTTTTCTCACTCTCTTGGTTTCTCCCTTTGCTCTGGGGGGTAATTGGGTACTGGGGAGAGGGGTGTGGGGAGGGATAAAGGGGTTTATTACCTGATCATTTTCTTTAGGAAGAGGTTTTAAGGGAAAAGAACATGGGGTGGGGGTGGGAGTGGTAAGGGGAGACTGGGGAGTCAGTTTCAGACGATTCTCTATGCTTAACTTATTTATTTATTGCATTTTACTTTTAAAGAGTTGGTCTTTTCTGTCTAAATAAAGAAAAACTTTAAAAGCATCACGTAAGAGTCTTGGAATTTGGAGAGTGAGAGATTCACCCTGGGGAGGAGCAGAGAGGAACAGAGAATGAGGGTTGGGAGAGAAAATGCTTCTGGGAGGCGTGGCCCTGGCTGGCTGGCCAGCCATCTATGTATCTATCATATATATATCGATTTATCATCTCTCTTCCTATCCATGTATCTATCATCTAACTATCATCTGTGTCATCTATCGTCCATCTATGTGTCTATTTATCTATCATCATCTATCTCAAAGGCAAAGAGACAGATCTTCCATCCACTGATTCACTCCCCAAATGCCCATACCAGGGCTGCGCCAGGTCTACAACCCAGGTCTCCATGTGGCAGGGACCCAAGTACCTGAGGCATCATCTGCCTCCCGGGATGCACACTAGCAGGAAGCCAGAATTGGGAGCGGAGCTGAGACTCAATCCCAGGTACTCCAGTAAGGGACGTGGGCATCCCTGCGGCATCGACCCTCCCCCCAGCCCTTGTTTAGGAGCAGTGTTCAGGCCTTGTGTTTGCTCAGAACTTTGGGATCTTGTTCTCTTGCCCTTGGGGTTTGGATCTAGAATGTTCTGCAGGGTTGGGCACAGCTGGAGAAGATAGCAAGTGAGCAGGCCTGCCCCTCTGAAGGCGGAGGACTTGTCTCACAGGCCGGACCTCCATTCCTGTGCTGCTGGGGCTACTGGGAGCTGGCTGCAACACCACCACTCGTGAACTGCTGCTCGGGTTGTGATTCTGTTCCAGGCTCCAATGTGCATGCCCTCATTCAACCTCCCAGCAGCCCCATAACGCAGGATAGAGCTGTACAGACAGGCAGGGCTAGTCAACATACCCTGTACCACAAAGCTGGTGAGGGATGGCTGGAGAGACTGGCCCTGTGCTTTGACCCAAGGCAAAGACCCCAAGCAGCATCCAGCAGGCTCTGTCAGGGGCTGCCTTCAGGTAACAGGTGCACTGTCTGAGCCCTGCGGTCCCTCCAATTCCCAAGGTTTCCTCTGTGAACGGCTTTAGGACTGGGCTTAGAAAGCTCATCCAGGTGTAGTTTGGGGCTTCACAGCTCAGGGGCCGCCTGCTTCCAGGCGATCCCACCCTCATTGCATCCCTGCTTGTAAGCTGGCTCATTTTTTCTTTTTTCTTTTTTTCCCCCAAAGATTTATTTTATTTACTTAGAAGGCAGAATTAGAGAGAGAGAAGGAGAGAGAGAGACTTTTCATCTGCCGGTTCACACCCCAAATAGCTGCAACAGCCAGGGCTGGATCAGGCCGAAGCCAGGAGCTTCATCTGTGTCTCCCATGTGGGTGTAGGGACCCAAGCACTTGGGCCATCCTCTGCTGCCTTCCCAGGCACATTATCAGACACCTGGATTAGAAGTGGAGCAGCTGGGACTCGAACCGGTACCCATATGGGATGCCGGCATTGCAGGTGGCAGCTTTACCCATTATGCCACAGCGCCAGCCCCCAAGCTTGTTCATCTTTCCAGCTCTGATCTGGTGTCAGCTCACCCTGCAGCTGTGCCCCCCCCCACCTCCACTTCCGCCTTCTCTTAAATTGCCTCAATGTCAGAACAGTCCAAAGTGATGCACCATGGGGAATGCTGGGGAGACAGACCTGTGGGCATTGCTCCTGGGGGTAATGCCTCTTGGGCTGGCAGAGCCCAAGAGTGGCACCTTGCTCGCAAGAGTCGGGGTTCTCAGCCAAGTGGACAGCCCTTGAAGTCTCCATGAAACCGTGCGGGCGTTTGCAGGAGAGAGGGGTGTGTCGGAAGAGACAACAGGAGTTGGTCCTCAGCGTCTGCGAATTTTCCCGTGGATCGTCGCAACATCAGAACAGTTTCTGAGTCAGGATGGAAAGACGGGAGATGGGCTTGGACGAGAAAGCACCTCCAAGGGTGAGAGAATGCTCTGGGGCCCTCTCCTGGGTGTGCCTAGGTGGGCTGGGCAGGCACAGGCAGAGAAGCCCCTGCTGCCCTGGTCCGTCTCGGAGTGGCAGCCTCCCCTCCTCGCCAACAGTCAGCGGGACAGACTGTGTCTTTCCTCTGAAATCAGTGAGTCCTGCTACTGATGCTCGGAGTTAACGCAGCACAATGGGAAGAGGAGAAATCAAGCTTCTGGCGGCAGAAGAGTGAGGCTGATGCGTTCATATCACGGCCTGGGGAAGCCTTTCCATCGTAGGAACAAACCCCGTTTAGAAAAAGTATCAGCCGGCGCTGCGGCTCACTAGGCTAATCCTCCGCCTGCAGCGCCAGCACACCGGGTTCTAGTCCCAGTTGGGGCGCCAGATTCTGTCCCGGTTGCCCCTCTTCCAGGCCAGCTCTCTGCTGTGGCCAGGGAGTGCAGTGGAATTTGGCCCAAGTGCTTGGGCCCTGCACCCCATGGGAGACCAGGATAAGTACCTGGCTCCTGCCATTGGATCAGTGCGGTGCACCAGCCGCAGCGCGCCGGCCGCGGCGGCCATTGGAGGGTGAACCAACGGCAAAAGAAGACCTTTCTCTCTCTCTCTCTCACTGTCCACTCTGCCTGTCAAAATAAATAAATAAAAAAAAAAAGTATCTTCAGTCAGGGAGACCCAGGTAAGGAGAACATCGCAGGCTAAAGGAGCCTTGGCAAGTGTAATCATAACACAGGTGTCTCCACTTCCTGTAGGCGGGACTCTGCCGGCCAGCGGCTCCGTGCTCTCCAGGCTCTCCCTTGGCCTTTAATTCTCTACTGAAACGTCAGAGCCTCTCACGGCCGAGCCCCAACCAGCCCTGAGTCGGCTCCTGCTTTGGTCAGTTCTGCCCAGGGGGCAGCGTCCTGGTACTCCCCTCCAATGCATCCTCTTTCCTCCCAGCGTGCACTTCTCACCTGAGTTCCTCCTGAACGCAACGTTGCTCACCCCTTCCCCTGCGGTCTCAGAAGCTCCCCGGAGCCCCCCTGCAGTAGCCCCGAGGTGCGTCTGCACCGCCATCCCCGCCGTGCCGCCCTCCTCGCCTGCCTCGTGCTCCAGCTCTCCTAAGCACAGGCGTGCCTCTCGGAAGCTGCTCACAGGGGTCGCTGAGCACTGCCTCCCCGCCACCCTCGACAGGGCCGGGACACGAGCAGTTGTTGAGTAAACTAAGGATGGACCCTGGGCAGCTATGCTGCCTCTCCCAACGGAAACTTTCTCCTCCCACTCGAAACTGTCAAATGTTTCCCTCTTCAGTCACACAGGCTAAACGCTTGGGAGTCTTTTACTCTACTCACCTAAGTGCAATGTTATTAAGTGATGATTTTATTTCCACAATTTTTCTCATATTCATTTCCCTCTTTTAAATAGTTATTTATTTAAGATTTACTTATTTATTTGAAAATCAGAGTTACACAGAGAGAGAAGAGGGAGAGAGAGAGGTCTTCCATCCGCTGGTTCACTCCCCAATTGGCCGCAGTGGCTGGAGCTGTGCTGATCCGAAGCCAGGAGCCAGGAACCTCTTCCAGGTCTCCCATGCAGGTGCAGGGGCCCAAGGACTTGGGCCATCTTCTTACTGCTTTCCCAGGGCATAGCAGAGAGCTGGATCGGAAGTGGAGCAGCCGGGACTCAAACCGGCGCCCATGTGGGATGCCGGCACTTTAGGCCAGGGCATTAACCCGCTGCGCCACAGTACCAGCCCCAGATTTAATTTATGTGAAAGTCAGAGTTACACAGAGAGAGGAGAGGTAGCGAGACAAAGAGGCAAAGAGAGAGAGAGGAAGAGGAAGAGAGAAAGAGGTCTTCCATCCTCTGGTTCACTCCCCAGATGACTGCAACGACCGGAGATGTGCCCATCTGAAGCCAGGAGCCAGGAGCTTCCTCCGGGTCTTCCCATGCAGGTGCAGGGGCCCAAAGACTTTCCCAGGCCATAGCAGAGAGCTGGATTGGAAGTGGAGCAGCCAGGACTCGAACCGGCGTCCATATGGGATGCCGGCACTGCAGGCAGTGGCTTTACCCACTATGCCACAGTGCTGGCCCCATTTCCCTCTTTTCAATTCTCACTGCTTCCTCTTATTAACTGGATAATCATGGTAGTGCCCCAATTTATTCTTCTGTCTACACTGTGTCCTGAAACATCAGACTTTCTAAACTGCAGCTGGTGAAAATGACTAGATCTATCGATCTCTCATCTGCTGGTTCACTCCCCAAGTGCCTACAACAGCTAGGGCTGGGCCAGGCTAAGCCAGGAGCCAGGAACTCTATCTAGGTCTCCCACGTGGGTGGCAGGGTCCCAAGTACCTGAGCCACCTGCTGCTTCCCAGGGTGCCCGTTATCAGGAAGCTGGCACGGAAAGCGGAGCCAGGACTCGAACCCAGGCACTCTAGCATAGGATGCAGGCGTCCTAATGCCCATCCTGCCTTTTTTTTTTTTTTTAATGTCCAGTGAAGCACCCCAAGCCTGGCATTCAAAGCTCTTCGAAGCCTTTCTTTTTTATTTTTTTATTTTTTTGACAGGCAGAGTGGACAGTGAGAGAGAGAGACAGAGAGAAAGGTCTTCCTTTTGCCATTGGTTCACCCTCCAATGGCCGCCGCGGCCAGCGCGCTGCGGCCGGCGCACCGCGCTGATCCGATGGCAGGAGCCAGGAGCCAGGTGCTTTTCCTGGTCTCCCATGGGGTGCAGGGCCCAAGCACCTGGGCCATCCTCCACTGCACTCCCTGGCCACAGCAGAGGGCTGGCCTGGAAGAGGGGCAACCGGGACAGAATCCAGCGCCCCGACCGGGACTAGAACCCGGTGTGCCGGTGCCGCTAGGCGGAGGATTAGCCTGGTGAGCCGCGGCGCCGGCCTTTTTTTTTTTTTAAGATTTATTTATTTATTTGAAAGGCGGAGTTACAGAGGCAGAGGCAGATCTTCCATCTGCTGGTTCACTCCCCAATTGGCCGCAATGGTGGGAGCTGTGCTGATCCAAAGCCAGAAGCCTGGAGCTTCTTCCAGGTCTCCTATGTGGATGCAGGAGCCCAAGGACTTGGGCCATCTTCTACTGCTTTCCCAGGTCATCGCAGAGAGCTGGATCAGAAGTGGAGCAGCCAGGACTTGAACCGGCACCCACATGGGGTACCACACCACAGGCAGAGGCTAAGCTTAGTACACTGAAGTGCCAGCCGCTGAAGCCTTTCTTTCTATTTCATTCCTATACACACCCTGAGTTCTATTGAAACAGGACTACTCATTGTTCTCTGGACAAGTTGTCTCTTCTCATGTCTTTTCATCCCCCATTACTACAGGGCCTGTCTCCATACACGTTTGCTGAATGTCCTGTTGAAATCTTGTCCATGCTAATAATTCACCCTACACATCATTTTCTTCATGAAGATTTTCTTAATTGCACCATCCACACTTCTCCCTCCTTTGCAGCCCTGAGGGCATGGAAGCCTCGGCCAGCTGCGTGGCCTGGCCATCGGGAATGCCTTGTTCCTGTGAGGCTGGACGCCAGCACAGGGCCCCTCTGCATCTGTCTGCTGCGGGACCCAACACGGCGTCGCACACTGGGAGGCTGTAACAGAAGTCTGTCCACTTGGCTCTGAAGTCCAATTCTGGAATTCTGCTTTCTACTTCTCAATGGATTCTTTTCTTGTTAACGAAGAAAACTGTCTTCCCATTGGCACAGTAACATTTATCAGGTTCCAAATAGTCAGCACTTGTATTTTTGAACAATACCTCTCCCAACCTGCTATACAAAATGGCAAACTGTTCCAGTTAAAGAACAGTAGGTGGTCGGAGGGTACAAAAAGACCTTTTAAAATGGAGAGTTTTTATTATAAAACTAAGAAGTGTCCTGCCACAAACAGTGAGCTTTCCAGAGGGGAGCAGGTGCTCCTGAGAGCAGGGACTCAGTCCCCAGTGCTCACATGGGGGTGTGTATGAATCAAGGCCACGAAAGGCCAGGAAAGCAGGGCCGCCCTCGCCCTCTGGGCTGGGGACAGAGGAGTGATCGTGAGCACCCATGGCTCCCGGCGCTGGGCTGTGCGCTCCTGAAGGAGCCACCCACCTTTCGGTTCACAGCCCCAGGAAATGCGTGGCAGTGTGTGTGTGAGTCAGGCAGACGGGGCTAAGCTCTGTCCCACATGCTCAGCAGGGCTCTCTGCTGAAGGCCAGGAGAGGGGTCTGGGAATTGTTAGCAGGGTTTTGTGGGGGCTGGTGGACTCTAAGATCTCAGGAAGCAGGAGGCGTCTTCCAAGGAGGCAGCAGAGACCAGGACCTCCCTGGCTTCGCCTTCCACCGGCGTCTGCCACCCCCGCCTCACCTGGGGCGGATGCCCCTGCAGTTTTCAGACTGACCACTGTAACTCTGATCTCACAGGTCCCTCACCACGCCTTCCCACACAGCCCAAAGGATTTGTAGTCTAGGAGACCAAAGGATTGTTTCATCAATAAATCAATTTATTTAAAAGAATATGTTACAATTAATTACACTAAGTGACATTACCAAACAATTTTAGAGTGGTTAGCTCTAGAACAAGGAATGAAAGAAACACTGTTAGCCATTATGTGTCTGTGTATTTTCTCTTCACATTTCTTAAATCACAAATAAAAAATACAAGATACTGCAGTGAAAATACAATTAGAGTTTCTCTCAAATAAATTAAAAGTGTGGATGGCCTGGGAAAAACCGAAGCCCAGCTCACTGGTGTAGAAGAGGGGCATGACGTAAAATTGCTGTCCAAGTTTAGCAGTTGGCCAAGGCCCCCACCCCGCACTACCCACCCCCGCCCCCGCTCCTGTCCCTCCCCACGCCCTCGCCTGCTCTGAGCAGGGAGCCGAAGCTGTGCTGCATGAATGAGGCCTGCTGTGTGTGCGCAGGGGTGGGCCACAAGGAGGGAGGCGGGGCTGGGGGGCAGGACTGGAAGACGGGCAGCTGCCTCTGTTCTCTCTCCTCCAGAGGGAGGCTAACGTGACCCAAGGAAGCTGGTAAAGGAGCTGCGCACGCAGGGCTCCCGACAGCCCCCACGCCAGCTACCTGCTGCTGAACGCAGCCCGGGAGCACGGTGGGAAGCAGGGGGCGGGAGGGGGGCATCCACACCCGGAGACTGGAGGCCACCCGGCAGCGGTCCCCCGCACACCTGCCTCCTAGGAGCCAGGCCCACAGGGAGACAGAGCCCTCCGGTGCTGCTCCAGGCACTGGGGGTGCAGCTGCGAGAGGGCATGAGCTGGAGCTGCTGGCCTGGGGAGAACTGGCCAGGTGTGAGGCTGCTGGGATAATCCAATTCCTCCCTGAGAGCTCTGTCCAGGCCTGGAAGCTGCCCTGAGAGCCTGGGCCTGGGGCAGGGGGAGGGCAGAAGAATGGAGTTGGAATAAAACTGTAAAGAGCATCGGGCCAGAGCATCGCCCGGGGGACTGCTCTGCAGGGGCAGCTTGCTCGGGGCTGTGTTTTCTCCTGATCTGTGAAAAGCTCTGGGCTTTTGCCACAGAGACTCCAGATGGGTGCGGAGGGACCGGGGAGACCCTGCTGGCTCTGCTGGGGAGAAGCTGTGGGCAGGGCAGTCCCCCTTTCCCAGGGACAAACTGCACAAGGAGACCGGGTAGAAGCCTCCCTGGGCAGAAGCCAGGACTAAAGAAGATAGCAGGGATCAGAGGACGGGGGTGGGGTGGGGGGAGAGAGCCACATGGAGCACTGTTTCATGCAAAGGGGGCTGCACCCCACGGACCACCACAGCTGCAAAGACCCCTGGGACGCTTGTTGTGGGTAGAAGAGAAGGGGCCGCCCCTTAGGGGCCCCCTGCTTCCCACTTCCTTACTGCAGCTGGGAGCTTTGTAGGTGGGCAGCCTCAAGTACCTGCTGTTCCTAAACAGAATCTGCCAAAAGGCCAGCTGCCTGCGCCACCCCCCCGCCCCGCCCCGAGGCCAGCATCATCCGTGCAGTCGCGTGGACTCTCAGGTTTGTTTGCTCCTCTCCCGCCAACGAGGAGTCGGGGGCTTAACTGCTGCGACTTTCACGGTTTCCACAAAGCTGGTGCCAAAAGCCTCTTTAGCATCTCGGAGTAGGAAATCAATATAATCTTCTTTTCAGGGTCCGTTGGCTCATTATTAAATTCATTTAAGCCAAAAGAAAGAATTGATTCTGTGTCGAAGTCTTCAAATAGTCTCACTGCAACTCTTAACACTCAGCACTCCGATGCCTCGCCCTCTGCAGAAGGGGTGCGGGGGAGGACATTCCCCGTGAGCCTGCGCTTCCCTGGGGCCAGTGTGGGGACAGAAACCTGGCCTCAGGACGATGTGCACAAGCAGGTCACAAACTACAAACTTCAACACCCCCCCCCCCCCCCCCAACGCTGCTCTGCAGAGTGGACCACAACCATAGCTGCCCTCCAGTTACACAGGCAAAAGATGCCGCCCCGGGTTGGGTGAGGGTTCTTTATAGAAGGCAGAGAAGGGGAAAGGCCAAGGGCCAAAGGTGTGTTTCAGCTGCACCTGAGCCGGGCTTAGTGCTCCCTGCACAGCCCGCAGCACTCAGGGGACGGGGTGCTGCCCTCGCCCAGCGGGCGCCGGCCTCTGCTTCTCTGGGCTCAGAGGCCGGCTGCAGGGTCAGATGAGAAGTGAGAAGCTCTTTGAGGGCCCTGAAGGTTTTCCTTCAGTCTCCTTGTAATTGAAAGTTGGAGACCCACCCTACATCAACCATGTTCCCACCGTTCCCTCCTGGGTCCTCCGCTGCCTTGGATGGGGCTACAGTTTGTTTGGCACAGAACATGGACTCACTCCAAGCTTCCTAAGGCCTTGAAGATATTATCAGATCCCTCCTCAACACTGCTGTCTCTGGAAGTCACAAAAATGGAATAGTTACAGGTGGTTACTGGTCAGGAATGGGGTAAGTAAAACCTTCTGTACATGGGCCTTCCTTCCTTTCCCCTGTGTAAGTCCAACCTTCGTGCCCAAGGTATCAGCGGTAACTCTGTGCCCTAACAGCACCCCTGCCGCAGAAAAGGCAGAGGAGTGGGAAATCGCCTCCGGGCCGAGGCACCGGCCTCCTGAGCCCACCTCCACTTCAGGCTGGGCCGGCTAAGGGGCGGCCCAGGGGCCTCTGGGAGGCAGGAAGGAGGTGCGCGCGCATGCGAGGCGGCTGGAGAGCCCCGAGGTGGGGAGAGGCGGCCTGGGAGGCGGCCGAGGGAGCATGCACAGCCTCCCTGCCACCCACAGCCACCTCTCTCCTCCCCAGCACCCCTTGCTCCTCAGACTCGGCGGCAACCCAAGGGCCAGAATCTGCGTGTGCTCGGTGCAGAGAACGGCGGGGAGACCCCGGCAGGTTGTAAACGTTTCGAGTCCTTCGTGAGGAGAGGTATTTTTCCCTGTAAATTTTTTTTTTCTTTTTAAAGTTTGTTTCAAAATAAAGAGAGAGCAAGAGAGAGAGAGGTCATGAATTCTAGTGAAGTGTGTAAAAACACAAGCTAAAAAAGGTACTGCCATCAATATGAAATTTAAAAAGAAATATATATATGTATATACGTGCAGCTAATTTATGTATATATAATTTTTACATACATACATATATATGTCTGAACAGTGCAAATGGATGAAGTTCATAGTTCCAGTTTTAAAAATATAGTACAAGGAGAGGCTGTCGGTGTGAGGCCCAGGTGGAAGAAAGAGCACCTGTGGCGAGTCGGCTGGGCTTCCTGCTTTTCCTGTCTGCACTCAGTGGACTCCCGGTACTGACCAACCTGCTGCTCTCTACCAGCTCACTTCCAAGATGGGAGATTCGGGGGGTATTAATGATATTTAGTGGAGGGCTTTGCAACGTAATGACTTCTTTCCTATTTCTCTTCTTTTGTGTTAATGGTTACTCTGTCTGCCTTGGGAGATGGTGGGGCAAGAGCGAAGGGAAGGGAAGGGGAGGGGATAAGGAGAGGCTAGGTGGCCACATCCCTCTGCTGTGACCTCGCCATCTGGAAAATGTTCTGAAAGGAAAAAAGAAGAAAGTTACTGGGAAGCCACATCTCCTCCCATCTGAGGACAACTCCTCAAAGAAACGCAAAGGGCACGACTGGATGACAGGATCTGGCTGGCCTCTTGCCCCCGGGGATCTTCCCACCTGAGGTCACAGCCCAGAGCTGGAAGGGACCCTGGACATCAATCACTTGGTATGGGCTTTCTGCTTTGCAGACGAGAAAACTGAGACCCCGGGAGGCCGACCTGCCCACCGGTATTACAGAGAGGAAGAGCTAAGAGGAAACCCAGATATAATTCCCACAGGCCAGTGTTCTTCGTACTCGATTACAAATATAAATTTTTATGTTCCTGACTTTGCCTCCTGATCCTCTGAACGATTTTCTCAGAGAGTAGGTAGCTAAGTACCCAGAATCTTCCAGATTCCAGCGTGGGCCCACACAGACAGCAACTTTCCCCCACGTCCACCTTCTGGGTTAGCCTAGGGAGCCCCTATCAGCTGCAGGACAGCTGCCCCCCGGGGAGGGCGATCTGATCAACAAGACAGACAGAGCAGGGTCCATGGTGCGTGAGAGATGGAGGAGCCTGCAGCCAATGCTCGCCCTCTGGGCGAGGCAGGAAGCCGGGCTCATGGCCCCTTCACCATCCAGAGCCCAGCCTCGCTGGAACCATGTCCTGGCTGACGGGGGGAACCAGTCTCTAACTAATAGTCCTGGAAAGACAGAGATGGAGGTAAGGGTCCCAGGTATTTGGCCGCAGCCTACACATTTTAAACAAATTGTAGAAAATGTGAAAGTAGAGAAGGATTTCTCAGAATTACCTCTTTCCTCCACTTGAGCTCGCAGAACACCCTCTCAAAGCACTCATGCATGTAATTGAACTGGAAAATAAGAACAGGCAGCCCCACTCACTGACTTCTCAAGACCAGGCACCACGGGGCAGCACCCTTGGACTCCTGCCCCCAGGACCCCCTCTTCCCAACAGTCTGGAGACCACGAAAGGCAGCCGGGCTTCATTTACTATTCTCTGGCTCCTCCTGGTGGCAACCGTGAGCCTCGCGGGATGTGACACTGACAGTCCTAGCGGGGCCTCCAGGAAAGACAGGTTGAACAGGGACTGCTGGCCACAGGCAGAGTCCAGACAACTGCTAACTGTGTCTTCACTTCCCCCAAGTGTGTTTCCCATCCCCCACTCACATATGGCGTGAAGATCTTAACCCATCGGGGCTTCTTCTCTCCTCGTGCATATTCAAAGCAGAAGGCCATTCCTTCTTCATCCGTATCCCACCGCTGCATCTCATCCCATTCGAATGCTATGACCTGGTTCTGGAGAGCCAACAACAGGACAGTGAGGTCTATGGCCTGGGGAGCTGGGCACACAAGAGAAACGGATGCAGGCGTCTGCAGCATCCCACGGGAAGGCTCGGGCAGAGGAAGGAACGTCCGGAAGCAGCCTGTAAGGCCGAGGACACTGAGCCGCTCCATGTGAACTCTTACCTCCAGCTGCCCCTCCTCGGTGCAGGCGTGCAGCTTAAAGTGCGTGATGCTGATGGCTGTGATGACGTGCCCCTTCCTCCTCGAGTCGCAGGCACAGTGGGGGAAGATGATCTCATTGTAGCCCTCACAAGTCCTTAGCATGTTGAGGTACTAGGAATGAAGGGGAGACAGTGTCACTGTGGACCTGGACCATGACGAAGAGCAGTTGAGGGGAGCGGGCACTGTGGCTCGGCAGGGTACGCTGCTGCCTGCGGGGCCGGCTCCCATGTCAGGGTGCCAGTTTCAGTCTCAGCTGCTCTGCTTCCAATCCAGCTCCCTGCTGATATGCCTGAGAGGGCGGCAAAACACGGCCCAAGTCCCTGGGCTCCCGCCACCCATGTGGGAGACTGGATGGAGTTGCTGGCTCCTGGCTTCAGCCTGGCCCAGCCCCAGCCATTGTGGCCATTTGGGAAGTGAACCAGCATACGAAGATTCCTCTTTGTCACTCTGCTTTTCGGATAAATAGATAAATCTTTTTCTTCTTCTTTTTTTTTTTTAAAGTGGTTGAGGTAGTACAAAGAGGTTGAAGGTACAAAGAGGATGCTCCCACAGTCTCACACCCATCCCTAAGCTGGAACAGGACTCTACGCAATGCTTTCCTTCCACTTCCAACTTGCACTTTCATACTTCAGATCCTCTTTGTCCACTTAAAAAAAGATGCCGGGGCAGGCATCTGGCTTAGCGGCTGAGACACTGGTTGGGATATTCAGGCATCTGAGCGCCTGGATTTGATAACTGGCTCCTCTCCTGACCCTGCGTCCTAACGCAGACCCTGCGCAGGCAGCAGGGATGGCTCCGGTGATTGTTCCCTGCTGCCCACTGAGAGACCTGCTTAAGTTCCTGGCTCCCAGCTTTTCAAGCCTTTGGAGAGTGGACCAATGGAGGGAAGTACTGTCTGTTTAGCAAATAAAATGAACAGCTAAAAATATTTTAAATACACAAGAGACAACAACCAAGACTCAGAGGGCTAGGAGGAAACCCAGGATGTTATTTAATCTGGTCTAGTGTCACTGGGCCCGAGGAGTGGGAATCTCATCTACCTTTTTCATTTCTCTAACCCAAGGTTATAGTGATTGATCTCGTGATGATGGGCAAGCTGTCAAAATCTCACGCTGATACAATGCCAAAGCCGAAAGAGACTTTTAAAAACTAATCATTTCACAGAAACCTAGAGGAAGGCGAGACTACTCGTGATCACAGGTGATAAGGGGCGCAGCCTGGACCACAGCCTCACCTCATTTCCAGGCCTCTGCTCCTTTCACTGTCACCAGCTAGTCCCCACAGCAGCCCCGCTGTCCCGGGGGTCTCCAGGGTCTCCAGGATATTTCTCTTTCTCTTTAAAAGCACCCGGGGCAACACGAGGAGGCACACCTGACTGTCCCAGGTACGAGAGGCAAGTGCCATCCTATGTCCCTGCACCACTGAGGCCCACGCAGCCAGCTCTCTGACCATCCTCCTCCACACTAAACACTGGCCTCTCTTTCGTTCAAGTTGGTACTTCTGAGCTGAGAGGGGATGGAGTGAAAGAAGATGAAGGGGAGGAGAGTAGAGGAGAAACAGGGAAAGGACAGTTGGAGGGGCTGGGGATGCAGATCCATGGACTAGGAGCTGGCTTCCTCTCCGGCACAGACCAGGGCATGCTGGCACCGGGCGCAGAGCCCTGGGGAGAGGATAACAGCACGTCACTGCCGCTGGTTTCAACCAGATGGACAGGGAACCAAGAACACACAGGGCACGCTGCCTTCTGCCTGCCCGTGAGAGGAGGAAGGGCACAGGCACAAAAAGGACATGCGGCGACCTGTGGCTCAGCTACCAGTGACTGGCACTCTCGACCGCTGCCGCTGTAACCAGGGCCGAGTGTGAGGGCTCTGCGGCGCAGAGGGGGGAGCATTGTAATACAGCTCCTTGCCTTGATTTGCATTTCTGCTAAGGTAAAGTGATAGCAACTATGAAGACAAAAAATCGTAACAGGGTAGCAAGAACACGGGACAGGGCCAGCTATCAATTTAGAGGACAATTCTTCAGTCACAGCAGTTTCTTCTCTCACTTTACCCTCCGCTGGTTCACTCCCGCAATGGCCAGAGCTGTGCCCATCCGAAGCCAGGAGCCAGGAGCTCCTTCCCAGTCTCCCATGCAGGTGCAGGGGCCCAAGGACTTGGGCCATCTTCTACTGCTTTCCCAGGCCACAGCAGAGAGCTGGATCGGAAGTGGAACAGCTGGGACTCGAACCTGGGCCCATGTGGAATGCCAGCATTGCAGGAGGAGGCTTTACTCCCTATGCCACAGCACTGCCCCCCGCCCCTTTTTAAAAAGGATTTTATTTATTTGAGAGGCAGAAAGACACAGAGAAAAACATCTCCCATCTGCTGGTTCGCTTCCTCCCTAAATGGCAACAACAGCCAGGGCTGTGCTGGGCTAAAGCCTGGAGCTAGGCAGACAACCCAGGTCTCCCAGAGGGGGTGGCAGGAACCTAACTGCTGCCTCCCAGGGTCTGCAGGAAGTTGGAATTAGGAGTTGGAGCTGGGAAGTGGACCCAGGCACTGATGTAGGATTCAGGCATCTTTTTTTTCCTCCCTTTTTTAATTTTTTAATTTATCTGAAAGAGAGATATAGCAAGTGAGAAACAGAGACCAATATCTCCCATATGCTGGTTTACTTCCCCAATGCCCATAATAGCCAGGGCTGAGTCAGGCTGAAGCCAGGAGCTGGGGACTCAGTCTCCCACAGAGGTGCAGGGACTCAAGTACTGAAGTCAGCACCCACTGTCTCCCAGGACGCGCGTTACCAGGAAGCAGGATTGGAAGTGCAGTGGGGACTGGAACCCAGGCTCTCTGATATTTAATACAGGTGACTGCTGAGCCAAACACCTGCCCTGGGACTCCAGCTCCTTCACTGCTGTCTTTTTTTTTTTTTTTTTGACAGGCAGAGTGGACAGTGAGAGAGAGAGACAGAGAGAAAGGTCTTCCTTTGCCGTTGGTTTACCCTCCAATGGCCGCCAGGGCCGGCGCACTGCGGCCAGCGCACCGCGCTGATCCGAAGCCAGGAGCCAGGTGCTTCTCCTGGTCTCCCATGGGGTGCAGGGCCCAAGCACTTGGGCCATCCTCCACTGCACTCCTTGGCCACAGCAGAGAGCTGGCCTGGAAGAGGGGCAACCGGGACAGAATCCGGCACCCCGACTGGGACTAGAACCCGGTGTGCCGGCGCCGCAAGGCAGAGGATTAGCCTATTGAGCCGCGGCGCCAGCCTCACTGCTGTCTTAACCACTAGGCTAAAAGTCCTCTCCTCCACTTTGCCTTTTTGGAAGTCTCTATCCTACTATCGGTGATAAATGTGAACGCTGATTAGTCTGCTATTGGCACTATTACCAAAAGAACTCCCTGACTGCTGTGCTTTGCTGATTATGACAGGGGTGGGTGAGAGAACAGGGGAGAACTCCCCTGGGATTGTAGTAAGCAGCCGAACTTGGGTCAGAGAGCAACACACAGAGCAATGGGGAAGCGAATGGGTCCAGACCACCCAGGGCTCGAATCCTGACCCCATCACTCCCTAACCATGCAGCTCTGGGCAAGTTACTTGAACTCAGGCAAATCACTTAGTCACAGGAGCCCACTTTCCCTTCTGTAAAATGGGGAATAACAGGTAACACCTCTACTCCAGTGTTACTTGTGAGCGTTAAATACACTGAGCATGGTACTCAGTACATAATCAGGCATTTGATAAATGACAGCTAAAAACAAAACAAAAACCAATTTCTTAAACCTCCATTATCCTCAGCAAGAATGCTCAACCATTTTCTCCCTCAAGAACGCCTCGTGGGGGCTGGTGCTGTGGTTCAGCAAGTTAGGCTGCTGCTTGCCATGCCGGCATCCCTATCGGAGAACAGGTTGGAGCCCTGGCTGCTCCACTTCTGATCCAGCTCCCTGCTAATGTGCCAGGGAAAGCAGAAGATGGGACCCTGTCACCCACCCAGGAGATCAGATGGGAGTCAGCCATTGCAGCCACGCAGGGAATAAACCAGTGGATGGAAGATATCTCTGTCTGTCTATTACTCTACCTGTCAAATAAAGAAAACAAAAATCTTAAAAAAAAAATGAATGCCCTGTGAAAACATGCATCTGGAAGCCACGTTTTCAAACCTCCAGGGGAAAAACAGCTGCCGAGTGAGAGAGGAACCACGAGCGCTGCCGGTGCTGGTTCACGGGTACCCGGGGCTGACTGCACTGCTCTTTCATGTTCTTCACGGGGCGGAAGACTTAGATTTCCACATCAGAATGCTCAAAGAAGAGTGTCCCATGCCCGGGCCTGCGCTCGCAGCACACGTCACCCTCCTAACATAGCCGGTGGAAGCAGCAATTCTGCTCAGAGCGTTTCAGACCCCTGAGACCTAAGGTGGTGTACACACAGCTTCCTTCTGCAATAGGCGTTACCATTTTCCAACCAACAATCTCTGCCACATTCCTAACTGGGAGCCTCCCTGCATAGCAGGCGGAGGAGGGCAAGGATTAGGGAAAAGATCAGCAGAGACACGGGGTCCTGCACACTGTGGAGTCCCTCTGTGACCCTGAGGGAGCTGTGTCCCCTGAGAGCCTCCCTCCTGCCAACTGGAAAGAAAGGACACTGCTGCCACAGCCTCTCCCCGATGCCGGAAGAAACCCTCAGGGGAGCCTCACAGACGTGGTGCAGATCCCACTCCCAGGGCCTGGTTCCGCTCGGACAAGCCTTGTGACCTTGACTCCTCCCAGACTCCACCGCTCCTTTGTGAAGTGGGGACAATTCTCGCAGGGTTGTTGGAGGAGACAGGAATCACAGAGGGTATTTAGATCAGGCCCCGCTCCTCTCTCCGCTCTGAACCAAGGCTGGCTTATCTCTTCATATTCCAGAAGGTAGTTCTTGAAAGCGAAAGACCTCTAGGGAACTCCTTAAAGGTGGAAATTCTACAAACCACCCGCGGGAAGCCCGGGGCCATCAAGTCTCACTGGGAGACTTAAGGTTTTCAGAAATTCTCAGGTTGGGATATATTACATTCCTGGGGTTTGTAAGAAATACAATTTTACATAAATCCAAAATTTTCTAAAGAAAGAGGACCTATTACTTTCAAACATATTTATGCTAACACATCTAAAACAGGTTACCCTGCCCATTCTCCTCACATGAAGCTCTGAGTAGTTAAATGTGTAACTGGAATTATCTTCCTTGATTCCCGTACTACTTAGATGGTGGCCCCTTTAAGCCAGAGAGGAAGGGGACGGTAGGGGACATTTCATAGATGTTTAGTATGCAGCAGGTCAGGAGGATACAGAAATGGGGGGGGGGGGGTTATTAACGCAGGGACTGAGAACCTAACAGAGCAGAACACTCTGGGTGAACAGGTCAAGGTCCACCCTGAGGACCGCTGTTCTCCCAAACAACCACGGGTCAAACCAGTTCTACAACAGAAACAAGGGCTGGAGAGGAACCTGGGAAGCCAGCGCCCCTCAACCCAAGTGTGGCGACTTTGAACCACCACCAGAGTGCTTTGTGAAAACAAAGACCCCTACGTTGTAGCTCACATTCCCCAAGACTCCAGCTCGTGGGGTAAGCAGCTTCACAATGAATCCTGGGCAGCACTGTGGCGTAGTGGGTAAAGCCGCCACCTGCAGTGCTGGCATCCCATATGGGCACCAGTTGCTCTACTTCCAATCCAGCTCTCTGCTATGGCTTGGGAAAGCAGAAGAAGATGGCCCAAGTGCTTGGGCCCCTGCACTCACATGGAAGACCTGGAAAAGCTCCAGGCTCCTGGCTTCGGATCGGCCCAGCTCCAGCTGTTGAAGCTATTTTGGGAGTGACCCAGTGCATGGAAGACTTTTCTATCTGTCCCTCCCTCTCTGTCTGGAACTCTGCCTCTCAAGTAAATAAAATAAAATCTTTTTTTTTTTTAAAGATATAAACATGACTGTAAAAGTGATTTTATAGTAAACTTCTGTGCTTATTCAATTCAGATTTCCTGTATTTTCCCACAGAACAACCCCAAACGATTTTTCTAGCACCTGCACCGTGCCTGGTACACATCTGGTGCTCTCTCTCAGTACATTCATATGTAACTGAAACTGGAGCACTCCACATGCAAAGGAACAATGCGTATTCCACAGTGGTATTACCAGAAGCCCTTCTGAAATTACTGTGACTTCTGTTATATTCTCAGGAACAGGAAGACTATGACTTTGACAAAAGCAAAGCACTACAATAGAGGTTGATGGTCCTTCAGTAATTGGCCCTTTTCACCAAAAGGGTGGAAATATACTGATCAGAATCATGCATTAATATATAGGTGTACTTCAAAGAATTTGTGAAAAAATGGAATTAAAAGATAAGCTTGAGGCAGGTTTTTGGTACAGTGGTTAAGACACCACTTGACACCTGCATCCCATATCATAGCACCTGGGTTCATGTCCCGGCTCCGTTGCTGATTCCAGCATCCTGCCGAGGCATACCATGACAGGCAGCAGTGACGGCTCAAGTATCTGAGTCCCTGTCACCCACAGACGTAGTCCAACCCACATTGAGTTCTTGGCTTCTGGCTTTGGCCTGGCCCAGCCCTGGCTGTTGTGGGCATTTGGGAAAAGAACCAGCAGTTCTATCTGTCTCTGTTCTTGTCCCTCTCTGCCTTTCAAATAAATAAGAACTTTAACATATTTAAAGGATGTTTATTTTGATGCAGAAAAACCCTGAAACTCATGCATAGTTTTTTTTTTTTTTTTTGACAGGCAGAGTGGACAGTGAGAGAGAGAGAGACAGAGAGAAAGGTCTTCCTTTTGCCGCTGGTTCACCCTCCAATGGCCGCCGCGGCCGGCGCGCTGCGGCCGGCGCACCGTGCTGATCCGATGGCAAGAGCCAGGAGCCAGGTGCTTTTCCTGGTCTCCCATGGGGTGCAGGGCCCAAACACCTGGGCCATCCTCCACTGCACTCCCTGGCCACAGCAGAGGGCTGGCCTGGAAGAGGGGCAACCGGGACAGAATCCGGCGCCCCTACCGGGACTAGAACCCGGTGTGCCGGCGCCGCTAGGCGGAGGATTAGCCTAGTGAGCCGCGGCGCCGGCCTCATGCATAGTTTTTTTGTAATATGCATTTTCATGAACTTTGTGAAGATCCTGCTGGTGCATGGATTTCAAAATTCTTAGCAGCAACATAAACTTTCCTTTCTTTTTTAAAGAATTAATTTATTGGAAAAGTAAAGTGAGAGAGAGAGAGAGAGAGAGAGAGAGAGAGATGTAGATCAAAAAATCTGCCTTCTACTGGCTCACTCCCCAAATGGTCGCAGCAGCCAGGCATAGGCCATGCCACAGCAGCAGCCTGGAACTCCATCTGCCTCTCCCATATATGTGGCAGGGGCCCAAGTATTTGAATCATCTTCTGCTACTTTCCCAGGTGTGCTAGTGGGACTGGAAGCAGAGCAGCTGGGATTCAAATTGGTGTTCTAATATGGAATGCCAGTGTTGTAAGCAATAATGCCATAATGCCAGGCCTGCCCCCTGCTTTTTATTTTATTTTTTTTTAAGATTTATTCATTTTATTTGAAAGGAACAGTAACATACATAGAGAGGGAGAGACAGAGAGAAAGCACTCCCGTCCACTGGTTCACTCTGCAAAGGGCCACAACAGCCAGGCCTGGGCCAGAAAGAAGCCAGGAGCCAGGAATTCCATCCGGGTCTCTCATGTGGATGGCAGGGGCCCAAGTACTTGGGCCATCATCTGCTACCTTCCCAGGTACCCTAGTAGGAAGCTGGATGGGAAGTGGAATAGCTGGGACTCAAACTGGCATCTGATATAGGATGCCAATTTTGTAAGCGGAGGCTTAACCCACTGAGCCACAACCCCAACCCCCTAAATTCTTTCTCTTTTTAAAGATCTATTTATTTATTTATTTGAAAGGCAGAGCATCAGAGAAAAAGAGGGAAAGACACATACATACACACAGGTATCTTCCATCCACTGGTTCACTCTCCAAATGGCATAACAGTCAGGGCAGGGCAGGGCAGGCCAAAACCAGCAGCCAAGAGCTTTATCCGGATCTCCAATGTGGGTGCAGGGCCCCAACCACTTGGGTTACCTTCTGCTACTTTCCCAGGTACATTGGCAGGGAGCTGATTGGAAGTGGAACAGCCAGGACTAGAACCAATGCTCTGGTATGGGATCTTGGACAAGTGGCAGCTTAACTGGATGAGCCACAATGCTGGTCTCCTAAACTTCTTTTAATTCCATTTTCCACCAACTTACATAGAAGAAAATGCCATTATCTTATAGCACAGGTAAGCCACATTTGAAAATTCTATATCACATGCAGTAAAATTCCCTTAGCCAAAATTCTGAAAAGACTTAGCTGTACTTAATTAATTTTTGCATTTTCTATTTTAGCCCGCTGGTGTGCAGCACATTGGTGAGATGGATCTCTGATCTTCAGCAATTTTCCAAGGCAAAGAGATTTGTTATTATATTTTTAATCACATAAGTAATAAAATAACTATCCTAGCTGGATGTAAGATCCCAGGATAAGTTCAATGGTTGACTTGTTTACATTCTTATCCCAACTCAATTAATTGAAATAGAAAAACATTTTCTCATTAAAAAGTACATGGAAGGGACAAAAGAATTCAAGTGAGCTATCAGAATCCTTACCAATGCAATTATCATCTTGTATGAAATCATGAAAAATTATAATTGCAAAATTTCAATTACATGTGAATCTATACTAATACTAATACTAAGAGGGAAATTTCCAAAATGACATTTTACTAATGAAAATTTTTCTTTCTTTTTCTTTTTTTTTTTTTAAGTTTATCTATTTATTTGAAAGGCAGAGTTATAAAGAGGGAGAGGCAGAGGCAGAAAGAGAAAAGTCTTCCCACCTCTGGCTCACTCCCCAAATGGCTGCCAATGGCCAGGGCTGGCCCAGACTGAAGCCAGGAGCCAGGAGCTTCATTTGGGTCTTCCACGTGGGTGCGAGGGCCCAAGCACTTGGGCCATCTTCCACTGCTTTCCCAGGCCATTAGCACAAACTGGATTGGAATACAGCAGCTGGGACTTGAACCAGTGCTCATATGGGATGCCAGCACTGCAGGTGGCAGCTTACCCCATTATGCCACAGCACCAGCCCCCACAAATGAGTTTTTACAGTGATCTTTATTAATTTTATTTTTGGCAACTTCCATTCCTGTATTTATGGAAAATACAAATTGAAAATTAGTTTTTATTGTTAAAGATTTATTTTATTAATTTGAAAGGCAGAGTTACAGAGAGAGAGAGAGGGAGAGAGAGAGAGAAAGAGAGAGATTGATCTTCCAACCTCCACAAATGGCTACAATGGCCAGGGCTGGGCCAGGCAGAAGCCAGGAGCCAGGAGCTGCATCCGGGTCTCCCAAGTGGGTGCAGGGGTCCAAGCACTTGGACCATCTTCTGCTGCTTTCCCAAGTGCATTAGCAAGGAGCTGGACTGGAAGTAGAGCAGCCAGGACTCAACTGGTGCTCACATGGGATGCCAGCATTGTAGGTGGTGCCTTAACCAGCTATACCACAACGCCAGCCCCTAACTTTATTTTTTAAACTTTTCTTTTTATTTGAAAGGCAGAGTGACAGAGAGCGAGACAGTGAGAGAGCGAGCGAGCGAGAGAGAGAGAGAGATCTACTGTATGCTGGTTCACTCCCAATGGCTGCAACAGCCAGGTCTGGACCAGGCTATGTCAGGAGTCAGGAACTTCATCCTGATCTCCCACATGGGTAGCAGAGATCCAAGAATTCAGGTCATCTTCCTCTGCCTTCCCAGGTGAACTAGCGGGAAGCTCGATCAGAAGTAGAGTAGCTGGGACCTAAACAGGCACTCTAACACACATAGGATGCCAATGTCACAAGTGGAGGCTTGAACCACTGAGCCAATGCCGGCACCTGAAGATTAGTTTTAACACATTCAAGGCATGTTCTAGGTAGCCGCAGACAACATAAATTCCTGGGATGAAGAAGATACTCTGCCTGTGCTGTCCAACACGGCAGCCACCAGCCACATGTGTGGCTTAGTACTTGAAATATGGCTGGTATAACTGAAGAACTCACCTACTTTAAATGAGTTTAAATGGCCTCATGAGGGTATTGGCTATCAGCAGCACAGGTTTCGATACTATATTACCCACGAGCACTGCTGAGCATAACTGTTGAAGCAACTTCAGACCTGAAGTTGTAAATACAAATGCCATTGCTGTTGTTAAATCACAACAATTCTACAGCAACCATTTAGTTTCTAACGTCAAAATCCAAATATCAGCTCTTACATAGTCATATCTTCATTATAACATAATGTTTTGCATATCTTTTTTTTTTTTTTTAACAGGCAGAGTGGACAGTGAGAGAGAGACAGAGAGAAAGGTCTTCCTTTTGCCGTTGGTTCACCCTCCAATGGCCACCGCGGCCGGCGCGCTGCGGCCGGCACACCGCGCTGATCTGAAGCCAAGAACCAGGTACTTATCCTGGTCTCCCATGCGGGTGCAGGGCCCAAGCACTTGGATCATCCTCCACTGCACTCCCGGGCCACAGCAGAGAGCTGGCCTGGAAGACAGGCAACCGGGACAGAATCTGGTGCCCCGACCAGGACTAGAACCCGGTGTGCTGGCGCCGCTAGGCAGAGGATTAGCCTATTGAGCCGTGGCGCCGGCCTTTTGCATATCTTTTATTTTAGCACTTCTTTATAAAAAAGAAAACTGTTCTGTTAGTGGTAAAATTACACGCCTCCGTATACTAGTCTACGAGCTCTCTATAACAAATTGGGGAGCTCCGGGGCTTTTGTGTCAAGGTCTACAGTCCTCCTTTTTTATTAGTAAGCCACGGACCAGGGTGAAATACCTTCCAAAGATGCCTCAACAACAGGCTTAGGCAGTAAAAGTGGGCATTCGCTAAAGGTAGGTTTTGGGGACAGAAACTTACCATGACCATTTTCCTTTGTTCATACAGCTTCTGTAACTGGTAGGACTTTTCCTCTGCTTTGATGTAACCTTTCTTCACATCATCGACAGCCTGTCACCAATACAAAGAACAAGAAGAAGGGAATGTAAAAATTATTGTCAAGCACATTCTTGACAAAAATAAAGACACAGGTGCATTTTCAGAAACACTCCACCCACTCGGACCAGCAGCAGCAGCAGTGAACTCTGCAACTCGGGTGTATTTCCTGGGGTGAGGAGTGTCTGACCTGTTCTCAAGGGCTGTTCTAGGTATGTCAGGGTTCTGGTCTCGTGTTCAGAGACTTGAATGCTGGTTAATTTATACATCTGCGAACAATTAAAGAGCACTGAAAGACAGCATATACTATTGTCTAAAAGGTAACAGTGAAGTAGCACAATGTAGGGTGTAGACAGTAAGCGATATATGCTGTCAGAACAGGGTCTCTGCTAATTATGGGTGTCAGGGAAGCATTAGGTGAACCCCTGAGGACAGGCCGAGTAAGAGAACAGCAAGCTGAAGTCAGGAAACAGGAATGGGGGAGGGTGGCAAGTGCTGTGGCATAGTGGGTTAAGGTGCTGCCTGGGACACTGGTCCCCCACTGCTTCCAATCCAGCCCCCTGCTAATGCACCTGCAAGGCAGTGGATGATGGCCCAAGTACCTGGGTTTCCGCCACCTGTGTGGGAGACCTGGATGGGGTTCCTGGCTCCTGACTTTGGCCTGGCCCAGCCCCAGCTGTTGGGGACATTTGGGGAGTGAACCAGAGGATGGAAGATTCTGATCCCCTCCCCTAATCCATTCCTGTGTGCGTGTGTGCGTGTGTATGTGTGTGTGTGACTCTGCCTTTCAAATAAATAACTGAAAAAAGAAAGACAGTGCTGGATAGGTGGGTAAGAACAGATCATGAAGAATTCTAAAAAGCAAGCACAGGAATTTAAAGTAACATAGCAAGGAGCTAAAATAAGCAATAAAAGTTGTTTTCATAAATAAAGATAGTTTTGTGTCTGAATGCCAAATAAACTAAGCTGAAGAGAGAATGAAGTTGGGAGATCAATGATGCTGTGGTACTTTAAGTTAGAAATAACTTCCCTTGGTCTTTTTTTTTTTTTTTTTTTCATTTTTTTTTTTTTGACAGGCAGAGTGGACAATGAGAGAGAGAGACAGAGAGAAAGGTCTTCCTTTGCCGTTGGTTCACCCTCCAATGGCCGCCGCGGCGGGCGCGCTGCGGCCGGCGCACCGCGCTGATCCGATGGCAGGAGCCAGGAGCCAGGTGCTTTTCCTGGTCTCCCATGGGGTGCAGGGCCCAAGCACCTGGGCCATCCTCCACTGCACTCCCTGGCCACAGCAGAGAGCTGGCCTGGAAGAGGGGCAACCGGGACAGAATCCAGCGCCCCAACCGGGACTAGAACCCGGTGTGCCGGCGCCGCTAGGCGGAGGATTAGCCTAGTGAGCCGCGGCGCCGGCCCGCTTGGTCTTTTTTTAAAAAATATTTTATTTATTTGAAAAGCAGAGACAGAAAGAAGCAGAGATCTCCCATCCTCTGGTTCATCCCCTAAATGTCCACAATAGCGAGGTCTGGACCAGCTCAAAGCCAGGACCAGGAACTCAGTCTGGGTCCCACATGGGTGTCAGGGACAAGTACTTGAGCCATCATCTGCTACCTTCCAGGGTGGGCATTACCAAGAAGTTGGAATTGGGAGCAGAGCCTAAAGGCAAACCCAGGCACCTCAACACGCGATGCAGGCATCCCAAACAATAGCTTAACTACAATGCCAAAAGCTGGCCTCAATTTCCCATCGTCTTTTTTTTTTTTTAGCAAACTTTTATTTAATAAATATAAATTTCCAAAGTACAACTTTTGGATTATAGCAGTTTTCCCCCTCATAACCACCCTCCCACTCTCAAACCATCTCATCTCTTACTCCCTCTCCCATCCCATTCTTCATTAAGATTCATTTTTTAATTATCTTTATATACAGAAGACCAACTTATTATATACTAAGTAAAGATTTCAACAGTTTGCACCCACACAGACACACAAAGTATAAAGTACTGTTTGAATACTAGTTTTACCATTAATTCGCATAGTACAACACAGTAAAGACAGAGATCCTACTTGGGGAGTAAGTACACATTGACTCCTGTTGTTAACAATCAATGCTTTTATTTATGATGTCAGTGATCACCCGAGGCTCTTGTCATGAGCTGTCAAGGCTATGGAAGCCTCTTGAGTTCACAAACTCTGACCTTATTTAGACAAGGCCATAATCAAAGTGGAAGTTCTCTCCTCCCCTCAGAGAAAGGTACCTTCTTCTTTGTCCCATCGTCTTTTAAGGGAAACTAGCTGGCTAACAGAATGTGTTCGGGATTGAAGTAAAGAGACAGTTCCACTTCCACCTCTGTCACCTCCCACGATGCACCTGAGTAAGTGACTGAAGCCTTCTCCCTACTCTGAAAAACAGGAAAAATTCTCATCTCGTAGATGGGCAACAAAAGGAGCTAATGTTAGGAGCTGTGTAAAGCACACACAGTCAGTGGTATCACTCAGCTGCTACATTCTTCCAAGAATCACATCAGGATATCTGTGTCCTGCCGGGGGCTGCCTGAGGAATAGTTCACAGGGCGGAAGCTCACTTCAGCACGGCAGTTGCGTTGGCAGTTGTGTTCACGGAGAACTGCTGTGCAACGTGCTGAAGAGGAAGGCCAACACCCAGCTACTTATCACCAGTACACTGAGCTGCTCCGGGCAACTTTAAACCAGCCGCGAACAGCCAGGGCAGAGGTACAGTGGGGGAGCTAAACAAACACGCTCTCTGCAGTTTCCCATGCAACTTGAAACTGTTAGGTAGCTTGGGAAAAGGGTTTTACAATTCTTTTTCTGATGACCAATAAAAATAGCATGTTTGTGTTTTGCTCACCCAGAACTGGGTCTGAGTCATAACATACTTGAATATTTGATGGACATTTTCCTAGGACAGAGGTGGGTTTCAGGGATTATCTAGTAACGCTTTTTTTTTTTAAGATTTATTTTTTCATTCATTCATTCATTCATTCCAAAAGCAGATTTACAGAGAGAGAGAGAGAGAGACCGACCTTCCATCCACTGGCTCACTCCCCAAAATGCCACAAAGGCTGGGGCAGTCAGGACAAACTTAGGTACCGAGAACTCCATCTGAGTCTCCCACATGGGTGCAGGGGCCCAGGCACTTGGCCATCCTCTGCAGCCTTCCCAGGTGCATTACCGGGGAGCTGGATCGCTGCAGAGCAGCTGGGACTACAGCTGGCGCTCATGAGGGATACTGGCATAGCAGGTGGTGGCTAAACCTCCTGCACCACACAACAGCCCCAGACTCCAGCAACTCTAAATGAATTCTTTTTCATGTGCAACAGTAACAATGTACTCTTTTCTTTTAAATGGAAAAAAATCTACTGGGGGTGGGGTGAGAGAGCTGGTGTTTCTACTGACTGGTTCACTCCCTGAATACTTGGAAAGGCTGGGGCCAGAGCTTGAGCCAGGAGCTGGGAATGTAATCCAGGTCTCCCATGTACCCACCTACTTCAGCCATCACCACTGCCTCCCAGGGCCTGCATTAACAGGACGCTGGGGCCAGCAGCCAGAGCCACAAATCAAATCTAGGTACTCGGATGAGGGATACAGGAATGTTACCTTCTAGGCCGAAGGCCCATTCCTGCTGTTTCATTTCTCATTAAGATTACATGGCTTGATAAAGTATCATTATGCTAGAAGTCTTTTTTCCTTAATTAACTTTTTTTATTAAAGCAGATGTGCTCATTTAAAAAACAAACAGTACTAAAAGGCTCCTAATGTGCAAACTGTTGATTTAACAACAACAACAACAAAAGGCTCCTAATAAAAAAAGTGTCTTGATCCCAGAGCTTTATTCCACAAAGGCTACTGCTTCAAAGCACTCCAGTTTTTAAAGATATTCCTTCCATAATTCTAAATGTCATGCTTATACTGATAAATCCTGACTTATCACTGTTGACTTGCTGTGTTAAAAAAATCCTGCTAAGCTTCCTTGTACCACTGACTTCCTCTTTCTCCCACAACCTATCAATACAAATATTAAACCAACACTCAGTAATTATTTTTTTTAAAAGACTTATTTATTTATTTGAGAGGCAAAGTTACAGAGAGAGGTCTTCCATCTGCTGGTTCAGTCCTCAAATGGCCACAATGGCTGGAGCTGGGTCGATCTGAAGCCAGGAGCCAGGAGCTTCCTCCAGGTCTCCCACATGGGTGCCGGGGCCCATGGATTTGGGCCATCTTCTACTGCTTTCCCAGGCCATCAGAGAAGTGGATCAGAAGTGGATTAGCCCTTACTTAATGTATACTAAGCTGATCTTCTGTATATTAAGATAATCGAAATGAATCTTGATGTGAATGGAAGGGGAGAGGGAGTGGGAAAGGGGTAGGTTGTGGGTGGGAGGGACGGTATGGGGGGGAAGCCATTGTAATCCATAAGTTGTACTTTGGAAATTTATATTCATTAAATAAAAGTTAAAAAAAAAAAAGAAAGAAGTGGATTAGCTGGGACTCGAACCAGTGCTCATATGGGATACTGAAGCCACAGGCAGAGACCCAACCTGCTATACCACAGTGCCAGATCCAAGTAATTATTATGATAAATACATAAACATTATTAACAACTAAGCCATGTACTGTATTAGGACTTCTTTCTTGTATAATTTTTGTTTTCTACTTCATGTTTTGGGGTTTTTTTTAAGGTTACTGGTACTTTATTTTTTAAAAAGTTTTATTTACTTATTTATTCAAGTGTTTGTTTCTTTTCATCTCCCTAAATACCGCCAAAAGGCAGGGCTGGGCCAAGGCTAAGGCAGAAGCCTAAGACTCCATCTGGTCTCTCATGTGGGTGGCAGAAGTTCAAGTACTTGAGCCATCTTCTGCTTCTCGGGGTGTGCATTCATAGGAAGCTGGGTTGGAAGCGGAGGAGCAGGACTGGAACTGGCACTCTGATATGGGACGCAGGTGTCCCAAGCCTGTGCCAAATGCCCATCTCCCATTACCAACTTTTCTCCACAATAGCCAAATACCAAAATTCCTCTCAACTCATTCATCTTCTAAAAACTGAATTGTCATCTACTGTGATATACTCCCCTGTTCTCTTTGTTCTTTCAAGTGCACGGCTTTTACAATTCTGTCAGTCATCTTAATGAGTTTTCAGGAAAGAACAGTTTAACTGTGTATACAGTCGGCCAGGCTGCACCAAATGTAAATCATATAAACTACCACAAGTTTCTACCTTACTCATTTTCTTAAGGTCAAGGCTCATTACCACCTAATAGCTATATTTCACCAGTCTAAGGTACACATTATTTCACATTTTAGCATCTCTGAACATGGGATGCATCTTACATTCAATAATACATCAGTTTAATTGGCAGGCTTTTTTTTCTTTCCCAGCAAGAGATAAAATATTGGGACATCTTATAGCTGATACATCTTAAAATCAATGATGATCCCATCCTCAAGATACAGGATACCAAAAAAATATAACTAAATTAAGAGAAAATTTAATATTATTCTCCAAAGACACAATCATTTACCTACTTAGTGAAAACTCACTTGAGCTTTGTACACTGTTGGTGGTGATGTGAAATAGTGTAGTCACTGTGGGAAACAGAATAGTGGTTCCTCAAAAAATTGAAAATAAAATCACCACATGACTCAGTAATCCCACTTATTGAAAAAAAGATCTCAAAGAGATTATCTGCACACTCAGTTCATGGAGCATTATTCACAATAACTAAGAGGTAGAAGCAGCCCCAGCGTCCACCCACAGACGGATGGATAAGCAAACTGTGCTGTATACACACAGTAATACTAGTCTCAAAAAGGAAGGAGACCTTGTGATACAACTACAACATGGATGAACCTTGAGGGCATTATACTAAATGAAATGAAAGTATACTAAATATACTTAATTATACAATCACAAAAAAGACAAATACTGCATGATTCCACCTACATTAAGTATCTAAAGTAGGGCCCGGTGTCATGGCATAGCGGGTAAAGCTGAAACCTGCAGTGCTGAATCCTGGCTGCTCCACTTCTGATCCAGCTCTCTGCTATGGCCTGAGGAAAGCAGTGAAAGATGGCCCAAGTCCTTGGGCCCCTGCACCCATGTGGGAGACCCGGAGGAGGCTCTTGGCTCCTGGCTTTGGATTGGCCCAGCTCTAGCTATTACAGCCAGTTGGGGAGTGAACCAGCGGATGGAAGACTTCTCTCTCTCTCTCTCTCTCTCTCTGCATCTGGCTCTCTGTGACTCTGCCTTTCAAGTAAATAAATCTTAAAAAAAAAAAAAAAAAAGCAAGCAAGCAGGCATACTATTAAAAAAATAACAATAGTATCTAGAGTAGTGAAATTCATAGAGGGAAAAAAAATGGTGGTTGTCAAGAGTGGAGAAGTGCGGGAAATGAGGAGCTGCTGTGTGACAGGCACAGAGTTTTGGTTTTGCCAGATGAAAAAGCTCCGGAGATCAGTGTATGACAGGGAGAACATGTTTTACACTACTGAATATACTTAACTGTACATTTAAAAATAGTCAGATGGTAAAAGAAAACTCATCAAATGTTGTGCTTTAGATAAATAGAGTTTACTGCATGTCAGTTATTCCCTCAACAAATCCGTTTAAAAAGTCATGTAAGGCAACAGGAAATATCCAAAGAGATGCTGCTATAAGAGACACAGCTTTTCTATATACCTAAATACTTCATTTTTTAAAAAAAGATTTATTTATTTACTTGAAAGGCAGAGTTATAGAGAGAGGGTGACACAGAGAGAGAGAGGTCTTCCATCTGCTGGTTCACTTCCCAAATGGCTGCAATGGCTGGCGCTGGGCCGGTCCGAAGCCAGGAGCCAAAAGCTTCTTCCAGGTCTCCCATGTGGATGCAGGGGCTCAAGTACTTGGGCCATTATCTACAGCTTTCCCAGGCTGGATTGGAAGTGGAGTGGCCAGGACTCAAATGTGTACCTATATGGGATGCCAGTGCCACAGGTGGCGGCTTCAGCAGCTAAGCCACAGTGCTGGTCTCAGTTCATCTTTTTAGTATAGCTTTTACAATTCAAAAAGCAACTTCACATGTTCTCCCTAATTTAAATTTTGATACTCATTAAAAAAAAAAATCCCAACAACTGTGAGACAGTATTATTCCCCTTTAGCAGATCAGAAAACAGATCCCAGCAAAGCTATGCTAAGGATTTATCCAATGCAGACCTTGTACTTGAACCAAACAGTCTGATTTCTAGTTAATGATTTTGTCAGTTCAACAATACAAAGAAAAAAAGTCTATTCATAATATTAACAAAAATATAAAGCATTTGGGAATTAATTTAAGGCACTGTATGTAAAACACGGAACTACAGAACTTTATTTGAGGAGTAGAGGGTGGGCACTGTGGTACAGCAGGTTCAGCCTCTGCTTGGGACACCGGACGTACCATGGGACTGCCAGTTCTAGTCCCAGACCCTCTACATCCAACCCAGCTTCCTGCTAATGTGCCTAGGAGGCAGCAAATGATAGCCTAGCAGTTTGGGTTCCTGTCACTCACATGGAAGACCCGAAAGGAGTTCCTGGCTCCTGGCTTTGGCCTGGTCCAGTCCTGGCTGTTGCAGCATTTGGTTAGTGAACCAGTGGATGGAAGACTTTTCTTTCCCTATCTCCCTTTCTCCATTGCTCTGCCTTTCAAATAAATAAACACATCTTTAAAAACCTGAAACAACTGCTTATTTAAAAAATGAACAGGGGCCAGTGATGGAAAAGGGTAGAGGGCAGACGGTAAAGCCACCACCTGTGATGCTGGCATCCCATATGGGAGCTGGTTCTAAAAGTGGCCACTCCACTTCCAATTCAGCTCCCTGCTGATGTGCCTGGGAAAGCAGTGGAAGATGGTTTCCTGTACCCATGTGGGAGACCCGGAAGACATCTCTCCCTCACTCTCCCTCTCCTTCTGTAACTGCCTTTCAAAGATTTTTAAAAGATTTTTTTTAATTTTAAAAAATGTTTTTAAAGATTTATTTATTTATTGGAAAGGTAGAATTACAGACAGATAGAGGGAGAGACAAAGGTCTTCCATCTGCTAGTTCACTCCCCAAATGGCTACAACGGCCAGAGCTCGGCCGATCCAAAGCCAGGAGCCAGAAGCCAGGAGCTGCTTCCAGGTCTCCCACACGGGTAGAGGAGCCCAAGCACTTGGGCCATCTTCCACTTCTTTCCCAGGCCATAGCAGAGAGCTGGATCGGATGAGGAGCAGCCGGGACTAGAACTGGATGCATATGGGATGTCAGTGCTGCACACTGAATCTCAGCTTGCTATACTACAGTGCCGGCCCCAAGACAGGTACTCATAAAACTGGGAACAGATGGCCCACAGGAGATGGTGATGGTGAATAGTAGTCCCAGAATGACAGCTGTGCACCAATACAGAGGGCCAGCAGCTCAGCCTGGGACAGCCCAGAAGATTCCATGGAAGGCTTTTTCAGAAAGTGGGGACTGATGAAATACCCAATGAGTCTGAATATCTTTAGAGGAGAGTTAGACAACTGGTGCAGTGAATGGAGCTAAATGAATTATAAGTACACAGGAAATTAAGGAAATGGAAAAGAAAAGCAACCATGAGCTGAGAGGTGGCCACCCAGCTTAGCAGTGAAGACGCTGGCTAGGATGCTCAGCCCCTCTATGAGTACCTGGCTTCAATTCCCAGCAGTGATGAGGCTCAACTAATTGAGTTCCTGCCTCCCATACAGGAGGCCTGGATTGAATTCCTGGCTTCTAACTTTGGTTCTGCCCAGCCCCACTGTAGGCATTTGAGGGAGGAACTAGCAGATGGGAACTCTGTCTCTTTCCCTTTGTCTCTCAAATAAATAAGTAGATAAATTTTAAAAAAAGTGAGGAAAAACAAAATGTAAAGCAAGTGAAAAATAACAATATAAATTAAATAGTGCTGCTGACTACAGATCTTATAAATATCTATAATTTGACTATATTAAGGGGATGGCAGATGTGCAGCAGTGTGGTTATGTGGCAGGAATGGGGGAGAACAAGGGGCTAGCACCTCATGTTCAGTAGTGGAAAATTGAGAGATACTGCTTGAATCTGAAAAATTACATAATCAAGGTATAACAGAGACACAAAAGTAAATATCAAACATAACAAACAACTACAGGAAACACAGCTAAAAGAGGTGAAAGTGATTACCTATGGGGGAGACCAGGGAAGGTGGGGCAGCTACTATTTTGCATAATAAACGATGAACCAGTTGATGCTTTAAACTCTATGTATAGACAACACCGATGAAAAAATTTCAAACAGGTACACAGTCATTTCCTATCACAAAAATTAGAATAAATTTTTTTAAACTTTATATCTTTACTATTTTTTTTTTTTTTTTGACAGGCAGAGTTGACAGTGAGTGAGAGAGAGACAGAGAGAAAGGTCTTCCTCTTGCCGTTGGTTCACCCTCCAATGGCCGCCGCGGCCAGGACGCTGCAGCCGGCGCACTGCGCTGATCTGAAGCCAGGAGCCAGGTGCTTCTCCTGGTCTCCCATGGGGTGCAGGGCCCAAGCACTTGGCCATCCTCCACTGCACTCCCTGGCCACAGCAGAGAGCTGGCCTGGAAGAGGGGCAACCGGGACAGAATCCGGCGCCCTGACAGGGACTAGAACCCGGTGTGCCGGCACCGCAAGGCGGAGGATCAGCCTAGTGAGCCGCGACGCCGGCTGTATATCTTTACTTTTAAAATGTATCTAACTTTTGTGAAATGGGAGAGAATATTTTATAAATTTATCTCAGACCCAGGAACAAAGTGAATTACCCAAGAATTCACCCTGGACTGGCAAATTACCAACTACACACAAACACACAAACAGGGGAAAAAAAAAAACAAAACTAAAACCAAAGCAGGCTGACAGGGAAGATCAGTTCACCCACCTGATGAAAGAAGTATGTAACAGCAAGGTCGTTGTCATTTAAGAGGATCTCTTCTTCTGTCGTGAAAAGCCACTTGCGAATGGTCAGGCAGGTGCCTGGCACAGCTGATGTATAGTTCTGGACGTAAAGCTTATGAGGAAACTCATTAGGTGCCAGCTTGCGTACTAAAGAAAAGACACAACAAAGAACGCTAGATGGAAAACAAGTGTAAGGAGTTTTCCTAGTAAAAACTCTGTGAGGCAGATCGAGTGATAGGTAGGTCACCATTACTGGAACAGCCGCTCCCGCACACCAAGGAGCCCTGCCTTGGGAGCACAACACAGCCATCTGACCAGCGAGATCTCTCCCTCCCGTCTGGCTGTGGCCAGGCAGGCCGCAAATGGACTGAAACCTACCACTTACACGGCAGATCCCTCAGCTAACAGGATGACTTGGCAAGCGCTTCCAACTCAAATTCAGTGAATTTGATCTGCTTATCTGGAAAGTTACAGCTGACGTCCACTCAAGGTCTGTAGAGCAAGCCCCTCCTCTTGCCCAGCTCTGGGGCGGTCAGCCTCTCCTGCAGCGAGGCTCAATGCACGGCTGCACTGCCAATAGGTGAGAGGCTCTCCCACCCCAACCCCAAAACCCCGAGGCGTTCATCAAGGTGGAAGTGTCCCGGGAGCAACATTACTTCCTTTTCCTGTAAGTGCACAAGCAGCACAAAACACTACCACTTTCTTTTTTTTTTTTTTTGGAGACACTACCACTTTTAATCTCTATGTTGCTTTTCTCTGGAAAGCCTGCTTTCCTCTCTTGATGTTTACTTGGCTTTGTATCAGGGCAAAAGACCAACTTACTAATCTCCCAAGTTTTAGAAAGTAAAACTAAAGCTTAGAGAAGGATAAGATTAGAACCCAAGTGTCCTGGTTCCCCAGCAATCCTTTGTAGCATAATTTACATCTGCGTAAGTAAGCTGTTCAGAGTTGGGAAGAACAAGGAGATGACTGCTTTGTGGGGGATTCAAAGTTGTTCTACCTCCAGCTGGGGTGGCAAGGCAACCCAAATCTATCGAGCTCTCCCCATTTCTGGGATGAGGAAGGTTTGGTCAACCAATATTATCTGTGGCATTTCTGATCTTAGCTGATTGTGTGTGTGTGTGTGTGAAGGAGACCCATAAACCTTAGGAAATCTATGTCAGTAGCAGCAAACCCTCAGGCCCCCTTCGTCTTTGCGAACTCTATGCAACCAATATGATTACCATCCCTAGCTTTTATAAAACACAAGAGAAACTTCCTGTTAACATGCAATAAAATTTCCTAGAAATATGAACTCTATTCACATGGAATCTTAAATATATTTATTGAAACAAGCTTTTAAGCAAAAATCTCTTAACTTCTGGAAACAAAAAGCCACTCAAATAAAAATCTTTACAAAAAGCAAAAGGGACACTAAAACCACTTGTAACTAAAATAGTAAGTCCTATCTTTTTAAGGCTATTTTTTGGGAATATGTGAATTCTGGACCTCGCATGAAGATATATGGTTCAGTGCTGGGCATCACCTCTATGTACTCACACACGAGGAGAAACGGACCACAGTGATCAGACCCCCTATGACCTGGGCTCAGTGAGATCTGCCTGGCCTACCTGCTGGAAGCAGTCCAAACGAGTGGGACATCCCCTCCAGACAGTTATCAGTACAAAATACCCCCCAAAGAATATTTCATATTAACCACTGACACTTACCAAAGGAATGATTGATCACTTCAAATAAGGCAAAGTAATTCACTGTGGTGCTGTCCATGCCAACCTTTGCTGCAATAGCCTAAAGTGTAAACAGGAAAACAAACTCAGACGATGCTGTGGAAAAGGCAGGTGTGTGCAGGTGGAGGGGGAAGTGAACGGTTCTCCCGTCCCGGCTTCATAAAAACCGAGCCTGCTGGATGAGTACACGCAGGCATGCGCAAGTATGAAAGACAAGGGGAAGAGCCACACTTACGAGCTCCTTCCTACTAAGCTGATAACTGTCTCCTTATAACACCTGCTTTCCTCTCGGAAATGCGGCTTCACATGTGACCACAGGTCTTTCTTAACATAAATTACAAGAAGTGTGCTTAACAGGACAGACCTTAAAAAGAACACATTTTTTAAATAACTACTTCACATACTTGGTCTACATTTAATATAGGTAATTAACACACAAGATCTGTATCTCTGATTCTTTTTCTTCCTTTTAAAGATTTTATTTATTTATTTATTTATTTGAGAGGTAGAGCTACAGACAGTGAGAGGGAGAGACAGAGAGAAAGGTCTTCCTTCCGTTGGTTCACTCCCCAAATGGCCGCAACGGCCAGAGCTATGCTGATCTGAAGCCAGAAGCCAGGTGCTTTTTCCTGGTCTCGCACATGGCTGCAGGGGCCCAAGGACTTGGGCCATCTTCTACTGCTTTCCCAGGCCACAGCAGAGAGCTGGATCGGAAGGGGAGCAGCCGGGACTAGAACTGGTGCCCATATGGGATGCCGGTGCTGCAGGTGGAGGATTAACCTATTGAGCCACGGCACCAGCCCCTATCTTTGATTCTTGAACTCAAAATGACATTTGTCAATTTTATTCAGGCTTCACAAATATTTTTATTTATTTTCCAATAATCTACATCCTAGGCTGGGGACATTAGATAGCTTCATTTCCTGAGAATTACCATAATCACAAAACCCATATGAAAATAGCAACAACAGAGGCATATTAAACAAGGAAAAGTTCCTTCTCCCTTGGAACTAAGGTCCTAACATGACAAATAAAAAAGAAATTAACAGACTCCATGGGGAAATTAATGAAAATTGAAATTACACACAAACAACAATAAAGCACAAACCAAAAAACGCAGTAGTAACAAAATTCTTTTTCAAGATTAATTTTGGTATTAGTTGAATCAGATATCAGCACTTCAGTAAACCTAATATCCTTTCTTCCCATATCTGCTCAAACTGTCAGGCCTAGGTTAATCCCTGCAATGATGTAGGCATTGAAAATTACCAGTGTTAGAAATTACCATTCCATACCATTCTAGATAGAAACTGGAATGATCCAAAAATTCAGAAAATGGCTTCCAGCTAGAAGTCTTAGTAACACAGAATGAGAATATATATATAGGTATGTATGTATGTGTGTGTGTGTGTATATATATATATATATATATACACCCTCAGGTTTTTTGGGGGAAAAAAAGCAAATAAAAGATCAGCAAGCAACCTGTAGGACAGCATTTTCCTTGCAGTTACTACAGTACATAATTACAGGAATGCTTGAGTCTTACACATATCCTGTGCCACAGAATACATCAGATGTATAAACGTATGGGTATGTGCTACAAAGGAGACGAAATCATTAATACCTAGGAACTTGGGGGCTGGCGCTGTGGCACAGAGGGTTAACACCCCGGCCTGCAGCACTGGCATCCCATATGGGCACTGCTTTGAGACCCGGCTGCTCCACTTCTGATCCAGCTCTCTGCTGTGGTCAGGAAAGGCAGTAGAAGATGGCCCAAGTCCTTAGACCCCTGCACCCATGTGGGAGACCCAGAAGAAGCTCCTAGCTCCTGGGTTCAGATTGGCACAGCTCTGGCTGTTGGGGCCATTTGGAGAGTGAACCAGCTGATGGAAGACCTCTCTCTCTCTCTGTCTCTCCTCTCTGTGTAACTCTTTCAAATAAATAAATAAATCTTTAAAAAAATACTTAGGAACGTGCTTGTCTCCCTGAAAATCCTAATCAAGTTAGGATTAAAGATAAATGAGGGGGCTGGAGCCGTGGCACAGTAGGGTAAGCCTCCACCTGCAGTGCTGGCATTCCATATGGGGACCAGTTCAAGTCTTAGCTGCTCCTCTTCCAATCTAGCCCTCTGCTATGGCCTGGGAAAGCAGTGGAAGATGGCTCAAGTGCTTAGGCCCCTGCATCATGAAGGAGACCTGGAAGAAGTTCCTGGCTCCTGGCTTCAGAATGGCCTGGTTCTGGCCATGCGGCCATTTGGAGAGTGAACCAGCAGGTAGAAGACCTTTGTCTTTGTCTCTCCCTGTCTCTGTCTGTAACTCTACCTGCCAAATAAATAAATAAAATATTTTTAAAAAAAAGAAAAAAGAAAAATAAATGAAAAGGGCCTACAAGTAATGACCGTACTCAGCACCCAGCCCATAATCTTTAATACCATTTCTCATTAGAAGGAATGAGGACTCCTTGGAGAAGGGGTTTATTCTAGATCCAAGGTAGGGAATAATATAAATATAATATACAGATGAGCTTGGGACATCCTGTTATACCCAAAAACAAGGATGCTATCACAGACTAACGGGCTGAATCAAGGCATACAGGACGGGTGGTGGTTGGCCTGGTGGCTAAGATGGTGGTATCCCATGCTGGAGTACTGGGGTTCCACATCTGGCTCTGGCTCCTGACTGCAGCTTCCAGCTACTGCACACCTTTAGGGGCGGCAGTGAAAGCTCAAGTGAATGGGCTCCTGCCACTCATGTGGGCGACCTGGATTGCATTCTTGGCTCTCAGTTTCAGCCGGCCCAGCCCCAGCTGCAGCAGGCATTCTGGGAGTGAACCCCAGCAGATAGGGGAGGTGGCCCTCTCTCTCTGCCTTTCAAAAAAAAAAAAAAAAAAAGGCACACAGGAGCAGTCTTGAAGCAATTTCTGCTGGCCAAAGGCCAAAGATGGACAATTTGAGCATTAAAGAGATAATGCATGCTACTGATTAAACCATACTGAGTTTTTAAAGCCCATGTGATACTAAAAAAAAAAAATTATCTTATTGGATCATTGTTGGAATTAACTAGAACACCAATTATTTACTATGGAAATTGACAATAAGAAAGAATTAAATATTTATCCTCTCCTACAACTGCATTTCAGGATAACACAAAAGTCTTAGTTGATAAGAAAAAGTTATGTACAGCTAACAAGTATAGAGAAATGACAGAATCACAAACTCTGCAACATTTAATGAAATCAGTGGTTTAGACAACAATCATCAATGGATACAGCCATCTGATAAACGATCAAAGAGGAACTTCAAGATCAACTTATCCTTACCCAAACCTTCTGATGAATCTTAGTACCAATAAAAGTGGGATAACCAGATACTGTGTATCTCCTGTTGAGAACCAATAAATACAAAATATACAATACTAATTTGAAAGTATTTTTAGCCAGAAAGCAGAATCTGAACCTAATGAAGTCTTTTTTTTTTAAAGATTTAATTATTTATTTGAAAGTCAGAGTTACACAGTGAGAAAGTGAGAGGCAGAGAGAGAGACAGAGAGAAAGAGGTCTTCCATCTGCTGGTTCACTCCCCAATTGGCCACAACGTTGGGCCAGAGCTGCGCCAATCCGAAGCCAGGAGCCAGGAGCTTCTTCTGGGTCTCCCACGTGGGTGCAGAGGCCCAAGGACTTGGGCCATCTTGTACTGCTTTTCCAGGCCATAGCAGAGAGCTAGATCGGAAGTGTAGCAGCCGGGACTTGAACCGGCACCCATATGGTATGTCGGCACTGCAGGCAGCGGATTTACCTGCTAAGCCACAGCGCCAGCCCCCTAATGAAGTCTTTAGAATAAACTTTTACTTACAGAAAATACAGATAAAAGGACATATTAGATGATATTACGGGGGCTGGCATCTGGCCCAACAGTGAAGAAACAGCAGGGGGTGCCTATACCCATATCAGAAGGCCTAACCGGAGCCCCAGCCACTCCACTTTCAGTTCAGCTTCCGGGTAGTGTACACAGTAGAAGGCAGCGGATGAAGGCTTAAGCACTGGGGTCTCCACCACATGTGAGAACCAGATTGAGTTCTAGGCTACTCACTTTGGCCGGGTTCAGCCCTGGCTGTTATGGGCATTTGGGGAGTGAACCAGCCAATGGAAGATCTCTCTCTCTGTCTCTGCTTTTCAAATTTAAAAAAATAAATAAATGGAGGCTGGTGCTGTGCCATAGTGGGTAAGATCGCTGCCTGCAGTACCTGCATCCCATATGGATGCCAATTTAAGTCCTGGCTGCTCCACTTCCAATCCAGCTCTCTGCTGTGGTCAGGAAAGGCAGTAGAAGATGGCCCAAGTCCTTAGGCCCCTGCACCCACGTGGGAGACCCAGAAGAAGCTCCTAGCTCCTGGGTTCAGATCGGCACAGCTCTGGTTGATAGGGCCATTTGGAGAGTGAACCAGCGGATAGAAAACTTCTCTCTCTCTCTCTCTCTCTCTCTCTCTGCCTCTACCTCTCTATAATTCTGCTTTTCAAATAAATAAACAAATCTTTTTTTTTTTTTTTTTTTGACTGGCAGAGTTAGACAGTGAGAGAGAGACAGAGAGAAAGGTCTTCCTTTCCGTTGGTTCACCCCCTAAATGGCCGCTACGGCCAGTGCACTGCGCCAACCCGAAGCCAGGAGCCAGGTGGAGTAGTGGCAGATGGCCCAAGTTCTTGGGCCCCTGCACCCATGTGGGAGACCCAGAGGAGGCTCCTGGCTCCTGGCTTCAGATTGGCTCAGCTTCAGCTGTTGCAGCCATTTGGGGAGTGAGCTGGCAGATGGAAGACCACTCTGTCTCTGTCTCTGCCTCTCAAATAAATAAGTAAATAAATAAATCTTAAAAAAAAAAAAAAAAAAAAGAGAGAGCAATGGGGCCAGCTGTGTGGTATAGTGGGTAAGGCCACCACCTGTAGTGCCGGCATCCCATATGGGCACTGGTTCAAGTCCCTGCTTCCTCCTGGTCTCCCATGCAGGTGCAACGCCCAAGCACTTGGGCCATCCTCCACTACCTTCCCAGGCCTCAGCAGAGAGCTGGACTGGAAGAGGAGCAACAGGGACAGAATCCGGCACCCCAACTGGGACTAGAACCCGGAGTGCCGGCACCGCAGGCGGAGGATTAGCCAAGTGAGCCGTAGCGCTGGCCAAATAAATAAATCTTTAAAAAATATATATAAATAAATAAATGACACTATAACGGCAGGAGTCTGGTGTGGCAGTGAAGATGTCACTCAGGATGTCGCATCCCATATTGGAGGGCTCAGGCTTGAGTCCCAGCTCCACTGCTGAGTCCAGCTTCCTACTAACAGTCACCCTGAGAGAGAACCAGGTAATGGTTCAAGCATCCTGGTCCCAGCACCCACATGGAAGACCCTGATAGAGTTACCAGATTCTGGCTTCAGCCTGGCCCAGCCTCAGCTGTTGTAGGCACTTGGGGAGTGAATCAGCAGATGGAAGATATTTGTCTATCTATCTGTCTGTCTTCCTGTCTGTCTCTCTACCTTCCAAATAAAATGAAAACAAATAAATAAATTTTAAAAATTGATGATACTGTAAGGAAACAAACAGATTAATTCAGAATGTGGGACATTCCAGAGGACAGTGACCCAAAACCTGCAACAAAACAATGGCATGAAAATAGAAGTTAGAGGGGGGAAGCAAAATGGGGGCAGGTGCTGTTGTGTAGTAGGTTAAGCCTTTGTCTGCGGCGCTGGCGCCCATATGGGATGCCAGTACTGCAGGTGGTGGCTTTACCTGCTGTGCCACAGCGCTTGTCCTGTGAGCTTTTTTTACAATTAAAAAAAGGAGGAGTTCATCACAACCACTACAATTTGGGATATTTAAATGCATCTTTCTTTCAAAGAGGGCAAAATACTTTCACATTAATAAAAATGAAAATAGCAAATATCTAATAAACTTATTGCCACATTGCTCTAAGCACTCTATACGTTATTAACTCATTTAATCTACGCCTCTTCAGTTTCTTTACACCATCCAATGTCAAGTCTGCTTGTTCCAGTTCAATTTACCTGATACACCTGGTCTGTAGTACTGTTCTTTTTCACCCTGACTGTCACTGTTGTTCCATCTGGCAATGCTACTCTCAGCTCCACGTCGGACACACCGTTGTAGTTCTGCGAGAAAAGACAGAGAAAGAATTTATGACCCGGGATGTTCCCCACTCTCCCTGTAACAAGCTAACTAAATAATAACCTAAATGCCTGATAGACAGGAAGTGAGTTTCAGTGAAAAGGAGGAAAAAATGATACCTAAACGTCAGTAACATTTGTTTAGGCTTAGGCTGCAGCAAAAGGTAACTTGTGAGGAGGCCAGAAAGGAAAGAAACACGCTGAGGCCAACTGCTCTCATTTCAGCAGCGAAAGCTTGTGTGCAGCAGTTTAGTGAGGCTTTCTGGGTCACTTCCATCACTCCCTTCAGATCTTACAAATGAGAGAAGAAAACAACCAAGGCACCAGCTTCAACAAATACTCTCAGGTTTTAATGGTAGGCGGTACAGACTGGCTCAAGGCGTATCCCAAATCCCTCTCTGAACTCAAATAATCAGGATACCTTTGAAAGGACAAACAGATGAGACCCAAGGATCTGAGTCTGAAGTCCAATTTTTTTCCTAGCAAAGAGGAAATGATTCTTATTCTCTTTTATTCCAAAGAAATACTCCTATTAGAGGATTAACACATTCCTCTAACAGAACTTTGGCCTTGTAATTTTTATTAGAGAGAAACAACTATTCAGGAGTAATTCCATCTTCATTTCCCACTTAAAAAAAAGCACTGGAGGGGCCGGCACTGTGGCGTAGTGGGTAAGGCCACTGCCTGTGGTGCCGGCATCCCATATGGGTGCCAGTTCAAGTTCTAGCTGCTCCATTTCCAATCCAGCTCTCTGCTGTGGCCTAGGAAAACTTGGAGGATGGTCCAAGTTCTTGGGTCCCTGCATCCACATGGGAGACCCAGAGGAGGCTCCTGGCTCCTGACTTCGGACTGGCTCAGCTCCAGCTATTGCAGCCATTGGGGGAGTGAACCGGCAGATGGAAGACCACTCTGTCTCTGCCTCAAAATTAAATAAATAAATAAATAAATAAATAAATCTTTAAAAAAAAAGCACTGGGACCAGCTGTGTGGTATAGTGGGTAAGGCCGCCACCTGCAGTGCCGGCATCCCATATGGGCATGGTTCAAGTCCCGGCTGCTCCACTTCTGATCCAGCTTTCTGCTATGGCCTGGAAAAGCAGAAGATGGCCCAAGTCCTTGGACCATCTATACCCACGTGGGAGACCCAAAAGAAACTCCTGGCTCCTGGCTCTGGATTGGCCCATTGCAGCCATTTGGGGAATGAACTAGTGGATTGAAGCCCTTTCTCTCTGTCTCTCGCTCTCTGCAACTCTACCTCTCAAATAAATAAATAAAATCCTAAAAAAAAAAAAAAAAAAAGCACTATTCATGCCTAAAACCACCCTAAGCATTACAGTAGCACCCCCTTATCCACAGAGGATATGTTCCAAGACCCTCGATGGAGGCCACGGATAATACTGAGCCCTGTAACCTAATGGCTTTTTTCCATCTTGATGCAGCACTCACCCTACACTGTGGCCACAGCTTTTGCAGTCCGAGGTGCAACAGCAAAACTAGCGTGAATTTCTTTTTCCTTCTTCACAATTTCACAGATAGGAGATTTATTCTTACAAGAGATCTTAGCAACCTCAGCATACAATTTTTAAAATTCTTTTCTTATTACTAAATATCTTTTTCCTTAAGCGAAGTACTTTATGTCCTTTCTCTGACATCTCTGAATTGCAATGATTACTACTCCTGAGTTTTTGAGCTATTACTAAGTAAAATAAGGGCTACCTAAACCCAAACACTGTGCTTGTTAACAGTCGGTCTGATGACTTAGACAACTGCTGAGTGACTCCTGGGCAGGCAGCGTAGACAGAGTAGATGTGCTGGACACCGGGATGATACATGTCCAAGGCACAAGAGGGCCTGACAGTACAGGATCCCATCATGCTGCCCAGAGCGGAGCACAACTTAAAGCTCATGAATTATTTATTCCTGTAGTTTTACATTTAATATTTTCAGACCACAGCTGACCACAAGTAATTGAAACCACAGAAAGCAAAACCACAGGTAAGGGGGACTGCTGTACTCTATCATAAGTCTTTGTCTGCAAGAATTTTATAACCTAATGTGGAAACAAAACATAATATATAGATAAAGAATTAGTGGATTACACGCTAATATATTAGAATTACATATTCATTCTTTTTTTCCTATTAAAAGCACCTACAACATGCTTGTCAGCCTGGGAACATCCAGATGATCATGATTTAGCTCTTATCTACAGGTAGCTCACACTCTTGTAAGCTAGAAACTTTAATAAAGTGACAATCCGATCACATGTATAAAAAGTAGAGAATGAGATAGCAACAAGGTGATAACTGAGTGGCACGGATTGCAAGTTTTGGTGGGATGAAAAATTGATGCCTTGAGCCATCAAGGGAGACTTTTTTTTTTTTTTCAAAAGGACAGGTACTCGTTCTTTTTTTTATTTTATTTTTTATTTTTTTGACAGAGTGGACAGTGAGAGAGAGACAGAGAGAAAGGTATTCCTTTGCCGTTGGTTCACCCTCCAATGGCCGCCGCGGCCGGCGCACCGCGCTGATCCGAAGGCAGGAGCCAGGTGCTTCTCCTGGTCTCCCATGGGGTGCAGGGCCCAAGCACTTGGGCCATCCTCCACTGCACTCCCGGGCCATAGCAGAGAGCTGGCCTGGAAGAGGGGCAACTAGGACAGAATCTGGCGCCCCGACCGGGACTAGAACCCGGTGCGCCGGCGCCGCTAGGCGGAGGATTAGCCTGTTGAGCCGCGGCGCCGGCCTCAAGGGAGACTTTAAAGAGAAGGTGGACCTGGCACTACATTTTAAAGGATAAATAGGATATATATGAAAAGAAATAAAAGAAATACAACTATTTGCGAGGTTATAGCAGTTAAACCCACACTTGGTATCTTTATTTTCCCCCAAGGCTCCTGGAGGGAAAAAGTGACTAGTGGGGGTATTCACTTACCTCATCTGATTCCGATAGGAATTCCTGCATGATGTCGCTCTCACCAATGACTCGTATCGAACACACTGTAGAAAACAAAGTTAGAAGCTGGTATATGGGCCTAAAACCAAGAGTATAAAGTCAAGAACACATCAATTTTTTTTGCTTAAACTTTTTAAAAAAGATTTATTTATTTATTTGAAAGTCAAAGTTACACAGAGAGGAGAGGTAGAGAGAGAGAGAGAGAGAGAGAGAGAGAGGTCTTTCATCTGATGGTTCACTCCCCAATTGGCCACAATGGCCAGAGCTGTGCCGATCTGAAGCCAGGAGCCAGGAGTTTCCTCCAGGTCTCCCACACAGGTGCAGGGGCCCAAGGACTTGGGTCATCTTCTAATGCTTTCCCAGGCTACAGCAGAGAGCTGGATCAGAAGTGGAGCAGCCAGGTCTTGAACCGGCGCCCATAGGGGATGCCAGTGGTTCAGGCGAGGGTGTTAACCTGCTGCGCCACAGCACCAGTCCCTTTTTTGCTTAAATTATCAATAACAAGCATTAATGAGTTAGCATGCCATCCCTGGGATATGAGATTTTAAGGCATGACACATATCCACCTAAATATGATCTACAGGGGCTGGTGTTGTGGCATAGCAAGTTAAGCTGCTGTCTGCAATGTCAGCAGACCATGTGGGTGCTGGTTCGAGTCCTAGTTGATCCACTTCCAATCTAGCTCCCTTCTAATGCACCTGGGAGGGCAGAGGAAGATGGCTAAAGTGCTTGGTTCCCTGAACCCATATGGGAAACCTGGAAGAAGCTCCTGGTTCCTGGCTTCAGCCTGGCCCAGCCCCAGCTGTGGCCATTTAGGGAGCAAACCAGGGGATGAAGACCCCTCTCTCCCTGTCTCTCCCTCTCTTTCTCTGTAACTATGCATTTCAAATAAATTAAAAATTATATATGACCTACAATGAAGAACAGAAAGTACAGAAATATAGCTTGCTAAAAATATTAAGCATAGCCAAAAAAAAAAAGCAATAAAAGTTGAGTAGATCTAACTTTGAAGTCCTTGTGGACTTATTAACATACAAGAACAGAATATAAAGAGAGACAGTGGTAGAGAAAGGTCAATAAGAAACAAACCGAATAGGAAACTGAAAAAAAAAAAAAAAAGGGAAAAAGATCTGTCTGGCCTGGGCACAGGCTAGTCAAAGAGCCATAAACATTTGCAGCCACTCTGGAAAAAATAGGTAGGTAATCAGGTGTTAAGATGAGCACAGGGGTTGGAGCCGTGGTGTAGTGGGTAAAGCCACCGCCTGCGGTGCCGGCATCCCATATGGGCACCAGTTCTAGTCCCGGCTGTTCCACTTCTGTTCTAGCTCTCTGCTGTGGCCTGGGAAAGCAGTAGAAGATGGCTCAAGTTCTTGGGCCCCTGCACCCATGTGCGAGACCAGGAAAAGGTTCCTGGCTCTTGGCTTCAGATCAGTGAAGCTCTAGCCGTTGCGGCCATTTGGGGAGTGAAGCAGCGGCTGGAAGATCTCTCTCTCTCTCTGCCTCTCCTTCTCTCTCTGCGTAACTCTTTCAAATAAATAAATATTAAACAAACAAAAAAAAAAGATGAGCACAGCATTTCCCCTCTCTGGCTTCGAATTCAAATTCAAACCACCAAAAAAAAAAAAAAAAAAAAAAAAAAAAAGAAAGAAAGAAAGGAAGGGAAGAAAGTGGATAGGCAGGTAGCCAATTGTCTATATCTAAGAAAGTTAATTTCCTGGCACTCTCACGAGAATGGTATATTACACTGATGATTTTACTTCATTTGATTTTTTAAAAATGTACCCTTTTTCATTTCCCGAGGGTTATGTTCGGAGGCCAGTCAATGGCAGAAAAAGCTAAAAACAGATGAGGAAGTTCTACTACTTTCTATGGGGGAAACAATTTGTTCTTCAAGCATAAGAATCCCTCCCAAAATTTAAAAAAACTCAACTAGGTCAGTCAGTTCTCATACAAGGACGCAGGACACAGAATCACTAAAAAATCACATCAGATCTTATTGTATTAAACTAATGTTTTAAAGAAAGATCTATTGCACAGCAAATTATATAGCTCTATAATATCATGATTCAAAGTCTTCTCTGAGCCAAAGGATGAACTGTCTTACTCAAGAAATGTGTGTCATTTCCCTGTCTGAATAGATCAACATTTTAGTATTCACAACCACAAAATCCAAATGTATCATTTGGAAGCTCCAAAGTAACAAGTGAGTTTCCATATTTCTACCTATAGCCTGATTAGAATAAGATAACTTTAGACTACATAATTTAGCAAATCTATCCATGGATACCTGGAAAAGGAACACAGAATTTTCAGTTAGGATATGCCAGTGAGTCAAGAATCATTTTAATGGGGGCCGGCACTGTGGTGTAGCGGGTAAAGCCTCCACCTGCAATGCCAGCATCCCATATGGGTGCCAGTTTGTGTCCTGGCTGCTCTCCTTCCAATCCATCTTCCTGATAATGTGCCTAGGAAAGCAGTGGAAGATGACCCAAATGTCTGGGTTCCTGCTACCCATGTAGAAGAACTGGATGAAGCTTCTGGCTGCTGGCTTTGGCCTGGCTCAGCCTTGGCCATTGCAGCCACTTTCCCAGAGGTAAACCAGTGGATGGAAGATCTTTCTCTCTCTCTCTGTCTCTCCTTTTCTCTCTGTAACTCTTTCAAATAAATAAATAAATCTTAAAAAAAAAAGAATCATTTTAATGCAAGTATCTTAAATACTGCCTATTTAATTCTCAAATCAGCTTATTGATAAGTCTGTCTGAATGTTTGCTAGCAAATAATATAACTCTACAAATGAAGGTCCATTAAGGGCCAACAAATGCATCTAGGACTAATCATTTTTCCATTGATGTTAAGCACTCACTGAGCCAGAAAGACAGGCTGCTAATCACTGCATTGGCTGTTTTAGTCTTGCCATCAAAGCTCAGACCATCCCATGCTCCCAGCCAGAAACCTGCCTTAGTTTCACCACTGAATTTCAGGAAACACACCTAGGTAGTTAGGAGCTGTCATATATACATATTTCCTATGTCCACTAAGGATAACTTACTCCAATGGACTAGCTTACCTTTTTCTAGATACTCTTCCAAGCCCCGACGTCGTGCATCTAACTGCTGTTCTGATAATGAGAATGGCCACTTCCCTGGAAGTCGGGGAAACGCAAAGTTGGCAAACTCTCTCTTCAAGTTCTGGTGGAGGATGGCAAATTCCCGGTACCGCTTAGAACACAGCTGCCTCCCTGCCATGTAAACATTGTATACCTGGTGAAGAGGAAGCACAAAGAAAAGCCTACTCACTACAAATTAAATCACAGAATTGGCTAATGCCATGCTCACTTTGAGACTGGTTTATTGTATTCTGCCATGCCCTTAAGAGAACCGTGTTCAAGGTCACCTTCAAATAAAAGCAACTTTTAACAAACATGATGAAAATTTACCCCCTGCAAGTGGGGCAGGATCTTATTTTTACCTCCCAGGTACTTTCAAATATCTTCAAAGGCAATTACCAGCGTTTCCGGGTGGATTTTAATTTCAGAAAGCTAAAAGGCATTTGAAGTCAATGTGGTATATACTGTGAATGAACAAGAAGCAATTTTGGAAGGAGTGAATACCCAGGGTTGACTGCAAAGCAATGTGACTAATACTTCTGTGGGGCTCAAACTGGTTCTAAGGTTAATTCCAAGGAAAAGGCCTAAAAACGATGTAAGCAACAGTGATATTTTTGTTATCGAGTAGTTACTGTAAATAGCAAAATAAAAGCTAAGAACCTGATAATCACTTAATTCAAACCATGCAGCTTCTGCCTCCTCCCTCCCATTTCCCATCGTCCTTGATCCCAAAAAGTTCACAGACCCACCGTATTCATCATTTGTTGCTTTTAGAGTTTTTTGGCATTTTATATGTGAGCCTTAAATTTTTATTTAATTTTTTTTGACAGGCAGAGTTAGAGAGAGAGAGAGAGAGAGAGAGAGAAAGGTCTTCCTTTTCCATTGGTTCACCCCCCAAATGGCTGCTACGGCTCGCGCGCTGCGCCAATCTGAAGCCAGGAGCCAGGTGCTTCCTCCTGGTCTCCCATGCGGGTCCAGGGGCCCAAGGACTTGGGCCATCCTCCACTGTACTCCCAGGCCACAGCAGAGAGCTGGACTGGAAGAGCAGCAACCAGGACAGAATCTGGCACCCCAACCGGGACTAGAACCTGGGGTGCCGGCGCCGCAGGCGGAGGATTAGCCAAGTGAGCTGCGGCGCCGGCCAAATTTTTATTTAATTTTTAAGTGTACTTTAGGTTTATAAAAGTAAGGTATCATGCTGAATGAGACTTTGGGGAATTTACTTTTTCACTTAATATTATATTATTCAGTCACATCTACAAAGTTACATTTTTGTGTTGTTGTTTTTTAAATATTTATTTATTTATTTATTTGAAAGGCAGAGTTACAGAGAGGCAGAGGCAGAGAGAAAGAGAGGTCTTCCACCCACTGGTTCACTCCCCAAATGGCCACAATGACTGGCGTTGTGCCAACCTGAAGCCAGGAGCCAGGAGCTTCTTTTGGGTCTCCCATGTGGGTGCAGGGGCCTAAGGACTTGGGCCATCTTCTACTGCTTTCCCAGGCCAAAGCAGAGAGCTGGATTGGAAGTGGAGCAGCCAGGACTTGAACCAGCGCCCTTATGGGATGCCAGCACGGCAGGCAGAGGCTTTACCCGCTACACCACAGTGCCAGCCCCTGTACCAGTTGTTTTTAATCTGCTCTTTCACTGCTGGGCATTGGGGTTGTTTTGAGGTTTTAGTTATTAGAAGCAATTCTGCTATAAACATTAGTATATATGCCTCCTTTAATACAAGCAAAAGAGATCTCATGAGCATTTACCGAAGACTGGAACTGAAGGATTACGCAGACTCAGGCATGTGGGCTGGCACTGTGGTGCAGCGTGTTAAGTCACAATCTGTAGCACTGGTAGGTATCACATATGGGTGCCAGTTTGAGCCCTAGCTGCTCCACTTCCAATCCAGTTCCCTGCTAATGGGTCTGGGAGGGCAGCAGAGGATGGTCCAAGTGTTTGGGCCCCTGAACCCACATGAGAGACCTGGATGAAGCTCTTGGATCCTGGATCCTGGTTGCTGCCTGTCCCAGCCCTGACTGTTGCAGTCATTTGGGGAGTAAACCAGTGGATGGAAGTTCTCTCTGTCTCTCCTTCTCTCTTTATAATTCTGACTTATAAATAAGTAAATAAATAAATCTCAAAAAAGACACGTGCATGTTAAACCTCAGGAGAGAACTCCAACTGCAAGCTAGAGTGGTCACAATCATATGGTCCTCATAATTTTTGTCTATGGAATGAGTGTGAAAGATTTCTGACTGTGGTTCTAATTTGCATCAGTCTAATTACTAATGATGTAGAACATCTCTTTACACACAGAGTGTCCACATGAACATTCTATTCACATGCATTCCCTATTGTTGTACTGAACTTCTGTTTTTCTCATTGATTTGTAGAGATCTTTACCGTTCCTGACATAACCTTTTGCATTTGTGTGTAATGTAAATACCTTCTTCCAATTTGTCACTGTTTTCACTTTATTTAAAGGTCTTTTGAATTTTAAAAAGCTCTGAATTTTGAAAGAGTCCAATTTATCAATATTTTATAACCAAAATTTTTTGTGAGAAACTCTTCTTCCCCAAGATCTAAAACCTGTTCATTAACAGAGCTTTTTAAGTTTTTGTTTTGTCATTCAAGTCCTTAATTCATCTGGAATTTATTTTTCTATATAAATATAAGGTAGAGTTCCACTGGTATTTCTTTTAAAGCCAAGAATATTTCAAATCAACTCTTTTTTTTTTTTTAAAGATTTATTTATTTATTTATTTATATATATATATATATTTTTTTTTTTTTTTTTGACAGGCAGAGTGGACAGTGAGAGAGAGACAGAGAGAGAAAGGTCTTCCTTTTGCCGCTGGTTCACCCTCCAATGGCCGCCGCTGCAGCCGGCGCACCGCGCTGATCCTGGCAGGAGCCAGGAGCCAGGTGCTTTTCCTGGTCTCCCATGGGGTGCAGGGCCCAAGCACCTGGGCCATCCTCCACTGCACTCCCTGGCCATAGCAGAGAGCTGGCCTGGAAGAGGGGCAACCGGGACAGAATCCGGCGCCCCAACCGGGACTAGAACCCGGTGTGCCGGCGCCGCAAGGTGGAGGATTAGCCTATTGAGCCACGGCGCCGGCTCAAATCAACTCTTAATTGAATTATCTCCAAATAAGAATATTCTGCTTTTACAGGGCAATCTGGAGACTTCTCGATGGTCTGACACTAACCTCCCACTGTAAACCAGAACCCTGGACATAATATAGGAAACAACGATTTTCAGACACTGGACAACAAGCAGCCAAGAACTGTGATTCCCGGGGAAAGGGAAACAAACAAGAGCCTGGCTTTCTGCCTGGAGAAAGCCTGACCTGCAGCTCAGGGAAGAGCACCCAGAGCTCGGCAGCTTCACAGAGCCAAACAGACGCAGACTGTAGTCCAGAGATCAAAGCAGCTAGAAGTGCAGGGCCGAGCACAAGAGAGGGAGCTCAGCAGAGACAGCTCCAGAAACCCGCACTGGGTCCTCTACATTTTGGCTGAGTAAGAATCCAGAGGGAAAAGCTAGCACCGGGGGCAGCTATGAACGACTAAGTCCCAGAGCTCACAGGGTATGGAGCTGTTCAACTTCCTCCTAACCAACATAGAGACCTCTCTGCATCTACAGAGAATTAAGAAGTGAACCCAACCAAGGCCATGCTTTAGGGTAGGGCTAAATCAGTGCTACTGGGAAAACCACTCTATGCTACCCTGAAAGGGCAGGTGTTTGGTCTAGCGATTAAGACCAGGCTGGGTCTCTGCTAATGCACCTGGGAAAGCAGAGGAAGATGGCCCAAATCCTTGGGCCCCTGCACCCACATGGAAGACCCAGAAGAAGCTCCAGGTTCCTGGCTTTGAATTGACCCAGCTCCGGCTGTTGCAGCCATTTGGGGAGTGAATCAGCGGATGGAAGAACCCTCTCTCTCTGCCTTTGCCACTCTGCCTTTCAAATAAATAAATAAATCTTAAAAAAAAAAAAAAAAAAAGACCCAGACTGGGATGCTCATATCTCATTGGAGTGCCTGAGTCAAGTCCTGGTCACACCTCTGACTCCAGCTTCCTGCCAATTTGCATCCTGGCAGGCAGGAGATGATGATGCAAAAACTTGGGTCCTTGCACTCCATGTGGCAGACATGGATTGAGCTCCCCACTTCAGGCCTTGGCCCTGGCCATTGTGGGCATTTGAGGAATGGATCAGTGGATAGGAGTTCTCTGGTTCTCTCTCTGCCACTCAAATTAAAACATAATGAATGTATCACCCTAAAACAGCTTAAAAATAAACTTCAAAAGGATCTAATAAATCTATAAATAACTCACCTATACAGAAAAAAAAAACACTCTTTAAAGAAATATAACAAAATCCAGCACTAAGTAACATTAAATTCACAATGAACAGCATCCAATCAAACATTACTAGACATATAAAGAATCATGAAAGTTTGACAAATACAGGGAGAAAGATCAGTAAAAACAGTAATGACAGAGACAAAAGTTAACAGACAAGGACATTAAACAGCTATCACTGGCTGCTTCCACTTCTATTAAGGATTTGAGAACATTTCCACCTAGATACAAGGAACTCCCATTCATTTGCAAGTCTTTTCCATGGGCCTCTAAGGTGTCTCCCTTGGTGGTTCAGGAGTAGAGGAGCCATAGGACAGACACAATGCCAACTCCTCCAGACCATTCTCTGCTACTAAGCAATGTGTTAAGCTGTTGGGAGAAATCCTCTTATATGGAGGGCACAGGCAGAGATCTTGCTGCTTTCCAGGAACCTGCAAAAGCGAAATACTCTGTGCTCCTGAAGAAAGGCAGGCACCGTATCAGGATCGGGTTCTTGCACTAATGCCAAGCAGAGGTCTGCTAGAGTTCAGGGTGGGGGTGAGTGTGCAGGGCAAGGGGAGGGGAGGGAACTCTTTCCCAGGAATAACCACAGATATAAGGCAGAGAGAGTTTGGCTGCAGTAAGGAGAAAAGGTAAGAGAACTAAGACACAGGGGCACAGACTCTGCCTAAGACTAAGGCTGGACCAGACAATAGCTACCTTTGCCAAGAGTTCAGACCAAGTGAAAAGCAAGAGCAGTCTACCAGGGACAGAGGGACAAGAACGTGGAGAGAGAATTTATCTAGGGGTAGGCAAGTAGGGTGGCTGAAAGCTTGGGGAGGAGGGGAAGGCACACTGAGGAAATACCCTCCAGACACCAGTCCATTCTAACCACAGGTACCAGCGATCCACTGCTACAGGAGCTTGAAGCAGTGGCTCAACAACGTTAATGATAGCTTCAATAAAACCCAAACTTAACTGACTCAGTCTAACAGGAGAGGCTTGTTCATTTCCAGGTTCAAATACTATTTACTTTAGTCTCTATTGTTCTTCTACACATGATGGTTGGTATTCATAGGACAAGGGGGGGGGGGCAAGGAAAAAAACTCCCACACTATGTCATGAGACGAAAAGCAATCTTAGAGATGACCCAGATGTTGAAACTAGCAGGTGGGAACTTTAGAATAACTGTGATCGACATGTTAAAGGATCTAATGTAAAAGGAAAAGGTGCGCACATGTATGAACAGATAGGGAATTCTGGCAAATATGAAAACTATAAGCAAACCTCTCTGGGAAAACAATCAGCAAACTTAAAGATAGGCTGATAAAATGATATAAATGGTAACAAGAGAAAAAGATCTAAAACAGAATACAGCACCCAAAAGCTCTTGAACAATATTAAAGAGCCCAACACACATGCAACTGGAATCTCAGAAATACAAGAGACAAAGAATGGGCTGACGAAACATTTGAAGACATCCTACTGGCTTAGAGTTTCCAAAACTAATAAAAGATATCAAACTACAGATTCTCCAAGCAGGGCAAATACCAAGAGACACCCACCCAGATACATTAAAAAAAAAAAATCAAATTTTGGAAAACCAAAGATGATGAGAAAACTCTGAAGACAGTCACAGCAGTTAGGGCATTACACAGAGAAGACCAAAAATTAAAATAAGTAGGCATCTCAGAAGAAGCTATGCAAACAGGAAGACTAGAATAACATTTTTAAAGTAGTAGAAGAAAACACCCCCATCAATCTAGAATTCTATATCCTGTAAAAATGTCTTTCAAATATAAAGTTGAAGTGATAAATATTCCAGACTAACAGAAGCTTGGAGAATTGATTACTTGTTACAGACCTGCACTACAAGAAATACTAATGGAAGTTCTTCGGCAGAGGGATATGAAGCCAGATGGAAACTGGGTTTACACAAAGGAGTGACGTGTACTAGAAATGATAAATATATGGTTACCTATAAAAGAAGTCTTTTCTCATTTTTAACCTTTTTAAAAGGTAATTGCTTAAGGCAAAGATAACAATGAGTCATGTTTATAACACACACAGAAGTAAATGTATGAAATAGCACAAAAGATGGGAGAATGAAGCAGACTCTCATGAGTCATACTGTACGTGAAGTAGTGTATGATTTGAAAGTAAATGCTTACAAATTAAAGATATACACTGTAAAACTAGAACAACTACTAAAAAATAACTTACACTTAGTGAAACAACAGTGGAGGTAAATGGAATCATTTAAGACTACTGTAGGGGCCGGCACTGTGGTGTAGCAGGTTAGGCTGCCGCCTGCAGTGCTGGCATCCTATATGGATGCTGGTTTGAGACCCAGCTGCTCTACTTCCAATCCAGCTCTCTGCTATGGCCTGGGAAAGCAGTAGAAGATGGCCCAAATCCTTGGGCCCCTGCACCCACATGGGAGACCCGGAAGAAGCTCCTGGCTCCTGGCTTCGGATTGGCGCAGCTCCATCTGGGGCCATCTGGGGAGTGAACCAACAGAAGGAAGATCTTTCTCTCTGTCTCTCCCTCTCACTGTCTGTAACTCTACTTCTCAAATAAATAAATACAAATAAATAAATAAATAAATCATTATACTAAATGTAAGTAGTCGACAAACTCCAAATAAAAGACCAGATTGTCAAGTTGCATAAAAAAGCAAGACCCAACCACAAACTATCTCTAATTGTAAATATGCAGGTAGGTTAAAAGTAAAAGAAAGAAAAGACATACAATGAAAACAGTAACCAAAAGAAACCTGAGGAACTGGTGCTATGGTACAGTGGGTTAAGCCGCTGCCCACAATGCCAGCTTCCAATATGAACCTTGGATTCGAGTCCCAGCTGCTCCACTTCTGATCCAGCTCCCTATTAATGCACCTGGGAAAGCAGTGGAAGATGACCCAGGTATTTGGGCTTCTGTACCCACATGGGAGACCTGAATGGAGTTCCTGGCACCTGGCTTCAGCATGACCCAGTTCTGGCTATTGCTGCCATTTGGGTAGTGAACCAGCAGATGGAAGATCTCTCTCTCTCTCTGTCTCTGTCTCTTTAACTGCCTTTCTTTTTTTCATTTTTTCCTAAAGTAATAAGATTTTATTGGGGACAAGGCATCCGTCAGAACAGAAGAGATAGATACTGAGTGCCCAGTCACTCAGACTAGGGGAGAGCAAGGTTACATGGTTGAATGGAGAGAATACATCAGGGTAGCCCAGGCCGGCGGCTGGGCAGGCCAGGCAGGTGGCTCAGCAGAGAACAGAGAGCTGAGCGTGTATTCTTTGGATTCCCAGTTTTTAAGGGAGTCTATTTACTCCCTCCCCATTCTCCAGGACAAAGGATGGGGAGCCAGGTGAAAGTCTAACTGCCTTTCAAGCAAAATAAACAAATCTTTTAAGAAAAAAGAAAGAAAGAAACCTGAAATGGTTTGTTAATATTAGAGAGACTTAAGAACACAGAATATTACCAGGGATAAATAATGATAAAGGAGTCAATTTATCAAAAGGTGTAATATTTTTTATACATAAAGACCTGATAGAATTGGTAATTATTCTTCAGCTACTGCATAAACTTCCTATAGGTCTACCATCCCACTGATGACAACTACCTACAAATTCTGAAAAAAATGTAAAAATCAATTACCTGGGCATTCCGAACAGTAAACTAAAAACAAGTGGATTGGGAATAAAAACAAGTGGACTAGGAAGAGAGGTTTAAAAGATGGAGCAACAACCGGCAAGAGTGGTTGGGAGCTTCCTGCTTTTCCCTGATGATGAACCTCAATCACAAAGTAGCACAACCTAAACAACTAAAACGCAGATAGAAACCCTGACATCTTTCTGGCTTGAAAAACGGAAAGGATTCTGGGCAACCAAAGTGCCACCAGAGTACGCGAAGAGTCCCCTGGGAGGGAGAGCCAGAGAAGGGGATCCCTTGATTCTGTAAGTGAACATTGCGTGTGTCTCAAGCCAATCCCTCCTTGAATGATGCATACAGATTCAAAGGAGCACAGCAAACACTCAAAGAACTGAACTGAGATTTGAAAAACAACCCACAGAAGGTGACACAGTTTACAGTTAATTACAGCTTACAGTTAATTAATTGCCAGGTAAAACAGAAACAGCACTCCTCAGAGGAACATTACACAACCCAGAGTCTACACTGTGTGACACAATACCCAGGACACAATCCAAAAATCACTCAAAATCACAAGGAACCTGGAGGATATGATCCATTCTCCAGGGAGGAGACACTTAACAGAGGCCAATCTCAAAATGATATAAATGTTGATGTGTTCAGACATATAATCAATGGAGTAACGAGTCCAGAAATAGAACCATATGCATATGGCCAAATGATTTTCAACAATGATACCAAGGCATTTCAATGCGGAAAACGTATTTGTTTCAACACAGGTTGCTGAAATAACTGGATAGCCATATAAGCAACAACAATAAAAAGAACCTTGACCCTTGTATCACACAATATACATAAATCAATTCCAATGAATCACAGACCTAAGCCTAAGAGTGAAAACTGTGACACTTTGAAAAGTAACTTGGCACTTCCTCAAAAGGTTAAACACAAAGTTAAACATATAACCCAACAAGCCATTCCTAGCCAAATACCCAAGGAAAAGAAAACATGTACCCACACACACCAACTTACACACAAATAAATAATGGCACTATTTATAATAACCAGAAAGTGGAAACAACCCAAATATCCATCAACTGAAGAATGAACAGATTAAAAGTGGTATGTGCATTCAGTACTGAGGAGGATGCTGCCACAGCCCCCGGAATAGGAAATGGCAGCAGTCCTGTCTGCTCATGCAGGCTGGCTGAGGGCACACCCTCCCAACGGAATGCAGCAGCAGTGGGCAGAAAGGCAATCATTTACAGGAGTGCTTAATGAAAGAATGCTGGTGTGGGGAACCTGTGATAATAATCAAGGTGACTGACTGTGATGATGATACCATCCTAGCCACCGAGCATGGAGCCCTAATTATCCGGTATCTCCTTTCTAATGATGCATGCTTGTTAAACTTTTACCTGGCCTATGTGCTTTGGGTCCTGTGCACCTGTTTGTATTCCCCTCAATAAAAAGTGCTGAAAGCTTATCTGAGAGCTATTTGGGGATTCTCTTTTCTGATGGAGGCTCCTGTGTTTCCTTTCTTCATTTGAATACCTGACACAATACAATGTTACTTGGCAATAAAAATGAAGTATTGATACATGCTACAATGTAGATATGTCTTGAAAATAGTATGCTGGGGCCCGCACTGTGACGTAGAGGGTAGAGCCACCGCCTGCAGTGCCAGCATCCAAAACGGGCACCGGTTTGAGACTCAGCTCCTCCACTTCCAATCTAGCTCTCTTCTATGGCCTGAGAATGCAGTAGAAGATGGCCCAAGTCCTTGGGTCCCTGCACCCACATGGTAAGACCCAGAGGAAGCTCCTGGTTCCTGGCTTTAGCTGCGTTGTGGCCAATTGGGAATGAACCAATAGATGGAAGACCTCTCTGTTTCTAACTCTGATTCTCAAATAAATAAATAAATCTTTTTTAAAAAAGAAAGAAAATAGTATGCTAAGTTAAAGAAGGCAGTCTCAAAAACACACGATTCTACTTACAGGAAATGTTCAGAATAGATCAAAAAGGACAGAAATGGATTAGTGGCTGCCTAGAGCTGAAGGGGATGAAAGGTTTGGGGGGGTGATGGCAACAGAGTTTCTTTTAGAAGTCATGAAAATGTTCTCGAATTGATTGCAGTGATGGATGTACAACCCTAAGCACACTAAAACCCACTAAACTGTACCTTCTATATCACTGAACCTATACTAGGTAAATCACACTTCAGTGATGTTTCACAAAAAAAGAGCTAAAACTATAAAACTTCAAGAAGAAAACATAAAAGATTTATGTCCTTGGGTTAGGTAGATTTCTTAGAACACAAAGCACCATCCCTAAACCAAAAAACTAATAAAATGAATTTCATCAAAACTTAAAATCTTCTGTTCTTTCAAAGATATTGTTGTTGTTGTTGTTGACAGGAAGAGTGGACAGTGAGAGAGACACAGAGAGAAAGGTCTTCCTTTACCGTTGGGTCACCCTCCAATGGCCGCTGCGGCCAGTGCTCTGTGGCTGGCGTGCTGCAGCCAGCGCACCACACTGATCTGAAGCCAGGAGCCAGGTGCTTCTCCTGGTCTCCCATGCGGGTGCAGGGCGCAAGCACTTGGGCCATCCTCCACTGCCCTCCTGGGCCACAGCAGAGAGCTGTACTGGAAGAGGAGCAACCGGGACAGAATCCGGCGCCCCGACCGGGACTAGAACCCGGTGTGCCGGCGCCGCAAGTCAGAGGATTAGCCTAGTGAGCCACAGTGCTGGCCGACATTTTTTTTTTTTTTTTTTAATATTTAGCAGGAAAGCCAGACTGGGAGAAATATTTACAAAATATCTATCTGATAAAGGATTTATATCCAGAATGCACAAAGAATACAATAATAAGACAATACAATTTTTAAAACAGACAGAAGGGTTGAAGAGATATTTCACCAATAGAGATATACAAATGACCATTAAACTCAACAAAAATCAGCTCATCACCATGAGCCAGAAGATAAATGCAAATTAAAATCAGAGTGAACCATCACTAACCCACAGGAATGGCTAGAAATTAAAAAAAAAAAAAAAAAAAACTGAAAATACCGAGTATTCAAGAGGTTATGAAATAACAAGAACCCTCCACTGCAAAGGAGAATGCAGAAATGGTGAAGTCACTTTGGAAAAGTTTTTTTTTTTTTTTAATTTTTTATTTATTTATTTGACAGGTAGAGTTACAGTGTGAGAGAGAAACAGAGAAAGGTCTTCCCTCCCTTGGCTCACTCCCCAAATGGCCGCAACGGCCAGAGCCGCGCCGATCCGAAGCCAGGAGCCCTCTCTTGGTCCCCCATGCGGGCACAGGGGCCCAAGAACTCAGGCCATCCTCCACTGCCCTCCCGGGCCACAGCAGAGAGCTGGACTGAAATAGGAGCATCCAGGACTAGAACTAAAAGCGCCCATATGGGATGTGGGCACCGCAGGCGGAGGATTAACCTACTGTGCCACTGCGCCAGCCCCGGAAAAGTTTCTTACCAGGTTCAAACCTAGGCGTATATATATATATATACATATATATACATATACATATACATGCATATATATATATATACATATAAAGATTTGATTTACTTGAAAGACAGACTGGGTGGTGGGGAGAGATTGATCTTCCATCTACTTCTTCACTCCCCAAATGGCTGCAGCACCAAAGCCAGGAGCCCAAGCACTTGGGCAATCTTCCATAGCTTTGCCAAGCACACTAGCAGGGAGCTGGACTGGCAGCAGGGCAGCCAGGACTCCAACTGGCACTCCAATATGAGATGCCAGTGATGACAAGCCGCAGCTTAACCCACTATGCCACAATGCCAGCCCCAGAATAAATTAGTGATATATGCAAGAATGTGTGTCAGTCTTAAAAGGACTGTACTAACTGAACAAAGCCAGACACAGAAGAGTACATTTTAAATGATTCCATTTACTTGGCATTCCAGAAAGGGTAGAATATGGCGAAAGAGAGCCGATCAGTGGTTGACAGGGCAGTGGGAGAGGAAGACCGTTCAGGAACACCTGACATGGGTGAATGTGAACGCAGGTAAATCATGCTCAGTAAGACTAATTTTTTAAAGGACAATAAGTAGTCTCATTTCTTTCTCAGAAGTTCCCAAGGTCTTAGGTAACTCCCAAAAGATCTCAACATCTAATCTGCTCTACTTTTAGGACCTGACCTTAATTTCAATTTCTTACTTGTCTTATGATTCAGTTTGCACTTTCAAAACACAAAACTCTCAATTTTGGGGCCGACGCTGTGGTACAGTAGGTTAATCCTCTACCTGTGATGCCGGCATCCCATAAAGGCACCGGTTCTAGTCCTGGCTGCTCCACTCCCAATCCAGCTCCCCGCTCTGGCCTGGGAAAGCAGTAGAAGATGGCCCAAGTCCTAGGGTCCCTGCACCTGAGTGGGAGACCTGGAAGAATCTCCAGGCTCCTGATTTCTGACTGGCTCAGCTCCGGCCATCACAGCCATTTGGGGAGTGAACCAGCAGATGGAAGACCTTTCTCTCTGTCTCTCCCTCTCACTGTGAGTAACTTTGCCTATCAAATAAATAAATAAAATCCTAAATAAATAAATCAGCCTCTCAATTTTGTATGTGGTTCTAAGAACGCAGAGACCATGCTAACATAAAGCCCATGTGCTGTCATCTCCAGCTAGCTCACGGACGCAGCTAAACAATACTTGGCCTCTCTGCAACTTTTCTAGCTTCTTTGCTTTTCTCGTCGCTCCACTAAAGTTCAGTGGCTCTTCCCCATTCAGGGGCCATCCCAGTTTCAGAGGCCACAACTCGAGTTAGCAGGTCAGCTCTCAACACCCAGAGTCCTGGCCAGTGCTGTGATGCAGCAGGTTAAGCCACTGCTTGCAGTGTCAGCATCCCAGTATCAGAGTGCTGCTGCTCCACTTCTGATCCAGCTTTATGCTGATGTGCTTGGGAAGGCAGAGAAGGATGGTGGCCCAAATATTTGGGCTCTGCCACCCACATAGGAAACTTGGATGGAACTCCAGAGCTCCAGACTATGGCCTGACCACCCCCAGCCATTGTGGTCATTTGGGGAGTGAACCAGTGAATGGATGATCTCTCTCTGTCACTCAGCCTTTCAAATACATAAATTTTATTTAAAAAGTAGTTTGGGTCATCAGTAGCAACCAGTTTTTGAAAAAACAAAGGTTTTTCTGCATATCTACAAAAGCAAGACTCTAAGTGTGTAAAACAGGGCTCACAGGAATTGTTTTGAGAGTATAATTAGGACCGTGGGAAAAATCAGTTTATCCTGCAGATTCTCCAAAGAAAACGAAGAAGAACAGGATGTAGAGAGGAGTGGACAAAGATAAAGATTCTGAAATGGACAAACTTTTGTATTACCCAAATATTTTGGAAGATACCACCTTTTTTTTTTTTTTAAGATTTATTTTTATTTATTTGAAAGATGGAGTTAGAGAGAGATCTTCCATCTGCTGGTTCACTCTCCAAATGGCCACAACAGCTGGAGCTGAGCTGATCTGAAGCCAGGAGCTTCTTCCCAGTCTCCCTCACAGGTGCAGGGGCCTAAGCACTTGGGCCATTTCCACTGCTTTCCCAGATGCAATAGCAGGGAGCTGGATTGGAAGTGGAGCAGCCAGGACTTGAACAATGCCCATGTGGGATGCCAGTGCTGCAGTCCAGGGTTTTAATCTGCTGTGCCACAGCACCAGCCCCAGTTACCACTTTTTAACATTAATCTTGCTCTGTAACTCCAGAGTCAACAGTAAATGAGGAGCTGGTGCTGTGGCATAGCGGGTAAAGCCACTACCTGCAGTGCCAGCATCCCATATGGGCACCAGTTCAAGTTCCGGCTGCTCCATTTCTGATACAGCTCTCTGCTATGGCCTGGGAAAGCAGTAGAAGATGGCCCAAGTCCTTGGGCCCCTGTATCTGCGTGGGAGACTGAGAAGAAGTTCCTGGCTCCTGGCTTCAGATCAGAGCAGCTCCGGCTGTTGCAGCCAACTGAGGAGTGAATCAGTGGATGGAAGACCTCTCTCTCTCTCTCTTTCTCTGCCTCTCCTTCTCTCTGTGTGTAACTCTGACTTTCAAATAAAATAAATAAATCTTAAAAAAGAAAAAATAGTAAACGAGAGACTACTCTTAGCAAAAAAATAAGACAACCAATAAAAGCAGCAGCAAACAAACAAAACAAACTAACACGTTTAGCACAGGCCAGAGTGCAAACCTGAAAACTCTCTGGGAATAAAGTGGAATTGTTTTTAAGCAGAAACAGGGTACTTCTTCATCACTGGGGGTCACCCCCTGTGATCAATCAGGGTTGGTGTCTTCTATCGACACGTGAGCCCGTGGTCCTGGGAGACAGACAGACGGACCAGGCTGCAGACTCTGATTTCTACTGCTCTCACAGAGCCATGACGGTAGGACTGGGGGCAGACAAAAGCTGGATGCTTGAGGATCAAGTTGGGCTGACACTCACCACAAACTTCTCACCATTCTGCTCCACATGTTTGTATGTGGGGACCGATATGGGCACTGCTTGCTTTTCTGTGTAATCATAAAAGGACTGTCCCAACGAGTCGTCACCGGGGTCTAGGTTATCGGCCTCGTGAGGAGGCACGGACAACACTGTCAAGATCAACTCCTTCTCGCCTGCTCGGATCAGGTCCACCACCTGCTTGTGTGTCGCCCCCTCAACATTCACGCCGTTCCTGGGGGAAAAAGGGAAAAAGACAATCCCATAAACCACGAGGGTCCAAATGCCTTGTATCTCCACCCACCTGCCCCCAGTCCAGTGCCCCACAGTGTGAACCACAAGATCAAAAGGTATTTTGGCTCTAGAAAAGTTGCTTATGTTGTTTTAGCTCCCAAGGTGAAAAACTGTGAACTTGTAACAGGGGAGAAAATGGAAACAGGTGAGAGGAGCTGCCCTGCCTCTACGCTGCCCCCCCCCCCACAGCATCAGGGGCTGTGTGGGGAAGAGGGGGAAGGCAAGAAGGAAACCATGCTTTCTAAGCCAAGCAGTCCCACTTCCTTGTCCTAACTAAGCACCTACACCACGCATCAAAGTGGCGTTGGACACCTGCCACCTGAACTGTGCCTGTGGTCCTTCAGACCGCACTGGAATTGTGACAGGAAGCTGCACAAAACGCATTCTCTTAACTTGCAAATACCTAGAGACTCTAAAAAGTGTGACTCCACACAATCCCTGTGCGTTTCACATCTAATTTACCCTCCCATCCACAGATCAGTCAACTGCATTTTCCTTTAGAGCAGATCTAAGCCTCTGGGAGTTCCGTGGTATTTATTCACCTCCATGCACACTCATTTCCTCTATCCAGGGGTTTTCAAGAGGCAAGGAGATGCTGTGCTCAAATTCCCTTCTCTGACCCAGCTTCCCTCGTTCTCCAATCACTTCAATCAATCTCTCGGGATTCTACCTACTTCCCCTCTGCTGTGTGCTGTCTGCCTCAAAGCCTGTGTAGCCTGTTCAAAAAATAAAATAAAATAAAACCCGAGGTTATATAGTAAGGCAACCTGCTCCATCTTCTTTCTGTTTCACTGTATATAAAAGGCTGAAACCAGGGAAAGTACAAGGGCTGGAAGAACAATAATTTTGTCAAGAAAGTTGCTGACTCACAAACTCCACTACCTTCCCAGAATGCTGACCCAGCGCCAGCTCAAAACCCCTGGGCGGCCGGCCGGGAGTTCCCTCCTGCGGCTCGCTGGGAGTCGGGAAATCCACACCAGGCCTCCGGTCCACTTCAATATTTAAAGCTTATCTACCCTTTAGAGGTAAATTCTTTTTCAGTCCTGTTCCAAACCATTAGGGCTTTTCCTTCCTGAAAACAGTGCTAAGTTTAGCAACGAGTCTCCCACAAGCTCCTCAGTCACGGCAACTCTGAGTCTGGTATCCCAAACATCCCTCCACACCAACAGCACCACTGGCCCGCGCTCAGCCAGCCAAACGCCTTGTTTCACCTTTAACAATCTAGCCAGTATATTCAGTGCTTTTGACAATTCACAACCTAAAAACTCTTCAACTAGTCAGCAGTTTTACAACAGGTTACCTGTAGAAGAAAACGCAGAGCCCCTTCCACTGATGGAGATTAGGACTTTTCATTCAGATAGGACCATACCAGAGATCAGACAGCAGAATGGTAAAACGTGTTTCTAAAAATGGTCTTCGGAATTAGATCTACCTGAGTTCAAATCCCGGCCGCGTCCACCAGCACCAGAGCTGGACCCGATCCAGGTATTTAACCTTTCTTAGCTCTGCTTTCCACATCGGCAAAATGGGGACAGTAAGTCCCTCAGAGTCGCTATGGGGATTAATGTCACAAAACATGTAACTTGGGGCCAGCAATGTGGTGAAGATGGTTAAGGCACTGCCTGTGACACTGGCATCCCATATGGGCACTGGTTCAAGTCCCAGCTGCTCTACTTCCAATCCAGCTCCCTGCTAATACACCTGAGAAAGCAGGGAAAGATGGCCCAAGTGCTTGGGCCCCTGCTGTCCATGTGGGAGACCCGGAGGAAGCTCCTGGTTCCTGACTTTGGCCTGGCAACCACTGAGGCCATTTGGGGTATGAACCAGCAGATGGAAGATCTCATTCTCTGTCTCTCGCTCTCTCTCTCTGTAACTCTGCCTTCCAAACAAATACATCTTTTTTTAAATGAGATTTTTTTCTTATTTTGTCTTTCCTTTTTTTTTTTTTTTTAAAGATTTATTTATTTATTTGAAAGTCAGAGTTACAGCAAGAGAGAGAGAGGGAGGGAGGTAGAGGCAAAAGGGAGTGGGGAGAGCTTCCATCTGCTGGCTCATTCCCCAAATGGCCACAATGACCAGGGCTAGGTCAGGCTGAAGCCAGCAGCCAGGAGCTTCATTCAGGTTTCCAACATGGGTGGCAGGGGCCCAAGCACTTGGGCCATCTTCCACTGCTTTCCCAGGCCTGTAAACAGGGAGCTGGATTGGAAATGGGGCAACTGGGACTTGAACTGGTAGCCATATGGGCTACTGGCGTTGCAGGCAGCAGCTTAGCCCACTGCACCATAGCGCTAGCCTCTTAAATAAATAAATCTTAAAAAAAAGAAAAAAAGTAACTTGCCTAGAAAAATGCCTGAATACCCACATCAGAAGTTGTAAAAAGGAAAGAAGTGCTTTGTATAAAGAGATTTCAGTTAAAGAAGAAACTGAAATCTTAAGTAGCAATTGACGGAGTTCATGCAATTCTTTGGCCTTAGTAGTTCTGAGAAAATGCTTTCATGGTAGAAGAAATAAATTTAAAAGACAATGTTGGAAATCATCAGAGAATTTTATCTATCCCTTAGGAGCCTTAGCTTACTTACTCACAAGCATCCATATTAACTTTTTTTTAACAAAGTGGAGAAAAGTGACAACTGAAAGGCTGAACAAAATATCCTGGATATGGATACTAAAACAAGATTTTTATTAGTTCAATTTTATGAGATATACATCTGTGGAAAAAAATTAAGAACTGGGACTGGTGCTATGGCGTAGCGGGTGGAGCTGCTGCCTGCAGTACTGGCATCCCACATGGGCGCTGATTCGACTCCCGGCTGTTCCACTTCCCATCCAGCTCTCATGCTGTGGCCTGGGAAAGCAGTGGAGGATGGCCCAAGAACTTGAGCCTCTGCACCCAAGTGGGAGACTCGGAAGAGGCTCTTAGATCCTGGCTTCTTCCGATTGACCCAGCTCCAGCCATTGCAGCTGTCTGGGGAGTGAACCAGCGGATGGAAGACCTCCTTCTCTCTCTCTTTCTCTCTCTCTCTCTCTGTAACTGTGCCTTTCAAATAAATAAATAAATCTTTAAAAATAAAAATTAAGAACTGATGCTCAAATTTTACTCATCTCCTTAATTTTTTCCCTTAAAGTATTTTAAATCCGGGGTACTGTCAATAGGCATAGCAGTGGGTGAACCTACAAAATTTGTATGTAAAATTGTATTTGTGGGCATATTGCATGTTTTCTTCCTGGGGAAGGTTACCATAGCTTTCCTCAGTTTCAAAAAGAAATAAGCAATCTCCAAAATGATGAAGAACTGCTGCTCTCAAAGCCCACCTTCCCCCTTTCAGTTTTCAAATCAAAACATACTGCTCTGTGGGTTACTGACAAAAGCAAGCCCTGAAAATCCTCCGAGAAATTTAAGTAAGGCTTTTATCCAAAGCACCAAGGAACAGGGGAGCTCGCTTAGGTTTCACTTCTTTATTAGGAAAATCACACTGCAAATCAGCTGTCATTCCAAAAACCTCACAAATGGAAAAAAAAATTCTCACCACAAATAATAATTGTTTGAGGAGGCAAGTAACTTTTCCCTGCCTTTAACATTATACAATGTATCCATGTATCAAAATATCACATAGGGCCGGCGCCGGGGCTCACTAGGCTAATCCTCCACCTTGCGGCGCCGGCACACTGGGTTCTAGTCCCGGTTGGGGCGCCGGATTCTGTCCCGGTTGCCCCTCTTCCAGGCCAGCTCTCTGCTGTGGCCCGGGAGTGCAGTGGAGGATGGCCCAGGTGCTTGGGCCCTGCACCCCATGGGAGACCAGGAAAAGCACCTGGCTCCTGGCTCCTGCCATCGGATCAGCGCGGTGCGCCGGCCGCAACGCGCCGGCCGCGGTGGCCATTGGAGGGTGAACCAATGGCAAAGGAAGACCTTTCTCTCTATCTGTCTCTCTCACTGTCCACTCTGCCTGTCAAAATAAATAAAAAAAAAAAAAAAAGAAAATTAAAAAAAATTTTAAAAAAATATCACATAGCACCCCACAAGTAGGTACAACTTTCATGTGTCAATTAATAAACGAAACAAATTTTTGATAGGAAAAAAAATCAGGAAAGAGTTTCTAGTGTCATATCCCAAACACACTTGCTAATATTTATCCGGTTCAACTATAGAAAGAATGTTATACACGCCACAACTTCATACATCAGGGAAATTCCTTCATTCTTCAGAGATTACGTGAGCACAGTAAACCCCCAGCGAGTCTGACTTGGAAAAGAGCTCATCCTTCCCAAGAATTAAGAGGTCGTCACAGTGATAAAATGTTTACCTGACCCACTCTCTTCCACAAGAATGCTACTACACCAGGCTCAAGTACTTGCTGCAATTCTCAAGACACAAATGAATGCAAAATGTAAATTCTGCAATCAGGGACTTTTCAGCTGTATAGACTTCTGGTTCAAAGCATGAGTTTTCGAGTCAAACAGACTTGGGTTTGAATACCAACTGTGCCATTTAACACATGAGCTTTCGGGTGAACTACTCCATCTGCTAGACCTCAATTCCCTAGCCCACATGAAATGTGGCTAACAGTAACAACAGCTAATGGGGCTGTTGCCAGAGGTAAAATAAGATGAAGTGCTAGAATGCTGCAGCCATTCAGTAAACCGTAGCTATTGTGTTACAGCATTTGTATCAGTAGGGCAAGCAGGTCCTACTATTTTGGACTCCTTGATGATATAAATGCTTTCCTTGCCTTTTTTTTTTTTTCTATCTTTGTAACATAATCTAGTTGTAATTCATTTGAAAATAATGATTGGGCTCTCAACCAATGACAACAGGAATCACAAGACAGCATCCTTCATGAGACCATCCTATTAGAGAACCACTAAGTCCTATACAACACCTGAGTATCTACTGCTCAGTAGGATCTAGCACACCATGTTTCTCCCAAAAAAAAAGGTTTAAACACACTACCAGAAACATTTTTTAAAATGTGATAAGGCAATATAGTCAAATTTTAATTATAAAATCTAGGTAATAGGTATACAAGGACTCACTGTTTAATTCTTTCAACTTTTCTATATGCTTAAAATTTTTCACAATAAAATATTAGGTGGAAAAAGGCTGCCAGATAGACTAATCCTCCGCCTTGCGGCACCGGCACACCGTGTTCTAGTCCCGGTCGGGGCGCCGGATTCTGTCCCGGTTGCCCCTCTTCCAGGCCAGCTCTCTGCTGTGGCCAGGGAGTACAGTGGAGGATGGCCCAAAGTCCTTGGGCCCTGCACCCCCATGGGAGACCAGGAGAAGCACCTGGCTCCTGCTATCGGATCAGCGCAGTGTGCTGGCCGCAGCGCGCCAGCAGCGGCGGCCATTGGAGGGTGAACCAACAGCAAAAAAAGGAAGACCTTTCTCTCTGTGTCTCTCTCACTGTCCACTCTGCCTGTCAAAAAAAAAAAAAAATTAAAAAAAAAAAGAAATTCTCATTTTACATAAGGCAACATTTGGCCTCAGTGGATACAGCTTTAGCTATTTGATAGGAGTAGCTTCAAATAAGACTTTCATCATCCAAAGTTAGGCAGATGGGGAAACTACAAAGCTAATATAAATGTTAGGTAGGAAGTGATATATGAGCTTATGTGTGTGTGACAAAGGCCTAAGGAGACATTTACGTCCAGCATATGCATCTCAAAGTCATCCCAAGAACATTTCAGGGGCAGCCCAGTATTTGCATCCCGCCCTACCCTTTCTACCCAATAACCTGCCAGGTGGGGGTCCCTGCCCCTTCTGCCTGATATTTGCACTTCAAATATCCTGCTCTGGATCCTGATCCTCCAGGGGGTCCTGCCCATCCTTCCTCTAACCGGGGCAACACCAGCCAGGCTTCCCCCTGTCTGATAACTTCAGGGGGAAAACTCAGATAGAAGTTTTTAGTATTTACATCCATAAAGTCTTTTGTTTCAGGAGGAGATGTGAGAAGACAAAGACCCATCCCCTTAAAAACCCCCGACCTCAACCAGACTGCATGCTCAGTCCTCTGCCTCTATGCTGAGCCACCCGCCTGGCCTGGCCAGGTGTATTCCACTCAACCATGTAACCCCACTCTCCCCTAGTCTGAGAGACCGGGCACTCTCTCGGTCCTGTCTGGAGAGGTGCCCATCCATTCTTACGGATGTCCCTACCCTAATAAACCTTGCTATTTTGCTTTCCACTACTCTCTGTCTCACGCCTGAATTCTTTCTTGTGCGAAGATAAGAACCCTGCCATTCACCACTAACATAAACACTCCCAGAAATAGGAGAAAAACCTCTAAATAGTCAGGATTTGTATACTGCTTGTGTAGGACACTGTGTATAAGGAAAACCAGGAATGGATGGAAATGTGACAAAGCCAACCACTGTCAATACCAAAACAAGGAGCTTTGTTTACATGGTAACAGAACACTCTTTTGACCTGCTATGATATGCAAGAAAGCAATTAGGGAGTAACTAGTTCCCCAGAGACAGCTTGTTTAAAATAGACAACAAATTCCTATAAGTGCAAGCACTAAGACACCTTTTTTCGGGGCCAGCGTTGTGGTATGGTGGGTTAAGCCGCCACCTGCATCCCATATGGACAACAGTTTGAGTCCCAGCTGCTCCACTTCCAATCCAGTTCCCTGCTAATGCACCTGGGATAAATGCACCCGGAGAAAGCAGCAGAAGATGGCCCAAATGCTTGGCCCCTGCACCCATGTGGGAGACCTAGATGAAGCTCCCGGTTCCTGGACATTTCTAGAGTGAACCAGCAGATGAAAGATCTCTGTCTCTCCTTCTCTCTTTGTAACTCTGCCTTTCAAATAAATAATTAAATCTTAACAAAAAGGAAAAAAAGAAACACTTTTTCAATTTTGTATACTAAAGCACAACAGCTACACATGCCCATAACAACAGGTAAAATAAAAAGAGTGACAATAGCAAGTTTTGCCAAGAATATGGAACAATTGGAATTCTCATACACTACTGATGAAAGCAAAAACAAAAACAATCTAGCAGTTTCTTATAAAATTAAACACGTACTTATTACACGAGGCAGCAATTCCACTCCTAGGAGAAATGAAAACACATCCACACAAACAACTGTAGTTGAAAGTTCACTACAGCTTTATTCATAATAGTCCAAAACAGAAAACAGCCGAAATGTCTACTGAAGTCTGAACAATCAGAGGCCGATTCATGTAATGGAGTATTACAGCTATAAAAAGGAACAAGCTACTCATATCCACAAAAAACATGGATGAAATGCAAAAACACATTAAGGAAAAAAGTGAGGACGAAAAGAGTCTGATGATTTGATTACATTTTATTGAAGTGCCAAATAGACAAAACTATTCTATTCTACTAGAAATCAGATTGGTCACTGGAGTGGAGGGGATAAGTACTGAAAGCAAACGGGCACAAGGAAGCTTGCTGAAGTGACCAACAAGTTCTGTATCTTAACTGGATGGTAAGCGGGTATATACTTTCATCAAAATTCAAACTCTGCACTTACATGTGCACATGTGTATGTTAGTTAAACCTAATTAAATTGATTTAAAAATAAAAATTTACATAACACCCTCTTGTAAAATTGCAGGCTAGTCCATTGTGTGGGAGAAAATATAACCCCTGCTTTACTTCAGGATTATTCTGAATTTTTTTTGCTGTAACTAACAACATTGTTAGGAAGATCCCAGTAGAAGAATTTGGTCGTATCTGCAATATCAAATTGTGTAAAGAATGAAATAAATGCTTTTCCCTTCACATTCCATCTCTGTGGAAAATAAGCTAAACTTTGGATGTTTCCAGGTCTTATAAGCTTATTTCAAAATAATGAAGAGAAAATAGAGCCAGAGCTGGTTTTACTCCTACTTGCTTTGACTTTTAGTCCTAAGTGTTTTATCAACAACAGGGCACATATTTCAAGTTTAGTATTTAGTTAAGAACCTCAGCAATAGAAGGTTATAAAGTTAAGCCACACTGTAGCAGCATCTCTCTCAAGTTTATCAAAGCCATAATGTAAGGGATGAGAGTCAAATTCACTAAACCCTGCATTAACAACACCATTACATTGCATTACAAATATAATTCAGATTTTGCTTCTTAGGAAGCCTAAATTCTATTTGTTAATTTTTTAAAAAGATTTATTTATTTACTGGAAAGTCAGAGTTACACAGAGAGGAGAGGCAGAGAGAGACAGAGAGGTCTTACATCCGCTGGTTCACTCCCCAATTGGCCACAATGGCTGAAGCTGCACCGATCTGAAGCCAGGAGCCAGGAGCTTCTTCCGGGTCTCCCACATGAGTGCAGGGGCCCAAGGACTTGGGCCATCTTCTTTTTTTTTTTTTTTTTTTTTTTTTGACAGGCAGAGTGGACAGTGAGAGAGACACAGAGAGAAAGGTCTTCCTTTGCCGGTGGTTCACCCTCCAATGGCCGCCCCGGCCGGCGCACCGCGCTGATCCGATGGCAGGAGCCAGGAGCCAGGTGCTTTTCCTGGTCTCCCATGGGGTGCAGGGCCCAAGCACCTGGGCCATCCTCCACTGCACTCCATGGCCACAGCAGAGAGCTGGCCTGGAAGAGGGGCAACCGGGACAGAATCCGGCGCCCCGACCGGGACTAGAACCCAGTGTGCCGGCGCCGCTAGGTGGAGGATTAGCCTAGTGAGCCGCGGCGCCGGCCGACTTGGGCCATCTTCTACTGCATTCCCAGGCCATAGCAGAGAGCTGGATTGGAAGTTGAGCAGCTGGGACTCAAACAGGCACCTGTATAGGATGCTGGCGCTGCAAGCACCAGCCCCTGTTAAATGTTTTAAACCTTCATGACTGCAAAGTATTTTCTTCTGAAAGAGTATTTCAAAAAGAATTTGTTCAGCCAAAAGTATAACATTGGGGAAACTTGTAAAGACATTGAAGGGAGCCAGCGTTGTAGCATAGCAGATAAAGCTGCTGCCTGTGACACCGGCATCCCATATAGGCACCAGTTTCAGTCCTGGCTACTCTACTTCCAATTCAGCTTCCTGCTAATGCACCTAGGAAAGTAGCAGAGGATGGCCCAAGTACTTGGGCCCCCACATCCACATGGGAGACCCAGAGAAAGCTCCTGGCTCCTGGCTTCAGCCTGGCCCAGTCTCAGCTGTTGCCATTTGGGGAGTGAAATAGCAGATGGAAGATTCTCTCTCTCTCTCTCTCTCTGTAATCCTGCCTTTCAAATACATCAGAAAGAGAGAGAGAGAGAGAGAGAGAGAGAGAGAGAGAGAGAGAGAGAGAGAAAGAAAGAAAGAAAGAAAGAAAGAAAGAAAGAAAGAAAGAAAGAAAGAAAGAAAGAAAGAAAGAAAGAAAGGGAGGGAGCAGGTGATGACTTAAAGTGCTTGGGTCCCTGCCACCCACACAGGAGACCAAGATAGAGTTCCAGGCTTCCGGCTTCAGCCTGGCTCAGTTCCAGCCATTCTGGGTAGATGAAGGATCTTTCTGTCTCTGCCTTTCTCTCTCCGCTTTTCAAATAAAAATAATTGTTTTTAATTTAGAAAGCCATGTGAAAATAAAATTGAGTTAGGATGACTGGAACTATAGGTAATTTAAAAAGTTTAATAGAGCCCTTCTATCATCTTCTCACATATACAGAGCTCTAAAAATGAACTCCCTACCTTCTCCACATTACATTTCCTTGGAAACTGAGTGAAGATATCACAAGTTAGAGAGAACCAGATTGCTGGCACAACAGAAGAGAGACAATTCACTGCTCCACTCTCCCGTTGCGATGTTTCACTGCAAAAGAACTACTCTACTGAACTGTAGAGATCTGTCCTTTTAATTTTGCAAATAAACTATCTGCCTGACTTAAGCTGTGGCTCCATCTAACTCTGCCTTCGTGCTATCTTAGGCAAACAAACCAGAATATATTCTTATATTCTTATTAACTGTCTGAGCAATGATGCTGTACTATTCCTTAAACTCTTGAGATGTGTGACTCAGACACCCATCGGCAATGAATAGAGATGTAAAGCTTGAAGAAGTCTAAGCAAAATTACTACTCTGTACTGCAAAATATCAAGAACTTCTGGGATGCTGTTTCAGAAATGAAGAGTTTCCATCTTAGATGCCAGAACGTTTACTTTACTGATGATGAGAGAAGCATAACTAGAGAAAGGATTCTCTAAAATACAAGGATTCTAAAAATACTTGCACTTTTTCTTTAAGATTTTGTTTGAAAGACAGAGTGACAGAGGGATGGAGGAGAGACAGAGAAAGAGATCTTCCATTCAGTGGTTCACTCACCAAATGCCCTCAACAGCCAGGGCTGGGCCAGGCCAAAGATAGAAGCCTAGAACTCCATCTGGGTTTCCCATATGAGTAGCAGGGACCCAGACAAAAAACTGCAAAATTATCATGTCAATTACTTTTAATGTCAACTTATATCATCTGGAATATGAGATGATAGCTTTGTAAATAGGTAAAAACTCCTTCTGGAAAGCAATTTCACTGGTAATATGCATCTGAAGTCATTAAAATGTTCACATTCCTTCAACACATAATTTCATTACTGAGAATTTATTCTAAGGAAATCACCAAAATATGAGCTCCAAAAGGGCAAGAACTTTACAACAGCATGTAGAACACTTAAGCATATATGGAAAAAATAAACGAAAATAATCCCAAACACAGAAAAGTTAAACAAAAACATATTTAGTATTATTTGGATTGTTTTCAGATTTCTATTCTTACAAAAAGTCAACAGGGGTAGCCCTTTGGCATGGCAATTAAGGCATCACTTGGGATACCACGTCCCATAACAGAGTGCCTAGGTTCATATCCCAGCTCTGTTTCCAATTCCAGGCTCCTGCTAATGCACACTCTGAGAAGTAGCTAGTGATGACTCAAGTATGTGGGCTCCTGACACCCTTGTGGGAGACCCAGAATGAGTTTCTGACCCCTGGCTTCAGCCTGGCTCAGCCCCAGCTTTTGGTGAATGAACCAGCAGATAGGATACCTTGGTCTCTCTCTGCCTTTCAAATTAAAAAAAAAAAAAATGAACTAAACTAATAGTCAACAATGAAGAATAATCAAGAAAATTAAAGCACAACAATTTGGTAAACTCTAAAGCAACCATTTCAAATCATAAATATGGAGGCAGCATTGTGGGATAGCAGGTTAAGCTGCCATTTGAGACACTGCATATCATAGGGGCACAGGTTGGAGTCCCTGTTGCTCTGCTTCAGATCCAGCTCTCTGTTAACTGCCTGGGAAAGCAGTGGGAGATGGTCCAAGTACCTGGGTCCCTGTACCCACGTGGGAGACTCAGATGAATCTCCTGGCTCCTGGCATCTGCCTGACCAAGCCCTGGCCATTGTGGACATTTTGGGCAGTGAACCAGCAGATGGAAGATTTCTCTCTCTGTCTCTCCCTCTTTCTCTATAACTCTGCCTTTCAAATAAATAAATAAATTTTTAAAAATAAATAAAATTATAAAGACTAAAACAACTTAAAAATATTTTTAGGTCAATACTATGTTAAAAAGTGAACTATAGGCCGGCACCTTGGCTCACTAGGCTAATCCTCCGCCTAGTGGCGCCAGCACACCAGGTTCTAGTCCCGGACGGGGCGCCAGATTCTGTCCTGGTTGCCCCTCTTCCAGGCCAGCTCTCTGTTGTGGCCAGGGAAGGCAGTGGAGGATGGCCCAAGTCCTTGGGCCCTGCACCCATGGGAGACCAGAAGTGCCTGGCTCCTGCCATCGGATCAGTGCGGTGCGCCGGCCACAGCACGCTGGCCGCGGCAGCCATTGAAGGGTGAACCAACGGCAAAAAGGAAGACCTTTCTCTCTGTCTCTCTCCCTCACTGTCCACTCTGCCTGTCCAAAAAAAAAAAAAAAAAAAAAAAAAAGGTGAACTATAAAAAATGCAAATCTATAGAATTTCAAACAGATAACCTAGGAGAAAATCTAAGAGCTGGGGTCTGGCAATGAGATGTTAGATATAACATCAAAAGCATCATTCATGAATGAAGAAGTTGTTAAACTTTATTAAAATTAAAAACTTCTGCTTTGCAAAAGACATTGTTGTTATAACAAGTCATAGCCTAGGAGACTATCATTTGCTAAACATACCCAAAAAAGCAGTTGTATCCAAATATACAAAGAATTCTTAAAACTCAACCATAAGAAGACAACACCCCCCTAAAAATGGGCAAAATATCTGGAGATACCTCACTAAAGAAAATACACAGATGGCAAATAAGCATACGCAAAGATGCTTGACATCATCAACAGGAAATTGCAAATCAAAATGAGATACTTCTAAATACCTACCAGAATGGTTATAATCCAAAAAACTGTTAATACCAAATGCTGGTGAGAATATGGAACAATTAACAACTCTCATTCATTGTTAGTGAAAATACAAGGGGGCCAGTGCTGTGGTATAGCGGATAAAGCCGCCACCCACAGTGCCGGCATGGGGTTTGAGTCTCAGCTGCTCCACTTTCAATCCAGCTCTCTGCTATGTTTTAGGAAAGCAGTAGAAGATGGCCCTAGTCCTGGGCCCCTGCACCTGCATGGGAAACCTGGAAAAAGCTCCTGGCTCCTGGCTTCAGACTGGCCCAGCTCCGGCCATTGTGGCCATTTGGGGAGTAAACCCACAGATGGAAGACCTCTCTCTCTCTCTCTCTCTCTCTCTCTCTCTCTCTGCTTCTGCTTCTCTGTACCTCTGTCTTTCAAATAAATAAATCTTTTTAAAAAAAAAAAAAGAAAAGAAAAAGAAAAAAGATCTAGGTATTTACCCAATTGAAATGAAAAATTTTATCCACACAAAAACCAGCACACAAACGTTTACTATGGCTTTGTTCATAACTGTCAAAAACTTTAAGTAATCAAGAAGTCCTTCAATACATGAATGGATAAACAAACTGTGGAACAGCCATACAACTGAATATTACTCAGCTAAAAACAGAAATGAGGTATCGAGCCACAACAGAAACACAAAAAACCTTAACTGCATATTGTTAAGGGGAAGAGTGAGTCTGAAAAGGATATACACTATGATTACAATTATATGACTTCCCAGAAAAAGCAAAGATCACTGGTTACCAAGGGCTTAAGGGGAGAAGAAGGATGAATAGGTGAGGCCCAGGGGATTTTTCAGGGCAGTGAAACCACTCTGCATGATAATACACACAACATAATGCATTTGCCAAAATCTATAGATTTTAAGAGCAGGCACATAGTCTAGTGGTTAAAATGCCTACATCCCATATCAGGTGCCTAAGGTTCAATTTCTGGCTCAAGCCCCGGACTCCAACTTCCTGCCAATGCAGATTCTGGGGGATCAGTGATGATGGTTCAAGTAATTGGGTTCCTGCTGCCCACATGGGAGAACTGGATTGGGTTTCCAGCTCCAGGTGCTGTCACCATCTCAGCCACTGTGAATATCCAGGCAGTGAACCAGCAGAGAGATTTCTCTCCCCCGCCCCACTCTGTGTGTGTGTGTGTGTGTGTCAAATAAATAAATTTTTTCTTTTTTTAAAGATTTATTTATTTATTTGAAATGCATAGTTACGGGGCTGGCGCTATGGCGCAGTGGGTTAACACCCTGGTCTGAAGCACCAGCATCCCATATGGGTACCAGTTCGAGGCCTGGCTGCTCCACTTCTGATCCAGCTCTCTGCTAATGCCTGGGAAAGCAGAAGATGGCCCAACTCCTTGGGCCCCTGCACCTGTGTGGGAGACCCAGAAGAGGCTCCTGGCTCCTGGCTCCGGATTGGTGCAGCTCTGGCCATTGCAACCAACTGGGGAGTGACCCAGTGGATGGAAGACCTCTCTCTCTCTCTGCCTCTCTTCTCTCTGTGTAACTCTGACTTTCAAATAAATAAATAAATCTTTAAAAAAAAAAATGACTGATTCTAGCACTAGTGCAGGAAAAATATGAGCCTGGAAAGCTAGAAATGAATCAAAAACAAAATAATATATGTTGATGGGGATATGGCAAAAGGGCACAGGAGTCAACTCAGAGCTACCAATGGAAAACTTGGAGCAACAAAATAAAGTAAAATAAGATTATAATTGAAGTATAAAAAATACATTCAAGGGGTCAGCGCTGTGGTGCAGCAGGTTAATGCCCTGGCCTTAAGTGCTGGCATCCCATATGGGCGCCGGTTTGAGACCTGGCTGCTCCATTTCCGATCCAGCTCTCTGCTATGGCCTGGGAAAGCAGTAGAAGATGGCCCAAGTCCTTGGGCCCCTGCACCCATGTGGGAGACCCAGAAGAAGCTTCTGCCTCCTGGCTTCGGATCGGCACAGCCCTGGCCATTGTGGCCATCTGGGGAGTGAACCAGTGGATGGAAGACCTCTCTCTCTCTCTGTAACTCTGTCTTTTAAATAAACAAATCAATCTTGAAAAAAAATACATTCAAGAGTCCATAAATGGAGATAATCACCTGTCCAGAGGAACGCCAAATAAATTATGTAGCAACGCCACACTACAGAAGGGAGAGCACAGCTCCTGGTTCCTTGACTGCGGGTTGTGCACAGTGACTCCTAGAGCACAGGATGAAAATGGGGGCCAGGGTATCAAGATCAACACCAACAGTCATAAACCAAGCTGCCACTGCACACCCTGGACATGAAATGATGAAAACGGTATTTCATTTCTGTGACCTCTATCCCTTCCCTACCAAAAACCCCACAATCCTGTTTAATTATGAAAACAAAAATCAGGCAAATTCTACTAGTCAGAAGTCCTGCTCTGACCAATATTCCTCAAACTATCAAAGTCATCAAAAATATAGAAAGACTGAGAAACCGTCATAGTCCACAGATACCTAAGGAGGTACAACAACCAGATGTAGCACGGTATCCCAGACAGGATGCTGGAACAGAAAAAGACATTAAGTAAAAACTAAGAAAATCTGAAATACTATAGATATTAACTGAAATAATAATGCATCAACTTTGGTCCATTAAGTTTAACAAATGTATCATGCCATGTAAGATGTTCACTAGGTAGGGAGCTGTATATGGCGGGAGAGGAAGGGCCATATGGGAACTCTATACCATCTGCTCCATCAAACTGATCTAGACGGTAGTCTATGAATTTTTAAAAAGATTACAAATTATATACAACAGTGGGATTTCAACTTCATAAAAATACATAAATACAAAATAGTCAAATATCAAAAGTAGTTGTGTTAAGATTTAAGATTACGGGCATTTTCCCCCCTCTTTTCCATAGTCTCTAAATTACATACTTATATTATTTTTATAATTTTAAAAATTAACTTCTAAAATTAACAATGAAAAGAGGAGCAGACATTTAGCCTAGCAGTTAAGACGCTGGTTAACATGTGCACGACCCGTATCAGACAGCCTGGATTTGATGCCTGGTTCCAGCTCCCGACTTCCTACTGATGCAGATCCTGAGAGGCAGAACTAGTGCCACCCAAGTGGGAGACTTGAGTTCCTGGCTCCCTGCTTTGGACTGGCACAGTCCCAGCTGTTGTATGCATCTGGGGAGTGAGCCAGGAGATAGGAGCTCTTTCTCTCTGTTTCTGTGTGTCACTCCTTTGCTCTCTCTGCCTCTCAAATAAATGAATAATTTTTTAAATGAAAATAATTTCAAAAACAAAACAAAATCAAAGTTGATCTGACCACATTTGTCAAACACTAAATCCCCCAGTTAGACTAGGACTAGCACAACACCTTAGCGAACAAGTAACCAAGAACAGTAACAAGACACAGTGAGCTATTCCATTTTTGGTCACGAAAAAAAAAAATCTGAAATCTTCAAATTAGAAAAATGCCAGTTTTGAAGGAGTCAAATGGTATTTATTTTCACTTACAAAGACTCACAAAGCAATTTCACTAAATTGTCACTTATCCCTGTCTTTTTTCCCTGCTTACCAATCAAAATGGAAACCACCCTGCCTCTCTTCAGTCAGGATTTAACGTAACCACTGGTCAGCCTGAGCAACTGCCTAAATACAAGTGAGCAGAAAACATTACATCAATGTCCCAAAATCACAATTTGTTTTCTCATCTTGATTTTTAAGACCATTGTCATCAGACATCCTTTTAATGCAATCATTCTAACATTTTATTCTTTGCTAGAAAAAGAGCATAAAAGTGTTTTGACTCAGACTATGACCAAAAATAAAACAAATTAAAAAAAAAAAAAACTCAAATTATCCTAATCAGGCCTCATCTTTGGTAAAAAAAAAAAAGGAGAAAAAAAAAGTTAACCATAGATAGACGGAACTAAGCAGGTTTTCAGCATTCTTCTACTTCACAAATCCTTTGGTGCCTTTTTTAAAATAATAAAAGCAAAATTCAATCTTTATACCAGTATTTCGGGTTTTACTTAAGATTTATTTATTTTTGGCCGGCGCCGCGGCTCACTAGGCTAATCCTCCGCCTAGCGGCGCCGGCACACCGGGTTCTAGTCCCGGTTGGGGCGCCGGATTCTGTCCCGGTTGCCCCTCTTCCAGGCCAGCTCTCTGCTGTGGCCAGGGAGTGCAGTGGAGGATGGCCCAGGTGCTTGGGCCCTGCACACCATGGGAGACCAGGAAAAGCACCTGGCTCCTGGCTCCTGCCATCGGATCAGCGCGGTGTGCCGGCCGCAGCGCGCCGGCTGTGGCGGCCATTGGAGGGTGAACCAACGGCAAAAGGAAGACCTTTCTCTCTGTCTCTCTCTCACTGTCCACTCTACCTGTCAAAAAAAAAAAAAAAAAAAAAGATTTATTTATTTTTACTTGAAAGGGAGGAGAGAGAGTGAATGTGTGCACGAGAAGGCCCTTCCACTCCATCTGCTGGTTCACTCCCCAAATGGCTGTAACTAGGAAACCCCAGAACTCTATTTGGTCTCTCATGTGGTGGCAGGGGTCCAAGTACTCCTCCATCCTCCAAGCCATCCTCCACTACTTTCATAATTACATTGGCAGAGAGCCGGATGAGAAGCGGAGCAGTGGGGACTTGAACCTGCACTCCAATTTGAGATGCCAGCTTTGCAAGGGGCAGCTCAGCTTGCTGTGCCACAATACCACCCCCTATACCAATATTATTTTTTAAAGATTTATTTTTACTTATTTGAAAGACAGAGTTACAGAGAGACAGAGAGAGAGGTCTTCCATCCACTGGTTCACTCCCAGATGGCTGCAATAGCTGGAGCTGTGCCGATCTGAAGCCAAGAGCCAGGAGCTTCTTTCGGGTCTCCTACGTGGGTGCAGGGGCCCAAGGACATGGGCCATCTTCTGCTTTCCCAGGCCATAGCAGAGAGCTGGATCGGAAGAGAAGCAGCCGGGACTAGAACCGGTGCCCATATGGGATGCCGGAGCTTCAGCCCAGGGCTTTAACCTGTTGTACCACAGCGCCGGCCCATATACAATATTTTTTAAGTGCCTATATCGAGATTATCAGCGGGTCAAGAGAGCATTAGTAACAACAACATTTGGCTCTGGCGAAGTTGAGAAACTGAGGAGTGTGTCAGTCAGCATTCGATGCTCCCAAATAGGCACAAAGAGAATAAATAACTTTTCAAATAAGAGGCTTACTGTCATTGAGAATTTTACCTTTGCTGCATAGCCTACTCACAAAGAATGCCGCTTGAGACAAGGAAAGTACAAATAGGGCTCATCTGTTCTTCAACCTTAATAGCTGCAGCCAGAAGTAACAAGGATTTATAACTTGGGAAGAAGCAGTGATAAGATTCCTCAAATATTCTAATTCTAAGGTAGTCAGTACACAAATATAACCCACTCAGGTAGATTTATTTCTGAATTAATGAGCCATATTTATCATTCAGCAATAAAATTATAATAAAGATTAAGACTTTAAAAAGTGTTTTTAAAATAAAATATGAGTGCAATCAAGCTATTCAGAAAAAAGATTCATTTGTTATCTGGTAACTACTCGTCACCAAGAATAAAAACAAACTCATTTAGTTCCCTTCTAGAATTCAAAATTCCGGTCTAGAATTTCAAAACAGATTTCACATTAAAATTATTAAGGCTATGAGTCTGGCATTGTGGCACAGATTATTAAGCCGTTATCTACAATACCAGCCTCCTATATGGGTGCCAGTTCAAGGGATCCCAGCTGCTCTACTTTCAATCCAGCTCCAAGCTAATGTGCCTGGGAAAGCAGAAGATGGTTCAAGCGCTTGGGCCTCTGCACCCACGTGGGAGAGCAGGATGGATTTCCAATCTCCTAGCTTCAGCCTGGCCTAGGCTTGGCTGTTGGCAGCCATTTGGGGAGTGAACCAGTAGATGGAGGTATATCTCTCTCTCTCAGAAGGTATCTTTATCTCTCTCTCTCTCTGTAATTCTGCCTTTCAAATAAATCTTAAAAAAAAAAAAAAGTTATTAAGGTTATGAACCAGTTCCAGGTTGCCAAGACATACCAAGTTCACACTGTTGTCCTGGCATAATTAACAAGGCCTTTTTCATTCTCAAAAGTGTCCTGTTTTAGGTAATAAAACTATATAGTCCTTCCAGTTTATTTTCATTTTATTTGAAAGAAAGAGAGACAGACAGATAGATCTTCTATTCACTGTTTCACTCTTCAACTGCCCACAAAAGCCCAGTCTGGCCCTGCCAGAAGCCAAAAGCCACAAACTCCATCCCAGTCTCCCACATGGGTGGCAGGACCCAAGCACTTGGGCCATCACCTGCTGCCTCCCAGGGTGTGCATCAGCAGGAAGTTGGACTAATGGCAGAGAAGCCAGGACTCAAACCAGGCACTTTAATATGCAATGCAGGAGTCCCATGCAGCAACTTAACCACTGTGCCAAATGCCCACTCCTCCTCCTAGTTCCAATACATGTCGTCTCTGAGAATGCTGGTTGAGATGTGCATGGTCCCTCGGCACTGGTATTTACTAGCTTAGATAACTGAAGGCAGACTTATGGGGACTTGGAGGAATTGCTCCAAGTTCTCTTGGAAGGAGACAGGGTATAGCAAGAGACTTCAAGCCAACTGGACTTAAGAAAAACCTGAGGCTTCCAGCCTCGCCTTCCTGCCAGTCCTTGTCTGGGTCAGGTGCGTTTTCTGTGTTTTCTTTGTTCCCTGAGTTTATTCCAAGATTGCAACTGTTTACTGATCTGCCAGGCTGCTCCCCAGACCCTATGCTTCCTAAGGGCAAGGACTTCATTTTATGTAAGTTATAAGAATAATCTATTGGCCGGCGCCGTGGCTCACTAGGCTAATCCTCCACCTAGCGGCGCCGGCACACCGGGTTCTAGTCCCGGTTGGGGCGCTGGATTCTTTCCCGGTTGCCCCTCTTCCAGTCCAGCTCTCTGCTGTGGCCTGGGAAGGCAGTGGAGGATGGCCCAAGTGCTTGAGCCCTGCACCCCATGGGAGACCAGGAGAAGCACCTGGCTCCTGGCTTTGGATCAGTGCGGTGCGCCGGCCACAGCGCACCAACCATGGCGGCCATTGGAGGGTGAACCAACAGCAAAAAAAGGAAGACCTTTCTCTCTGTCTCTCTCTCTCACTATCCACTCTGCCTGTCCAAAAAAAAAAAAAAAAAAAAAGAAGAAGAATCTATTGTAATTACATTGTTTCATCTCATGAAAACTTAGATGTACCACTTAGTATGAAAAAAAATGTAAGCCCAATTGCTTTACTCACATGCCAAAGCTAAAGAATTACCAGTGAGGTCTTAAAGAAACTTCTGACACTAAAACTCCAAAAATATGTTACAATACTAAATTACTTTGCTTTGACAGGGTTTTTTGCTTTTTCAATTTCTGTCTTTAAAAACTTGATCGGCATATGGCAAGCAAGTCTATGGTTCTATTCAAAAAAATCACAAGGCTGGATGTGACAATGTGTTACTTCTTCACATTTTAACAATGGATGTTTAGAATTGGGAAAAAAAAAGGGGGGGCTAGCATTGTTGTATGCCGCCTGTTACGTTGAAAACCCATATGGGTGCTGGTTAATGTCCAGGCTGCTCTACTTCCAACCCGGTTCCCTGCTAATGGCCTAGGAAAAGCAGTGGAATATGGCCCAAGTACTTGGATCCCTGCCACCCACGTGGGAGACCTGGTTGAAGCTCCTGGCTCTGGCCTGGCTCAGCTCCAGCCATTGTGGCCATCTGGGGAGTGTACCAGGGGATGGAAGATCTTTCTCTCTCTCTCTCTCTCTCTTGCACTCTCTGTAGGTCTTTCAAATAAATAAATAAATAATTTACAAAATACATATAACTAAAATAAAAAAAGACTTGGTAAAATAAGCTGCTAAAGGCCAGGCAGGTTTCCCCATCCTAAGTCATTTCACTCCTATGTACACCTTTTCTTAGGCTCCCTCAGTTACTTACCAGCAAAACAACTACAATCATTTCCCAGCACGAACCCTCCTACCTTTGAGTCACTGCCTGCATAGCCAATGTAAAGGCACCCTCCAAATGCTTTTAAACTCACCACAGTAGAAGTTAATTAAATTGAATAAAATCTACTTGCTTTATCAACAACCTTGGTTTGCAAAGTCAGGTAAGTTACCAGAGAGAGAATCAACTTTTTGAAGTCCTACTTCACTGGGATCTCTGAATTATTACACAATGTGATCAGAAGCATGATTCCTCATGTGATCTGGCAAGTTTGTTTTGAGGTCACAGCCTGCACCATGAATCCCAACCTCCCATTTCCTACATATTCACTTTGTCACAAGAGGTACTGTAATGAATGTGAATAGTGTGCATTAATCATTACTACTGCAGAAAAAAATCTTCATCTATGAAAGACAACCTTAAAAATAAATAACAACAGATATACTTCTGAATGGATATAGCCCTTTGGCAACTAAATACCATATTTTAATACAAATGAACGGTTTCTGTAGTGTACAGTCTACTTCAACATACTGGAAAGGGAGAAGGGCACAACAGGATCTTTTCCAAATCAGCAATATGAAAGATAACTGGATAGGTCAGGAAAATCTAGAACAATCTACTAGCACATATCTCAATATAGACATTTCAGTGTCACATCTCCCTGGATTCAAAATACCAGACACAATAAAACTCACTGTTGTTTCCAAGTAAGGATAACAGGTTACCTATCCTATAAAAACAGGTCTAAAAAAAATATGAGTTTTTAATCTTATCAGACTCAAAATGACTGTAATCCTGGGTTAGATCAACTTTACAAAAGTGGCAAACTTTCCAAACCGATCAGCAAAAATACAAGAAAAAGTTTCCAAAACTTTCAGAAGTCTTCACATTTTCCAAGATCTTCAAATATTCATTTAACCAACCTCCCAGTTTTTAAAACAAACTGAATAAATATAATTAAAACTAGATACATACATAGATATAAAAGTAATGCGGCATGGGAGGCGTGGGGGTGGGGGTGAAGATCACCTCTGAGTGAACCTCCCCAAACGTTCTGGGAGAACAGTCGGCCTCTGCAGGCAGCTGGGAGAAGACCAAACAGGCAGCTGACTCCGCAGATCTCTCTGTACTTCTCCAAAGGGAAGCAAACTACCTACCTGTGTATCAAGCCCATAGGATATATCGATCTGTCATTCTAGTCTTCTTCTTAGTCTAGCACAAGATCCTAAAAAATTTCAGAAAGCTAAAGCAGAAACAAATCATCTTTGAAAAGATGTTTTCATATCGCAAGTTCATTGGAGGGAGTACATCTAAGGGTCCTCACTCAGCAACCCAAAGACTTGGCAGCAGGTACATTTCCCAATCATTATGAGAGCCTCACTAGTCGGCAGGGGCCAGTAAGCAATCAACCAGAGACTATACACACACTACCTGACATCTGACTGTTATCACAAAATTGCATCCTGAAGGACTTGCCAAATTACTAACAGAAAGCAAAATCCACTTTGACCACCACCAACTATTAGACTCATGTAAAGGATCTTCACATCAATTTTCATTGTAAAGGTAGGCTTAGGTGTAAATTTTAATGCCACACTGTTTCCCATCTGTCTCCAGTCCCCTCAACTCCCAAAAACACGCTCATGCCAAAGTAAAAAAATTAAAGGAAGTATCTTCAATTCAGAGGAACAGACTTGGAGAAAAGTTCAGTTCAAACAGAAGGTCACACGGAAGGCAGAGCATACGTGGGTCTGCAGCATACAAAGACAAAAATATTATCAACTGCAATCACAACAGTATGTAGGTACGGTTATTTAAAACATCAGAGAAAGAGAAGCAGATATTTGAGAAGCTAGACTGGATTGTGAAGTAAAATATATACACAAATGAAAGGCAACCAGCTCCTCACCAGCTGTTCCCAGCTCTGGGTGTTAGAGCTTAGTTGTTCTTAGTTCTCTTCTTTTTATAGCACAAGGCAGTCCAAGAGGCTATATGCTCTGAAATTCTTCTAATAGTGGTTTTCCTCTTGGAAAAGTTACTCAACTTCTTCTTGTAAATAATTAAATAAAAACTAACTTCACAGGAAGTCCTGGATATTAATGCAGGTAAAGTCTTTTTTTTTTTTTATTTTATTTTTTTTTTATTTGAAGGGCAGAGTTAGAGGCAGAGGCAGAGAGAGAGGTCTTCCATCTGCTGGTTCACTCCCCAATTGGACACAACAGTCAGAGCTGTGCCGATCCAAAGCCAGGAGCCAGGAGCTTCTTCTAGATCTCCCATACAGGTGCAGGAGCCCAAGGACTTGGGCCATCTTCTACTGCTTTCCTAGGCCACAGCAGAGAGCTGGTTCGGAAGTGGGGCAGCCAGGATTCGAACCGGTGCCCATATGGGATGCCAGCACTGCAGGTGGCAGTTTTATCTGCTAAGTCACAGCACAGGCCCCGAATTTTACTGTATAAGATCTTAGAATATAAATGGACCTGCGAGGCTGGCATTGTGGCATAGCGGGTAAAGCCACAGCCTTCAGTGCCGGCATCCCATATGGGTACCAGTTCAAGTCCTGGCTGCTCCACTTCTGATCCAGCTCTCTGCTATGGCCTGGGAAAGCAGTGGAAGATGGCCCAAGTCCTTGGGCCCCTGCACCCATGTGGGAGACCCAGAAGAAGCTTCTGCCTCCTGGCTTCGGATCGGCACAGCCCTGGCCATTGTGGCCATCTGGGGAGTGAACCAGTGGATGGAAGAACTCTCTCTCTCTGCCTCTGCTTCTGCCTCTCTGTAATTCTGTCTTTCAAATGAATAAATCAATCTTTCAAAAATTAATAAAATTCAAACTTCTTAACATTACTTTAAGATCTTTTTTTGATTTCATTTCAACATTCTTTTCCAGTCTCTATTATCACAACTGTCTACAGACAAGCAGCAACTTTAGGCCCTTTGCTGTCCTAAGAACTTTACCCATTTTTCCCCTTTGGTCATTTCCTCAGCCTTAAAATCCTTCCCCTTTCTCTGCTAATGGAATTATACTGTCCTTCAAGCACAGTTTAAATCCATTCCATGGGGCTGGGGTTGGGTAGGGGCAGCGCAGCACTGTGGCATAGCTGGTTAAGCAGCCATCTGCAGTGCTGGCATCCCATGTGTGTGTTGGCTGCTCCATTTACAATCCAGCTCCCTGCTAATGTGCCTGGGAAAGCAGCACAAGATGACCCAAGTCCTTGGGCCCCTGCACCCACATGGGAGACCTAGAAGAAGCTCCTGGCTTCAGTCTTGCCCAGCCCCTGCCATTACAGCCATTTGGGGGGTGAACTAGCAGTTGGAAGATCTCTCTCTCTCTCTCTCTGTCTCTCCTTGTCTTTCTGTAACTGCCTTTTAAATAAACAAATAAATCTTAAAAAAGACAAAAAACCTTCCATGGCCTCTCCTCCCACTTTCCTCTAAATTCCCACTGTGGTTTCGCTTATCTTCATTCCCTCATTTTGCTTCACACACAGTACACTGGATGCACACCTGAGAGCAGGAAGCAGGCACACTGCGACTCAAGCAAGCTTGGCAGCACTTTACACCCAGTCTGTGCTTCACTGTGGAGCCAGCTGAGTACGAGGTAACAAAAGCCGGCCAGCAGCAGGAGAAGAGACGCTCTGAATCAACATTCAGACAGTGGATCAGCATCTAACAAGTTGTGACAGCAACACAGTGGACCACCACCAGCACTCGAAAATCATAACAAACAAATCAAATACTCAACAGACTAAAAAATATATGTGAACAGTGCCAGTAAATACAGATTTTGTGAAACCTCATGGGATTTTTACATACATGTTAGGCTGTAATATATAAAATGCACCTCTTACTGTCAGTTGAAATTAAAATTTGTAATTGCCTAAAGATTTTTTCCAAATATGGGACAGAACTGTACCACCCACATGTGTGTAATAATGTATGTGTGTACACAGCACCTATGTAACAGGCTCTTACTGGCCTGCCTGGGTATGCACAGAAAATACCTACATAGTTGTAGTTTAAAAAACTGAAAGAACCTAACTCGCTCTAACCCAAACCACACAATACCTTTGTCAGTAACGCCATCATCTAATGAATGAACTCGTGACAGATCCTGCTCACAAAGCACTCTGCAATAATCATAAATTCTTAGTGTTTGCTTGTCAATTAAGTCTCTGTTCATCTACCAGATCCTAAGAATTATTCCCAATGAGATTTATCTTTAAAAATAATTGTCCTGGAGAGCATGGTAACAAGCTCTTACATGAAACAAACTGGTTAGCTGTGACTGGAAAGAGAACTATTCTTCACCATAACAAGACCCAGACAAATGTTTATACTACTAACGAGAGATCTTTTCCTGGTCACAGCAATCTGTGGAAGTGATTTCTGAGAGGAAAGTAATGTTACTTTCAAAGTTAGTTTTTATTTGTCCACAACTGCCTATGAAATTACTAGTATTTTTGAAGTGATATTGTGACTGCCATGCTCTCTTCACTGCTAACCAACAGAATGAAGACACCAACGATAAGGGCAAAGAATGCATGCGTTAATCTGGTCTCCCACCAGAAGGAAGGCAAAGGAAGACAGAGGGTAAACAAAAATAGAAGACTGTTAACATTTCACAACTGCAGAGGTTTTAAGAATTTAACCAAATTGTGAACATTCTAATGGGGCATGGCCTTTGGCACAGAGCTAAGATGCTGCTTGGGAGACCTGCACCCCATCCTAGTCTCTGGGCTTTTGTTCTGGCTCTGCTTCCAATGCTAGCTTCCTGCTGTGGCCCATGCTGCGAGTGGAAGGTATGGCTGCAGGTCTTGGGTCCCTGCCACCCACATGGGAGACCCAGATTATGTTCCAGGCTCCTGGTTTTGGCTTGTCCTTGTCTTGGCTGTTGCAGGCATTTGGGAAGTGAACTAGTAGATGGAAGGTCTCTGTCTCTGTATCTCTGCCTTTCAAATAAAATGACAAATTTAAAAGAGTAGTAATTTTAAATAACTAGTCATAGTCAAGAACAGTTCACTACTAACAGTCAAAAATAGCTGGGGGGAAAAAAAAACACAAAGAAACAGAAAATATACTAGATTTAAAATTCAAAGACCTGGGTTTAATTCTGGTTGCTACTCATTCATGCAATTCTGTTTCCTCTCTTATAAAACAGGATAATGCTCAGATTCATTCAGCAAGTATTTAGTTTTCAAAAAGATTTATTTTATTTATTTGAAAGGCAGAGTAGGAGAGAGAGAGGGAGAGATCTTCTGTCTGCTGGTTCACTCCCCAGATGGTTGCAACAACTCAGTCTTGGCCAAGCTGAAGCCAAGAACTTCATCCTAGTTTCCCATGTGACTGACAGAGGCTCAAGTACTTGGGGCCATCTTCCTCTGCCTACCCAAGTGCCTTGGCAGGCAGTTAGATCAGAAGCAGAGCTGCTAAGACTCAAACCTGTACTCAAATTGAATGCTGGCATCGCAAGTTGCGGCTTAACCCACTGTGCCTTAACACTGCTCCCCGCCGCAAGCAAATATTTATTTAAGAATCCTTTCTACATGCCAGAAAACATTTGGGTAGGAATACAACAAATACATAGCATTTGATGCAGTTCCTGGCTTCAAGGAACTTACAACTTACTTCACAGGAAAGCAAATGTAAAAATGCTACCAATTATAACACAATATACACACTGCAAAGTGGTAAAATTATTATTATTACTATTAACTTGTTCTGTCTCTCAACTGTCCATCTTTATTGTACAAACTTAGCAAGAGACAATAAATAAAGTGCACATGATCAGATAGGGTAATTAGTACTTAACTGGTTTTTCACTTAGGCTGGAGTTCAGGAGCCTAACAAATCACTATTTGTTAGCATAGTCTTTGCTCAAGATTCTCAGTGTTCCCATGGAGACTGAATGAAGAATCCAAGGCATATCATCTGCAGTGTCACTCTAGGTATACGGCGAGGGATGTGAGGTGACTACCCACCACTGGCAAGAAGCAAAGACAAAAGGCTTCCAGGTCCAAACACACTGAATACTAACCCTTAAAAGGTAAGCCCCAGAGCTCACACTTCTGACAGGCACACCCACATGATTCTTCTGCACACTAAAGCTTGATTGAGAACCACAGCCATAAAAAGTTCCTCTGATCAATAACCATGATTTCAAACACTGTTACCAAAATCTCCGTGCAGATCTGAGCCAAACAGAATCCAGTTACAGTTAAGAATGCAGTTCCTCAGAAGGTACTTAGCAGTCACTATTATATGACTCGCACAATCAGTAAGAATACGTCTTGTGGCAATAACCTCTTTTTATTTACTAATTTTCAAACTTTCACACAAGATGAAATTTAAAAACTGACTTTCAATACATAAATGGATATAGATGTAAGATTTATCTTATGGGCCGGCGCCGCGGCTCACTAGGCTAATCCTCCGCCTAGCGGCGCCAGCACACCGGGTTCTAGTCCTGGTCGGGGTGCCGGATTCTGTCCCGGTTGCTCCTCTTCCAGGCCAGCCCTCTGCTGTGGCCAGGGAGTGCAGTGGAGGATGGCCCAGGTGCTTGGGCCCTGCACCCCATGGGAGACCAGGAAAAGCACCTGGCTCCTGGCTCCTGCCATCGGATCAGCGCGGTGCGCCGGCCGCAGCGCGCCGGCCGCGGCGGCCATTGGAGGGTGAACCAACGGCAAAGGAAGACCTTTCTCTCTGTCTCTCTCTCTCACTGTCCACTCTGCCTGTCAAAAAAAAAAAAAAAAAAGATTTATCTTATGGCTTAACTTTCACATGGGAGTGTTAATGGGCTAATACATTATCTGGTAGCTACAGAGGACAAAAGTACATCAGAGTCCTGGCTGCTCCCTTTCCGATTCAGCTTCCTGCTAATGCCTCTGGGGATGCAGTGGAAGATGGCCCAAGTGCTTGGGCCCCTGCCACCCATATGGAAGACCTGGCTGGAGTTCCTGGCTCCTGGCTTTGGCCTGGCCCAGACTTGCCTCTTGTGAACAACAGATGGAAAAATCCTGATTTCTGTCTCTCCCTCTCTGTTGCTCTGCCTTTCAAATAAATAAATCTTAAAAAAAAAAAAAAAGATGTGTGTGTTGGGGGATGGTCAGCATTGTGGCATTAGCAAGATGAAGCTGTCACTTGCCACGCTGACATCCTATACTGGGCCACTGGCTGGAGTCCTGGCTGCTCCACTTCTGATCCTGCTTGCTAATACACCTGGGAAAGCAGCAGAAGATGGCCCAAGTGCTTGGGCCCCTGCATCCAAGTGGGATGGAAGACCCAGATGGAGTTCTAGGTTCCTTACTTCAGCCTGGTCCAGTGCTGACTGCTGTGGCTTTTTGGAGAGTGAACCAGCAGATTGATCTCTCTACTTCTCCCTCTCTCTCTGTCACTCTGCCTTTCAATTAAATAAAATAAATCTTAAAAAAAGAAATAACATAAAAAAGAATGAAAGCATATACTCTCTGACAAGCACAAATATATCATGACTTTGAATGTTTGCAAGCCAACTTTAGGGGTCCATGAATAAAGACCACACTATCAAAATACCAAAGAAAAAATAATCAACAGACAAAGCTAATCACTCAAAATTATAGGCGGTCCTATATCCACAGTCACTGCACACTAAAACCCTCCTAAAGGCACTCTCAAGAAATCAATCAAAGGCCCCTGGAACTATTTTAACCTTAAGAAAATTAACCTGAAGTCAGTTCCTTCACGTACTGTATAATTAGTGCAAAGACATTTATTTTGGTTCTATCGGTTGAACACATACTTAGCTCATTAGCCCCCAGGTACATACACATAAAAGGGAAGACACTCAGTGTATGTTACACTGGGAAAAATTACAAGCTGGAGATTAACATTGCTGGTCCAGGAAACTTTCCATCTGCAGTAAAATGTGGCGCCCACAGGGCTTGTTCCTACTGTAACACCAAGCCTCACAGCACCCTGTTTCCCAACCCAGCCAGAATCTAGTCAGTTCTGAAAGGGGAAAGGACAAACTGAACCATACTGGGCACTTAGTTTAACAATTGTTCCAAGTTTCAATGAGCACAGAGCCTTGATAAGCAGACTTATCAAGACAAACACAAATAAACTGATGCTCTCAATTGAGGTCAACCTTGTATCCCATTAAATCTCAAAGTTATTCTTTCACACAAAGTTACTCTATTCTTGCACAAAATTGTAGTCTAAGAAAATTGGAATCACACAATTTGTAAGGGAAGTGTCTAAAACAGGAAAAGTCTTAAACAGTAACTATCAAGGTCCAGATAGCCTCCTGTGACTTAACCAAAGGGCACCTACACAAGGACAACTGCCCTGCCCCTAACGCTGACCCCACTGGCCACTTCATCAACATGCAAAGCCTTCCCAGGATAGGGAGGTGAACTTAAAGAAGCTAAGTTGGAGACGGAAGAAAAGCTTTAAAGAATGTTCATTACCTAAAGAATACTTTAGGAAAATTAGCATCAAGATTCAACAAGTAGCAGGCAGAGATCCCCCTCAAGAATCACTTCTGTCTGTATTTCCTCCTGTCACTGGAAAACCTATGCAGAAGATGCAGACTTCGGAAGAAAGGAAAGAGAAAGAAAGAAACCGCATTGAGGTTTAGAAGTCGTAAAGAGTTTACCAACCAGCTCAGCTCTGTGTTACAACTGTCACTACTTCATTATAGTATCAGAGAAGTTTCAAAGAATTTGGAAATCAAAATACCTTCAGTTGGAAGGGTGAGAAATCAATGCCAGGAAGATTTCCGATCATCACTACCTCTTAGGGAGGTCTTTTAGGCTAGGACGGTTTTTTCCCCAGCCCACTAAAAGACAGAAAACTCTCCACTCACCACTGAGGATGTGCCAAAAAGTAATGTCTTTTCTTTAGAAGGAAAAGACTCCCTGGGTTCCCAGCAGGAAGCTGGACCTGAGGCAAAGTCCTTGGATCTGTCCTAGGAGACCATCTGAGGACTCCCTTGCAGCACCCGGCTTCCATCTGGGCGCCAAAGGAGAAGCCACCAACTCTGTGTGCTGCATGTATACATCCACAGATCACAGAAGCTGTATCCTCCTGCAGAAGTATTTGTTAGTTCCTTAAGGGCTTTAAAGAGTAAATTCTTTAGATCTGGATGATAACTTTCTAATTTTTAAATAATTTAGTCGTAAATTTACAAATTAAATGGCTGGTTCCAAAGTTAACTTCGAAAGAGAAAGGAAAATGACAGTTTGAAGAGTTTCTATCAGAAGGAAACATCAGCTACAGACTGAGCAATCTACAAAGAAAATAATTCGATGCCCAGGTACAAGAAATCAAAAAGTCATTATTGCATTCTAAATCTGAATACCTTGTCTCCCCCCATCACCACCAAATTAAGAACGTATTGCCAGAGAATGCTAGTAAACAGTATGTGGGACATGAATGAAAAAAAAAAAAAAAGCATCTGTTTACAGAAGGACAGTTGCTTCAATGGGCTCCTCTTTCTTTCTTGAGGTGGAGTTACAATAGAGTAAGAATGTCAAGGAGAAGGGCAAGGGCACCAGATGAGCAGACTTGCAGACTAAAAGCCAGACTTGCAAGATATTATCTGCCTGCAAACTTTGGGCAAACCTACTCTTTCACTAGAGGAAAGCCTATGGTTGCAGATCAGACAGAAAAAATGAGAAAGACTTCATGTTTGCAAATCCACGCATGAAGGGAAGGGGTAAAAGTGAGAAAAATATGAATATACAAAACAGATTCGATAAGAAACACAGATTTGAAGACTGCTGAGGAGAACGAAGACAATGAGAGCATAAACTACCCACTTGCCAACCAGCGATCACTATATGAATTTTAATACAGAGTACAAAAAATGCAAATGCAACGCAGAGATTAGGGTCGTGGAGGAGGTGTGCACAGAAATCGCAAGACAAGGCAACATCCTGCGAGAGCTCCAAGTGATGCAGCGGGGAAGTAAGGATGAAGGCAGGAGTGGGGGGGGGGGGGGACTGCAGCAGGAGAAGAGGGTGGGTTGCAGCAGCAGCAGGGGCCTTAGAAAGAGAAGGAAGGGAAAGCAACCCAGAGGAGAGAACAGGATAGTCAAGTGCGATTTCACAAGAGGACAGAGTAGGAGAGGAAATGGAGAAGGGGATATTCGAAAAAAGCGGAAAGGTCAAAGGCCAAAAGGGGGTTGCAGTCCGGGGCAAGCAGGAGCGTGGTGCAGGAGTGAAGGCAGGGGGATGTGCTCACGGAGACACTCGACTCAAGATCAGGGTGAGGACTCGGAGCACCCAGCTGAGAAACTAATGTCCACCTCCGCCCTCCCCCAAACGCATGCAAGGTCTACACTCCTGGGGGCTCAGGAGAGGGACACGAGGTGGGATGGAAAAATACAGGGGTGCTTAACCATAGGCAGGGGGTGAGGGGGCGAGAGAGGCACGAAAAAGGAGCGGCATGGGAGAGACGCTGTTTCCGGAGTTCGAGTAGGAGCAGACCGGAGGTCCTGCTTGCTTGGGCGAGGACGGAAGGGACAGTCCATAGGGGCTGAGGGCAGTGGTGGTGACCAAGAAACTATGATGCTGAAGGGGAACTTGGGGAGGACACGGTACCGGGTTCGTTAGGAGGAAGACGAGAGTGAGGAGCAGCAAGCAGCGTGCCAAGGGGGAAGGGGTGGGGGGTGGGGGGCAGAAGAAAGCCAAAGGGAAGTGGGCAGGGGCAAAGGCACTGGGGGGGGGGGGTGCCACGGCAGAAAACCGGAGAGCACGGGGAGGGGAGTGGGAGTCACAGAAACCCGCGGGCGCAGGAGGGGTCAACCCACCAGGAGGTGCCAGGCAGCGGAGGCCAGGAGGGGGTGAGGGTCCCGAGGGCTGGCTCGGGGGTTGGGGGAGGTGCGGCCTCAGGGTGACAGGGGCAGAGGGGAGACGCAGGGACAGGCGGAGGGGGACGGGGAGGGTGGAGCGGCGCGCGACCCCGATACTCACACCTCCAGGATGCGGTCCCCCTTGCGCACCCCGGCCCGATCGGCCGCCCCCCCGGGCAGCACGGCGCTCACATGCTGCAGCGGCGCGTACAGCTCGCCGTTGATGCTCCGCAGTTGCCCGCCCTCGCTCACTTGGCCCCGCACGTTGAAGCCGTAGCCGGACTCGGACTTGACGATGCGCACGACCCGCGGGCCGCCGCCTCCCCCGCCGCCGTTCCCGGTGCAGTGGAGCCCAGAACCCCCACCGCCGCCGCCACCTCCGTTCCTGTGAGGGGCTGAGGGGTGAATCCCTTCCCCGTCCTCGTCCGCCATCTTGCGAGCAAGCGAGCCGTACCCCCGCCCCCCTACGCCTCCACTCCCTCCCAGCGCGCGCTCGCCCTTCTCAGCAACCGCGCGACCCCCAACGCGCGCGCCCGCTCCGCAAGCCGCGGGACCGAGTCGGCCACGGAGCCGCTCGCTGAGGGAAAAGGGGAGGCGAGGGGCGGGGGCAAACGGAGGATTGGGCACCGCGAGGCCTCCTGGGAGGTGTAGTTTGGGGCTGGTGGGGGGCGGGGCGGAGGCTGGGTCCGGGCCTGAGCGGAGGTTGTATGACGCATCCAGGGGCACAGCCTGCTGGGAGTTGTAGTTTACTTCTGAAGGATATTTTAGCATTTCATCTGTTGGTTGGAGAGCAGCTAACCCAGTACAGAGCGTGGCGAAATGATTCAGCTGATGCCGAGGGGCAAGCTTATTTCATCCCTTTCATCTCGTAAATTAGTGTTTGTGATTCGACGCAGTCTTAAATTACATCAAATCATTTGCTCAAGAACTCCTGTGTTCCCATACATAACTTTATTGGATGGCCCCAACAACCTTGAGAGACAACTCGACCGTGAATCAGTTTCCCTGTTTCACATAATAGGAAACTGAGCCTCAGAGTGCCTGAAGTCATCCAGCTATTAAGTAACAGGAACTAAGGCCCAGTTATTTTTGCGCAACTTTCTTTTCGTGTATTGCAAACACAGAAAAACTATGCCCCAGCTACATGAAAAGCATATGGGAGAGAAGACTACAATCTCAGTGATTTGGAACTGGATGTGAGGATGGGGAGTAATAATTTCAATTGAGCAATAATTCTTTTAAAGAGATTTATTTATTTATTTGAAAGTCAGTTACAGAGAGAGAACAGAGAAATCTTCCATCTGCTGGCTCACTCCCAAAATGGCCATAATGACTAGGGCTGGGCCAGGCCAAAGCCAGGAGCCAGGAGCTTCTTCTGGGTCTTCCATCTGGGTGCAGGGGCCATCTTCTGCTTTCCCAGGAACATTAGCAGAGAGCTGGATAGGAAGTGGAGCAGCTGGGACTCAAACCACTGCTCATATGGGATGCCAGTGTTACCAGTGGCTTAACTTGCCGCACCACAGCACCAGCCCCTGAGCAATAATTTTGAGGTTACCCCCAACCGCACAAGCAGTTCTTTGCAAATGAGAACAATCGATTTTTTTTGACCACCTACCAGAACACAAATTTTGCATATTGTGGAGTGACTAGTAAAGGCAAGGTAGATCAAGGGTAAAATTAACCAAAATAGCTTCCTTAAGCAATTACTACTCAAGTAGTAATTTTACCCTACCCATAGGGTAATAAATGTTACAGTTTTATGGATGCTATAGAAAATGCAAGATTCCTGGGTCGGAAATAAGGGGCTGTTATGACACAGGAAGCGAGATGAGCTGCAGCACGTCTGTGTCAGTTCCCCTCACTCCCACCAAGTCCCACAGAGAGGGAACGAAGGACTCAGGTGAATACTGTGCACTTGGATTTTCTTACCCCGAGAAACACTGAGCATGAGGAAGCTGCAGCTTTACAAGCAGCAGGAAGCAGATCTGCTCTTGGTCCTGGGGAGAGACATTACTGCATCCCTCAAAGTTGGTTGCTGAAAAATGACCCTGGTAAAAAACAAACAAACAAACAAAAAAAAACCTTTCAGGGGGACCAGTGCTGTGGCATAGTGGGTTGAGCTGCCTCCTTCAGTGTTGGCACCCCATACGAGTGCCCATTTGGGTCCCCACTGCTCCACTTCCAATTCAGCTCTCTGCTGGAACGCCTGGGAAAGCACTGGAAGGTGGCCCAAGTGCTTGGGTCCCTGCACCCATATGGAAGACCCGGAAGAAGCTTCTGGTTCTGATTTCTGTCTGGCCCAGCTCTGGCCATTGCGGCCATTTGGGGAGTGAGTCAGTGTATGGAAGATCTCTCTCTCTGTGTCTCTCTCCAATTCTCTGTGTCTCTGCCTTCCAAATACAATAAAACAAAATCCTTTTTAAAAGTTCATGGAAAATGGAATTAAAAGAAGAAAACAGAAAGCATTCAGGAACTTGCATTCTTGGCACACTCAGGAAGATGGGCAGAAGCATGAAGGACCCCCAAAGGACTAGCGCCTACCACTTCTAAGCACTTTATATCCATAATCTCATTCAATCTTCACAGCCTCAAAATGTCTCCTAATTTATAAAGGAATAAACAGGCATGGAGAGGCGGTACAGCTAATAAACAATGAATGCAGGACAGGCAGAAGACTTACAAAAGCAACAAACAACCTCCTGAAAGAACTGAGGGACTCTACAAGGGTTTCCAGGAATTTCTCAGAGAGGAAGGGACCTAGTAAGAGAATTGAGATCTCACAAAATATGGGATGATGATTCAAAGTCATTATAATTAGAACATAAAAATTAGTGTGACCTTATTTTCCAATGAAGCTAATGAAGGAGGACCTTGATTAGTTAAGCAAATATGGAAAGTAATAAAGTAGGAATAAAAATTCTGCTGCAAAATAACAGTGGCATTGGGTTGAATCATTTGGTTTGAACTGAGCTCTGAGTGGGAAGGGACCTACCTACTGCAGCACAGCATCAGAGAGGGGAAAAAGAATCTCTGCTAAAAGAGCTGTTTCATTTGTCTGATCAAATATTCTGAAGATGTAGTCCATTCTGGGCTCTGTCGTAGTGGCTAAGGATGCAGAGATAGGTATTACCCTGTGGGTGGGTAGCAGGACATACACAGTCTAACTTACAAAACTTGGTTGCATTGCTACACTGGGACATGTGTGAAATGCCATTTTTGTAAAGTGAAAGCTATTGCCATATTGTTTGTTTTCACAGAAGATTAGAACAACCTCATGGGAGCCAGCATTGTGGCACAGAGTTTAAACCGTTGCTTGTAAAGCTGGTATCCCTTATCAGAGTGCCAATCGTCAGTCTTGGCGGCTCCACTTCTGACGCAGCTCCCTGCTAATGCGCCTGGGAAAGCAGTGGAGGATGGCCCAAGTACTCAGGCCTCTGCACCCACCTGGGAGACACAGATGGAGCTCCTGGTGTCAGCCTGGCCCAGACCTGGTAGTTTCGGCCATCTGGGGAGTGAAGAAGTGGAGGGAAGAGCTCTCCTTCTCTGCCTCTCCCTCTTGCCTTCTCTGCTTCTCTGCCTTTCAAATAAATAACTCATTTTAGAAAAAACAACCTAGGGTCTAGTATTGTGGTGTAGTTGGTTGAACTGCCTGAGATGCCACCATCGCTAGGAGCACTGGTTGAAATCCCAGCTGCTCCACTTCCAATCGAGTTTCCTGCTGATGTGCCTGGGAAAACAGCAGAAGATGGCCTTAATACTTGGGCACATGTGGGAAACCCAAATGAAGCCCCTGGCTCCTGGCTTTGGCCCGGTGCAGCCCTGGCTGTTACAGCCATTTGGGGAATGAACCAGTGGGTGGAAGATCTCTCTCTCTCTCTTTCTCCTTCTCTGTACACATTTCAAATAAATAAATCTTTAAATAATAATAATAATGAAATAAATAAAAACAACATAATGTTCGTAGGTCAAATCATGACGCATCCACAATGGAAATGGCTTCACTGTCACCAAAGAATCAGGAGGCTCTTTATGCACGGACGAGGAATGATCTCTTGGCTACTGTAGATGGTTAGGTGAAAAGATGCCTCACGGTCTATAGAACATGATATTGTGTGTACAGAAAAGGAACCAGATGTGCCTTTATAGCCCCAGACGTAGTCACAAGAAATTGACAACACTGAATGCTGCTGAGACGTGAGACTGGACGGCTGGAGTGGGAACCAAGTAGGAGGTAGGGACTTTTCATTTAATGTTTTTTGTAACTTTGGAATTTTCAGTTAGATGAGTGTATTGCCCATTCAAAAAATAAATAAAATATTCAGAAGGGATCATATTGGAAGGAAGACCATATTGGATCGTACTGGAAAATCTGGGAAGGTTTCAGATACTGAGTATTGTGCCCAGGAGTTTGGATTTTGTTCCTATTTAGGGGCCTCTGAATGCTTTTAAACAGAGCAACAAGATTTTCAAGTTTGAGCTTCAGAAGCTTGACTCTGCAGGATACGTGGAGAATGAAATGAGACAGATCAGTTAAGAAGCCATTGCAGGAGCCAGCACTGTGGCATACCAGGCAAAGCCGCTGTCTGCAGAGCCAGCATACCATAGATGCCGGTTCAAGTCTTGACAGCTCCACTTCCGACCCAGCTCTCTGCTATGGCCTGGGAAAGCAGAAGATGGCCCAAGTCCTTGTGCCCCTGGACTCGTGTGGGAGACCCAGAAGAAGCTCCTGGCTCCTGGCTCCAAATTGGCGCAGCTTCTGCTATTGTGGCCAACTGGGGAGTAAACCAGCAGATGGAAGACCTCTCTCTCTCTCTCTCTCTCTCTCTCTGCCTCTCCTTCTCTCTCTCTGTAACTCTGACGTTCAAATAAATAAAAAAAAATTTTTTTAAAAAGAACCTAAGAGTACCTGGACTTTCTCAAGAATATAACATTCCAGGTGATGATGGAAAGGGGCGTTGCAGGGTCAGGCCCAGCAAGACAAGGCCAGCAGGTTATTTTAACGACTTATTTACCCTTGGGATCCCAGCTTGGGATGATCATCAGGGTCACCTAAAGGGCAAATGGCAACCACATCCAAAGAGGCTGCAGGCAGGACAGGAAGCTGGACCCCTCCAGGGGTGGGTGAGAGTCCGTGGCCTCTCCTCTTAGGTCCCAGGTGAAGCAGATGCATCCTGGGAAAGGGGGTGTTTTGATTGACACATAGGAGGATAAAATTACACATAGGGGCTTACAACTTTCAGCTCAGCAGGCCTAAGCTAACTACCTGCCAGGCTCAGACAACCAGCAGGCCCCAACCACAGGGCTAGGTAAAGGCAGAACTGAACCTTGAACCCAAACTGACAGTAAGGCTGCTCTCTCTCCACTCTCCAGCTTCCTTTCAGTTGAAGAAGGTCAAGTTCCTCCTACCCTTTGTGATCTGCAGAGTCACCAGGTTTCCATGACCTGTTTTTGTTTTTTCTAAAGATTTATTTAATTAATTGAAAGGCAGTTACAGAGAAAGAGAGAAATATGGAAAGAGAGGTCTTCCATCCTCTGGTTCACTCCCCAAAAGGGCGCAATAACCAGGGCTGGGGCAGGCTGAAGGTGGGAGCCAGGAGCTTCTCCCGGGTCTCCCATATGGCTGCAGATGCCCAAGCACTTGGGCCATCCTCCTCTGCTCTCCCAGGTGCATTAGCAGGGAGCTGGATCAGAAGTGGAGCAGCCAGGACTCGAATCAGCACCCTTATGGTATGCCGGTGCTGCAGGTAGCAGCTTTACCCACTATGCCACAGTGCTGGTCCCAGGTTTCCATGACTTTTTTTTTTTTTTTTTTTTTTTTTTTTTTTTTTTGACAGGCAGAGTGGACAGTGAGAGAGAGAGACAGAGAGAAAGGTCTTCCTTTGCCGTTGGTTCACCCTCCAATGGCCGCCGCGGCCGGCGCGCTGCGGCCGGCGCACCGCGCTGATCCGATGGCAGGAGCCAGGAGCCAGGTGCTTTTCCTGGTCTCCCATGGGGTGCAGGGCCCAAGCACGGGGGCCATCCTCCACTGCACTCCCTGGCCACAGCAGAGGGCTGGCCTGGAAGAGGGGCAACCGGGACAGAATCCGGCGCCCCGACCGGGACTAGAACCCGGTGTGCCGGCGCCGCTAGGCGGAGGATTAGCCTAGTGAGCCGCGGCGCCGGCCTATTTCCATGACTTTTTATGTAGGAATTACTTAGGTGAGACTCCCACCTCTGCACTTTGGCTCATGAAGTCCTTTGGTCCAAGATTGCCTTTTTCCTTTCTCTTGCTGGTGTTCAAATTCTACTAATCCTCCAAGCCCAGGCTGAACAACTCTCTCTTTTTTTTTTTTTTTTTTTTACTTATTTGACAGGTAGAGTTAGACAGTGAGAGAGAGACAGAGAGAAAGGTCTTCCTTCCGTTGGTTCACCCCCAAAATGGCTGCTACGCCGATCCAAAGCCAGGAGCCAGGCGCTTCCTCCTGGTCTCCCATGCAGATGCAGGGCCCAAGAACCTGGGCCATCCTCCACTGCACTCCCGGGCCACAGCAGAGAGCTGGACTGGAAGAGGAGCAGCCAGGACTAGAACCCGGCGCCCATATGGGATGCTGGGGCCGCAGGCGGAGGATTAGCCAAGTGAACCACGGCGCTGGCCCGACAACTCTCTTCTAAATTCCCCAGGCAAATGCACCTTCAGGTGACCCGCGGATGAGTCACACTCTTGTGTAATCCCTTGCCTTTGAGTGTGGGTCAACCTGCGGCTTGCTTCTAGGCAGTAAAATAAGGCAAAGGTGATGATTTGTCACTCTGGTGATTACGTACACTGGGTGTTAACACTTCTCCTTAGCAGACTTGCAGCAACAGACCCTCCTGCTGGCCCGGAGGAAGCCAGTGGCCATGTTGAGAGCTTCCTGTGGAGAGAGCCATGTGGCAAGGAACTACAGGCTCTCCAGGAGCTGAGAGAGGTTTCCAGCTGACAGAGGAGAGTGGGGCCCTCCGTCCTGGGCCTCAAAAGTTCTGCCAGCAACTGTAGGCACTTGGAAGAGGGCTCTGATTGCCTTGTGAGATCCTGGAGAGGCCCTGGCTAAGAGCGCAGCCTCCCGGCACCCACAGCTACAGTGAGAAGACGAACACAGGTGGTTTAGGCTGCTGAATTGGTAATAATGTGTTACATGGCAGTACATAACCAGTGTAGCTCCTATTGCACTGTGGTCAGTACCACACAGTGTAGACTCTAACAATGTCATAGCTAGTGTGTCTTTACCATACTAATCTGAACATAAGCTTCCTGACACCAAGAATCTGGTAACACGTGACTCATCATGTCATCACAGGTGTGAGAGTGAGAGGCACAGGGAAGGAGCTCAGCAAGTATTTACAGAACAATAGAACAGGAGACGGCCAAAAACTGGCCCATGACACCAGCTACACAGGGCTGTGGCATGGAGCAAATGTAATCTGGGGAAAACGCCTCAGATAGTCCTCACCACGTGGTTGTTTGCAATTCCAGTATCTCATCTGGCTCCACTCCTTCATTCTTCTAGTAAATAAATAACTCCCATTTAAATATACTTATTTAATTATTTGAAACACAAACTGACAAAGCAGGGGGTGTGGGAGAGGGAGAGAGACAAATATCATCTATCCATTAGCTTGTTCCCCAAATGGCCACAACAGCCAGGGCTGGGCAAAGCTAAAGTCAGGAGCCAGGAACCCCATCCTGGGTGGCAGGGGTCAAAGTACCTGGACCATCTTCCACTGCTTTCCCAGACACATTAGCAGGGAGCTAGGTCAGAAGCAGAGCAACAGGGACTCAAATTGGCACTGAGATAAATGGAATGTTGCTGTCACAGGCAGTGACCTCACCTGCTGTGCCCCAATACCAGCCCCAACAGCTCCCTTCTTCACCATCGTCCACAAAATGAAACAGACCCTGCAAGGTACAGCAACTTGTCAAAGGTTGCTTAGCTGACCAGGAGCTGAAAACGGACAATGAGGTGCACCATTGCCCGTGGACTTGTGGGTTGAAAAAAATAGAAAAGGGAGCCTTTGTAGCAATTTCCCTAATTCTTTTTTCTTCACTACCTTTCTTTCTTTCTTTTTTTTTTTTTTTTTTTTTTTTGGACAGCCAGAGTTAGACAGAGAGAGAGAGAAAGGTCTTCCTTTTCCATTGGTTCACCCCCCAAATGGCTGCTGCAGCTGGCAGGCTGTGCCAATCCGAAGCCAGGAACCAGGTGCTTTCTCCTGGTCTCCCATGTGGGTGCAGGGCCCAAGCACTTGGGCCATCCTCCACTGCCTTCCCGGGCCATAGCAGAGAGCTGGACTGGAAGGAAGCAACCGGGACAGAATCTGGTGCCCCAACCAGGACTAGAACCCGGGATGCCGGCGCCGCAGGTGGAAGATTAGCCTAGTGAGCCATGGCGCCGGCCCACTACCTTTCTTTAAAAAAAAAAAAAAGGAAAAAGGATTTATTTATTTATTTGAAAAGCAGAGATACAGACAGAGAAGCAGAGAGAGAGAGAGAGCTCTTCCATCTGCTGGTTCACTCCGCAAATGGCTGCAATGGCTGGGACTGGGCCAGGCTGAAGCCAGGAGCCAGGAACTTCTTCTGGGTCTCGCACATGGATGCAGGGGCCCAAGGACTTGGGCCACCTTCTGCTGCTTTTCACGATGCATTAGCAGGGAGCTGGATCGGAAGCAGAGCAGCCAGGACTCGAACTAGTGTCCATATGGGATGCCGGCACTGCAGGCAGAGGCTTAACCTTCTATGCCACAGTGCTGGCCCCTCATGACTTTTCTATACTTTTTCCATGGACACCACAAAAGGACTTTTCTGGTAAACTGAGTGAACTGATCCGTGGGGAGTTAACACCTAGAAACTAAAGGGTGTAGTCATCATAATTCTTTTTGCTTTTTTTTAAAAAAGATTTATTTATTTATTTGAAAGTCAGGGTTACAGAGAGAGAAAGATTTTTTTTCCATCCACTGGTTCACTCTCCAAATGATCGCAAAGGCCAGGGCTGGGTCAGGCAAAATTCAGGAGGCAGGAGCTTCCTCTGGGTCTCCCATGTGGGCACAAGGGCCCAAGCACTTGGTCCATCTTCCATTGCTTTCCCAGACCATTAGCAGGGATCTAGATCATAGGAGAGCAGCTGAGACATGAACCAGCACCAATCTGGGATGCTGGTGTAGCAGCCATGGCTTTACCTGCCACGCCAGAACAGTAGCCACAGTCAAGATTCTGTAATTGGAAGCAATAGAAACTCAATTCAAAATAAGTAAAGAAGAGCATTCACTGTTCACATAGCTCAGGAGGACACAGGGTATTCCCGTTAACTGCAGCTGTGTAACAAGCCACCACAAAGCCATCATTTTATTATGCTGATGGACTCTGAGGTCAGAAATCCAGACAGGACACAGTGGGAATGGTTTGTATCGGCTCCATCACGCCTGGAGCCTCACTTGAGAAGACGCAGAGGCAAAGGGTGACCGGATGGCCAGAGTCTAGAGTCATCTAAAATGTTTCATGTCTGATGGCTGAGGCTGGTGTTGGCTGGGATCACAGGTGGTTTTGTTGACCTGACCCTGACACATGGCCTATTCACGTGGTTACTCAGCTTCTTCAAGCTGTGGGTAGGTTCCAAGAACAAATGTCCCAAGAAAACAAGGTAGCAGTCACCACACGTGTGTGACTGAACCTCAGAAACCACACAGCATGACTCCCATGCTTTTTTGGTTCAAATGGTTGCAAAGTTCTGCCCAGCTGCAAGGAGAGGGGCAGACACACAACTGTTGCATTGTAACCAGAGCAAGTGGGAGGTGCTATATCATGGTGGTCATCTTTGGAAGATGTAATCGGCCACACCCAGACAGCTCATAAATTAAAGCAAGCGTTGAAGGAACCAGGGCCTTAGGCTCTGACACGGAGAGCTCAGAGCTACTTCCCTCTTTTTCATCTGCCTCTTGTTTCTCTTCATCTCTGCTTCTCTTTGTCCATCAGCAAACAACAACATCAACAACACACACACACAAACCCCTATTTTTTCTCAGCATCTGTAGATAGTTTCCCAGGGAAGGACTTGGACTGGGTCTTCCATAGGAGTTGCCTAAGAACTATGATTGTGGGGCCAGCACTGTGGCATAGTGGGCTAAGCCTCCACCTGCAGTGCCAACATCCCATATAAGTGCTAGTTCAAGTCCTGGTTGCTCCTCTTCTGGCCCAGCTCTCTGCTAAGGCCTGGGAAAGCAGTGGAAGATGGCCCAAGTGCTTGGGCCCCTGCACCCATGTAGGAAACCTGGAAGAAGCTCCTGGTTCCTGGCTTCAGATCAGCCCACTCTGGCCATTGTGGCCATTTGGGGGAGTGGACCAGCAAATCGAAGATCTTCCTGTCTCTCCCTTCGTCTGTAACTCTACCTCTCAAATAAAGAAAATATTTACTAATAATAAAAATGAGGGGCTGGTGCTGTGGCGCAGTGGGTTAAAGCCCTGGCCTGAAGCACCCGCATCCCATTTGCAGGTTCTAGTCCCGGTTCTAGTCCCGGCTGCTCCTCTTCTAATCCAGCTCTCTGCTATGGCGTGGGATAGCAGTAGAAGATGGCCCAAGTCCTTGGGCCCCTGCACCCACGTGGGAGACCCGGAGGAGGCTACTGGCTCCTGGCTTTGGATTGGCGCAGCTCTGGCCATTGCAGCCATCTGGGGAGTGAACCAGCGGATAGAAGACTTCTCTCTCTGTCTCTACCTCTCTCTGTAACTCTTTCAAATAAATATAAATAAATCTTAAAAAATAATAAAAATAAACTATAATTGTCCAAACCTGTTCACATGCTCAGCCACACACCTGAGAAGAAGGGTTACTGGGTAGACCCTGAAGAACAGCTGCTATGACCTACCACAGGCTTATCTTCAGTGAGAATCTATGTCAGCTCAGTGTGTAATTATAATTATGCTAGTTCCCTGTTGAAATTTTATAGTGGTATTGCTTCAAAGCCCTTCCCCTGGTCTTCTTTCAACTACCCCTTTGTCTTCCACTTGGCCACACATCACCTGTCTGAGGTTTGCTGGGTTTCCCATTGGATAGAAAAGTGTCCTGGTTCTTTTTTTTTTTTTTTTAAGATTCACTTTATTTATTTGAAAGACAGAGTTACACAGAGAGGTGGAGACACACAGAGAGAGGTCTTCCATCTGCTAATTCACTCCCCAAATGGCTGCAACAGCTGGAAGCCAGGAGCCAGGAGTTTCTTCTAGGTCTCTTACATGGGTGCAGGGACCCAAGGACTTAGGTCATCTCCTGCTGCTTTCCAAGGTGCATTAGCAGGGAGCTGGATTGGAAGTTGAGCAGCCAGGACTTCAAACTGGTGCCCATAGGGGATGCCGGCGCTGCAGGCCAGGGCTTTAACCTGCTGTGCCACAGCGCTGGCCCCTGTCCTGGTTCTTGCAACTACACTGGCTGGCTCTGTTCTGTTCTTGCCTCTCCCCTCGTCTGACCATTGTGTTTCAAAGGGCTGCTCCCAAATACCATTTTCCGCTGTGTTCTTACCTGCAGCTCCCCACGCAGTGTCACTAGTCATCATCTCTCCATTTTCTCCAGTGCCTTCTCTTCTTTCTCAGAATTAAACTTGATTTTCTACTGGTCCCTTTTTGTACAAATTACTTCTCAGAGCCAGTACAGAAATCATACAATACAGGATGATGGTCCAACTGCTTGGGCCCCTGCCACTCACATGGGAGACCTGATGGAGTTCCTGGCTTCTGGCTTCGCCTGGTCCAGCCCCAGTCATTGCAGCTATTTGGGGAGTGAACTAGCAGATAGAAGATTCTCTCTCTCTCTCTCTCTCACTGTGCCTTTCAAATAAATAAATCTTTAAAAAAAAAACAACAATAGTTCAGGCTATCTCATCACAAAATGCCAATATGGTTTCTGAGTTGTCAGCATCATCCAGTGGAAAAGGGTATGAGACTTGGGTCCTCTGCGCTGGCTCTTGTTTAACTTAAAAAAAAAAAGGTTTATTTATTTATTTGAAAGACAGAGTAACAGGTGACAGGGAAGGAGAGACAGAAAGAGAGAGCACTCTTCCACCCACTGGTTCACTTCCCAGATTGGCTGCAACAGCCAGTTCTGAGTCAGGCAGAAGCCAGGAGCCAGGAGCTCTATCCTCGTCTCCCACATGGGTATCAGCAGCCCAAGCACTTGGGCCATCTTCTGCTACCTTCCCACACACATTAGCTTCCTGGTGGAGCAGCAGCAGAGTAGTGGGAACTCAAACTGGCACTCTGATATGGGATGCCAGGGTTGCAGGTGGTGGCTTAGCCCTCTGCACCACAACGCCAACCCTTCCCATTTAGCTTTTTTTTTTTTTTTAAATTTTTGACAGGCAGAGTGGACAGTGAGAGAGAGAGACAGAGAGAAAGGTCTTCCTTTGCCGTTGGTTCACCCTCCAATGGCCGCTGCGGCCGGCGCACTGCGGCCGGCGCACCGCGCTGATCCGATGGCAGGAGCCAGGAGCCAGGTGCTTTTCCTGGTCTCCCATGGGGTGCAGGGCCCAAGCACCTGGGCCATCCTCCACTGCACTCCCTGGCCACAGCAGAGGGCTGGCCTGGAAGAGGGGCAACCGGGACAGAATCCGGCGCCCCGACCGGGACTAGAACCCGGTGTGCTGGCGCCGCTAGGCGGAGGATTAGCCCATTGAGCCACGGCGCCGGCCCCCATTTAGCTTTGATCTTTATATGTCATTAGGTTGCTTTTGACTGCAAGTATGAAATATTCAAAAGTGGTTTAAATAATAAATTATGATGATTCCAACATTAGTAGCAAGATTTAAGATGGAGAGTCCTAGGGCCGCTGCTGTGGTGCAACGGGTTAAAGCCCTGGCCTGAAGCGCCAGCATCCTATATGGGCACCGGTTCTGGTCCCGGCTGCTCCTCTTCTGATCCAGCTCTCTGCTATGGCCTGGGAAAGCACTAGAAGATGGCCCAAGTCCTTGGGCCCCTGCACTCAACGTGGGAGACCCAGAAGAAGCTCCTGGCTTTGGATCAGCACAGCTCCGGCCATTGCAGCCATCTAGGGAGTGAACCAGCAGATGGAAGATCTCTCTCTGTGTCTATAACTCTCTCTGTAACTCTCTTTCAAATAAATAAAATAAATCTTTAAAAGAAAGATGGAGAGTCCTAGATTTGGTTAATTCAGCAGCTCATTTATATCTTTATATGATCTGGGTTCCTTTCATCTCTCCCCTCTGCCATCGTGAGTAGGTCATAAGGGCCATTTGGCTAACTCTTCTCATGGTGGCAAGATGGCTGCCGAGCTCCAAGTTTCACTGACACACATGGCACGATATTGAGAAGCAAAAAATAGGAAAGTTCTTCTTGTGTCTATTTGCAAAATCAAGGGATCCCTGCCCAGTGGTCTCGCAGCAGCTTTCTCTCATGCCTCATGGAAGAAAAATATATTGCATGCTAATCCACTAAACCAGTCATTGGCAAAGAAACGAAAATTACCATAATCGACTTAGCCTCACCAAGACTTACTTGTGAGGCTAAGAATCAACCCCTCCCTGTGTGCATAGCTTGCCAGTGAGTATCAGAACCAAACTGAGATTCTGAAAAACACAAAGAAGGGGAGGGAGGAGAGAAAGAAGGGATCTGGACAAGCAGTCAGTTGTATCTGATACACTTCTGAAGTTGGTTTCCCCTACTGAAACTCCAGATGATGGCACCTACTTTACCTATACGTGGAAGTACTTCAAGAAATAAGATTTTTGCAGGACACATATCAAAATAGTGTCACTAAACAACAGTGAAACCACTGAAGACAATATGCTAAGTAAAAGAAATCAGCCACAAAAGGACAACTGCTGTACAATTCCTTCTACATGAGATTCAGGTGGTAAAATTCACTGGGACAGAAAGTAGAATGGCAGCCTCCAGGGGCCAGGAGGGGGAGAGGACTGAGGAGTTAAGGTTTGATGGGTGCAAAGTTTCAGTCTGGGAAGATGAAAGTTCTGGAGCTGAATGGTATTAATGGCTGCATAACAATGTACCTGGATCTAATGCCAGGGAATGTAGGTTTACAAATAGTCAAGATGGTAAATTTTATGTTACATATATTTTAACCAAAGAAAAAAATTAATACACAGTGAGGCTATTTATGATATGGAGATATGGAGCAGGGGCCAGTGTGTTGTGGCACAGCGGTTAAGCAGCCAGTTAAACTGTTCCCATATGAGTGCCAGTTCAGGTCCCAGGTGCTCCACTTGTGATTCAGCTCCCTGCTACTGCACCTGGAAAAGCAGCAGAAGGCCCTGCGTCCATGTGAGAGACCCTGCTGGAGTTCCAGCCTCCTGGCTTCAGCCTGGCCCAGCCCTGGCCATTGCAGCCATTTGGGGAGTGAGTCAGTGGTTGGAAGATCTCTTTCTCTCTGTACAACTTTGCCTTTCTGGCCAGTGCCGAGGCTCAATAGGCTAATCCTCCGCCTGTGGCGCCGGCACACCAGGTTCTAGTCCCGGTCGGGGCGCCGGATTCTGTCCCGGTTGTCCCTCTTCCAGGCCAGCTCTCTGCTGTGGCCAGGGAGTGCAGTGGAGGATGGCCCAAGTGCTTGGGCCCTGCACCCCCATGGGAGACCAGGAGAAACACCTGGCTCCTGACTTTGGATCAGCGCAGTGCGCCAGCTACAGCGCGCTGGCCGCAGCGGCCATTGGAGGGTGAACCAACAGTAAAAGGAAGACCTTTGTCTCTACCTCTCTTGCTGTCCACTCTGCCTATCAAAAAAAAAAAAAAAAAAAAAACTTTGCTTTTCTAATAAATAAATCTTTAAAAAAATAGTTAAGGGGGCTGGCGCCATGGTGCAGTAGGTTAACCCTCTGCCTATGGTACCAGCATTCCATATGGGCACCGGTTCTAGTCCCAGCTGCTCCTCTTCCAATCCAGCTCTCTGCTATGGCCTGGGAAAGCAGTAGAGGATGGCCCAAGTGCTTGGGCTCCTTTACCCATGTGGGAGACCGGGAAGAAGCACCTGGCTCCTGGCTTCAGATCGGCACAGCTCCAGCCATTGCGGCCATTGGGGAGTGAACCAGCAGATGGAAGACCTTTCTCTCTGTCTCTCCCTTTGTCTGTAACTCTACCTCTCAAATAAATAAATAAAATCTTTTAAAAATTAGTTAAGATGATAAATTTTGTTACATATATTTTGCCATGATAAAATTGATAAATTAAATAATACACAAGCTAGTTAAGATATACAGCAGAGGAATTGTGCTAAACTTTGAAAAAGGGTACCAGCTTGATTTTCTCTAGCAATCGTAATGTTGAACTGGTGCCTGTGTAAACTTGTGATGGTAACCATTTCCCAGCTTTGCCAGCCGTGGGCCACCCTCCCCTGTCTCCTCAGACCCCTGGCTGTTTTGCCCGAAGTGCAAGTCAAGAAACTCCATGCCCAAAATGTGCCCTGGGAGGGCGCCCCTGTTATAGACTGGAACCCATCACCACACCGCGCATCTGTCCCTTGGCAGGTTACATGCACATTCCCGCCACTGTCTTTCAGTACAGCTGGTGCTCCCCACTTCCATACCAAGAGTTCTGGGGACAAGGAAGCAACGAGAGGACGTGGAGCCAGAGACAGGCACAGCACAAAGTGCTAGGGGGCATGCGCAGCCCCCGAGGAGCCCACTTACTGACAGCACAGGTGCACCGACATTTCCAGATCCCTGCGATGCTGGCCGAGCTGGGAGCAGCCGTGTGAAGTGGCAGCCAGTGCCCACTCCAGTACCCACTCACGGAGGGCCAGGTCACTCCCCCTGGAGGCACCAAAGCCTCACCCTACATCCTGAGCCCCGCAAGAGACCCAGTTCCGTCACATACACTTGAAGTCAGAGGCCAGCCATTCATCTTTTTTTTTTTTAAGGCAGCAGTCAGCACTCCCCCCCTTTTTTTTTTTCTTTTAAAGATTTATTTATTTATTTGAGAGAGTTACACAGAGAGAGGGAGAGGAAGAGAGAGAGAGAGAGAGAGAGACAGGTCTTCTATCCGCTGATTCACTCCCCAATTGGCCACAACAGCTGGAGCTGCGCCGATCCAAAGCCAGGAGCCAGGAGTTTCTTCCCAGTCTTCCCATGCGGGTGCAGGGGCCCACAGACTTGGTTCATCTTCTACTGCTTTCCCAGGCCAAAGCAGAGAGCTGGATCGGAAGTGGAGCAGCTGGGACTCGAACTGGCGCCCATATAGGATGCCAGCACTGCAGGCAGCAGCTTTACCCGCTATGCCATAGCGCCAGCCACATCCATTTATCTTTAACCAACTCACTCCAAACAGTTTTCTGAGAAATAGCATACATCCTGGAGCACAATCACACCATCACAAAGCATCTCCTTCCACGTAATCTTCTGTAGTTAAACAGACTCCATTACATTTGGAACGATGCATGCCCTCCAGTGCACATGTGTTAAAAGCTAGCATTCAGTTCTCTGCATTTCGCTCCTGATGCCAGGTGGGTGCCCCAGGGCTCCCTCAAGGAGGGGATCCTCTGTCCAGTGATCCTGGCCAGCCACGTGGCACAACATCTTGCTTGCTAGAGGAAAGACAAGTCACTTCAGTTCCATCTGACACCAGGCTGGGGCTGGGAACGTGGAGACAAGTAGCCGAGCCCTGACCCCAGGAATACTCTGGTCTGGCGGGAGAGGCAGGCCTGCAAACAAGGACTGCACGGCGCCATCAGTTTGGGACCTGCCACTGTGGAAGCCCTGAGGAGAGATGATTAACTCTGGGATTACTCTGGGGGTATTAAGGAAGACTTCACCAAACAGGTGAAATTTAAGGGGGGTTTGAAGAGATGACTTAGAGCTTCCCAGAAGGACAGAGCAGAGAAAGAATCCCAGGCAGAAGGAGTCCTAGGCAAAGGCAGGGAGGCGGGGCAGGACACGGCGTCTCAGATCCCGGCCAGGTAGCAGAGGTCCAGAAATAAAGCCGAGCAAGTAAGGGAGCTACATCCAACCCTCTGCCTTCTGCGGCCCAGGGCGAAAGCAAAAGCAACCTGCTCTAGTTCTGTGGCTGCTAATGAGCAACCTTATCTTTGTGTAGAAAGGGCATATCCTGGGGGCCTGGGTTAAGCTGCTGCCTGTGATGCAGGCATCCTGTATGAGAACCGGCTGCTCCACTTCCAATCCAGCGCCCTGCTGGTGTGCCTGGGAAAGCAGTGGAGGGTGGCCCAAGTCCTTGGGCCCCTGCACTCACATGGGAGACCTGGATAGAGTTCTAGGCTTCTGGGATCAGCCTGGCCCAGTCCCAGTTGTTGTGGCTATTTGGGAAGTGAACCAGTGGTTGGGAGATCTATCTCTTTTTCTCTCCGTCTTATCTCCCCATAACTCTGCCTTTCAAATAAATAAATAAATAAATAAATAAATGTTTTATTAAAAAAAAAGGGAGGGAAGGGGGTCCAGCGCCATGGCTCACTTGGTTAATCCTCCGCCTGTGGCACCAGCATCCCATATGGGCACTGGGTTCTAGTCCCGGTTGCTCCTCTTCCAGTCCAGTTCTCTGCTGTGGCCCAGGAGGGCAGTGGAGGATGGCCCAAGTGCTTGGGCGCCTGCACTCGCATGGGAGACCAGGAGGAGGCACCTGGCTCCTGGCTTCTGATCAGCATAGCGCCGGCCGTAGCAGCCATTTGAGGGGTGAACCAATGGAAAGAAGACCTTTCTGTCTCTCTCTCTCTCACTGTCTAACTCTATCTGTCAAATAAATAATAAAAAAAAGGGGTGGGGGAGGGACAGCATTGTGGCACAGTGGGTTAAACTGCTTGCAGCATATGGGTTTGATCCACTGCCAGTCCAGCTCTCTGCTATGGCTTGGGAAAGCAGCAGAAGATGGCCCAAGTGCTTGGGCTCCTGTACCCACGTGGGAGACTAGGAAGAAGCTCCAGGCTCCTGGCTTTGGCCTCGCCCAGCCCTGACCTATGTGATCATTTGGTGAGTGAATCAATGGATGGAAGATCTTTCTCTCCCTCTCTGTAATTCTGGCTTTCAAATAAGTAAATATTTTTTAAATAAGTAAATTTTTTAATTTTTTTATTTTTTATTTTTTGACAGGCAGAGTGGACAGTGAGAGAGAGAGACAGAGAGAAAGGTCTTCCTTTGCCGTTGGTTCACCCTCCAATGGCCGCCGCGGCCGGCGCGCTGCGGCTGGCGCACCGCGCTGATCCGGTGGCAGGAGCCAGGAGCCAGGTGCTTTTCCTGGTCTCCCATGGGGTGCAGGGCCCAAGCACTTGGGCCATCCTCCACTGCACTCCCTGGCCACAGCAGAGAGCTGGCCTGGAAGAGGGGCAACCGGGACAGAATCTGGCGCCCCAACCGGGACTAGAACCCCGTGTGCCGGCGCCGCTAGGCGGAGGATTAGCCTAGTGAGCCGCGGCGCCGGCCTAAATAAGTAAATTTTTTTAAGAAAAGAAAGATCATAGCCTAAAGTCCTTATTCTGTGGGCGACCTAGGTCTTCTACAATACAGTAATCTATTAATGGGAATGGTCCTCTCAAGACATGCAGAGCTTTTCTATTTGACAGGCCATTGGACAGGATGCTGGGATCAGTGATGCTGCTGATTGGAACTCGGCAGAATTGACATCTGAGGGGGACAAAGGAGGCCCAAGCTCATCACGGTAGGATGAAGCAGCACCCAGCCCTCGGCGCTTCCTCGCCTGCCTTTTACTCCCTTAAGATGTTCAAGCTGGTGCTTTTCACTTTGAAGACCCTGGCAAATCTGAGCATTTCATCCCCTCCCAAAACAAAGAAAAAAATTAGTATATGGCTTGGTTGAACTTTCTGGAATCATCCAAAACAAATTCTTTCCTGTGTAAGGGCTTATGAAACACGAGCAAAATGAACTGAAACCTCAAAGGAACTCTAAGAAAAGTTATCTCTCACAAACCCTTACAGGTGCATTTATTTTATTTTAATTATTGATTTACTTTTATTTGTTTGAAAGGCAGAGAGAGAGAGAGATACCTTCCATCTTGTGGTTCACTTCCCAAATACCTACACAGCTCAGGCTGCGCCAGGCTCCAGAAACTCCATCTGGGTCTTCCCATGTGGGTGGCAGGAACCCAAGGACTTGAACCATCATCTGCTGCCTCCTAGGGGGCACTGGAACCAGGAACAGAGCTGGAATTCAAACCCAGGTACTGCACTATAGGATGTGGGCCTCCCCAGTGGCATTATAACTGCTATGCCGAATGCCTGCCCTTAAATGAGTTTTTTTAAATTAACATTTACTTTTATTTATTTAAAAGGCATAGTTACAGAGAAAGAGATCTTCCATCTGTTGGTTCACTCCCCAAGGAGCTTCTTCCGGTTCTCCCACATGGGTACAGGGGCTCAAGGACTTGGGCTATCCTCCACTGCTTTCCCAGGAACATTAGCAGGAAGCTGGATCTGAAGTGGAGCAGCCTGGAACTGAACAGGTGCTTATATGGGATACTGGCTGGTTCTCATACATTGCAGGTGGTGGATTAACCCACTATGCCACAAACACTGGTCCCCCAAATGAGTGTTTTTTTTTTAAAGATTTTATTTATTTATTTGACAGGCAGAGTTATAGACAGAGAGCAGGAGAGACAGAGAGAGGTCTTTCATCTGGTTCACTCCCCAAATGGCTGCAATGGCCAGAGCTTCCTGGCTGATCCAAAGCCAGTAGCCAGGAGCTTCCTCCAGGTTTCCCATACAGATGCAGGGGCCCAGGCACTTAGGCCATCCTACACTGCTTTCCCGGGCCATAAGCAGGGAGCTGGATCAGAAGTGGAGCAGCGGGACATGAACTGGCGCCCATATGAGATGCCAGCACTGCAGGTGGAGGCTCCCAGCTAATGAGTTTTTAAAATCACCTTTCAGTCTAGCTAAATTTTCACCAGTGCGTAAAATGCTCCTAGCTCTTTTCAAAGCTGTGATTCTAATGATATGAGCTGTAGGCAACCTAAACTAGGACAGGGGTACGTTTTCAATTTTTCATAAAATATTTACTTTCCTAAAATCCAATTTCTTTTGAGGCCTGGTGTTTTTCTGGCGCTAGGCTTAATTTGCAAAACTGCTCCCTCATCTCACCCTAACATGGCTGGCTGCCCTTTCCTAAAGAACTGAATTGGGGGTTTGCAACCCAGAGGGCCTGGCAAGTTCTGGACAGGGCCTGTTTGTCTTCCTGTGAGGCCCACCCTGGCCCACCTGCCCAGGTGTTCAAGGATCTGCTGCCCTCTAGTGGCTGCAATCTGGGCACATTAATACCTCCCGTTGGCAAAAGAAAAAAAAATGCTTGTTTTCAGGTTCACCAACTAAATGTGCTCCAAAAGTATTGTTTTCCTTTCACTGCCAAGATGTACATAATTTTACAGCTGAAAGGATCTTGGTCTAATACTCACACTTGTAGGTTTTTTTTTTTTTTTTTTTTAAGAGAAGGGGCCTGAGTATTAGAACCATTAGATCTTTCAGCAGAGGTTGTCATGGTTAGAGAGGTCACTGGGAATAGAACCCCCCCAACTACCCTAATCCCTCCACCCCCGAGGAAAGGAGAGAACGTCGCCATTTGAAATGGAGAAAGACACATGAGGGTAGAGAGTAGTGGGCTTGGATGATCCCAGTGGGGGTCTGAGAGGCTCTGAGAGGCCTGGCCAAATGCTGAGATTCCCTTCCTGCTGCCCGACTTGGGCAGGAACCACCTCCCGCCTTTCTCCAACCTTTGCCCTAGGCCGGGGTGGGGAATGTGCCATCTATGAAATGATTCGGTCTGGCCCTGCCTATGCAACCACAGGCAGGACTCAAAATTCAATAAATCTAGAGAGAGATAATTTTTTTAAAATGATTATTTAAGAAGCTGAGTTACAGACAGAGAGAGGGAGAGACAGGAAGTTAGGCTTCTATCTGCTGGTTCAATCCCCAAATGACTGCAATGGCTGGAGCTGCACGGATCCGAAGCCAGGAGCCAGGAGCTTCTTCCAGGTCTCCCACGTGAATGCAAGGGGCCCAAGTTCTTGGGCCATCTTCCACTGCTTTCCCAGGCCATAGCAGAGAGCTGGATCAGAAGTGGAGCAGCCTGGACTCGAACCAGCGCCATGCCACAGTGCTGCCCCCTCAAAAATATATATTAACAATGACATATTTGTGTCTGCTGTGTGCCAGACGTGCTGCAAACAACACTCACGTGTGGCTCTGCATTGGCTACTGCTATGCCCGTGAAGGCACACAGCTCAACAATGCACAGGGCTCGGGGCCAGATCGTCTGTGACCTGAAACTGGCTGTACGCTTCCCACCTGCACATCCTCGGACAAGGGACTTACTTTCTGTGTCAGTTTCCTCATCTGTAAAGTGGGAAGCAAGCACCAGTGCCCAGTACGTTGTCAGTACTCAGCCAATGTTCTTATAAGGCAGACATTATTATAACAGCAGCAGATGTGCTCTTGATTTTACAGATGAGGAAGTTAACACTTGGAGAGCTTAGATGTCCGCGTGGCCGGCCAGTGACATAGAGATCAAGCACAAGACCCGGAGCTCATGCTGACTCCCTAAACTCTATGCTCCGCTGTCCCCTTGTTGTGACTGAAGCAAAAACCAGCTAAACGAATGAATGAGATTCTTTATTACGGACAGCAGTGGCTTCTGACTCTTCCACGAGGAAGACGCTGGGATTTAGGATTCAAGGTCATTTCCAGGGGCCAATCAGAGATGTGCAGAAAACAATTCAGGGAAAGAAACAGATGAGAATGGGGGTCTCTCCTACCCTGCGAGAGCTTTTCTGTCCACTCTGCAGCAGGACCAGTGCTGGCCCTGCGGGCATTGGAGAGCGCGCCGGCTGCTCCCATTTTGCACCCTAGTTGGGGAAACAAACACATGCCAAGTCTGAATTCAATGCAGGCGAGGCGTTATGACAGCCTACAGGAGGATGGCATGGATTCTTTACGTGCAGCTGCTAAGGGGAACACAGCATGGGCTGGAGAATTTTGGGAAGGCCCTGTGGGACTCAGGCTAAGCCTTGTAGAAGTCACTTTCTCTGGTGCTTTGGTTTTTTTTCTCTTCTGCATTTCCAGCCTCCTACAGAACACCCTTATATTGGTTTTCAATTAATATTTAATGTATTAACAGGTCAAAAGGGGAAAGCTCACAAACTGGCTAACTTGCAAAGGTGAGAATGGTCCCAGCTTGTGCAAAGGCAGTGGCCACACAGCACAGAGACAGTGAACACTCTGGAAAAGTTGGCAGGTGAATTGCGAAAGTGACGAATAACAAAGACAAAGCCCCCTCACTGACATGTTAGCATTAGGCGGACTTATTTCTAGCCTTTCGGGAATCCTTTTTCCCTTCTGCAAAGCTGCAATAATTGCCCATAAAATTCGGTGTCCTACTTTTTTTCACTTAACATTCTGAGCACTGCGGCCTGACGTGCCAGAGCCTCCCGAGCAGTCCTTAGTGGTGAGCGCATGACACCGCGTGGCTGCCTCCTCCCTTACGCACTGATGGGCAGGTCCTTTTCTATCTTATCGTAAGCATCGCACGGGGAAGAAACGCAAAGAAGCTGCTCTCTGCTGGCTTGCCTGAGCCTGAAGAATCTCCGAGTTTTCTGTCACCTAAGCCTGCATGGCCCCAGTCAGCTGTAGTCACATTTTCTGACCTGCAGCCCACGGTGTCCGACCCCACACAAGCTCTCCAGGGGCAGGGCCATCCTTGCCTTGATCACTGCTGTAGCCCTGCCTCAGGCCACTACCCAGGGCAAGGTGGGCTGCAGACAGAAGGACCTTAATAGACACATGTGAAAAAAAAAATAAACTCTCTGAACTGTTTGTTCACTTACCCTGATCATTGATCCAGTGGTGAGATCTCAGTACTTGTATTGATTTGTTTTTAAAAATTAGTCCATTTGTTGTCTCTTCATCTCACTCTTTTGGCTTTGTGGAGTTTTATTAACTCCGAAATTTTACACGTTAATAAAATGTATTCGTTTATTTGAGAAACAGAGAGTTCCCGTCATCTGGCCCACTCCTTAAACGCCAGCAGCGGCTGGGACTGCACAGAAACCAGAAGCCAAGAACTTGATCCAGTCTCCCACGTGCATGGCAGGGACCTAATTATTTGGTCATCACTGCTGCTTCCCAGTGTCTACATTTGCAGGAAGCTGAAACTGGGAGCAGGACGCAAACCAGACATTCTGCTAAGGAATGCGGATGTTGACTGGCTTCCAATCCCTAGCTCAAGTGCTTGCCCCTAGAAGGTCTATACTAAAATGTTTTCTCCTTCCTGACCTTTAATACTCAAATTCTGGGGCCAGCACCGTGGTGCAGCAGGTTAAGCCATGGCCTGCAATGCCAGCTTCTCAAATGGGTGCTGGTTTAAGTCCCAGCTGCTCCACTTCTGATCCAGCTTCCTGCTGATGCACCTGAAGATAGTCTGAGTGCTTGGGCCCCTGCACCATGTGGGAGAGCAGGGTGTAGTGCCACTCACGTGGGAGACCTGGATGGAGTTCCAAGTTCCAGGTTGGTCTGGTCCAGCCCTAGTTATTGCAGCCATTTGGGGAGTAAACCAACAGGTGGAAGATCTCTCCTTTCTGTAACTGTCATTCAAATAAATAAATAAATCGTTAAAAAAAGCACTAAAATTCTAAAAGTTTCCTCTTTCATTTTCTTAAAACAATTTCTCTATTGTTCTCATTGAATACTTTCTATTGTAGTATCTTACTGTTGACTGATTTTTTTTTAAAGATTTACTTATTTATTTGAAAGTCAGAGTTACACAGAGAGAGGTAGAGACAGAGAGAGAGGTCTTCCATCTGCTGGTTCACTCCCCAAATGGCCGCAACGGCCAGAGCTGTGCCAATCCAAAGCCAGGAGCCAAGAGCTTCTTCCAGGTCTCCCATGCTGGTGCAGGGGCCCAAGGACTTGGGCCATCTTCTACTGCTTTCCCAGGCCATAGCAGAGAGCCAGGTCTTGAACCGGCGCCCATATGGGCTGCCGGCACTACAGGCAAGATGGACCCGCTATGCCACAGCGCCAATCCACCTCTTTCATATTTGATATTTAATTGTACTTTCTTCTAGTTTTTCTACAGTTGATTAGAAATATTTATCTAAAATTTATTTAGGTGTACCATTTAAGGTTAGTCCTTTTTCTCCCAATTTTTTAACCAACAGGTCAAATGCTTTTCCTCCCATGCCTTTTAAAATGCTCACATAAAATTGAGTCTATTTCTGCCTACCTGGTCTGTTACATTGGTATATCCTGCTATATATATATATGTGTGTATATATATATGTATATATGTATATGTATATCTATCACGTTTTCCTGTCTGCCGAGACTAATCCTCCCAAGCTCTGCCTTCAAAATTTTATTTGCCATTTCCCCCTATTTATTTTCCCAGATAAACTTTTAAGTGATTATATCCAATTCTATAAAGACTATACAGAAAACTTAAACATAAATTAAGGAAGAATTGACATTGTTACAATTTTAATTTTCCCATCCAGGAACATTTTTCATCAATAAGTTTCCCCATATTTCTCAGCCAAATTTCATTGCTTTCATCACATAGGAAACTGATATTTTTTTTTAAGTTTTATTTTATTTAATTGAAATCATTACAGAGAAGCAGAGGCAGAGGGGGCGGGGGAGAGGTCTTCTATCTGCTGGTTCACTACCCAGATGGCTGCAACAACTGAATTGTACCGATCCAAAGTCAGGAGCCAGGAGCTTCTTCTGGGTCTCCCACACAGGTGCAGGGGCTCAAGGATTTGGGCCATCTTCTACTGCTTTCCCAGGCATACTGGAGAACTTGATCAGAAGAGGAGCAGCTGGGACTCGAACGGGCGCCCATATGGGATGCTGGCACTGTAGGCAGCAGCCTTACCCATTATGCCACAAAGCCAGCCCCGAAACTGATATTTCAAATAGAGGTTATTTGTAGGTTGTTTTTCAGTGTGTCATTATTTCAGGCTGTCTTCTAACTGGGATATCGCTGGTGTGTGCAGAGAGACTTGCTGCTTCACACAGTCCGCTCAGCTCCGGCCACACGCTCTTGGGTTTCCTGGCTCTCTCTGCACGACCACCACCCAGTTCTAGGTACTGCTTCTCCTAGCGCCGACCTCCATCAGAAACACATCTAGTGTCCAGGCTAAACAGCCCCAGCTGATAGCGAGGAGACAGTCAGGAGGCGGGCAGACTCACAGGACAGTGGTGGGGAGGGCGGCTTTGGGGCAGGTGAGAGGCTGGAGGTGGGGGATGGGTGGGGACTGGCCAGAGTGACCACCCAGGCCGAACCAGATGGGCTAAGACCAGGCTGTGAACAAGGCGAATGGCATGTCTGGAGCTGTGCAGAACGCATTATGACAAACTGGCTGTAAGGGTTAGAGCAATGGGGAAAGAGGAGTCAAAGAGAGCTGAAAAATTATGATTCTCCTGAGAGAGGGAAGCAGGTGAAAACCGCCGTCTGGGATGCAGCATCCCATATGGGCACTGGTTCGAGTCCCAGCTGCTCCACTTCTGATCCAGCTCCCTGTTAATGGCTTGGGGAAAGTACTGGAAGATGGCCCAAAGTCTGGGCCCCTGCCACCCACGTGGGAGATCCAGATGAAGTTCCTGGTTTCAGCCTGGCCCAGCCCTGGCCATTGCAGCCATCAGGAGAGTTAACCAGTGGATGGAAGACCTCTCTCACTGTAACGCTGACTTTTCAGATGAATAAGTGAATCTTTAAAAAAAAGAAGAAGGAGAAGAAGAAAAGAAAGGGAGCCCATTTGGAAGGAAGTCCAGTGTGTAGCTCCTGGTGCGGAGACAACATAGCCAGGAAGAGCTGTCTGTCCTGTGGATCAACGCCTTCAGAAATTATTTTCCAACAGTGAGAATTAAGTTTTATGTAGCAGGCCAGCTCGAATCCAAACACAGAGAGATATAAAACAGACAGAAAGGTTACAAAGCTCCCACAGGCATAGGCAAGTTTGGGCCTGGAATCCCAGTGAGAGGGAGGAAAGAGCTGGGCACGCAATCAGGCCCAAGTGGTAGATTAAGTCATGAGGACTCCTGGCTTCCTTTGTCCTGCGGTATGAAACCCGGCCACCAAAACCCCGTCAGGACGTTCATTACCCTGGCATGAGCTCTCCCTGGTCCCAGGTCCCAGAGGGTGCCAGGGGAAGAGGATTTTGGCAGAAAAGTCACAGGCACTGTAGAGTTCAAAGTCGCTCTCACTGCCAACCCACAGAACATGCTAAACCAGAAATTACTCACCTTTAAGGAACACCTCTTTCATCCTCAGCCTGGAGAAAGAGGGGCTAGCAAATATTTAGGTCTCTGGCATTTGAATTTCAAGGGTATGGAGCTTAGAACTGGGACAGGCAAGACGGAAAACAATTTCTCCTTGCACAGCTCAAGTTCCACACCGGGGCATGGAAAAGAGGCCAAGGGCCCTAGGCAAGCGTCTGCTGGGGGGTCGCAGCCTGAGCGAGCTCAGGCCAAGCCCAGATCGCCCGACTCTGAGGAAGGAGGGAGCACAGGGGGTGGTTGGAGGCCCCCCGAGAGGAGGGAGCTCTGCTTTCCAAGGCAAAGCGCGCGCCCCTCCCCTCCTCGGTCAGCACAGAGCGTCTTTCCAAAGTGGAAACATCTCGCAGTGAAAGGTCCTTTGGAGCAGAGGTGGAAGCGATCCAATCTGTTTTTGGCCTTAGAAACTTAGTCTCAAAACAGCTCCCGGGAACCATTTGGTCCCAGTGCCACGTCACTGCTGGGCTAGTTTCTGCGCAGGAACCAATGAAGGCAGCTGTCCAGGAGGCAAGGAGGCCGCTGCGGCTTTGCTCCCCTCGTCGGGCCAACGCTCTGCTGCGTGTCCGGGCAGCTCTACATGGCCAGCTCACAGACGTGGGCCTGCGTGGCTGAGGTCCCGGGGAGCCGACACAACCCTCCTTCCAGCAAGCATGAGAGCAGCGCAGAGGAGCTGGCCTCGCAGGGACAAAACACACGACCAGGCTGGGGAAGCCAGGCCCTGTGTGCTGTCCCCCTCCTCCATCTCTAATTGAAGACATGGTCAAGATGTCAGCTGCTTGTTCCCCAGTGACTTCGCGTCCCAGGGAGCTCCTTCACCCCTGGGCCGGGCCCCTGTTCCTTTTGGCAGTGGCATAATTGAACTCTGGGAAACAGAACCAGAGGCATTTGTTTGTCCAAAGCATTTCTTGGAACCAGGGTCCCAGGCTCGGGAAAGCCTCCAGACCATCTCACTACCTCCACCCCAAGTCTCCGCCACCCCTCCATTCCTCCCCCCGCCCCAAGCCCAGGAGGCCCCACAGCACAGCCTCCCACTCCCAGGCTCCTGCAGCCTAGCCAGTGTTCTTGGCACCTGAGCCAACCCCACCCTCCTTCCATCCTGCCAACAAGCAGTCTAGATCTCCCCAGGCCAAGGGAGCCTGCCAAGCGAGCAAGGAGGGGATCCCAGTGACAAATCCCAAAGACAAATCCAGGTCCAGAGCGGAAGGAGGGCCTCGATGCATCGTGAAGCCCGCAGTGCGCATGAGCCGAGCAGCAGCAGGGGGATGACAACGGATACGAGAAAGCGCCACGCTTAACTGGAGAGGAACTAGGAAGCAAGCAGGGCCGGGGCTGAGGGGCTGCCTCGCCGTTGGCCCGGGAAGGTCGTGCAGATCAGCTCCTCCTCCTCTGGCTCTGGAGTCAACTGCCTTCTTGGCAGAAAGGAAAAGGGGGAAAAAACCCTCACTGCACTCATTGAATGACGCCTGGAGAGTCAGAGACTAGATCCTTGAACCGGCACAGTCAGCACTCCAGTGCCTTTCATCCCTGCCAAGGGCGCGAGTTACACCCCTCCAGTGCAGACTGGCACCTCCCCACGGGGTCACGGGACCTCTGCCCTTTACAAATGAAGACACTCCCCCAGGCAGGGCTGGAGCTCAAGGCAGGGGCCACCTCCTACCACAGGGACTCAGTTCACGGAGCTGTGCTGCTCCTGACCGCCCGGAACGCCACCAAGGCCTCCTATCACGGTGGCCCATGCCTCCCAGATGTGGCCAATCAGGAGGCTCCACTCAAATTACGTTTTTTCATCCTCCCCAAAAGTGAAAGGAAAGCAGGCCAGGAGGTCAGAGAGACACATAATCATAATTTATTAAATCCACCATACAAAGAGCGGCCAGAGAACACATCAGGACCAGAAGGGGTGAGGAGGCCATCTGGTCTGACTGCCCCAAGTGCGAGAAGGGCAGCGTGGACGAGGCCAGGACGAGAGTCCAGTCCTGATACCCAGAAACGCACGGACCCGAGGCTTCTGGTTGTGAGCCAAGGAGAGCCTGAACACTTAATCCATGATTATTTCTAATCCCTCTGCTTCCTTTGGTACCACACTCTGATGCTTATCTACTTCTTGAGGCTGCAGGAAGAGCCCTAAAGAAAACCTGACGAGCTACAGTATAAAGAGCCCCTTTCGAAGGCGAGTTCACAGGGCTCAGGGGAAGAACCCAGCCCTGGCCCCGGCACGAGAGGTCCGACTGCCCTCTTCCCCCAAACAACACACCCTCAGACCCCACTGCCCAGGGCACTGCACCTGCCCTTCCGAGGCACACAGCAAGTCTCGGGCAGGAAGGGGGAAGCAGCAGGTAGAGGAAAGGGAGAGAAAGATGCATCACGAAGTTGCTCTGAAGTCAAGTTCAACGGAAACACTTTTCCCAGAGTCGGGCAAACCTGTGGGGCTCTGCTGGGAGCCCTCTAGAGATGAAAGCAAAACACCAATAACTTAGCAAAATAAATACACTGAGGGTTCTCCCAGGACTCAGGAGACCCACTGGAAAGGTTCTAGGCTCTGGGACAAGAAGGCTGAGGTTGTGCCTTGTGAGGCACCTTAGGGGAAAACCCTATGAGATTCTAGAAGCTTCCATGGCAAAGAGAAGTCACACCTGACTATCTGTGGCCCTGGAGAGTCTTTCTGCTAAAAGCTGTTCCCTGAATGCACATCCCCTTCTCCCCAGAAGGACGAGGCCGTGCAGTCCAAGTTCAGGTTCAGGTTCACGGACTGACCAGGCCTCAACGGGAAGCCCTTATTGACTGCCCACAGGAGGCCCAGGTCAGCACAGGCAGAGGGTGGAGCAGGGAGAAAAACAGCCCATGGCTAAGAACCGAGCCGTCTGCAGAAGGAACTTCATTCCCCTAGGACACACTGGCATCCCCCTGGACATCCGTGCCAATCTCACCCCTCCAGCTCTGACGAGGGCCTGCCTCTCAGGCAGCTGGACTCCCCCATGCAACATAAGAGAGGCTCTGCCACAGGGAGAAGAGTGGACGATGGGAATCAGGATGCTGCCCTGGCTCCTGCTGGCAGATCCGGCCTCCCACAGGGCCACAGTGTCCAGAGGAGGTGCTCGTGCTCCGTCTGCCCAGCAGAGGCCGCAAGCCCTGGGTGCAGCCGGGAACAGCGAGGAAGTTAAAGTCAGTGCTAACAGCCTACAGGGGTGGTGGGCTCTCCCCAGCAACTGCGGCGTCCGTCTCCCGGCAGCTCAGGTTTCCACCACGCGGATGAGAGGCATGGGCTTGGGGCTGGGGGGCTTGGATATCCTGACGCTGGAAAGGAAGGTGGAAGGATTGAGTGCTGTGGTGTCGCCCTCCCTTCCCACAGCCTCCCCTCCACACCTGCCTTTGGAATCTCACACGTCAGTGCCAGCTGGCCTCCAGGCCCTGGAGCAGCAATAGCCAGGGACAACTAAGAGAAGCCTGGGGAGCGGGGATGGACACTTGTGTCTGGTGGCAGGGGTGGTGAAAAGGAAGGGGCAGTTAAGTAACCAAGAGTGCACAGAGCTGTGATTCTTGACCTTTTCCAAGTTTTTGTGCCTTCTGTGAGTCTCCTGGAAGCAACAGAACCTCTCTCTAAGGATGGGCAATACATACACACACATTTATGTAATATGCATGTAGTACAAAATGCAGTGTGCATGTAATTTCAGGCCAGTCATACAGCTCTATGAGCCATTCACGGGGCCCCCTCGAGCTCATGGTTATCAGGCTCTACTCTCGGTGAGAAAATGGTTCTGGGGGAGAAAGGGTCAGACTGCAGCTCGGGAAAGGCCAGCTGGGTTTCAAAGAGCCCCGCCCTTAGTTTAGCATGAAAGGTTTCACAAGCTCTGTCTCTCCCCCCTGCCCCTCCTACCTGGGACCACTCGATACAGGTACACTCACCTGCCCAGGTTCTCTGTCTTGGCCCGGGTCTGGGTGCTGAAGTTGCCATGACTGACTTGTTTTTCTATGAGGTGTTCTATCCGGTCATGCATCTCTAAATTCTGAAACACAGGGTTAGGAGGGGCCTTATTCCAGCCTGCCCACCTGTCACGTTTAGCTGGCTCCCTCCAGGCTCTCCAGCTGTGTATGCCGCTCTTGCTCCCACCATCCGGGTGCCCTCTCCCCTCGTTTTCATCACGACAGACTGCTTGCTTGCTCTCTTTCTCCAATCCCTACTCCTCAACAACTCTGGGTAACACTGATCATTTCCCATATATAATTTCTTGTCATCGGCTGAGCTATCCACTTGCCTTGGTCAATATGCTATTGTATAAAGCATCCTTAGGTCTTCCTTTCTTTCTTTTTTTAATGTGTGCTATCGCTAACCCTGGACTGCAAACTCCCTGAAGATAAGCAACCCTGTTTCTCCTTTATCTCCTGCACTGCAAGGGGTCTTTGCACGCATTCTCTGCACAGTCATTGGGCAGGAATGCCCTGCAGCAGAGTGGACCTTAGACCAGGCAGACAACTCATTAGCTAACCGTGCCCATCCCCGTGGCCATCACGCCGCCTCCTGCTCCAAAGTCCCCAGCCCCCTTGTCAGCCAGCTCCTGGGCAAAGCTCTCCCTCAGGTCAGAACGCAGAGCTGGCCTCTGTGCTGCCCAGGTATGCGGCTTGCACCAGGATGACCCGGGCAGGTTTCACCATTGTTAGCAACTCCCTGGGGTTCTCAGAAAATGTTTACCCAGCCGAAGCGAGTATCAAACAACTATCCCAGAGCCTGCCTCCCGAGCAGCAGCAGGATCAAGACACCCTCTGCCCGCCAGGACTCCCCCTCCAGCACACACACCTCTGCCTCCAGGTAGGCGACTTTCTCCTTGAGCTCCTGGATGGTGGTGTCCTTGGACTGGATCACAGCTTTTGAATTCTGGAGCTGCAAAAATGTAGTAGGAGATGCTGGCGCTCATTCTGCAGTGGCTCATTGCACACTGGCCAAGCTTTGCCCCAGCTGCTGGGGAAGCGGTTGGCGAAAGGTAGCACCTGCAACTCTCAGGGACCTGATGAGCTTTTCTACGGAAGCTTCACTTTTTTTTTTTTTTTTTTAATTTATTTGAAAGGCAGAGTTATAGAGAGACAGAGGGAGAGAAAGACAGACAGACACGGATTTTCTATCCATTGGTTCACTGCCCAAGTGGCCACAATGGCTAGGGCTGGGCCAAGATAAAGCCAGGAGCCTGGAGCCTGGAGCCTCTCCCACGTGGATGCAGGGGCCCAAGCACTTTGGGCCACCTTCTGCTCTGCTGCTTTCCCAGGCACGTTAGCAGGGAGCTGGAGCAGAAGTGGGGTAGCCAGGTCTTGAACCAGAACTCATATGGGATGGCGGCATTGCAGGTGATGGCGTAACCTGCTACGCCACAGTGCCAGCCCCAGAAGCTTCACTTGAACTAATATTAAACTCTGGATTGTCCTGGGGCTGGGGTGGGGAAGGGTGAGGAGAACACCACCTTGAACATCCAAAATACATAATGGATGATCCAAAACCATTGCAGTCGGCTTAAGAAAATACAAATTATTTATTGATTCAAGAAATATCAAATGTGGACTCTATGACAGATCCCACTGTAGAGAATGGGAATGAGCAGTAAAAAAAACAGATAGAAATGGGACTGACATGAAGCAACAGGCCCTTCCCATAGTGGGCCTTACATTCTCCAAACAGTTCTGCAGACCGGCACATCCTGAGTCTCCTATCCTAAAGCTCAGGCGCGAAAAGTCAGGACACCTGCTACGCGGCACAAAGACCGATAATCTGCGCCTCAATAATTCATTCACCAACACTCGCCACAGAGTCTGCAGGAGACTAATCTCTTCCTTCCTTTTCCATTGGCAAGTAAACGCCAAAAAGAGTGGGAGAAAGATGGGAGATAAGCAAATCCCCTAAGCAAAGACCCCTAGTATTTGGTAACTGCAAATGTTTTCCAGGAGACACGAGGCTCTAAGCTAAGCTCCTCAGGAGGACAGATAAGTGAGGCATGGACCTGGGCTAACAACCCGGGCCGGCTGAGAGCCCACGCTGCTCACCTGCTCTATCATCTGCCGGACCTTCCGCTGCTGGCTCTTGAGCATGTCATCCAGGTGGTGGATCTTCTCCCGTAGCCCAGCGACTTCCTTTTCCAGGCTGGCAGCCCTGGGGAGAGAACCAGGGGGCTGAGGCCACACCAGTCACAGCAGGGCCCCGGGCATGGGAGGGTCTCACCAGGGGTGACTCCCTCAGCACGACTCTCCAGGGGACCTCAGAGCATCCTGAGATCATCTAGTGCAAAGAAGGAAACCAAGGCTCTAGAGGGTAAATCAGAACCAGTGGGTGGTGGTTCCAGGGGTCTGAATCATCAAGGCAAGACTTCCTCAGTAATAAAGTTACCAGAAAGAGGGCTGCTGCCTGTGTGATGAGCTCATTACCTGAAAAATTCCAGAAGAAGCTGGGATTGCTACCTCCAACACCATCGAGACGCTGCAGGCATTTTACAATGATGGGGAAGGAGACAGGATTTGAGGAGCCCTAAAGCTTCTTCACACAGTTCTGTTTCTAAGTCTCCTGATTCTCAAACCACTGCTGCTTCCTTGCATCTTCCAAGCAAACTGAGCCAAGATACCCAATGGCCAGTGTGACATAACACAACGTGGGTATTTGGTCCCTGTCCCAGTTTCCAACACACAGCTTCTAAGACCCTTGCAAACTCTTGGGTTCAGGGGTGACAGAAGGGGTTCAGAGAGCATCCAGGCTGGTGAATGCGTCCGCATGCCAAGGGAGTGGCACACCCCAACTCCACGGCACAGAAGCTCCTGCACCCTTCTGCACCTGGTCCTATGTAGCCCTTCATCTGTTCACCTGAATTCTTTAGGATTTTTTAATAATGAACCAGTAATAGTAAATAAAGTATTCCCTGGGACCTAGAAGCCATTAGAGCAAATTACCAAACCTGAGTAGGAGGCTGTGGGAACCCCCGGTTTGCAGCCAGTTGGACAGCGGTGCAGGTACCCCTCGACCCAGTACTTAACAACTTGTGTCTGATATGGGAACGGTCTCTGAGTAGTCTCAGGACTGAACCAAATTGTAGGATACCAGTTGATGGCAATAGAGAATTATTTTTTAAAATTAATTTATTTAAAGATTTATTTATTTGAAAGCCAGAGTTACAGTGAGAGAGGGAGAGACAGAGAGAGAGAGGGGAGAGGGATCCTCCATCTGCTGGCCCACTCCCCAGATGGCCGCCCATGTGGGTGGCAGGGGCACAAGCACTTGGGCCATCCTCTGCTGCTTTCCCAGGCACATTAGCAGGGAGCTGGATTGGAAGTGGAGCAGCCAGGACTTGAACTGGTGCCCATATGGGATGCTGGCACTGCAGATGGTAGTTTAAACTGCTGAGTCCAGTGCCAGTCCGAAAGATTGTTTGGTGTGGAAAAGCCACACATTTGGTGTCAGAGGAGCTGGAGTAGAGGACACTTTTCCTTTGGGAGGGATTCCAGGAGTTTGGACCCGGGGAAAACTGCTGGTACCAACCTTTCCACAGCTCTGCCTGGAAGATGACAACTGAACTGAAAGAGGATGGGTGGGGCTGGGGTGCAGTGGGCTACCATTTAATCTGAGCCACCTCATATACTCCCAGAACTTCAAACATGCTGTTTCTGGGGCTGGGGCTGCGGTATAGTGGCTGAGGCTCCTCCTGCAGCACCGGCATCCCACATGGGCACCAGTTCATGTCCCGGCTGCTCCTCTTCCAATCCAGCTCCCTGCTGATGGCCTGAGAAAGCAGTAGAAGATGGCCCAAGTCCTTGGGCCCCTATACCTGCGTGGGAGACCCAGAAGAAGCTCCTGGCTCCTGGCTTCAGACTGGCCCAGCTCCAGCCATTAGGGCCATTTGGGGGAGTGAACCAGCGGATGGAAGACAGGACTCTCTCTCTCCCTCTCTCTGTTACTATGCTTCTCAAGTAAATAAATCGTAAGAAAAAAAAGTATTTATGATGCATAGCTGTCAGCTGGCAGTCCCAAGCCTGGGTTCCGGATTATCTAGTCCTTTTTGTCTCCCTTGCTCCTCCCCTTGCTCTGCCACGAGTACCTCCTCCACCACAGAGGAAGAAGGGGCGGTGAGCAAGGTCCTTCCCCGCACTCAGGTGGTGCGGGGGTTGGTTTCAGGTCTGCTCACCCTGTGGATACAGAAATCCACCTGTGCACAAGTCCAGTGCCCACAACAGCCTGCGCTGGGCCAAGCTGAAGTCAGGAGCCCAGAATTCCACCTGGGCCTCCCACGTGGGTGGCAGGGTCCTAAGCAGTTGGGCGGTCATCTGTTGCCAACCAGGGTGCACATTAGCAGGAAGCTGGATTCAAAGGGGAGTAGTGGGGACTTGAACTGGCACTCTGACATGGGAGGCAGGTGTCCCAAGCAGCTTAACTGGCTGCACCACGGTGCTCTCCCTCCTCTTATATGTGAATCATCTCTAGACTACTTGTGTTAGCTAATACGGTGCAATTGCTATGTAAAGCGTTGTTAGGTTGTATCATTTAGAGCATCATGACAAGAAAAAGAAGTCTGTGCACATTTGGTCAGACGTAATTTTTTGTTTTCCAAATATTTGATTCTCAGTTGGCTGGATGAATCTGTGGATACAGAACCCACAGATATGGCGGGCCAAGTGGAACTTAAAAGTGATTCTGCTATGACGTCAGATCAGAAAGAGAGCTCTCCTAAGATGTCGGCACCTTTCTTTCATGCCTGGCAGGTCAAATCCAGGTTCTCCTAAAAGACAGAACACACCCCAGCAGAGGGCTCCTGACAGGCAAGGACTGTGCCTGTTAACCCAGCAATTCCTTAGATGGCCCATCAGGTAATGGCTGTTGAACTAAAAAAAAGAAAGTTCAACTTATGCATTCAGTGGAGATTAGACCCCATATGCTGATGTTAAATTTGGTTTACCACTGGAGGACTTTTTTATTAGTGGCCAACAGCATAAAGAATTTCCAAATTCCTGAGGAGCCAGCAGGTGCCATTTTTTTTTTCCTGCAGGTTTCACTGGTCTGGGGCCTCTGACCCCTGCTGGCCACAAGGAATCGGCATGACTCTAACTGTGGAAGTGAAAAGGAGTATAGTGCTTCTCAGCTTCTACCTGAATCACTTCAGGAAAAGGAGGATCAGCGTCTCGCAGGCAACCCACACTGAGTTCCCACCGGCCCACTTGAGGTCGCCAGTGGGTGTCACCCACAGGTAGATTAGAGTCGGGATTTTTGGTAGGGGGAGGGCTTGGGGTGGAAACTGGGGTAATATGATGGTATTTTTTTTACATGATTGAGGTTTTATATTTTTTCCCCAGAAACCTTTTATTTAAGGAATACATACTTCATGATTTTCATAAATACAATTTTAGGAATATAGTGATTCTTCCCACCATACCCACCCTACCACCTACACTCCCACCCCTCTTCCTCCTTCCTCTCCTATTCCCATTCTTATTTTTTACTAAGATCTATTTTTAATTAACTTTATACACATACGATTAACCCTATACTAAGTAAAGAGTTCCACAAATTGTATGAAAAAAAAAAAAAACTGTTCCTCAACAATCAAGACAAGGGCTGTTCAAAGTCATTGCTTCTTGAAGTGTTAATTTGACTTCCACAATTTACTTTTGGGGTGTTCTATTAGTTATCACAGATCAGGGAGAACATATGATATTTGTCCTTTTGGGACTGGCTTATTTCACTAAGTATGTTTTCCAGTTTCATCCATTTTTTTGTTGCCAAAAAAAAGGATTTCGTCATATTTTTTTTTTAGTGCTATGTAGTATTCCGTGGTATCTACATACCATGATTTCTTTATGCAGTCTTCAGTTGACAGGCATTTGGGTTGATTCCATATCTTAGCTATTGTGAGCTGCAGTAAATAGGGGGTGCAGATAGCTCTTTCGTATGCTGATTTCATTTCCCTTGGGTAAATTTATAAGAGTGGGATGGCTGGGTCATATGGTAGGTCTATATTCAGATTTCTGAGGTGTCTCCATACTGTCTTTACCAGTTTACATTCCCACCAACAGTGGATTAGGGTATCAAAAAACACCACATCCTCGCCAGCATTTATTGTTTGTTGACTTCTGTATGAAAGCCATTCTCATAGGGTGTGTGTATCTGTGTGTGTGTATGTGGCAAAACCTCATTGTGGGCCGGTGCCATGGCTTAATAGCCTAATCCTCTGCCTGCGGCACCAGCACACTGGGTTCTAGTCCCAGTCAGGGTGCCAGATTCTGTCCCGGTTGCCCCTCTTCCAGTCCAGCTCTCTGCTGTGGCCCGGAATTGCAGTGGAGGATGGCCCAAGTGCTTGGGCCCTGCATCTGCATGGGAGACCAGGAGAAGCACCTGGCTCCTGACTTCGGATCAGCGCAGTGTGCCGGCCACAGTGCGCCAGCTGCAGCGGCCATTAGAAGGTGAACCAACAGTAAAGGAAGACCTTTCTCTCTGTCTCTCTCACTGTCCACTCTGTCTGTCAAAAATAATAAAAATTAAAAAAAAAAACCTCATTGTGGCTTTGATTTGCATTTCCTAAGGGCTAGTGATCATGAGCATTTTTTCATGTCTCTGTTGGCCATTTGGATATCCTCTTCTGAAAAATGCCAGCTTAAGCCCTTTGCCCATTTCTTGACTGGATTGTTTGCTTTGTTGTTGAGTTTCTTGATCTCTTTATATATATATATATATATATATATATATATATATATATATATATTCTGGTTATTAACCCTCTATCAATTGCATAGTTTGCAAATAATTTCTCCCATTCTGTCATTGCCTCTTCACTTTGCTGAGTGTTTCTTTTGCAGAGCAGAAGCTTCTCACTTTGATGTAATCCCATTTGTCAATTTTGGCTTTGGTTACCTGTGCCTCTGGGATCTTTTCCAAGAACTCTTTGCCTAGGCCAATGCCTTTCAGGTTTTCCACAATTTTCTCTAATAATTTGATAGTATTGGGTAATTTATTTAGGTCTTTAATCCATTTTGAGTGATGTTTGTGTAAGGTGTTAGGTAGGGGTCTTGCTTCATACTTCTGCATGTGGAGATCCAGTTTTCCCAGAACCATTTGCTGAAGAGACTGTCCTTGCTCCAGGGATTGATTTTAGCTCCTTTGTCAAAAATAAGTTGGTTGTAGATGTTTGGGTTGATTTCTATTCTGTTCTATTGGTCTATTCATCTGTTTTTGTACCAGTACCAGGCTGCCCTGTAGTATGTCTTGAAATATGATATTGTTATGCCTCTGGCTTTGTTTTTGTTATTTAAAGTTGCTTTAGGTATTTGGCATCTCTTACATTTCCATATGAATTTCAGCATCATTTTTTCTAGATCTGAGAATGTCCTGGGTATTTTGATTGGTATCGCACTGAATCTGTAAATTCCTTTAGGTAGTATGGACATTTTGATGATATTGATTCTTCCAATCCATGAACATGGAAGATTTTTCTTTTCTTTTTTTTTTTTTTGTATCTTCTATTTCTTTAATATTTTGCAATTCTCACTGTAGAGATCTTTGACCTCTTTTGTTAAATTTATTCCAAGGTATTTGATTTTTCTTTTGGTAGTTATTGTGAATGGGATTGATCTTAGAAGTTCATCTCAGCTATGACATTGTTTGTGTATACAAAGCTGTTGTTTTTTGTGTGTTGATTTTATATACTGCCACTTAACCAAATTCTTTCATTAGTTCCAATAGTCTCTTAGTGGAGTCTTTTGGATCCCCTAAAGCTTCCAGGACTATATTGAATAGAATGGTGAATGTGGGCTTCCTTGTCTGGTTTCAGATCTCAGTGGGAATGCATTCAACTTTTCCCCATTCTACAGGACACTGGCTGTAGATTTGTCATAAACTGTCAGGATTGTTTTGAGGAATGTTCCTTCTATACACAATTTGCTTAAAGTCTTTATCATGAAACGGTGTTATATTTTATCAGATACTTTCTCTGCATCTATTGAGATAATCATATGGTTTTTGTTCTTCAGTTTGTTAATATGATGTGTCACATTGATTAATTTGTGAATGTTGAACCATCCCTGCATACCAGGAATAAATCCAACTTGGTCTGGGTAATATTATGGCATTTCAAAAGGTTCATGGAGGGGCCAGTGCTGTGGAGTAGTCGGTAAAGCAGCTGCCTGCTGTGCAGCATCCCATTAGGGCACTGTTTCAAGTCCTGGCTGCTCCACTTCCGATCTAGCTCTCTGCTATCGCCAGGGAAAGTAGTGGAGGATGGCCCAAGTGCTTGGGTCCCTGGGCCCACATAGGAGACCTGGAGTAGGCTCTGGGTTCCTGGCTTTGGATCAGCCTAGCTCCTCTGTCTTTTTTTTTTTTTTTTTAAAGATTTATTTATTTATTTGAAAGGCAGATTTACAGAAAGGCAGAGACAGAGAGAGGTCTTCCACCCACTGGTTCACTCCCCATATGGCTGCAATGGCTGGGGTTGCACCAATCTGAAGCCAGGATCCAAGAGCTTTTTCTGGATCTCCCATACGGGTGCAGGGGCCCAAGGACTTGGGCCATCTTCTGCTGCTTTCCCAGGCCATAACAAAGAGCTGGATTGGAAGTGGAGCAGCCAGGACTCAAACTGGCACTCCTATGGTATACCAGCACTGCAGGTGGCAGCCTTAACTGCTACGCCACAGCACTGGCACCCTCTGCCTTTCAAATAAAGAAATAATAATAAAAGGTTCTTAGAAAATGGAATTAAAAGATAAGTTAATTTTGGTGCACCAAGTGTTGAAATCCCTGCCGTTTTTCCTATGTGCACTTTCCACGAACTTTGTGAAGTCCCCTCGCACATGCATGGTGGCCCTCTGGGGGAGGACAGGCTGCAACAGTGGATCTTGGCCACCCTCACCTGATATTGGCTCCAAAACCAGAAAAGCCTTCTCGCTAGGTTAGCACCCTGTGGAAAATGAGCTCCCCGGAGACGGCAGCCTCGTCCCTGGGCAGGGCTCCTACCTGAGCAAGCGCCTTGTGAGTCAGCGCTGTAAGATCTGACATCAGCACCAGCTTCCTCCCAGGCCTGGCCACCACAGGAGCTGCAGGCTGCACCCCGAGTTCACAGTGAACAGGGCCCTTACTTGTCTCGTTCCGCTTGACAGTCAGTGTTCTTGCTCCGAAGTTCCTCCAGGGCCATCTCCCCTTCCCCGACTTTTGCCAGCAAAGCCTGGTGCTCCTGGGTGGGCCAAGGGAAAGGAGATCACGGCTGAGAAGATGGCAGGAGCGTCTGGGTTTGGAGCGAGATGGGCACTCGGGCTGGGACTCAGTCCCTGCTGGGCCTGGGACAGCTGCCAAAGAGCAGCAGGCCAAGCTGGTTTGATGGGCGCCCTCCACTGTCAGGGATTGCCCTTCCCACCCTCGGCACAGACACTTCCCAGCCTCACCCAGCTGCAGGGAGGGAGGACCTGGTCCACCTGCAGGCACGGCCGCCAGGCCCTGCAAAACCAGCTCAGGTAGCTTCTTAGGAGCAGTCTGCAAAAGGCCCAAACGGGTACCTGCACGTGAACCTCAGGAGGTGGCAGTGGGCTCCACTCCGGTTAGGAGCAGACCAAAGTTAAATGGAAGACCTTTCCATTCCTTAAAGGCTAAAAGGTTTTCAAGGCGCCTTCCCTCGAGAGGCAGCTGTTGCGTGTGCCTGTGCGGAGCTGCTGGCAGGGGCAGCCTGGGCAGCTATGTTCAGCATGTGTCTCCTTCCGGGGCAGGGGCCCGGGCCCCAGTAAGCAGGACACCACCCCCCCACCCAGTAATCACCGTCTCCATCCCCAGCAAGCGCCTCTGCAGCTCTCCGATCTCTGCCTCTTTCTGCGCCACTCTGTCCTCCTCTCTCTGAAGGGCCAGGTTACTCTGTTCTGCTTCTCGCTGGTACCGGCTGAGTGTGACCTATGACACAGGATGCAGAAAAATTCAATGACGGTGGAAAAAAAGAGCTAGTGTGGACAAAAACCATAGAAAAGAACCCTGGGCTTCTGGTGGGAAAAGGAGGCAACTCTGACGAGTACGTGGTCCCCTCCCTTCCTGTGCGGGAATCCAGCAGACCAAACATTTCCAAGGTAACTGGCACATAGTTGATTACTCCACTTTAAATTTTTGCTGACCGATTTATTTATCTTCATTGTTTATTTGATAGCAGAGAGACAGAGAGATGAACAGAAAGAGATCTTCCATCCACTGGTTCACTCCTCAAATGCCTGCAACAGCCAGGGCTTGACCAAGCTGAAGTCAGGAGTCTGAAACTCCATCTGAGTCTCTCATGTGGGTGGCAGAGACCCAGGTGCTTGAGCCACCATCTGCTCCCTCCCAGGATGCTTATTAGCAGGAAGCTGGATTGAAATTGGAGGCGGCACTCGAACCCAGGTCCTCTGACATGGGACGTGGCGATCTAACCACTGCGCCAAATGCCCACCCTGCTTGCTCCACTTTGGAAGCCACCAGCACTGCTTTTCGGTTGGGCTGGCTGACTTCAACCCTGCCTGAATCCTCCAGTGCCACTCACGCTCAGCCCAGGTTGTGGCTTTCCTAATGGTGCAGCAGTAAGCAGTTGATGAAGAGATACGGCCTTCCTCCCCCTTCCTCTTGTTTTCCCTACTCCTCCTCACTTTCTTGAGAGCCCACATACAAAGGCCAAAGGGGCACCCGGCAGAGCTACTGAGCCCTAGGAAGAATTTGTCTTTTATCAAAGCTAAGAGACCACTTTGGAAAGGAAGTTGAGAACCTGAACATGAGAAAGTCAAGTTAAGAACTTGCCTCACTCCTTTCTCCCACCTACCTTGGGACCACTCCTACTAATTCTTCAGGTCTCTTTCAGTCTCCCCTACTCCCAGGGAGCAGGGGAGCCCTGGGAGCCTTGGCAGGAACCCCCAGAGGACTCACAGCCCATCCGTCTTGCAGCACGGAGCAGATTTTGCCCAGGCACTGTGTGCAGCCAGACCAGTGCCGCCTGCCGGCTTCACTATGGCGTAGACCTTGAGTGCCATTGCATTCCAGCTGTCTGCACGGGACCGAACTCTCAGTAACTGTCAGATAGAATCACCAACGGAGCTGATGTACATCTAGTCCAGACCTTTCCTCTCACAAGCGGCTCAACTGAGCTCTTCAAGGTTTGATGGCTGGTGAATGACAGAGCCGGTCCTGGGACTCAGCCACTCGCCCTCTGTTCCAGGGCTCCCCTGCTTCCCACGCTGACTCACTGCATACAGGGCAGGAGGGTGTGTTTAGCAGTTAGGATGCCTGCAACCCACGTCGGATGTTCTAACTGTTTAACTCCTGATCCCAGCGCCCTGCGAATGCAGACCCTGTGAGAGGCAGCAGCGATGGCTCAGGTAACTGGGTCTCTGCCACTCACCAGGGAGATCTGCATTGAGTTCCTGGCTTCTGGCCCCGGCCAGTCCTGGCTATTGTGACGAGTGGATGAGGGTGCTCTCTGTCTCTGTCTCTCTAATAAATTTTAAAAAAATAATTTTTAAGCATTAAAAAATAAATTCAGGAGGGGAGCTGCACAGTGCTGTGACCCAGATGATAATCAAAGGGAAAGGAGCCACTGCTGCTGCAGAAAACTAAAAAAAAAAAAAAAAAAAAAAAAAGTGGTGGAGAAGCAGTCACTTGTGGAATGCTTAGCCAGGCCTGGGAAGCAGAAGGCAGCTGCCAGTTCGTCTAGCTCCTCCGGAAGCCAGACTCAGGGAGGAGAAGCACCACACAGGGTGGCGTGTGCCAGGACGTGTCCGCAGCAAACTCACTGCAAGTCCTCCCTGACAGCAAGCAGCCGGTCCAACAGGAAACCCACGCTAATGGCAGGTTGTTTTCATGGTAACTGACAACCCTGCCCTTCCTCTCCCACATTCAGAAAGGTGGACCGCAGAGTCCAGCTCACCAGGAGAGACAGAGAACTGCACTAAGTGACCCACGCTGGCCTGAAACGGACCAGTTCCATGGGCGGGAAGTTAAAAGCAAGGGCCCTCACTTTCTGGACATAAACACCATGGCCAGCTGACGTGTGCTCAGAACTTGTCTTAACAAAAACATGGTCCAGTGCTCGAAACCCTCTCCCTGCTCCTATCTTCCCACTCCGCCGGAGAATCATAAACCTCAGGAGAAAACAAAATAAACTCCCTTTTCACATCAGTCCCTGTAGCTCCAGCCAGTCTGGCCACCAAAGGAACTCCTTAACTGTGCGAGGGGGTGCCATCCAATCCAGCAGTGGGGACAGCCCTGTGGGCACTCCCTATGGCCGGTGGATGCGGGCCATGTTCTCTAACCATGGGGTTAAAGAGAACAACCCCTTCTGCAGATTTTTTTTTTTTTTTAAGATTTATTTACTTATTTGAGAGGCAGAAAAACAGACAATGCTCCCAGGGACTGGTCCACACTACAAATGCCCACAATGGCCAGGGCTGGGCTGAGGCCAAAGCCCGGAGCCAGGAGCCTAACCTCAGTGTTCCATGTGGGTGGCAGGAACCCAATCATTCGAGCCATCCTTGCTGCTCCCCAGGGTTTGCGGTAGTAGGAAGCAGGGGTCAGGAGCCGCAGGCTGGCACTGAACCCCGGCACTCTGCCATGGGATATAGGTGTCTGACGTCCACCCCGAGAAGAGCCCCCTTCTAAGCCATGGGCAGTGGGGGACAGCTGTCAGGAGCCTTCCAGGCCTATGACTTAGGGCATTTTTGCTCAGGCTCTGGAATCCAGAGCAGTGGATCAGATCCCTCAAGCCCTTTGTGTGTGGTCAAAACCAGAAAGTATTTCTGGAATTTCTGCTACTTCATAATGCCTGGAAATGCAGATTTCTTTGCAGTATTCACAACCTAGTCAGTGCTATAGCCTCTGGCCTCACCCGCCCCTTCCTCCTGCTTTGTTCCTAACGTGTGGGAACCGCTGATGACCAAACTGATACATCACCAACCAAATCATCCAAACTGTGGATGCAGTGGGGCCGGCACTGTGGCCTAGCAGGTTAGGCTGCCCCCTGCAGTGCTGGCATCCCATATGGGTTTGAGATCCGGCTGCTCCACTTCTGATCCAGCTCTCTGCTATCACCTGGGAAAGCAGTGGAAGATGGCCCAAGTGCTTCGGCACTTGCATCCATGTGGGAGACCCAGAAGCTCCTGGCTCCTGGCTTCAGAGTGGCCTGGTTCTGGCCATTGTGGCCATTTCAGGAATAAACCAGCGGGTAAAAGACCTCTCTCTCTCTCTCTCTCTCTCTCTCTCTCTCTCCCTCTCTCCCCTCCAGCCTCTATAATGCTACCTTCCAAATAAATAAATAAATCTTTAAAAAGAAATAGATGTAACTCTTTACTACATAGCTACTTTGGGCTAAATCCACAAACTAACCTTAGTATTACCCTCAGTCTAAAACACATACAATAGGAGAAGCTACTCATTAAACTGATCAGAAAACATACAATAACTTATATTTGTAAAATCTTTTAGTCATAAAGTGCTCTCGCATTCTCCCCTCAGTCCAAGTGTGATGTGTATTTCATGTTTTTTTGCAAAAGTTGAAACCAATGCTTAGGTTAAATCGCTGAAATAAGACTTTACCCTGGACACAGTTTTATCATTCGCAGTGCCTTTCTCCATCACTCCCCTCTTCTCAGAATGTTCCAGGGCGAAGTAGAGCTCAGGTTGACCTTCCTCTTCCACTGGCTCCTAGCATGCCTAGGCAGCACTCAATGCTCCCATAACATAATTATGACATCAAAAACACCGCACTGTGAATGAACAACAGCAGGTAACCGATGGCTAATCTCACGTAGCGTAGTTAGAAAACTGCCTCGCAGGGACAGTGACATGGTGTAGTGGGTAAAGCCACAGCCTGCCATGCTGGCATTCCATATGGGCGCTGGTTCGAGTCCTGAATGCTCCACTTCCTATCTGGCTCCATGCTAATGCACCTGGGAAAGCAGTAGAGGGTGGCCCAAGAACATGGGCCTCTGCCACCCACACAGGAAATCCGGAAGAGGCTCCTGGCTCCTGACTTTGGACCAGCCCAGCTCCAGCTGTTGTGGTCATTTGGGGAGTGAACCAGTGAATGGAAGACCTCTCTCTCTCTCTCTAAATTCTGCCTTTCAAATGAAAAAGTCTTAAAAAAAAAAACTGCCAGTGTACTTCATTTTATACTGAAATAATTTTCTAGAAAGTATGGAAGACCTCAAATACTTTTAATAGTAGGGAGCTTCTATTCTCTAATTATAAATTTGTATTTTTAAAAAAATTTCCATAATAACATAGTCTCAAAAAAAATCAGTTACTTTTATAACACTATCACAGACCTCCACATAGTGAGGCTAAGTCCTCTGATTCCTTGACCGCCCTTCTTTCTACAGCACAGATTCATTCATTGTACAGTTCACGCTTAGGAAGCAGCAGACACTGCGAAGTCAGTGGTGACGACAGCCAACGTCCTTGCCCGCATGGAGCCTTAGAGCTCACACAGAAAGGACTTCTGAACACCTGCTGTGCCAGACCAGTGCTACCTGTCAACTTCAGTAGAGCAGAGAATCAAGAGCTGATCTTTGGGGCCGGTGTTGTGGCACAGCGGGTTAAATGGCCACCTGTAGTGCTGGCATCCTGTATGGGCACTGGTTCGTGTTCCATGTGCTCCACTTCCCATCCAGCTCCCTGTTAACGGCCTGGGAAAGCAGCAGATGATGGACCAAGTACTTGAACCCTTGCACTCAAGTGGGAGACCCAGATGAAGCTCCTGGCTCCTGGTTTTGGCCTGGTTCAGCTCTAGCTGTTGAGGCCATTTTTGGGAGTGAACCAGAGGATAGAGGATCCCTCTCTTTCTTTCTCTCTCTGCCTCTCCCTGTCTCTCTCTGTAACTCTGCCTTTCAAATAAATAAAAAATCTTTATTAAAAAAAAAATAGAGAGAGCTCATCTTTGAACTGTGGGCCAGACACAGACCGCACACACTATAAATGTCCAGGAGAGAAAAAAGCAGACAGGAAGAGCTGTGGGCCTCAAAGCTTTGCCTTTGCAGACGGTGGCTCCCAGCTAGAAAGACAAGAATTCCACTCTGGGAAAGTCACTGGCACCTGCCTCCAGTAGCCCATCCCCTGGGGCACCCCCTCCCTGCGCCCCAGACCTCACCTCAAAAGCCACGCGGTCTGCCTGGTGCTGCCGCTCAGCCTCCTGCAGCTTGGCATTCAAGTCCCGCACGCTCCTCCTCAAGCTCTCGACGCCTTCGTTTGTGTAGGGGTCCGCCTCCAACCAGAAAAGAACAGGGGAGGTGAGGCCACCCTATCTGTGACACTGTAAGACAAGGTCCCCTCCCCAGCACGCCGTGGTTGGCGCCACTTGCACAAGGAGAGGGTGAGTCTGAAGCAGCCAAGAAACCTGAGTTACTCAAGTGCAGAACATTCTCCCTCCCCAAGGACAGAACTTAGCTAGCCTCAAGTCACCCAGCCGACTCAGGACATGCTCAGCATCTCTCACGCCTACCACCCAAAGGGTTTCGTAACAGGCGCGTGTCTCCGCCTTGGCTGTCCTGTTGCCTTCCCTCCATCAGACTGGTGGAAGCGGGTTCTCCAAGGACAGGGCCTGGGCCACACCCGTCACAGAGGAGCAGCCTCCAGCCACGTACATAAAGGCTACTCAGCCCGCAGCAGGGAGACCGGCATATTAAGGGTTACTGACGGACGGACAAGTTTAGGGCCAAAGGACCCAAGGGAGTGCAGGGATCCAGCTGTGGAAAAAGGTGTCTCATCGAGGTTACTGCTCCGTCTCTCTCCCAGACACACCCAACCGTGGGCTGGTGCTTAGGGCTCCGCTGACGTGTAGGGGCTTGCCCCACCTCTGCTGCACAGGCCCCAGACTCCCTGCGAGTCTGCCAGAAAAATCTCTCCCTGTCTCGCACAGCAGGGAGAAGCAGCACCTCCAACGCAGAGTCGGAGGGGGCTGGCAGGGTCCCCGTGGCTGCACTCCCGGGTGCTGTGGGCCTGGCTTTCCCTTCCTCATGGAAACAGTGAGAAGATGCCCCACGGGCAGCCCCAGAAACAGGCAAGATAACATCAGGTGGAGCTTTGAGCTCTGAGAAGAAAGGCTGGAAGGATTTCACCAGTTATTATTATAATTTGTTGCCAACGATGTATTTGCCAAATACGGTGATTCAAAGGAAAGGAAACATTGAAACTGCACATCCAGAACAAGTAGCTTGAATCACCTTTTAAGTCTAGATGTCAGTAAGTTATCTGGTTAATTACCTATATCCTCACCAAGGCTGCTGAGGTGGTTTTTTTTTTTTTTTTTTTTTTTTTTACAAAGGTTCCTGGAACCATAAATATTTATTTCAAATAGTGTTCTCATTAGACTATGTAATGGCATGGAAATTTTTTGATGAAAATATAATCTCACGATATGAAGGAAAAGGAATTATAACTTTTTACATGTAGGACATAGAAACAATAAACTAGATTTGCATTTAGCAATGAAGATAGATGCTGAAAGCATACTGTTGGGGAGAAAAAAATGCAGCACGGTCCCTCACATGAACTGCAGCCAGGGAAAGCTCTGGGAGGGCCTGGGGGGACTCGCGGTGACGCTGGGCCAGGACTCATGGAAGTCAAAAACACCGGCCCCCAGATACCCAACCAAAGGGAACAGAAAGCAAATGCTATGTAGAGGACAATCTCAATGTTGCCAAATTGGCTATTTTTCTAGGTAGATTAAAATTGGTATTTTTTTATTCTTTCACTTTTTGTGTTTCTGAATTTCTCAATAATAATAATTTCCCTAATAATACACATGTCTTATTATATCAGCATAAGAAATAAAACAAACATCATTTTTAAAAGTCTCGGCTGCTCTACTTCCAATCCAGCTCTCTGCTATGGCCTGGGAAAGCAGAAGATGGCCCAGGTCCTTGGGCCCCTGCACCCATGTAGGAGACCCGGAAGAAACTCCTGGCTCCTGGATTTGGACAGGCGCAGCTCCAGCCGTCATGGCCAATTGGGGAGTGAACCAGCAGATGGAAGACCTCTCTCTCTCTGCCTCTCTGTCTCTCTCTGTGTGTAATTCTGACTTTCAAATACATAAATAAATTTTTAAAAAAGACTATATATGATACACTCTTCATTTAAAAAAAAATTAAAACAAGCAAGGAATAATGTATTCACCATGACCCTGTGTCTGTGAAAAGTACGTACACATTACATACATTTATATATATGGCATGCTTAATACATTGTATTTAACATATAATATTCAGGGGCTGGTGCCGTGGCTCACTTGGTTAATCCTCCACCTGCAGCACCAGCATCCCATATGGGCACCGGGTTCTAGTCCCAGTTGCTCCTCTTCCAGTCCAGCTCTCTGCTGTGGCCCAGGAGAGCAGTGGAGGATGGCCCAAGTGCTTGGGTCCTGCACCCCCATGGGAGATGGAAGCACCTGGCTCCTGGCTTTGGATTGGCGCAGCGCGCCGGCCATAGCAGCCATTTGGGGGGTGAACCAATGGAAGAAAGACCTTTCTCTCTGTCTCTCTCTCTCACTGTCTAACTCTGCCTGTCAAAAAAAAATAATAATAATAATGCACAGGGACAGCCGCTGTGGCATAGCGGGTAAAGCTGCCACCTGCGGTGCCAGCATCCCATATGGGTGCCAGTTCGAGTCCCAGCTGCTCCACTTCCGATCACACTCTCTGTTATGGCCTGGGAAGGCAGTGGAAGATGGCCCAAGTCTTTGAGCCCCTGCACCCAGATGGTAGACCCAGAAGAAGCTCCTGGCTCCTGGCTTTGGATCGGTGCAGCTCTGGCCATTGTGGCCAACTGGGGAGTGAACCAGTGGATGGAAGACCTCTCTCTCTGCCTCTCCTCTTTCTGTGTAACTCTGACTTTCAAATAAATAAATAAATCTTAAAAAAAATAGTGCACATTTTTCACATACTGTATGAAGTACTTAGTGATGAGAGGGAGAGGGAGGGAGGGGACAGAGGTCAGGGAGGAGGTCCTGCCCCCGGCCAGGCAGCAGTCACCAGAGTCCACTCTGCGGCCTACCTCAGCTGGGCTGCTGCACGGGGCCGTGGGGCTCTGACTCAAGCCGTTTGGCTTGTCCAGCACCACCTGTTCAGAGAAAAACAAAACTGGTAGTTAAAACAGACCAGCGTGATCAACTCGGAAACATTATTTTCCCAAGACCTCACATCTTAGAAGCAGGAGGGATGAAGGAAGGGAGGGGGTAAGGACCCCCAGTGCTCCATGGAAAGACAGTAGCCAGGAGGGGTGGAGGATGCCTGCACGTGTGGCCTGGGGAGGGAGGAGGAAGGCAACCCTCAGGCTACAACTTTTCCAGTAGACCATTCCCGGAAAAATTCACCGGAGGAGCACAGGCAGCTGCTTGCCGTCTGCCTTGCCCTCGGGGATCCTGACAAGGTTTGACAAAGCCTAGACCAAAAGCGGAAGTGCTCTGGTTACAGTTCTTTCCACCCCATGCTGCTGATCTGGGCAAACAAGGGGCCCCTCTCTGAGCAGTCACCTGACAAAGCACCTCCCTGCCTTCCTTTGGAAAAGCAGGACGACTTGGAGAACGTTGGCCGCACAAGCCCGGCGCATGCCCAGGACAGAGAGGAACTTGTTTGGTCCCAAGTGCAGGACACCGTCTCCCTGCAGGGGATTCTGGGGTGAGCCTACTGTGAAAACATGACTGTACCCTAACCAAAAGGTAAATGACGGAGGCACAGCCGGGAACCTAAGGAGGATGAGGGGAAGTCACAGAGGGCGTGCTTCTCTCCTAAGGACGCTCCTGTCCTCCACTTTTGTCAAAGCCGAGAGGCAGGATGCCAGGATGCCAGGATTATCCAGCTCTGGAAGGACTTTTCCAATCTGTCCAGTCTGACAGGTGTTTATCTATATCTTCTGTATCCTAGACCCGGGGCCAGGTGTGGGGATACAGAGATGGTGGCGGGCTGGGAGGTAGGGGTGAACCCTAAGCTCTGTCCCAGGCTAGGGACAGCCATGGGCACCTGCTAGAAGCCAGGCTCCAAATTAAGCAAGAGCAACTTACAGGAAGTTCGGATTTACAGGGGACTGTCTGTTTTAGAAGGCTGTATTACAAGAAGATTGATCACAGATTCCTTATAGAGAAGATGCTTTGCCAATAACTCACAAGAATTTAATTCATATCAATTCAAAGTTTCTACAGTGTTTTAGGAGCAGGTTGACAAATGTAAGTGCGAGTGCCTGTCTGCTGGACAGCCCTAACTAGATGGTGAGCGCTCAGAACAGCCAGCATCACGCGCATCCTCTCCCTTCCAGGCAGTGGGGGCGGAGCTGGCACACAGCAGTGAGACACAAACGGGACTGCCTGGTGCACTCCCCGCTCTTCAGAGGCAGCCAGCCAGGACCACGGCCTATTACCTGGATCTCCTGTCGGTGGACAGTGTCTCCGGGATCCCTGTCCAGCTTGCTGCTTATATCCTCCCGGAGCTTCTGCAGACAGTTCCTGGCCTGGGAGGGAGGACAAGAGCCTTGAGTTTTAGGGGAGGGACAGAGGACACCAACTCATGCCCACCTATACCTCTTCCATAAACAGCAAAGTAAACAAAACCCCTGCCCTGCCGGTGTGAATGTTCTAGCTGGGGAGACACACTCACATAAGACACGAGTAAAATGTGTAGTGCCTTACATCCTGATATGGTGCTATGTGCCAAGGAGACACATGAGCCTGCCAGAGGGTTAGGGAGTGCTGGGGAGAGTGGCTGACAGTCTGATTGGATGGCTGGGAGATGGTGCTAGGCAGGTGCTACTTTATGAGTATTTGTTGATTTGGGTTACACCGAAAGGGTAAAAAATGGGAGCTAGGAGCCAGTGTCGTGGCACAGTGGGTTAAGCTGTCCCTTACGACACTAGCATCCCACTGGAATGCTGGCTCGAATCCTGGCTGCTCCACTTCCGATCCAGCTCCCTGCTAATGCAGATGGCCCAAATTCTTGGATCCCTGCCACCCATGAGGGAGACCAGGATGTAGTTCCTGACTCCTCGTTTTGGCCTGGCACAACCCTGGCTGCTGTGGCCATTTGGGGGCAAACCAGCGGATAGAAGATCTCTGTTTCTCTTTCTCTCTCTTTTTCTGCCTTTCAAGTAAATAAATCTTAAACAAAAAAAAAAAAAAGGAAGCCCAAAAACTATGAGATTTACAGAAATGGTGTGGATGCCCCTCCAAGGCAGGGACGCCTACCTCCTGGATATACTGGACCTCACTCTTGAGCTGATTAACACTCTTCTCATGGGTCATCTTGTCTCCAGACCGCCCCTTCAAGTACACCTGGAATAAGGAAGGCAACTCCATGTAGTTCAGGAACCACCAGTCAAATTAATTTCATACAAACACACTGCTGGTAGCAGGTAAACTATTACCACCAGTTTACTAGGTGACAGTGCAGTGATTCAGATTAGAAGGCTGAAAATATAAAATGCTAACTTTTTGACCGTATCAAAGCTACTTCTGGAAACTTCCAATGAATACATTTAGCTCAAGGATACACAGCTATACTGGCACAAGTAGGCAGAGCGCAGGTAAAACCACGGAAAGGGGAGGACACTCCAAGGCACTGCTCCTTCTCCTGCAGCAAGGGCTCTAACTGGGGATTCAAATACTCTGCTCTAACTGCTTGAATCTCTTACAGTTGAGAAAATATTCCTGTCATTTATATTTTAAAGCACACACACAATTTAGTATTCAGCAGAATATCACATATTCTGCAAAAAGTGAAAACAGACAAAATGTTCGACAACGGGTGAATAATTAAACAAATTATGGTAAGTCTAGAATAGAATAGAAAGGAGCATATTAAAATGCCAAATCTTTACATGTGTAGACACAGAAGACATTATAATTAAAGGGTGTGTTTGTGGGGAGTAGGTTGTAGAACAGACTGAATGATAAAAGTTTTTTTAAAAATACATACGTATGAAGGTGGGAGGATATAGGCAAATATGTTAACAATGCTACATTGATAGCAAGATGGGTTAGTTTTATTTTCTTCCGGGATATGCAACGACTTTGAGTAACAAAAATTAATTGTTTAAAGGCATTCAGACAGGAAAGAAGCAAAACTATCTCCATTTGCAGATGACCTAATCTTGTATTCATATATAGAACATCCTAAGAAATCCACTAAAAATCTATAAAGTTAGTAAACAAATTCATTAAGGTTGAAGGGCACAATATTAATATAAAAACTGAGTCACATTTCTGTATACTAGCAAGGAACAGTCCAAAAATGAAATTAAGAAACTGATTCTATTTACAATAGCACCAAAAAGAAAACTTAGAAACAAATTTAACAAAAGTCCAAGGTGTGTACTCCAAACATTAAAAGAAAACTGTTGAAAGAAATAAAAGACAGAGAGAGAGAGAGACCATCCTGGGGCCGGTGCTGTGGTGTAGCAGGTAAAGCTGCCATCTGTAGTGCCAGCATCCCATATGGGAGCCAGTTCGAGTCCTGACTGCTCCTCCTCCAATTCAGCTCTCTGCTATGGCCTGGGAAAGCAGTAGAGGATGGCCCAAGTCCTTGGGCCCCTGCACCCACATGGGAGAAGCTCCTGGCTCCTGGCTTTGGCTCTACCCATTGTGGCCACTTGGGGAGTGAACCAGTGGTTGGAAGACTTTTTTCTCTCTCACTCTTTCTGCCTCTGCTTCTCTAAAACTCTGCCTTTCAAATAAATAAATCTTCAAAAAATAAATAAAATAAATCCTTAAAAAAAAAAAAAAGAAAGAAAGAAAAGGGGCCGGCACCATGGTGCACTAGATTAATCCTCCGCCTGTGGCGCCAGTGTTCCATTTGGGCGCTGGATTCTGTCCTGGTTGCTCCTCTTCCAGTCCAGCTCTCTGCTGTGGCCTGGGAGGGCAGTGGAGGATGGTCCAGGTGCTTGGGCCCTGCACCCACATGGGAGACCGGAAGAAGCTCTTGGCTCCTGGCTTTGGATCAGCACAGCGTCAGCCGTAGCGGCCATTTGGGGGGTGAACCAACGGCAAAAGGAAGACCTTTCTCTTTGTCTCTCTCTCTCACTGTCTAACTCTGCCTGTCAAATAAATACATAAAAATCTTTAAAAAAAAATAGAAAGAAAGAAAGCATCCCACTTCAATAGACTGGAAGACTCAGTGTCGAGATGGCACTATTCCCCACACTGACTGATGAGATACAACATAATTCTTATCAAAATGCAAGCTGGCTTCTTTGAAAAAATTGATTCCAAAATTCATGTGAAAAATGAAGGGAACCCTGAATAGCCAAAAAAAGCTTGAAAAAGAACAAAGTTGAAAGACTCCCATTTCCCAGTTTCAAACTAATTCAAAGCTAAGGGGATCAAAATAGTGTGGTAACCACGTAAGGACATAGTGGGGGTAGGGGAAGGAGGGACTTGTCTTTTCCAAAAAATGTGCTAGAACTACTGGGTATCCAGAAGCCAAAGAACAAAGCTGAACCCCTTCTCATTCCATCCCCAAAACTTAATTGAAACTGGATTATAGACCTATTCATAAGAGCTAAAACTATAACTCCATGAAGAAAATACAGGAATAACTCTTTGTGACCTTAGGTTAGACAAAGCCTTAGATATGACACTAAAACAAAATCAATAAAAGAAAAAATAAACTGAACATTGTTAGAATTAAAAACTTTTGGAGGCCAGCACTATGGTACAAAATCCCATTTTGGAGAGCTGCTTTTGAGACCTGGCTGCTCCACTTCTGATCCAGTTCCCTGCCTATGTGCCTGGGAAAGCAGTGGAAGATGACCCAAGTACTTGAGCCCCTGCCACCCACGTGGGAAACCCAGATGGATGGAGTTCCAGACTCTTGGCTTTGGCCTGGCCCAGCCTCATAAAATATTTGCAAAGTATATCTAATGTGTCTTATATCCAGAACATATTAAGAAATCTTGGGGCCGGTGCTGTGGCATAGTAGGCTAAGCCTCCGCCTACAGCATGAGCACCCCATATGGGCAGCAGTTTGTTGCAGCTGCTCCTCTTCCGATCTAGCTTTTTTTTTTTTTTTTTTTTTGACAGGCAGAATGGACAGTGAGAGAGAGAGACAGAGAGAAAGGTCTTCCTTTGCCGTTGGTTCACCCTCCAATGGCCGCCGCGGCCGGCGCGCTGTGGCTCCGATGGCAGGAGCCAGGAGCCAGGTGCTTTTCCTGGTCTCCCATGGTGTGCAGGGCCCAAGCACCTGGGCCATCCTCCACTGCACTCCCTGGCCACAGCAGAGGGCTGGCCTGGAAGAGGGGCAACCGGGACAGAATCCGGCACCCCGACCGGGACTAGAACCTGGTGTGCCGGCGCCGCTAGGCGGAGGATTAGCCTAGTGAGCCGCGGCGCCGGCCCCGATCTAGCTTTCTGCTATGGCCTGGAAAAGCAGTAGGAGCCCCTGCACCATGTGGGAGACCAGGAAAAAGCTCCCAGCTCCTGGCTTCGGATCGGCTCAGCTCCAGCTGTTTCTCCCTCTCTTTGTAACCCTACCTCTCAAATAAGTAAATAAATAAATAAATAAATAAATAATCTTAAAAAAATCTTTCTAACTCAGAAATTAAAAGACAACTGGATTTTTTTTAATGAGCAAAGGATTTTAGTAAATCCAAGAAGACACACAAATGGACAATAAGCATGTAAGAATATGCTCATTATTTTTGATTATGAAAATTATAAAACACAAATTTAAACCACAACAAGATACCACTCCACACCCATTAGAATGGCTATAATCAAGAAGACAGGTGATAACAAGTGTGTTGGCCAGGATGTGGAGGAATTTCAACCTCATACATTGCTGGTTGAAATGTAAAATGCAGCTGCTCCATTGGAAGACAGTCTGGCAGTTTCTCAAAAGATTAAATAAAAAGTTACCATATGGGGCCAGCACTGTGGCGCAGCAGGTTAGCTGCCATCTTAAGCGCCAGCATCCCATATGAGTGTTGGTTCAAGTCCCAACTGTTCCGCTTCCAATCCAGCTCCCTGAATTGGTATATGCGGTTATATAGAAAAGAGTAAGTACTAGCACACTATACCACGTGGATGAACTCTAGAAATATGCTAGGTGAAAGAAACCAGACACAAAGAGTTATATGCTGTATGATTCTGTTTATAGGAAACTTCCAGAAAGTCAAGAAAGGCAGAAGCCAGGAGCTGGGAGGAGTCACTGACATGGTCTGGAATTAATAATGGTGATGGTTTCACAACTCTGCAATTCAACCTCTGAACTGTATATGTTAACTGTGTCAACTGTGAATATATCTCAAAAAGCTGTTTATTTAAAAAAAAATGAAGAGCAGGCATTTGGCACAGCAGTTAATGGCTGTTTGGGATGCCTGCACTCTGGCTGGTTTGCAGCTCAGCTCTTCTACTTCCAATCCAGCTTCCTGCTAATGTGCACCCTTGGGGCAGCAAATGATGGCTCAAGTATTTAGGTCCCTCCACCCAGGTGACAGACCTGGATTAAATTCTGGGCTCTTGGCTTTGCCCTGTTCTAAACCTGGCTGTGGCAAGCATTTGGGGCATGCACCAGTGATGGAAGATTTCTTTTTCTTTCAAATAAAATGAAAATCAAAATAAAAAAAATGAAGTACAGGTGTTCAGCTGGGCAGTTAAGATGCCCATGTCTTGGGGCTGGCACTGTGGTGTAGTGGATAGGGCTACTACCTGCAACACCAGCATCCCATGTGGGCATGGGTTCGAGTCCCGGCTGCTCTACTTCCAATCTGGTTCCCTACTAATGAACCTAGGAAAGCAGCAGAAGATAGTCCAAGTGCCTGGGGCCTTGCACCTATATGGGAGACCTGGATGAAACTCCTGGCCCTGGCTGTTGTGGCTGTTTGGAGAGTGAGACAATAGATGGAGGACTTCTCTCTCTGCCTCTACCTCTCGTTCTCTATAATTCTGACTTTCAATAAAGAAATAAATCTTAAAAAAAAAAAAAAAAAGATGCCCACATGGCCTTGGTTCCTGAATCCACCTTCCTGCTAATTCAGATCCCAGGAGGTAGCAGTAATGATAGCTCAAGTAACTGGGTTCCTGCCACCCATTTGGAAGACCCAGTGCGAGTGCCTGGCCCAGGCATGGCTACTGCAAGCACTTGGGGAGTAAACCAGCAAACAGGAGTTCAGTTTCTCTCTCCCTCTGCCTCATAAATAAATAAAATAATGAAAAACTCTTAATGTATTTTATTTGAAAGGCGGAGAGACAGAAACAGACAGAGATCTTCTGGCCTCTGGTTCACCAAACAACCACAAAGCTGGGGCTGGGCCAGGCCACAGCCAGGAGTCAGGAACTCTATCCAGGTCTCCCGCATGGGGAGCAAGGACCCAAGTACTTGAGCTGTCACGACTGCCTCCCAGGGTCTGCATCAGCAGGAAGCCAGAATCAGAAGCAGAGCCAAGACTCGGTCTTAGGCAACTCCCATATGGGATGAAGGGATTCCAAGCAGCATCTTAACCACTGTGCCAAACACTTACCCCAGTTGCGTTCTTTTTTTTTTTTTTTTTAATTTATTTGACAGAGTTAGACAGTGAGAGAGAGACAGACAGACAGAAAGGTCTTCCTTCCATTGGTTCACCACTCAAATGGCCGATACAGCCAGAATGCTGCGTCGATCCGAAGCCAGGAGCCAGGTGCTTCCTCCTGGTCTCCCATGCAGGTGCAGGGGCCCAAGCACTCGGGCCATCCTCCACTGCCTTTCCCGGGCCACAGCAGAGAGCTGGACTGGAAGAGGAGCAACCAGGACTAGAACCCAGCACCCACATGTGATGCCAGCCCCGCAGGCAGAGGATTAACCAAGTGACCCACTGCGGCAGCCCCTGTGTTCAGTATTTTTTTTAAAAAGTTCTATAAACAGACCTCCTACCTGTCTCCATAACCTCTAGAAGCAGAGCCTGGACCATGGGCAGGCACCTGAAAGACTCGTCCCAGCCCCCCCTCCTCCCGCCTCCGCAGCCAGGGCCAGGGTGCACCAGGCCCCTACAGGCAGACTGTGGTCTGCAGGAGGTAGGCAGGGCCTACCCTCTCAGGGCTAGTTCTTCCCGTCACACCGCTAGTGCCCTGTGGCACTGTCAGCTGCTCCCTCTCCGGCACCTGCAGGGACAGAGGCAGGAGAGAGAAGAGGTAGAGGTGAGGCACGCTTACCTTAATGATCTCCTCATGCCCATCGTTGGACTCCACCAGTTCTGAGGCCAGAGAACGACCGGCCGCGTGGCTGGACACCATGGCGTAGGTCTTCCTGCCCGCCTGCCAGAGACACACACACAGAAGTGGCTCAGAAACCACAGGGCGAGCCTGCGACGCACCCCCCTCAGCCGGTACAAAAGTCCTGCTCCTCCAAAGATGGTTAGTCTGATTTTCCACTCCAGGAATTCATCTCCACAGAAGCCGCACCACCGCGAGAACCCCAGATGGAGAAAATGAAGAGACACCGCAGGTTAGTTTCATTTTAGTGGGCGCCTGTCTCCCCTCCCATGAAGCAGCGCGAGCTGCGGAGGGCAGCTGGACGTGTCACGGGGAGACGCCCCCAAGCTTGCAGCAGCGGAGGTGGCCCCAGGCAGCACGGGGGCGGGGGTCGCCAGCAGGAAAGGAGGGCAGGCAGCGCGGAGGAGACCTCGCCCCGTCCGCAACCTCAGTACCTTCTGGGCTATGTGCTCAAGTTCCTCTCCTGTCAGTTCGCTCTGCAGAGTCAGCCTGAGAACATCCACGTCGCCCTAGTAATGACAATGACAGCGAGGATAGCCCCCGCCCTCCACAGACCACAGCGCCAAAGCACTGGCACCCAGACAGCTGTTGCCACCCTGTGGGGTGGGCCTCATTACCACCCCCTACAGACAAGGAAAACGAAGACGTGCCAGCAGCTTGCCCAGCATCAGGGCACTCCTGGACGCCGGTGTCTCTGGGAACGCCTGACCGTTCTCTCCCCAGGGCCCGGCGGCGGTGACTGCAGCTCAGGGCTCCACGCAGCCCTGGTTCTCAGATTACAGGGAGCACAGGGCACTGGCTGCCCTCACCCCAGGCGTGGAGTGTGGAGCCGCCCTCTCTGGAACACCTGCTCTAGCCACCAGCCAGGAAGCGCTGGATGCACTTTCCAAGACTGGGCACACCTGCAGGCAGGTACTGGAACCCAAATCCCCATTTCTGTGAGGCACGCAGGAAATTATCCAAATGGGAGCAGGTCAGAGAGCGTGCGTTCGTCTGGAGCGCAGTGCAATTTCCAAGAATGAAGCAGGTTTTGTATCACAACTCAAAGAAGGTTAAAAAAAAAAAATACCAGTTTGTGGGGAACACTAAAAACTTGAAGGGAAAAGCATGTAGTGAGAGGGAAGGGTAAGGGGCTGGAGATTTGGGAAGACGACAGCGTTGAGACACAGCGAGAGGGCCTGCAAAGCAGAGGGGCTCCGCCTCCGCCAATAGCCTGTTCTGTGCGGAGGACGAGGCACCCGGCCACCGTGATGAGGCCCACGCCGGGGAGCCCGGGGCTTCCTCACTGCGACAGCGCGAGGGGAGTGGGCAGGAAAGGCGGGTGGGTGTTGGGCTATCCTCAGATGAAAGTGACCTTGAGGCGGCCCTGGTCAGTCTCGCCGAAGGCCCAGTAGCATAAATGTCATCTTACCCTAGCAGGTTTTTAAGGAACCCTAGGAACCTCCCGAATAGCTGGAGAAGACAGCCTTCCTACTTGGGGGAGAAGATTCCAGTCTTTAGTCACATACACAACTCTAGGTGTTCTCACCTGTGAAACGGGATACAGCCATCTTGGCTGAAGATTAACTGAAAACCTATTCAGGGGGCTCTCTTGCCCGTAAGAGGGAGGCACTCAAACATCATTAGCCTCTTCCTGCTTCCTGGACCGAGTTCAAATGTAAGACAGACAGAAGACTCTGTCACGTGGCCCTAAAGCCTTCCCAATTGTGGCCAAGCAGCTGGTTTTACAACAGCAAATGAAAGCCAGATCCTTCGTATGACACACACGGCTCTCCTCGGGCTGGGTCAGCCTGCTTCTCCCACAGTGTCCCTCAGTGTCCCTGCCCGATAGCTGCATTCCTTCCCACCTCAGTGCCATCACTCCCCTCATTTCCTTTCTCTTCCGTATCTTTCCTTCCAGTTTTCACCAGAGAAATCTGTAGGTCTCTCCACGTTCACGTTCAAATGCCACATCCTGCACGATGCTCCCCTGCCTGCTACGGGAACGCCTTCCTCAGGATCACGAGGCCCCTGTGTCTCAGGAGGAATTGCCCCTTCTAACTGCTAACTCCCCGAGGGCTGGCGTCTGCCACAGCCCTGAGCACAGTGAACGTCTGTGAATGTGCAGTGAGTGTTCCGTGACATCCAGGTCAACAGAGCATTACAAAACAGAGAGGAGGAATTGGTTTTCAGAGTAGCTGCCAGTTCTTTTTCCCCAGAATGCAGGTGTGCACTTGGACTGAAACACCATCTCCTGCACCTGCAGACAGCTAGGGAGAGCCAGAGCACCCTTAGTCAGAACAAAGGGGTTGCCACCAGTGAAGATCATCCAGTCCAATTTATTTTACAAGCCAGGTGTCCTGATTGTAAGAACACAGAGAAGTAGGCTGGGTTGGGGCCATGAGAGATAACCCTATCTACTCTTGTTATCAGAATCCCAGAGAGAAATGAGGAAGGGCAAGTTATGAGTTGAATAGGTATGGTGTGGGGGTGGGGGGTGGGTGCTGGCATAGCAAGTTAAGCCACCACCTGTAATGCTGGCATCCCATATGGGTATTGGCTCAAGTCCCAGCTGCTCCTCTTCCAATCCAGCTCACTGATGCATCTGGGAAAGCAGCAGAAGATGGCCCAAGTGCTCCCTGGCTCCTGGCTTCAGCATGGCTAAGCTCCACTCCCCAACCCCATTCTAGTAATCTGGAGAGTGAAGAGCCGACGGAATGTCTCTGCGTCCATCTTGCCCTCTCCCTCTCTGTAACTCTGCCTTTCAGATAAGTAAATAAATCCAAAAGAAGAGATGAAACACAGGAGCATGTATTTGGTGCAATGGGTTAAGTCATTGCTTTGGATGTCCACATCCCATATTAGGGTGCCTGGGGGCACTAGTGCTGTGGTGCGGTGGGTTAAAGCCCCAGCCTACAGCACCAGCATCCCATGTGGGCACTGGTTCTAGTCCTGGCTGCTCCACTTCTAACCAGCTCCCTGCTAATGTGCCTGGGAAAGCAGCAGAGAATGGCCCAAGCCCCTGGGCCTCTGCACCCATGTGGGAGACCTGGAAGAAGCTCCTGGCTCCTGGCTTTTGCCTGGCCCAGTCCTGGCCATTGTGGCCATCTGGGGAATGATCCAGCAGATGGAAGATCTCTGTATGTTTCTTCCTCTAACTCTGATTTTCAAATAAATACATCTTTTTTTTTTTTAAAGTTTATCTAAACAGAAAGGAAATAAAAAATGAAGCCAGGAACATTAAAACAAAAAGAGACATGGACAGGAAAAAATATGGGTAAAATCAATAGAGTTTCCTTCCCCTGTTAGGTTTTCTGAATTATGTTTGATGAGTGAAGCTAAAATTATAACACTGGGGCTGGCACTGTGGCATAATGGGTAAACCCATGCCATGCAGCACCGGCATCCCATATGGGTGCTAGTTCAAGTCCCAGCTGCTCCACTTCCAATCCAGCTCTCTGCTATGGCCTAGGAAAGCAGTAGAAGATGGCCCAACTCCTTGGGCCCCTGTATCCATGTGGGAGACCAGGAGGAAGCTCCTGGCTCCTGCCTTCAGATCAGCATAGCTCCAGCCATTATGGCCATCTGGGGATTGAACCAGCGGATGAAAGACTTCTCTCTCTCTCTCTCTCTCTCTCTCTCCTTCTGCCTCTCTCTAATTCTGCCTTTAAAATAAATAAATAAATTTTTAAAAATTATAACACTGATGTGGTCTCATCAGTGTATGCAGAGGAAATTTTAAATTAATATCATGAACATGAGAGTGATGAGATGTGAAGGAAGAAAAGATTTCTTCACTCAAATGTGGTAAAATAACTACCAGTGGACTATGCTAAGTTATGCGTATATATAGTAGAATACCACTAAAAAGGCCGTAGACAGGGATAACACCCAAACACTTTGCAAGAATCAAAATGGAATTCCAAAAAGTCTTCAAGTGACTCATAGGAAACCAGCAGAAAAACAGAGAATTAACAAATAGGACACACAAAATACAAAAAACAAATGGTGATTTACACACCAGTAATTACATTAAATGTAAGGCGTCTAAACATACCAATTAAAAAAGAGATTGGGAAAATAGATTCTTAAAAAATGACCCATTCTCACCACAAAAATGATAACTATGTGAGGCAGTGTATATGTTGATTAGATTTAGACATTCCACAATGACCAAAACAGTATATTGTGCATGCTAAATAAATGATCCAATAACCTCATATGCTATCAACAAGAAACACCTTTTCAAAGATAAAGACCTAGGCACTTTGAAAGGATAGTTAAAGACGTATCATGTGAACATCAAAGTGGCTGAATTATTCTCAGGTAACTTTAGAACAATGACTACCAGTGACAGAGAGGGACATTATGTAATGATAAAGGGTCACTTCACACACACAAAAATAGCAATTGCAAATGGATATGGGGCAAACCACAAAGCTGGAAAATGTGACACAAAACTGGAGAGAACTGAACGGACCAGAGCACAAACCCACAATTATAGCTGGGACTTCAGCTCTCATCTCTTAGGAACTGACAGAACTAGACAAAAAAAAAAAAAATCAGCAAGAATATATAAGAATTCAACATCGCCACCACCGACAGGATCTAAACAACATTTATAGAACACTCCACCCAAAACCAGCAGAAAATACATCTTTTCATGTGCCTGTGAAGCACAAACTGGGCCATGAAACGAACCTCAATAAATTTAAAAGAATTGAAATCATAAACAGTATATTATCTGATCCAGTGGAATCAAACTAGAAACCAACAGCAGAAAAGTAACAGGAAAATCTGCAAATACTGTAAATACAGCACACTTTTAAAAAAAATATTTATTTATTTATTTCAAAGTCAAAGTTACATAGAGAAGGGGGGAGAGAGAGAGAGAGATCTTTCATCCGCTGATTCACTCCCCAATTGACTGCAATGGCCGGAGCTGTGCCGGTCCAAAGTCGGGAGCCAGGATCTTCTTCCGGGTTTCCCGCATGGGTGCAGGGGCCCAAGGGCTTGGGCCATCTTCTACTGCTTTCCCAGGCCATAGCAGAGAGCTGGATCGGAAGTGGAGCAGTTGGGACTTGAACCAGCGCCCATATGGGATGGCAGCACTGCAGGCAGAGGCTTTACCCGCTATGCCACAGCGCCAGCCCCACAACACACTTTTAAATAATCTTTGGGTCAAAGAAGACTTCTCAAGGAAATTTTTAAAATAATTGAATGGAGGGGCTTGGCTCTGTGGCGCATAAGGTTAAGCCACTGTCTGCAGCACCTCCGTCCCATATGGGCGCCAGTTTGAGTCCCAGCTGCTCTGCTTCTGATCCAGCTCCCTGCTAATGCTCCTGGGGAAGCAGCAGAAGATGCCTCAGGTGCTTGGGCCCCTGCATGCACATGTGAGACCTGGAAGAAGCTCCTGGCCCAGCCCTGGTCATTGCAGTCATTTAGGGAGTGAACAGCGGATGGAAGATCTCTCTCCTCTCTCTCTCTGTAACTCTGCCTTTCAAACAAATAAGCAAATATTTAAAAAATAATTGCATGGAATGAAAATACACAACATCGAATGTTGTAGTACACAGTAAAAGCGGTTCTCTGTGAGGAATTCATAGCACTAAATGCCCACAGAGGAAGACAGAGGTGGGCACTGGTGCAGGGGGTTAAGCCGTTGCTTGAGATATCAGTGTCTCATACAGGAGCACCAGTCTGAGTCCAGCTCCTCCGCTTCTGATTCAGCTTCCTGCAAATGCACCTAGGAGGCAGCAGATGACTGCCCAATAACTGAGCCCTTGCCGCCCCTGTGGGAGACCCAGACGGAGCTGCCGGTTTCAGCCTGGCCCAGCCCTGGCTGTTGCAGGCATTTAGGGAGTGAACCAGCAGATGGAAGCTGGCTTGTCTGTCTCTGTCTCTATCTCTTTCCATCTCCCTTTCTTTCTCCCTCCACTTCCTTCCTTGTCATACTTTCAAATAAATAAATAAATTCTTAAAAAAGAGGAAAATTGCTAGTCAATAATTTAGGTCCTCACTACAAGGGTTTAGAACAAAAAAAAAAAAAAAAAAAGTAAACCCAAAGCAAGTAGAAGAATGTAATGATGAGAAGAAATTAGCACTGTTTAACAGAGAAAACCAACAGAGAAGAATCAATGGAAAAGATAAACAAGGCTTTATAAGACTGGCCAAAAAATAAGAGACACACACATTCTACCAATATCTGCAATGGAACAGGGTGTTTTTTCACCGACCCTGTAAATATCAGAAAGATAAGGTAATACTATGAACAATTCTATGAACATAAATTTGATACTTTACATTAAATGGCCTAATTTCTAGAAAAACACAAACTACTACAACTCCCCTATTACGAAATGGGTAACCTGAATAGTCTTGTAAGTATTAAGGAAATTAAATTCATAATTTTAAAACTCTCAGAAAACAAACCTCCATGCCCAAATGGCTCCACTGAAGAATTTTACCAATGTTTCAAGATTTAACACCAATTCTACATAATCTCATCCAGAAAATAGAAGAGGTGGGAACACGTCCCAGTTCATTTTGTGAAGCTACTCTAACTCTGGTACCAAAACCAAAGACAGTACAAAAAGAGAATGGGGAGAGAGAGGGAGGAGGAGAGGAGGGAAGAAGGGAGAGAGGGGAGAGAGGGAGGGAAGGAGAGAGAAGAAGAGAGGGCAATTACCAATTACTACTGAGTAATATTTCGCACAAATACACATTCTATTCCTTATTGTCTTGTTATACCATGAAGAGGTATTTCACAGAAGAAGATGCATAGATGGGGGCCAGCACTGTATTGTAGCGGGTAAAGTCGCCACCTGCAACACCGGTATCCCATATGGACACAGGTTTGAGTCTCAGCTGCTCCACTTCCAAACCAGCTCCCTGTTAATGACCTGGGAAAGCAGTAGAAGATGGCCCAAGTTTTTGGGCCCCTGCACCCACATGGGGGATCCAGAAGAAGGTCCTGGCTCCTGGCTTCAATCTGGCCCAGCCCTGGCCATTGTGGTCATTTGGGGAGTGATTTCTCTCTCTCTGTCTCTCCCTCTGTAACTCTGCCTTTCAAATAAATAAAATAAATCTTTAAAAAAAAACACACACAAAGAAGTCACATAGATGGCAAATAAGCACACAAAAATATGTTCAGTAGCACCAGCCTTCTAAGAGATGTAAATTAAAACCACAGCGAGACACCACGGTGACACACGGATCAGAATGGCTAAAACAAAAATCTGTGACAAGACTGTGTGCTACACAGGATATGGAGAAACTGGATCGGTCACACATTGCTGGTGAAAATATAAAATGATATACCTTAATTTTGGAAGACAGGCAGTTTCTTTAAAAATGAAATGAGCAACCACAACAGCAATCGCACTCCTGGGCATCCAGAGAAATGAAGACAGGTTCACACAAAAAACAAGCAGATGCCTAAACGTGAATATTCATAGCAACTTCGTAATAGCTGAGACCTGGACAGCCCGAGTGCCCTTTTTTTTTTTTTTTTTTTTGACAAGCAGAGTGGACAGTGAGAGAGAGAGACAGAGAAAGAAAGGTCTTCCTTTACCATTGGTTCACCCTCCAATGGCTGCTGTGGCCGGCACACTGCGGCCGGTGCACCGTGCTGATCTGAAGCCAGGAGCCAGGTGCTTCTCCTGGTCTCCCATGGAGGTGCAGGAGCCAAGGACTTGGGCCATCCTCCACTGCACTCCCGGGCCACAGCAGAGAGCTGGACTGGAAGAGGGGCAACCGGTACAGAATCCAGTGCCCCAACCGGGACTAGAACCCGGTGTGCCGGCGCCGCAGGTGGAGGATTAGCCTAGTGAGCCGCGGCGCCAGCCCCAAGTGCCCTTCAATAGGGCAGGTGCTGTGCTCAGTGGGTTAAGCCGCTGCCTCTGATGCCAGATCCCATGTGAGCACTGGTTTGAGTCCAGGTTGCCCTGCTCCTGATCCACCTCCCCACTAACATGCTTGGGAAAGCAGAAGAAGATGGCCCAAGTACTTGGACCCCTTCCAGCCATGAGGGAGCCCTGGATGTTGTTCCTGGCTCCTGGTTTCAGTCTGACCCAGTCCCGACCTTCCTGCCCATTTGGGGAATGAACTAGCAGGTGGAAGATCTCTTTCTTTCTGTCTCTGTCATCGTGCCTTTCAAATAATTAAATATTTTGGTAAAAATCTGTGACATCCATTATTGTAGAATGCTGCTCAGCAACAAAAAGGCACAAACCACAGGGACACGCAACAACAATCTCCAACCACGGGGACACGCGACAACAATCTCCAACCATGGGGACATGTGACAATCTCCAGGCTTGCGCTGAGTGAAAACAGCCAGCCACACAAGGTTACCTATTCTGTGGTTGTTTACATAACAGTCCTTGAATGACAAAATAAGAGAAATGGAGATTAGGGATTGCCAGGTGGAGGCCATGGCAGCAGTGGTGCAAGGAGATGGGGTGGCAGGGCCAGGGCACCTCTCTGGAAGGCCCAACAGAGGTATGAGGAACATAGCGCGTTGTCTGCAGAACATTGTAGCAATTGCCAATGAGAAGCCATATCACTGTGGAAAACTGTAGAATTTGTCAGGATTGGTTCAAAGGAAGAGTCTTCCTACTGCTTGAAAAGGAGCATATGCTTCACTAGGCTAATCCTCTGCCTTGCGGCGCCAGCACACCGGGTTCTAGTCCGGGTCAGGGCGCCGGCTTCTGTCCCAGTTGCCCCTCTTCCATGCCAGCTCTCTGCTGTGGCCCGGGCAGGCAGTGGAGGATGGCCCAAGTGCTTGGGCCCTGCACCCCTTGGGAGACCAGGAGAAGCACCTGGCTCCTGCCATCAAATCAGTGCGTGAGCCGGCCGCAGCATGCCAGCCGCAGCGGCCATTGGAGGGAGAACCAATGGCAAAGGAAGACCTTTCTCTCTGTCTCTCTCTCACTATCCACTCTGCCTGTCAAAAAATACAAAAAATAAAAATAAAAAAATTTTTAAAAAAGGAGCATATGCCTACCTATGAGTCCTCACAGAAAACACGAGGGTATCCTCGCAGAACTGTCCAGTGTTTTGGAGGTGCTGTCGCTCAAGTCTTGCCAGGCGGAGCCCTCAATGGTGATGCCATTGTGAAGAAACATGGCCACTGAGTCTGCCACTCAGGTATGCCCACAGCCCTGGGACAGTGGGGTGATGCGGGGCACAGACTCCAATGCCCTCAAGCATCCTGCAATGGCTGTGATGGATGGGCCACAGTCCAGTTCCATGCCTTAGGCATGATGTGTGAGACCATTGAAGCCTACAACACAGCTCACACTGGAGGATGCAGAGTTTCATGGAGTCAGCAGCGACCAAACTATACTTCCCTGGAAAACTCAGCATTTCCTTCGTAGTCTATTGTCATAATGCATCGTGACCTGTGCATTAGACTTTATGTGTTTTGTACTAGTATCACAGCGTAAAATCAGTTATATTACAAGTACTTAAGAATTCAGAATCTCTGGGCCAGCACTGTGGCACAGCGGGTTAACACCCTGGCCTGAAGCACCGGCATCCCTTATGGCTGCTCCACTTCCAATCCAGCTCTCTGCTGTGGCCTGGGAAAGCAGTGGAAGATGGCTCAAGTTCTTGGGCCCCTGCACCTGTGTGGGAGACCTGGAAGAAGCTCTTGGCTCCTGGCTTCAGATCAGCGCAGCTCTGGTCACTGCGGCCAATTGGCAAGTGAACTAGACCTCTCTCTCTCTCTCTCTCTCTCTCTCTCTCTCTGCCTTTCCTCTCTCTGTGTAACTCTGACTTTCAAATAAATAAATAAATCTTTTAAAAAAAGAATTCAGAATCTCTTTAAAACAATGATAGTTCTATATTGATTGAAAGCCACAGAACTTGCATTTTGATTGAAATTCCATTAGTGTCAGTTATTTAGAAACAACAGTGTTTGCCAGCGGTATTGACATTCACACGATTATGTAATATTTTCATGGTTCTTTAAGAGGCACTATGCACAGAAGTTTATTTCTAGTTCTTGATAGAACTGTACTCGATCCTCAGTATATTTTAAGTTATTGTCACAATTTATCTACATTTATAACCACATTATTGTATTCAAATTAGTGATCTATTTTATTATACAACCGAAACAGAATAACCAATTAACAATCAACTAAGATAAGGTTTTAGACAATATGAAATAAGAAACACTTCCACTAGTCATGGGTTTGCCTCATAAACCAAAACAAATTAGATTTTCTAAATCTCAGTAGTATTCTTGACTTTAAAGGCTATGTAACAATAAACTCTGCCTAATTGTTAAAATTCAATTATATATGTTTTAGAATTTCCTAAGATGGTCCTTTGGGGTCTATACATTAATTCTGATGTAATAACGGTTAATAAAACCATACTGAAACCAGACAAGAAGATGAGGCAGGAAGGAGTGAGTGTGGCTCTAATGGGCGACAGTGATGCAGATGTCCCGTGTCGTCTCCTAACAAGGCCAACACCCGGCCGTGATAGTGTGCTGCGGTGTTGCAAGCTGTCACCCCCGGGGGAACTCAGTGAGGGGTGCAGCAGATTTCTACTATCTCTTGTGACTGCATGTGAATCTACAAAAATCTTTTTAAAAAACAAATTCAGGCCTTCATGCATTTTTCAGAGAGAAAAATTAAAGAATATAATGAAGAAAATAAGCTTTAGTAATCCTACCACCTGGACATTGCCTCAATTAAAATGTTTATGTATCTCTTATCATTTTAACGCATATTTTTAACATATACCATTATATACAGTTTTACATATATATGCTTTTTCCCCTTTAACATTTCATTTTTAATTTCTATCATATTAAATATTTCTCAAAATTGGCTTTTAATGGCTAGGAGACTCTACTCCATAGATTAAACTAATGTGTTCATTTAACCCCTATGTCAAGTTACCAATTTCTTTTTATTTCATGTATGTGTGTGTAAAATGTATAGCATCAAAAGGCACCTTTCATTTCAATACTGTGCAGGAGAGGACACACAGCGGAACCCAAGGAACCACCAGACCTCCTCCCTGCTTCACCGTCCCTCAAGCCCAGCCTGAACCACTCTCCTTTGCAGGAAACAAAATGGCATTTGGCACACTTAACCCTTGGTTCAAACAGGCTCTGGTTTTCATTTGTTGTGTGTTTTGACCTTACTCTCCTTTCGCCTTAGGTTTTTAGTTGGTAGGGTGGATAGTATGATGCTTAAGTGACAATAAAGGGACTAATATAAGCAGATATGCAAAATTGTCAATTCTTAAAAAATTTTTTTTCAAAGCACAAAGCATTTCAACTTTAATTTCTTTTCACTTTTGCTTTTTTTAAATTTTTTAAAATTTTGTTTTTGACAGGCTGAGTTAGACAGTGAGAGAGAGAGAGAGAGAGAGAGGAAGGTCTTCCTTCCGTTGGTTCACCCCCAAATGGCCACTATGATTGGCGCGCTGCATCGATCCGAAGCCAGGAGCCAGGTGCTTCCTCCTGGTCTCCCATGCGGATGCAGGGCCCAAGGACTTGGGCCATCCTCCACTGCACTCCTGGGCCACAGCAGAGAGCTGGACTGGAAGAGGAGCAACCGGGACAGAATCCGGCGCCCCAACCGGGACTAGAACCTGGGGTGCCGGCGCTGCAGGTGGAGGATTAGCCTAATGAGCCGCGGCGCAGGCCTCTTTTCACTTTTGAATTAAAAAAATCAGAGAAACAGAGATCTTCCATCCACTGGTTCATTCCCCACATGCCCACAAAAACCAGGGCTAGGCCAAGTCAAAGCCAGGAGCCCAGAATTCAATCCAGGTCTTCTGCAACGGTGGCAAGGATCCAAATACTTGGGCTGTCACTCTGCCTCCCGTGGTGTGCATTATCAGGAAGTTGGATTGGAAGTGGAGTAGCTAGGACTCAAATGAGGCACCCCAATAAGGGACACAGGCATCCTACGCAATATCTTAACTACTGTGTCCAAATGTGCATCCCTGGCTCCGGTGCTGTGGCGTAGCAGGTAAAGCTGCCTCCTGCAGTGCTGGCAACCCATATGGGCACCAGTTCTATTCCCGGCTGCTCCACTTCCAATCCAGCTCTCTGCTATGGCCTGGGAAAGCAGTAGAAGATGGCTCAAGTCCTTGGGCCCCTGCACTCCTGTGGGAGATCTAGAAGAAGCTCCTGGCTCCTGGCTTCAGACTGGCCCAGCTCCAGCCATTGTGGCTATCTGGGGAATGAACCAGTGGGTAGAAGATCTCTCTCTCTGTCTCTGTGTCTCTCTCCCCCTCCCTCCGTCCCTCCCCCTCTCCCTCTCCCTCTCTCCGTAACTCTTTCAAATAAAAGAAACAAATCCTTAAAAAAAATGCCCATCCCTAATCCTCCAAATTTGACAGGCTGCTCCTCTTCAAACATTTTATTAACTCTATATGCTTAAAGTAAAAAGTCCTCATTTTGGAAAGAGATGTATATAAGTCCTACATCACACTTTACACAGACATCTATTCTAGGTGGACTGCAGATCGGATGTAAAAAGCAAAACAACAAATGTTTTATAGGAAAATATCTTTACAACTTTGGCAAAAGCAAAACTTTTCTTAAACATGGCTCAAGAAAATTCTCCCTATAAAATTAAAAATTGATAAACTGGACTATAGGAAAATTTAGAACTCTTATTCATTAAAAGACACCATTACAAAAGCACACAGCAGGGCCAGCACATGGTACAGAGGATTAAGCTGCCCCCTATGGTCCCAGCATCCCATGTCAGAGAGCCAGTTAGGTCCCAGGTGCTCTGCTTCCAATCTAGCTGCTTGCTAACCTGCCTCAAAGGCAGAAGAGAAGACCAGCACCGAGCCTCTGGGTCCTGGCTTCAGCCTAGGTCATTTGGGAAGTGAATCAACAGATGCAAAATCTCTCTCTCCTCTCTCTCTCTCTCTCTCTCTCTCTCTGCCTTTCAAACAAATAAATAATTCTTTTTTTAAAATATAAGTACAATAACCCACAGAAGAAATTTCCTATACGTGTGTCTAACAAAGGATAACCAGAATATATAAAAATTCCTACAAAATAAAAAGAATAAACACAACATGGAATCCTAGACTGAGAAAAGAACACCAGTGGAGAAACTTAAATCCAAATAAGGCCGATCATTTAGCTAATACCAATGTGTCAACACTGATTCCTTAGGTGTGACAAATGTGCCACGGTAATGTAAGATGTTAACGTTGAGGAAAACTGGGTGAGGGGCACGTGAGAGCTTTCTGTACTATCCTTTCAACTTTTCTGTAGATCTAATATCCTTCCAAAATAAATGATTAAAGGCAGAGTCCAATAGAAAAATGGGCAGAAGATTTTAACAGACACACATGTAAATGGTAAATAAACATATGAAAAGGATTCAATTTCATGGATAGTGACAAATGGAAAAGACAAATATCCACCTGCAACCATGTATCTCAGGTGTCGGGGGAGGCAGGACGGTAACTCTCGTATGCAGATGAGGGGAGCACTCCCACACTCTAGGACACAGCGGTTCTACTCGTTATCCTCTCCAACAGCTCATTCTCCTTAGAAATATCCACCACAGTGTTCACAGCAGCACTCTCATAATAGTCAGAAGCTAGAAATTATCCGAATGTTCATCAGGAGGAGAATGGCTAGATTGTGATAGATTCATCCAAGAAAACACTGTTCAACAAAGAAAAAGAATTACGTGTGTGCAACATTAGTCAGCTGCACAAAAATGTTAAGCAAAAGACACTGGACAGAAAAATATACTATATGTTCCATTTACATAAAAAATGCAACAACGAGCACAACTAGCACGCACTGAGGCAGTTGGGATAGCGGTGACCCGTGGGTGGAGGGAGCTTGTGAACAGGAGGGGACTTGAGGTTCTGCAGTGCCTGTGATGATGTGCTTCATGATTTGGGTGCTGGTTACAGAGTGTGTCCAGTTTATGAAAATTACTTGACTGTGCATTTATGATATATGTACTTTTGAGTGTGTATGTTACTATCAACTAAAATGCTTTTTAAAACAAAAACTTCGAACTTCCTTATCATGGCATGTATGTCCTTCTATGGTAAGGCGTCTCACTGTCCCCACCACATAAGGTTTTGGCTCGCACCCTGCACTCTATCCCACCCTATCTTTCCTGGTCCAATTCTAGCAAGGCACCCAAATCCAAATCCACTTTTGTGGATGAGTCTTCCAATGCAATACGTGCTCCGTCTCCCCACAGAATGCATGCACTGTTTTCTCCCCTCCCTTGTATTCCTGGAGAGTTCCCACTCAACCTTCCTTGTCTTTCTGCAGGTCCTATTCCAGCACCCCTCCCTCAGCCACAGTCTACCTCCTGTGCCTACGCGGCAACACTGACACCATTCATTGTAACTGCGTCTTCATTCACCTTCCCCAATGCTATGGTTTGAGCTTAAAAGAAATGAAGAGTGACAGAGAGAGGAAGAGAAACATGTACACAGAGAGAGAGAGAGAGAGAGAGAGAGAGAGAACACAAAATTAATGTCACATTTAAAAATTAGCTTCAAAATACAAATATGCAGATAGTTTAAAACATGCCAAACTAGGGAATATATCATTTGAGCATATAATAAAAGTATAATACAAAACAAGGAAATCAACACAAAGTTCAGGACAGAGACCTCCTTAATGATCCAGAAAGGATCCTGGAGGTTTCAAAAGTATTGATAAGGTTTTTTTTGTTTTTGTTTTTAGCTAAATATTCTACACACACATGTCCATTTTATTACTATGCTTTAGAATTACATGAAGGGGTAGCGGGGCGGTGTTGTGGTGTAGTAGGTGAAGCCGCCCCCTGCAGTGCCGGCATCCCATGTAGGTGCAGGTTCAGGTCTTGGCTGCTCCACTTCCAATCCAGCTCTGCTGTGGCCTGGGAAAGCAGTGGAGGATGGCCCAGGTGTTTGGCCCCTGCACCCACATGGGAGATGCGGAGGCAGCTCCTGGCTCCTGGCTTCAGATCAGTGCAGCTCCGGCCGTTGCGGCCAACTGGGGAGTGAACTAGCGATGGGGTCCTCTCTGTCTCTGTCTCTGTCTCTGCCTCTGCCTCTCTGTAACTCTGCCTTTCAAATAAATAAATAGATCTTAAAAAAAAAAAAAAAAAGAATTACATGGGGGACCCGGAAGAAGCTCCTAGCTCCTGGCTTTGGATCGGTGCTGCTCTGGCCGTTGCGGCCATCCAGGGAGTGAACGAGGAAGGCTTTTCTCCCTTTTTCTCTATAACTCTGCTTTTCAAATAAATAAAATAAATCCTTAAAAAATAAATAAAATAAGCCAAAAGAGTCCACATTCGTCATAAATCCTTTGATCTAGTAATTGTATTTTTAGGAGTATGCCCTATGGAAATCCATGTTCATGTGACCAAAGATATGTGAATAACGGTTGATTGCAATACTATTTATAGTCATGAAAACTGGAAGCGACATGGACCTTCTCTGGAAGGTTAAGGAGTGAGCAGAGTAAGATGGATGGTAACTTTCATAACATGAATTACTGCACTACCAATAAACCTCCAAAAACTCTCCACGTCATATTAACTGGGGAGAAAAAGCCAATCAGACACTAATTCATAAGCCTTCTCATTTATTTAAGTGTACACATGCGGGTTCACAGTACAGCATTAGTAAGTGCCCAACCTTACCTATATGTAGTAATTGCTTCTTGGAAGGCCCTGCTGGGCCCTGTTCCAAGTGTATTAACTCATTTAATCCTCACAACAATACTGTATAGTGGGTAGCATAATCAACATTCCCATTTTCCTTTTTTTTCTGTTTTATTTATTTAAAAGAGAAAGAGCAGCTGGCACTGTGGCACAGGAGGTTAAGCCACTGCCTGCAGGGCCAGTGTTGTGGTGTAGTGGGTTAAGCTGCCAACTGTAGCACCAGCATCCCATATGGGTGTTGGTTCTAATACTGCTGCTCCACTTCCAACCTAGCTCCCTGCTAATGCGCCTGAAAGCCGCGGAGGATGGTTCAAGTCCTTGGGCCCCCGTACCCACTTGGGAGACCCAAAAGAAGCTCCTGTCTCCTGGCTTCCAGTCCTGGCTGTTGGGGTCATTTGGGGAGTAAGCCAGAGGATGGAAGATCTCAATCTCTCTCTCTCTCTCTCTAACTTTCCCTTTCTCTGTAACTCTGACTTTCAAGTAAATAAAGTAAATCTTAAAAAAAAAAAAAAATCACTACCTACAATGTCAACATCCCATATGAGCTCTGGTTTGAGTCCTGGCTGCTCCACTTCTGATTCAGCTCCTTGCTAATGCACCTGGGAAAGCAGCAGAAGATGGCTCAGGTGCTTGGGCCTCTGTACCCACGTGGGAGACCTGGATGGAGTTTCAGGCTCCTGGCTTTGGACTGGTCCAGCTCTGGATGTTATGTCCATTTGGGGAATGAACAAGCAGATGGATCTCATTTCTCTCTGTCTCTCTGTCTCTCTGTCTCTGTCTCTCTCTCTCTGTAACTCTTCCTTTCAAATAAATAAATACATCTGAAGGAAAGAGAAAGTAAAATCCTCTGGTTTACTCCCCAAAGACCTACAACAACTGGGGCTGGGACAGGCTGATGCCAGGAGCCAGGAACTCAATTATCTGAGCCATCATCACTGCCTCCCAGGGTACACAACGGCAGGAAGCCAGAGCTGTGACTTGAACCCAGGCACTCTGATAGGGCAGGCATCCCATGATGAGTCTTAATTGCTGCACCAACTGCCCGCCCCAACATCCCCCTTTTATACATGAGAAGACTAAGGCACAGAATAACTTGTCTGAGGTCGCACAATTAGTGAGGGGAAAGCCAGGATTCAAACCCAGGCCCTGCAGAGCCAGGATTCAAACCCAGGCCCTGCAGCCCCAGTCTGGGCTCCTAACCACCATGCTGCAGAGTACTTCTTGGAAGCAACCCCTAAGAAAAGCACTGAATTCATGCACGCTAAAACTTTAGCAACAAAAATGTATGTGTGCAACACTCCCGTCATCAAGCATCTACATAAAGAGAAGGAAAGCAACAGTACTGAACTTGGAGTCTGAGGCCTGACCGACACCCGTTAATCCTTCAGCAAACACTTGGCTTGTGTGTGCCTCAGTTTTCTATGTGTAAAATGGGCGCGATGATACCCAGCTGCCACTTTAGGCGGGGAGGCAGACACAGCAACACGTCACTTCCCAAAGGCGAGCCAGCATCACTCTCCCAGGTAACTCTGGAAAGTCTGCAAGGAGGGGGGGCGAGGGGAGCAAACTGTAGAAATGGAGCCAACGAAAAACCCTGGGGCTCTGGGGGGCACCTCATCCTCCAGAACCAGAGAACGCTGTGCTGCATACACGGGCACAGACCTCACCTTGCAACCGAACCCAGAGCCAGGGAGCGCAAATTTGGGGCTCCTCTCTGCTTGGTGCAATTAGTTGTTTTTAGGAGCTGCAGTTGGGGCCTCCGGCAGGCTCCAGGGAGCTTCACAGGCACACCCCTGAAGCCTCTGGCGGGGTGGTCCCCACTAGAGACCCTGAAGGGGAGGATGGGCAGTGGAGCCTTCTCTAGGGAAAAAGGAGCAGCGCTAATCACAAGGCAAGCGGCCTCTAACCTCATAAACATTCTCAGGGAGAAGCAAACCACCTCCCAATTAGGGCGGCCTCTCTGCTCTGTTCAAACAAATCTGCTGCAGTGACTCACTCCTCCGAGCAGGGAGGGGTAAACACGTAGCTGAGGGGTTAGAGATCAAGACGCTGAGGAGAGATAGGGAGATAGGCAGGGATGCCCCAGGGGTTCTCACACCACGGGCTCCTGTGAGTTGGGGGAGACCCCTGTTTCCCCAGCTCCTACTCCCCAGGCTTCTGGGGGGGGGATCACTAGGACTGGGTAAGGGGTGGAAGCCAAGGTAAGGATCTTCCTGGAAGGAGTAAGGGCAGAAAAATTGCCCCCAAGCTGGAAACCAGCATCCGGAAATGCATCTCCCACCCTGTACCTTACTCCTCCATCACTTTGTCCTGGAATGGGTAGGGTCGGGTAAGCTGCCCCAGTAGGGGCCACCTCAATTTCCCCACTCGAATAGCCAGCCCCTTGTACACGGTAACTCCCAGGAGGCTGGGGGATGAGGAAAGCCCCAGGAAATCAAAGAGGGGACAGGTGTTGGGTGTGATCCTCTCCTGGGTTTGGGTACTTCCAGGCTCTTTAGGCCAGAGATAGCCCTTTATTGCACCTGACACAAAGAATCACTCCCTTTCTTCCTCCCCACAGATTAGCTAACAAAATAGGTGTTTGCTTTTGATCTGGCTACCTACCCAGAGGCAGGGGCTGGACAAGATCTCTGCAGAGGGCTGACCTGGAGTGACCAGGAGGTGAAATGAGAAAGAGGGGTTTAGGGTGCCACCTTCTCATTACCTGGAGCCCCACAGAAGGAAACACAGGTGCCTAAGTGTGAGAAGGAGACACCGTGTCCCTGAGCCAGGCTCTCCCCAGGACACCTGCCTAGTGCCCAGCCAGTGTCCCCTCCCCTCCAAGGACTGGTGCAGGTGAACCTGCCCTCTGCAGCCTCAGACTACCTTACCTGTGATGCTTGCCTTCGTGCCCCAGGCCTCAGAACGCCACTGTCTTTTTCTTCCTTCATCTACTCAGCCCCACCCTACCCTATCCTACACTCTACTCTGGTCTCCTCTTGCCTCTGCTTCAGTCTGGTCCTGCCTCTGCTGGCCAGGCTTAAATCTGGGCCACCTGCCTTCAGGGTACATACCTGTTCCCCCGACTAACCGCTCCCACTCCCAGGAAGCAAAGGTATTTCACAAGACTCTGCATTTGACCCAAAGAGACAGGTACCATAATTACCAGGCGGTGGGGAAGCTCGTCCCACCTGCTGTGAGCACATGTGTCTAGAATCGAAACCATCTGGGTGCACACCCCCCTCCGCCCCAGAGAAATATGGGTGAACGTTGGTGCCCAGCACCTGGTGACTCCTCTCTCAGATCCTCCCCTTGCTCCTCCTCCCGCAAAGCCCAGCATTCCCCAAATTCCCAGCATCTTGGAGACATCCGCTGTGCTGCTCCTGAAAGTGAGAACCTGGCTCTGAATGGGGGAGACAGAGGGCGTGTGGAGGAGTTTATGGCTGGTGTGGGGCCAGTCTCGTGAGCGGAAGGGGCAAGCCTGAAAGGCCTCTCTGCCCTCCCCGGTGTCACAGAGTCAGGACTTCCACCATTTTAGAATCCTTCCACTCCTTTGGAGTAAGCAGCAATGACTCCAGATGAATCCTCTTATAAAATGCAACGATTCGGCGGGCGCTGCGGCTCACTAGGCTAATCCTCCGTCTTGCGGCACTGGCACACCAGGTTCTAGTCCCGGTTGGGCGCCGGATTCTGTCCCGGTTGCCCCTCTTCCAGGCCAGCTCTCTGCTGTGGCCAGGGAAGTGCAGTGGAGGATGGCCCAAGTGCTTGGGCCCTGCACCCCATGGGAGACCAGGAGAAGCACCTGGCTCCTGCCTTCAGAACAGCGTGGCGCGCTGGCCACAGCGCGCCAGCCACAACAGCTATTGGAGGGTGCACCAATGGCAAAGGAAGACCTTTCTCTCTGTCTCTCTCTCTCACTATCCATTCTGCCTGTCAAAAAAAAAAAAAAAAAAATGCAACGATTGTGATGCAGCAGTTCCATGCCAAGGCATTTCTCTCCAAGAGAAATGAAAGCATTGGTCCACATAAAAGCTGGCCAAGTGCATGACAGCATTACCCAACACAGCCAAATAGTAGAAATAACCCAAGTGGCCTCCAACGCTTGCCCAGGAACATGTCTGTGACAAACAATCCATTCAGTAGAGTATTACACAGCCGTAAAAAGGAATGCAGTACGATTTGTGTCCTAATGTGCATAAACCTTACCAAGTCACGCTCACTGAAAGATGCCAGTCACAGATCAGGTATCATATGATTACATTTATGTAAGATGCTCGGAACTGGTAGGTCTATAGAGAAAGAAAGCAGACTAGAGGTTGCCTAGGGCTGGGGAGATTAAGGAGGAATGTGAAGTGACTGCTAATGGTTGGGATTTTTTTATGGGCTGATGAGAACATTCTAAAATTCATGTAGTGATGACTGCACAACTCTGAATACATATTAAAGTGAGCTGTACACTTTACATGGGTGAATTGAATGATATATAAATTATATCTCAAAGCTGTTATAAAAATACATTAAGTTCAGGGGCCAAAACTGGAGTTCCAGGGGTTAGGCTGCTGCCTGTGACCCCAGCATCCTGTATCAGTGCTGGTTCAAGTCCTGGCTGCTCCACTTCTGATCCAGCTCCCTGCTAATGCACCTGGGAAAGCAGCAGAAGATGGCCCAAGTTGCTTGGGCCCCTGTACCCACGTGGGAGACCCAGATGGAGTTCCAGGCTCCTAGCTTCAGCCTGGGCCAGCCCCTGCTGCACAGGCCATTTGGGGACTGAACCAGAGGATGGAAGATCAATCTCGCTCTCTGTCACTCTGCTTTTCAAATAAACAAATAAATCTTTTAAAAAATATATGTATAAAGTTCATGGTCAGCCTTTAATAACTCACAACTCTGGTTTAAAAAAAAAAAAAAAAAAAAAAAAAGAGGAGCGGGGCTCAGGAAAAGCCTTCATATCCCGAGGTCCTACAGGAATGTCACCTATCCGGCATAAAAAGGCTCGGGTCGCAGCTAATGGAAAGTCCACATCACAAAGCTGCTGAAGGAATTTCTCCGGCCAAGACAATGAAAACAATAACTAGAAGCGTGGAAACAAAAACGCAGACATTGGAAGGAGGGGTAACCTGGCAGGTTAATTCCTGAAGAGCCCAGAGCTACAGGGGCTACCGGCTGCCTCTGCCACAAGGTCAGAAAAGGAAAGAGGAGGGGAGGGGCCAGGTGGGAGGTCAAGGAGGGCCCCAACCACTGCCACACTACCTCAGCCCCATCCTGGCTGCGTGACGACTGCCAGAGGTCACTCAGTCCTCGCCCTGGGTCTAGCCACAGTCCCCTCCCATCCGCAGGAACTTCTACCATGAGAGGGGCCAGAACCATCAAGGAAAAGGCAAAGGGACAGATGAGACGAAACAGGTGTCAATATAATGAGAAGGAGCAAAGCTTGACTGAAGCAGAGAGTTTCTAGATTCTTCCTCTATCCCTTGGCCAGGATCTCAGAGGACGTTAAAACAGTCTGGCTCAGGCCCGTAGCAAATGGAAAACAGCGGCAAATAGGCAGGCACGCACCAGGCGCTGTGCTTAATGCTTCCTGTGTATTACCTTAGTTAATCCTCACGGCCACCTGTGAAAAGGGTCTGGTTATCGCCACTGTTTTACAGACCAGGAAGCTGAGATGCGCCAGAGTAAGTAATTTACCACAGTGACCTCGGGCAAAGCAGAGCCCTGACTCTGGCCCATCTTAGCTTCCCAGAGCCATGCTCTTAACCACAAGGCTATTAACAGAAGTTACAGTTTAGCCAAAAATTGTAATGTAATTACATTGGGAGGGAAGGGCAGGGAGCACCTTAAATCTTCCTTAAGCTCCCACGACCGGAGGTCAACAGATACCCAAAACTAATACATCAAGAAATACCACTATAAGTATGTTATTCAGAAACATGGAGGCAAACACCACACAAAGGAACTAGAAAAGGAGTTGAAAGCGGTTACTTTCCTGGAGCAGAACCTGGAGTAAGGATTGTTAGTCTCTTTTAAAAGTATTTTGGATATTATTAGATCTTTTTATTTTTTAAGATTTTATTTATTTGAAAGTGTTACAGAGAGAGGAAGGGAAGGAGAGAGAAAAAGATTTTCCATTCACTGGTTCTCTCCCCAAATGGCCACAATGGCCACAGCTGGACAGACTGGAACAAGGAGCCAGGAGCTTTATCTGGGTCTTCCACCCAGTGCAGGGCCCCAAGCATTTGGGCCATCTTCCACTGCCCTCCCAGGCCATAGCAGAGAGCTGGAATGGAAGTGGAGCAGCTGGGACTCAAAGCGGTGCTCAGAAGGGGTGCTGGTGTTACAGGCAGCGGCTTAACCTGCTGTGCCACAATGCTGGCCCCGATTAGATCTTTTAAAAATCATACACACATATTCCTTTGATGAAAAATGATGGAAGTAAAGAACAAGGGAGGGGGAAGAGGGTGAAACATCATCCATGACGAAGCCCAAGGTCATAGACATCTGCTCTTTCGCCATACAGCTTCTGTTCCCCTCCACGGCTACCAACACGTGTGGGGGAGGCAGAGGCCAGCAGCCCCCTCTCCCTGGAGCCCAGAGCAAAAAGTCCTAACACAGCTGGAATCCATTCACCTAGAAGCAGAAAGCCTCCATCACTGCCTCCCAGGCCCCAGGAATCACTGGTTAGAACTTTTTATTAAGCTTTCCCTTAAATTCTGTGAGCTGACCCATTTCTTTCTCATAGATTCCTCTTCTGTTGAAGCTAGCTGGGCCCACTCTCTGTTGTCTACTGTAACCAAAGAAATTTAATGGAAATATCTAATGAAAACAAGCTTAAGGTTTATTCATTTCCTTCAGTATAAAGATACTATAGTGGCTTGCAAACTTTGACTTAAAAACACAGTTTACATCAGGATCCAGTAAGCAAACACACATAGGTAACATGTATGTATATAATATACATACATGATATGTATGTGTGTAATATGCTTATGATTGAAACAAAGGTTTTGCCAAAAAGTCCTACCCTTGCTAACACTCCAAGAGTACTAATTCAATTTCTTTTTGTTTGCTGGTTCTGACCCACTAAGTTGAGTTCCAGCCCACCATGCTTATATGATCTGCAACTGAAAAACACCAGCTCCTTGTACCTACTGCATTTGTCTCCAACAGTAGAAGTAACCTGGAGAGTGTATCGGCCACATTTCCATGTCTACATGTGGCATGTTAAGTAAGGCCTGGCTGCTGGGGAGACACCAACAGGGTCCCAGCATGCCAGCTCCCACTAGGATACCTCATCAGTTCAACTGCAGAAGAGACATCTGCGCATATTTCTGTCCACTCACTTTGTACATGCACTGAGCACTGGTTCAATGGTCTGAATATACAAGAACTTCCTGGGGACTGTGCAGGGTCATAAATTCTATCTGTAGGCTGGCTCAGAAGAGAGGAATCCAGGACACAGCCTGCTTCCTGACTGATTGATTGTTTACCATCTCCTCCCCTTCCTTAAGGGCCCAGGAATGTCTCCCCGATCCCGGCGATGGTTATTTCATGACCAGCCTGAGAGTGAAGTAAGTCCCAAGTCCAGGCTCCGAAGAGAATGAGTGGAATTTCTGCCTACCCCTTGCTCTAGAGGTCCCTAGCTGTACACTGATCTGTGGCTGGAGACTGAATTCCTTGCTTACTATGTTCCTACCTTGTCTGCCTGCCCCAACAGACAAGCTGCGAAAACATGACAGGATAGCAAAAGGTGACAATTCATTCCAACACTGCCAATGCCTGGATCGCAAGACGGCCTCTGGACCTACAGCAAGCAAAAAGAAGTCCAAGCACACTCTCCTTTGATCCATCTCATAACCATCTTCCCTGCTTCAACCATCCCAGAACAGTGAGCCGCAAGGAGGATGGTTTCCACCTCTCCAGGGTCCCACGGCTGAGGGAGTGGGCGATTGGGCAGTAGCAAGATCTGTATTGCAATGTGGCAGAAACGAAGGGGGGACTGTGAACACCATTAAATGATCCTCTGGACCTTAAACTTGAAATGACCACCTATACCACACACGCTCTTTGAAGAAGAGCCCTAAGTCAGAGCAGCTAGATAAACTCGACCTTGAGGCAGGCGGAGACCGGCAGAGAGCCAGGAGATCAGATGGAGGAGGTGGCACAGACCCCCAATCACCTGGCACCCGCAAAAGCTTGGAAATCGATGGAATGCACACACCCATGCTAAGTTCCCCAGCACAGCCTGGAAACGCTCAGCCACATATGGTAAGTTGGGGTGGGGAGGAAAACTGGGAGGGAGGCCAGGCAATGCGGGGAGGGGGCCTATGGCCTTGATCGGCATTAGCCGCACCTCTCCACAACCCTCACGCCAACCGGAAACCCTCGCACGGGTCACTTCCCTCCTTTCTCAGTTCAGATTCTAATCCCCTTCATCTACCTGCCCAGGGTTGGGCGGCTGGAGACGGAAGCAAAACCGACAAACCGTCCCAGAAGCTCTGGGTTGGCCGAAGGGGGGGCGGGGGGGGGGGGGGCAGAAAACCGGCAACAGGGAAGAAGGAGAAATCCGCGAGAGGTGACCCCCGGGTGGAAAGCTCCATCCCGGTTAACGAAAGGCAGAGCTGGCCAGTCTCTCGGAGCAGCAGGAGTGCTACCGCTCCCATCCGCCTCGTCCCGGGCCCTCCATTCCCAAGCTTTCGGTATTCACCCTCCGCCCAAAGCGCCAGGAGATTCTCTGAAGGGTTTCTGCGGTCCCCAGGACCGACGGAAAAGCGCGGTCTGCCTGGTGGGACACGATGTCCGAAAGGGTACAAGGATCCCGCCCCCTGAGCCTACACTCACAGGACGCCCGAGAACGCGGCCCAGGCTACGGGCGCCGAGTCCCAGGCGGCAGCCGCAGTGTCCTCCTAAAAGGGCAGGGACGCCTTGGGCCTCAAAGGTCTTCATCCCGCCACCCCCAGGGGCTCCCGCTGTCCGCCGCGAGGCGACACAGAAAGGGAAGCGCCGCGAAGGGCTGAGCGCACGGAGACGGCCACCAGGTGATGTCAGCGAACTCGGCGCGGGGCATCCAGTGGGGAATCAGACGCCGGGCAGAGCACACGAGGACAGCGCCGAGCGCCTTCTTACCGCGGGCTGGCCCTCCGGCTGCACGTCCACCAGTGTACACCAGTTCCGCGTCCCGTTCATCTTCTTCCTGCGGGGGCCCGCAGCACACAGCCTCAGCCCCCAACCCCACTTCTCCGGCTTCTCCTAGGCTGGCGCGCGACGGGTTGCCCCCTTGTATAGAAGCGTCGGGAGGCGGCCTGAAGATAGGCCACGCCCCCGGGCGCTGTTCGCCAATTAGAACGAGCGAGAAGGTGAGATGGGCGGAGCCAAGGGGCTCTCGTTCACGCCCCGTGGACTCTCGCTCGGATTTACGTAGAGGTGTGGCTTGGAGCGTCCTGGGCAGCTTAACTGAACAGTTTCGTCTAGGAAGTGTGCTTGTACCCCAATACGCTTCGTTAATCTTGTCTCCTTTCAACTCCAACATCAGAACTGGTCAGAGGAAATCACTCTTGTCTGCCCCTGGCGAGCTGGAACCTGTAGAAGCTTCCCTACATCTTCCCATTCCTGTATATAAGCCAGCCTGTAGGTTTTGCGGAGCTGAGACAACCTTCCCTCAGCCACAGAAAGGCGGGCACCAAAGGCCAGCTCATTCAGACTGGCCTAAGCCAGTCTGGCAGGTGCCCTTCCCTGGCAAGCCGCCCAGGCCAAGTCAAAGCCAGCTAGGCTCTGGGTGGGGCTTGTTTTGCAGAGGCTATTATACCAAAGCTGCCCTTATATGGTAGGGAGAGGCGGGACACATGGCCTTTAAAGGAATCTGTGGTTTTGAGGAAGGCTGAGCCTCAGCCTTCCAATGGCATTTGCTCCCCAAGCTTAGGCTGGGATCTTGAGGCCTAGGTTAGCCAAGCAGAACCTGGAGCCTCTTCCCAGCCCAGCTGCTCTCAGCAGGGGGCTGCTCCACTGGCCTATGACCCACACCAACAGCCCCCAAATATGTCAGAGGCAGGTCTGACCCCCCACCCCACCCCCCAGAGTGGACAGCGTCCCAATATCTGGCAATAGGCTCAAGTGAAGGGTTCACTCCCTTCTTCAAGGCAACACAAGGGCAGGATTCCCCAACACACAAGGTAAAGACTACGTCCCAGGCCAATCGGGAATGGCTGGTGATCTTTTTACCCAAGAGGTGAATGCTGGAGATATCTTTGTGACTCAAGGGAATAAAACCTTATTCTGGTGTGTTCTCCCTCTAACTCTCAAAGAAGGCATCTTTTTCTTTTTTTTCTTAAAGATTTATTTATTTGAAAGGCAGAAATAGAGAGAAGGAAAGAGACAGAGATCTTCATCTGCTGGTTCACTCCCCAAATGACTGCAATGGCTGGAGCTAGGCAGATCCAAAGCCAGGAGCCAAGAGCTTCTTCCGGGTCTCCAACGTGGGTGCAGGGGCCCAAGAACTTGGGCCATCTTCCACTGCCTTCCCAGGCCATTAGCAGGGAGCTGGATCAGAAGTGGAGCAGCTGGGACTTGAACTGGCACTCTCATGGGATGCTGGCACTACAGGCAGAGGCTTAACCTTCTACACCATAGCACTGGCTCCCAAAGAAGGCATTTTCTGGCCTTGCTATTCCCAGAAGGTTATTCAGGAGAGAATGGAGAATGCTATGAACACTTCCTAAGCTCCAAGGTCCCATTCTATCTGTTGTAAAGGGCCTTTGAAAAGCACTGTCAAGAAAACTCCAGTTTCAGCCTCTGAGCTGTTCAATAAAATTACTTCTTCCTGAAACATGGACTTCCAAATAGCCCAGGAAAAAGAATACGAAGCCAAGAATCTCAACGCAGATATATAATTTTAATATTTAATTTAAAGTACAGTCAAGGTTGCATTGGATTGGAAGAGAACGTCTGATTTGCAGAAGAAAATAAGAGTTTTTTAAAATCATGAAATTACAAGTCGTTGGTGAGAACAGCCTCCTTCTTCAGGCTGCCCACAGGACCTGCTCAGGAAATGCGAGGTGAATCATCCCTCTAACCCCCTCCCTGCCAGGGCTTCAGTCCCCCCAAAACCCAAAGGAGGAGGAAGTCTCCCATCGCCTCGTTCCAGTTCTGTCAAGAGTCACCTTCTGGGCCCAGGAAAAAACCCTGAACCAGGGCCAAGTTCCTGAGAAAATGAAGGTCCCTTGGTTCCCTACTGAGACTGGGGGCATCTGGGTAGAGAAGCCACAGGAAGACTGCAGAGAGTGGGACCATTGCTTTGGAACTGGTAAAGACCGCAGTCAGGGCTCCCAGGTGCAGCTCCTTCAAAACCACCTCGGTAGTCACAGAGGAGGGAGGACGGAAGCCCTGAGCAGACCCCAGCCCCCACCACCTTCTCACGGCCCTACACAAAGTCCGTCTGCCAGAGAAGCAGGTGGCTCTCGATTCGTCACCGGGGCAGCGGGGAGAGCTGAGGGTGCCAGCAGGCGACAGGCTGGTCTTGGCAGAGGTATGAATGTGCAGATACAAAAGGCAAGAAGAGCATCCTTATCTCCTCACCCTGGCTAAGGCACTGAGAGGGAAGGAGCAGCATAGGAATGGCCGAGATGGGAGGAGAGGGGATAGAGGGTCCCTTGGACCTGCTGGCTTGGAGGAAACAAAAACAGAGGAACTGGAGGGGCATGGGGGCACCACGTGGGCCCCCGGGGCTGTGCAAAGAGGAGCATCTGCGAGGTGGGCAGAGCCACGCCTGCGTGGCCGTTACCTGTCACGTCTCCCTCACCTTGCTCCCAAGGAGGAAGAAATGGGTCGTAGGAATTCAGGGAGACTATCACAGGGAATCTCCCCGAGCCTTGGGGTGAAGGGCTAAAGAAATAAAGCTATATACACATGGCAATTTCTACTCCCTCCTCTCCTGCTCAGCACTCCCCCTCCACCGCAGGCTGCGCGCTCACTATCCTCCCACCGCGAGGGCAGTGAAGGGGGGATCGGCACTTAGGGGAAGGGCTCGAGCGACCTCCAGTGGGGAGAGGAAAGCCCAGGCATCCGCTTATAACTGCTGTCTTTCTATCGCCATCACAGAGCCCTCCGGATCGGGGAGCTGAGTAACCAGGCCACCCCCAAGGAGGAATGTGAGACGCGCAGGGCAGAGGAGGGCTGGCCAGGGTAGGCCTCGAGCCTAGTTTCTGGACCCATGAGGCCCACAAGCTAACAGGAGCTGGTCTGCAGGTTGCTCTCCGTAAGCAGAGAGGCGATGGACGAGGGGTCGTAGACACTGTCGAACTCCTCATCTGAGCTCAGCCCCTCGTGTTTGAGCGTTGACTCAGCAGCTGAGCGGGAAGCCTTGCGCCTGAGTGAGAGAGAGGACACCAGTGAGGGAGGGCGATGGGAAAGGTTGACACAGCCACGCTTTGCGTGCTAAGGCCGCTCACATGCTTCTGAGGCTTGAAGAAATGCACAGTCGGAGGTCTGGAGAGACAGGGTGCAGGACGGGGGCTGAGACACTCAGAAACCAGCACGCCGGCTTCCAGCCAGGACCACGTGACCACGTAGTCGCAGCTTAGAGCTGCCACTCATCCAGCGTGGGAGAGGCTGGTCCCCTCCTGCTCCAGCTGCGGCGGGGCGGGGTGGGGGGCGGCCCTTACCAGGAGTCCTTCTCCAGGGACTTGATCCGGGCCTGCAACTGCTCGTTGACCTCGTGCTGCTCCTCCAGCTCGCGCTGGGCCTTCTTCCTCAGGCCGTCCAGCCGCTCGATTTCCTCTTCCGCTTCATCCACCTGCCGCTTCAAAGCCTTCACCCTCAGGCTTAGCTGGGCAAGACACCAAGTCCCCGCATTAGAAAAGCGCCTGCTGCCGCGGCCTGGGACCCTGCTGGGATAGCTGTCCTTGGAAAAATGTGGTGACCTTAAGCAAGCTCCCTCACCACATGGGGCTGTCTCTGGGAATTAAGATGAACGAATAGGGGTGGGTGTTTGACTCAGCAGCTTCAGTCAGGTGCTTGGCATGCCTGCGTCCCATGTCAGAGTGCCTGGTTTGAGCCCTGGCTACTCCACTTCCAATCCAGTTTCCTACTATATTATAGTCTGAGAGGCAGCAGATGATGGCTCAAGTACCTAGGTCCCTGGCACCCACATGGGTGTTCTGGGCTCCTGGCTTTGGCCTGGCCCAGCCCTGGCTTTGGAGGGCATTTGAGAAATGAACCAGCAGGTGGAAGATCTCTCTCTCTGCCTTCCAAAAAAAATGAAAAGAAATAAAATTTTTTCATTAATTAATCAACGAGTGCCATAACACTCTGAAAGAGAACCTTGGACATCACAAGCACTCAATACATATGCTCTCTCTGTCCTTATCCAAGGAAAGTCTGACTTTGAATGACTTAGGGAGATGGGCACTCTCTTGGACTTTAGGCAAATGTATAACATACATGTTGCTCATGGTTGCTTGGCCCCAGGGTGCCATGGTCTCACCTGGTCTTTTTTTTTTTTTTTTTTTTTTTAATGACATTGGAATTGCTCCTTCCTGTTTCCCTTCCTGGGCCTGCCTTCCTTCCTTTCTTCCTTCCTCCCTCCCTCCCTCCTTCCTTCCATTTATTTTTAAAGATTTATTTATTTATTTGAAAGGCAGTTACAGAAAGGCAGAGGCAGAGAGAGATCGTCCATCTACTGGTTCACTCCCCGAGATGGCCGCAATGGCCAGAGCTGGGCCAATCCAAAGCCAGGAGCCAGGAGCCTCCTCCTGGTCTCCCACGTGGGTGCTGGGGCCCAAGAACTTGGGCCATTTTCTACTGCTTTCTCAGGCCATTAGCAGAGAGCTGTATCAGAAGTGGAACAGCCATGGCCGGCGCCGTGGCTCAATAGGCACACCCGGGTTCTAGTCCCGGTCGGGGTGCCGGATTCTGTCCCGGTTGCCCCTCTTCCAGGCCAGCTCTCTGCTGTGGCCCGGGAGTGCAGTGGAGGATGGCCCAAGTGCTTGGGCCCTGCACCCCATGGGAGACCAGGAGAAGCACCTGGCTCCTGCCTTCAGATCAGCGCGGTGCGCCGGCCGTGGCGGCCATTGGAGGGTGAACCAATGGCAAAAGGAAGACCTTTCTCTCTGTCTCTCTCTCTCACTGTCCACTCTGCCTGTCAAAAAATAAAAAATAAAAAATAAAAAATAAAAAAAAAAGAAGTGGAACAGCCGGGACTCGAACCGGCGTCCATATGGGATGCCAGCACTGCAGGCGGTGGCCTCACCCACTACACCACTGCACCAGCCCCTCACCTGGTCTTTCTGGTCGTTGACATGCTGCCGCTCGTCATCAATCTGGATGGACAGCTCTTTCACTTTCCGCTCCAGTTTTCGGTTGGTGGACTGTAGAACCGTCTTCTCCCTGGGAAAGTGAGGTGGAGGGATGGTCTCCGGCTGTTGTCATTGCTGGTGAAACCCTTGCTTGGCCCCCTGCCGTCTCCAAGGACTTCTCTGCGGGAGCCCCACCTTTGGACTGGGAAGGACCCAGGACAGATCCACACACAGGGGAGGCCAGGCTGGCCGGATCTGAGGTGAAAGACGGAGAGAGGGCCAGAGGAGCAAAGCCCAGGAGGAAGGAGGAGAGGGAAGAGGGGAGGACAGGCTCGGGTCACCTCTCTTCGGCCTGCAGTCGCTCCTGCAGCAACTGATTCTGGGTCTCGAGCTGGGACAGGCTGGCACTGGGCTTCTGGAAGCCTTCTGAGCTGGCTAAGCGGTTCTTCAAGTCCTTGTTCTGAGGAGCACAGAGGCCTTCGAGGTCAGCACTCGGCCTAGTCGTTCCAGCCACCCCTGGGGCCCACCCCAAACTCCAGACCACTCCCCCTCACCTGTCTCTCTAAGGAAATTTTGTCACACTCCAGGTCCTGCCGAGCAGACCGCTCCTGCATGAGCTCTGCCCTCAGCTGATCCACCTGGGGGGATGGGTGGGGGAACCAGGCGTGACGAGGGCTGAGGACGAAGCGCAGGCTCACCTGAGTGAGGCAGAGGCCCCGAGGACTGGCTCTGAACCTCAAAGCCCCCAGATCCCCCGCAATGAAGAAATCACAGCCTATTCAGATGCACAGAGCCACAGGATGTTCGACGGGCTTCGTCGGTCTCACCAGGAGCCAGCATCCTTCCTGAACCAAAGCAGCCAGGCCACCAGGATCCCTCCCTCCACACGGATTCCCAGCTCCTTCCCAGCTGAGGGGTCCTGCCAGCTCCCGCCGCAGCGGACCAGACACTGGAGCAGAGCCAGCCATGCACAGATTCCGCAGCCAGAACTCCCCAGGTTGTGAGACAGGAGAGGGCCACGGGGCTGTGGACGCAGGGGTAGCCACAGACGGGGGCTGAAGAAGCGGTTACCTGGTCCCGGCCACGATTCACCCGGTCGGTGAGCAGCTCCACAGTGCTCTTCTCCTCATCTAACTCCGCTTCTAGCCGGGAGACTTTTTCCTAGGGCACAAGGACACATTAATTCTGCCTCATACCACCAAGTTGTAAAGATGTGTGTTTCTAACTGGACAGTTACACCACAGGTACAATGTCAAGTTGAAAAGAATAAATCAGGCCGGCGCCGCGGCTCACTAGGCTAATCCTCCGCCTAGCGGCGCCGGCACACCGGGTTCTAGTCCCGGTCGGGGCGCCGGATTCTGTCCCGGTTGCCCTTCTTCCAGGCCAGCCCTCTGCTGTGGCCAGGGAGTGCAGTGGAGGATGGCCCAGGTGCTTGAGCCCTGCACCCCATGGGAGACCAGGAAAAGCACCTGGCTCCTGGCTCCTGCCATCGGATCAGCGTGGTGCGCCGGCAGCAGCGCGCCGACCGCGGCGGCCATTGGAGGGTGAACCAACGGCAAAGGAAGACCTTTCTCTCTGTCTCTCTCTCTCACTGTCCACTCTGCCTGTCAAAAAAAAAAAAAAAAAAAAAAAAAAAAAAAAAAAAAAAAAAAAAAAAAAAAAAAGAAAAGAATAAATCAATAGATTATATTTGGTTTTTTTTTTTTTTTTAAGATTTATTTATTTATTTGAAAGTCAGAGTTACATAGAGAGAGAAGGAGAGGCAGAGAGAGAGAGGTCTTCCATCCACTGGTTCACTCCCCAATTGGCTGCAATGGCCGGAGCTGCACCAATCTGAAGCCGGGAGTCATGAGCTTCTTTTGGGTCTCCCACGTGGGTGCAAGGGCCCAAAGACTTGGGCCATCTTTTACTGCTTTCCCAGGCCATAGCAGAGAGCTGGATCGGACATGGAGCAGCCAGGACTGGAACCAGCGACCATATGGGATGATGGCACTGCAGGCCATGGCTTTACCTGCTATGCCACAGCACCAGCCTGGGATTAATTTAATTTTAAAAACAAATATAAGTGGGGCTGGTGCTGTGGCATAGTGGGTTAAGCCACTGCCTACAGTGCCGGCACCCATCCCATGTGGGCACTGGTTTGAGACCCAGCTGCTCTACTTCCAATCCAGCTCTCCACTGTGGCCTGGGAAAGCAGTAGAAGATGGCCCAAGTCCTTGGGCCCCTGCACCTGTGCGGGAAACCCAGAAGAAGCTCCTAGTTCCTGGCTTCAGGTTGGTGCAACTCCGTACATTGTGGCCATTTGGGGAGTAGACCAAGGTATGGAAGACCACTCTCTCTCTGCCTCTGCCTCTCTGTAACTCTACCTTTCATATAGATAAATAATTTTTTTTTTTTTTTTTTGCCAGGCAGAGTTAGGCAGTGAGAGACAGAGACAGAGAGAGAGTTATAGACAGTGAGAGAGAGACAGAGAGAAAGGTCTTCCTTCCGTTGGTTCACTCCCCTAATGGCCACTATGCCCGGCGCTGTGCTGATCCGAAGCTAGGAGCTGGGTACTTCCTCCTGGTCTCCCATGCGGGTGCAGGGACCCAAGCACTTGGGCCATCCTCCACTGCCTTCCTGGGCCACAGCAGAGAGCTGGACTGGAAGAGGAGCAACCGGGACTAGTACTCAGCACCCCAACTGGGACTAGAACCCAGGGTGCTGGCGCCACAGGCGGAGGATTAGCCAAGTGAGCCACGGCGCTGGCCAATAAATAAATCTTTTTAAAAATTAATTAATTAATCCTTGATAAAAGTTGCATTTTTTTAAGGAGCTAGTCCTGACCACTAGGGTAACAGCACCTCCATCTTGCGTGACCTGTCACCAGCAGGCCGGCACTCTCCATGACTGGGTCAGTGCTTGTAATGGAATAAATTCTTTTTCAAAATTAAAAAAAAAATCTGCCCCAAATGCTAGATACCCGAATGCCACAGTCAGACCTGGCCCCTCTCAAAGCCCAGCCTCTGTAAGCTTCTCTCTGGCCACAGTTAACTCTGGGCCTTGGCCCTGCCCAGAGCCAACATGGAGTTAGTGCCCTCTGCTGACCAGGTGTGCTCAGGGAGGGCGGCTCTGGTCACGGCCCCCTGGCAGGAAGACAATCCCCAGGAATCATGAGGGGGCTTCAAAGAGTCTGTATGAAAATAGAGTTAAAAGATTATGTGGGAGCTGGAGTTGTGGGGCAGCAGGTTAAGCAGCTGCCTGTGACGCTGGCATCCCGTAAGAGCACCAGTTCAAATCCAACAGCTCCACTCCAGCTCCCTGCTAATGTGCCTGGGAAAGCAGTGGAAGACAGACCAAGTACTCAAACCCTTGCCACCCATGTGGGAGGCCTGGATGGAGTTCTAGGTTCCTGGTCTTGTCCTAGCCCAGTCCCAGCCATTGTGGCCATTTGGGGAGGAACCAGCGATAGGAGACTTTCTCTTTCTCCCTCTCTTTGTCTTTCTCTCTCTGTCTCTCCTTCTCTCTAACACTCTGCCTTTCAAATAAATAAATAAAATCATTTTTTAAAATGATAACATAGGCTGGCATTGTGGCATAGCGGGTAGAGCTGCTACCAGCAATGTTGGCATCCCATATGGCCGCACTGTCCTGGCTGCTCCACTTCCAATCCAGCTCCCTGCTAATGTGCCTGGAAAAGCAGCAGAAAATGGCCCAAGTGTTTGGGCCCCTGCACCTATGTGGGAAACCCAGATGGAGGTCCTGGTTCCTGGGTTCTGCCTGGTTCAGTCCTGGTTGTTGTAGCCATCTGGGGAGCGAACCAGTGGATGGAAGATCTCTCTCTCTCTCTAGCTCTTACTGTCAAATAAATAAATAAGTCTTAAAAAAAGATAATCTACATTTTCCACTAGCTTTTTGAAGCTCCTTATATGACTCTGATCTCCAGTATTTGCATTCCTCATTAGAAAATCCTATTTCCCTAATGGGAAGACAGAGAGAAACCCAAGTCCACAGACCAAGACTGAAACAGACAGGCTCAGAAACTGAAGCAGCAGAGTACAGGTGGGAGTGAACGCAAGCCAGGAAGCACCAGGTCGGGGCTGAGTATGGATCTGGGGCCAGACCTGGGTTTGCAAGTCAGATCTACCACTTCCTAGCTATGGGACCACAGGCAAGTTACTTAATCTCTCTGTCCCTCAGTTTTCCTTGTCCGTAAAACAGAGAAAACAAGACTACCTAGTCCACAGGGTAGGATTAAACGAGTCACGAGTGCCTGGCACGCAGCATAACCCACGTTTGCTGTTGTCGAACTCCATTGCGCAGCTCCAGCTAACTACTGCCATGCGGAACTCAGGACTAGAAGTTCACATTTTCCAAATACAAAAGAAGCCAAAAACCCAAATTTTTCTGTCTATAAATTTCTCAACAGTGGCAATTAAAAGTTGTTTAAAACACTGCAGCAAGGAGACAGCCCTGTGGCATAGCAGGTAAAGCTGCTACTTGCAGTGCTGGTATCCCATATGGGATCCCAGCTGCTCCACTTCCCATCCAGCTCTCTGCTATGGCCTGGGAAAGTAGTGGAAGATGGCCCAAGTCTCCCTGCATGGGAGACTGGGAAGAAGCACCTGGCTCCTGGCTTCGGATTGGCGCAGCTCCAGCCATTGTGGCCAATTGTGGAGTGAACCAGCAGATAGAAGACCTCTCTCTCTTACTCTCTCTCTCTGCCTCGCCTTCTCTATGTAACTGTTGACTTTCAAATAAACAAATCTTTAAAAAAAACAACAAAAAACACTGCAGCCAACTGTAACTCATCAGCTGCGAGCCACCAGAGTTGATCTCCAGTACAGGAAGAAGCGTGGAGAGCGCTGGCTCCTCTCCCCACGGAAGTCGCGCCCATGCCAGGACCGGTGGTCCTGAGTCCTTACCTCAAGGCCCTTCAGCTGCCGGGCCTTGTCATCCTGGGTACGCCTTTTGTTCTCTGCCTCTTGCTCCAGCCCCTGCAGCCGCTGGACCAGCAGCTCTTTATCCAGCCGAGCTGTGTCCCGCTCAGCCTGGGATGCCTGCAGGGCCTGCCGCAGCCTCTGGGTCTGTGGAGAAGGACAAGTGCAAGGGCTCAGCATTGTATCAGGAGGCAGGGTTGAGGGGCGGCTCGGGTGTAGCCTGCCCCCGGGCGGCAGCAGGATGGGATGGGGGGGGGGTTTCATCAGGAACATTCTTTGGAATTACTGGCACATGATAGTAATAAAAAGCAGACTGACTTTTTAGTCCATTTTCTTTGTTGTTTTATAATCCTCTACACAAATTCAAGTCACCTGAGCAATTTTTAAAATGACTGATCCTGGTTCCCACCGCCAGAGATCAGGACTTTTTAAAAAAATTTTTGTTTTAAATTTTAATTAGTTTTTAACAGATTCAATATAGTTCATAGATACGATTCTAAGAGCTTAACAATATTCCCTTCCTCCCTCCCTGCACTTCTCCTCCACCCCCACCCTCTCTCCTTCTCCCTTTCTTCCTTTTAGTAGTTTCTGAGCAGAGACCATGATTGAAGTGATACAGGGCACAGCTTGGGCACTGTGATTTTTTAGTCTCCCCAGGTGACTCTCACAGGCAGCAAACTCGATAACCACTGTTCCACAGAGAACGCACCCCTATTACCTATACCTGCGGTGCCTGGCTCCCTCCACCCTCTCCCTCCACCCTCATCCCACAGGGGTGAGGCCCAAACCCAGGTCCAGGGCCCCTGAGCACAGGGCCAGTGAAGAGGCACCGATCTTCACACCCAAGGACACTGAGGTGGTCCCATCCTCAGGCCCTGTAGGCTCCCACCTCATCCTGCAGCCGGCTCAGCCCCCCGGAGGTCTTCTCAGCCTCGCTGGCCCAATCCTTGGCCTGACGCTGGGCATCTGCCACTTCCCGCCGGGCCTTTTCCTTGTAATCCTCCAGCTGGGCCTGGAGCTGCTGCAGAGCTTGCTTGGAATCTTCCCCGATCTGCTCCAGCTAACGCACAGAAAAGGAGTTTTCAGCACCGTACCCCTGTAACAGGTGCTCCTGTCCTAGCTCCGGACCAGACGCCCAAGCCCCCAGCACGGGACTGCTTCCTGCCGAGGCAGCCCTCTCCCATGCTCCTTCCACTAGGTCTCTCGCGTGGCTAGTAGTTACCCACGGATGCCTCGGTTCAAATCCTAGCCGTACCACCCACGAGTGACCAGAGCCAAGTCACACACTCTCTCTGGGTTCTGGTTCCCCACCTAGAACTAAAACATCTAAAATGGGATGATAACTGTATCCGTGTTAGAAGGCTGTTGTGAGAACTATGTTAGTTAATTACATATTTACAAGTGCATGACACAGTAAACCTTAAATGACCATATTTCAGCAAACCTAAGGTGCCAATCATTCTAACACGTACTACTAAGAAAAAAATCTGTCAATTGAAATATGACATAACATCGATTACAAGACACAACCCAATTTCAGAGATTAAAACATGTACTTTGGGGCTGTTGTGGTGCAGTGGGCTAAGCCACCGCTTGGGACATCAGCATCCAACAGGAGTGCTGGTTCAAGTCTCAGCTGCTCCACTTGGATCCAGCTCCCTGCTAATGGCCTGGGAAAGCAGTGGGAGATGGCCCAAATATTTGGGCCCCCGCTACTCATAAGGGAGACTTGGATGGAGTTCCAGGCTCCTGGCTTTGGTCTAACCCCACCCTACTTATTGCAGCTATTTGTGGAATGAGACGGCAGGTGGAAGATCTTGCTGGTTCTCTCTCTCTCTCTGTGTAACTCTGCTTTTCAAATAAATTTTTTTTTTTAAAAAAAGCCATGTACTTTAGTATGAGCATTAAGTGTTTGCTCGTTTCATAAAAAGATGGACAAGAACCTTACCAGCCAAAAGCAATGCATTCCCTTTCTTTCCTTTCTCCTTCCCCTCCCCCACACTTAAAATTCAGCCAGTGAAGACTCCTGGGCTGTTATCCTACAGCCCCCTAAGGAAGAGTCCCAGGGCTTACTCTCCAAGAAGGAAGACCACAAATAAAGGAACGGGGTGGGGTGGGGGGCAAGAAGACGGAGGTGCAGTTGAACCCATGCTGCTTTGGGGAAGTTCTGCGTTGGCCTTCCCAACAAGGCATCTGGGGAAAGTCAAGGCCACACAACCGGGCCCACCGCCCACCGCCCACCGCAGGGCCCAGCCACCCCTGCACACCTCCTTGTTGAGTCGGTCCACAGTCCTGTCCAGCAACCGCTTCTGCTCCTCCAGCTCCGCCTTGCCGCGGCGCAGCACCTCGCGCTGCTTGCCCTCTTCCTCCAGGGCTCGGTTCAGCGCCTGCTGCTCCTGCCCCAGGCGGGCCAGCCCGCGCTGCGCCTCGTCCAGCCGGGTCTCCAGGGCCCGCTTGGCTGTGGCCAGGCTCACCTCCTCCTCCTGGGCGGCATTCAGGGCCTCCTGGAGCCGCTGCTTCTCCGCCTGGAGGCGTGGGGGCGGGGGGGGGGGGGGAGGCGGGGTTGAGCTGAGGCTCAAGTCTTTTGGGGGTGGGTGGACTAGAGAGGCGATCATGGACAAAGTGGGCAGTGCGCACTGGCTTAGAGGAAACGCCTAGAAGCGGAGACCCAGTGAGCAAGCCAGGGGTCAGTGCAAAAGTGTGAAACCCTCACACAAGCGTACACTCCAGGAAACAAACCCAAGGCGAGCCAGCGATGCCGGAGCACTTGGCATGGGCGATAGACCTTACTCACCTCCAGCCGCTGCACCTTGTCCCGAAGTCGCGCCTCCACCGCCTCCCCGCCCTCCGCCAGGCCGCGCGCCTCCTTTAGCTGCTGCTCCAGACCCAGGATGCGCCGGCGGAATTCATCGTTTTCCTCCTGGGTCTCGCGAAGCGTGGTCTCCACTGTGGCGCGACGCTGTCCCAGCACCGCGTAGTCCGCCTCGGTCGCCAGCTTGGCCTGCGGGCGGTTCGGGGAGCGGTGGCTCAGACCGCAGGCGGCCGTGGGGGACGCCAGAGGCCTCCCTGGGACTCCAGCCCCTCCGAGAGGCTGTGCACTCCCCTGGCCGGGCCACGCCTGCGTGCACACTCACACGGAAGACCGGGCAGCCGGTCGGTACCTACCCGCCAGAGTGTGCGCGCCCTCAGCCCCTCCGCCTGCACCGCCTAAGCCCTGGGCCCACTCCCCTTGCCTTGGAAGCCTCTTCACAGTCCTGCCTCAGCTGCTGGACGGTCTTCTGTAGCTGGAGGTTCTGCTGCTCCAGCTCCTGGCCTCGCTCCGCCTCCACCTTCAGGGCTGCCAGCTGCGTCTCCAGCTCCCGGTCGCGTTGCCGCCCCGCCACCTCCTGGCTCTGCAGCTGGGCCTGCAGCTCTCCCAGCTCCTCCTGGGTCTTGCGCAGCTCCTGCGACAGAAGGGCTAGACTGAGACAGCAGGACGTGGTGAAAGGGAAGCCCTTGGGGCTGGAGCTGGGGCAGGGGTAAAGCTGCCGCCTGCAGCGATGCAGGTTCCAGACCCAGCTGCTCCACTTCCAATCTGGCTCCCTGCTAATGAGCCAAGGAAAGCAGCGGATGGCCCAAGTGCTTGGACCCCTGCACCCGCATGGTAGACCTGGATGCAGCTCCTGGCTCCTGGCTTCTACCTGCCCCAGTCCTGGTTGTTGCAGCCATTTTGGGGAGTAAACCAGCAGATGGAAGACCTTTCTCTCTGTCTCTGCCTCTCCTCTATAACTGTGACTTTCAAATACATAAATAAATCTTTTAGAAAGAGAGAGAGATAAAAGAAAGGAAAGAAAGGAAGAAAAAGAAAAGCCCTCACCCACTGCTGGGGGAATGTGGAATGGTGTGGCCACTTTGTAAAAAGCTGGGCAGCTGTTCAAACATTTAAACACAGAGTTACCATACAACCCAGTAATTCCACTACTTTGCTATACACTCAGAAGAACTGAAAATATATGTTCCCACCAAAGTTTGCACGTGCATAGCAGCATGATTCGTTATCATCCAAATGCATAAACAACCCAGTCACATGTCCACCAAATGATGAATGGACACAAGGCAGTGTATCTGTGGGGAGGAATATTAGCCACGAAAAAGAATGAAACACTAAAATGTGCTACCACTTGGAGGAACGGGACAATATTCTGCTACAGGAAAGAAGCCAGACTCAGGAACTAGCCAGAGGAGTAAGTCCAGGGAAACACAGAGTAGATGAATGGTTGCCAGGGGAGGGGAAGAATGACAGCTAATGGGTACGGGATAGCTTTCTAGGATGATGGAAACATTCCAGAATTAGGTAGCGGCAGGGTTTTATGAATGTACTAAACTTTGTGAATATATTAAAAACCACTGAACTATATACTTTAAGAGAATGAGTTTGGTGGCATATTAAATATGATTCAATAAACATGTGGAGGGACAGTGGATGAAGATATGAATAAATTAATTTTGGCTATTTAGAGAAATATATTGAAGGGGGGCTGTCGCTGTGGCATAGTGGGTAAAGCCATCGCCTACTGTGTCAGCATCCCATATGAGCGCCAGTCCAAGTCCCGGCTGCTCCTCTTCCCATCCAGCTCTCTGCTATGGCCTGGGAAAGCAGTAGAAGATGGCCCAAGTCCTTGAGCCCCTGCATCCACATAGGAGACCTGGAAGAAGCTCCTGGCTCCTGGCTTTGGATAGGCGCAGCTCCAGCCATGACAGCCATCTGGGGAGTGAATCAGCAGATGGAAGACCTCCCTCTCTCTCTCTCTCACCCTTTCGAATAAATAAATACGTTCTGATTCTAATTCTTTTAGCTATTAGCTACTTCTGAAATTCACAAAGAACCCCAATTAGGCTAAAGGAATGTGTAATATGTAGTGATTCTTCAATGTAAGACACTAACAAAACTAATTACAAGAAAAAGCATATGGTCCATGTTGCACTTGGTGAATTTGCTTTCCTAATGTATATTTTGTTTCTTAATTAAATGCTTGATAAAATATACTTGATGTATGAGATCAGTGAAACACTAGTGCTTTTTAGCTTTATTCAGCATAATCAATCAGCAGACTGGCCCGAGGACTCTCGCATTCCTCTGTCAGCTTATAGAGTGAGCAGACTCCAAACTACCCTGGATAGTTAAGTTCAAAACAACGCAGTAAAAGTGTAAGAGTAATTTCAACTTCACCGCTCTTTCAGGAGTTTTTCTGAGAAAACAGAATTTTAAAGTACATAATGCAACAATCACCAAAGGTTATTTGGTTAACATTTATTATGTTTTTTCTCCACCAAATATTTTGTGTAATTGGTTTTTATTCATCTGGAAAAAAGTCATTTACAGTTCTATCTTTATTACAAAATATGGTAATCTTGATTACAATTAAGCTGTCTTATGGTAGAAAAGTAATAAATATAGATCAATTTACTAATGCTAACTAAGCACCTGCTACCTATGTACCACAGTGAGTCCTTAACATGCACAGCTAGAAGGCTCTTCAGCAGGCCAGCAATGCCAGCTTCCAATTAATGAAAAGATTTTTAAAGATAGCTAAATCATTCAAAAATAATTAATTGCCTTTTATCCTTCAAAAACGAAACACCAGGAACATAAGCAAATTATTTGAATGTTCACTTCAATTTTATGACCTTATCATTTGTTGTTCTTTTTTTTTTTTTTTTTTTTTTTTGACAGGCAGAGTTAGTGAGAAAGAAACAGAGAGAAAGGTATTCCTTCCGTTGTTTCGCCCCCCCAAATGGCCACTGCAGCTGGCGTGCTGTGCTGATCTGAAGCCAGGAGCTAGGTGCTTCCTCCTGGTCTCCCATGTGGGTACAGGGGCCCAAGCACCTGGGCCATCCTCCACTGCACTCCTGGGCCACAGCAGAGAGCTGGACTGGAAGAGGAGCAACCGGGACAGAATCCAGCACCCTGACCAGGACTAGAACCCAGTGTGCTGGTGCCACAGGCAGAGGATTAGCCTAGTGAGCTGCGGCCCCGGCCCATTTGTTGTTCTTTTATAAAATATCATCCACACCCATGCATGATAAAAAAAAAAAAAAAGAGAATTAACTTAAAAAAAAAAAAAAAAAGACCAAAGAGGGAATCTTGACATCAACTTCAAGTACCAGGGGCCCATGAGCAAGACTGCGCCTTGGAGACTGGGGAAATAGATGTGTTAAATACCGGATCCTTTAATTCTCCATGTCCAGATTGTATGTTCTCTGAACAGCTTTCAGATAACAATTTGGCTTCCATGTAGGTCAGCTGGCCATGCCAATGCAAATATTCCAGTTCATGCGATGCCATTTCTCTTTGTAAATTAATCAACTGGCATTCTAACTGTAAGCATTTCTTCATAAACACAGTTAATAATCCCCACCAAGAAAGAGCAGCTTTTGCTATGCTGACCTAATTAGTTTCTGAGCCTAGAAAAATGACCCTGGAGTTTCACAAATCCACCTAAATGCTGCCAGCCATGAAGGCTCTTGGGAGGCAGCCAGCAGCCTCTGGCCATTCCCCAACCTCACCACTGACAGCCCTTCCGGTTAGAAAGCTTCGGTTCAATGGGGGGAGGCCAGCCCTGCTGTGCTGGAAGGACAGCACACAGGACAGGCCCTAAAGCTGAGACCCAGGAGACGTCCCCTCCAGGAGGGAGACCCTGGTAGATCTGCCATCCTGCCCCCCAACTCCCAAGTACCTTCTTGAGCTCGTCAACCTGGCGGGTGTCTCTAGCCCCAGCTCGGGCCTGCTCCAGTTCTCTCTGCAAGGCCTCCATCTTCTCCCCAAGTTCCTCCTCCATCTCCTCCTTCTCCATCCGCAGTTGCAGGAGCCTGAGCCGGCAAAGAGAAATAAAAGGCAAACAGCACAGGGTCAGGCATCCTGTCTGGAGGTTAGTAGGACAACAAAAACCACCCCCACTGCGCACCCACTCAGGGGGAGGAAGCAGGATATGGAGAGGAGCAGTCTGAGAAACGGGCCAGCAGGGCCCAGAGTGGATAGGAAGTCCTGGGCGCGGGGCAAGAGCCTCACTCCTGCTTGGTGGCTCTAAGCTCCTCCTTGTTCTTCTGGAACATGTTCTGCCAGTGGCCTGTCTCCTCTGAGGTCTCCTCCAGCTCCCTCTGCAGCCCCCGCACCAGGGCTGACATCTTCTGCCTCTCAGCCTCCAGCACTGCGTGGTCCTGGGGAAGGGAGGAGTCGGATGCCAAGAGGCTCAGGAGGGAGCTCTCGCTTCAAGCCAGAGTGTGAGATGGAGAGGGGGAGGCTCGGGCCCAGAGGGCACCAGGCCAGCTGCACCCTGACACCTTAGTGGTAGCCGGGGCTCTGCTGGCATAAGGCTCTCTCCCCAGATCACAGTGCTCCCCTCTAACACCTCCAGGAAGATTCCCCCGCTTATGTCCCTACGGGACTTCAGTCACCCCTCCTCAGGGCCACTGCCCTGCACTGCCTCCTGCCCTTACAGGTTTCCTACATCTCACAGGTATCTTTCGGGGGAATTCCCAGTTGCAACCAGAGCAAGTCCAAAAATGGAAGACCCTGAGCAGCCCCATCCCCCGACAGTGCCCCTCACTCCCAGCCCCCACCCTTGCCACGTGCCTGGGTCGCGTCTTGCATGCTCCGGCGAAGCTGCTCTGTGTCTCGCTGGTACTGCTGCCGCACGTGCTCCACTTCCTGGTCCCGGGAGGCCACCTCCTCCTTCAGGGCGCCCTTCAGAGCCGTGAGCTCCCGCTCCCGGAGTCTCAGCTGCTCCTCCACGCGCTGTTTGCCCTCCAAGACCTCTTCCAGAAGCTCCCGGGTCTCAAACAGGTCCTGAAGAAAGGGAGGGTAGAAAACACAGGGGCGACTGTCTTAAGAGCCATCCTTCTAGGAATTCACTCACTCATCTGTTCAAAAAGTATTTAACAAGGGACGGGTGTTGTGGTGTAGCGGGTAAGAGCCCCTGCCTGCAATACTAGCATCCTACATGGCTGTCAGTTCCCAGCTGCTCCACTTCCAATCCAGCTCCCTGATGATGGCCTGGGACAGCAGCAGAGGGATGGCCCAAGTGTTTGGGCCTCTGCCACCAATGTGGGAGACTTGGATTAAGCTCCTGGCTTCTGAGTTCATCCGGGCTCAGATTTGGTCATTGTGGCCATCTGCTGAGTGAACCGGTGGATGGAAGATCTCCCTCCCTCTCTATCCTGGTCTCCCCTCTACCTGTAACTCTTTCAAAATAAATAAATCTTTTTTAAAAAAATAGTTGTTCATTTGTTTATTTGAAAGTCAGAGTTACAGAGAGAGAGAAGACAGACAGAGAGAGATCTTCCATCCGCTGTTTCACTTCCCAAATGGCTGCAATGGCTGGAGCTGAATGGATCTGAAACCAGGAGCTGGGAGCTTCTTCTGGGTCTCCCACATGGGGTGCAGGGGCCCAAGCAGGGGCCCAATCCCATATGGTCACCAGTGGCTGCTCCACTTCCAATCTGGCTCTCTGCTATGGCCTGGGAAAGCAGTAGAAGACAGCCACAAGTGGTTGGGCCCCTGCATTCATGTGAGAAACCCAGAAGAAGCTCCTGGCTCCTGGCTTCAGATCAGCCCAGCTCCAGCCATTGCAGCCATTTGGGGAGTGAACCAGTGGATGGAAGAGTTTTCCGTCTCTCCCTCTCACTGTCTGTAACTCTACCTCTCAAATAAATAACAAATAAAATATTTTTAAAAATTCTGGAGCACCTGTGTGAGGCACAGTACCAGGTGCCATCTGTCCTCCAAGATGCCTAAATAAGGTCAAGGAAACCTACTATTCTGGGCTCCAGCCCACCCCACCATGGAAGCTGCCCAACAGCACACCCAGAGCACCCACCATAAGCTGCCTGTTCCCATACTCTGGGGCAACCACGAGCAAGCAGACGGGGGCTGCTCCCGCTGAAGGGAAGCCAGGCCAGAGCACGGCAGGCCACTCCCTACCTTCAGGAGCACCTCCTTGGCAGGGTCAGGCCCCTGGACCTGCTTCAGCCTGTTCTGCAGCTCCGCCACCTGCGTCTCCAGCCCTCGGCGCACGCTCTCAGCCTGGTCCAGGAGGAGCTTCACGTTCTGGAGCCTGATGACAGGGAACACAATGGGGCGCTGTCAGGCAGGCAGTTCCCTGCACACTTCCAAGGTACGGTTAGTCTGGACTTCCTTTTCAGCTCAAATCTCTTATTTTTTTTTTTTCATTTAAAATTATCTTTAATATCTTATACTTGACTCTCACTGGGATTAAACATGACAATAGGTCTGATCTGATTTCATCATCATTTAAAAAATCATCTATCATTTTTCACTTTATGTTTCTGTGTGGGAGCAAACTGTTGAAATCTTTACTTAATGTATGCTAAACTGATCTTCTGTATATAAAGAGAATTGAAAATGAAAAAAAATTATCTTTAATATCTTATTTATGTTTTTGAGATAACATATTTTTAATTTACATTACAGTCAAAGACTTGATGGCTCTCCTACATAAAGACTTATTGTTCAAACCCTCATGAGGCCTCCCCCTGACTCCCCGAGTTAACACCACGCCCTGCTCCTCTACACCAGGCCCTCCTGGTCTGCTTTAACCTGCTCTGCGCACGCCTTCTCGCATGTTACGAATGCACCTACATAACAGCTTTGTTTACCGTCTGTGTCCTCTCACTAGAAACTGGGCCTCTGCGAGCACAGAGCCCTTCAGCTGTTTGCTTCGCTGAGGCACCTCGGGAGCCTCGCTCAGCACCCGCCACTCCGCACTCACTGCACAAACAGCCCCTGGAGGGATGGGTGAAGCCTCATGGGAGGTGGGAACGGGCATGAAGCCCATTTTACAGATCAGGAACCTGAGGCGCAGGTTCTGAATCACCATTATCGATGGAGGAGGGATCTGGAGCTTCAAGAGATGGTGTTTCCTTCCACCCTCGCACCGAGGGCTGACCTCCAAGTCTGGCCCGTGCCTCCCAGGGGGCCCCGCGTGCGCCCACGGCTACACTCACTCCTGGGTGCTCTGCTGCGCCTCCCCCTTCTTCCTCTCCAGCAGGTCCTGCAGCCGCCTGCATTCCTCTGCCTGCTCCTCCAGCTGCCGCTCCAGCCCAAGCCGGGATGGCTCCAGCTTCTGCCTCTTCTGGGGAGAGCGTACAGCAGGAGGGAGTGGGGAAAGGCTCCCAGGAGGAACAGGATAATGGGGATGGGTAACGTTTGCTAGACATTCGCTATATGACAGCCACTTTATCCAGGCCATGTGAGTATTATCTGCATTTAACCCTCCTAACAATCCTCAGGATGCGTGATGGTTTCAGATGTGTCCACAAACCCTTTGACATCGCTTTCAAAGGGCGAAGCCTAACTCTGCTCTGAAACATGCATGGGCTCAGGGACTCCCTCTGACAAACAGGAATACGAGGAAGCGGTGCATACGTTCTGAGCCTGGGGCGTAAGAAGGCGCAGCAGCTCCCTCCTTACCGCTTCTAGAAGCTTGACTTACTCAGGCCGAGGAAAGGTAGCTGGCGTCCTGCGAGGAGCACAGCCCCGAGAACAGGTGTACATGGCTGGGAACTGAGGCCTCCAGCCAGCAGCCTTGTGAGGCCCTCCAGCCCTGCTCAGTCAAGTCTTCTGATGATGACAGCCACAGCTAAAGGCCAGGCTGATACCCCCACAGCCAGAATTACCCAGCGAAGCTGATCCCAGATTCTTGGACCTTAGACACTGGGCAACGCTTGTTCTAAGCCAGGGTTGGGGAACGTCCAGCCTGCAGGCCATAGCAGGCCCTCGATGTCACGTGGTCTGGCCCTGCCAAGGCAACCAGAGGTGGGCCTCGAAATTCAATACATCTGCAGCAGGCTAAGTTTGAAGTTGATAATTTTGTATGGCCCACGAGCGATGTTATAAATGTCCACATGGCCCTTGGCAGAAAAAAGGTCCCCAACTCCTGTTTGCTTTGTTTGTTAGGGTGATTGGTTACCCAGCAATAAACAAGTAAATAATAAATAACGCTACCATCATGATTCCCATTTTGCAGCTGAGGAATCAGAGGCTAAGAAGATTTGGAGAACTTGTCCAGGATCAGTTATACACCAACAAGTAATGGTACCGGGATAGGACCCCAGCTCCCTCCACTTTATCATCACACAACATTGCTCTCCAGGAAACAGTTACAGTCCAACACTTACTGAGCATCAACTACACAGAAGGCAATTCTGTGAAAGAAGGAGACAACATTTGAAAAAAGGGTATATAAGCTCTGGAACAAAACTGAGCTGGGGGCAGACATTTGGCACCATGGTTAAGATGCTGCTTGGGACACCCACATCCCATACTGGAGTGCTTAGTTCAAGTCCTGCCTCCACTTCCAAGTCCAGCTTTCTACAAATGCACACCCTGGGAAGCAGTAGATAATGGCTCAAGTATTTGGGTCCCTGACACCCACATGGAGACCCAGATGGAGTTTCAGGCTCCTGGCTTCACCATGGTCCAGCTCAGGCTATTGTGAGCATTTAGGGAGTGCACCAGTAGAAGGAAGGTCTTTCTCTCTCTCTCTCTCTCTGCCTCTGCCTCTCTCTCTGTGCTTCCTAAATAAATAGAACTTTCTAAATAAATAAGACTGAGCTTCATTTGTCCATTCGTTCTCTGCAACTCAATACCACGAATGATTCACTTGACCCCTCGGACACTCGGTTTGTTCATCAGAAAAAGGTCAAGGATGCCTGCTTTCCATGGTTGCTGTAATGATCCCGTATCACCAGAACAGTACCTACTACAAAAATTGTAATCAAAAAAAAAAAATGGAGCTCCTATTATTCAGTCATTATTGTGAGGATGAAAAGAATGGAGGCACAGAGAATTGAAGGAAATTTCTCACACTTTACACAGCCAAGAAATGGCAGAGCCAGGACAGGAACTCACAAGGCAAACACAGTGGAAGCAGTTGGATCTCTCGTGAGCTGAGCCTCGCTAAGCTCCAGGACGCCCCGCGGGCCCTTGCTGGGCCTAGTGACTATGCCTGTCTCTCATCTCACAGGACGCAGGAGTGTTCAGTCCACTGCTTGGAAGAGCCAGCCCTGTGCTGCCCAGGCCAATGTTTGTTCCCTGTAAATCCTTCACCCCTCACCTTGGCCTCTTCATCCAGCTTTTGCTGTAGCTCCTCCACTTTGCGGCTGAGCTCCCCCTGCCCTGCCAGGCCCTTAGCAGAACCAGAAGAAACCATCTGCCAAAGAAATTGGGGGTAGGCGGTCAGCAGTGAGTCTGCATCTGGATCCCCTGAGCCCTCAAAGCCCTGCCCCGAACCCTCAGGCCCACCCAGAGACAGCCACTCACCCCTAGCGGCTGCACCTGCTCCAGCACCAAGCTAACCTTCCTCCTCAAGGAGGCTTCACTCTCGGAGCTTCTGCAGGATAAAGGGACGGTGTTGAGGCTTAGGGGAGGGGGGAGGCACCCCAGCCGAGGGAAGTAAAAACAGGGGAGACAGGGGCTGCAGCTGAAAGGGAGGTGAGCGAGCCACTCACCCCTCCCTCAGGATGCCAAGGATGGTGGCCTTCATGTGGTCCACACTGCCCGGCGGGGCTGCCTCCTGCTGGTCTCGGAGAAGGTCTGGCGTTGATTTCAACTGCAACTGCAAAAAAAAAAAAAAAAAAAGAATGAAAGAAATAGGGATGCTGGCTAGCAGCCTGCGTGGGGTTCAGAGGAAGCAGGGGTAGTGGTGAGCGTGATGAACAGGCCTGCAGAGCAGGAGGGAGGCAGCGTGGCCACGGCCTGGGCCGCATGCCAGGCAAGGTCCAAGCAAGATGCGGCTCTGTGCTCTGGCTCCAACCACGTTTTCCTCAACAAGCAGACCTCAACCAACTGGCAGCTGTGTCACCCCTAACTCATCGCTAATGACAGCTGCCGTGTCAGAGTTTACGAATGCTTCACATTTAGAATGGCCTGAAGCTGTCTCCAAGTGGAGTCGCTGCCCCACTTGCATTCCTGAGTGGGAGACAAAGGTGTGGAATGCAGCCAAGCACCAGGGAGCTGCGCTGGGCCTGCCGCACACCTGGCAAATGCCAGGACCGAGGCCCAGTGAGGGGTGGGGGTCGTGACAAGGAACTCTGCACACTTCTTTTTTTTTTTTTTTTTTTTTACAGGCAGAGTGGACAGTGAGAGAGAGAGAGACATAGAGAAAAGTCTTCCTTTGCCATTGGTTCACCCTCCAATGGCCACCGGGACCGGCGTGCTGCGGCCGGCGTACCGCGCTGATCCAATGGCAGGAGCCAGGTGTTTCTCCTGGTCTCCCATGGGGTGCAGGGCCCAAGCACTTGGGCCATCCTCCACTGCACTCCCGGGCCACAGCAGAGAGCTGGCCTGGAAGAGGGGCAACTGGGACAGAATTCAGTGCCCCGACCGGGACTAGAACCCGGTGTGCCGGCGCCGCAAGGCGGAGGATTAGCCTAGTGAGCCATGGCGCCGGCCCCTCTGCACGCTTCTTAACAGTGATTTCCTCCATAGGTCCATTTTCTTTAGAATTCTCCCCCTGCGAGTACCTGGTGTGTGTGCACAGCACCTCGTAGGTGGCTGGACAAAGTGCAGAGTGAAACGTGGAGATTTTTCTGCCCTAGGTTATTTGGTTTAGTGAGGAGTCCCAGGGCTGACAAGAAGGGGTAGGGGTGGGAAGCCAGGGAGGGGCTGGGTCTGACCTGCAGCATGGCGGGGTCCTGTGGTCTCCCACGTGGCTCCTCAAAATTCTGAAGGACCCAGTCCTGAGTCTGCCGTGAACGGCTAAAGCCACTGAGAGCGCTCTGGCTCTGGGCCGCCTGCTTCGAGCTGCCCACGTCGTTGTCGTATTTTGTGCCAGAGTCCCAGTGGTTGGGGGACTTGCGCTCTCGCTCCTCCTGGGTGTCCCGAGGCAGCCGGCTGTCCAGGCTCTGGCTCCGTTTGCGCTGCTCTGGGGCCAGTGTCCGCGAGCGGCGGCCCGTGCGGCCCCGGGTCTGGCCCCCACCTTTGCTGTCAAATTTGTTGATGAGTGAGTCCACGGAAGACAAGGGAGCAGTGTCAATGGTGCTAGCTGGGGAGGCCTCTTGGGGCGCTAGCTCCAGCAAGCTGGCGCTCCTGTTGCTGTAGCCCCCAGGGCCCGAGCCTGTCAGGGAGGCCTGGGACTGGGAACGGAGGAGCCTCCCATTCCAGGGGGGCCCCAGCTCCTCATCAGATGTGCTGCCCTGCGAGGGTGCAGAAAGCCCCTTGACGTGAGAGTACGGGTTCTCAGGGAGCTCTGAGTCAGAGCCCGGAGCTCCTGAGGCCCCTTGGTTGTTGCCTCCTTTGATCTGCACCCCAAAGGAGTCACCACCTTTCTCCCCACTGTTGAGCACCACAAAGGGCTGCCCAGCAATGCCCTGCACGCGCACGGCGACCCCGTAACTACTGGCTCTTGCGTCCTTCGCTGGGCGTCGCGCACCACGACGGAGGGTGATCGGGTCCACACCGCCTTCCGGCTCTGTGATAAAGCGAATCTGAACTCCATGGTCTACGGGGCCCCGGGACTCAGCCATGGTGGATGCCTGCTCCATGGGAAGAGGAATCCTAGAAAACAAAGAAAAGACTTTCATCCGAGGAGCTTGAAACAGAAGCTCAGAAACCTGGGGTGGGGGCTGGGTGCTGTGGTGGAGCCGGTTCAGCCATCGCCTGTAACGTTGGCATCTCATATGGGCATCAGTTTGAGTCCTGGCTGCTCCACTACCAATCCAGTTCCCTGTTAATGCGCTAATGCGCCTGGGAAAGCAGTGGAAGATGGCCCAAGTCCTTGGGCCCCTGCCACCCACGTGGAAGACCCAGAAGAAGTCTTGGCTCCCAGCTTTGGCGGGGCCCAGCCCCAGCCATTGCAGTCATCTGGGGAGTGAACCTGTGGATGGAAGACCTCTGTCTCTCCCTCTCTCTGTAACTCTGATCTTCAAATAAGAAATCTTGGGGAAGGCATTTGAATCAGTGGTTGAGCTGCAACTTGGGACACCCACATCTCACATGGGAGTGCGCGGCTGGGGCGCCAGCTTCTCTTACTTGTGATCCAGCTTCCTGCTGATGTGCACCCTGGGAGGCAGCACATGATGACCTAAGTACTTGGGTCCCCATCACCCCCATGCGAGACCTGTGTTCTGGGCTCCTGGCTTCAGCCCAGCCCAGTTCTGGTTATCGTAGGCATCTGGGAGTGAACCAGCAGATGGAGGCTCTCTGTCTTTCCCTCTCTTTCTGTCTGTCTGCCTTTCAGATAAAAATGAGGGGAAAAACCACTCAGAGACCTCTAGCTGCCCAACCGCTGACTACTCTGTCAGTGCCCTGCATACAGGGATTCTCATACTTTATCTGAGCAGCAGATCAGCTGGAGGGCCCATTAAGACACAGGTTGCTGGCCCTGGTCCCAGAAGCCGCTGACTCAGGAGGTCTGGAGTGGGACCTGGGAATCTGCATTCGTAACCTCGTTCCCAGGTGATGCTGCTGCTATTGGTCCTGAGACCCAAAGGCCAAAAAGAATCTATTTCCTGTGATACAGTCCTGGGGAACTTGGCTCCATTAAGAGTTTAAAGAGTTTGCTCGACTTTTCACATGTACTAAATATATAAGTCACCACAATCCCCTCTCCTCCCCTGAGTGAAGGCAGCCCCCAGGCCCCACCTAACAGACACCTCCCTCCCACAGGAGAAAAGGGGCCTTCCTCCGAGCACTCATTCAAATACTGAAGGCCTCAGAGTGTGGCCTCCCCTTCCAGGGAAGATACTCAGAGAGACTGACAGCTGTGATGCCTGGCGGAAGGCAGGGTGGGAGGACAGAGCCAGGGGAGTCAAAAGGGTCTATTACCTACTTAAGAAAAGATTTGGACTTGTCCTATCGTTTGCAGGTCCAGCCCCCCAGGGCCACACTGCCCAAGCTCAGAGATAGCAAATGGAATGTGTTCCAGGGATGCTCTGGCTCCAGGAACCTGGGGAGAGGTTCTCTTCCCAGCCAAAAAAAGCCCAGCATCCCCACCCCTTCCTCCACCGGAGCCTAGCACCAAACGGGAGGAGGAGCCTCTGCTGTGCCAGGCAGAAACAGCCCCCGCTCAGCCTCTCCATGGAGCTCTGGGCCCAGGGAACCTGGCAAGGTCCCTTCCAGGGAGTGCAGAGGTGTGAAGAAGCCAAGGAAGCAGGGGGAGCTGAGGCGGGAGAGGGAGGGGCGCAGCCGCAGGTAGTGGGGGAGATGGGCTCCAAGGCAGCAAGAGCATTCCCGGCATTCCCAGCCCTTCCCCTCAAGGAAAAGGGAAGGAGGAGCCCTTTAGTGGGAATGGCTCCGGGACTCCATTCCAGACAGCTTCCTGCACAAACTTCTACCGCGGACCCTTAGAAGGGTTGTGAAGGCAGGGGGTAAAGCAGTTCTCCAAACCACACACCTGGTAGAAAAGGCACCGGACCAGAGCTCAGGGTCAGGCTTGGAAAACCCTAGCTTTGCTCTGCACGGGGGGAAAAACTTTGCTGAGCCTCAACGTTCTCATCTGTGAAATGAGCGCAACATCTCCCACGTGAGCACCTGTGAGTCAGACCATAAGCAATGACAGTGTGTACCGAGTGGCAACACTGTCTACTGGTTCACTTTCGACTTCACATGATTGTACATGGGTTCCACTTGAATAAAAATGGGAAATGACAAGATAGCCTGCACGAAAGCACCTGGCGGAGTGTGGCTGTCACCAAGCTGACAGCAATCGCTACCCTTCACACACGCTAGTCCTGCCAACGGAGCTGCCTGGCTTCACCTTCTCCAGAGAAGGAAGTCACCTCCTCGGAGAAGCCCTCCTTGACTACCTGCTCCCACAGCCTAGGGCCAACCTCACGCAACAGCCTCCCAGATCCATGTTCTATGACCCTCACTCTGTCCCGTGCTTATTTGCTTCCTGTCTGCCTCTCCCACTAGATTATAAGCTCATGGAGGGCCAAGACCATGGCTACTCCCCAATCATGGTGTCCCCAGCACCTGCCACCTGATAGATGTCAATACTCATTGGGGGTTGTGTCCTGAGCCAAGGCAGATGCACACAATACGCAGATTCGCCCAAGAAACCCTCGCAGCCACTTGCCCCACACCCCAGCTGCAGGTCCTGATCCTGGCCTGGGCTCCCTGCACGAAGCAGCCATGATCTCTCAGAACCAGATGTGCCTGGCGGGTGAGGGGGGCTCTCAGGAGTCGTGATTTCTCCCTGGCACAGCTCTCCTCTGTCAGTGCTTCTGCAGGTCTTCCAGATCCAGGTCAAGGCGTTCCCAGCCTAAACCCAGCACGGTGCACAGTGCATCTTGGATCAGAGTGCCCAGTCGTTGGGAGGCACCACCAAGCGCTCCTCTGGGCCCAAGCGACTCCCCAGCCTCAATCACCTTCAGTCCCAGGACCTGTGGGTCAGGGGCCAGGAGGGCTGAAGGGATCCATGGGGGTGAGTCGGAAAGCAGAGTTCTAAATGATTCAACACGGAAAACCCGAAACCTACCCGCCTTCAGTTACAGAGGACAGTGGGGCGGGGCCGAGGGGGCAGGGCAGCTCCAAGGTCTTGCGTAAGCCCTCAGAGGCAGGTAAACAGCAATCCAGCACCAGGCAACACAGAGTCCAGGGGCCTGGGCTCCCACCAGATGTCTCGGCCTGCTTTTGCCTCCTTGGCCCATGCCCAGGGCTCTTCCCACCGTCTGTACTCTGGGAAGAGCCCGGGGCACAAGGTAACTCCGCTTCAGCTGTCTGCCTGTGCCAGCAAGGAGGGGGAGGAGACTCTGCCCCTGTGCCAGACAGCCACTTCTCCCCGAGTTACTCATTAGCCTGCCCTGCCCCAATTCCATCACCTCTGGCCCAGCCATATGCATCTGGCTTCCAACTAGGAGTGACAGGGTCCCTGGACTTCTAGGAGGAAGCGGGGGTGGGGTGGTTTCGAGTGTGTGGAGTTAAGAAAGATAAGCAGCAGGGCCGGGCAAAAATATGCTAGATGTTGAATAACTGGCAGATTTGGAAAACGGGAGAAGCAGAGGGAGAGAGACTAGAATCCCCTCGGAGGCAGCGGGAAAAGCAAATGGTCAAGTTAGAAAAGGACGCTCTGTGACCTTGATCACATGGCTCCCTCTTCCTCCCAAAGAGTCACATAGGTAAGACGGGTCCCCTGGTTCCAAGAAAACCCCCCCAAGTGGACTCCTGGCCAGGTCCGAAAAAGCAGAAACCTGAGAGCCAGGCTAGAGCGGCTTGGCCAGTGGGGAGAGAAACAATGAGGAACTGGGCCCCCGCAAACTGGCTGGACTGGTTTGAGAAGCAAGGGGAAGGGGAGGACCGGGGAGACAACTCTGGCAGCCAGAAAAGCCGATCAGAGAATTCCACACCACAGGGGAGGCCCAGGGACAAGACCATGGGCAGGGCCTCCGTGCAGCCTGGATGCCAACGCCAAGTCCGAAGGAGGAGGCACAAGGTAGGAGGGAACGGGCAGGAGTGGCTGCTATACAAAGAGGCTGCTGAGTGACAGGCAGTGTGTGACAGGAAGACTTTGTCTCTCTCTCCCCCTCCTCCCAAGGTCCCAAAGTCGCATTCCTGATCCCACACTTCCCCTGGCCGCTTCCCTGGACTTCAGTTCTCCCTTCCCTGACCAGAGGAGCTGCAGTCCTACCACCCTTCCACCCCCACCGCCCACCGCCCACCGCCCACCGCCCACCAGGGTAATGGCATGCGGGCCAGCCTGGGAAGTGCAGGAAGCATTCTAGGAAGCCAGAATCCTCTTAAGGGCGGCAAATCTCTAGATTAGCTGGCCCCCAAATCAGCCCCCCACACACACACACACACATACACACACTCCCAAATACCCAGGATGAAAGAAGAGGCACGGAGGCACGTGTCGGCAACCTGTCTACAAACAGAGCACTTGCTAATTATTTCCCAATTACAGCAACTTTCCTCAGCAGGGCATCAAAGGGGCCAAGCTGAGGCTGGCTCCAGTTCCCTCACTGCCTAAGGCAAGGAAATTTGCCTCAGAGGGCTTGTCTGGGCCCCAGTGTGCACCTGTCACCTGGCCCAAGGATTTGGAGGTGTAATTCCCCTAGTCTCGGGTCTCTGGAGGAATCCTGTCTCCGTTGGGCATCAAAGCACCTGCTACCAGGCTGACAGCCATCATGGACCAGGAGTCAGGCATGCCTGCAGGGGTTTCAGGGAATCACAGGGATTCTGGGAGACATCCAGGAAATTGACTGGGCTCCCAGACTTCACCCAGTGTTCCCCATCCAGAACCAAAGAAGAAAATACATGTGCTTGGATGAAGAGTTTGACACCCGCACGAGAAAGAGGTCTCGGGAGAAGTAATTCTAGATACTCTGTAGGTCCAGGGATCTGCGCTTCCTCTCTTGGGGAGCGAGTGGGCTTGCTCTCTCTGGAAAAATTCCCCCTGGCATGAAAGCAAAGGACGGAAACGAAAGCCTTAGCTTACCACCTAGGGAAGAGTTGGGGGGGGGTGCCCGCTTGTTCTGCTTCTCAATGTCCCTTACTAGCAATCACCTTCACCTGTAAACAGTCAGAATAAGATCCCACAAGTCCGAGCCATCTCAAAGCCAGAGGGAGGTGGCAGCCAGCTGTGAACCTCGGGAAAACAGCACCTGCGGATGCCCCACCTCCCCAACCTCGGGCAGCAGCTCCCTCCTCCCCCTGGGACTAGCTCCTCGCCCCCACCTCGTGCTCTCCACGAGAAATTCTGCCCCCAGGGCTGGTGTCTGACCTCCAGGGACATCCTGGCCCCGAAACGCTTTCCTGCCCTAGGAACGGCCTCGGCTTCAGGTGCAGCTTGCTTGGCATCTTCCCAGCCACCTGCGTCTGGCACCGCCGAGTAGGGGCCAGGTCTCGTGCAGGACTGCCACCGTCCTCCGATCTCCCCCCTCCTCCCCTTTCCAACTCCGCACCTGTGCCCCGGAGCGGGGGATTCTGATCTTCCCGCCCCCCGCCCCTCGAGGAGTCCGTGTGCCTCCCAGGGACCCTGGCCCCCACCCAGTTCACTCACCCCGGGCGGGCTCGGCGCTCCCGGGCTCGCGCTCCCGGTTCGGGCTCTGGCTTGGGCAGAGCTGCACGCGCCTCTCTGGGGCCCTCCCTCTCTGTCCCTCCGCGTTCCCTCCTTTCTCCCCCTCCCACCAACCTGTTACTCCCCTCCCGAGCTCCACCCCCATTGGCCGTCACCGCCCGCCCCGCCCAACCCTGCCTCCGGTTGGTCGGCTCTTCTGCGGGGGGCGGGGCCGCCGCCGCGGAGACCCGGACCCGGGGTCGCGAGCCCGAGTGGCCGGGAGGGGCAGGCCGGGTCACGTGGACCGGCGGGCTCGGGGCGGGGCGGGGCAGGGCGGCGAGGGGTATCGGAGGCCATTTTGGGGGCGTAGGTTTGACAGCCCCCCGGGCGCCCCCCGGCCCGGGCCTGAAGCCGCGGGCGGAGCATCTCCTGGGCTCGGCAGGGAGATGGCCCCGGCGCCCTTCCTGCCCTCCCCCTACCTCCACGTCGCCCCGGGTGTTCTTCGGGAGCTGTCCCCGATGTCTGAGCCTCCGCCGCCTGGCTCGGCTCCCTGTCCCCTGCCAGAGCCCGAGCCCCATCGCTGACGCTCTTTCCGTCTCCTGGCTTCCACAGTCGTTCTCCAGCCTGACACCTTTTTCTGTGTAATTTATCACCTTCCAACTTGCATGGCTTCTCTCCTAGGATAAGCTCCCCCTTATACGAGGGGGGATACGGCAGGAGTCCTGTGTTTTGTTCGCTGCTTTCTCCCAGTCGCCTACAGCAGGCTCTGGTGCCTGATATTCGTGAATGAACACTGGGAATCAGGGCTGTAAATTTACATGAATTGGAAATGGCCTTCGTGTTACACGAAAGGGGACTCAACCCCAGATGGTAAATCCACCTGGAATTAGCCTCTCAAGGGGCAGGGATATTGCTCCCTGCTCCCACGATGAAATCCGGGGTGCTCTTCCAATTCCAGACGCAGTTAACCTACACGCTTACTTCCTGGTGTAAACCGCTGCGGAGGCTGAAAGGAGACAGACTTAGCGTAGGTGGCGGGCTCCTGGCTATGGCGCTTGCTTATTTGTTCCACAGGTATTTACGTTGTATCTGAGGCAGCCGACAGTCCAGTGACTCCGCCAGAACCCATTCCTTCCTTCCTCTTCCCCTGAGCCCTCAGAAGCTAGGTGTGGGTCCCCGGGGCAAAGTCCAGCCTGCGTTCCAGAGGAGGCCTTAGGTAAGGAATGGAGCCATCCAAGCAGCAGCGGCCTGGGGGGGTGGGGACAGCAGAAGAGGACGTGCCCGCCCGCATGGTGTCTGCCTGCAGACCCCTGGAATGGTTTCATAAAGAGAGTCGCTGGAGGTTCTTGGGTTTTTTGTTTGTTTTGTTTTTTAATGTGAGGTTGTTGACTTGAGCCAGACATTGGAAAAGTGGAAGCGTCTGGATTCTCCTAGGTAACACCTTGATAATCAGGGTAGTTAGTGTACAGGTAGTAAATGCAGAGTTGGGTGGTTACCCACACACTGAACTTAGGTTACAAGGAAAACCTGGAGTCTCTGAATCACCTCTTAGTCATCCTTTAATCAAGGAAGCACTCTGTCGGAGAGGGACGTCATGAGGCACAGGTGACATTGTGGGCTCTTTCCAGAGTTCAAAAGAGAGGGGCCAGCGCCGTGGCTCCGACCGTTGCAGCCATTTGGGGAGTGAACCAATGGAAGGAAGACCTGTCTCTCCCTCTCACTGTCTGTAACTCTACCTCTCAAATAAATAAATAAATAAATCTTTTTGAGAGAGAGAGAGAGAGAGAAAAGTGATCCCCCTCCTTAAATGTTACAGTTTGGCAAAATTGGCTGGTTTATAAATACTGTAAAAGCAGAACATTAGAATAAACACAATATCCAGAAATAAGAAATAAATAATATTGGTATGCATTCAAGAGAGTGTTTTTATTTTGTGACATATGAGAGGTTTCATCAAAGGGCTGAAATCTAAAGCCAAGTTCCTGACCCACAATTCTTTCCTGAAGGCTTTGCAAGGTTCTCCACTACCACTAACAACTCTACTGAAACTGTCTCTCAAGATCACCTACTAAAACATAACTGAGGGCAGGCATCTGGCACAGTGGTTAAGGTACTCAGATTGCCTGGGTTCAAGTCCCAGCTCCTACCCTGCTCCTGGCTAGCTTCCTGTTGCATACCCTGGGAGGGTGTGTACTCAGGTCCCTGCCACATGGGAGGCCTGGATGGAGTTCCAGGCTCCTGGTCCTGGCACGGCTCAGCCCTGGCTGTTGTAGGCATTTGGAGGAGTGGACCAGTAGATGAAAAATTCCCTCACTCTCTGACACACACACACACACACACACACACACGCTTTCTCTGCCTTTCAAATGAAATGAAAAAAGTTTTTTAAAAAAGCACATTTAAAGAAAATAACTGAAATTGATGCTGCTGGCTGAGACTGAAAAAGTAAGAGGGGTGGGCATTGTGGTGCAGCAGGTTAAGCCACTGCTTAGGTTGTTCATATCCCCTATCAGAGTGACAGATCAAATGACTGGGGAAAATGTCTGTTTCTGATCCAGCATCCGCTAATACACACCCTGGAAGGCAGCAGGTAATGGCTCAAGCACTTGAGTTCCTGCAACCCAGGGTTGTGAGTGAACCAGCAGATGGAAGATCTCTCTTTTCCTCCCTTCTATCTCTCTCTCTGCCTTTCAAATAAATTTTAAAAGAACAGCAGCAGCAACAACAACAACAAAAAGAATGGAGACAAAAGGAATTTGGGGAGGACCCAGAAGAGGAAGAATATGATAAATAACTTTGGAATTTACCATCTTGGAAAAGTATGTGGGATACCCATACACACACACACACAACTACCAAACAACTGGAAATGAAGCTTAGAAGAGAAGTCAGGGCTAGAAACAGTTAAAAATCATCTTCATGAAAGTGAAAGTCTGCAAAGAGGACCAAAATACAAAGTGTGAGTAGTGATAGTAGGACTAGTGATGAGTATTCAGAGACTCAGGTGGGAAAGCGCCCAGAAGAGAGGTGTGCAAGGAGAACGGGCTGCAACTGGGCATTTGGGAGTTATGGCCGATCTTCCAGACGTCAGTTTCAGCACGGTGGGAAGCTCTCAACTCAGACTGTGATCAAACATGCACATCCATAAAGGGGAAGTTGAGGGCGGGTGCCAGGCACAGTGGGTTAATCCTCCACCCCGTGCTGTGCCAGCATCCCCTATTAGAGCACTGGTTGGAGTCCCAGCTGCTCCACTTCCAATCAAGCTCCCTGCTAATGTGCCTGGAAATGCAGCAGAAGATGGATTACCTGGACCCCTGCTACCCACATGGGAGACTGGGATAGAATTCCTGGCTCCTGGCGGTTGCAGCGGCTCACTAGGCTAATCCTCCGCCTGCGGCGCCGGCACACCGGGTTCTAGTCCCGGTCAGGGCACCAGATTCTGTCCCGGTTGATCCTCTTCCTGTCCAGCTCTCTGCTGTGGCCCTGGAGTGCAGTGGAAGATGGCCCAAGTGCTTGGGCCCTGCACCCGCAAGGGAGATCAGGAGAAGCACCTGGCTCCTGGCTACAGATCAGCACAGTGCGCTGGCCTCAGTGCGCCTGCTGCAGCGGCCATTGGGGGGTGAACCAATGGAAAAAGAAAGACCTTTCTCTCTGTCTCTCTTTATCACTGTTCACTCTGCCTGTCAAAAAATAAAAATAAAAAATTAAAAAAAAAAAAAAAAAGAATTCCTCGTTCCCGGCTTAGGCCTGGTCCAGACCCAACTATTGTAGACATTTGAGGAGTGAACCAGTAGATGGAAGATCCATCTCTCTCTCTCTTTCTTTCTCTCTCTCTGTGTACCTCTGCCTTTCAAATCAATAAATCTTTTTAAAGTAAAGAAGAAGGGGAGAGGGTACCTTGACTTAAAATAGAATGAAAGAAAAAAGAAGTTTGTGTTTTGAACTGGCGCCCACCACAGTGCTGGCGCCATTTGTTTTGTGTTAAGGAGAGACTTGAGGTCAGTGCTGTGGCGTAGCAGGTAAAGCTGTCACATGTAATGCCAGCATCCCATATGGGCACCAGTTCCAGTCGTGGCTGTTCCACTTCCAATCCAGCTCTATGCTATGGCCTGGGAAAGCAGTGAAAGATGGCCAAATCTTTGGGCTCCTGCACCCGTGTGGGAGACCTGGAAGAAGCTCCTGGCTCCTGGCTCCTGCCTTCAGATTGGCACAGCTCCGGCTGTTGTGGCCATCTGGGGAGTGAACCAGCAGATGGAAGACTTTCTCTCTCTCTCTCTCTCCCTCCCTCCCTCTGCCTCTCTGTAACTCTGCCTTTCAAATAAATAAATCTTTTTTTTTTTAAAGGAGAGACTTAATTATGTTTTGAGAAGAAACAGAAAAATTGTACAATATTCAAGAAATAAGAGGGGCCAGAATTGTGGCATAGTGGGTTAAGCCACCACCTATAACACCAGCATCTCATATGGGCACTGGTTCAAGTCCTGGCTGCTCCACTTCTGATTCAGCTCCCCGCCAATGTTCCTGGGAAAGCAGTGGAAGATGGCCCAGAGCCTTCGCCCCCTGACACCTATGTGGGAGACCTTATGAAACTCCTGGCTTCTGGCTTTGGCCTGGCAACGTAAGTTGGAAGAGCAGGTGTGAAGCAGTGAGACTTGGAGAAGTGGAGTCAGATAACTGGTTCGCCAGACTGCTGGACTTGCCAAAGAGAAGACTGATTCTCCCTCTCTTTGAGGCTATAGAATTTGTAAACAAGGCTAGAAATGCTGGAAATCTGTACACACCTAAGGAAAGATATGATAAACATCCGAAGAACGGCAAAATGAACTTTTCACGGGAGAGTCTCCCTTTCAACTAGAATAGAGCAGCATCTAATCTAGACCCGGACAAAACAGGTAGAGGAAAGAGAACAAGAAGCCGTGGAAAGGCCCTGGGGCAGAAAGGGACCAGAGAGGTGAGGCTACAGATGGAGCAAAGAGAAATCAGATGAAAGTTCTGGGGTGGACCTCATAAGACTTTGAATATCAAGATAAGAAATGACTGCTTTATCAGCAGGTAATGGAGAGATAGTTAAGGTTTTTGAACAAGAAAGAGGCAGTACTTCCGAAGATTAATCTAGGTGTGTATAATAAATGCAACAGCCAGGTTTGATGGAGGTGGTGGCAGAGAGGGGGATACCAGGGAGCAGCGCCCCGGCACCTGTTTAGTGCATCACTCGTCCTTTCTCTCTTGAGCTGTGCTCACAAATCCTTGGCTCCTTCATACCAATAATGATGTGTAATTATACCAACGCTTGGGGCCTTTCCCGGTTGAGTAGAATTTATGTTGTGTGCATGGTAAGGGAAGACGACAAGGGATGGTCGCCGTAGTGACTCACTTTCTGGACTTTCAGACACAGGGTTCAGGATCTCCAAGAGTCGCCGCAGGTATTTCCTTCTGTCTGATCTGTGTTCTTCACCTCTTGCTCCATCCACCTGGGCAGGCAGAGCCTTGGCGACGTTGAGTGGACATCCCTGAGGCCAAGCGCCGAGTCAGGAACCCAGGGGCCTCTGTTCTGATTTTATTTCTAGAGAGGTTGTGCTCCTGGCTAAGTCTTCCAAAATCTCTGGCGCTCAGTTTCCCCTGAGAATTAAGAAGATGATCCCAAATTTCACAAATATATTGTTTCCTTTGGACTTCTTGGAGAGAAGAAAAAAAAAAAAAACAGTCATGTTCTGTCTTTCAGTTCCTGCCTTTATCATCGGCTGGGAACATGAATGAGAGCAACCTTATCTGGTGCATAACAGGGCAGCTGTCTGGGACAAAGGATTCCAGCGACTCTGTCCAGTCCTGATCAGATTCACTCCCTGCCAAGGAGCTCCTTGTGCTGCCCTGCACCCTACAGCCCGTGATTCCCCCGCAGCCCACCTCTACTGCTGGGAGCAGCTAAATCTCAGCGTGTCCAAAGTCTCCAGGACACATTCAAAACAAGGGTGTCCTTTGAAAGAAAAAGAACGGGGCAAGAAAGGCCACGTATTCCCATCTCCAGGGAAATTAAAAGAAACAGATCCCATCCGAGTAGTTTCTTCTCCTGAGTTGTTGAACTGCCAGAGGGGAGAGAGCCAGCTCTCTTCTGCACACCCAAATAACAGCTGATTCCACTTCCCGCCTCGCTTTCCCTCATCAGCCAAGGAGACAGAAGCTTGGCAGCTAAAACCCGTACACAGATTCCCAAAGCCCCAAGATGCCTCCAGTTCTCAGTGGCTCCACAGCCTCCTGTGGCAGTTCTGGCAGAAGCCACTGCCTGCCTGATTTGTTTAGGTTCTTTATCTAAAGCATCAGCCATTCAGCAGCAGGAATGCAGGTCGCTGTCAGCCTCCAGCTATGGCGCCTTTGGATCCACTAGTGCCAGAGATAAGGCCACCTGGACAGCCCCTAGCCAATGCCTGGGCACAGTGTGGGCATTAGAAATGGCCTGGCCACTGTTTCTGCCCACTGCTGGGGACTCTGCATGCGTCTTTGCTCTGGAATTCTCCGCTGGACACATTGCAACTTGGGTGGATATGCATCATGGCCCGAAGTTCTGTGTCAAGTTTTGCTTCCTAACTCCTTTCCTTTCTAAGGTATCATATCTGTACCGCCATCCAAAGGCTGTCTCTGTCCATTCCTGCTTCCTTCCTCTTTATCTTCCACAACTGTTAACATCCAATACGCCTCCTGCCCTCCTAACTTGGAGCTGACTCTGTTGGTTCTAGGAGAGGTCTGAAAAAATGGGCAGTAAAATGGGGTTTCAAAGCTGCATCCCCAGCAATAAAAATCCCCCCTGGATAGTGTGGGCTACAGATAGTCTGTGGGACAAGGTGGTGGCCCAGTCGCTAAAACTTCCACCGGCAGCAGAGTGAGAGGATGTGCCTATGGTACAAAGATTCAGGCATGTGGGGTAGACAGAGGAACTCGGTGAATACAGGAACAATGGAATTGGCTGGCTGTTATTAAGTTGCATTGAGCCCTGTCAAGAGATAATGAAAAGCTGAGCACAGTTAACCAACACTGAAAATTAACAGTGACGGCCAGAGGGCTCTTCGAGGGCTTACAAAGAGGCCCTTATCTGCAGCAGTGGGGAAGCAAAAGTGCTGAAGCCCAAACCCCAGATGCAGATCTGCAACCAAGGTCAGGGCTCAGACTGGGAAAACCTGGGACCCTGACACACAGAGTAGAGATAGCTGGGTGGCTGGCCCCAAAGCTTTTGGCTCCCTACACTCACTGAACCCTCAGAGTCTTGGGAGGGAGCCCACGGCTCCTTGTTAAGAGCCAACATGCCTTCCATGTGGAAAGGCACGGTCCTTCCCCACCCAGAATCTCCTGACAGTATCTGCGTTAAGATTAAGCACAGCACAGTCCAGCAAGAACAAGCCGGCCTGAGAAAGGAGGAAAGGAAGTACACCCCCCGCCTGTCTGCAAGAACTTGCCAACATGCGGTGATTAGAGCCGGGAGTACCCATGAGGTTGGATTTTGATGATATCTAATCAAGGGACTAAAGCACAGGAGTGAATGAGGCAGACTGCATTGACTTGGGGGCCACTTTCTTGGCACGGAGGTTAACTTCCTGGTAAGGGCTTGTTCCAGTGACTCCTACAAGCATGGAGGAAAGATAATCCTCGCTGAGCGAAGGTCGAATGCTTGAATTGTCATGGCAGGTGGACGGGGGAGAGAAAGCATCGATGGCTGAGTGAAGTGGGCAGGCTGGACTCAATACTAGGGGGTCAGAGGCCCAAAGGAGCCCCATTCACCAAGGCCATCAGGAATGTGCTGGATAGAGGCGTATCGTGAAGCCCAGCCGTGGCTTGCTTGCTTCTGCAAGCCAGAGCCCGTGGGAAGAGTCGCTGTCACAGGTGTGGTTCCTTTACAGCAGGTGGTGGGGTCCCGTAGCAATGGAGGCCAATGGCAGCATTTCATTGCCAGAGATCTGGGGAGGGAGTTAGAATTGTCGTAGCGACTGGAAAATGGCACAGTGGTGGTCAAGGAGTCTTGACTCAAAGAGAGAATATAGTTAACAGAACATTCCTCCGGGAAAATAGATGGACCTCAAAACAAGGAGGCTGCCGAGTGTATGTAATCTAAAGAATGTATGCTCGGATGAGCAGGAACCCAAGCAAGGAGGTCCCAGCTAAAAAAAAAAAAAAAAAAAATCATTGAGGTGACTGACAGCCTCAGGTGACTGTGCCCAGACAAGCAGGAATGTTGGACACGGGTTCTGAATCGACACTGATCCCTGGAGATCCAAGTGTCCTCCTCTCCGCTCCCCTGTCAGAGGGGAAACTTTGGAAGGCCAGGTAATAAGCACCGTCCTGGCCCACGTCTAGTGACGGCAGGCCCACCTTGTCTGTCTGAAGCAATCTGGACGGGGCATCCTGCCACACATCACTTTGATCCATCATCGATGAGGTCACACGGATCAGTCAAGATGAGCAAGAGTGGCCAGCACGCTAGAGACCTTGGTAAAACACATCCTGCACAGCGCGGAAGACACTCTCTGAGGTTCAGGGGACTTCCGCATCAGCGACGTTCTTAGGGGTCCAGCGTTTAAGACCTGGACGTTCTTTCCAAAGTAAAATCAAAATTGCCACAAAGAAGGGATCAGAGTTCAGGCTCTGGGGGCAGCATTTTCTAGCCTGGAAACTCTGCTATCCAATCGGTAGCACAGAAGCCTGCCAGCTCTGCGTGGGACCTGGAGCAGGAGGGGTGGGCTCTCCTACCACCCCTCCCAGGGACCCGCTGGGGGATTCATGCCTCCTGGTCCTGCCACTCTTGGCTCTGCAGCTAGAAGTTCTGATCCCCAAAGGACCATGTTCTTTCCAGCAACGGTAGCAAACTAAATTACACGCTATGGCTACCACTTGGGCACTTTGAGCTCCTAAATAAAGGGATACAAGGGAACTTCAGAGTTCGTGAAAAAGGGTGGCTGCTCCTTGAGGTGCCGTCATCTCATATTGGTGGAGTTCCTGGTTCGAGTCCCACCTTCGCTTCTGGTTCAGCTTCCTGCTAATATGCACCCTGGGAGGCAGCAGATGATGACTCAACTACATGGGTCACTGCCACCCACATGGGATACCTGGGTTGGATTCCAGGCTCTTGGCTTTGACCTGGCCCAGCCCTGGCTGTTGTGGTATTGGGGAGTGAACCAGCAGGCAAAAGATTCTCTCTCTCTCTCCTGCCTTTCAAATAAAATGAAAATAAATAAATAAAAGTATTTTTTTAAATTAATGGGAAAATGAAAGATAAGTTTATTTCAGTGCAACAAATTTTGAAAACCATGCCTGTTTTTTTTTTCATAATACTCACTTTTCACAAACATTTTAAAGAATCAAAAAATTGGGGGGCTGGGATTTTGGCACAGTGGGTAAAGCTGCTGCCCGTGATGCCAGCATCTCCTGTGAGCACCGTTTGAGTCCCAGCTGCTCCACTTCCAATCCAACTCCTTACTAACGGCCTGGCAAAAGCAGTGGAAAATACCCAAGTGCTGAGCCCCTGCCACCCATGTGGGAAACCAAGATGAGGCTCCTGGATGCTGACTTTGGTCTGGCCCAGCACTGGCTATTGCAACCCTCTGGGGAGTGATCTAGCGATGGAAGATTTCTCTTTTTCTCTTGTTCTCTCTGTAAATCTGACTTTCAAAATAAATAAATGTTAAGAAAAATTTAAAATTTCATTTGATAAATTTTTGCACCAAAATAAACTTTCTGAATTCCATTTCCCATTTTTTTTTAACATTTATTTTTTATTTATTTGAAAGAGTTACAGAGAGAGGTAGAGACACAGAGAGAGAGAGGTGTTCCATCCGCTGGCCCACTCCCCAAATGGCCACAACTGCCAGAGCTGAGCTGATCCAGAGCAAGGAGGCAGGAGCTAGGAATTTCTTCCTGGTCTCCCAGAAGTCCAAGGATTTGGGCCATCCTCAGCTGCATTCCCAGGCCATTAGCAGGGAGCTGGAATGGAAGCGGAGCAGCCGGGACTCGAACCAGCACCCATATGGGATGCCGGCTCTGCAGACAGCGGCTTTACTCGCTACACCACAGCTACACCTTGAAATACTTTTTTTTTTTTTTTTTTTGACAGGAAGATTTAAGACAGTGAGAGAGAAAGAGACAGAGAGAAAGGTCTTCCTTTTTGTTAGTCCCCCCCCCTCCAAGTGGCCACTATGGGTGGCGTGCTGCGCCGATCCGAACCCAGGAGCCAGGTGCTTCCTCCTGGTCTCCCATGCAGGTGCAGGGTTGGGCCATCCTCCACTGCCTTCCCGGGCCACAGCAGAGAGCTGGACTGGAAGAGGAGCAACCGGGACAGAATCCGGCGCCCCAACTGGGACTAGAACCCAGGGTGCCAGCGCCGCAGGCAGAGGATTAGCCAAATAAGCCACCGCGCCGGCCATGAAATACTCTTGTATTAGTCAACTTCTCCTGAGACAAGGTACTTATGAAAGAAAGAAAAGTTTATTTAGCTCACAGTTTTGGAGATTCAAAGTCTCGCAGCGCTGCGCAGGCTTTGGCTCTGAAGGCGGTGCACTACCAAGAACTGCCTTTGGGGGGCACACTCCCAGTGACTTAAGTGACCAATTGTCACACATTCAGTGATTAAAACAGTATGAATTTATCATTTTACAGTTATGAAGGTTGGGAATCCTAAAACGAAATTGTCAGCAGGGCTTCTTCTGGAAGCTCTAGGAGAGAATGTGTTTCCTTGCCTTTTCTGGCTTTCAGAAGCCATCTGCATTCCTTGGCTCATGGTCCCTTCCATCATCAAAGACAGCACAGCACTGTGAAATTAGATGTTCAGGAGCCATTAGCCTGAGGCTGTACTTTGGAATTCCTGTGTGACAAACTGCAATGTAACTTAGTATGCAAGCACATCAAAACCATTAGGTTTCAGCCAATCATAGGCAGGCAACTCATTAGATCATGCAGATGTCTAGCTAGAAACAAACTCAATATTCCACTTTGCTTCTTTTTTAAAAAAATAAAGATGTGTTTATTAATTTGAAAGGTAGAGTTACAGAGAGGCAGAGAAAGAGAGAGAGAGAGAGAGAGAGAGAGAGAGAGGTCTTCCATCCACTGGTTCACTCCTCAAATGGCTACAACAGCCGGAGAGTCGGGCCAATCCGAATCCAGGAGCCAGGAGCTTCTTCTGGGCCTCCCATCTGGTTGCAGGGGCCCAAGCACTTGGGCCATCTTGTTTTCCTTCTCAGACACATTAGCAGGGAGCTGGATCAGAAGTGGAACAACCAGGACTCGAACCGGCACCCATATGAGATGCTGGCACTGTAGGCAGAAGCTTTACCCACTACGCCACAACGCCGGCCCCAAGGGGGCATTTTTTGAGCCAAAAACTCCATTCACTCCATTCCTCCAGGGTTCTGTGAAGGTTTGTGGCACATCTGGGAATCGTGAGTTCAGGTACTCAGTTGTCTTTTACTCTCTCCATACATAAATGAACTGTGGTAGCCAGAGCCATTCCCATTACAAAGCAGATATTGACTGGCTTCTCCCTCCTAGGGCTGTCAGTTGCCAGCCTTTCTGAACGTCAACCTTGTATGATTAAAAACAGCACCCAGCACTGTCTTATGCATTTTATCTGGAATTAAAGCCCAGTGGTAGAGACCAATTCAAATTGAAGCCATTCAAATTGAAGTCCTTTGGAAACAATTCCCAAAACCTCTTCAGTAAACTAGACTTCGCACAGAGTGGGCCTGGTTCCTTGCTGAGTGCTAGGGATAAGGAAACCAGGCTTTGGATCCTTTTTTTAAAAAAACTTATTTATTTATTTAAAAGATGAAAAGAGAGGTCTTTCATCTACTAGTTCATTCCCCAAAATAGCCACAACATCCCCAAATGGCCACAATAGCCAGGGCTGAGTGGAATTGAAGCCAGGAGCCTGGAACTCCATCTGGGTCTCCCATGTGGGTGGCAGGGACCCAAGCACTTGGGCCATCTTCTGCTGCTTTCCCAAGTGCATTAGCAGGGAGCTGGATGGGAAGTGCAGTAGCCAGGGATTGAACCAGAGCTCATTTGGGACACCGGCACCGCAGACAGCCCCTTAACCCACTGTGCCACAGCACCAGTCCCCCTTAGTCCCTCCATCAGGTGGGTTGTAGTAGTGCCTCCCAGGTTCTGTAGCACACCCGGAGGAACCCTGGGGCCTGCAGAACGGCAGAACACCTGCTTCCCTGGGCTGTGAAAGGGAGTGGCTTCTGTACATTGAGATAGGAAAGGTCGATCTCCAGAAGCCTCAACCCGCTAAATAAGAAATCACAAAAAGCACGCAGCATTCTCATCCCAGCTAACCAAAGACGTCTTCCTCTTCGCTAGGAAGTGGCTAGTTTATCCTGGTATGTTCTAGAACCTCTACAATGACACTCTTTGTATTCTGTCTGCCTGAGTGGTCCTTTGTTTTCCCAAAGTATTATTTGATCTTCTTCAAAATGACTTTCTCTTTGACTGTAAAGATGAGCTAGGTAAGTTTATTTATGCACGTAAACATATATACATATCCAAACTCCGTGATTTTAAAAACTTTATGCATGAGATTCTTTTTTGCTTCCTTTTAGAAAGCAGCCATATTGAGATGAAATGGATAGGCAAGAAACTGCATGAATGTAAAGTGTACAATTTGATAGTTTTGACTTAGGTGTGCATCTGTGAAATCCTTGTTACAATCAAGATAATGAGCATATCCATGGAGCAGAAATTGGGGGTGTGGTGGGGGTGCAGAGCTGATCTGTTCTCCCTGAGTTTTGACCTCAGCCCACAAATCTGTACTCTGAGAATGAAACAAGGTGAGTCATTCACAAAAAATTTTTTCAAAAAAGTGGGCAGAGAAAAAAAAAATTTTCCCACCTACTTGGCAGGTGATCAGCAACTCATTAACTTCAATCATGTCACCACATTGTCACTTCTCTTTCTCCATTGTACACGGAGCCCAGCTGGATGGCAGAGGGCTGGGAAAGGAGCCCCACTGGTGTCCCTTGGCAGCCTGGGCTGTGCCGTGTGGACCAGGAGGGGCTTCCCGCCCCCAGGTCCCTCACAGGCCTGGCCTTCTGCAGTTCGTCCTCTGGGAACCACCCTGGTGGCCCAGGACTCCCCAGCTCCACAGCCTTAGTTCCTTGCCTGTCTCTAGCCGCTCCGTCTTCCTTGTGATCTGAGAGGAAGAGGCGCTTTATCCCGCTGTTATCTAAAGCCCACCTCTTCTCGAATTCTCATTCTTCTCCTCTACTGCTTTGCAACGTTTATCAAATTCCTGCCAGGCGCCAGGCCCTGTGCTGGACTCTTGGGATATAGCAGAAGTCAAACAAAACGGTAATCACTCCTGCTTTTGCGAGCTTACGTTGTAGTGGAAAGAAAGCTGCTAAAAGCAAAAACGAAGTGGCACCTCCTGGAAGCACACCTGGGCTGTTTTCCTTCTGCCCTTGCAATGCACGCAGACTCTGAATCTAATCCCTTTGCGACTTGTAGCTGCTCTCCTGTTTCTGCCCCACCTATTTGCCATCACCGGCAGTTTCCATTCATTGGTTCCAAGTTTGCTTGTCTCACCCCTGCACTTGAACTCAGAAACTGAGCCCAGCCCCCTTCCACTGCATGTCTCTCCTGCCCCTGTTCCCTGCGTTTCCACATTCTCTCCTCCTGGGGTTTCTCCCCTCTGCTCTGTGTCTTCTGTGGGAACACCTCCCTGTCACCTGCCCACGGGAGAGTTCTTTCCTCCTCTCTCCCCTGCCCTCTCCTCCTTCAGTGGCTCATTCACTCTCCACTTTCTACAGCCGTCTCCAAAAGCACACACCCCTCACATCCCTTCTCTACACACTGACCTCACCCGGGCACCAAAGTGGTATTTTCAGTCTCTCCCAGGATTTCTGCACCTGTAGCTTTACTTAGGACATAGGAACCAGGCATTAAGCCACTCCCACCCCACCCCCCGGCCAGGGGCACCAGCTCTCATACCCTACAGTAGGTCTTTCCGCTCTGCCTACCTTCTCTACCTGTTGTAGCCCCTTGAGCTCACCAATATTAGATGATACCGCCCCTTGCTCGGAATTGTGCCAGAGACTTGCTCCTAAGAACACCTGCCAGCTACACAGGGTAAACTATTCATTAAAATAAATAATTATAAAGCAAGTTTATGGCAATTTGTGAAGGTAATCTCAACCTTTGGCAAAGAAGCTCAGAAAGTGGCCTTCAACTTCAAAGGAAGACTTCCCACTGCAGGGTTGATGTCCCACGATGAAGAAGGAATGAGCAGGGCACTCAGGTGGATGTGCTGGGGAGGGGAGGGTGCCCGAGACCTCAGAGAGAGAGGATTAAAGCAGCAGGAAGAATGGGATAGGGATCTAGACCCAACTATTTGCTGACCCTGTATCCTGGGTATAGCCAGCTTAAAGAGGGTTTTGCTCCCGTTAGTGAATTGATGTGTGAGAACAATGATAAAAGGCGGAAACTCAGGGTCACAGCAAATAGGAGCCTAAAAAGATATTATGAATAAACATAATGTGACATCCTGGATAGGATCCTGGGCCAGGACAAGAAATTAAGGGCATTTGGTGAAGTGTGAGCTTTATTTCTTTTATTTCTTTCTATTTATTTGAAAAGCAGAATGAGAAAGAGAGAAGAAGAGAAAGGCAGACACACGCACAGAGAGAGAGAGAGACAGAGAGCAGAAAGAGATTGTCCATCTGCTGGTTCAGTCCCCAGGTGCCAACAACAGCCAGGACTGAGCCTGGCTACAGCAGGAACATGGAGATTCATCCAGTCTCCCACATGGGTGGCAGAGACCCAAGTACTTGAACCATCATTTGCTGGCTCCCAGGGTGTGTATTAGCAAGACGCTGAATCTGAAGCAGAAGTGGGACTCAAACCCAGCCTCTCTGGTATGGAATGTGGGCATCTCAATGTTCAGCTTATCCGCTGTGCCACAATGTCCACCTCAGATCAAGTATGGCCTGTATTGATAATAACATATCACTATTGCTCATTAACTGTGATAAATGTGCCACAAGAACACAAGGAGTCAGGAAGAGGGAAGGCATGGGCATTGTGACACAGAGGGTTAAGCCGCTGCATGGAACACTCGCAGCCCGTATCAGCGTACCTGCCGTTAACCCCCGTCTCCACTTTCAACCCAGCTAACTGCTAATGCGCCCGGGAGGTTACCGGTGGTGGCACAGACTTGGGTCCCTGGCACCCATGTGGGAGACCTGAATGGAGTTCCTGGCCCCTGGCTTTTGCTTGGCCTAGCCCTGGTTGTTGCAGGCACTTGGGGAGTAAGCCAGCAGATGGAAGACCTCTCTCTCCTGATCTCTCTCTCTCTCTCTCTCCCTTTCACATAAATAAATAAATAAATCTTTAAAAAAAAATCCTAGGGAAAACTAAGCATGGGATATATGAGAAACCTTTGGATTATCTTTGCAGCTTTCCTATAAATTCAAAATAATTCTTCAACTGTAAGAACACTATTATTATTCTCTAAGCAGAGAAATGCCGGGGTTGTCTTTGGTGTCTTCCTCTCCCAGGTCCTCTATGTCTAAGCTGTCATTAACTGCTGTTGGTTGAATGTTAAAATAGCCTTCATCCAGAAGTTTCTGTTTCTGTATAGGTGAAAAATGCTACAAGTAAAAAGATTCACAAGTTAGGAATAATATTTATAACTCATGAGATAAGCAAAGAACTAATTTCTTTAATTTGTATAAACACTAAAGAGAAGCAATAGGAAAATAAACAAAGGATCGCATGATGAATTGGATGACTGTGTCTTCCAGTGGTTTACATGTTCAAAGCCTGGTCCCCAGTGTGGCGATTTGAAAAGTGGAAGAAACTTTAAGAAGTAGAACCAAGATTGGTACTGTGGCATAGCAGGTAAAGCTGCCACCTGCAGTGCCGGTATTCCATATGGGCGCCGGTTCCAGTCCTGGCTGCTCCTCTTCCGATCCAGCTCTCTGCTATGGCCTGGGAAAGCAGTAGAAGATGGCCCAAGTCCTTGGGCCCCTGCACCCACGTGGGAGACCCAGAAGAAGCTCCTGGCTCCTGACTTCAGATCAGCATAGCTCCAGTCATTGCAGCCAATTGGGGAGTGAACCAGCAAATGGAAGACTTCTCTCTCTGCTCCTCCTCTCTCTGTATAACTCTGAATTTCAAATAAATAAACCTTTAAAAAAGAAGAAGAACCTAGGGACTGGCCCTGTGATGCAATGTGCTTATTCGAGTTCCAGCTGCTCCACTTCCAATCCAGCTCCCTGCTGGTGCACCTGGGAGGGCAGTAGAGGATGGCTAACCTCCTTGGGCCTCTGCCCTCACATGGGAGACCCAGAAAAAGATACCGGCTCCTAGCTTTGGGTTGGCTCAGCTCCGGCAGTTGCAGCCATTTGGATGGATGGAGGATCTCTGTCTCTACCTCTCTCTGTAGCTCTTCAAATAAATAAAATAAATCTTAAAAAAAAAAAAAAAGAAGTAGAACCTGGTTGTGGCTGGCACTGTGGCACTGCCTGCAATGCTGCCATCCCACATGGGCACCAATTCATGTCGCAGCTGCTCCGCTTCTGATCCATCTCCCTGCTAATGGCCTGGGGAAAGCAGTGGACCCCTGTACCCACGTGGGAGAACTCTGCTCTGTCTCCTCTGCGGGCATGAAGTTCTTGACTCCTGACTCCTGGCTTCAGACTGGCTCAGCCCAGGCCATTGCAGCTGTCTGAGGAGTGAACCAGTGGATAGAAGATCTATCTTTCTCCCTCTCTCTCTGTAACTCTTTCAAATAAATAAATTGAAAGGAAGGAGGAAGGAAGGAAGGAAGGAAGGAAGGAAGGAAGGAAGGAAGGAAGGAAGGAAGGAAGGAAGGAAGGAAACAGAGAGAGTGAAGTCAAGTGCAGAAGAGCTTGTATAATAAAATCTCATTTATGAAATTAAATATATAAACACACATACTTACAAGACCAGCTGCATACTTTGTGGCTCAGTGCAAAATGAAAATATTGAGGGGGGGCAGCGCTGTGGTGTAGCAGGTAAAACCACCACCTGCAGTGCCGGCATCCCATATGGGCGCTGGTTCAAGTCCTGGCTGCTCCACTTTTGATGAGCTCTCGTCTATGACCTGGGAAAGCAGGAGAGGATGGCCCAAGTCCTTGGGCCCCTGTACCCGCATGGGAGACTCGGAAGAAGCTACTGGCTCCTGGTTTTGGATCTGCACAGCTTCTGTCATTGCGGCCAATTGGGGAGTGAACCAGCAGATGGAAGACCTCTCTCTCTCTCTCTCTCTCTCTCACTTTCTCTCTCTCTCCCTCCCTCCCTCCCTCTCCTTCTCTCTCTGTGTAACTCTGACTTTCATATAAATAATAAAATATATCTTAAAAAAATGATGAGGGCCTCTTGCTCAAAAGTTGGGAATTTAAAGACAGGAATGACAGCAGAGTGTTAAAGCCAGCCTAGGGCCTGTCCGAGTCCAAGGGCGACTCCACACTCATATGCCCTCGGAGCTGGCCCTCTCCGGATGCAGAGCTGAGCCTCACTATAGGCACATTCCATATCTGCCAGTTCACCTACTCACTAACACCTGCTGCTGGCCCCCAACTTAATACTCCTGGTGCTTTCACAGTCACCCAAGGACACGCACATAGTAGCAAAAATATTTGAGTCGTGTACAAAGTGGACAAGTACATCAGCAGCTGAGATCTGACAAGGCAAGAGCCTGGCTGCTGTTTCAGCTCTCACACTGTAAACAAGCATGTTTCTCATGGCCTATCTAATGCTACATTTTTCATGCTTTTCAAGGAAGTGAAGTGTTTTTTTAATTAATTTATTTATTTGAAAGGCAGAGTCACAGAAAGGCAGAGGCAGAGAGAGAGAGGTCTTTTCATCCACTGGTTCATTCCCAAAATGGCTGCAATGGCTGGCTGGAGCTGGGTCGATCTGAAGCCAGGAGCCAGGAGATTCTTTTGGATCTCCCATGTGGGTGCGGGTGCCCAAGCACTTGGGCCATCCTCCACTGCTTTTCCAGGCTATAGCAGAGAGCTGGATCAGAAGCAGAGCAGCTGGGACTCGAACCGGCGCCCATATGGGATGCCAGCACTGCATGTGGCAGCTCTACCTGCTACGCCACAGCGCTGGGCTCATGAGGTGATTTCAGTGCTTAAAATGCCCCCAAGTGTAGTGCTGCAATGCTGCCAGGTATTCCTAAGACTGATGGGTCTCGCAGAGAAAACAGAAGTGTTCCGTCAACTTCACTCGGGCGTGAGTTACAGTGCTATTGACTGAGTTCAATGTTGGCGAATCAACAATGCAAGTCTTTAAACAGAAACATACATGAAACAGCTTGGGTATTGATCTGTTGAAAATATTGTAACCAGAGACTTGTAAGAACTTAACCCTGAATTTCCTGCAGGAGCAATGATTCGGTATTTGCTAATTTGGCATTTGTAACAACTTTGTAGAGCGTAATAACCAGGAATAAAGAGCCAACTGTTTGCATGTGTTTATATGTGTGTGCACACGAGTACTATTCATATATTTTCTTACTCTGAGTACAGTCTTATCTTTTAAAAAATGGATTTATTTATTTGAAAGACAGAGTGAAAGAGCGAGAGCAAGAGCAAGAGAGAGAGAGAGAAATCTTCCATCCTCTGATTCACTCTCCAAATGCCAACAACAACCAGGATCCAGGAACTGCAGCCAGGTCTCCCACACGGGTGGCAGGGATCCAAGCTCTCCAGCCATCATCTGCTGTATCCCAGGCACGTTAGCAGGGAGCTGGACCCAAGCATGGAGAAGTCAGAACTTGAACCAGGCGCTCAGACAAGGGATGCAATGGTTTAACCCACTGCAACACAGCACCAGCTCCTTATCTTACCTTTATTTATTTATTTATTTATTTATTTATTTATTTTGACAGGCAGAGTGGACAGTGAGAGAGAGAGAGAGACAGAGCGAAAGGTCTTCCTTTTGCCATTGGTTCACCCTCCAGTGGCCGCCGCGCCCGGCCGGCGTGCTGCAGCCGGCGCACCGTGCTGATCCGATGGCAGGAGCCAGGTGCTTCTCCTGGTCTCCCATGGGGTGCAGGACCCAAGCACTTGGGCCATCCTCCACTGCACTCCCTGGCCACAGCAGAGAGCTGGCCTGGAAGAGGGGCAACCGGGACAGAATCCGGCGCCCCGACCGGGACTAGAACCCGGTGTGCCGGCGCCACTAGGTGGAGGATTAGCCTAGTGAGCCACGGCGCCGGCCCTTACCTTTATTTTCTAAAGCATAAATGTAAAAGCACGTATTTCTCAAATTCCTCTCACCTTCTCCGTGCTCAGTGCGACATCAGATGAGGTCCTTGCTGCCTCAAGCTGGAATTACGGTAACTATCAGTGCTCCCGTCTTCTAATCTTTAGTCTTTCCAGAAAATTCTTGCTGGATGAATCTTCCTAAAACACCACTTTCGTATGTCATTTTCCCCAGAAAGGTCCCACCAGTCTCCATTGCCTATTCTGGCAAATTTAGCTTTCAGGATCTTTCGTAAACCTTACCGCTCCCTTACTCCTCCGTTCTGGCATCTCTTCCCACTCCCACCTCATCTGCCCTCCAACCACAGCAGTTTCTGCCTTCCTATCTTTGCCTGTTGATCTCGGAATCTGGGCCACACCTCTGTGGCGACCCAAAGCCTGCCCATTGGTTATTCTCATTACTTCAGTGAAATCCTTTTGAATTTCTTTTTTCTATAATGTCCCCATGTTTGAATTTCTACAGAGCTAAACCATACGGTTAGCATTTCATTTCTATATTTACGAATGTCTAATTAATCTGTGTATGTTTATTTAGAAAAACACTCAAGTACTTACTATGATTATTTTAAGTGCTATTTTAATTACTTTACAAATGTTACCTCACTTGATTTTCATAATAACCTTATGAGGTAAGTATTATTATCACCCCCATTTAAGTGAAAATATTGCAGTGCAGAGAAGGCAAGGGAATGCCAAAGCTGACAGAGTGAGGAACGGGACTCACATGCAGAAGCTCTGACTCTAGAATCATGCTCTGAACCAAATCCAATCCTGCCTACCAACTGCCCAAATGAGGCAATTCTATGGTAAGGCCCTTGGGGAGGGGACTGTATCCCCCATTTCTTTTCCAGAGAGCTTCAAGCCATGCTTAAGATCAGGGCTGGCAATTGGCTCAGCCACTGGTATGCCCATGTCCCAAATCAGAAAGCCTGGGTTCGATTCCGTGGACCCTGGAAGGCAGTGATGACGGCCCAAGTGATTAGGTTCCTGCTACCCACGTGGGAGAAAGCGATTGCATTCCAGTGCAGACATCTGCTGAGTAAACCTGCAGATGGGTGCTCTCCTTTCTCTGCCTCTTGAATAAAAAAACATTTTTTTAAAGGAAGTCTTATCAACTGCCTGGAGTCTTCGGGCCTCATTTTTATGGGAGGCCAACGCCTGGGGATGGGCGTGGGACTGGGGAGCTAGACAGAGATAAGCCTGCCTTCTCCTTGAACATCCACCCTTGTTTCTCCCCCAGACAGGCCACGCCAACCGCTTGGCGGACTTTAGTCCACCCCCCCTCCCCCTTCTCACTTCCCTCTCTCGCACCGGAGTGAATCCTTCTGCCACAAGGGGGCGAGACGGACCTCAGCTCCTCTATCAGGAAGACATCAGTTACAGAAGCGCAAAAGCGGGACTTGGTTCTGCTAGCTCGGCTCTGGCCCCTCTGCCCTGCAGCCTACCCACACTGTTCTTCCTGGCAGAAAGGCACAGCTTCAAGTCAGCTCTGGGTTTGGATATGGAACCTACTAATTACTTAATAAGTCATCTTAAACACCTCACTGAAACTTTCTCTCCCCTCCTCCAAATATTTATTTGAAAGGCAGAGTTAGAGGCAGAGGCAAAGGCAGAGATAGAGATAGAGGTGATAGAGATAGGGAGAGAGAGAAATCTTCCAACCACTGGTTTGCTCCTCAAATAGATGCAACGGCCAGAGCTGGGCCAATCCGAAGCCAGGAGACAGGAGCTTCTTCCAGGTCTCCCATGAGGGTACAAGGGCCCAAGCACTTGGGCCATCTGCTGTTATCCCAGGCCATAACAGAGAGCTGGATTGGAAATGGAGCAGCCGGGACTCCAACTGGTGCCCACATGGGATGCCAGCACTGCAAACAGAGGCTTTACTCTCTACGCCACAGCGCTGGCCCCATTGAAACTTTCTTTAAAAAGACTGGAGGCCAGCATTGTTGCCTGCGGATAAAAGCCATCTCGTGCAACTCTGACATCCTACATGGGCTCCAGTTAGAGTCCTGCCTTCTCTACTTCCAGTCCAGCTCCCTGCTAATGCATCTGGGAAAGCAACGAAGATGGCCCAGGTCCTTGGACCTTTGCACCCATGTGTGAGACCTGGAAGAAGCTACTGGCTCTTGGCTTCTGTCTGACCAGCCCAGTCCCATATTTTATGGCTATTTGGGGAGTGGACCAGTGATTGGAAGATCTCCCCCACCCATGTAACTCTACTTTTCAAGAAAATAAAATAAATGTTTTAATTTTTTTTATTTATTATTGTCATCTACTTGAAAGGCAGAGTGACTGAAAGCAGGAGCCTGAAACTCAGTCTCCCGCATGAGTGGCAGGGAACCAAGCACCTGCGTCATCATCTGCTGCATCCCAGGATGCATCTGCAGAAGCTGAATCAAAAGCTGAGCATCTGGGCCAGCGCTGTGGCACAGTGGGTTAAGTCACTGCTTGTGACACTGGCATCCAGCATTGGAGCACTGGTTCAAGGCCTGGCTGCTCCACTTCTTATCCAGCTCCCTGCTAATGCACCTGTGAAAGCAGTGGAAGATGGCCCAACTACCTGGGCCCCTCTACCCATATGAGAAATCCAGATGGAGTTCCACGCTCCTGGCTTCAGTCTGGCCCCGCCTTGGGGAGTGACCCAGTAGATGGAAGATCTCTCTCTCTCTCTCTCTCTCTCTCTCTCTCTCTGTTACTCTGCCTTTCAAGTAAATAAATCTTTATAAAAAAGAAGCAGAGGCTGAGCAGCAGCTGGGTCTTGAACCAGCCTTTCCAGGTGGGATATGAGCATCCTGTGCAGCAGCCTGACCCGCTATGCCACAACACCAGCCCCAGGTCGCTGAAGCTCTCTGACTATAATGATACCTTTGCTAATACAGCAATGGCACCTGTTCTCAGTGCCTTTACACATATGAACTTCTCCAGTCTTCACAGCTCTAGGAGGAGGTGCTACCATTGTCTTCATGTTATAGATGAGGAAATTGGGCACAGGGACTTAAAGCAACTTACTAATGACACAGAGTGGCAAGGAGCAATCTGGCCAACTTGTGTAGCCTTAGCATGAAGGTGAAAAAAAGGTAATATGTACAAAGTACCCGACATTGGCAGGCCCTCCGTGACTATCCCCCCATGAATTAGTTAGGATTTGGTTTGGCTGCAGAAAACAGAAAATCTAAATAAGAGTGGTTTAAAGGATCTCAAGGTTTACTTGTCTCTTCTGTGCAAGAAGTTCAAAATGAGCAGCCCCAGGCTGGGTGGGTGGCCTCCCCTCACAAGGGGCTCGGGGTTCTTCGAGCTCTCTGCTCTGCCATCCCTGTCTTGTGCTTTCCATCCTTAGGGCAGCCTCTGGCAGCTGGATTTGTATCTCCAGGCACTGCCTCCATAATGTGGGCAGCACAGCGGGAACAGGGGTGTAGCTAGCCTGCCTTAAAGAGCTTCCTGTGAAGCCTACCCAAATGCTGCCCCCTGCACCTCACTCTTAGTCTGCATGGAGCCCGGTCAGCTGGTCCCATTGCCAGCTTCAGTAACATAAGGAAGTGCACCCAGCTGGCTGTTAGCAAGGAAATACAAAAGACTGGATTTTTAAAAACAGATTTATTTTATTTATATGAAAGGCAAAGAGAGAGGGAGGAGGGAGAGCATAAGAGAGAAAGAGAGAGAAGGGGAGAGAGAGAGAGAGAGAGAGAGAGAGAGAGAGAGAGAGAGAAATCTTCCACCAATCAGCTGAATAACTGCCCAAATATCCACAACAGGCAGGAATTGGGCCAAGCCAAAGCCAGAGCCGAGAGCTCCATCTGGGACTCCCACATGGATCTTCTTGTGTTGTCTTCCCAGGTGCAGTAGCAGCAAGCCAGACCAGAAGCAGAGCAGCCAGGACTCCAACCAGCGCTCTGATATGAGATGGAGGCGTTGTTGCAAGCAGTACATAAATCCACTGCCCCAAAACTCCCACCCCAAAGGATTGGCTATTGAGTAGCAACTAGCAGACTCCTCTCTCTGGGCGTGGACCTGTCACAGCCCATCCTTAACAGATACATTTCCTTCTTCTCATTGACAGTCCTTCTGACATCTAGCGTTCGTTTCTCCCACTGTCACCTCACATACTTGTCTAATCTTCCTCAAACTCTGATTCTTAGACAGGGGATGGCAAGAAAAAGAATCTCTACTCTCTTGATGGTCCCAGGGTTGAAACCATTCATTCATTTGTTTGACAGCTATTCACCGAGTACCAACTCTTGGCCAGAAACTGCAGGCAGCACTTGAGATACACGGATGAGAAACGTGTTCTCAGGCCTCAGAACTTAGCTTATTGCCTCAGGAGGGGAGAGCATGTTCTTTACCAGGAAATTATGGCCTTCATGGACAAGGTGCTTCACCAAGCAAAAAGGAATCCAGGCATTTTCACAGGTGAAGCAACATGACACAGAGGGCTGGCGGACAGCAAGGACACACAAGAGCAAAGCAAAACGCTGTAACCATGCATGGAGTGCTCCGGGAATGACCAGGAAGTCTGAAAAACTGGGGCACAGAACACCCAGGGCACAGTGGGGAGACGGGGCCCAGGAAGGAGGAAGGGACTGGATTGCCAATGGCTTTCCAGGCGTTGATGATAGAAGTTTAACTCATGCCTGTGAGCAACAGGGAACTATTGAAGAGTAACACGGTGAGTGCCACATGTTAGGTGGGGAGCAGGGGGTGTGGAATTAGGTTAGCGGTGAGAGACTATTCTGATAGTTTAAGTATGAAGCTATGGATTAAGGCACAGTGGGGAGAGTAAAAAGAAAAGCCAGGATGTGGGAGAACTGAGGACAGTGAACACAGATGCTGTTGCTTCTTCTGACCTTGGCTGCTAAGTCCTTCTGGACTGTAACTAATACCAGTGACTGGTGACCATCTCCAGGCTGATTAGAAATCGATGGATACACCTCCTATAGCACAGTCTGCTTCCGGGAACTCAGCCCTTTCTCCTCCATTTCACACTCAAGGCCACGCCTCTGAGTGTGCAAGCCAACCATGCCTCCCAGTGCTCAGCGACATCTGTGTCCTCCCCTTTCCCTTTTCACCCAGCTAGACTGCATTTCCACCTCCTCATATGGTTAGCTGTGATCCTAAGAATGAGTTCCAGAGCCAGCACTGTGGCGCAGTGGGTTAAGCTGCTCCTCACAATGCCAGCATCCTGCATGTGTGCTGGTTCATTCGGGTCCTGGTTGCCCCACTTCCAATCCAGCTCCCTGCTAATGTGCCTGCAAAGGCAGTAGATCATGGCCCAAGTTGGGCCCCTGCCACTCATGTGGGAGACCTGGATGGGATTCCTGGCTCCTGGCTTCCACCTCTCCCAGCCCCAGCCCCAGCTGTTGAGGCCATTTGGGGAGGAACCAGCAGATGGAAGAGCTCTTTCTCCCTCTCTCTCTCTCTCTCTAACTCTGTCTTTCAAATAAATAAACAAAATCTGAAAAAACAAAATTTTTAAATAGTCACAAAATAATTGACTTAAGTAGTATATGATTCTATCAATTTGACAAGTATTTAAAAGAAAGTTTGACAAAACACTTTATTTGCAGAAGAAGGGATATACTCAGGCATTTCTTCCTTCCTTTCTTTCTAACTTTAGCTCCCACAGATAAGGGAGAACATGCAGTATTTGTCTTTCTGTGTCTGGCTTACTTCACTCAACATAATGTCCTCTGGTGCCAACCACTGTGCTGCACAAGACAGAATTTCATTCTTCTTCAGAGCTGAAGAATACTTCATTGTGTGTGTGTGTATATGTAAATATTTCTTAATCCAGTCATCCGATGATGGACACCTTGGTTGATTTGTATTCTGACTGTTGTGAACAGTGCTGCTATAAACACGGTGGATCAGGTATGAATAAAATTATTTTAAATAAAAATTTAAATACTGTTTTAGGTAGAAAAAAACATTAAAATTATACTTTAGTGAAAAGTATATTTTGGCCGGCGCCGCGGCTCAGTAGGCTAATCCTCTGCCTTGTGGCGCCAGCACACCGGGTTCTAGTCCGGGTCGGGGCGCCGGATTCTGTCCCGGTTGCCCCTCTTCCAGGCCAGCTCTCTGCTGTGGCCAGGGAGTGCAGTGGAGGATGGCCCAAGTGCTTGGGCCCTGCACCCCATGGGAGACCAGGAGAAGCACCTGGCTCCTGCCATCGGATCAGCGCGGTGCGCCGGCCGCAGCGTGCCGGCCGCAGCAGCCATTGGAGGGTGAACCAATGGCAAGGGAAGACCTTTCTCTCTGTCTCTCTCTCTCACTGTCCACTCTGCCTGTCAAAAAAAAAAGTATATTTTGAGATTTAACTGATTTTTTGTATTACTTTAGCAAAACATAACCTGTGGGGCTGGCACTGTGGTACAGCAGGTTAAGCTGCTCCTTGCTGTCTGGGAGGTAGAAGAGTGTTGGTAACTGGCAAAGCTATGCCTGTTGGAGCCATAGACAGAGAGGTGAGTGCACAGAGGGTAACCCATCCATTTTCTCAGAACCAAAAAGGAATGGTCCCTACGCCGCCATGGCTGTTCTTTCAAGAGAACTAGTCCACCAACGAAAGCATGTAAAGGTAAGGAAATGGCCAGCTTTCAACACCCGGAAGGTTTGCTTAATTAGGTATTTCAGTTGTTTATTGACGTCCACAGACACTGAATACTTGAGCTGCCTCGCTGCTGTTCTGCCAGGAGGTAGCCACCAGGTGCAGCTGTGGCAAGAACCTGGGTTCTTCTGACTCGTTGCAAATCCTTAACTCAGCCTCTGTGAGCAACCGCACCATTTTCTCCTCTACAAAATGTGGAAGGGATTGCCTTCCTCCCGGAGGAGAAGACAGTGCGTAATCTCCAATAGACGCTCTCAAGTCAACAAGAAAGTTAACTAAAGACCATGCTGAAGCAAAAAATCATCTGCATTTTGTCCTGACAAAAAGTCAAGTTGTTCTGATTTTTAAATGAAAAACTTATGAAACTCATAAGAAAATAATTATAACACAACTCTTAAAACATGCTTAAATTCAATATTATAATATTGAAGCAGGGACCAGAGCTGTGGCGTAGCAAGTAAAACTGCTGCCTACTGTGCCGACCAACATCCCATATGGGCACAAATTCAAGCCCCAGCTGCTCCACTGCTGCTCCAGCTCCCTGCTAATGCACCTGAGAAAGCAGCGGAGGACACCCCAGGTACATGGGCCTCTGCACCCGTGTGGAAAAACTGGAAAAAGCTCCTGGATCCTGGCTTTGGCCTGGCCCCTGCAGTTATTTGGGGAGTGTTGGGGAGTGAACCAGTGTATGGAAGATCTCTCTCTCTCTCTCTCTCTCTCTTTCTCTCTCTCTCTCTCTCTCTGCGTCTTTCTCTTTGTGACTCTGCCTTTGAAATAAATAAATAAATCTTAAAACTGGAGCAAAAGAAGAAAATTTGAAGGAAGAAAAGAAAACGCGGGAGAATGGAAGGCAAGAAACAAAAGGAAAATTCAGGTAACAAAAGACTGATAGGTGATAAGAGGAAAGCAGCAGTGGAGGTGGTGCAGGATAATGACAACCTCAGTTTCTGCTTCATGCCAAAGAATTTCCATGTGATCAGACACAGTGAGCAAACCTATTGAAAGCAGGACTGTCATGGGGCAGGTGCTGTGATGTAGCGGGTAAAACTGCCATCTGCAATGCAGGCATCCCATAGAGGTCCCGGCTGCTCCATTTCTGATCCAGCTCTCTGCTATAGCCTGGGAAAGCAGTAGAAGATGGCCCTAGTCCTTGGGCCCTGCACCCATGTGGGAGACCTGGAAGAAGCTCCTGGCTCCTGGCTTTGGGTGGATGCAGCTCCAGCCATTGCAGCCATCTAGGGAGTAAACAAGCAGATAATGGAAGACCTCTCTCTCTCTCTCTCTCTCTCTAACTCCACCTTTCAAATAAAAAACCTTAAAAAAGAAAAAGAAAGAAAGCAGGAGTGTCAGTCAGGAGAGGGACTCCAAGAAAGGAGTTACCAGCGAAGTCTCCAAGAGCTGGCTCTTTTATACACAAAGTGGCTTTCTCTGATTGGCCTCTTTCTGAGAAGTGAGTTCGGATTGAACCAATGGGAGGGGTGCAGAATAACAGCCAATCAGGAGGCCAGAATAACAACTAATCAGGGAACTGACATTGGAGTAGCTGTTTGCACAGAAGTGTACAGAGTGCCCAATCAGGTCCTCTGGGCAATTTCAACAAACATCTGAAGATTATATTGTATATTACATTGTATATGTCCTCCCCTGACCCCTGGTCTCTTGTCTCTCCATCCTTCAGGATTCCTGGAGAGTTGCATCATGTGCTTTTTTTCTTCCCTATGTTTTTCTTTCCTTTCTAGGGGCCCCTGCACCCCCTATTGGAGGCAGACTGGAAAAAAAAGCTGAAGAGGGAAAAAGAGGCATAAAGAAGTGAGCAAAAGGAAGAAGTGGAGAGAACTAAACCTGGTGAACAGAACTCTGAGGCCAAGTGCTGCATGCACATCACCTCACATTTGTTCAATGGGCATTCATCATATATTTAAGGTTTTAATTGGCAGAGACATGGTCTCATGTGCATTTTAAAGTGTATGCTTTTTAAATTGTGTATTTATTAGTTGAAAGGCGGAGGGGAGAGGGAGAGAGAAAGAGAAAGAGACAGACAGAGGGAAAGAGAGCTCCTATCCAGTTTCACTCACCAAATGCTTGAAATGGCCCAAGGTAGGATGGAAGCTGGGAGCCAGGAACTCATCCCAGGTTTCTCACACGGGTGGTAGGGACCCAATCCTTGAGCCATCACTGCTGTCTCCCAGGGTTGGCATTAGCAGGAAGTGCAATCAAGAGCCATAGCCGGGCATGGACATTAGGCGCTCTGATAAAGGATGTATAACTTGTAATCCCTAGGCTAAATGCCACCCCAATTTGAATTTTTTAAAAAGATTTCTTTATTTGAAAGTTGGAGTTATACAGAGAGAGAAGGAGAGGCAGAGAGAGAGAGAGAGAGACAGACAGACAGACAGAGAGAGGTCTTCCATCTGCTGGTTCACTCCCCAACTGGCCGCAATGGCCGGAGCTGCACCGATCCAAAGCCAGGATCCAGGAGCTTCTTCCCGGTCTCCCACAGGGGTTCAGGGGCCCAAGGAATTGGGTCATCTTCCACTGCTTTCCCAGGCCATAGCAGAGAGCTGGATCGGAAGTGGAGCAGCCAGGGCTCAAACCAGCTCCCACATGGGATGCCGGCACTGGAGGCAGCGGCTTTACCTACTATGTTACAGTGCCAGAACTCCAATTTGAATTTTTAAAAGATCACTCCAGGATCCAGTGCTGTGGTGTAGTGGGTAAAGCCGTCGCCTGCAGTGCTGGTGTCTCACATGGGTGCTAGTTCAAGTCCCAGCTGCTCCTCTTCCAATCCAACTCTCTGCTATGGCCTGGGAGGGCAGTAGAAGGTGGCCCAAATCCTTGGGCCCCTGCCTCCATATGGGACACCTGGAAGAAGCTCCTGGCTCCTGGCTTCAGATCAGCACAGCTCTGGCTGTAGCGGCCATTTGGGGAGTGAACCAGTGGACAGAAGATCTCTCTCTCTCTCTCTCTCTCTAACTCTGCCTTTCAAACAAATAAAGAATCTTACAAAAAAAAAAAAAAATCACTCCAGGGCCGGCGCTGTGGCATAGCAGGTAAAGACGCTGCCTGTAGCACTGGAATCCCATGGTTCAAGTCCTGGCTGCTCCACTTCTGATCCAACTCTTTGCTAAAGCAGAAGAAGATGGCCCAAATACTTGGGCCCTTGCACCCATGTGGGAGACCCAGAAGGAGCTCCTAACTCCTGGCTTCAGCCTGGCCTAGCCCAGACATTGTGGTCATTTGGGGAGTGAGCCAGCGGAGGAAGATCTCACCTTCTCTCTCTATCTCTCTTTCTTCTTCTCGCTTTTTCTCTACCTTTCAAATAAATAAATAAATCTTTAAAACAAAACAAACAAACCAACAAAAAGGAGTGGCAGGAAGGATGCAAAGAAACAATGAGAACGATGGGGCCTTTAGCAGGAAGAACTAAAGGAACCAAGCCCCCTTTATATTCACTCGTTGTACCTTACATCTCTCCTGTCACAGTCTTTATTACACTGAGTTGGAATTACCTGTTGAGCGGCCAGCATTGTGGCACAGCAGGCTAAGGGGCCACCTGCTACGCCGGCTTCCCATCTCAGAGAGCCAGTTCAAGTCCTGGTTCCTCTGCTTCGGATCCAGCTCCCTGTCAATGTGCCTGGGAAAGCATCAGGAGACAACGTGGGGCCAAGATAAGAGTTCCTGGCTCCTGGCTCTGGCCTGGCCCACTTCTGGCCATTGCAGTCATTTGGGAGTGAACCAGCAAATGGAATATCTCTGTCTCTCCCTGTCTCTGTGCCACTCTGCCTTTCAAAAAAACACACATAAATAAATCTTAAAAGAAAAACAAACAAAATGAGCTGTTGACCTGTCTGTATTTCTCTCTGCACCTGGACTGTCCAGTTTGGTAGCCACTAGTCACAAGTAGCTTTTGAGTACCTGAAACGTGCCAATATAATGTGAGATGTACTGTAGATGAGCTAAAAAAATTTAATTCAAAGGAAGGAATATGGAGCTGGCACTGTGGCATAGTGGCCAAAGCGGCCACCTGCAGTGCCGGCATCCATATGGGCTGAGTCCCGGCCACTCCACTTCCAATCCAACTCTCTGCTGTGGCCTGGGAAAGAAGTAGAAGATGGCCCAGGTCCTTGGGTCCCTGCACCTGCATGGGAGACCAGCAGGAAGCTCTTCAATTCTGGCTTCAGATTGCGACAGCTCCAGCCATGGCGGCCATCTGGGGAACGAACCAGCGGATGGAAGACCTTTCTTCTCTCTGCCTCTGCCTCTCTGTAACTCTGCCTTTCAAATAAATAAATAAATCTTAAAAAGAAAGGAATTTAAAATAATTTGTTAATAATTGCTATAGTAATTACATGCTAAATAATATTTTACACATATTTGATGAAGTAAAACTTATTTATTAAAATTCATTACCAAAAAATCTTTAATGTGGCTACTAGAAAACCTTAAGTTAACTTTGTGGCTTTCATTACACTTCTATTGAATAGCATTTTTTTAAATATTTATTTTTATTTATTTGAAAGTCAGAGTTACACAGAGAGAGGAGAGACAGAGAGAGAGGTCCTCCATCCACTGGTTCACTCCCCAGATGGCCACAACGGCCCGAGCTGCACCGATCTGAAGCCAGGAGCCAAGAGCTTCTTCTGGGTCTCCCATCTGGGTGCAGGGACCCAAGGACTTGGGCCATCTTCTACTACCTTCCCAGGCCACAGCAGAGAGCTGGACTGGAAGTGGAGCAGCCGGGACTTGAACCTGCACCCACATGGGATGCCAGCACTGCAGGCAGCAGCCCCACCCACTATACCACAGTGTGTGGGCCCCTTGAATAGCATTTTTATAGATCATAAAAACTAAGATATCTCCAGGATCAAACACTCAGTAAATATGCATTGAATGAATGATGAACTATAATCAATGAGGGCACATCCAGTAACTCCCTATAGGCATGTATTAATGATAATGGCTGTCAGCTTCCATGCTGGCGTTTTTGAGAAAAATCACATACTTTCTGAACCAGCTAGACCTAAACATTGCCCAGCATTTGGCCAAAGTGTTTAGAACATGTGTGTCATTCATCTACTTGTCTCTGCAATTACACAGACAATTGTTCCGTGTGGGTGCAGCTCACTTTCATCTCCGCTAATCACTCTGGAAATTGAGTGGCACAGATAGGGCTCCATAATTGAGAACTACCTCAAGGTGAGCCTTCCAAAGCACCTGCTGCAACATGAAAGGATGCCTACACATCAAAACCTGTGAAGTTCCCGCGAAGTCGTGACTTCATCTCCACCACACAGTGCAGCACCTTGTCAAAGTCTTTGCGTCTCCCAAGCTCAGGGTGCCTGAGTAAAAGGAAATGAATCCTGTGCCCAGGGGGCTTGTCTGAACACCTGTTTGTCTTTGAACACATCAGCACTGCAGCTCAATACATGTTGTGCTTAGCTGCCCTGCCACTCTGTAAGACAGTACAACTTTTGTTTTTGTTTTGTTTCTTCTTCTTCTTCTTTATTTTATTTTATTTTTTTTGTCAGGCAGAGTTAGACAATGAGAGAGAGAGAGAGAAAGAGAGAGAGAGAAAGGTCTTCCTTCAGTTGGTTCACCCCTCAATGGCTGCTGCGGCCGGCGCTGCGCTGATCTGAAGCCAGGAGCCAGGTGCTTCCTCCTGGTCTCCCATGGGGTGCAGGGCCCAAGTACCTGGGCCATCCTCCACTGCCTTCCCGGGCCACAGCAGAGAGCTGGCCTGGAAGAGGAGCAACCAGGACAGAATCCGGCACCCCGACCGGGACTAGAACCCAGTGTGCTGGCACCGCAGGCTGAGGATTAGCCTAGTGAGCCACGGTGCCAGCCTGTTTCTTCTTTTTTAAAAATAGAGAAAGAGAGGGGAAGAGGCAGACAGCTTTCTCCCCAAATGCCCACAATAGCTGGGTTTGACCAGGCTGAAGCCAGGAGTCTGGAACTCATTCCAGGTCTCCCACATGAGTAGCAGGGAGCCAACCACCTGAGCCACCACCTGCTGCCTCCCAGGGTCTGCATTAGCAGAAAGCTGGAATGATGAGCGGAGCTGGGGCTCCAACCAAATACTCAAATATGGGACGGGGCATCTTAACTGCTAAGCCGAACACTTGCCCCAGGAAGCACAACCTTGTATGCCAGCAGGGGTCTGGCCAGCTGTACCTCTCAGAACTGTTTACATGAGCTCACTGAAGTCTTCAAGGAAATCTCTCCATAAACCCCTTCAACGAGTTTCCACTCTCCAACAGCATGAAGATAAGCTAGATCTCCATGTTCTGCTTCAAGCTTTGCCAAACGCTAAAAACCGAGTATGGTAGAGGGCAGAAGCAGAAAGAAAATCCAGTCAATCCCTCCACAAGGTCGTGTGGCTTTGCAGAGCTCCTCCACCCCCTTTGGCTGTGAATGAATTGAGTAATGCACAGGAATCTCTTATTCCCTCGTCTGTGTCAGGTGAGCTTCAGTTTTCCATGTTTAGACAAACTTCTCAAGTTCCATACTGGTAAGAATTTAATGGCCGGCACCGCGGCTCACTAGGCTAATCCTCCGCCTTGCGGCGCCGGCACACCGGGTTCTAGTCCCTGTTGGGGTGCCGGATTCTGTCCCGGTTGCTCCTCTTCCAGTCCAGCTCTCTGCTGTGGCCAGGGAGTGCAGTGGAGGATGGCCCAGGTGCTTGGGCCCTGCACCCCATGGGAGACCAGGATAAGTACCTGGCTCCTGCCATCAGATCAGCGCAGTGCGGCGGCCACAGTGGCCATTGAGGGGGCGGTGAACCAACGGAAAAGGAAGACCTTTCTCTCTGTCTCTCTCTCACTGTCCACTCTGCCTTTTAAATAAATAAATAAAAGAATTTAAGCCATACCAGCTAATTAAGCAGACTTTTCTCCTGAAGAAAACTTTTTTAGAATTTTCTTGTTTTTATTTCAGAGAGAGAATTTCTAGCTGCTGCCTCCAGTGATAAGGATTGGGCTGGGGCCAATACCAGGAGCTGGGAATTCAATCCAGGTGTCCCATGTAGGTGGCAGGAAACCAATTACCGGAGCCATCACCACTGCCTCTCAGTGCCTGCACTGACAAGAAGATGGACTTAGGAGCCAGGAATGGAACCCAGGTACGCTAATACAGGATGTGGGAACCTTAATTGCTGGGCTGAACACCCACTCCTTCCCCAAAATTTCAAGTGTTCCATATTCCAAGGCCAAGAGAGCCTGTGTCTGGGGAAAGGGCTGCGGGGTGTGACTCCACACGGGGCTTCCTTGTGCCAGGGCAGCCTATCCTGGTGCTTCCTCGGCATGCACAGTGTGGGCCGTGGCCCCTGCGGTCAGTCAGCACTTACTGAGTGTATGCCATGTGCAAAGCACTTGGGAAGGTATCACGATAACTAATACTAATAGCAATCATTGACTGAATCTCCGATCCTAGACCAGGCAGAGATTAACTGCATTTCACTGAAGAATAAAACAGAATCCCAGCCGGCACTGCGGCTCACTAGGCTAATCCTCTGCCTTGCTGTGCCCGGCACACAGGGTTCTAGTCCCGGTCAGGGCGCCGATTCTGTCCTGGTTGCCCCTCTTCCAGGCCAGCTCTCTGCTGTGGCCAGGGAGTGCAGTGGAGGATGGCCCAAGTGCTTGGGCCCTGCACCCCATGGGAGACCAGGAGAAGTACCTGGCTCTTATCGAATCAGCGCGGTGCGCCGTCCACAGCGCGCCGGCTGCAGCGGCCATTGGAGGGTGAACCAACGGCAAAATTGGAGGGTGAACCAACGGCAAAGGAAGACCTTTCTCTCTGTCTCTCTCTCACTGTCCACTCTGCCTGTCAAAAAAAAAATTTTTTAATTAAAAAAACAAAACAGAATCCCTACATTTAGGGAGTTTCTATTTTACAAAGATTCCTGGTATATACATGGTATAGATTATGTCTATGGAGTCCCACACGCTGTTTCTAATGAAAATAATAAGTATGTCAGATCGCTGGTTCTGCCGTACCCAGCAGCACCCTGAACTAAGCACTCTCCACATACTTCATGACAGCGCCAACTGCCGGATATGGAGGGCTCTTCTACCTGCACCAAGAATGGCAAGGCGGAAACAAAACAAAACAACCCTTAAAATGCATATAGTAAAGCAAAATTTCCTAAATTGGAATAAGTAGAAACAAGGTAAATTATTTATCACTGACTTCTTTAAAAAAATAACTGAAGGCCGGCTTTGTGTCACAGCAGGTTATGCCGCAAATTGGAAGCGTTGATTCGAGTCCCAGCTGCTCAGATTCCCATCCAGCTCCCTGTTAATGCTCTTGGGAAACCAGGGAAAATGGCTCAAGTGCTTGGGCCCCTGCCACCCACATGGGAGACACAGATGGAGTTCCAGCCTCCTGGCTTCAGCCCAGCCCAGTCCTGACAGCTTGTAGCCATTTGGGGAGTGAACCACCAGATGGAAGATCGTGTTCTGTCTCTCCCTCTCTCCGTGTCACTTTCAAAAACATGGTTTTTGTTGTTTGTTTTTTAAATCTGACTGGGAGTAAACTTCCCCACCTGAAACAGGGACATGCTTTTGAATGAACTGACACAAACACTGCCAGCCGCCAGCACCTATGGAAGTGCTCACCACTGACCAGGGCGCAGTGCGGGGGTCGCGCTTGCTGCCCTCTGGCAAAAATCACACCAAAGTCTCATTCTACTGCCAAGTGAGGGCATAAGGCAGAGCCTGGGAGCCTGATCGCGGTGGGTGATCAAAACGTGCACCTAAACTAATTTGCCTCAGAAAAAAGGAAGTAGAAAAAGCATTATATAGCATTTTTATTTTTTCCTCAGCTGGCTTCATTTCTGCACGCCCACTAAGGCCCCCTGGGACGCAGTCTGAGACCAAGAGACCATGATGACAGAAATCATCAATAAGAAAAGACGGTTCTCGAAAACCCAATGGCACTTGAGTGTTCAGGAGACCCGCGCCTTCCCGAGGCGGGCGCTGCCCTTTCCCGGACTTCGGGGCTTTCTCCTCGCGGCTCCTCCCGGCCGCTCCCGCCGCCCGCCGCCCGCCGCACGCGCCGCCCTCCCGCGCTGCCCACCCACCCGCACGTCAGACGCCCTGGTTCCCCTGAAAAGTTTCTAGACGGGAGGGACTATTTTCTTCTACTGTAACCTTCCACCACGCTGGAGGGAAAAGTTAGCCGAGGCAGGAGAAGGGCTGGGGCGGTGCGGGGAGTCCGCGGGAGCCAGCCCCTGTTCCCGCAACGCGGGGAGCTCTGCTGTGAAAGTGGGTCGTTGGAGCCCCCAAGCTACAGTCTTATTTCTCGGGTTAATCGTTCAAGGTGCATGTTGATGCTAAATATTTAAGATTTTTTTTTTTAATTACACAGCCCAGCGCGATCAGGCTAGTCGAATGGTTCTTCCCTCCAGACTCGGCGGGGCTTTTTGTGGATTCTCCTGTGGTCGATCCCTCCTACCCCGGCTCTTCAAGCCCTCGGGTCCATCTTTAGGACTAGTGGAGAATTTCGTCTGAAATCCTGGGAAGTCAAACCCAGAAGCTGCTCCTGTGCAGGCAGTCTGCTGAATTCTGTACTATTCTGGATGGAAAAGGAACCCTGCGGACATGGCTGATGGCTGGGGAAACCCACCAGATTTGCAGTTTCCAAACTGCAGGCAGCCAAATCCATTTGACAAGGGAGAGTGGGAAGAACGGAGTGGGGAGGGAGGGAGGAGCTGGAATCAAAGAGACAGGGTGTTAGAGGGTGAGAATAAGCGTTCTCTCCCAAGCCCCTCGTGTGTGTTGGTGCTACTGAGTGGAGAGGGAGAATATATTTTTCCTGTGGGTTACTGTTGGAAAGTGCTTGAGAATCACCGTGTCAGTGGAATGTTTTTTTTTAAGGATGTTTATATTGAAAAGGTTTGCAAAATCATTTAACTTATTCTATGCTTAGACAGTAATTTCATTTCAAAAGTAGTACAGACCTTATCTCTCCTCGATATCATCTTCTTATCCCGACATTTGCCATGTGTGAATAACTTGTCTCCTTAAAGCGACCATCTCAGGAAAGAAAGCTATCACCTAGAGTGCGGGGGCAAATCTGCCAAGCTCCCCTTTTCCTCGTGGCTCCTCCTCTACCCTCTCCCCCTGGGCCACAGACAACCACTGTGGCCATCCAGGCCAGTCCCAGAGAAGCCTGGGTCGCTGGGATGTCATATACCCAAATGCCCTTGGGTGTCTATTTTATTGAATTTATTTTTAAATATTTAACTATTTTCCTTATTTATTTATTGAATTGATTCCTCAGGACAGGTGTGGCGCCGCAGTAGCCTATTGAGCTGCGGTGCCGGCCGTGGTGGCCCCGCTTCTGATCCACTTTCCTGCTAATGGGCCTGGGAGGCAGCAAAGGATGCCAGCCATGTGGGAGATCTGGACAGAGTTCCTGCCTAGCCATGGCTGTTGTGGGCATTTGGGGAGTGAACCAGGGGATGGAAGATCTTTCTTTCTCCCTGTCTTTCTGCCACTCTGCCTTTCAAATAAATAAATACCTCTTTAAAAAAAAAAGGACTAGTTTTTTTTAGTAAAAGGAGGTATTTATGTATTTATTTGAAAGGCAGAGTTACACAGAGAGAGAAGGAGAGGCAGAGAAGGGGGGAGGGGAGAAAGAGGTCTTCCATCTGCTGGTTCATTCCCCAATTGGCTGCAATGGCTGGAGCTGCGCTGATCCAAAGCCAGGAGCCAGGAGTTTCTTTCAGGCCTCCCACAGGAGTGCAGGGGCCCAACCATTTGGGCCATTTTCTATTGCTTTCCCAGACTATAGCAGAGCTGGATCGAAAGTGGAGCAGCTGGGACTTGAACCAGCACCCATGTGGGATGCCGGCACTGTGGGCAGCAACTTTACCTGATACGCCACAGTGCTGGCCCCAATAAATCTTTTTCTTTTTAATTGTGTCCTTGTGTATAGGTAATATCAAAGCTGAACTGCATGAGTTTGACTTTATCCCTTCTTAGTGATGGAACTCTCCACTGTGCTCACCAGGATGTCAGTTTGTGATTGAACTTTATACTCATTTTCCCCTCCCCTATTCCATACCCTCACTTCACTCCTGCTGCTTTTATTAGCTCAACATTTGGATCAGAAGGCCCATATGGGGCCAGTGTTGTGGCACAGTGAGCTAAGTGGCCAGCTGCAGTGTTGGCATCCCATATTTGAGTGCTGGTGTAAGTCCTGGCTATCCTGCCTGCAAACCAAATTTCTGCTAATGTGCCAGGTAAGTCAGCAGAAGATGGTCCAAATACTTGGGCCCCTGCCACCCACATAGGAACCCAGATGGAGTTCTAGGCTCCTGACTTCACCCTAGTTCAGACCTCACTGTTGTGGCCATTTGGGGAGTAAGCCAAAGGATAGCAGAGCTCTGTGTTTCTCTCTGTTGCTCTTGCTCTTTCAAATAAATACATCTTAAGCAAAAGAAGAGAGAGAGAGAGAGAGAGAGAGAGAGAGAGAGAGAAAGAGAGAGAGACATCTTAAGGTGAGAAATCCAGAAATTAGGGAAGGAATCAGAGAGGGAGTCTATCATCTATGAGCATGGTCAAACTTTATGTCCAACAAAATATTTACATTATGATATAGGGTATTGTAATAAAAGCTACCACGGGGCCAGCACTGTGGCATAGTGGGTAGAGCCGTTGCCTGCAGTGCCAGCATCCCATATAAGCGACGGTTCTAGTCCCGGCTGCTCCACTTCCGATCCAGCTCTCTGCTGTGGCCTGGGAAAGCAGTAGAAGATGGCCCACGTCCTTAGGCCCCTGCACCCACGTAGGAGACCTGGAAGAAGCTCCGGCCATTGTAGCCAATTGGGGAGTGAACCAGTGGATGGAAGACCACTTTTTCTCTGCCTCTCCTCTCTCTATGTAACTCTCACTTTCAAATACATAAATAAATCTTTTTTTAAAAAAAGCTACCATTTCTGGAGTAAGTGCTGTAAGCCATTTCTGACCTACACATTTTAAATGCTGTATCTCTAACATAACAACCCTACAAGGTAAGTAATGTCTAGCGCCATCTAGTTCACCACCCTATCTCCCATTATTAACTATAAAAGTGTCCTAGGAATTTCTTATTTTTTAATCCAACCTTTATATCAGTGTATTAACCAGTATAATTAGGCTGTGTTGCATTAACAAATTAATCCTAGAATCTCAGTGACTTAACACAAAAAAGGTTTTTTGTTGTTATTCTAGGAAAGTCCAATGTGTACTAGGCACTCACTAGTTCAGCTCTCCTCCGCATGGTGACTCAGGGGCCCCAGGCTGTTTTCATATTGTCATTCTACCATCTCACTGAGTGGGAAGGGAAGCAGAGCAACCTTTAAAAGCTCTGGGCTGGAGGCCAGCGCCGCGGCTCACTTGGCTAATCCCAGGTTCTAGTCCCGGTTGGGGCACCGGTTCTGTCCCGGTTGCTCCTCTTCCAGTCCAGCTCTCAGCTGTGGTCCAGGAAGGCAGTGGAGGATGGCCCAAGTGCTTGGGCTCTGCACCCCATGGGAGACCAGGAGGAAGCACCTGGCTCCTGGCTTCAAATCGGCACAGCGTGCTGGCCGTAGCAGCCATTTAGGGGGTGAACCAACGGAAGGAAGACCTTTCTCTCTGTTTCTCTCTCTCACTGTCTAACTCTGCCTGTAAAAAAAAAAAAAAAAAAAAACAAAAAAAAAAAAAAAAACTCTGGGCTGGAAATAACCCATCACTTGCATTCACAAGAACTCAACCTTGGGGCCCTGTTGTAGCCGCAAGGCAGGGGAATGGTGAGAACACACGAAAACTCAATGAGTCACAGCCAGAGGATCAGCCAATGAAGCGGAACCAGGCATCCCATGAGAGCCACTATAGCATTTTTTTTAAAGATTTTATTTGTTTACTTGAAGGAGTTACAGAGAGCCAGAGGCAGAGAGAGAGAGAGAGAGAGAGAGAGCCTTCCATCCATTGGTTCACTCCCCAGATGGCCGCAACGGCCAGAGCTGTGCCGATCCGGAGCCAGGAGCCAGGAGCCAGGAGCCAGGAGCCAGGAGCCAGGAGCCAGGAGCCTCCTCTGGGCCTACAGTGTCCATATGGATGGCAGCACTGCAGGCAGCGGCTTGACCGGCTACACCACAGCGCCGGCCCGCCCCTATTGTATTTTCTGAGTTGGAGAATCAGAGACAACCTCCTTAGGACCAACGAATCCAAGAACCTGGCTGAAGCAGCCACAGCATCTGTTCATCTTCCAGGTCCTGGAGGCTCTCAGACTTTCTCAGATATTCAAGAACATTTTGAGCAAAAATAAAGGAATAAGTAAAGTAGTAGCAGTAGTAGTAATAGAGTGAGAAGACTCTCTAGGTATGTGGGCACACACGTTCATATGAATTTTGAGAGGCGTAGCCTTTTTCTAGGAAGAATGGGAAAGAAGCATCTTCTTCAATGAGTCCAGGGCCTGAGGTTATTTCCCAGGTTATTTCTTAAAAGAACAGGCCCACAAACAGGCTCCAAGCCAGAAAGTGCTTGCGAAATTTTGTGTCTATGTGCAGATGTGCATTTTTCTGGGGGAAATACTCCATAGCTTTCATAGATTTTCAAGGAGTTCATAACACAGAAAAGGGCAAGATTCTCTTTTTCCAGACTAGAAATAAGATCTCTGCATAAGGGAAGCAGAAATCAGTGGCTGCCAGGAAGAGGATTTGTGGAAAGGAGGAAACTCACGTTCACACCCGATTCACTGTACTTACACACTCAGCTACATCTACATGCAAACCTAGAAATGGGAATTCTTTCCTGGCTGAATGAAGTCATTTTTCTCCTCTAATATGAATTTAAATTGGTGAATGTTAGCACTTTCACAGTTAAGCTTCTATTTATCACCTTTATGCTTCAGGCAACAGAAAAGGCATCACAAGTGGATCCTTGGCTGTCCTGACCCCTACTATGTACAGGCAAAAATAAGAGACGATCCAAAGAGATCTGACTGCTTTTCTATACCAAAAACCTTTTTAAAATTATTTATTTATTTATTTACTTGAAAGGCAGAGTGACAGAGAGGAAGAGACAGAGAGAACGCAAGCACTTCCAACTCCCCAAATGCATGCAACAGCCAGGGCTGGGCCAGGCTGAAGCCAGGAGCCAGAACCTCCATTAGGGTCTCCCACGTGGGTGGCAGGGACCCAAATATTTGGGCCATCTTCCTGTTTCCTAGGTGCATCAGCAGAAAGCTGGATCAGAACAGCAGGAACTTGAATCAGCGCTCTGACTACAAAAACCTTGACAACTTAAATTCTAAAGGATCTCATTCTCATCTATAAGACAGTTGTACTAATTCTCATATTCCTCTAAAGAATGAGCTGATGAATTACTGTCCACAGCTGTATTCTAGAAATTACCCATGACTATAAAAATGCAAAAACTTAGAAAAGAATGTGTCCATAGTGTGCAGTGGATTAAGCGTCTATTCTGACGCTGACATCCCATATGAGCATGGGTTCAAGTCTCAGCTGCTCCACTTCTGATCCAGCTCCTTGCTAATGTGCCTGGGAAAGCAGTGGAAGATGGACCAAGTGCTTGCACCCCTGCCAACCATGTGGGAGATCTGGATGGAGTTCCTGGCTCCTGGGTTTGGCTTGGCCCAGTCCCAGCCATTGTGGCTATTTGGGGAGTGAACCAGCAGATGGAAGATACTTGTCTCTTTGTTTCTCCCTCTCTCTCAGTAACTTTGCCTTTCAAATAAATAAAACAAATCTAAAAAAAAAAAGAATGGCCTAGAGAAAAGAAGGAGCTCTTATTCTGTAATCCATTAAAATGAACAAGTCAGATATCGAGTGTGTCTTTAAAAATAGTCCAACTCATTTTTCTATGAAGTTTTATGGAATCAATTTAATTACTAGATAATCATATCTGGTCAACTAAATAGCAACAGCCTATATGAAACAAGTATAGCTTTGCTTCTGGGTGTCTGTTAAATAATATTAATTTAATTCAAAATTAAAATAAATCACTATCTCCTATAAAGCAATGCAGCAACTCACAGCAAAGCCTTGATGACTGATGAAGGTGCTGCTAATGTATTTCTTACTAAATGTATTTTGAAAATGGAGACTTTTAATTGCTTCTTACTGAAACATGAACTTTGCTTCCTTCACAAACCCAGCCTGAAAACTTCCTCAGGCTTTTCCACACCTCCTGTGCCTCCAGGGAAGTCCCAGCTCTTTTAAATATGCAAGACCCCGCAGCAAACATCATCCCTAAATTAATCCAGCCATGACTTTGACGTTCACCGTTTTGATTCATCACTGGTCAAACCCAGATCTGCACTGGCCCTTTATGTCACCACAATATCCCTGTCAAGTCCAGCATTTATCCCAGCGTCCTCCGGTGCACATAAACGTATTGACTTCCCCTGACTCCCAGGCTCAGTGCTATCAGATGTCAATCTTTGCAGTCTGGGAGATGCATAGCTAGTAAAAATGTTTCCACTGTTTATCAGATTTCTCAAACTCTTTTTGAGCTTCCAGCCTCGACTGCCCTAAGTGTGTGTGTTGCAGAGGGTGGGATGCCTGCTTTTTAAAGAAACCTGACAGTGTCCCCTCCAAGCTGCTTTCTACCTGACTGACCTTATGAACTGGTTGGAAAGAAGTGACCGATTGGGTGTGTGCATTAGCACAATGACACCAAAGAGGGCACCCAGGACTCCCTGCTTGTGAAGATTTGTTGAAAGCATTTGTCTCTTTGTCCTGACACTCTCTAAGCTACAGGTGGTTCCAATTTCAACTCGTGGCAGAAGCCATAAGCCATGAAAGCAAATAAGTGTTTCCATAAGCTATAGAAGAGAAACACTCCCCTGCTACCTAACAAGGAAAAGCTCAGCTTGTGACTTCCTTTAATCATTGATTTTCTTTCATAGAAACCCATACAGAGATTGGTGGTGTGGCCAGGTAAGGCTGCAGCATGCGAGGTTGGCATCCCACATGGGCACCGGTTTGAGTCTCAGCTGCTCAACTTCCAGTCCAGCTCCCTGCTAATGCGCCTAGGAAAGTAGCAGAAAATGGTTCAAGTGCTTGGGCCCCTGCACCCACATAGGAGACCATGAAAAAGCTCTGGGCTCCAGGCTTTAGCCTGACCTAGCCCTGGTTGTTGCTGCCACTTGGGGAGTGAACCAGGGAATGGAAGATCTCGCTCTCTCTGTCTCTCCCTCCCTCTCTGTCTCTGTCTCTCTCTGTGACTGCCTTTCAAATAAATGCATCTTTTTAAAAAGAAGAAGAAACCCACATGGAAAGTATTCAACTTTCCTAAGGTGGCTACTGAAGAGAGGGTAGCTTTTTTTTTTTTTTTTTTTTTTTTTTTGAGAGGCAGAGTGGATAGTGAGAGAGAGACAGAGAGAAAGGTCTTCCTTTGCCATTGGTTCACCCTCCAATGGCTGCCACGGCTGGCGCTCTTCGGCCGGCGCACTACGCTGATCCGAAGGCAGGAGCCAGGTGCTTCTCCTGGTCTCCCATGGGGTGCAGGGCCCAAGCACTTGGCCATCCTCCACTGCACTCCCGGGCCACAGCAGAGAGCTGGCCTGGAAGAGGGGCAACCGGGACAGAATCCGGCGCCCTGACCGGGACTAGAACCCGGTGTGCCGGCGCCGCTAGGTGGAGGATTAGCCTATTGAGCCGTGGAGCCGGCGAGGGTAGCTTTTTTAAAATATATATTTATTTTATTTATTTGAAAGAGTTAGAGAGAGAGGTAAAGACAGAGAGAGAGGTCTTCCATCCACTGATTCACTCTCCAGATGGCTGCAATGGCTGGAGCTGCGCTGATCTGAAACCAAGAGCCTGGAGCTTCTTCCGGGTCTTCACGTGGGTACAGGGGCCCAAGGACCTGGGCCACCTTCTACTGCTTTCCCAGGCCATAACAGAGAGCTGATCCAGAGGAGGAGCAACTGAGACTAGAACCGGTGCCCATATGGGATGCTGGTGCTTCAAGCCATGGCTTTAACCCGCTGTGCCACAGCACTGGCCCCGAGAGGGTAGTTTTTAAGAGTATCACTAGGCGGGTCCAGCTTCTTCAATGTATGAAACTGGACAGGCTTTCAGACCACTCCCCAGTATGTTACAGAGGCCCGTGTGACTTGATTTCTAAGGATTTGATTCAGGTTACTCTACTGCTTCGGTTTCTCATCATTACCAAGACAGTTCAAAAGAGAGAGCTCAGCTATCAGCCGTATGACCACTCTGGAGACCTGTGTGCTAGCTGATGACGCTGTCCAAGTTAACATGGGCATTCCCTCCTGGAACAGAGACTACGGGTCTGGAAATACACCTTTCTGAAATGCTGCTCCAGTGTTGTAAGGTGGTGGAGTTTGCCTTAGAGGTTTTTAAAAACTCCCCTCTGGGGCCGGCGCTGTGGTGCAGCAGGTTAAAGCCCTGGCCTGAAGCGCTGGCATCCCATTTGGGCACCAGTTCTAGTCCCGGCTGCTCCTCTTCCGATCCAGCTCTCTGCTATGGCCTGGGAAAGCAGTGGAAGATGGCCTGAGTCCTTGGCCCCTGCACTCATGTGGGAGTCCTGGAAGAAGCTCCTGGCTCCTGGCTTCGGATCGGCACAGCTCTGGCCATTGCAGCCATCTGGGGAGTGAGTCAGTGGATGGAGGACCTCTCTCTCTGTCTCCACCTCTCTCTGTAACTCTTTCAAATAAATAAAAATAAATATTAAAAAAAACTCTCCTCTGAAGTTATAAAATCCCTTTGCCTATCATTTCTTCCAGTTATCAGTCATTCAGCTGTTCATCAATTTTCCCTGCAGAGGCGCACTCAGGATACTGCTCCCAAGCTGTCCGCTGATCTCTTCCCTCATCCCTTCTCTCGGTGTGCCTCCAGACCCTGAAAAACCCCCATTTTCCCCTTCAGCACAATATTCTTCTTTTATTTCTTTGTGGCAGGCATAGTACCATTGTTCACACACATTTTCTTCACCATTATGGGTCAAAACTGACTACCAGGGCACAAACTAAATGACTGAAAAATGGGTTCCCGAGGAGTAAAGAATGCTCGGCAGAATGAACTCAGCCCAAGCAGCAGCTGCACCAGCTTCACCACTGCACCGGGCCCTGCCACCGTCGTCTCACCCGGCTCTTCTCGCTCGGCCCCCGACTGCTCTCCAGTACAGGGCCCTGGCCCCTGCCGGTTATTCTCATGCTCGGCCAGAGCAAGCCGTCAGAAAGGGCAGGTCGTTTCCCTCCTTGCCTCAAAATCCTCCAGTGGCTTTGCTTTCACTACTGGTAAAACCTGAATTTGGCTGCACCTTTTTTTTTTTAACTTTTATTTAATGAATATAGATTTCCAAAGTACAGCTTATGGACTACATTGGCTCTCCCCCCCCACCCCCGATGACTTCCCTCCCACCCACAACCCTCCCCTTTCCCGCTCTCTCTCCCCTTCCATTCATATCAAGATTCATTTTCAATTTTCTGTATATACAGAAGATCAGTTTAGTATACATTAAGTAAAGATTTCAACAGTTTGCACCCACATAGAAAAACAAAGTGAAAAATACTGTTTGAGTACTCGTTATTGGCTGCACTTTCTTGAGGTCTTTGCCCACATGTCACCTTAAGGATGGAGACTTCTCCAACCACCCCACATAAAACCACAACTTCCCCACTCCCGTGCCACACCCCCTCTCCCCCCTCTGTAGCACCATCACCATATCCCAATTACATATTTGCTTATCTAACATATGGCAGACTGCATTTTCCAGGTTTGTCTCAACAAGATTTCCCATTCCACATGCTTTTCTTTGAGTGCAACATTTCCACTGCTCTCTTCGAACACCCTCCACCCTCCTTGAATAGGGAAGGGCCTGGAAGTGTGCTGGAAGTGATGCTACGTGACCTCTGAGGCTAGATCATTAAAAGACAAAACTCTGCCTGGCCTTCTAGGGACACTCCTGGAACTCAGCCACTGTGAAATGAGGAGGCCCAGGCTGCGAGAAGCCACTTGTTAATGTTCCACCCAAGGGGCCGGCGCTATGGCATAGCAGGTAAAGCTGTTGCCTGCAGTGCCGGCATCCCATGTGGGAGCTGGTTTGAGCCCTGGCTGCTCCACTTCTGATCCAGCTCTCTGCTTTGGCCTGGGAAAGCAGTGGAAGATGGCCCAAGTCCTTGGGCCCCTGCACCCATGTGGGGGATCCAGAAGAAGCTCCTGGCTCCTGACTTCAGATCAGCACAGCTCTGGCTGTTGCAGCCAAATGGGGAGTGAACCAACAGATGGAAGACCTCTCTCTCTCTCTCTGCCTCTCCTTCTCTCTCTGTGTAACTCTTTCAAATAAATAAATAAATGTTCAGAAAAAAAAAAAGTTCCGGCCAACTGCTCCAGTTGCAGTCCAAGCCACAAGTCAACACTGACTTCATGACACATAGGAAGCTTCTGATAGGACTTCAGCCCTAGCCACTGCCTCAGAGACTCCCTGTGGGAACCACTAAGGTAAGCCTAATCACTTCCCAGAACCATGAGAAATACTGACAAATGATCATTTTGAGCCACTAAGTTTTGGAGCCATTTGTCATGGAACAATTTGTTTACTTATCTATTTTATATCTCTTTCCCACTAGTGTGTAAATCTCATGAGTGCAGAGATTTTGTTCTTCATTGTTGTTCTATTCCCAGCATCTAAAGTGCCTGGTACATGACAAGTATTCAAGAAATATCTTTTGAATGAATGAGTGCACAAATGTTGCTTTTTCGGTGTGGCAGGCTAACGGCCATTGGTGAGCAGTGCAGGCCCCGTCTGCTGGGCTGGCTCTCATAGGCTCTGAGCACGTGCTGGCACACAGAGCAGGGGACACTCAGAGGCAGACGCTGGCTGTAACACATAGAATGTACACAGAACATATATGATGGACTACAGTAATTACAGGACAGCATAACATAGGATTCAAGTTTTATACAGAATCAGTTTTTTGGTGATTGATTCCAGATTTGGTCTACAAAGGCTTCAGAAGTATTGGCAGGATTAGGGAATTCTTTCAATTCAAATGAAGTTCTTCCTAAGAGTGACTAGTTGGAATCACTCACGTGTTTTTGGTATGAAATGGGGTAAAAATGGGTGATGGCAGTGTGTGCGTGTGTGTGTGTGTGCACAAGAGTGTGCATATCTGTGCATGCAAGCACTATCCGGAACGCCTACTTCCACGGCCTATTTATCTGTTGGTTTGAATGGAACGTGTGTATAAAAAGAAGGAATAAATATGGCTCCAGATCTCCTCATTCCTGCACCAAGTCCCTGGATCCAGCAAGTGGTTTCAAGCAAATATTAAAGGGCAAACATTCTCAACTGTCCAAGGAAAGTACTAAAATTTTATCATCACAGGAAGCAATAAAGGACAAAATTTTTTAGATACCTGGAGAAAAGGTTAGTTTTTGTTTGGGAAAAGTAACAGGTAGAAGGTCTTGAGTGGATTAATCAATTTCTTTGGGCCAATCCATGGAGCATAAGGCAACGGATGCACAGTCTGGTTTCTTAGAATTGGGGCTCTCCGTGAGTCTGTTCACAATGGTCCCCACGCGGTTCCCATTACAAGAATCACCTTGATAAGCAGCCGTGTTCAACTTCTTTCCAGAATCTAGATGGCTGGAAGGTAAAAATGGTTTTTAAATGTTCTTCAGTTAAGGCCACTGCCAAAAGGCTACGTGGTCTAGCGTGCCTTGAGAGTGCGTGCGTGCCATCTTGCTCCCTTTATCCCAATGACAGTTGTTGGTACCATTGGGCCTCACCATCAGGCCCGTGGCATGAAGCTCCCCTCTTGACTGGGTGTAAACCTTGAGTCAAAAGTGGGGGAAGACTCCCCAAATTTCCCTGGGAAGTCTAGACAAGTAGCCTGGGAATATTTTCTTTGGAAATCCCATTTTTCTCACCAAAATTTAGATATTGCTTCTGAAGCTAATTAGTCTTTTTCATAAAAAAATTTTTTTTTATTTATTTATTTGCAGCCCCAGCCAAACTTGACTAGAAAAGAAGCCCGGGCACGGGTTAGGATGAGCCCGTGACGCGCCGCGCGCGGCGACCAATTGCAAGGCCGCGAAGGGGGGAGGGCGGAAGTGACGAGCCGTATCCCTCCGCGGGGCGAGAGGGTCGGTGGGGGGAGTCGGCGTCTCTCTCCCCCGCGCCAGCTCCCGTACACGGAGCCGCATTCCTCGGCCCCCCCACCCCCCTCCCTCGGGGCCCCCCCGCCCCCCTCGGGAAAAAAAAATCCACCCCAAACCACTCGAACCCGAGGGAGGCTTCCTTTCACCCTCGGGGAGAGGAGCCTTCTGCGGTTCCCTCTTCCTCGTCTCCCCCAAGCCCCCGTCCCCTCCCCTGCTCCCACCCCCTTCTCCCGGCGCCGGGTGCAAGGTCCCTTTAAGGCGACGGCGCCTTCCTCGGGTCAGACTACCGGCGGCGACGACCACGGGAGGTGAGTGAGCGAGCGAGCCTTCGCTCTTCCCCACCCCCTTCTCCCGGGGGTTCCGTTATCTTTTCGCTCGGCGAGGCGTTCGGCGCCAGACAATGAGAGGGGGGATGGGGCGGGCGGGCGCGCGCGCACGGGGTGGGGGCGGGGACCGGGGGCGCGCGCCCGCGCCCTCCGCGAGTGGCGGCGGTCGCGCGCGGCAGTGGCGGCCGTGGGGCGCGGCGCGCGAGCGCGTGTGTGCGGTGGGAGCGCCCTGGCCGCGGGAGCTGCGCGGCGGGCCGGCGGCGGCGGAGGGGGCCCCTGCCTGCCTGCCTGCCGCCCCCGCCCCCCGGCGCCGGCCGCGGCGCGCGCGCGCACTCGCGCCCCACGGCCCCGCACACACCCGACGTCCACACGCACGCCCGGCGCGGGGCGTCTCGGAGGAGTGGGCGGCGCGGGCGCCGGCGCTGGCGGCCCGCTGGGGAGGGGCGGGGGCGAGGGGGCGAGGCCGCGGCGGGGCAGCGTCTGCCGGGGGTGCCCGCGCCGCCCCGCCCCCGCCCGGGGAAGGAGCGGGGCGCCCGTTTGGAGCGGGAGGAGGAGAAGGATTGCTTGGGCGATCCCTTGTGTTATGTAACCCCCGCTCGCTCTGGTGCGCGGCGGCTGCTCCGCGAAGTCTGCTCGCCTGGCCCCAGGCTGCAGTGGGGGGACCGCGCCGTGATTTATAAAATGGGATGGGGCGGAGAAGCTCTCTTTTCTGGGGATGATGATGATGATGTCCTGCCGCGGTGGGCGCCATGTTTATCCCGGGGACTACTTTCTCTAGCCCTCTGCACCTACTACTGGAAAGGAGTCCTGTCATCGATCCACCTGCTTTTCCTCCTTTCTGCGTCTTGTCCTGATTTCCTCCCGCGGCAGATGTGGGATTCCCCGCACACTGTTAGTGAGATAACACTGGGCATTCCTCGGCTCACTTGTCAGAGCTGAAGAATCTTGTAAGTCGTTGGGCCCAGTCTCGTTTTACTCGAGATGGAAATTAAGATGCAGTTGTACCAGTTGCTGTCTCTGAACCGTGCGGGCGGTAGCCGGGTCACCACGCTCTCTGAGACACTTCCCTCCACAGCGCGGAACTCCACAGTTGGAAAGGGATTTTCCCGACTAGATGGGGGGACCCGGGAGGGCTGGGCGTGGGGGGGCTGCTGCTTGACGAACAACAGCGAGACGGGTTGCTCTGGGACTGGGAGCCTGGATTCTGAATTCCAAGCTGCTTCACCTCGGGGTGCGTGAAAGGTGCCTCGGAGACCAGGAAAGTGCGGTGTTGGGGGCCTCCTCCCTGGAATTCCTGTGGGTAGGGTAGGCAGAGTTTGCTGTTTCTAGGTCTTAAAGGCAGTCCCCGTTGAGGGTTACTGGTCTGATGTCAAGATGCTGAAGACAGTCGTGAAAACGGGTGAATGCTAGTCTGCGCTCTTCCTGAAGTGTGTTGATGGTGTAGCTCCCAACTAAAAGAGTAGAAGGAACTCCTGGCGATGAGCAGGATTTTGTGAGTTTTTCACTCATCTGGAACTAGTGGTGCGGTCTAGGAAAGAGGTTCTCAAAGTGCGATCCTCTGGGGATACCCCCTCCGAGCTTCGCTGGGGAGTCTTGAGGTCATAACTTTTCAAAATCTAAGATTTTTTTCTGATGTTCGCACTGATAGCCCAAAAGCAATGCTAGGTAAAACTATTGTTGGTGTCTTACCATCGAGTAAGGCGATGGTACCAGGCTGCTGTACAGATGGTCCTTGATGAACCAGTAACTGATTAACTCTGAGCTGTTTTTGAGACTTGGAAGATGGTCTGTTGATGTTACTAAGTTTTTCTTTTCCTTTTTTTTTTTTTTTTTTTTTCTTTTTAATTTATTTGAAAGGTAGGATTGTCAGGCGGGAAGATAGAGGTATCTTCCATCCACTGTTTCTACTTCTCAAATGGCCACAACATCAGCTGGGAATGGGCCAGGAGCCAGAAACTTTGTTCAGGGTTTTCCACATGGGTAACAGGAACTCAAGTACCTGGGCCATTAGCTGCTGCTTCCCAGGTGCGTTGACAGGAAGCTGGGTCAGAAGTGGAGTATCAGGCACTCTGATACGGGATGGAGGTGTCCCAAGCAGTGGCTTAACCATTCGCCACAGCACTCACCTCACTGTTGAGATGTTTTCAAGTATTACTACAAATCTCAGCTTCTGAGTACACCTGTTAAATTTTTTTTGAGAATCTCTGATGACATTATCAGCTTGCTTTCTTTCTTTCTTTGTTTTAAGATTTATGTATTTATTTGAAAGTCAGAGTTACACAGAGGAGAGAGAGAGAGGTCTTCCATTTGATGGTTCACTCCCCAGATGGCCGCAACTGCCGGAGCTGTGCCGATCCGGAGCCAGGAGCTTCTTCTGGGTCTCTCACTTGGGTGCAGGGGCCCAAGGTCTTGGGCCATCTTCTGCTGCTTTCCCAGGCCATAGCAGAGAGCTGGATTGGAAGAGGAGCAGCCAGGACTAGAACTGGCGCCCATATGGGATGCTGGCGCTTCAGGCCAGGGCGTTAACCTGCTGCACCACAGCGTAGGCCCTGAAATGATCAGTTTTCATAAAGCATTTATGCTGCCTACCGAAGTATGATTGTTGTCAAAAGGAAAAGCATTTGTGATGTTGTTTTGTGAGCTGTTTATTTCCTGGAATGGCATTTTTACTTGAAATAACGACTGACAAACTACTGTTTTTCACATTGAGTATTTGAAGATACTTCTTGAAAGTGAATGAAGTAAGCTTATCATTTATATGAAAGCAATTGACCATATTTGTTACCAGTGATAAATTTGAATGGAAGATAGAATTTTTCAAAAGTTGACTGCATCCCAGTACCTGAAAGACTTTGCTTACATTATTAGTGATTAACAATTGTGATTTTTAAAAAATATTACATAATGAAATGTGTCATTTGGAAGATGGCTTAACTCAGTAAATGCACATTTTTTGTACATATTTTCCAAATGACCAGTGTATGATGCTGCAGAATTACAAGAGTAATTCAAAATATGAAATATGGCAATGAATAAATATGTATGTATATTTTATTTTTTGAAACAGACAACTTCCATCCACTGGTTCACTCCCTAACTACCTGCAACAGCCCGGGATGGGTCCCATGTTGGTGGCAGGGACCTAACTATTTGAACCGTCACCTAGTACTTTCCATGGTGCATATTAGCAGGAAGATGGAATTGGAAGTGGAGCCAGGGACTCAAACCTAGGCACTCTTGATATGGAATGCAGGTGTCCTAAGCAAGAGGCGGCTTAACTGCAGCACGAAACACCTATCCCTATAGCCGTGGATTTTAATGTAGCAATGTATGAAAATTTCACCAATAGGGTTTCAGATTCTAAGATGCAGATATCCTTTGAGAAACTATCATTTGTTCAGTTCTAGTGTTTATAAATAGTGTTATTGTTTAGTCATCTGAAAAGGTTATTAAAATACTCCCTGGGGCCAGTGTTGTGGCATAGCTGGTTAGACTGCTGCCTGTGACAATGGCATCCCATATGGGCACCAGTTAATCTGTTGGCTGCTCTGCTTTGAGGGCAGTGGAAGATGGCCCAAGTGCTTGAGTCCCACACCCGCATGGGAGACCTGGAGGAAGTTCCTGGCTTTAGCCTGGCCCAGCCCTGGCTGTTGTGGCCATTCGGGGAGTGGACCAGCTGGGGAAGATCTCTCTGTCTCTCCCTTTTCTTCTGTAACTCTGGCTTTCAAATAAATGAATAAATCTGAAAGAATATAATTCATCTCCCCTTTTCCACTAGATATCCTGTACAAGTCCAGAGTTTTGTTCTGTACTTAACCAAAACATCTTGCGGCAGACCAGATGCAGAAGCAGCCGTGAGAATCCATCTGTCATTTATTTATTTATTTGAGAGGCAGAGAGAAAAATGGAGCTGCCATAAAAAGTTATTTTATTCCCCAGATGCCCACAACAGCCAAGACTTGGGCCAAAACTGAGAGCTGGGAACTCAGTCCAGGTTTTCCATGTGGGTTACAGAAACCCAGTTAATGTGAGCCATCACCACTGCCTCCCTGGGTCCACACCAGCAGGAAGTGGGAATCAGGATCTGGAGCTCAGTATTGAACCCAGGAACTCTGGAATGGGACTTGGGCATCCTAACTAGCATCCTAACTATACCCACCCCCAATGATTTTTTTTTTTTTTTTCCACAGGCAGAGGGGACAGAGAGAAAGGTCTTCCTTTGCCGTTGGTTCACCCTCCAATGGCTGCCGCTGCCGGCGCACTGCGCTGATCCGAAGGCAGGAGCCAGGTGCTTCTCCTGGTCTCCCATGGGGTGCAGGGCCCAAGCACTTGGGCCATCCTCCACTGCACTCCCGAGCCACAGCAGAGAGCTGGCCTGGAAGAGGGGCAACCAGGACAGAATCCGGCACCCCAACGGGGACTAGAACCCAGTGTGCCGGCGCCACAGGCGGAGGATTAGCCTTTTGAGCCACGGCGCTGGCCCCCAATGATCTTCTATTAAGCTATACAAAAAAAGATTTATAGACATGTAAAATGATTTTTTCCACACTAGTTTGGGGAGAGATTGCTTTTTTTTTTTTTTTTAGTAAAAATGTTAAACTGATAGTTTTTTTGTTTTTAAATGTGCTGATGTTTAAAATTTTTTTAATTTCTAAGTTGGTAAATATGGAGAGATATAACCCACATAAATAAAACTCTTTGGAGTCATTAATAACTTTAGGGAACCAAAAAAATTGAGAATTAAGGGACCAGAATGTTGGGAGAATCACTTTCTTTGACCCACTGTTCTGCTCTTCAGGTCATATAAATCTGCTTCCATTTATCTGGTGAATTTGCAGGTTACTTGGAGTTGATGAGGCACTGACAAAGGGAAGAGTCCTAGAGCAAAACCAGCTTGTTTTGAATTCTGGTTGAGATATTTACTGACTATAGCCTCAGGAAGTTACTTGGTCTCTCTAAATGTCTTGTTTTGAGCTCATCTGGAAGGAGGAATACTTAGGAAATACAATTAATACGAGAATTCATTGAAATACTAAGTGTATTTCCAGAAGTTACTTTTTTTTTTTTTTTTTTTTTTTTTTGACAGGCAGTTAGAGAGAGAGACAGAGAGAAAGGTCTTCCTTTTCTGTTGGTTCACCCCCCAAATGGCTGCTACAGCCGGCGCATTGCGCCAATCTGAAGCCAGGAGCCAGGTGCTTCCTCTTGGTCTCCCATGTGGGTGCAGGACCCAAGTGCTTGCGCCATCCTCCACTGCCCTCCCGGGCCACAGCAGAGAGCTGGACTGGAAGAGAAGCAACCAGAACAGAACCGGCATCCCAGCCGGGACTAGAACCTGGAGTACCGGCACCGCAGGTGGAGGATTAGCCTAGTGAGCCACGGCGCCGGCCTCCAGATGTTACTTTGGTCTTTATTCTCCATATTTTGACCTTTTAATTTTTGTTGAAGGTAGGAATTCCTGATTTAAATTACATACCCTATGTCTGCAGTGCCAGCATCCCATATAGGCACCAGTTCAAGTCCCGGCTGCTCCACTTCCCATCCATCTCCCTGCTAATGACCTGGGTAAAGCAGCAGCAGATGGCCCAAGTCCTTGGGCCCTGCACTCGCATGGGGGACCTGGAGGAAGCTCCTGGCTCCTGGCTTCAGCCTGGCCCACCCCCAGCTTTTTTTGACCATTTGGGGAATGAACCAGCAGATAGAAGATCTGTCTCTGTCTCTCTCTCTCTCTCTCTCTGCCTTTCAAATAAATAAATATATCTTCTAAAAAATTAGAAAGATTACATATCCTACAGGTTGTTGATGACTTTGTCATATTATCACTGTAATAAGAGTGATAGTCGGTGCTCGCTGCGGCAGCACATATACTAAAATTGGAACGATACAGAGAAGATTAGCATGGCCCCTGCGCAAGGATGACACGCAAATTCGTGAAGCGTTCCATATAAAAAAAAAAAAAAGAGTGATAGTTGTTGGTAATCTGACTTGTGATATTAAGCCAAATCCATAAAAGCATATTTGTACATGTAACTAAAAGGAGGCATGCAGAAGGGATAGAGATTAATTTATTGCTAGGAGTTATCAGAGTTAATGGAATCGAGGGAGTTAGAAATGGAATTTAGATAGCAGACAACTGTCAGTGAAGACAGACTTTACATGTTAGGTAGTTTGCTTGGGAAAAGGATCTTGAACATTGAACCCTTTCAAAGGGTAGGCCTTTGGTACAGTGATTAGAACGCTGTACAGGACACTCAACATCCAATATCAGAGTGCCTGGTTCTTGTCTCAGCTCTTAATGGAAGCCCTGGGAAACAGATAGATGATGGCTCAAATACTTGGCCCAGTTGTTGGAGGCATTTGGGAAGTGAACCCTCAGTCTCAATCTTTCAAATAAAACTAAGTATAAAATTTATAAAACACAGGGATGTACTGCTTACGTTAGTTATTATTTTAGTAAAGAACACACAAATAATATTTAGGTGCTTCTTGATATAGAATTTGCTGCCAGACAAGTAGAAAGTAATCTGAGTTTGGGATTAAGGTGCTATAACAGTTAGATGCTGTGGGGGACAAAATGAGCCAAGTTAAAGAATGGATACATAGGCCTGCGCCGTGGCTCACTAGGCTAATCCTCCACCTGCGGCGCCGGCACCCCAGTTTCTAGTCCCAGTTGGGGCGCCAGATTGCCGTGGCTCACTAGGCTAATCCTCCACCTGCGGCGCCGGCACCCCAGTTTCTAGTCCCAGTTGGGGCGCCAGATTCTGTCCCAGTTGCTCCTCTTCCAGTCCAACTCTCTGCTGTGGCCCAGGAGTGCAGTGGAGAATGGTCCAGGTCCTTGGGCCCTGCACCCACATAGGAGACCAGAAGGAAGCACCTGGCTCCTGGCTTCAGGCCGGCCGCAACACGCCGGCTATAGTGGCCACTTGCGGGGGTGAACCAACAGAAAAAGGAAGACCTTTGTCTCTCTCTCTCTCTCTCTCTCTCGCTGTCAAAATATATATATCAATTAAAAAAAAAAAGAATGGATACATAAAAATCTATTAGTTTTTCTGGAATTAATCCTCTTTAAAGTAAAAAATTTAGGTAATTTGAAAACATAAATGCCAGTGGTTTTGAGGATTATCATTTATTTTTCAAACTTGGAATAAGAGTGGCATTGTTAAAATTTTTGTTTACAAAAAAAAAATGTTTTTCCTGTCCTAGATGTTCTTTTTATCTTGCTTTATGGACAGGAATGTACTAGTGAATTGCAAAAATTAGATTCTGGAATTTACAGCTATGAAAAAAATCTAGCAAATTAAAGGCATTCAAAGCTTCAAAACTAAATATTTCTGAAGAGATGTATTAGAATACAGATCTTTTCCTAATCTTGGATTGAAAACAAGTAAACATTTCTTGCTCATTTCATACCTTAAACATAGGCTGATGAATTTGCAGTATTATTTTTGCTCTAAGAGCCCATTTGTATCTTGTCTTTTAATTATATAGACTTTTACTGATTAGCTGATAATGTAGGATCTGAGTATTAAGGAGGCCACTGTATTTGCCAGCAAAAAAAAGGTATTTTGTACACCCATGTTATAGGTGGAAAGGTAAGTGCCAAAGACAAGAGACTGGGTATTGCTGACAATCCTGTGTGAGTTCAAGTGTTACGTAAAACCTGTTGAGTATGTTAAAGGCATGTTATTAGTACAATTAGTATTATAAAGTACAAAAACTGGGTTACCAAGTTGTCAAATAATGGATTAATGAAAAAATATAATGTTCATCTCTCAAAATACCTCCTCAGGAGCCTGTATAATCCACCTAAGGGTCCTTGCTGACTTCTTATGTAATCATTGTGTTTCATCTTTAAAAAATGTGTGTATGCAAGCTATATGAAAATTCTCCTGAAGGGGTCGGTGCTGTGGCATAGCAGGTAAAGCCCCAGCCTGGCATCCCGTATGGGTGCCAGTTCTAGTCCTTGCTGCTCCACTTCCAATCTAGCTCCCTGCTGATGACCTGGGGAAGTGGCAAAGGAGTGGCCCACGTGGGAGAACTGGACAAAGCTCCTGGCTACCAGTCAGCCCAGCTCTGGCCATTGCAGCCATTTGGGGAGTGAACCAGTGGATGGAAGATCTCACTCTGTGTGTATGTGTGTGTGTGTGTCTCTAACTTTGCCTTTCAAATAAATCTTGTTTTAAAAAATTCTCCTAAAAATAAGAACAGATTAACAATAAATTTAGCCAACAAAGCTACCAATAATTCAGTAAGTGCCAAAAAGATAATGGTAGAATAGTGATACAAAATATCACAGCTAAGATATCAGTAGATAGCTTTCCCCTCTACATTTTTACTTTTTTTTTTTTTTTGACAGGCAGAATGGACAGTGAGAGAGACAGAGAAAGGTCTTCCTTTGCTGTTGGTTCACCCTCCAATGGCCGCCGCAGCTGGCGCACCACGCTGATCCGATGGCAGGAGCCAAGTACTTATCCTGGTCTCCCGTGGGGTGCAGGGCCCAAGTACTTGGGCCATCCTCCACTGCACTCCCGGGCCACAGCAGAGGGCTGGCCTGGAAGAGGGGCAACCAGGGCAGAATTCGGCGCCCCGACCAGGACTAGAACCCGGTGTGCCAGGGCCGCAAGGCGGAGGATTAGCCTAGTGAGCCGCGGCGCCGGCCCATTTTTACTTTTTAATTTTTTAAAGATTTATTTATTTGAAAGAGTTACAGACAGAGGGAGAGATCTATCCACTGGTTCATTCCCTAGATGTCCACAATGGCCCTGGGCTAGGCCAGGCCAAAGCCAGGAGCCAGGAGCTTCATTCAGGTCTCCCGTGTGGGTGGCAGAGGTCCAAGCACTTGAACCTTGTTCCACTGCTTTCCCAGACCATTAGCAGGGAGCTGGATCAGAAGTGGAACAGTTGGGATTAGAACTGGCGCCCAAATGGGATGCCTGCAGGTGGCGTTTTTTACCTACATCACAACACTGGCCCCTATTAAAAAATTTTTTTCTTTTAAGATTTATTTATTTGAAAGAGTTAGAAGGACAGACAAGGGCTCTTCTGTTCGCTGGTTCACTCCCCAGATTGCCACAAAAAAGCCAGGAGCTAGGGGCTTCTTCCAGGTCTCCCTCTTGGGGGGCCAGATCCCAGATACTTGGGTCATCTTCCACTGCTTTCCCCAGGCTACTGATGGGAAGTGGAGCACGGGGGACATGAACTGGTGCCCATATAAGATGCCAGCATCACAGGCAGTGGCTTTACTCATTAGGCCACATGGCAGACGCCTCTAAATTTTCATTAAGAAAAGTTCATGTATGTAATAAAGGTGAAAGAATAATACAAAGAGCGCACACTATGAACCCACCACTAAGAATCAGTGATTTTGGTGTATACCAAATATTTTAAAAAGTTGACATATTGGTATCTATAAGAAAATGCTGAAATATTGGTATATTTGCCCTCATTACATTTCTACTAAACATTTAATATATTTGCCTAAAAATAAATATAGCCTCCTACATAATTATAATACTATTGTCCTAAGAAAATTAAAAACAATTCCAAAACATTGTCTATTATCTAGTCTATATTCAGATATTCCAGTTATCCCTAAAATGTCTTTTTTACTTTGTTTTATTTTATTTATTTATTTTTTTGACAGGCAGAGTGGACAGTGAGAGAGAGAGACAGAGAGAAAGGTCTTCCTTTTGCCGTTGGTTCACTCTCCAATGGCTGCCGCGGCCGATCCGAAGCCAGGAGCCCAAGAGCCAGGTGCTTTTCCTGGTCTCCCATGGGGGTGCAGGGTCCAAGCACTTGGGCCATCCTCCACTGCACTCCCGAGCCACAGCAGAGAGCTGGCCTGGAAGAGGGGCAACCGGGACAGAAGCCGGCACCCCGACCGGGACTAGAACCCAGTGTGCCGGCGCCACAGGCGGAGGATTAGCCTATTGAGCTGCAGCACCGGCCAAAATGTCTTTTTTATGAACCAGGATCCAGTAAAAGTTCACATACTGCATTTGGTTATGTCTAGAGTGTCCTTTAATGTAGTATGATATTTGTGTGTGTGTGTGTGTGAGAGAGAGAGAGAGATGGGGGAGGAGAGTGAGAGAGTGACTTTTTTTTTTTTTTTTTTTACAGATAATAAGATTTATTTATTTATTTGAAAGGCAGAGTTACAGAGAAGCAGAGAGAGAGAAAGGTCTTCTATCTGCTGGTTCATTCCCCAAATGGTCACAATGGCCAGAGCTGGGCTGATCTGAAGCCAGGACCCAGGAGTTTTTTCTGGGTTTCCTGTGCAGGTGCAGGGGCCCAAGAACTTGGGCCATCTTCTGCCTTCCGAGGCCATAGGAGGAAGCTGGACTGGAAGTGGAACAGCCAGGACTTGAACCGGCACCAATATGGGATGCCGACCCTGCAGGCAGCAACTTGACCCATTACTCTGCAGTGCCCACCACAAGAGAATGATACTTTTAAACAGACTGTGTTAGTTGTTTTATATAATGTTTCATATTCTGCATTTGTCTAATTATTTTCTTATAAAATGTTCGACTTTCAGGATTTGTCTGTTTCCTTGTGGTAGTACTTAATTTGTCTATTGCTGTGTTTTCTTTAAACTCAAAAATAAAAATACTGATGTGATTTGGGTTAAACCTTGTAAGTAATATTTTATAAGTAGTTTTTTGTTTGTTTGTTTTGGCACAAAAGAATAAGCTGGAGACCAAATAGCTAATGACTGATATTTAGATTATTAGCCAATAATTTGGATTATTTGCTAGCATTTTTCTATTTAAACTTCCCTGGCATTATCTCTGACTTTTGAAATTTAGAATTACTATTATAGGTTTAAGTTCAAGCTTAACAATAAAACTTTGAGAAGGAACATAGAAATAATGTTTGCATTGTGTCATTTGGGTTTACTCTCCTCTGTGAAAATGGTTTGGAAGTTGAGGCAGAAAGAATTGATATATTTAGCAAAAGCAGCTCACAGAGAATTGGACAGGGGGCTACAACTAGAAATTTTTAGGAATAAGGATTAGGGAACAGCATTGTGGCACAGAAGAGGGTTAAGCCACACCTGCAATGCTGGCATCCTATTATGAGCTCCAGTTTAAGTTCTGTCTGTTCCACTTCCCATCCAGCACCCTGCTAATGCACCTGGAAAAGTAGAAGATGGCCCAAGTGGTTGAGCCACTGCCACCCACGTGGGAAACCTGGATGGAGTTGCAGGTTCCTTCCTGTCTTTGGCCTGATCCAGCTCTGGCTATCGTAGCCATGTGGGGTGTGAACCAGCAGATAGATGATCTGTTTCTCTCCAAGGCTCTTTCAAATAAATAAATTTTTTTAAAAAGAAATAAAGATTAGAAAGACTTGGAAATTATTTTCACAAAAATCATTCAATAGTTACTACTTATAGTATCAGAACCATAATTTTAGGGGGTTAACATCATGACACTCCAGTTTTAGAAGAAACTGTGTACTTGGGCAAGAACAGGAGTGACACAAAAGTTGTCAGATGGGTTTGAAGGTAAAATCAAGTTTCACAGGTCGGTGATAGAGTAAAACAAACTGGGTGTATTTGGGTTTTATAAACCTTTTTTTTTTTTACTTTTTTAACCATTTGAGTAATTTATAGGAACCATGTTCTCTCCAGGAGAGGATATTTTTGGAAGAAATAACTATGCACAGATTGTAGGGTAATTTTTTTTAAAGTTCTCATTCAGAACATGTATTCAGCCTGATTAGTTTTTTTGTTTGTTTGTTTTGTTTTTTTGTGTTTTTTTGTTGTTGTTGTTGTTGTTTTGACAGAGTTAGAGAGAGAGAGAAAAAGGTCTTCCTTTTCCGTTGGTTCACCCCCCAAATGGCTGCTACGGCCGGCGCATTGTGGCCGGCACTGCGCCAATCTGAAGCCAGGAGCCAGGTGCTTCCTCCTGGTTTTCCATGGGGTGCAGGGTCCAAGGACCTGGGCCATCCTCCACTGCCGTCCCAGGCCACAGCAGAGAGCTGGACTGGAAGAGGAGCAACCAGGACAGAATCCGGTGCCCCAACCGGACTAGAACCCCAGGGTGCCGGGGACTAGAACCCCAGGGTGCCGGCGCCGCAGGTGGAGGATTAGCCTAGTGAGCTGCGGCGCCGGCCCTCAGCTTGATTCGTTTTTATTAATTTTGGCACTATGATGTTTTGAGCCGGATATCATCCAGGGTGTCTTGTGCATGAATGGAATGTTTAGTAGCACTCCTGGTCACTACCCACAGTATGAATTGTCAGTAGCACCTCCCTCCCACTCCATCCCAGTGGGGACTATCTAAAGTGCCTCGGGACATTGCCAAATGTCTTGAGTTGGGGGGCAAAACTGGTCCTGTTTCACGCTCCAGAGTTAGAAAACATCCACCAGGAAGTATGAAGGTTGTTTAACGACATCATTCATAAACTAGAGCTCTCTTTACATAAGCTGTGGGCAGTTGTTGAATCCCGTCTGCGGGTGGATTGCACAGTCTGATAGATGTTGGAGCTCTAGTGGAAATGCTATTGAAGGTAGAAATGAGCTCTTCATTTCAAAGTCAGGGTGTTTGTAGTCTTTCTGCTGAATCGAAATCTCTGTTTCCACCTCCTCATCACCCCCCAAGCATTGTTCTGGAAACAATTCTTATTAACTCTGTACTGTAGATAAGTTTTTGTTGAAAGTAATTAAGAATTTTGTTTGGTATCTTTGAGGTGGTCTATATCGTGGTATTCAAGAAAAGACAGTCTTAAAAATTACTTAGTAAAAGGCTCGATTAAATTAAATGTGTTCTTGGTTAACCTTTGATTGTTTCAGTGTATTGTCTTTGAAATTTCTTAACTATATATAATTTTTGCCAGTAAGGAAAGTCAGATTGGGAAAGGGAATCGGGATAGAATAAGAGTGGAAGTAATGAGACTTAATGCAAATTTTGAGACTGAAATCATTGAAATATTCAAGAAAATTTTCTTTTTACGTTTCCAAGGCAAGTATTATTTGCGGATATAGGATTTTCCTGCCTGTGGACATAGGGGCAAAATTGAAGACAGCTAGCTAATAGTCAGGGATTGGTATGGAGAATTTAAGAAGAGCAGAAAGGGCTCACATAGTAGACTGTTGTGTGGAGTATTGTTCCCCACCAACATTGTTCCTTAGAGAAATAACAGGAAGTATATGAGATGAGCCTAGAACATCTTGTCAATGAGATCAAGAATTTTATCGGACACTGCTAGGGTTGTGTCAGGACTCAGGAGCCAACTGAAGAAGTTCCCACTGTCCAAAATAGGACAGAGTATTCACTAAAGATAACTGCCTGGATCAAATCTAAACCTTTGATAATGATAATTTAAGAACAAGCTTATTCGTCACTTAGGAGAAATTCTGCTGAAGCAGGTCATTATTTTGAAAACTGGTAAATAAAGGGAAAGAATCAAGACTTTTCCCAAATGAACTGCAGCACAGGGGAACCAAATAGGTAGTAAGGATTTAACTTGAGAGAGACAAATGAGCTTCCATTCACTGGTTCACTCCTCTAATGCCTGCCTCTGCACGCTAACTACTGCTGCCTGGGGCTGGGCCAGGATGAGGCCAGGCAGTGGGACCTCAATTCCATCCCCCGCATTGGGAGGCTGGAGTCCCAGCTGCTTGAGCATCACTGCTACCTCCCAACTGTGCAGTAGCAGGAAGCTGGAATCCAGAGGTGGGAATCAAACCCAGGCACTGCAGAATAGGATGTGGGTATCTTAACTGCTAGGCAAATGTCTGCTCCCTGTTTTTTAAGAGAAGTGTTCAGCTAATGCACAATGAAGGAGTGATCTAGAATGACTGTATGTAGGCCTCCTGATAGAAGAAAACACTGCAGGCCGGCGCCGCGGCTCACTAGGCTAATCCTCCGCTTTGCAGCACCGGCACACCAGGTTCTAGTCCCGGTCGGGGCGCCGGATTCTTTCCCGGTTGCCCCTCTTCCAGGCCAGCCCTCTGCTGTGGCCAGGGGAGTGCAGTGGAGGATGGCCCAAGTGCTTGGGCCCTGCACCCCATGGGAGACCAGGATAAGTACCTGGCTCCTGCCATCCGATCAGCGCGGTGCGCCAGTCACAGTGTGCTGGCCGCGGCGGCCATTGGAGGGTGAACCAACAGCGAAGGAAGACCTTTCTCTCTGTCTCTCTCACTGTCCACAAAAAAAAGAAGAAGAAGAAGAAGTAAACACTGCCCCCAATAGTAGTCTGGGGAGAGAAAAAAGCTAAACTTGCATCTAATCAGGCCTCTAGATGCAGCTATCAATTGGCGGGGTCTCTAGAGGACGGAGGTGCCTAATCATAATGCCACCTGTATGTAGTCAGCAGTAATCCCAGGTGTAGGCAGCTACAGGAGGTGGCTTGGTTCCTTCACACACATTACAGGGAGGAAAATAGCCAAAAGTTATGGACGTTATTTGGATCCTAACTCAGACAGACTTTTAAAAGTATGATATTTGAGAGGATTTGAAATTTGAATGTTAACTAGATATTTGATTTTAAGGGAATATCAGTGTTTTAGGCACTGATTTTTTTTATTATACTCTTTAAGTATTTATATTCTAGAGCTGAATTCAAAATTATTTACAAATATGATGTTAGGGGTTTGTTTTAAAATAATAGGAAGATGGGTATTATTTGAAAGTCAGAGTTACACACACACACACAAAAATAATAGGGAGATGGGTGTAGAAATAAAACAAAATCAGTTTTGAGTTGATAATTTCTGACCTGACAGATACATTTGTCAATATTTTTATATTTAATTAAAATCTATATCTCAATACAAATGGCAGGAAAGGAACCACTACCATCTTGATTTAGAAACTCATAGTTGTAGTATGATGAAAATTTTCCCCTTCACTGAGTTACAGTATGAGCCTCAGATTTACAGTCCATCAGGGTTTTTCTCCTGATGCAGCACTGTGGCTGACCTTGAATTCCTGAAACTCATATTTTTATCTGATGCATTTTTTTCAGAAGAAATAAAAATGCTCCTAAATTGAGTAAGGATTGATTATCAAACAAATATTTTATATATATATGCTATGGGATTTATTTATTTTTTGGTATGGTGGAATCCATGGCTGTGAATATATCTATCCTTTGTAGCAGAATCATAGGAAAGAGGTGGGAAAATTTGTGTTTGTTTTTTTTTTCTTGTGAGAAGTTAATTTAAAGGTTTGTCATAGTAAGAGGTTAAATGTGAATGGAATAGTAGTTTGGGAAGAGCTGCACATTTTAATACTACATAATTAATAATCACTTATTTTATTTGATAAAAAATACTTGAAAGGTGATTATATGCCATGGGTCACATCAAAGACTATAGAGAATGATGTTTCTTGGAAGAAATAGTAAATGCTACATTTCATCACACTGATGAAGACTCTTTCTGATAACTGGACAATTACAAGAGGTATGCCACATTTGCATTTTTTGTTTAAAGTGTGTCAAGTATATAATTTAGGTTGATGTTTCTATTGTGGCATGACCATCTTTTTGACCCTGAACTGTAGATGAAAGGAATTGATCACAATCTGAGCTAACAGTCTTGGTCTTGAGAACTGTTTGAAAACCTTAGTTTCAACATCTTTGAGAAATGTTTTGTGTGTAAGTCTGTAAACTGTGCTTGGTCAGCAGACTTGACTATTTTCTGGGTTAACTCTTTATAAAAAATATGAAATATTTCCCAATAAAATGGAATTTTCTTTCTCTTTTGAGTTTTAATTTACATTGGTGTCTCTGCAGTACTTAACACCTGAGGAGAGGAATTAATTTTCTCAGTTGATTAAAAAGTAGTTAGGACATAAACATCTTTTCAGATTTCCCTTTCATCTCTTACCATTTCTTAGAGTTCCTTTTTTTGTGAGAAGAACATAATTTCACTTTGATGGCTAGATAAGGAAATGTTCAGGGTCTTTATTAAAATTCATTGTTTCACAAGATAAAACATAGGAAACTTAGTATTTTAGATAGTATAAATATTTGAATTAATACTAACCGTTTGGATATGCTAATAAAATATCCAGGGCCAGTGCTGTGGTGTAGAGGGTAAAGCTGTGGCCTGTGATGCGGGCCTCCCACATGGGTGCCCGTTCGAGTCCCAGCTGGTTCATTTCAGATCCCACTCCCTGCTAATGCACCTGGGAAAGCAGCGGGAGATGGCCTAAGTGCTTGGGCCTTTGCACCCACAGAGGACATCCAGGGGATGTCTCCTGTCTCCTGGCTTCAGACCGGCTCAACTCAAGCCATTGTGCCCATTTGGAGAGTGAACCAGCAGATGGAAGATCTCTGTCTCTCTCCCTCTAACTCTGCCTTTCAATTAAATAAATAAACAAATCTTTAAAAAAAATAATCCATACTGTGACATCATAAGCCACAGTTTACATTCTGATGGCTGTGTTTATTCCAAAGGAAGGTTGTCAGCATTATGTAAGGAGAGCTTGTAGCTGATCAGAGCTTGAAGGGAGTCCTGAACTGCCTGCGGAGGTACCATCACAATTGTTACTCCTCATTCTGTTGCATGTTTGATGTTTATACATTATCTATTGACTCTGAGCTCTAAAAAGTTATGGGATAAAATTAGGGAAAGTTGTTTAGAATGTAATATTTCCCATGATACTACATTGGAAATTACAGTCTTAAGCTCGAAGAATGCCTATAATATTGAATTGATTGCTTTTTAACTCAATTTCTGTTAACGTTGTCTTGCATATTTTAAAATGAGAGAATTTAAGGTGATAACTTAAATGCCCTCCCCTCTTTGTAGTTTTAGTTGGGAGAGACAAAATAATTAAAGTAGAAAATTGGAGACCAGTTACAATCAACTTAAGCACTTTACCAATTAAAACTGGTTTCCCTGGGCTGGGGTTGTATAGCACAGCAGGTTAAGCCACTGTCTGCAGTGCTAGCATCTCTTATCCAAGTGCTCGTTTAACTCCTGGCTTCTGTGCTTCTGATTCAGCTTCCTGCTGATGCACTTAGAAGACAGGGAATAATGATCCAAATGCCTAGGCTTCTGCCACCCATATAAGAGATGGAGTTCCTGGCTCCTGGCTTCAGCCAGACCCAGCCCTGGCCATTGCAGCCATTTGAATCAGCAGCTGGGAAGTCTGTCTCTGTTGCTCTGCCTTTAAAGTAAATAAATACATGAATCTTTTTTTTTTTTTTTAATATTTATTTACTTAATTGAAAGTTACACAGAGAGAGAAAGAGAGGCAGAGAGAGAGGTCTTCCATCCAATGGTTCACTCCCCAGATGGTGACAACGACTAGAGTTGGCACCGATCCGAAATCAGGAGCTTCTTCCAGGTCTCCCAGGTGAGTGTAGGGGCCCAAGGACTTGGGCCATCTGCTACTGCTTTCCCAGGCCACAGCAGAGAGCTCGATCAGAAGCGGAGCAGCCAGGTCTCGAACCCGTGTCCGTATGGGATGCTGGCGCCTTCGGCCAGGGCATTAACCCACTGTGCCAGAGCACTGGCCCCAATAAATGAATCTTAAAAAAAAAAAACTGCTCCTGGTTATTGATAACTTACTAGGACAATGCGGGACATTTTGTTTTCAAGGGGAATAACGCCATCTGTTGGGCACCTCCCAAACTGCTGCTGTCAGGTTGTGACAACCTAGCTACTTGATAAACAGAAAGGGTATGTTGGTTTTGGTTTTCTTGACTTATGGATAGGGTACAAAAAAAAAAAAAAAAAATCAAGGGCGCTGGAAGCCTTTGCATTAAAGATTTTATTTGAACATTGAATAGTAATGCTGTTCCCATTCCTTGACACAAACTGAACCACCATCAGCTAACGTTGGAGGGCAGAATAGCAACAGTTTTTATTTGCAATGCAAAGATGTATGCTTTACTTTACAAAGAGGTATTTTTTCAAATTAATGTAGGCTCCAAAATCATGGTGAAGTAGCTTCCAGCATTTTCTAGGCTCGAAGTACAATGTAGTAGGACTGGGACTACAGTGCGACAAGTAAAATTTTCAGGTCCAGAATTTAAAGGAGCACAGAGAGGCTCGGTAGTCACAAATAGAGTATTTTGTTGTGTCATTTTAAAAAGATCGGTTTTAATATAAAATAATTCAGAATGAACAAAATACTAATTTTAAATAAAGACTGGATCCAACCTACACTTGTATGATACCTCCTTGCCTCATTCTGTAGGTATTGTAACCTGCCATAGATATTGTACAATAAACTCTCAGGGGCTGGCACTGTGGCATAGTAGACGAATCCTCCTTCTGCAGCTCTGGCATTCCATATGGGCGGCCGTTTCAGTTTCAGCTGCTCCACTTGCAATCCATCTCTCTGCTATGGCCTGGGAGAGCAGTGGAAAATGGCCTAAATGGTTGGGCCCCCTGTACTCATGTGGAAGACCTGGAAGAAGCTTCTGGCTCCTGGCTTCAGACTAACCCAGCTCTGGCCATTGAGGCCATTTGGGGAGTAAACCAGCATGTGGAAGACCTTTCTCTCTGTCTCCCTCTCTCTGTAACTCTGCCTCCCTCTCAAATAATTAAATAAAATCTTTAAATACTTTTCTGTGAGATTCTAATATTTGAAAATGAAAGATGTAATTCCAAATCCTTGAAGATGGGAGGAGGTTAAGGAAAATGATAGAAGGAGCTTAAATGGAGTAGATTTCCAGTGGAGGCAAGACTCTGAATCTGTATTGTGTATAAAATTATTTATTCTAGGCCGGCGCCGTGGCTCACTAGGCTAATCCTCCGCCTGCAGCGTTGGCACCCCGGGTTCTAGTCCCAGTTGGGGCACCAGATTCTGTCCCAGTTGCTCCTCTTCCAGTCCAGCTCTCTGCTGTGGCCTGGGAAGGCAGTGGAGGATGGCCCAAGTGCTTGGGCCTCTGCACCCGCATGGGAGACCAGGAGGAAGCACTTGGCTCTTGGCTTTGGATCAGCGCAGCGCATCAGCCGTAGCAGCCATTTGGGGGGGTGAACCAACAGAAGGAAGACCTTTCTCTCTGTCTTTCTCTCTCTCTCACTGTCTAACTCTGCCCGTCCAAAAAAAAAAAAAAAATTATTTATTCTATTCTTAGATCAGTACTTACTTAAGTTTTTCTTATTGTAGCATGGCGGACACCGACTTATTTATGGAATGTGAGGAGGAAGAGTTGGAGCCGTGGCAGAAAATCAGTGACGTCATCGAGGACTCTGTAGTTGAAGATTACAATTCAGTGGATAAAACTCCTGCAGGTAACAAAAGCCCTTTGATCATAGATTGCTGTTTAAATAAACTCACAGGCGTTTTGGTTAAGTGTGAGGTGGAGAAGGACTTTAAGAATCCAGGGATGCCTTATTGTGGCACTGGTCTTCCCGTCTTTTCCTTGCACTAGCTTGTGAGTGTATCAGTTTTCTCATCCGTAAAATTAGAAAAGCTGTATTTATTTCATTAAAAACATTGAGAGGTTGGATTAACTAATGTTCATCAAGCATTGAGCAGTCCTCTTACCAGATGATGTGTGAATGCAAAGTGGTGATACGTGTCAGAGCTCTTTACAAAAACAGGTTCCTATAGTCTGCTTTTGTTTTTGTTTTACTTGAACTTGGTTTTATTTGTGAGCTGAGCAGAAATTCCTTTGTGTTTGTCTTCAAGAACAGTTCAGAAATTTAGGTGTGTTAGCTTCTCTTTCATAAAGTTGATATTATAGGATCATGTTCTAGGTTACCCTGAATTCAGAAAGTGGGTTGCAGTTCTTTTTCTCCCTTAAACTGTACCATAATCTTCCCTTCCTTGAGACCTGAAGATGGCATTGGTTTAGTCTGAAACAGGACAGAGTTTAGGGTCTTGTGGATGGCTTAATACGTGTAGTTACAAATAATAGTAGTGGTGACGATAAGCCTTTGAGTCCTAGCTTGTTTGTGCTGTGTAAGCAAAACAGTAAAATCCTGCTGCAGTGGCCCAGTGTTCTAACTTAATTAAGCAGGAAACGTAAGACAAGGAGATTGCATCTAAGTGGTAGACTAAGGGACAACTAGAAGGAGAAAACATATGAACAGTTGGGGTCTGTGAACGAGATAGGAATCTCTGGTTATAGGTTAAAGGGAAAACTAGAGCAGTATCCTTTAGTGTCATCTGTCCCTGTCTCCGAGTGACTATGCCTCCCCTTCCCCACAGTTTCTGTGAGCCAGCAGCCAGTCTCGGCTCCAGGGCCCATCGCTGCCCATGCTTCTGTTGCTGGGCACCTCTCTACATCCACCACCGTTAGTAGCAGCGGGGCACAGAACAGCGACAGTACAAAGAAGACTCTTGTCACACTAATTGCCAACAACAATGGTAAGTGGGATTACTGGGAAATTCCTCCTGGGCTAGAGGGGTGAGAGAATAAAAAAGGTCTCAGGGACAGCTATCCTTGTTCAGTGTGGTGCTGGTGTGGTTCCGCTAGTTGGAGAATGAACTTAATAATGGTTTTCTGGTATGGAGGTGATTCTGTAGGTGGTGCTGTTCCTTTTAAGTTGGTGCTGAATCGATGCTGGTGTTTCAAGGAAGAGGGCAGCAGGTTCTTGATACTGATCATCTCTGGGAGACAAAATATAAACTTAAAATTCATGCTGAAAAAAGAGATCTGGGGCTTTTGTTTGGTTGGTTGGTGGTGTTTTTGCTTTTGTTTTCTCAATTAGAAGGATCCCGTTAGTGTGGAAGGATTTTCCCAGGGCAGTTTTGTTCTGTGATTTCTCTGGGCACATTCATTTATTGAATTCCTGGATATTGGTTTATTGGTTCCTGGGTATGCAAGGTAGGATGAGGTTAGTGCTGACCTGGAGAGAGTGGCTAAAGAGTAGTGTTTGTAGTATATTTATTGGCTAGAGAGATGACAGAATATTGGTTTGTCTTTCATTTCTGGCAATTTTTACACTCTGAAGAAGAGTTATTGACAGGTTATTTCTCAATATTTGTAACTAAAATACGTACTTTCATAGAATCATTGCATTGCTACAAGGGTCTTGTTTTTTAATTATTTTATTAACTTGAAAAATAAAATAGTTCTATTACTGCAAGAATAGTATGTGTACTGTAGAAAAACCAGAAAGTAAAAGAAAAATCTTAACTGTAATCATACCACCTGGAGATAATATTTTATAACGTTCATTGTGTATGTGTACTTTTGTAAATGTTTATATAGTAAATGTAGTGATTTGCTATTTATAAAAAATGGGATCATATATGCTGTATTACTTTCTTTAGCTACTTTCCCCCTTCATATGAGGTAAATAAAACATTTTTGAGGACTCACTGTATTTCCCATTACTTAACATATTCACAGTAGGTTATAAAAGAATATATCGCTATTTTAAAGCATTACAATGAACATCCCTCTGAATCTTTTTTTTTTTAAGATTTATTTATTTATTTGAAAGGCAGACCCATAGAGAGGCAGAGGCAGAGAGAGAGAGAGGTCTTCCATCTTCTGGTTCACTCCTCAAATGGCTGGCACAGCTGGAGCTGTGCTGATCTGAAGCAGGAGCCAGGAGCTTCTCCCAGATCTCCCACACAAGTGCAGGGGCTCAAGGACTTGGGCCATCTTCTAGTGCTTTCCCAGGCCATAGCAGAGAGCTGGATTGGAAATGGAGCAGTTGGGTCTCGAACTGGCACCCATATGGGATGCTGGCACTGCAGGCGGCAGCTTTACCCGCTACGCCACAGCACCAGCCTCTAAATCTTTTGTTACATTTAATCCTGAGAATGCATTTATAAGAGTCATTGTTGGATCAGAAGTCATAATTTTTAAAAAGGATTTTGGTAGATATTTTTTCTAGATTAGCCATCCCAGAATGTATCGGCTTGTATTTCTACTAGAAGGGTATATGGAGTTCTTATTTTTGGATATAACCATTTACATATGGCATTCCCTTATTGTTTGACATTTAATAGGATCCTAATTTTTAGTGATTTAAAAACAACACTATGGTGAGCATCCTCAGGCTTAGAAGTTTATGTGACAAATAAAAACTGCATATATTTACGGTCTACAACATGCTTTGATATCTGTTTATACATTGTGAAATGATTGAATCAAGCTATTATCTATCACCTCGCATATTTGAAACACAGAGAGCGAGCTTCCATTCATTGGTTTATTCCCCAAATGCCAACGACAGCCAGGACTGGGCCAGGTCAAAGCCTGGCGTCCAGAACTCCATTCAGATCTCCCACATGTTTGGGACCCAACTACTTGAGCACCAGTATGTCTCAGGGTACACATTCATAGAAAGCTGTGTTGGAAGCAGAGGAGCTGAGACTCAAACCAGGCACTCCAGTATGGGATATGGGTGTCCCAAACAGCAATTAACCACTGCACCACATTCCCATCTATGAGTTCACCTCTTTTGGATTCCACATGTAAGTGAGATCATGCAGTATTTGTAATTTTATGCCTGATTTATTTCACTTAGAATGACAGGATTTTCTTACTTTAAACAAATGCTTTTTATTTGAAAGGCAGAGAAGCACAGAGAGACACACACACAGAGACAAATACAAAGAAATATTACATTTGCCAGTTCATTCCCCAAATGTCTGCAACAGCTGACAGGGTTGGGCCAGACTGAAGTCAGAAACCAGGAACACAATCCCACGTGGGTGGCAGTGACCCAAAAACTTGTGCCATCACAGCCTGCCTCCTAGGGTGTGTCTTAGCAGGAAGCTAGATTCAGAAGTGGAGCCAAGACTCAGTTGCAGGTACTCATACAGGATGTGGAAGTCTCAAGTGACAGCCTAACCCCGTACCAAATAACTGCCTGACCCTTCCAGCTTTTTTGAGATACACAGAATCATTATCAGTAGTCACCCTATTCAAGGTTTATAAGTTTTAAATGTCTATTTGAGAAGTTGTCTAACTTACCTTACCATGAACTTTTCTTTTCTTTTTCTTTTTCTTTTTTTTTTCTTTTTTTTTTTTTTTTTTTTTTTTTGTGACAGGCAGAGTTAGTGAGAGAGAGAGAGAGAGAGAGAGAGAAAGGTCTTCCTTTTTCCATTGCTTCACCCCCCAAATGGCCGCTACGGCTGGCGCGCTGTGACAATCCGAAGCCAGGAGCCAGGTGCTTCCTCCTGGTCTCCCATGCAGGTCCAGGGGCCCAAGCACTTGGGCCATCCTCCACTGCCTTCCCGGGCCACAGCAGAGAGCTGGACTGGAAGAGGGACAACCGGGACTAGAACCCGGTGTGCCGGCGCCACAGGCAGAGGATTAGCCTAGTGAGCCGTGGCACCGGCCCTACCATGAACTTTTCTAAAAAAATATTTATTTATTATTTTGAAAGAAATTTGTTATTTTGAGACAGAGAACTTCCATCTACTGGTTTGCTCCCTAGATAGCCACAACGCCAGCACTGGGCAAGGCTGGAGCCAGGAGCTTGAGCTTCATCTGGGTCCCCTACATGTGTGTCAGGGGCCAAGCACTTGGCCCATATTCCACTGCTTTTCTCAGACTATTACCAGGGAGCTGGATCGATAGTGGAGCATCCGGAACACTAACAGGCGCCCATATGGGATGCTGACTTGCAGGCAGCAGTTTAACGCACTGTGCCACAATGCTGGCCCCCTTAACTGTGAACTTTGTGCCTGAATTCCTAAATACTTTCCACCAAAACAATCTTGTCTTTTAATTCAATTTTCCATGAACTTTTTAAAAGTTTTTTAAAAGCATTTATTTATTTGAAAGGCAGAGTTAACAGAGAGAGTGCTCTTCTATTTGTTGGTTACTTCCCAAATGGCCACAGTGGCCCTGGGGTGGGTCAGGCCGAAGCCAGGATCCAGGATCTTCTTCTGGTCTGCCATATGGGTGCAGGAACCCAAGCATTTGAACCATCTTCTGCTGCTTTCCCGCCTGCATTAGCAGGGAGCTAGATTGGAAGTAAGGCAGCTGGGACTTGAACCAGCATGCATATGGGTTGCTGGTGTTGCAGACAGTGGCTTAACATTGCTGTGCCACAACACTGTCCCCTCCATGAACTTTCTGAGGTAATCAGAAATGACACATACCAAATAGGCAGATTTGTCAAGAATAAAGGTTGCAAGTTCAACATGAGATAGGTGGAGAGTAAAGAATCTGTCTCTCCCTCTCTTCCTCAGGTAAAATGTAAAACACTTTTTTAAAGCTAGAAGACAGGATTTTCAATGTTTTCACCACAAACAAATGATAAATAGTTGAGGAGATGGATATGCTTACCCTGATTGGAAGATTACACAATGTATACATATATTGAAATATCACTGTGGTAGCCCATAAATATGTACACTTTTTGTTTCAATTAAAAAACTTTTAAGGGGAAAAAAAAGGTTGTGAAACTTAAGCTGGATGAAATTGACATAAGGGTCTACAATATAAGGACCTATGCACATATGGAAACTTAATAGATGACAAAAGTGGCACACAGATCATTGGAGAAGAAGGAATGAGACTATAAATGCTGTTCAGGTTCATGGTGAAAAAATGGTTCCCTACTGTTACACATACACGAAGCAGAGCTTGAACACTTTTAGAAGAGGGGCCAGCTCTGTGGCATAGTGGATTAAGTCATGCCAGCATCCCATATGGGCTCCAGTTCACAGCTCAGCTATTCCACTTCTGATTCAGCTCCTTGGTGATGGCCTGGGAAAGCAGCAGAGGGATGGCTGAAGTGCTTGGGCCCCCGCACCCATGTGGGAGATGCAAAAGAAGCTCCTGATTCCTGGCTGTTGCAGCCATTTGGAGAGTGAACCAGCAGATGGAAGATTCTCTCCCCACTCCCCGTGCTCTAGCTTGCTCTAACTCTGCCTTTCAAATAAATAAATAAGTCTTCACAAAAAAAAACTTTGAGAAGAAAATATGAGGGGGCCGGCACCACGGCACAGTAAGTTAATCCTCTGCCTGCAGTTCTGGCATCCCATGTGGACACTGGTTCGAGTCCTGGTTGCTCCTCTTCCAATCCAGCTCTCTGCTGTGGCCTGGGAGAGCAGTGGGAGACCGGGAGGAAGCGCCTGTCTCCTGGCTTTGGATAGGCGCAGTTCCGGCCATTGCAGCCATTTGGAGAGTAACCAGTGGAAGGAAGACCTTTCTCTCTGTCTCTCCCTCTCACTGTCTGTAACTCTACCTCTCAAATAAAATAAATAAAATCTTAAAAAAAAAAAGAAAATATGAGAATGTTTTTGTGGTCTCATAAGAGGGAAATATCTTAAACCAAATATAAAAATGGGCTAACCATAAAGAATAAGATTAATAAATAGAACTACATTATAGGCTGGCATTGTCGCTCAGAGGGTTAAGCCACCTCTTGTGATACCAGCATCTTATATAAGAGTGCCGGTTTGAGTCCTGGCTTCTCTGCTTCCTATCGAGCTTCTTGCTAATGCACCTGGGAAGGCAGCAGATGATAGCCCAAGCATTTGGGCCCCTGTCACCTGTTAGGAGATCAGGATGGAATTCCTGGCTCCTGGCTGTTACAGCCATTTGGGGAGTGAACCAGCAGGTAGAAGATATCTTTCTGACTGTCCTTCTATCACGCTCTTTCAAATAAATAAATAAATAAATACATCTTTAAAAAAAATAGAGGGGCTGGGGTTGTGGTATAGCAGGTAAGCCACAGCCTGTGACGCTGGCGTCTCATCTGGTTGCTGGTTCAAGTCCTGGCAGCTTTACTTTTTTTTTTTTTTTTTATTTGAAAGAGTTACAGAGAGAGGTAGAGACAGAGTGAGAGGTCTTCCATCCGCAGGTTCACTCCTCAATTGGCTACAGTGGCCGGAGCTGCGCCGATCTGAAGCCAGGAGCCTCCTGTGGTTCTCCACGTGGGTGCAGGGGCCCAAGGACTCTGGCCATCTTCTACTGCTTTCCCAGGCCATGGTAGACAGCTGGATCAGAAGAGGAGCAGCCGGGACTAGAACCGGCATCCATATGGGATGCGGCGCTACAGGCCAGGGCTTTAACCTGCTGTGCCACTGTGTCGGCCCCATGCAGCTCCACTGCTGATCCAGCTCCCTGCTATTGCGCTTGGGAAAGTGGGGAAGATGGGACCTGCACCCACGTGGGAGGACCAGATGAAGCTTCTGGCTTCAGCCTAGCCAAGCCCTGGTTGTTGTGGTTTTTTGGGAAGTGAACTTGTGGATGGAAGATTTCTCTGTTTCTCCCTGTCTTTCAAATAAATAAATAAATAAATCTTTTTTAAAAATAGCATTACATTAAAGACATGGTTAAAAAGGAAAAAAAAATACTACAGCACTGGCCTCAGGAAAAAAAATTTTTAAAGAGCCAAAAACTAGAGGAAAATATTTACAACATCTATTACTTTACAAAGGATTAATATCTAGGATATATTAAAAATCTGTAGTAAAAGGATAACTCAAGAAGAACGGGCGGGGTCTGGTGCTATGTCGCAGCGGGTAAAGCCTCTGCCTACGGGGCCGGTATCCCATATGGGCACTGGTTGAGTCCCTGCTGCTCCACTTCAGATGCAGCTCTCTGCTATAGCAGAGAAGAAGAATGGGTAAAGGACAGGAACAGGAATTTAATGGAATAGGAAGCAAGAATGACCAGTCCCTATGTGAAAAAATGTACAGCCTCAATAGTAACTTGGGAAATGTAGATTAATAATACAATAATACCATTTCAGAAATTTTTATACTAAACCAAACAATATTTAATTGCATTTTCATGAATTAAGTTTCTGAAGTACCCTCATTATTACTCTAATAAAATCCAAAAACAAATACAACTAAAATACATATTGTTCATGTGTATAAAGCTAGTAGGTTTTTTTTATGATTTATTATTTATTTGAAGGGCAGAGTTAAAAGAGAGAGATTGATCTTGCATCTGCTGGTTCACTCCCCAAATGGCTGCAATGGCCAGAGCTGAGCCAGTCTGAAGCCAGGAGCCCAGAGCTTCATCCGGTCTCCCACGTGGATGCAGGGGCCCAAGCACTTGGGCCATTTTCCACTGTTTTCCCAGGCCATTAGCAGGGGGCTGAATCAGAAGTGGAGCAGTCAGGATTTAAACTGGCGCCCATATGGGATGCAGGTACCACAGGCAACGACTTTACACATGGTACACCACGGCGCCGGCCTCAAAACTAGTTTTTTAAAAAAGAAAATTTGGTGCAGTGGTTGACACTGCTTGGGATGCCCACTTTCCACATTGGAGTGCCTGAGCTCCAGTCATGGCTCTGCTAAAGCTCGCCTTGGGAGACAGCAGGTGATTGGTACAAGTGCTTGGGTACCTGCCACCCATGTGAGAGATCCAGATGGAGTTCCTTGGCTGCTGGTTTCAGCTTGGCCCATTCTTAGCCATTGTAGGTATTTGAGAAGTGAACCAACCAGTGGTTGGTAGATGTCTGTCTCTTTCTCTGTCTCTGCCTCTTGAATACAAATATGAAATAAATAAAAATTTTCAGAAAGCAAAAATGATAATCATAAATTGAGGAGAGGGGTCCCTCTGGGAGGTAGGCCAGGGATTGAGAAAGTGTAGGAGAATGTAGATGGTATTAATAACAGCACAGCTCTAAACTGGGTAGCAAATTCAAGAGTGTTTTAGCATTGTGCCTTGTAATTTACATTTTTAGAACATTTTATATTGGCTAAATGTTAACAATTTGTCTAGGAGGTGACACAGTTTTGTCTTCTACCCCAAAATACCTATTGTTCCATGGAAGGTAATGTGTTTAAAAAAAAAAATCTGTAATCCTTTCCTAGTTATTAAATTAGGCGCACAGAAAAGTATATTTCAGGGGACCACAATGCCTGATTCTTGTATTTTGTTTCATTTATTTAATTTATTTGAAAGGCAAAGAAATGTTCTATTTATTGATTCACTTCCCAAATGCGTGCAACAGCCAGGGTTGGACCAGGAGCTGTGAGCTCAGTTGGGGTCTCCCATGTGAGTGGCAAGGACCCAAGTACTTGAGCTATCCTCTTGCTGCATCCTAGTGTGCACATTAGCAGGAAGATGGTTGGGAAGTGGAGCCAAGACTTTAACCTGGGCACTCTGATATGAGATGCAGGCAGGCATCCCAAGCAGTGTCTTAACCACTGTAACAAATATGTGTTCCTCCCAGTTCTGTTCTATGTCATATAGTTCTGTACTAGTTATACAGGTAATCCTCAAACATTTATTTATTTTGGGGAACAAGAAAATATTTTTTAAAAAAACAGTGTTGATTAAAAGAGAATATCATAATTATACACAAAAATAATCTTGAAAAAAGAAAATTGGAGGACTCACACTTCCTAATTACATAACTTAATACAAAATTTATAGTAATCAAGACAGTGTGGTGCTTGTTGATTTAAGGGAAGACAGAATAATGGAATACAATTGAGAATTCATAAATAAACCTTCACTTCTTTGATCAGTTGATTTTCACCAAGAGTGCCAAAACAGTTTAATGGGGAAAGTTGGTTTTTGGCTTTTTGGGTGTTTTGTTGTTGTTGTTTTTGTTTTGTTTTGTTTTGTTTTTGACAAATGATACCAGGATGACTGGATACTTGGTCAACGTGGAAAAGAATGTAAATACACCCCTACCTCATACCGTAAACAGATTTAACTTTAAGGATATCAAAGACCTAAATGTAAAAGCTAAAACTGTAAACCTGTTAAAAATTTGTATACATTTTTATGACCTTAGGAAGGCATTTGGCAGAGAGGTTAAGATACTACTTGGGACATCAGCATCCCCTATTAAAATGCCTGGGTTCAAGTCCTGGCTCCATTTCTATTTCCACATTCCTACTAATGGGCACCCTGATAGGCAACAGATGATGATTCAAGTAGTTGGCTCTCTGCTAACACATGGAGAGCTGGATTGAATTCCAAACTCTGGCTTCAGCCTGGCCCAGATCTGGCTTTTCTGGACATTGGAGGAATGAACCAATGGATGAGAAATTTCTCTCTCTGTCTCTCAAATTAAACAATTTTTTTCATGACCTCAGGTTATATAATGGTTTCTTTTTTTTTTTGACAGGCAGAGTGGACAGTGAGAGAGAGACAGAAAGGTCTTCCTTTGCCATTGGTTCACCCTCCAATGGCCGCCGCGGCCGGCGCACCGCGCTGATCCGATGGCAGGAGCCAGGTACTTATCCTGGTCTCCCATGGGGTGCAGGGCCCAAGCACTTGGGCCATCCTCCACTGCACTCCCTGGCCACAGCAGAGAGCTGGCCTGGAAGAGGGGCAACCGGGACAGAATCCGGCGCCCCGACCGGGACTAGAACCCGGTGTGCCGGCGCCGCAAGGTGGAGGATTAGCCTAGTAAGCCGCGGCGCCGGCTATATAATGGTTTCTTAGGTATGATGTTAAGAGCCTATGTTACCAAGGAAAAAGTACACAAATGGACTTTTAAAAAAAATATTTATCTTATTGATTTGAAATATAGTGTTACAGAGAGAGGGAGATTCAAAGAGGTCTTCCAACCACTGGTTCACTCTCCAGATAGTCGGAGCTGAGTGGATCCGAAGCCAAGAGCTTCTTCCAGATCTCCCATGTGGGTGCAGGGGCCCAAGCACTTGGGCCATCCTCTGCTGCTTCCCCAGCTGCATTAGCAGGGAGCTAGATTGGAAGTGGAGCAGCCAAAACTTGAACCGGCGCCCAATGTGATGCTGGTGCTGCAGACTAGGCCTTTAACCCTGTGTGCCACAACACTGGCCCATACAAGTGGACTTTAGAGCAAAATTGAAACCTATTATGGGCCGGCGCTGTGGCTCACTAGGCTTCTAGGTTCTAGTCCTGGTCGGGGTGCCGGATTCTGTCCCGGTTGCCCCTCTTCCAGTCCAGCTCTCTGCTGTGGCCCGGGAGCGCAGTGGACGATGGCCCAAGTACTTGGGCCCTGCACCCGCATGGGAGACCAGGAGAAGCACCTGGCTCCTGCCATCGGATCAGCGCGGTGCGGCCATTGGGGAGTGAACCAATGGTAAAGGAAGACCTTTCTCTCTGTGTCTCTCTCTCACTGTCCACTCTGGCTGTCTAAAAAAGATTTAAAAAATTAAAAATAAAACCTATTATGCTTCAAAGTACACAAATAGAAAAGTAGAAATACAGTCTATTCAATGAGAGAAGATTTTAACAAATCATATATATCTGGAAAGTATATAAGGACATATATTTAGAATATACTGAGAACTGCTACAACCTCATAATAAAAAGACAAATAATTCAGTTCAAAAAGGATAAAGTGGTGTGGGCATTTGGTCTAGCAGTTAAGACACCAAATTAGGATATTCATGTCCCATATCTGAGTGCCTAGTTTGATTCCTGGCTGTGGCTCCTCATTCCAGCTTCCTGCTATTGTAGATTCAGGGAGGTAGCAGCAATGCTAAGTAGTTGGGGTCCTGCCACCCATGTGGGAAACCTAGATGGAAATACTGACTTCTGGCTTCAGACCACCCACCCAACTGCCTGTTGCAGGCATTTGGGGAGTAAACCAGCAGACGGAGTCCTCTCTTTTCTGTCTGCCTTTCAAACAAATAAAAATTTTAAACAAAGGACCCAATAAAAGACATTTCTCCAGAGAAGATATACAATGGCCTGTAGAATCATGAGTTTTTAGAGAAATGTCAATTTAAAATGTCAGGTATTTGGCCTAGTGTTCCTACATTGAAGTCCCTGAGTTTGATTCCTGGCTTTTAACTCCAGCTTCCTACTACACAGACCTGGGAGGCAGCAGGTAATGATTCAAGTAATTGAACCTCTGCCACTCATGTGGAACACTTGGATTATGCTCCCAGTTCATGGCTCTGATGCAGCCTCTGCCATGGGAGGCACAAATGGGGACCTTTCACTGCCTGCCTATCAAACACACATGCGCGCGCGCGCACACACACACACACACACACACACACACAGATACCACTAGGATAACTGAAGTTAAAAAGCTATCTTATTGTTATGAACAAGAACATGTATTAGGAATGTAAGAAATGTAAGAACATGTATTAGGAATGTAAGAAAACTGTTGTGAATTTCTGGTAAGACGGTAAAACAGTGTGGTCACTTTGGAAAACAGTTGGCAGTTTCTCACACATTTAAACAGAAAATTACTGTATAACCCAGCAGTTTTTAAGTAATTAATTGATTAATTTGAAAGGCAGAGAAACAAGGTCTCCCAACTTCTGGTTCACTCCCCCAAATTCCTAAAATTGCCAGGGCTGGGCTAGGCGGAAGTCAGGAATTGGGAACACAGTGGGTCTCCTGTGTGGATGACAGGGACCTAAACTCATGAGCCATTGTTTGCTGTCCCCCAGGGTGTACATTAGTAGTACTCAAATCCAAACATTCCAGTATGACCCAGCAGTTCTACTCCTACTGTATATCTAAGGAATTGAAAACTCTCACACAAATATTGTGCATTCACACAAATATTGGCTAATCCTCCGCCTGTGGTGCCAGCACACTGGGTTCTAGTCCCGGTCGGGGCGCCGGATTCTGTCCTAGTTGCTCCTCTTCCAGTCCAGCTCTCTGCTGTGGCTCGGGAGGGCAGTGGAGGATGGCCCAAGTGCTAGGGCCCTGCACCCGCATGGGAGACCAGGAGGAAGCACCTGGCTCTTGGCTTCAGATTGGCACAGCGCACCAGCTGTAGCAGCCATTTGGGAAGTAAACCAACAGAAGGAAGACCTTTCTTTCTGACTCTCTCTCACTGTCTAACTCTGCCTGTCCAAAAAAAAAAAAAAAAAAAAAAAAAAAGTTCATAGCAGCATTGTTCATTATGGTCAAAAAGTGGGAAGTACTTGAGTATCATCCAATTGGTGAATGGATAAGCAAAATGTTTCCTATCCATACAATGGAATATTATATAAAACAGAATAAGGGGCTGGAGCTGTGGTGTAGAGGGTAAAGCCGCTGCCTGCAGTGCTGGGATCCCATATGGGCTCCGGTTCAAGTCCCAGCTGCTCCACTTCCAATCCAGCTCTCTGCTATGGAAAGCAGTAGAAGATGGGCTGCTGCACCTGTGTGGGAGACCCAGCAGAAGCTCCTGGCTCCTGGCTTCAGATAGGCGCAGCTCTGGCCGTTGCAGCCAACTAGGGAGTGAAACATTGGATGGAAGACCTCTCCCTCTCGCTCTCCCCCTCTCCCCCTCCCCCTCTCCCTCCCCCCCCCCCCCCCCCCCCGCCTCTCCTCCTCTCTCTGTTTAACTCTGACTTTCAAATAAATAAATAAATCTTAAAAAAAAAAAAAAACAAGGCCGGCGCCACGGCTCACTAGGCTAATCCTCCACCTTGCGGCGCCGGCACACCGGGTTCTAGTCCCAGTAGGGGCGCCGGATTCTGTCCTGGTTGCCCCTCTTCCAGGCCAGCTCTCTGCTGTGGCCAGGGAGTGCAGTGGAGGGTGGCCCAAGTGCTTGGGCCCTACACCCCATGGGAGACCAGGATAAGTACCTGGCTCCTGCCATTGGATCAGCGCAGTATGCCGGCCGCAGTGCGCCAGCTGCGGCGGCCATTGGAGGGTGAACCAATGGCAAAGGAAGACCTTCCTCGCTGTCTCTCTCTCACTGTCCACTCTGCCTGTCAAAAAAAATAAAAAATAAAAAAAATAAACACAGAATGAAATGGTGACTTAGGTCATAACATGGAGGGACCTTGAAAACATATCCAGTGACAGAAGCCAGGTACAAAAGGTCACATTGTATGATTTCATTTTTATGAAATGTCCAAAATAGACAAATCAACAGAGATAGAAAGATTAGTGGTTGCTAAGGGGCTGGGAAGAAGAAAATGAGGAATAATTGCTAATGGATATGGAGTTTCTTTTTGAGATGATAAAAATATTCTGGAATTAAATAGGGATGATAGTTGCATAACCTGTGAATATACCAAAATCCACTGAGTTGTGTACTTAAATGCATAATACGTAGATTATATCCCAATAAAGCTAGGGTTTGGAGGATTTTAAGTGTCTGGAGTAAAATTTTGGGATATTTACAATGTATTATGAGAGAAGCTGCTGATATTCCTCCCTTATTTCATGAGTGTATGGTTGTGGTCCCAAGTTTATTTGAGAGTAAACTTGGAGGTAGAAAACTGTCTAATTCTTCTAAAGGCTCTTTGTTGTTAAGCCCTAGAACTCTGCTTCTTTTTCTCCTCGGGAAATCTGTGTAAGATACTTGAATGGTTAGATATTCTTTGAACAAAAATGAAGATGACAGAAATCATTTAAAATGCTTCTAAAATAAATAAAAATGCCCCTAGATAAATAAACATACTTTCATTTACCCGGTGTGTCTTGCCATATGCTGATACTTACTTTCCATTGAATTGTGGATATAATCTAGATTTAGAAATTCATATTTTATTTGCACTGTATGTTTGGGAAAGTCCTAACAATCCACCCAAATTGAAACATGACCCTGATGTAAGAGAGAATATTAACAGAAAATGCTATATTACAGTTTTCATGGGAACTTTGCCTGTCTTTATAGACTTGCTAATTACTTCCACATGAGTTTTTTAAAAAAATTATCCTTCCCTCCCTTATTTAATTGGGAAACTGAGCCAGTGCTTATCTGAGAGTTTAAGGCTTAAGGCAAATAATAAATAAGAGATTATTTCCTTTTGCCCTAGCAGTTAAAATAATGATTTAAAAATATGTATTTTTTCTTGACCTGTATTTTTCAACCATAAATTTCAGAAGGATAATAAGAGATGGATAGGGAACCCATAGATTAAGAGGCATAAGAAATATATCTATCACTTGAACTTTTCAGTAATTTTGTAACCTGATTCAGATGTTTTTAAAAAATATAGACAGTTATATATTTGGTTTTTTTTTTTTATTTTTTTATTTTTTTTGACAGGCAGAGTGGACAGTGAGAGAGAGAGACAGAGAGAAAGGTCTTCCTTTGCCGTTGGTTCACCCTCCAATGGCCGCCGCTGCAGCCGGCGCACCGTGCTGATCCGATGGCAGGAGCCAGGATCCAGGTGCTTTTCCTGGTCTCCCATGGGGTGCAGGGCCCAAGCACCTGGGCCATCCTCCACTGCACTCCCTGGCCATAGCAGAGAGCTGGCCTGGAAGAGGGGCAACCGGGACAGAATCCGGCACCCCAACCGGGACTAGAACCCGGTGTGCCGGCGCCGCAAGGTGGAGGATTAGCCTATTGAGCCACGGCGCCGGCTACAGTTATATATTTGAATTCTAACTGGGTATTTGATATTGAAGAATTACTACAAAAGTTTAGCAGTAATAATGGTGATGTGATTCTTTCTCCTTTTTGTATAAATTTCAGAAGGATAATAAGAGATGGATAGGGAACCCATAGATTAAGAGGCATAAGAAATATATCTATCACTTGAACTTTTCAGTAATTTTGTAACCTGATTCAGATGTTTTTAAAAAATATAGACAGTTATATATTTGAATTCTAACTGGGTATTTGATATTGAAGAATTACTACAGAAGTTTAGCAGTAATAATGGTGATGTGATTCTTTCTCCTTTTTGTCAGTCCCTACCTTATAAAGATACATACTGAAATGTTTACAGATATGATCTGGGACTTGATTCAAAATAATATGGGAAATTTTGAGTGTAGGCAGTATAGATGAAATATGATTGACCATTAATTAATAATTATTGAAGCTGGGTGATCTAATGTGAGGATTTATTATATTTTTATTTGTGCTTGAACTTCTCCACAATAAAACATTTAAATTTTAAATATATATAGTGAATAAATTACCAGGATAGTGAGCATAGGTAAAACCTGCTAGTTTGTGTGTGTTTATCTGTCAGCCTCTGTAATCACCAGTCTGCTGGCCCAGTAACTGAAGGTCTTGTGTACTAATGAGCTCTTAATTTGTAGGAGAGTTTGGGACAAGGCATTGTTGGCCTGTTGATATCTACCTGTGTACCCACTCTTTGGTCATCTCTGTAGTAACACTGACTACATCTGTCAAGTGGAACATAAAGTTCAAAGGACCCATTCCATTCTGATAATTTGGGGTGAAAAGTTGAGGCAATATTATACTTGAATCTTTGGCTTAAGTATATTGATTGGTTCTCTGAAATTTTCTATCCAGTTTTAAGTATTTGTAAATCAAGCTTAGTATTAATGATTTTTTAACCTAATGATATTTATTAATACTTATTTATGAAGAAATCATTATCTTCTGAAGTATCATTTTCATTTAGTGTGGGTTAATGTTTGACCAAGTCTGACTTCTATTTTCAGCCCTGATGACATGAGACAGAGAGAGAGAGAGAAGCCTGTTAATTGTCTGCATTCACACCCCTCTAAAGGACAGTGGCTGTTTAGAGACTCCCACCTTTCTCAGACTTGACTCGCTAGGAAGAGATGTCTTTCTTTAGATTCTGTATACTTGCTTAGTTAATGTTTTGCTGGTGAACATTGCTTTTTCAGGAAGATTAAGAGAGATTAGCTAACAACAAGTTAGATTTTGACCAAATAGTTTTACTTAGCTAAAATATGAAAAAGACTTACATATTCTTTTATTCCACCGATTTGGTGTGAAGACCGTGTGGCCACTTAAATTTTCTTAATCAAGGTAATAGCCACGTAGAAATCTAAAGATGTCTTTCGGCCCTACTTAAGACATACAGGTGGGATATTAGTGACTCTTCCCTACCCACCTCTTTTTCTGTCAGTTGTATATTTGGGTGAAGCTTAAATTTCTGGTGAGTTTGGTGACATTAAAGCAGAGGTGAGTGACTGTCTTGACTATTTGATATGTGGGACACTATTGCCTTTCTAAGACCAGAATGTTTATAAAATGTGGGCTTCGCATTGTTTGTAACATTGCTTTCTCCCCTGCTTCTCCCTTTTACTCTTCAGCTGGCAATCCTTTGGTCCAGCAAGGTGGACAGCCGCTCATTCTGACCCAGAATCCAGCCCCAGGCCTGGGCACAATGGTTACTCAGCCAGTGTTGAGGCCAGTTCAGGTCATGCAGAATGCCAATCATGTGACTAGTTCCCCCGTGGCTTCGCAACCAATATTCATCACTACACAGGTGAGTAAAACTGAGTTCTGGGATTGGTAGAGCAGGGAAAGACTGCCTTGCTTCGGGTTCCTGAGACTTGTCCTTTGACCAGCTTTCTCATTGGCTGTGTGGTAATCGGATACTGATCTTTGTAGAAAGCCTAGCATAGCTTCGTGGCTGTGTTATTGGCTCCTCCATATCCCCTTAGAGGTCTTTTAAATGATTGAATGAAGGTCTGGACAGAAATTAATGGGAAAACTTGGATTAGGAAGCCTTCACACGTGGCTCTAAAACGATTCACCCTTTGCCTTGGGGTTGCTTTTCTTCCCGTGGGGTGAGTTAATTGACTTTTGGAGGTCTGTCTATGAAATTGGGAATATGATGGAGATCTCTGGAAGAGGAGGAGGATGATTTATGTGATATATAATGTGGTGATTTGAGGTTAAAATCCTGATTCTGAGTATGGAATCTAAAGGTGAGTATTTTTCCTGGGGCTTCCTGAGTTTACCCTTTTCATAAACTTGCCAGAGATTTATGGGCTTGAGGCTGACTTTGGTAACAGTTTCTTAGGATTGCTTATGTTGACTCATACTGATGAATACTCTTAGTATTTTTCCTTTTATGCTTTTTAACAGTTTGGAGGCCATTTTGTGGTTACGTTTTTTTCAGCTGCAGCTCTCTTAAATCAGGAAATAGGTTTACATTTTTTGCTCTTACGTGCCAAAGCTCCAGTTTTGGTATTTTGTCACTCAAAAATTTGCCAAATCTCCTAAATTTCTACATCTCAATCATTTAGAAGCTCTTAACTCTAGAGAGAACCGTTAGGTTAAAAGTGTGAAAATTTTTTTGGATACAGGTCATACTGCAGTCTTTGCTAGTGTTAGTGGACTCCATATTAAAGATCATTTTGCTTTTTAATACAGGGATTTCCTGTAAGGAATGTCCGGCCTGTACAAAATGCAATGAATCAGGTTGGGATTGTGCTGAACGTACAGCAAGGCCAAACGGTTAGACCAATTACACTAGTCCCAGGTAAGGAAAAATGTCTCTCCACTTGGAATAAACTGGCATCCAGATTTGCTTTTATTGTTGGAAATATTCTAGGTCACTTAAAAATGTACTGAAAAAAATAACAATCTTAATGATTTAAGCCAAAATTAAAAAAAGTTTCTAACCTTTGGCCAGGGTGGTGGCTTTATTTATTTTTCTGTTTAGCTTTTCACCACCCTTCATGAGGCACTAAAATGGGTTATCTAGTCATCTTCAGTAACTGCTGTTTCAGTCAGCTATTACGTCTATCCTGAAGGAAAATTATCAATACAAACTACCAAATTCTGTACTCCTCAGACATCTGCTCACCTGGTGGGATTATAAACTTTATTTTGCTTTAATTTTATACACAAATTTTAGATATTAATAAATGGAATATATACCCTTTGAATAATACTACCAGTGACTAGATAGAATTTTAGGAATCTAAAGATTGGATTTTTAAAAATCTTACAAATTCCTCCACACATTTCTTGTGTGTAAGTTTACTGTAATTTAGGCCAAAAAAAAATTAGTTGCTTGTAAAGGTATATCTGTAGCTTATCTTGTGAAATATTTGAGTGTTTTCTCAGAACCTGCAGGGTTGTTTTTTTGGCCTTCAGTCTAAGCAGCTTAGCCTATCATGTTCTGATATTTCTTAAATATTTCTCAGTGGAATTGTCTCCAGAGATGTTCTCCTTTGGGACAGTCTACTGGAATGGCACAGTCTGTCTTCTGTGAGTGTATGTATGAGAGAGGACTTTTTCAGTGTTCTGAGAAAGAAGCATCCCTTTTTTCAGGATCAAGTCTGCCCTTTGGCTTATATGCACCCATACTGTCTCCCACCCTTTGTTCTGCAGTACTGCTCTGAAGCTACTGATTGTGTTTAAGGCAGTGTGGTAAGGTGTTTGGGTAGGGGGGACTTGATGGGAATCTTACTCGATTTAATGGTTTTAGGTTACCTAATTTCTGTTAGGGGAATGTATTTCACCAATGTGGACACCTGTATTTTTAGACTTTAGAATCTGTGCTACTCCTAGTAACCTGACAGTTGTCAGTTTGGGGAAATAATCTTTCCCTGTCTTAGTATTTCCAGTCAAGGCAGGGAGCATTTGTTGTAGGTGAGCTTACTGATCAGTATTTGTCTCTTCTTTGTCTCTCTTTTGAAGCCCCAGGCACCCAGTTTGTTAAGCCGACAGTTGGAGTTCCCCAGGTGTTCTCTCAGATGACCCCAGTGAGACCAGGCTCCGCAATGCCAGTGAGGCCCACCACCAACACTTTCACCACCGTCATCCCAGCCACTCTGACCATTAGGAGCACCGTCCCACAGTCCCAGGCCCAGCAGACCAAGTCTACACCCAGCACTTCCACCACTCCCACTGCCACACAGCCGACCTCACTGGGACAACTAGCTGTTCAGCCTCCAGGCCAGTCCAACCAGACCTCAAATCCCAAACTAGGTAAGGCTTGGGAAGACAGTGGCAGAGCTGGGGTGAGGTGGCGGGTGGAGAGCAGATGATCACCTGGTCAATGTAGCTCCCTCCTTCCCCTCTCCACCTGCAGTGAGCATTGCCAGCTTTGTCACTGTGAAGCGACCTGGGGTGACAGGTGAAAATAGCAATGAAGTGGCCAAATTGGTGAATACCCTTAACACCATCCCTTCCCTGGGCCAGAGCCCTGGGCCAGCAGTAGTATCCAACAACAGCTCTGCCCACAGCTCTCAAAGAACCAGCGGACCTGAGTCTTCAATGAAAGGTACAGTAGGCTGAGAACCTCTGAGCAGCAGTCATTGAAAAATTTTAATAAAGTATTTATTTTATACTCTGAGGGAAATAAAAAAGAACATAGTTGCTGCAGTCTGTTTTCACAGATACTAATGTAGTGAAGAGTACAGCCAGTTGTGAAAAGTGTAACCAAAACAGCTCCAAGGAATTCTGTGTATGGATTGGTGAAATGGATTGACTGATCAGAGATGGTTGGAATAATCAAAGGTGGCTTCATGGAAGAAATAGTTTTCTGAACAAGACTTTAAAGTTGGGATTTGGATAGAGGTTTTTGTTTGTTTTAAGATGTATTCATTTATTTAAAAGACAGTTACAGAGAGAGAGCTCTTGCGTCTGCTGGTTCACTCCCCAAATGGCCGCAACGGCCGAAACTGGGCTGATCCGAAGCCAGGAGCCGGGAGCTTCTTCCAGGTCTCCCACATGGGGCAGGGGCCCAGACACTTGGACCATCTTCCACTGCTCACCAGGCACATAAGCAGGGAGCTGGATCAGAAGTGAAGCAGCGGCCGGCGCCGCAGCTCACTAGGCTAATCCTCCGCCTAGCGGCGCCGGCACACCAGGTTCTAGTCCCGGTTGGGGCGCCGGATTCTGTCCCAGTTGCCCCTCTTCCAGGCCAGCTCTCTGCTGTGGCCAGGGAGTGCAGTGGAGGATGGCCCAGGTGCTTGGGCCCTGCACCCCATGGGGAGACCAGGAAAAGCACCTGGCTCCTGGCTCCTGCCACCGGATCAGCGCGGTGCGCCAGCCGCAGCGCACTGGCCGCGGCGGCCATTGGAGGGTGAACCAACGGCAAAGGAAGACCTTTCTCTCTCTCTCTCTCTCTCTCTCTCTCACTGTCCACTCTGCCTGTCAAAAAAAAAAAAAAGTGAAGCAGCTGGAACTTGAACCAGTGCCTGTATTGTATCCTGGCACTGCGGGTGGAAGGTTAACCTTCTATACCACAGCCCTGGCCCTGTGGATAGAGGGTTTCAGTAGGAGGGTAAGAGCATAGTGAGGGTTTTCAGTGGTCTAGAGCAGCAGTTGACAAACTTTTTGTCTAGGGCCCAGCATATTTTAGACTTTGTGCATCATCTGAGCTCTGTTGCAGCTGTTCATCTGTGCCATGTAGTATAGAAGCAGCCACAGATGACCCATAAATTAGTGAATATGGCTGTGTGCTCCACTGAGAATACTCAGGGTCTCTGAAATTTCAGTTTCATGTAATTTTCTGTGTCAGAAAATTTTATTCTTTTATTTATTTATTTATTTATTTATTTATTTTGACAGATAGAGTTAGACAGTGAGAGAGACAGAGAGAAAGGTCTTCCTTCCATTCTACGGCCGGAGCTACGCTGACCCAAAGCCAGGAGCCAGGCGCTTTCTCCTGGTCTCTCATGCGGGTGCAGGAGCCCAAGCACTTGGGCCATCCTCCACTGCCCTTCCGGGCCACAGCAGAGAGCTGGACTGGAAGAGGAGCAACCGGGACCAGAACCCGGCACACATATGGGATGCCGGTGCCGCTGGCGGAGGATCAACCAAGTGAGCCACAGCAACGGCCCCAGAAAATGTTATTCTTTTGCTTTTATTTCAGCTATTTAAAAACATGGAAACCTTTAACCAACAGTGCTGGGAAAACTGGATATTAATTTTTCAGATAATGAAATTAGGCCCATACCTTATACCAAATACAAAAATTAACTCAAATTGGATTGGATCAAGATTTAAAAATTCAAGAAAAACTGTAAAACTCTTAGGAGAAAATAAGTGAGAAAATCATCGTGGTACTGAATTTGACAATGTTTATCTTTCTTGGAGATGACTCTAAAAACAGGCAAGAAAAGGGAAAAAAAAAGATAAATGTATTACATCAAAATTTAAGACTTTTGTGCAGCAAAGTACTGTTACCAACACATTGAAAAGACAACCCACAGAATGGGAGAAAATATTTGCTAATTATATATATGTAAGTGGTTAATATCTAGAAAAATGCAGTACTCCTACAACTCAAGTAAACTGGCAATTAAAAAATGGGCAAGAGGCTAGCGCTGTGGCCTAGCAGGTAAAGCCACCGCCTGCCATGCCAGCATCCCATATAGGTGCTGATTCAAAACCTTGCTGCTCCACTTCCGCTCCAGCTCTCTGCTATTGCCTAGGAAAGCAGTAGAAGATGGTCCAAGTCCTTAGGTCCCTGCACCTGTGTGGAAGACCAGGAAGAAGCTCCTGGCTCCTGGCTGTCTCCCTCTGCCTCTCTGTAACTCTGCCTTTCAAATAAAATTAATTAATTAATTAATTAATTAAATAAATCTTTTTTAAAAATAGGCAAAAGAGCAGGTGTTTTAACTTTATGGCCAAGATGCTAGGGCAGATACCTGTGCCATATCAATACCTGGGTTCTGACTCCAGCTTCCTGCTATTGTAGACCCTGGGAGGTGGTGGTGATAGCTCAAGAAATTGAGTTCCTGCCACCCACATGGGAGATTGGATTGGGTTTAGGTTCCTTGCTCCCACCTTCAGCCTGGTCAGGTCCCAGCCATTATGAGCATTTGGGCAGTGAACCAGCGGATGGGAGAATATCTGTTCATTTGTCTATCTCTGTCTCTCTGCCTCACAAATTTTTTTTAATGGACAGAAGACTTGAATAGACATTTCTCCATAGAAAAGTATAAAATGGCCATAAGCATATTTAAAAATCTCAGCATCACTATCATTAGAGAAATGCAAATCCAAACTACAGTGAAATAACTTATTAGCATAACTACCATTAAAAAAAAAAAAAAAAAAAAAACAGAAAATCAAAAATGCTGGTGAGGATGTCGAGAACGTAGAACCTTTCCACACTGTTGGGGGAATATAAATGATGCAGCTACCATGGAAAACAGTGTGGTGGTTCTTCAAAAAATAAAGGTACAGTTATCATATGCACTGGGAATTCCACCTCTGGGTATATCCCCAAAAGGATTGAAAGGAAGGACTATGGGCTGGCACTGTGGTACAGGAGGTTAAGCTACCATCTGCAATGCTGGCATCCCATAAGGATGCCATTTCATGTCCCGGCTGCTCAACTTCCAATCCAGCTCCCTGCTAATATACCTGGGAAGGCTACAGAAGATGGCCCAAGTGTTTGGGCCCCTGCCACCTAAGTGGGAGACCCAGAGGAAGCCCATGGCTCCTGGCTTCAGCCTCTCCCAGCCCTAGCTGTCATCGTCATTTGGGGAGTGAACTAGCAGATAGAATTTCCTCTCTTTCTCTTTCTCTTTCTCTGTGTGTGTTTGTGTGTGTGTGTATGTGCGTGTGCACACGCACACACTTTTTCCTCTCTCTAATTCTGACTTATAAACAAATGCATAAATCTTAAAAAAAGAGGAATTAGAACAGATGCTAGTACACTCATGTTCATAGCATTATTTACAACAGCTGAAAAGTGAAAACAATCCAGGTACCCGCTGATTGAACAGATAAGCAAAATGTGACCCAGACATCCAGTGACATACTAGGTTCCAGAAGGAAGGAAATCTTTCCTTCCTTCCTTCCTTCCTTCCTTCCTTCCTTCCTTCCTTCCTTCCTTCCTTCCTTCCTTCCTTCCTTCCTTCCTTCCCCCCTCCCTCCCTCCCTCCCTCTCTCCCTCTCTCCCTCTCTCCCTCTCTCCCTCTCTCCCTCTTTCTTCCCCCTTTCTCCCTTCCTCCCTCCCTCTCTCTCTCCCCTCCCTTCCTCTCTCTCTCCCTCTCTTTCTTTCTTTTTCCCCCCAAAGAAACCTTTTATTTAAGGAATACAGACTTCATGCATTTCTTAAGTACAACTTTAGGAATATAGTGATTTTTCCCACCTTACCCACTCTCCCACCCCTCCACCTCTTCCCTCTCCCATTGCCCGTCCCCTTCTCCACTAAAATTGATTTTCAATTAACTTCATACATGGAAGACCAACTCTACTGAGTAAAGAGTTCAACAATTTGCAGAGTAAAAATAACCAAAAACAAAACAAAAAACCGTTCCTCAACAGTGGAGAGGAAGGAAATTCTGACATAGACTACAGCACTGGTGAGTCTTGAGGACATTGTGCTGAGTGGAATAAGCCAGCCAGTCTTAGGACAGATACTGTATGACCCCATTTATTAAAAAAAAAAAAAATCCTTCCTAACCAGAAAAATAATGTAAAAGTCAGTCTTTCCTCACAGGCCAAACAGAAACTGGTGACTGCCTTGCCTTTGATATACAGGCTACAGCTGGCCGACTCCCAGCCTAGAATTAGAAGAGTAGAAGGAGTGTGCTTCGAGCGTGGTGATCTCATGCTTCCTTACCTAGTGCATACTTGTCAGGGAGTATGTATGTTCTTGCCAGTATTGTCACATTAATCTTATCAATTCTTACTTCTTGCAGTGGCCTCTTCCATCCCAGTGTTTGACCTCCAGGATGGTGGACGGAAAATTTGTCCACGGTGTAACGCTCAATTCCGTGTCACTGAAGCTTTGCGAGGTCACATGTGTGTAAGTCATCCTGCCTGTGATGGGGTCCCGCCTAAGTGGCTGCCACGTCATAGACCTCCTCCTTCACATGGGGAGCCTAGGAAGCAGGGGCTCTGAAATGACCCAGAAGCTTTTGGAAGTTTGTCTTTCTCTTGCTCTGTTCTAAAAGAGCTGCATACTTTGGAATGTGACAGGAAATATTTAAAGACCCTTCAGTAGAACATATGTGACCTTACTTTCTTAGCATAGGAGAACAGGTTTGTTAAATAACCAGAACCGTCTACCAGAGAGCTTGGGGCCAAATTATGTGAGTGGTTAACAGATATAAGACAGGCAGGGGTAAATATACACTGTAAACCCTGTAGAAAACTGAGGCATGAAAGCCGGCTGACAATACCTAGAACTAAAATATTACCAAGGAATGTTATTGAAATGAAGGAGTTAACACACCCTGGCTCTCAGGATAATGATTCCATATCTTCCTTCTTTATAGTACTGTTGCCCAGAAATGGTTGAGTATCAGAAGAAAGGAAAGTCTCTGGATCCTGAACCCAGTGTCGCATCAGCAACAAAGCCACCGTCCCCTGAGAAAACAGCTCCTGTTGCTTCCACACCCTCTTCTACACCTATTCCTGCTTTGTCACCACCTACCAAAGTACCAGAGCCAAATGAGAATGTGGGGGATGCTGTGCAGACCAAGCTCATTATGCTGGTAGATGACTTTTATTATGGACGGGATGGTGGCAAAGTAGCCCAGCTCACGAACTTCCCTAAGGTCGCCACATCTTTCCGATGCCCACACTGTACCAAGAGGCTGAAGAACAACATTCGGTAAGTGTTGAAGAGCCTGGGAGGTCGCCTTGGACAAGAGAAGACTTTAATTTTCTTTTATGTTAAGTCCTTGAATTTGAAGAATGATCCCAACAGTTATGCTGTCTTGCTGGGAATTGTTATAAAACGGTAACTAGTTCTATAGAAGGAGACATTGTAATAAAAGTTAACTTCAGATAGAGTAAAGGAGGCCAATGCATTTCCTTCCATAGTGTTTTCTTAGTTTCAGGAACCCGTTGTCTTTCTGGGCTCCAAAAAGGACTGTCACAAACGAGAAGTTTGTGGGGTACCAGGGAGCAGGCAATGTTTGTTCTGTGATGCTACCATATATTTATCAAAGGATACTGATTTTTTATGTTTTCTGTACTTTGTGCTGTGCTACAGATTCATGAACCATATGAAACATCACGTAGAACTTGATCAGCAGAATGGTGAGGTAGATGGTCATACTATCTGCCAACACTGTTACCGCCAGTTTTCCACTCCCTTCCAGCTCCAGTGTCACTTGGAAAATGTTCATAGTCCCTATGAATCTACTAGTAAGTTTGGGAACTCTTAAACTCTAGGGGGATATACCTTGCTCTTCACACACTGAATAGCACTGGGGGAGCCTGTTCTGTTGAGTCACATGTGGGTAACAGTATAGAGGAGATACTTCACACATCACAACTGAGTTCTACTGACCCTGTTTTCTTACTGCCTACTTTGTTCAAGCATGAGTTGAGTTTAGTGCTAGATTCTAATTTATTAGGGGATTTGTTCAGGAACCACTCTAGAGAAACACATGTCAAGGATTTATTGCTTAGGCTGTTCTTATTTGGACCTCCACTTAGTATCCTGATGGGCTATACGTAGGATAAAATACACCATGATAAAGTACTTCATCATTAAGACAGTGCTTTCAGTGAAATACTTGATGAGTTTGGGGTGTTACCTACACTGTACACCTCACAGATGAGGGAACTCAAGCTCACAGTATTGAGACCCTTGCTTAAGAGAATACATCTCCAGTAAGATGACACTGAGAATTTGAACCCAGACTTAAGAATATATCTAATAACCTTTAGGAGATGTCCAGTTTTGTTGAAAAGATAAAAATTATGTAAATGTAGGAAAATCTGAGAATAAGCTAGTATATTTGAATGTTTACATTGTATGAAACCAGTGATAGGGGCCAGCACTGTGGCACAGCAGGTTAAATTGTCTCTTGAGATGCCGGCATCCCATATTGGAGCTCCAGTTCAAGTCCCAGCTTCTCCACTTCTAACCTAGTGCTCTCCTAATGTACCTGAGAAACACTGGATAATGGCCCAAGTGCTGATGTCCCTTCCACTCACATGGGAGACCCAGATGGAGTTCCGTGCTCCTGGTTGTGACTTAGCCCAGCCTTTGCCATTGCAGCCGTTTTGGGAATGAACTAGCAGATGAAGGATCTTTCTGCCTCTCTATCACTCTACCTTTCAAATAGATAAATAAATAAATCTTTAAAAAAGGGAGGAAGGGGGGGAAAAGGAAGGGGAAAGGGAGGAAAGGAAAGAAAAGGAGGGAGGGAGGGAAAAGAAAGAAAAAACAGAAGTGGTCCTAATGGCCAGGTTTCACAGAAAATGCTGCCTAAACTTTTAGGATTTAAGTGGGTGCGAATTAGTAAGACAAGTTTTTAGATGATTGGAAGCATGTTGAATAATGAAAAGAATAATAGAGAAATGTGCATGTTTTCTTTATAAACCTGCAAATTAACTAAAAATGAATTAAGCAGTAAAGACATCTGTTAGGTCCTGTATTTGAGAGATCTAGTGGGGAGCCGGCTTCAAGTTCAGAGCTTGACTGTCTTGCTCTGTTTCTTCATTCTTTTGTGTGGATCATGAGCACGGTAGCAGTTAATCTCATGTTCTACACTCAGGCACATAATTGTCCAAAGAAGAGAACATTCTTCCTCTGTCTTCCTGCATCTGTTTCTTGTGTGTAAGGATTGGGTCGTAGGGCTGTTCCTGAACCAACTATAGGCAAGGTGAATGAGATTCTCGTGAATGACTTAGATGCTAGTTCTGGTCAGTAGAAATACAATGTGAACTTATATGTCATTTTAATTTTTTCAGTAGTCATTGTAAATAAATTTTTTAAAAACAATTTTAATAGTATATTAAATCTATCAAAAATATAAAGATACTTCAAAAATGGAAATATTATTTTGGTGCAGAGAAATTTTAAAATCCATGCTTAGTTTTTTTTTAATAATGCGCATTTTCCATGAACATTCTGAAGCACTCTTCTATGCTTAGATTTCAAAAATTTTTTGCACCAAAATAAACTTGTCTTTTTATTTATTTGAGAGAGAGGAATCTTCCATCCACTGGTTCACCCTTCACATGCCTACAACAGCCAGGACAGCGAGACTGAAGCCAGGAACTTAATCAATGTCTCCCATGTGGAAGACAAGCCATCACTTGGCTGCTTCCCAGGTTGCACATTAGCAGGAAGCTGGAAATGGAAGTGGAGCTGGGAATTGATCCAGGTACTCCAGTATGGAACATGAGCTTCCCAAGCAGTATCTTAACTACTGTACCAAATGCCTGCCCTGTAGACTTACCTTTTAATTCAGTTTTCCACTAACATTTTGAAGTACTGTCAATCATTTTGAAATGTAGCAGAAAGTAAAAATTAATGTGACATCTTAACATTCTTTAATTTTCTGAAATACAGTTCTCATTCTGAATATGCCATATTTCAGGTGTTCACTAGCAGGTAACTTCCATATTGGAATACAGTGGAATTTAGGACTAATCCTGTAGGATTAGAATGTGTAATGCAACCAGTCATGCCACTGTAATGTGGTGCCAAGGTAGCCAGTTTGGTTCAGATGAGGACCCAAAATCCTTCATTCTCTGTAATTTGAAGCCAGAATAATTCATTTGCCACCTCCCACTGAAAATACCTGACTCATTTTGATACCTAACTATTGGTAGTGATTTTAGCATTCTAGGATATGTTGTTATATATTGAGTTTTCCTTAAATAAAAGAAACAGATAATGCTTACCCTCATTGATTTTTTTTTCCTCTTGGATCCCACTCTGTTATCCCTGATTTTTAATTTTGAGTAACTTACAACTAAAAAGAAGTTGTTGACCCAAACAGGTGGACACCTTTCCTTAGATACGTCAATTTTGTTCTTAGATTCTTTTGTTAACTCCCTTTCAGATTCTTATCTTCCAAAGTGAAAATGACATTGTAGACATCATGACATTTCACCCCTAAATCCTTTTATATGTATCTTTAAAAACTAAGGATATTTTTCTGTGTATAGCTATTAATACCTTTATCAAGACCTAACAATCATAAGCCCTCAATACAGTCTGATACCTAGTCTGTTTTCAAATGCCTGGAGTTACATTTCACTGTGGAAACAGTATGATCTGAATAGCATTGTGTGTTTCTTCACACGTGTTTAAGGGCATTGCATGACTTTTTAGGAGTCTGTGTGACTTTAGAGTTCTTTCATGGGTTTGCTCAAAGCTGCTTCATAGTTTAGTATTGGATACAGAGACATTAGCCTGCTTGATGGTTAGGTTTCCTGTGAACCTCTGGAAATCACATGGAAACATGGCAGATTGTGTGCATTTGTCAGGGGAGAGGCTGCATAGCTTTCATTAGTCCCATAGGGGTTCAACACGCATAGATGATTACAACTCTTGATTCATTTTTTATAAGATTTATTTATTTATTTGAAAGGTAGATTTATGGAGAGAGAGTGAAACAGAGGTCTTCCTTCCATTGGTTCACTCCCCAAATGGCTGCAGCAGCCGGGGCTGGGCCAGGCTGAAGACAGAAGCTCAGGAGTCTCCCACTTGGGTGGCAGAGGCCTAGGCATTTGGGCCATCTTCTGAGGCCTTCCCAGGTGCATCAGCAGGAAGCTGGATTGGAAGTGCAGCAGCTGGGACTCAAAACAGCGCTCATATGAGATGCTGGTGCAGGCAGTGGCTTAACCTGCTGTGCCATGGCACTGGCCCCAGCAACTCTTGATTCTTATTCCTGTTTTCTATGGTGGCTATCCTAGGCTAGGATATTTTTTTTCCAAAATATTTAACACTGTTCCCCCGGCATCATTACCTTGGCATACACACACCTACCTCCTTAGCATCCAGTTAAAGGTAACAGATGTAGATTACCCTTCTAATCTTTCAAAAATATCTTAATATTCATAGAAAGGAGAAAGAGCAGTACACTGAGGAGGATGCAGGATCGAGGGAAGGTTGCTGGAGAGGACTTAATAACCATGTTCCAATGTCCTGAGGACGAGGCTGTGGGAGAGGCCAGAGAGTGAGAACTAACTAACTGACAGTTTTAGAACGCATAGAGTAAGAGTTGGATGACTCAGACAGACATAAAGGAACTAGTCTTCCATAAATTAGAGGACAGGAGACAGAAGCTGTAGTTAATCTTGTTTTCTCAAAGTAGCAGACTGTTAGGTGTCAAGTAGGTGAGGATGACGGTGCGAGGAGGGACAGTGTTAGAAGAGCTACTATGAGGACTCAGTTCATTCTCCGTTTTGAATCTTTCTCCACACCAGCTCCTTCCCTTTTAGAATTGATGTGTCAGGGGTTGCTATCATATCTCACTAACTTTCTTAGAATGAGATACGACAGATGTTATTATCGATAATGTATGACTGCTATGACAATAGAGCTTGCTACATAGGTCATAGGAAAAGCTTTTGAGATTGAATGAGATTACCTGGGAAAAACAAATTGGATAAGAAAGGCTTAGACAGAAGGTTGGAAAGCACCAAGTGCTTAAATGTGTTCTAGAAGCTGGCGCCACGGCTCACTAGGCTAATCCTCCGCTTTGCGGCGCCGGCACACCGGGTTCTAGTCCCAGTCGGGGCGCCGGATTCTGTCCCGGTTGCCCCTCTTCCAGGCCAGCTCTCTGCTGTGGCCAGGGAGTGCAGTGGAGGATGGCCCAAGTGCTTGGGCCCTGCACCCCATGGGAGACCAGGATAAGTACCTGGCTCCTGCCATCGGATCAGCGCGGTGCGCCGGCCGTGGCAACCATTGGAGGGTGAACCAATGGCAAAGGAAGACCTTTCTCTCTGTCTCTCTCTCACTGTCCACTCTGCCTGTCAAAAAATAAAAAAAAAAAAAAAGAAAAGAAAAGAAAAGAAAATGTGTTCTAGAAAAGAAATAAATTAAAAGTGAATTGCAGGCCGGCGCCGCGGCTCACTAGGCTAATCCTCCGCCTAGCGGCGCCGGCACACCGGGTTCTAGTCCCGGTCGGGGCGCCGGATTCTGTCCCGGTTGCCCCTCTTCCAGGCCAGCCCTCTGCTGTGGCCAGGGAGTGCAGTGGAGGATGGCCCAGGTGCTTGGGCCCTGCACCCCATGGGAGACCAGGAAAAGCACCTGGCTCCTGGCTCCTGGCTCCTGCCATCGGATCAGCGCGGTGCGCTGGCCGCAGCGCACCGGCCGCGGCGGCCATTGGAGGGTGAACCAACGGCAAAGGAAGACCTTTCTCTCTGTCTCTCTCTCTCACTGTCCACTCTGCCTGTCAAAAAAATTTAAAAAAAAAAAAAAAAGTGAATTGCAAAGTGGGAGGAGGAGAAAATACTGTCAGGCTAGTTCCTGAGAGCTTCCCAGACATGCCAGGAGCTCCCATACACACATGCCTTTGCTCTCGTCTCCTGGCTCCTCCGACTGGCATACCCGTTTCTTTTGAGGGTTCAGCTTAGGTATGAAGGTATTTCAAAAAGTTTGTGGAGGGTCAGGCATTTGGCCTCGTGGTGAGGATGTTGGTTATAACACCCACATCCCATATCTGAGAGCCTGGCTTTGACCCTGGCTCCTGACACGAGCTTTCTGCTGGTGCTTACTGTGGGAGGCATATCTGTCAAGGATGTCGTGGATTGTGTGGTCGGGGCTCCGTCACCCGTGTGGGAGACAGATGAAGTTCCTGTCTTCGCTTGGCCCAGGCCTGGCTCTTGTGAGCATTGGAAGAGTAAGCCAGTGGATGAAAGGTCTCTCTTTCCATCTTTCTCTCCCTGTCTGTACTCTGCCTTTCAAGTTGATAAAAAAATAAAGCTTTTTTAAAAAAGGTAAGTTTATGTTGGCACAAAGAATTTTGAAATCCATGCAGATGAGGGGGTCTTCAAAAAGTTTATTAAATGCATATTATGAAAAACCTGTGTGGATTTGAAAATTTTTTGCACTGAAATAAACTTAACCTTTAATTTAATTACATTTTCCATAAATTTTTGGAGTAGTTTCATATCTTACAGCTTTTCCTCATTCCGCAAGGTAGAATTTCTTATTTCTTACCTTATTTCCCCCTAGGCATTGTTTCTAAATGTATTACAGAGCAATTTGAGAGTAAATAAAACCTGTGAACCTTCCTCCTAGGAAAGTACACACTGACTCTTTGGCAAATAATTTCAGAGGATACCTGGGTTCCCTGAGGTCTGTTCCTTGGACCCCAGAAGAACCACTGGCGCTTTTTTTTTCTTTAATTCAAGAGGCAGACAGTTTCCATCCACTGGTTATTCCCCAAATGCACACAATGTCCAGAACTATTCTGGACCAGAACCAGCAGCCAGGAACCCAATCCAGGTCTCTCATGTGGAACTCCTTGTGTCATCACCAGTGGCTTCCCAGAGTCTGCCTGCAAGAAACTGGAATTGGGAGTAACGCATCAAACCCAGGCACTCCAAACCACTAGACCAAATACCCACCCCAGAACCCCTGACTTTTGCATTTTTTAATTTATTTTTGTATTTATTTTTTAAAGATATATTTGTTTATTTGAAAGGCAGAGTTACAGAGAAAGAGGAAGAGGGGCAGGCAGAGAGAGATCTTCATCTGGTTCACTCCCCAGATGGCTGCAATGGTCAGAGCTGGGGTGGTCCAAAGCCAGGAGCCAAGAGCTTCCAGGTCTCCCGTGTGGGTGTAGGGGGACCCATAGACTTGGGCCATCATCTGCTTTCCCAGGCCATTAGCAGGGAGTTGGATCAGAAGTGGAGCAGCTGGGACTCGAACCAGCACCCATATGGGATACCGGCCCCTGTTTTTAATTTTTTAAGATTTAATTATTTGAAAGAGTGACAGAGAAAGATCCATCCCCTATTTCACTCCCCAAATGCTTCCAACAGCCAGGGATAGGGTAGGCCAGAGCCAACGCCAGGAACTCCATCTGGGTCTCCACCCAGTGTCTCTCGCATATGTCATGCAAAAAAGTTGGATCCACAACCTAGAGGAGCCAGGACTCAAACTAGGCACTCCAATCTGGGATGTGGGCATCCCAAGTGGCAGTTTAACCCCCTGTACCCCAGTGTCTGCCCAAGTTTGTTTTACTTTAAATAAATTATTTCCATTTCACGTATCTTTGGGAGGTATTGAACATTGTCCAGCAAATGCTTAAAGCTTTAAGGTTACGTTTCTATATTTGCAAAACTTGAAAATCAAATGAAAGGAAGAAAAATATGTAACAGTGTAAAGTTTTTTGCCAAAAAGTTAGAATTTGCATCCTGATAGGGTTGACGAATGGCCAATTTCAAATTATAATTATCTGGGAATTGTTAATACTTAAAAAAAAAGAATCTGTAGTCCTTATAGCAAAGCAAGAACTTCTGTTAGTAGTTGTCTATCTTTTGAGGGCAAATTCTTAATTTGTACTCATTTAGTGGGTGTTTAGTGAGTAGAGGATAATCACTGTCCTGGTAGAGGAATGAAGTCTTGTAGTATTTTAAAACAATTCATATGGCAATGGTGTATTAAGAATAGCAGCTGATTCATTGGGGAGAGGAGAAAGGGAAGGCAGCTGACTAGAAGTCGTGTGGATTTCTGCCAAGTTTTTGAATGAAAGAACAGAGAAATAACAATTTCTAGGTACATTTTGAAATAAAAGTTACAGAATACAGAGGTTGGAGCCCTCAACAGTACCTGAGTTTTGAACTCAGGAAGAAATGGGGAAGTGAGAAGGGAAATAGAGGTGAGCAGGAGGATGGCGAGTTAGAGCTGATGGATGCATATCTGGTTTTCAGTATCTTGTAGGTCACTCACAGTCTAGCCTGGAGCTTTGGTAAGAAGGTCTGAGCTTATAAAATTGTTACAAGCAATACAGAGGTTAAGATGGAAGCATTTTAAAGACTAGGAGAACCTAAGGGTGACTTACTGTTGAGAAACGGGAGTGAGAGAAAATGAAGTTTATGAGCCAGCAGGACTTTAGTCTTATTTCCAGAGGATTTATTGATTATTTTTCTCCTTACAGCCAAGTGCAAGATCTGTGAGTGGGCGTTTGAGAGTGAGCCACTGTTTCTCCAGCATATGAAGGATACTCATAAGCCTGGAGAGATGCCTTATGTCTGCCAGGTATTGCCTTCCCCCAGCGAGGCTCAGCCCTTTCACTCCAAGGCTGAAGACAAAGCATCTACTGGTTGAATATTGCTAACCCCCCACTGCATGCACACAGCTCAAGAACTCTGAGGAGTCAGATGAAGCAGCAAACGTTTTTCTGTGCAGGAAAAAGCATAAAAGGACATAACCACAAGTATAATACTTACCCAGCCCAGGAATGTGGCCATGTCCTAAGGCAGTGTCCATCTCCGGAACTTGCCTTTCAGAGACAGAAACAGCTTTACCCCTCTTAGTTACAGAATGTGGATTATCCTCAGATTTTTCCCATCGCCCATTTTTATCATAAGTCACAGCTAAATCTTTGACAAATATAGCCCTGCCATCAAACTCAGAAAAATAATTGGACTTCTATGCATTTAGGAAACCTTTTTTTTTTTTTTTTTCAAATTTTAAAATTTTTGTTGCTGCCTCTTTTTTGAGGCCTTACTTGTTCACTTCACTCTTAGCCTTATTTTCCCTCTTATGTGACTCAGGTGTGTCAGTATCGCTCCTCACTCTACTCTGAGGTAGATGTCCATTTTCGGATGATCCATGAGGACACCCGGCATCTGCTCTGCCCTTATTGCCTGAAGGTCTTCAAAAATGGCAATGCATTCCAACAGCATTACATGAGGCACCAGGTACCAGGCACTCGGCAGTCCCACATGCTCATCTGTTGATTTATGGATGCTGGGCCCAGGGCGGAACTAGGCAGACAGTCTTGGTAGAGAAGATAATGGACGTGTTCATAAAAATGTATTAAATTACAGTTACATGCCATGCACTAGGCTGGAGGTGAAAATGAGCTGATGAGCTAGGACAGAAGACAGTGTGTCCGGGCCCCGAGCAGGAGTGTCGGGGCTCAGGAGGCTGAGTGAGGCTCAGCGGGTCAGGAGTCAGCCAGGGATGGATCGTGGAGAGTCTTGTAGCTAGCCCATGAAAAGGAGTCACCGGGAGGCCAGTAAAAGGTTTTAAGCTCTTGAATTGATGCATTCAGATTGTCATACTGACAGTACTAAGGCAAATGGATTCAAGGGAATTAAGACCGGAGTTGCAAGACCAGCCAAAAACCTTTTCGGTAGTTTAGGTGAAAGGTGAATGTGGCTGTTAGCTTCTGAAATGAAGAAGAAAGAGTCCATGGGAAACATGATGAGAATATCCATGGTACTTACCATTCAGAGACGGGTTGGGAGAAGGTGGCAAAGGAGTGGTTGAGGATAGCACCTGAGGTTCTCTTCTGGGCACCTGGCTGTTGGCTGAGGTGGAAGACGCTGGGGAAAGCAAGCTTTGGGGGAAGGTGGTGAGGGTCAGTGTTCGGAGCTCTGGTTGATAATGGGTGATGCCTGGGAGAGAGTCATCTTCCAGAACAGATGCCTGAGAATCGGCCTGTAAATCCAGACGGCTTTACACTTCTTGTCAGGAGTAGGAGGAGCAGGCATCCTCAAGTCTGTCCAAAAGGGCAGCACCTTGGCCCTGGGAGGGCCCTGGGAAAGCTGGCGTCGGCGAGGCTGAGGAGAAAATGTTCTGGAGAGAAAGGTGTGGCAGGTGCCGAGCGGCGCAGACTGGCAGCAGGCCCTTAGTCAGCAGCGAGCCGCTTGTCGCTGTGGAAAGTCAGTTCCGCAGGACCGGTACGCAAGAGGTAAGGAAACAGACAGTTGACCTGAAGAAGTTTGTTTATGAAGGGAGGACTGAGGCCGGTGGGTCCAGGGGAAGCAGCAAGGGAGAATGTTTTGTTGTGTTTTAAGATGGAATAGATATGACCTTGTTTTAAAATGCTACAAGAATGGGGCCGCTAGAGGAGAGTGAAGGTGTATAGGAGAGGATACAAAGTGGAGAACCAGACAGGTGCACATGTGCTTAGTGGTCACACACATGCGCACATAGCCTTGCACACGCCACGTGTAAGCACTTCCGTAATGCTCACCCTCTCCTCTGCACAGATGTGACTGCTTGGTCATCTCCCACAAATGTATTTCCTAATAGGGACCTGGCAGCTGTCACTTGTGACTTAGCCTGAGGCTGTAGATCCTTGCTAACCTGGGAAGGAACATCATAGGCACGAGTCTTCTCTTTGAGGGACTTCAGTACCAGGCAGACAATCCTGAGAGTGGTCTCAGAAGAAGATACATCTGTGTGTATTGAGGTGTTGGGGGAGGGGGAGCTGGATCTCATTTGCATTTTAAAAAAAGAAAAACAGGTAGGTGGTGGTTGGATATGAATGCGTTCATTATGATTATGTGTGCAGACAGAATACTCAAACTTACAACAGGTTGTTTCTGTGGAAAGGGTCTGTGAGAGCTGCAGGCAAACTTACAACACGAAGTAGTTGTACAAGTATACAGAATAAAAAGTGATTTTTCTTTTTTTACCATGTACATTTATTGTTTTTATGTAAAACAAGATTAATGTCCAGGAACAGGTGGTACTGTCTGCATGAAAAGTGAAAGCAGGAATGGCAGTAAAGCCTAGGCCACCCATCCAGATTCTTAAACCAAGGCAAAAAGAGAGGGTTTGCGGACTAGTCAGCCTGGTCTTCCGTTCTTGGGTAAACCATGTGGTGGTTCTCTGTGGATCTGTCACGTTGGGTATTCATTATCAGCAGAAAGCTGGGAAGATGATTGGTTGGCATTGACCTGCCTTCTCCTAGAAGAAAATGCATTGGGAGCCTTTAAGGGATTCTGTCTTTTTCCCCCTTTAGAAGAGAAATGTTTATCACTGCAACAAATGCCGGCTGCAGTTTCTCTTTGCCAAGGACAAAATTGAACACAAGCTTCAGCACCATAAAACCTTCCGTAAACCCAAGCAGCTGGAAGGTTTGAAGCCAGGCACCAAGGTACTGCTTGCCAGGGTTTCTTAGGCAGACCGGGAGTTTCGGTGTTGTGCGGCTGGTTGTGGGTGGGATCTGATTGTTCCTTCCTTTGACACTCAGGTGACCATCCGGGCTTCCCGCGGGCAGCCACGAACCGTGCCTGTGTCCTCCAGCGATACGCCTCCCAGCACGCTGCAGGAGGCGACCCCACTGACCTCCTCCACGGACCCTCTGCCTGTCTTCCTTTATCCCCCTGTCCAGCGCAACATCCAGAAGAGAGCTGTTAGGAAAATGTCAGCGCCTTCTTCTCAGTGCTGGGCGGGTGGGGCCTGTGGGCATGCCTAGTGCTGGGAGCAGTGCGGTCATGTAGCCTGTCAGCAAGGTCTGCTTAATAAGCGACAACTTGGGGATCCCTGAGGGAATAATGAGAATTTTCTTTTCTTTTCTTTCTTTTTTTCTTTTTGCAGGAGCGTCATGGGCCGGCAGACTTGTCTGGAGTGCAGTTTTGAGATCCCAGATTTCCCCAATCATTTCCCTACTTACGTACACTGCTCTCTGTGTCGCTACAGCACCTGCTGCTCCCGAGCATACGCTAACCACATGATCAAGTAAGTTGGGATTAAGCCGGCGTTTCTCTTCGGGAGTTCAGATTCTATAGAACTGACTTCATTCCCTCTCCTCCTAGCCTGTTTTCCTCCTTCAACTTTTGTAGCTGTTTGTCCATCTCTCCTGGCATGGTGAGAGGTCGGGTCCCTCTGTGTGCACCAGGGACCAGCAGTGTTAGCTGGGAGCTTGTTGGGAACACAGTCTGAACCCGACCATAGGCCTGTCGAGTCTAAGAGTGTGCGTTTGACTAGATCCTTGGGTAATTCATGTGCAGACTGAAGTTGCAGAAGCATGGTACAAAGGAAAGCTGGCCTGGGGAGAGAGGGGCTGAGGAGGTGTTGTCTCTTGTGTAAGGCGTTGCCTCTGGCTGGTGATGTCAAGTCAGCCAGCGAACCCCATAACTCAGACCACTTCTTTATCTTCCTCAGCAATCATGTTCCACGGAAGAGCCCCAAATACTTGGCTTTGTTTAAAAATTCCATGAGGTAAGTAAAAACTTACCTGTATGCTTAATTTTTCAAGTTTTTACATTAAATCCCTTCATTATTTTGGTGCATGGCTACGTGACTTAATTAGAGAGGAGAAAGTTTCGCTTTGGACACGCCATTGTGTCTGTCTCACTGTGCTCTTGACTCTTCCTCAGTGGAATCAAGCTGGCCTGCACTGCTTGTACCTTTGTTACCTCCGTGGGAGATGCCATGGCCAAGCATTTGGTGTTCAACCCCTCTCACAGATCCAGCAGCATCCTGCCGCGGGGTGAGTCCGGGGCTGAGGTCAGTCAGGAGAGGGGAACAAGAGACAGGCCATCAGCAGCTGGGCGTCAGGCCCCGCTCCCGGCCTGTGGACGCGGTGCGCTGATGAGAAGCGGTCTCTAACCTCAGGTGTTTGACACGAGCCTGGGAAGGGTGGTCACTGGAGAGCATGTTGTGTGCGTTGGTGGCCCAGAGCACTCGTCTGTGGAGGGCTCCTCTCCTCACTGAGCTAACGTTTCCCTGTCTCCTTCTCCGTAGGACTCACTTGGCTCTCTCACTCAAGGTAACAAGCTCTCACTTCATGATTTCCCATTTGGCAGTGTGTTTACATTATTACCACCGCTACCTGGACCCTTTTTCACGGAGCTTTCTCGTCTGCTTGCTCCCCGCTCCTGCCCCTTTAGGCATGGCCAGACTCGTGACCGAGTGCATGACCGGAACTTGAAGAACATGTACCCTCCTGCTTCCTTCCCCCCTCACAAAGCCGCCACTGTGAAATCTGCGGGGGCCGCCCCAGCTGAGCCTGAAGAGCTCCCGCCTCCCGTGACCCAGGCACTCCCCTCGCCAGCCTCCACTGCAACCCCGCCCCAGACCCCTGCCCACCCACAGCCTTTAGTCCTCCCACCCTTGGCCACAGAGGGGGCCGAATGTCTGAATGTCGATGACCAGGAAGAAGGGAGCCCGAGCACCCAGGACCCTGAGCCCGCATCAGGTGGTGGTGGCAGTGGGGTAAGCAAGAAGGAGCAGCTGTCTGTGAAGAAGCTTCGGGTAGTACTGTTTGCCCTGTGCTGCAACACGGAACAGGCAGCCGAACACTTCCGAAACCCCCAGCGACGTATCCGGCGCTGGCTTCGGCGCTTCCAGGCCTCTCAGGGGGAGAACCTAGAGGGCAAGTACCTGAGCTTTGAGGCCGAGGAGAAACTGGCTGAGTGGGTGCTGACCCAGCGAGAGCAGCAGCTGCCTGTGAATGAGGAGACCTTGTTCCAAAAGGCCACCAAGATAGGACGTTCTCTGGAGGGGGGCTTTAAGATCTCATACGAGTGGGCCGTGCGCTTCATGCTGCGACACCACCTGACTCCGCACGCCCGGCGGGCCGTGGCCCACACCCTCCCTAAGGACGTGGCCGAGAACGCCGGGCTCTTCATAGAGTTCGTACAGCGGCAGATCCACAACCAAGACCTGCCCTTGTCTATGATCGTGGCCATCGATGAGATCTCCCTGTTCCTGGACACGGAGGTGCTGAGCAGCGACGACAGGAAGGAGAACGCCCTGCAGACGGTGGGCACGGGGGAGCCCTGGTGCGACGTCGTGCTGGCCATTCTGGCCGACGGCACCGTCCTCCCCACCCTGGTGTTCTACCGAGGACAGATGGACCAGCCTGCTAACGTGCCAGACTCCATACTGCTGGAGGCAAAGGAGAGTGGCTACAGTGACGACGAGATCATGGAGCTGTGGTCCACCCGCGTGTGGCAGAAGCACACGGCCTGCCAGCGCAGCAAAGGCATGCTCGTGATGGACTGCCATCGCACTCACTTGTCGGAGGAGGTCCTGGCCATGCTTAGTGCCTCCAGCACTCTGCCTGCGGTGGTCCCAGCAGGCTGTAGCTCCAAAATCCAGCCACTAGACGTATGCATCAAGCGAACTGTCAAGAACTTCCTGCACAAAAAGTGGAAGGAACAGGCTAGGGAAATGGCAGACACTGCATGTGATTCTGACGTGCTGCTCCAGCTGGTGCTGGTCTGGCTGGGGGAGGTGCTGAGCGTCATAGGGGACTGCCCCGAGCTGGTGCAGCGGTCCTTCCTGGTGGCCAGCGTGCTGCCAGGCCCCGACGGCAACGTCAGCTCCCCCACGAGAAACGCAGACATGCAGGAGGAGCTCATCGCCTCCCTGGAGGAGCAGCTGAAGCTGAGCGGAGAGCAGTCCGAGGAGCCGTCCGCCTCCACGCCCCGGCCCAGGGCGTCTCCTCAAGAGACAGTTGAGCCCGAGAGCCTGCACCAGCTGTTTGAGGGCGAGAGTGAGACCGAGTCTTTCTATGGCTTTGAAGAAGCTGACCTCGATCTGATGGAGATTTGAGTGCTGGGTCACGAGGCATGTGGAGTAGGGGTGGGAAAGCGAGGGAGGGTGGCGGGACTTGGGAAAGGGGACATACCAGGTGGGGTATTTGGTCTATATTTTTTAATTTTATGCCACCACTCCCCAACATTGACTGACAACTTCCCTGTGAATTTGTGGATTAGGAAAACCAATAGTGATCACGTCTGAGCCGAGGAGCTGGCCCATTGGTCATTCAATTCTGCTAAAAACAGGTTTTTGTGACTTTTTTTTAAATTTAAATCACTGTGTTTGGTATTTTTCTGACAAAATCAAGAAAAAGACAAAAAAATCCTTTGTGGGCGAATGTTAAATTGTTTTGTTTCCCCTCTTACCTCAATTGTATCATAGTACTTCTAGAGTTTTTGTTTGTTTTACTGTGTGGCCGACGTCTTTGGGCATGATGCTATCTAACCATTGTCAGTGTGAGAACATTTCTGATGATGAGAAAGACAAAAATATGTAGCTCAAAAACTGGTTTATTATATATATGGATAAACTTTTTTCATTGTGGTCTTAACACTTTTATATAAAAATGAAAATGGAAAAAAAATCCCACTGAACTCTCGCTCTTCCTTCTCCTTTTCTTGCCTTCCCTCTCCAGAGATGTTGGTTTCTACATCAACCCTAGATATGAAATTGTGGCTTTAAAAAAATGCATGAAACCACCTCTGAGCATCCAGAACGATGAATAATTTGTCTTTCCCTCACCATGCTCCTTCCGACAAAAGCAGTATTCTTTGCACTCGCCCCTTCCCCCATTCTCGCCCCCCTCCATCACTCTGGACAAAGGACCATACATGTATCATTAGTGAGCAGGAGGTGCTGAGGTGATCAGAGCGCATGCTAGGGTGCGAGCCATGCCCAGTTTGAGCCTTCATCCTGCAAGCCCCGGGCAGTACCGGCCTTGGTGAGCTTCAGCCTGGGACGTGGACAGGTCCTACAGCCAGGAGCTAATTGCATAAAAAGCGAAGTGTCGACTCTACACAGGAAAGAAAGCCCACTTGTGGACGTTCTGCGTACCCTGTGGCCTTCCCCTATTTTTCTCTTACCACTTAAAGAACCTGACCTGAGAAACAGCACGGAGTGTGCACGGAGAAAAAGACATGAATATTTTTCACTGCCAGCTTCAAGGGAAGAAAATTTTTTCTACAATTTGCATGAGGGATTTTTTTTTAAAGAATTGTATGTATTCGTGGATACAAACCAAAATGTACTGCACCAGAGAAAAGGAGTGCGCAGCACGCCCCCTGTCCCGCAGCTACGCCGCGCACCTGTCCGTCCTGAGGCGGCAGCAGCATCCCCCTCTTGGGAGCCGAGGAGGCAGGCTGCAGGAGCTTCTAAATGCCTCATCTTTAAATGTACGTAAGTGGAACATTTAATAAAATGAGGGGAAATGGATTTATAAGCTTTGTTTTTCTAGGTAGCCCTGTTCAAGGTAGGCTTTCACAGACTGGGAGATGTCGAGAGGGGACAGGCGCGGTGGCGCAGGCTGACACTCTGCCCACTCCTGCCAGTGTTTTTGTTTTTGACCCCCAGTACACTATAATATAGTGAACTGGAGCATCCCCGCAGCACGGCCAGCGTTTGTCATCTGAAGACGACCAAGGATCCATCTGGGCTTCTCATCCCCAGCTTTTTGCCTGATGCCATTTTACTGACAGACTGTGGACTTCCAAGTCAACCCTTTGCCTCGGAGAAAGTTCAAGAACTACGGTCACATCTATCTACAGCAACTTAATCCTCCTCTGGTAGTCTCTGCAGCAGCCACAGCCTTAGCAGAGCTGGGTTCCTGGCCTCTGCACACTGATTGACTTTGTTGATGGGCAGTTTTTTTAAAAAAATAACCAACAGTGGATCAGCTGGGTTTTGGCCAGGAAGTTGTCTTTGTGGACTCTGCCTGCATGGCTTAGTAGTAGAAGGAAGGTTTTTTTGTTTTGTTGTTTTTTATAATTCAGTTTAATCAATAAACACATATTTATTGACTACTGTCCTGTGTTCAGACTGGATTTGTGGAGATTTCATGCACTTAAACTTAGAGGTTTCCCATCACAGAGCTGGCTTGCTTTCTGTCAGTTCTCACCTGACTCAATAGCTGTAATGGTTTTTGAGTTTGCTGTACTTTCTCAAGAAGGTTTGGACTAGATACACATCAGAATCACTTAGGGTTCATGTTTAAGACAGGTTTAAAATCATTTCAGGGATGGAACATGGCTAATGGCCAACTGGACTTATAGCTAACTCTGACTTTTTAATGAACACACAACACTAATAAGTTTTCTTAAAGTGCTAGAAATTGAGGTTTGCACAATATGCATGTACACGAAACGTTTACTTAGTATTCCCTGTATGAAAGGTGAGGCTGGATGGGTCAGGTGCAGGTTGAAGTAATTTCACACAGAGCAGCTCGATACTAGACACTACATTCGTATCTGAGACAGCAAACGCTAACCAGAAAATCTGTAGCAGTTTAGAATTTAGTATAGCAGGAGAAAATGTTTAAGAAAAACTTCTAAACACAAAAGCCGGCTACATTACCCCGCAGAGATCATCTTCCACATGCAGCTGCCTCTCTGGTAGGCTCAGGTGTTTTCTGTGTCGACACACATGGCATTCTGTGGCTGCTAACCAGAGCTGCAGAGCTGCGCGGTGAGGGAGGTGGCATGTGGCAGCACTCTGGACAGTTCAGCTCTCGCCATGACCCAGTCAGAACAAAACCACTCAGCGAGCACTTAAAAGTATTTGTTTATTTTACAAAAGAAAAGTCTACCTTTGAACCAGGCCAAGTTCAAAGTTAAATGTGTCTAAATTCAGTTCTGGATACTGCATCTGTATTTCATTCAAAGCCACTATAAGGAAGAAAGCATAATAAAATAATGAACTATAGAGAGAAAAGCTCCACCCTCCAACCAAAATCCCACCACCAAGGGAGTTTTTCTGGTTAAGCCCCTCAGAAGGGCTCAGCTCAGTACAGGCCAAGGGGCCTTGCAACTTTTCTACCATCTAATTTTCACTCACCTGATCATGTGGGCAATATCCCAGTTGGTCTCTGCAGACAGTGGTCCCTCGATTTCAACACCTTTTTCAGTTACCGTGGCAATTTGATACTGAAAAATAAGCACAGCTTACAGTGAAAATGGGGGCCCAGTGTTGTAGCACAGTGGCTTAAATAGGTTAGGCCACTACTTATGTCAGAGTACTGGTTCAAATCCCAGCTGCTCCACTTCCTGCTAGCATGCCTGGGAATGTGGCAGAAGGTGGCCCAATTGTTTGGGCCCCTACTACCCATGTGGGAGACCCACGGGGAGTTGCAGGCTCCTGGCTTCAGTATGGCACAGCCCCAGCCGTCATGGCCATTTGGGGAGTGAACCAGCAGATGGAAGAGAGAGAGTGTGTGTGTGTGTGTGTGTTTCCCTCTTGCCCCCTCCCTCCCTCTCTCTTCAAATACAGCTCTTAAAAATAACCAATAAAAAGCCGGCGCCGCGGCTCACTAGGCTAATCCTCCGCCTAGCGGCGCCGGCACACCGGGTTCTAGTCCCGGTTGGGGCGCCGGATTCTGTCCCGGTTGCCCCTCTTCCAGGCCAGCCCTCTGCTGTGGCCAGGGAGTGCAGTGGAGGATGGCCCAGGTGCTTGGGCCCTGCACCCCATGGGAGACCAGGAAAAGCACCTGGCTCCTGGCTCCTGCCATCGGATCGGCGCGGTGCGCCGGCCGCAGCGCGCTGGCCGCGGCGGCCATTGGAGGGTGAACCAACGGCAAAGGAAGACCTTTCTCTCTGTCTCTCTCTCACTGTCCACTCTGCCTGTCCAAAAAAAAAAAAAAATAACCAATAAAATGAAAATGCCCATCCCTGAAGCCTGGTCAAAGGTCAACTAGAGGGTCTCTTCCCCCAGCTCCCCCAGTCCCTAAATAGCAGTCACAGAAGTGAGGCAATGCGCTCCTCAAAGCGGAGCCCCTGAGGATGCCAGCCACCCAGCGCCCACCGCTTAGACGGCCGGCACTTCTGTCCACAGCCGTCCTCACCCTGTTGTAAGAACGGGCGTCTCGATAGTACAGCACTCGCATGCAGCGCTCCACCAGCTCGCGGGCCTCGGCCTGGCTCAGCACCGGCTGCTTCTCCAGGACTTCTCGCAGCAGAGGCTGGATTGGGGGAAACGCACGAGGGTTGCTATCAGGCACTGAGCACCAGGCTGCTTGTCTCAAACCCACAGTGCAAACAAGTGGATGACGGAGCGCCAAACATTGGACTCCCTCGCCAGCAGGAAGGGCTGAGGAGCTGCAAGATGCACTGGAAGGGAAGTCCTAGGGCGTCCTCCCTCTGCACTTAATCTGCTGACTGCTAGAGGAGCCGCCTTGGTCCCTGGAGTGCAGGTGGCAACACTTCAGCCTCCAGACACAAGCAGCTGCTGCTCATATGGATTCCAGGGGAAGAGGCAGACAGCCCCTCTCCTCCTCCCTCCTCCCCTCCCCCTCCCCACTTCTTTCCCCCTTTCCCACTTCCAGATCCACTACTTACCTGAGCCAAGTATGCACCATAACCAGTGGCCAGCGAAGGGGCTTCATAGGCCACACCAAGCATGTCCACATAACCGAGGAAGCTAACAGGACACAACGATTTAAGTGAGCATTTAATCAAAGCTCTCAGCTAAAGGACAGGGCCACGGGGTCTGGGTGAAAGGTGGGATTCACTCGGGGAGGAGAGACGGAAGGGACGCGAGACAAGCTCTACTAGGTCGGGTGGGCAAGGAAGTGGTACGTGTACGCAACCTCTCTCCATCAGCGTAGCCGCCGATGACCATGGTGTTCCACAGAGGGTTCATCTTGGAGCGGCGGCTGTACATGGCCCTGGTCAGCCACGAGTGAATGGCTCTGGGGCTATAGCTGTGTCCATCTCCCAACAGCTCCTCATCAATGCTTCAAAGAAAGGGGGGAAGAATGGAAGTCCTAACCGCCACCCCTCTCCCCCCATCCACCCAATGGCAAAAACTGCGCCCGACCCTTCCACTCCCAACACCTCTCCCCGGGCCCGACTCCGGCCCGCCCCCCGCCCCCCACTCGGGAGCTACTCCCTACTCTCAACTTACACCATTTGGCCGAGCACTTGCTTCAAGTACTGGAAATCAGCGTAGTCTCCGGAGGCACCCAGCATGGTGCTGTTGTTGACCCGCATGATTCGAGAGATGTTGCGGAAACGCGCCAAGGAGCCGTAGGAGCCCAGCATGTCTGCGGCAATCACCACCCCGCCATCGAACTTGACGCCGAGGACCGAGGTCCCGGTAACCATGGGGTTCCTGCGGAGTGCAGAGTCTGGCGACCGCAGCGCAGAGAAGGAGCCCGCGCCCTAGGTCCTTCCAATTACTCTGCCTCCTCCGGGACTCTACTGCGCGGTCCCCGCCTCGCCTCCCCGGGCTCCGTCGCACCCGGCCAGCGGCACCGGGCCCTCGGTCCCTCCCCTACACAGGCTAAGGCGCCGAGGACTTACTGGGTCCGCGCGATCGGACTCCCGCAGAGCGCGGACGCCGGATCCACGGAGGAAGCAGGAGTGGACGGGATGCGGTAAAACTGTCCAGGAGCTGGGCCCCCGGCCCAAAGCCCGGCCCGCGACTCCAGAAACGCTTCCATCTTAGTCACGGTAGCAGAAGCAGTGAGTGCGCTTGCGCCGACGGAAGCGGAAGTGATCTTTCGGTGCCACACTTTTCTGCTTCCGGCAAGCTACTTCCAGCGGGCATCTTGAGGAGGTCATTTCGTAGGCTTGGGTGGCGACCGAGGCGGAAACTGGGCGTGCCCTGCTCCGCCTCTCGTCGCTTCGCCGGGGAGTCTGGAGTGAAAAGGAGTGCTCTGGCACGCGATTCTACGGGAGGGAGCGCGGAGCCAGGCTGTGGGGCTTCGTCAGGACACTTGACGCTGAAGCAGTGAGCAAGTCTCATACACCTTTTGGCTTATTACCAAAAAAGGCACGTGAAAGTAGCACGGAACCCAGGATCTCTTTTTTAAAATGTTTGTTCATACGAAAGACAGAGTGACGCTTTCACTTTCCAGATGCCTGCAACAGCCAGAGCTGATGAAGGCAGGAGCCTGGAGCTCCACCCGGTCCCCCACGCGGGTGGCAGGGGCTCAGACACGTGAGCCAACCCCGCTACCTTCCAGGGTGTGCATTTCCAGGCACCTGGGTCGAGGAGGAATAGCCCGGACAGGAACCGGCACCCTCATAGTTACGGGACGCAGACATCCCAAGCCACGGCTTGCCCACTGCACCCCAGAACCCAGGGTCTGTACCTTCCAAGTAGCCCCATGGGACAGGTATTATTCCACTCATTTCATAGATAAGGAACTGAGGCTTTTGGCTTAGTGATTCCCTGGGTCATGCAGGCAGGAATTGTACAACTGAACCTTAGGATAAAGAAAGGGATCCGCAAAGTTGTGTGTACCCTGTGAGTTAAGATGTCTCAAGCAGGGCCGGCGCCGCGGCTCACTAGGCTAATCCTCCGCCTAGCGGCGCCGGCACACCGGGTTCTAGTCCCGGTTGGGGCGCCGGATTCTGTCCCGGTTGCCCCTCTTCCAGGCCAGCTCTCTGCTGTGGCCAGGGAGTGTAGTGGAGGATGGCCCAGGTGCTTGGGCCCTGCACCCCATGGGAGACCAGGAAAAGCACCTGGCTCCTGGCTCCTGCCATCGGATCAGCGCGGTGCGCCGGCCGCAGCGCGCCGGCCGCGGCGGCCATTGGAGGGTGAACCAACGGCAAAAGGAAGACCTTTCTCTCTGTCTCTCTCTCTCACTGTCCACTCTGCCTGTCAAAAAAATAAAAAATAAATAAAAAAAAATTATAAAAAAAAAAAAAGATGTCTCAAGCAGGGGTCAGCACTGTGGTATAGCGGGTAAAGCTGCCCCTGCAGTGGCAGCATCCCATGTGGACAGAGTTGGAATCCCAGCTGCTCCACTTCTGATCCAGCTCCCTGCTAATGTGCCTGGGAAAGCAGCAGAAGATGGTCCAAGTTCTTGGGCCCCTGCACCCACATGGGAGACCTGGATGAAGCTCCTGGCTCCTGGCTTCACTTCAGCCAGTCCTGGTCCAGTCCTGGCTGTTGGGGCCATTTGGGGAGTGAACCAGTAATGGAAGATTCTCTCTCTCTCTCTCTCTCTCTCTCTCTCTCTCTCTCTCTCTTTCTCTTTCTCTTTCTCTTTCTCTCTCCCTATTCTCTAACTTTGCCTTTCAAATAAATAAAAAAAAATCTTAAAAAAAAAAAAATCTCCAGGAGATCACTCACTCCTGTGGGACCTTAGACAAGACTCTGAACGTTCTTATTTTCAAGTTCCCTCCCCAACCCTTCAAGCAGCAGAAAAATCCCAGTGAGACTAGGAGTGAAAGTGATTCCAAGGGTTCCCTTTTCAATGTGACTCTCAAGCAGGCCTGATGAGCCTTATCAAAGATAAAGCCAGGGGCCAGCGCTGTGGCATAGTGGGTAAAGCTGCCACCTTCAGTGCCGGCATCCTATATGGGCTCCGGTTCGAGTCCCGGCTGCTCCACTTCTGATCCAGCTTCCTGCTAATGCAGATCCTTGGAGACAGGGGTAATGGCCCAAGTGATTGATTTCTGCCACCCACGTGGAAGACCTGGACGTTTGGGCAGTGCATGGGGGAGCATGCTTACTTCCATTCATGCTCGCTCTCTCTCTCTCACTCTCCCCCGGCCTCTCTCCCTCCACTAAACAAGATAAACAAAGCTGGGCACTAAAGTGATAACCAATATTTTTGTCTTTTAAAAATACTCCATTTTGGCCGGCGCCGCGGCTCACTAGGCTAATCCTCCGCCTAGCGGCGCTGGCACACCGGGTTCTAGTCCCGGTTGGGGCACCGGATTCTGTCCCGGTTGCCCCTCTTCCAGGCCAGCTCTCTGCTGTGGCCCGGGAGTGCAGTGGAGGATGGCCCAGGTGCTTGGGCCCTGCACCCCATGGGAGACCAGGAAAAGCACCTGGCTCCTGGCTCCTGCCATCGGATCAGCGCGGTGCGCCGGCCGCAGCGTGCCGGCCGCGGCGGCCATTGGAGGGTGAACCAACGGCAAAAGGAAGACCTTTCTCTCTGTCTCTCTCTCACTGTCCACTCTGCCTGTCAAAAAAAAAAAATACTCCATTTTATCCCCTAATTGGTGACTGCTTTCTCCCCAAACTTCATATTCCACTTGACTCGGGCAACTCAAGTTCGCCTGGACAAATGTCAGGTGCTCAGTTTGTGCTGACAAGTGGGATTACTGGGATTCCTCAAAACCCCTGGGATACCTGGCTCTTCTGATTTGCCAGAACCACGGTCGTATGAACTTGTTGTTAATCAGCCAGCAGTGAACTAGCTATGTCCTTGTTCAGAAGCCCGCAGTGGTTGGTGAGTCTGTTGTCTCACTCCTGTTTAGGTCCTTACATTAAGACCTGTTCCTTCTATTGTAAGAGCAGGCCTGGCATAGTATAGAAAATCTTTAAAGTGTACCAGTCTTCTGTGGGTGGCTATTTATTACTTTGAGTTTAACCAGCATTGAACTCCCCCAAAGTCCAAGCATTTCAGTCAGTTACGCTGGACTGGTTTTCTGACATGTCAGGATGTCCCTGCAATTCTCAGAAAGAACCAAAACTAAACTAGAATTAATGGCCCCTGTCCTCACCCACTCACATTTTCACTACTCCACTTGGAGGGAGTGGAATTGGAACCTTCAACTCCTAAACAGGCTAAGGATCGTTTCTGGACATGTTCAGTGTCCGGCCCCCCGGCTGTAACAGAAACATGAGAGGCAAAGGATGTCCTGCTTGTTCATGGCTGCAGTCCCCTGTCGGTTCCCGCCCCGCCGAGGATGCTCGCGTTGACATCTTCATGGTTCAGTTCTCTGACACCTGCCTCAGCTTTCCCCACACTCGTCTGAAGACTGCCTGCCTTACTGGACTAAATGCCCCATAGAGGCAGGAGCCGCGTCTACCCTGCAGCAGTGTCCTGTGCGGCGGTCTGTTTATTTTGTTGTTGTTGCCATACTTTTTGTCATAGCCAACAAAGCATTGCCAAGTGCAATATCATGAACCTTCCCCCTATGTTTTCTTCAGAGTTTCCCAGTTTTCAAAATATTTAGTTATTTGTTTGAAGGGCAAAATGACACAGAGAGAGCGCCTCCATCTGCTTGGTTCACTCCCCAAATGGCTGCAACAGCCAGGACTGGACCAGAAGCCAGTAGCTAGGAACTCCATCAAGGTCTCCCACATGGGTGGCAGGGACCCAAGTAGTTGGGTCATCTTCTGCTGCCTTCCCGGGAACATTAACAAGAAGCTGGATTGGAAACAAAGGAGCCAGAACTCAAACCAGCACTCTGATATGGGATGTTGGCATCACAAATGGTTGGCTTAACCCGCTGAACCAAGATGCTGCCCCCTAAATTTTTTTTCTTGATTCACTTTATAGTGTTTATTCTGCATCCCTGTTTGGCTTGTTTCTTTTTATTATTGTTATTAAAATATTTATTTATTTGAAGACAGAGTTACAGAAAGGCAGAGGCAGAGACAGAGACAGACAGACAGAAAGGTCTTCCATTCGCTGGTTCACTTTCCAGTTGACCGCAACAGCCAGAGCTGTGCCAATCCAAAGCCAGGAGCCAGGAGCTTCTTCTGAGTCTCCCATGTGGGTGCAGGGGCCCAAGGACTTGGGCCATCTTTTACTGCTTTCCCAGGCCATAAGAGAGCTTGATCGGAAGTGCAGCAGCCAGGACTCAAACCGGTGCCCATAAGGGACGCCTACACTGCAGGCAGCGGCTTTACCCGCTATGCCACAACGCTGCCCCTCTGTTATTATTTTTAAAAGATTTATTTATTTTATTTGAAAGTCAGAGTTACACAGAGAGAGGAGAGGCAGAGAGAGAGAGAGAGGTCTTCCATCCGATGGTTCACTCCTTAGATGGCTGCAACGGCCAGAGCTGTGCCGATCCGAAGCCAGGAGCCAGGAGCTTCTTCCAGGTCTCCCAGGCGAGTGCAGGGGCCAAGGAGTTGGGCCATCTTTACTGCTTTCCCAGGCCACAGCAGAGAGCTGGATCGGAAGAGGAGCAACTAGAACTCGAACCAGCTCCCAGAAAGGATGCCACCGCTGCAGGCAGCAGCTTTACTCGCTGAGCCACAGCACTGGCCCCTCTTATTTTCAACTTGAATGTTTCCTTACCTCCGTTTCTCTGAGGGCACTATCTTAGTACTTATTCAGAGTTGCGTCCCTTCTACTTTAGCCTTCACACCTGAAAAGCTTTTTCCTTTGGTTCCTAATCATTTCCTGAGTTACTCACTTCATAGCTGCGTCTTTCTGATCCTGATTCCGTTGCTCTTTATTTCCTGAGTCATGCTCTCAACATCTCCAGCTGACTTTGGAATAGTGGACTGCAGTTTTCTCCGTGGGCACGCGCGCCTGTCTGACCACCGCTGTCAGTACGGATGCTATTCTGCTCCTTATTCTTTTTTGTTTGTTTGTTTGTTTGTTTCCTTACCGGAACTTTGAGTGGGAGCTGCCCAGATCTGCTGTGCCACTTTTGGGAAGGCAGCAGGAGCCCAGATAGCGCGCCCTCTGCTGTCGTGTTTGTGTAATGGTTCAAACACGGGCTGCCCGCGCTCCCGCCTTTCCTAGCCTGTGCGCTCCTCCACTTTGACTTCCTCTTCTTTTGTCTTTGTTGCTCCGGTTCTGATTCTTTTTCTTCTACTTCCAGCAGTTTCTCCTCACTGTGGGGCTTGGTGCTAAAAAGGAGCCGTGCTGGGCAATTCAGGGTTAGTGGGACCCTGAGTGTCCCAGCCCCTTGGTCAGCCAGGCGCTGGGCAGAGCCCGGCTGTGCTGCCCTCGGTGAGCCTGCAGCGCTTTCCAGGGAATGCCCGTGGGCTCTCCTGGGCTCTTCTGGGCTCTCGGGTGCTCAGTCTGTCAGATGCCCTCTTGTTCCTTTCTGCTCGCTCTCATTCAAATGTAGAAACCACCCAGATCTTCTGGCTGTTGCTGTGTTTGGGGTGCCATGGGTGTTTTGTGTATAGTATTTTGGTTCTTCTGTCTACTTGTTTCATTTTTATGATAAAATCTGATGACCTTCTGGGGCTGGCGCTATGGTGCAGCGGGTTAAATCCCTCGCCTGCAGCACCAGCATCCCATATGAGCGCAGGTTCAAGTCCCGGCTGCTCCACTTCCCATCTAGCTCCCTGCTAATGCACCTGGGAAAGCAGTGGAGGATGGCCCAAAGTGCTTGGGCCCCTGTACCCACGTGAGAGACCCATAGGAAGCTCCTGGCTCCTGGCTTCAGATCAGCTCAACTCCTGCCAATGGGGTCATTTGGGGTGAATGGAAGACCTCTGTCTGTCTTTACCTCTCTCTCTGTAACTCTGTTTTTCAAATAAAGTAAATCTTTTAAAAAATTGATGAGATTCAAACACTGTGCCACCACCACTGTCCCGGAATCCTGTGATTCATTTTTTTTAACAAAGAACTCTTCCACTTTATTTATTTATTTACTTATTGGCAGGCAGAGTTAGACAGTGAGAGAGAGAGAGACAGAGAGAAAGGTCTTCCTTCCGTTGGTTCACCCCCTAAATGGCTGCCACGGCCATCGAGCTGCGCCAGTCCGAAGCCAGGAGCTAGGTGCCCCCTCCTGGACTCCCATGCGGGTGCAGGGCCCAAGCACCTGGGCCTTCCTCCCCTGCCTTCCCGGGCCACAGCAGAGAGCTGGCCTGGAAGAGGAGCAACCGGGACAGAACCAGCACCCCAACCGGGACTAGAACCCAGGGTGCCGGCACCGCAGGCGGAGGATTAGCCTAGTGAGCCACGGCGCTGGCCCTGTGATTCATTTTTTTACAACGCACAAATAAAACAACTCACCCTTCAGTGAATTTTATGGTGTGTAAATTATAACAAAGTTGACTTTAAAGGTGAAAAAATGAAACCTGACCCTTCACCCCACTATCCAGAGATCACTCTTTTCCACCTTTTGACATAGTTCCTTCTAAGCTATCTACAGTGGTTGGTTTTTCCCCTTACTAATAGCATTTACTTCTTTATTTTGAGAGGTATTTTTACTTAAAAGGTAAAATACAAGGCAAATAACAGCAATATGTTTTTTTTAAAAATTACCACTTGGGAGCATGCAGCTAGCCTAGCAGTGAGGGACACCCACAGCCCACAGCTGAGTACCTGGGTGCAATACTCAGCTCCAGTCCTGAGCCCAGCTTCCTGACAGCGCAGCCCCTAGCAGGCAGCAGGTGATGGCTGAAGTAGATGGGTCCCTGCCACCCAAAAGGTAGACCTGCGGTATGTTCTTGGCTCCTGGCTTTGAGGCTGGTCCAGGCAGTGTGCGCATTTGAGTTACCAGCAGATGGGAGTGCGCACACTGTCTGTCTGTCTATCTATCTATCTATCTATCAAATAAATGAATAAATAAGGGTGCACATTGTGGTACGGCAGGTTAAACTGCTGCTTAGCATACCCACATCCCATAGCAGAGTGTCAGTTTGAGTCTTGACTACTCCTTTTCCTGTCTGGCTTCCTGTTAATGTACCCTGGGAGGTAGCAGGGTGCCTAGCTATCCCATGTTCATGGATTCTCCCATGTGGAAGACTGGATGGAATTCTGAACTCACACTATTGTGAGCGCAGGGGAGTGAACCAACAGATGGAAGACTGAACCCTCTCTTTCTTTCAAGTAGATTAAAAGAAATAAATAAAAACATTTATAAATAAATTAACAAATTGTATGTTAGTAATTGCTTTCCCTCTCCAATTCCATTGGTCCAAGGTAAACAATCTTAAAAACTGTGGTATATATCCTCCTACACCTCTCATTCAATGTTAGAAATTTGGAAGGATTTTTCTTTTTACAAAAATAGCATTTTATATACATTTCTTAATAGTGACTTTTTTTTTTTTTTTACAGGCAGAATGGACAGTGAGAGAGAGAGACAGAGAGAAAGGTCTTCCTTTGCCGTTGGTTCACCTTCCAATGGCTGCTGCGGCCAGCGCACCGCGCTGATCCGAAGCCAGGAGCCAGGTGCTTCTCCTGGTCTCCCATGGGGTGCAGGGCCCAAGCACTTGGGCCATCCTCCACTGCACGCCTGCTCTGAGCACCTCCCCTGCTGGGAAAGCTCGTGCCAGCAGTGGCCAGAAGGAAAACAAGCCGGTGACACAGCGGCTTTGTTCCCTGGCTCCCTCCTCCAAGGGTTCGCTCAACTGGGAGTGTGGGAGGGGCAGAGACGATCTCATCCTCTGGGCAGTGAACCCTGCCCGGTTACAGGTATTCACAGTTCCTCCTAATCCCCCCAAATCAAACAATAAAAGGGCATTGTCTTTCGGAAACAAGAGGAAACCAGAGCTTCCTACCTCCAGGCAGAGGCCTCTGAGCCAGAGGCAGGGAGAGCAGAGGAAATGCTCAGGCTGCTACACATAGTCCTAAAAGACAACCAAATGTTAGCAAATGGAATGGAACAGTGCATTAGGTAATAACGCATCATGTCATTCACCAGATTTTTTAAAAATATTTATTTATTTATTTGAAAGGCAGAGTTACAGAGGCAACGAGAGAGAAAGAGAGACAGAGACAGAGAGAAGTCTTCCATGTGCTGGTTCACTCCCCAAATGGCTGCAATGGCCAGAATGGGGCCAGTCTGAAACCAGGAGCTTCTTCCAGGTCTTCCACACAGGTGCAGGGGCCCAAGATTTTGGGCCATCTTCACTGCTTTCCCGGGCGCATTAGCAGGGAATTGGATTGGAAGTAGAGCAGCCCAGACGTAAACCGGCACCCAAATGAGTGCTGATACTGCAGGTGGTGGCTTTACCCGCTATGCCACAACACAAGCCCCCACCAGATTTTTTAAAAAAAGAATTTATAGTTATTTCAATGGAAGCAGAAAGAGAATTTCTTATCATTTAATAGCCATTCACTAACAAAATGGGAATAGAGGGAAATTTTTTTAGCCTAATAATGGGTGTCCACTAAAATCTGACAATAGACATGATGAGTGGTAAAACTTTCAATGTAGTCTCATAAGGTCATTGCAGTAAAGAGCAAAGGGAGAGGATTTGGTACAACAGTTACGAAGCTGCTTGGGACGCCTGCATCCCATGTTGGCGTGCTTGAGTTCAAGTCCCAGCTCCACGTCCCATTCCAGCTTCCTACTAATGTGCACCCTGGGAGGCAGCAGGTGATGGCCCAGGTACCTGCGTGCCCAGATTGAGGATTTGCGGAGTGACCTCACAGGTGGAAGATCTCTCTGTGTCTGTCTCCATCTCTGTCTTTCAAATTTAAAAAAAAGAAAAAGTAAAGTATAAGGAAAGGAAGCCATTGTCACTGCTTCTGATGGACTGGGAGCCCCAGCTCACAGATAAGATAAAAGGAGAAGGCAGGAGAGAGGGATCAAGCAAGGGAGGAGAGAAAGGAAAGAAAAGATGACGAAATGAGCCATAGGGATGGCGAAAGAGCGAAAAATTGTGTGTAGGAAATTGATGACAGCCTACACAGGGTCCTGGAGAGTAATTAGACACACTAGCAAAACTGATGGAGCATAGAAAATCCCTCCAGATCATAGAATATCAAGAAATAACATTATTAGGAGAGCTAAATACTTCAATTCAGCCTGGATTAAAATTAAAGAAAGATTATAAATCTAGAAAGAATAGCGTAATGAGAACCCTACAAAGAAAGATGTACAAACAAAAGTTTTTTCCAGTACGTAAGTCTCTGAGTTCATTCATCACCTTTAATCAAAAGTCGAAAATGAAACTACCTTATCCTCCACATTCCTGCCAGCGCTGGCTGTAATTGCTCCCCCATCTTTTGCCTGACAAGGTGGAATGTGCTATCTCACTATAAGTGTACAAGACGTCTCCTAGGCTCCCGTGAGGTTTTTTGAGAGGTAGAGTTATAGACAGTGAGAAGGAGAGACAGAGAGAAAGATCCTTGATCTACCTGTTCACTCCCCAAATGGCCACAACAGCTGGAGCTGAGCCAATCTGAAGCCAGGAGCCAGGAGCTTCTTCCAGGTCTCCCACATGGGTGCAGGGGCCCATGGACTTGGGTCATCTTCTACTGCTTTCCCAAGCCACAGCAGAGAGCTGGATCACAAGAGGAGCAGCCGGGACTAGAACCGGCGCCCATATGGGACACTGGTGCCACAGGCAGAGGATTAACCTACTGCACCACCGTACCGGCCCTGTGAGGTTTTCATATGTAATTTTTGGCAGAGAGTTTTTTCCTCCATGCATTGTGTATTCATATTATTTGCCCATTCTCCTACTGGATTGGATATTTTTTCTTTATCAATTTATAAGAGCTTTTTGTGTATTACGATATTCTTTATCTTCCTAGATAATTACCCTTCCTTATAAATTCTAGGATCATTTATCCAATTAAAAAGAATACTAGATCTTTTTAAAATTATGTTAAAATTATATATTATCTGGGAGACAATATTTCTGTGATATTAAATAAATTTCTTAAATGTGATTCAAACTATAAAGGAAATTATTGACAAATTTGATAGCATCAAGATTTAAAAATTGTTATGGGGCTGGTGTTGTGGTGCAGCCATCTAAGCCCCCACCTGAAACACCAGTATCCTATACTGGAGTGCTGGTTCAAGTCCTGGCTGCTCCGCTTCTGATCCGGCTTCCTGCTAATGGCCTAGGAAAGCAGCAGAGGATGGCCCGAGTGCTTGGGCCCCTGCCACTCACATGGGAAACCCGGATGGAGTTCCAGGCTCCTGGCTTCAGCCTGCCCTGCCCTGTCCATTGCAGTCATTTGGGGAATGGAGAAGCAGACGGAAGATCTCTCTGTTTCTCTCTCTCTCTCTTTTTCTCTCTCTATCTCTCCATTTCTCTATGTATCTATCTCTGCTTTTCAAATAAATAAGTAAATCTTTTTAAAAACTTATTAATCAAATTACCATTAAAATAAAATTATGGTAGACTAAGAAACAAAGGCACCATACCAAGGACGAGAATTCAGAACACTTTTTCATGTTAGTAAGAAAAGCATAACCAGGGGCCGGCATCAGTGTCGTGGTATAGAAGGTAAAGCCACTGCCTGCAACGCCGGCATCCTATATGGGCACTAGTTCAAGTCCCAGCTGCTCCACTTCTGATCCAGCTCTCTGCTAATGGCCTGGGAAAGCAGTGGAAGATGGCCCAAGTGCTTGGGCCTCTGCACCCGCATGGGAGACCCAGTGGAAGCTCCTGGAACCTGGCTTCAGCCTGAGCCAACCATGGTTGTTGTGACCATTTGGGGAATGAATCAACAGATGGAAAATCAATCTCTCTCTCTCTCTCTCTCTCTCTCTCTCATTCTGTCTTTCAAATGAATAAATAAACCTTGAAAAAGAAGAAGAAAAGAAATTCACAGAACTGGGGCATAGGGTACCTTGGAAGGCTACACGGGGGTGGGGGGTGTGTGTGCTAAAAATGCAGATTTAAATACAAACAGCATGACCAGAGACCCGCCAATGCTGGCAGAGTGCTTCCCGTCTGAAGGAGGAAGAAACATCCCTCCTCCATCAGACAGTTACATCAAGCACTCTAGGGAAACACCGGGGAGAAATGAAAACAGGCGCCCACGCAAAAGCTAGCGCAGGGATGAACGCTCATGGCAGCAGCATTGCTAGCGGCCAAAGAAAGAAAACAACTGACATCCCAACCTACCGGTGAATGACAAACAGACCGCGGCGGGCCCCCGGTGAAGCCGTACACACAAGTAAGTGAAGCATGGCCGTCCACTCCCCATGAGCGGGTCCATGCAACAAGCCAGGCCCGCAGGTCACACGCTGCCCGGAGACTCCATTCATAGACGGACGTTCAGAGGGTTGCCCAGGGCTGGCACGGGGAACGGGGGTCGCTGCTCATGGATGGAGCTCATTTCTTTTTTTTTAGATGATGCGGGTGTTCTCAAATCAGATGGTACTCACGGTCACAAGACTCTGAGCACCGCAAACTACCGAGCTTACTTGTCATGTGGGTGAACCGATGGTGTAGGAATTGCACTCCATAAACCTGTTGTAAACAGTGACTCAGAGGCATCAGATAGTGCAGGACATAGGCGAACGCTTCAGCTGCCGTCTTCCCTATCTGAAACAAGCCTTCCGGACACCGGGTTCAGCCCACGTGGGTCTTCTCTGAGGACCTAGCCTGTTCATTCTCACTGGGGTCATTTCTGATCTAATTGCCAGGGTTGTTTTCTTTCTTTCTTTCTTTCTTTCTTTCTTTCTTTCTTTCTTTCTTTCTTTCTTTCTTTCTTTTTTAGTGATTACCCTCCCTATCTGTTTAAAAAAATGTATGTATTTATTTTGTTTGAAAGAGATGGAGAGAGACAGACATCTCCTATCCACTGGTTCACTCTCCACATAGACACAATCACTGGGCAACAGGCACTTGGGAAGTGCACCAGAGGATAGGAGATGCTGTATCTCTCTCTCTCTCTCTCACTCTCTCTCTCTCTCTCTGTGTGTGTGTGTGTGTCTGTCTCTCAAGTAAACAAAACAAATACCTTTTAAAAATCTGGTCATTGTTTCACCTTTTTTTTTTTTAAATTTATTTATTCATTTGAAAGCAAGAGTTGCAGAGAGAGAAAGGAGAGACAGAAAGATTTTCCATCTGCTGGCTCACTCCCCAAATGGCCACCATGGCCAGGGCTGGGCCAGGCCAAAGGCAGGACTTCTTCCAGGTCTCCTACATGGATGCAAGGGCCTAAGGACTTGGGCCATCCTCCACTGCTTTCACAGGTGCATTAGCAGGGAGCTGGATTGGAAATGGAGCAGCCAGGACTTGAACTGGTGCCCATATGGGATGCTGGCGCTGCAGGCAATGGCTTTACTCGCTATGCCAGAGCTGACCCCTGGTCATTGTTTTGAAAAAGAAAAAAACAAAGATATATAAGTATACAAATAAAAACAACTCAATTTTATTCTTTTTCCAAGGTGTAATTATCATACACATTTTGTTGTTTCTTTCCAGACTCTGTTGTTTACTTATTTTTGTCAATGGAATTATGTTATTGTATGGTGCAGCAATCTACTTTTTAAAAAAAATTTATTTATTTATTTGAAAGGTGGAGGTACAGAAAGGCAGAGAGAGAGAGAGAGGTCTTCTATCCACTGGTTCACTCCTCAGATGGCTGCAACAGCCAGAGCCAGGCCAATCCAAAGCCAGGAGCCAGGAGCTTCCTCCAGGTCTTCCCACGCGGGTCCAGGGGCCCAAGGACTTGGGCCATCTTCCACTGCTTTCCCAGGCCACAGCAGAGAGCTGGATTGGAAGTGCTGCAGCCGGGACTCGAACTAGCATCCACATGGGATGCCAGCACTGCAGGCAGTGGTCTTACCTGCTATACCACAGCAGCAACCTACTTTTCACATTAAAATACCTTGGCTTTCCTTCCAAGCCAGCATGTCTGGGCTACTTTATTTGTTGTAATTGCTTCATAGTATTTCATAGGAATCCAATTACTTGAGCCATCGCTGCCTCCCCAAGCTCTGGGTTCTCCAGACAGCTGGAGCCAGGAGCCAGGGGCCAGACCTGCGCAGCCAACCCGGGCACTTTGATTATCTTAGCCATTAGACCAAAACGCACCTCCTTATTATTAGTCAAGTTTTTATTTTGATATAATTATAGATTATCAGGGGCTGCTGCTGAGGGCACACCAGAATCCCATGTGGGCGCCAGTTCAAGTCCCGGCTGCTCCATTTCCAATCCAGCTCTCTGCTATGGCCTGGGAAAGCCAGTAGAGGATGACCCAAGTCCTTGGGCCCCTGCACCCACATGGGAGACCCAGAAGAAGCTCTTGGCTTCTGGCTTTGGACAGCCTAGCTCCAGCCATTGCAGCCTCTGGGGATCTCTGTCTGTCTCTCTTTCTCTCTCTGTAATTCTGCCTTTCAAATAAAGAATTTTTTTTTTAAAGTATAGATTCCCATGCAGTTGTAAGAAATTATACGGGCGGCCAGCATTGTCAGCCTGCAGGTTAAGCTGCTTGTGCTGCCTGCATCCCACACACAGAAAGCAGAACCGAACCCCTTGCTAATGCACCTAGGAAGGTACAGAAGATTGCCCAAGTACTTGGGCCCCTGCACCCACGAGGGAGATCAGATGGGAGTTCTAGGCTCCTGGCTTCAGCCTGCTCCAGCCCAGACTGTCATGGTCATTTAGGGACTGAACCAGCACATGGAGGATCTCTCTCTCTCTCTGTCACTCTGCCTTTTGAATAAGTAAATATTTTTTTAAAGAAACAATAGAGAGGGGCGGGTGCTCTGGCATAGCCCTGGCCTGCAGTGCCAGCATCCCATATGGGCGCCAGTTCAAGACCCGGCTGCTCCACTTCTCATCCAGCTCTCTGCTATGGCCTGGGAAAGCGGAGGATGGCCCAAGCATTTGGGCCCCTGCACCAGCATGGAAGACCTGAGGAAGCTCCGGGTTCCTGGCTTTGGATCGGCACAGCTCCGGCCGTTGTGGCCATCTGGGGAGTTAATCAGCGGATGGAAGGCCTCTTTCTCTCTCTGCCTCTACCTCTCTCTCTGTAACTCTGACTTTCATATTAATAAATCTTAAAAAAAAAAAAAGGAACAATAGAGAAAGATCTGGTGTACCGCTACAGTTTCCTCCAAAGGTAAGAGCTTGTAAAACTACAGTACAACATCACAGCCAGATTGCTGATGTTGACACAGTCAACACACAGAACATTTCTCTCTCTCTCTTTTTTTTTTTTTTTTTTTTTTTTTTTTTGGTCATCAGAGTTACACAGAGAGAGGAGAGGCAGAGAAAGAGAGAGAGAGAGAGAGCTTCCATCTGCTAGTTCACTCCCCAAATGGCTGCAACAGCCAGAGCTGCACCAATCCAAAGCCAGGAGCCTCTTCCAGGTCTCCCACATGGATGCAGGGGCCCAAGGACTTGGGCCATCTTCTACTGCTTTCCCAGGCCATAGCAGAGAGTTGGATCGGAAGTGGAGAAGCTGGATCTCAAACCAGCGCCGATATGGGATGTCGACGCTTCAGGCCAGGGTATTAACCCACTGTGCCAAAGTGTTGGCCCCCAGAACATTTCTAAAACCACAAAGATCTCTCATGCTGACCCGTCAAAGCCAGACTCATATCCCTCTTCCCCCGTAACCTCCTTAACTCTTTTCTAAAAAGATTTATTTATTTATTTGAAAGGCAGAGTGACACAAAGAGAGAGGCTGAGAGAGACAGAGGGGGTCTTCCTCCATTGGTTCACTCCCCAGATGACTGCACCAGCTGGGCCTGAGTCAGGCAGAAGCCAGGAGCCATGGACCGCAACTGGGTCTCGACATGGCTGGGCCATCTTCCACCACCTTCCCAGGCGCATCTGCAAGATTGGAAGTGACAGAACTGGGACTTGAACCAGCACTCCCACGTGGAATGCCAGTGTCGCAGCGATGGCTTAAACTAGATGCACCACAACTCCACCCCTAGACTCCTGGCGACCACTAATCTGTTGCCCATGACTGTAATTTTGTCATCTCCAGAAAGTTCTGTATAAGAATCACACGGTGGGTAATCTGGCAGTTGGCTGTTCTCCCTGGCACGATTCTGGGGAGACTCAGCCGTGTTGGTGTGTGTAGCAGGCGCTCATTTCCGTGTGTGCTGGGAAAGCACACAGCTGGTGTTGGCACGCACACGCTGCAGGGTGTCCGTGTTGCCTTGCCCCCAGTTCTGGCCGTTACCAGCAGAACCTGTGTGGGCATCCCTGCACGGGCTTTTGCGTATGCCAGTCTCGTTTTCCCAACTGATCCCGAGCCTGTGGCTAGTATGTACGACTTTCCTCTTTTACCTCTTATTCCTTTGCCTTAATAATAGCTAACATTTATAGAGTGTTTATTACATGCTAGACCCTGTCCTAAGTGCTTTACAAGGATTAGTCACTTAATTCTCATAATTACCATTTGAGGTAGGAATTAGGATTATCCCGTTTTACAAATGTAGAAACTAAAGATGAAAGAGGTGCACAGCCGGCAGGTATTAGCACTTCGATTTGAACCCAGCTTCTCTGGTGCCAGAGTTCAGCCTCTTAGCCTCCGTATGTCGCAGCCAAGACTAAAGATGGCCGGGCATGGTCATTGCTGGAGGAGCCCAGCTCAGGTATCTCTTGCTGACTTTAACCTGGGACCCGAGGCCTCAGGGTGTTCCTGGGATTTGCCCTCGGGCCACCCCTCCTCCTCCCAGCACACCATCAAGGTGTCAGGATCAATCACCTTTTCTGCGTGTGCACTCAATGGCATAAAGAGCCCAAATCAGCCAGGTCACCGTCTTAGGTTCCAGGACAACCTTGTTGGGGGACCAACTCCCTAAGGCAGCAGAGCCCAGAGTCGTGGGACCGCAAACACAACCGCCGTGAACAGGTGAGCAGACACAGCCATGAGAGCCCACTGCTACCTCCGCTCCTGGACCCACAGGGACATCTGGTTGCTGTGAACTGAACCTGGAATGGTTGCCAGCTCAGAGCAGGAACGGCCTCGTGCAGCCAGCGCTCCAACCTCAGAAGGCTTTGCTACATGGAGTTTTCTGCAAGGCACGCTGCTTCTCGGGATGACATGCGTGCCAAGACCCGTGATTGCCAAGGGCCTTCGTGGCGTGGCTGAGAGCAGGACTGTGGAGCCACACTGTCTGGGCTAGAGTGCAGGTCCCCCACTCACTTACCTCCCATTGCCTGTGGGCCGCTCATGAAACTCTGCAACAAAGCCTCAGGATCCACAAGCTGCAGATACTAACAGGACACAGCTCTGTGCAGGGGCTCCTGAACACAGAGCAAGCCTCACGCTGGGCCTGCCACCAGCTCTTCCCTGCACAGCTCGGCTCAGTTATCAGAATCCACAGGGTGGTGCTGATGGCAGACACAGGGGAGCAGGGAAATGAACAAACGCAAATGCAAAGAACGCACCCAGAAGGGAACCCGCAGCAGCACCGTTCCCCAGGCGGTGGTACCCCCTGGGTCTGCCTTGGGCAGGCAAGGCCTGCGCTGGGAGGGCCACATACAGCCTCTGTTGTCCAACACGACCTCTGCGTCCACAGCGTATCTGGGGAGCAGACAGAATGGCATCCCCTGAGCAGGACGTGCTGCCCTCTCTCTCAGCTTCACTTCAGGAGTGGCTCCTGGGGAGAGGGCCTGACGGTGAGCGGCCTCGCTCCACACAACACACCTCAGCTCTTCCGGGGAGGTCCTTGCAGACTTTTTTTTTTTTTTTTTTTTTGACAGGCAGAATGGACAGTGAGAGAAAGAAAGGTCTTCCTTTTGCTCTTGGTTCACCCTCCAATGGCCGCCGCGGCCAGCACGCTCGCACCACGCTGATCCGATGGCAGGAGCCAGGTGCTTCTCCTGGTCTCCCATGGGGTGCAGGGTCACAGCAGAGAGCTGGACTGGAAGAGGGGCAACTGGGACAGAATCCAGCACCCAGACCGGGACTAGAACCCAGTGAGCCGGCGCTGCAAAGGAGGATTAGCCTAGTGAGCCGCAGCACCGGCTCCATGCAGACTTCTTCCCAAACCCCTTTCCTCGGCCCTCCAAGTCTGTGCTCCCAGACAAAGCCTTGGCCCCACACGTGAACAGTGCAGGTGCCAGGGCTGTGTTTCCTCCAGCGCAGCAAAGCCAGTGCGAGGACACATCCTGCTGGAAATTCTGCCCATCGGATGAGTTTTTGTCACCTTTGACTTCCAGGGCAATCTCTCCAAAACCTTTGCTTTAAAAAAAAATTTTTTTAATGAAAAAGCTCTCATTAATTACCAGCAACCAAACAGAAAGAACACCCATTTTCTAGATTTGAACGTCAATACCTTATTCATAAAAGCTCCATGTTTAAAACATCTGTTTTCATGTTTCAGAACTTTTTCCATTGTGGTAAAATCATGCAACGCTTAATTTATCATCTTGACCATTCCTTTTTTAATTTGAGAGGCAGAGAGAGAGAGAGAGAGAGAGAGCTCCCATTGGCTAGTTCACTTTCTGAAGGCTGGGGCTAGGCCCCGCTGCAGCCAGGAGCCCAGAACTCCATGTAGCTCCCCTACGCGGGTGGCAGGGACCCCAGTCCTCCACCTGCTGCCGCCCGGGCTGTGCATTAGCAGGAAGCTGGATCAAAAGCAGAGGAGCCAGGCCGCCAACCTCGGCAACTCGACTTGGGTCTGGGACATCTTTACTAGCCCAAACGCCCACCTCCATCTGAGCCATTATGTGTTTAAGATTTATTTTATTGGAAAGGAAGAGTGACTGAAAGAGAGGGAGAGACAGAGTGAACTTCCATCCACTGGTTCACTCCCCAAATGCCCACAACAGCCAGGGCTGGGCCAGGCCAAGGTCAGGAGCCAGGAACTCCATCCTGGCTTCCCACATGGTAGCAGAGGCCCCAGCACTAGGGCCGTCTTCCACTGCCTTCCCTGGCACAGCAGCAGGGAGCTGAATGGGAAAGAGGAGCAGCCAGGACTGGTACTAGCACCCGGACATGGGGTGCCAACGCTGCAACTGCACCACACCGCGGGCCCCGTCTTAGCCATGCTGAAGCACACGGCTCGGTGGTGTTGAAAACACTCAGTTCCACAGTGCATCTCTAGAGGTTTTTCTAAGAAGGGATTTCTCGCTGTATTAATAACACTTAGGGCACACACATTCTGCGTGCTTTTCTGAGTGCTTTATGTATCCTGTCATTCAATTTTCCAAACGACCTGTGAGGACAGGCACTCCCATTTTCTCTCTTTCAGAGATGAGGAAACCCGGGAGCAGAAGGATTAGATAACTTTTTCAAATTCATCCAATAAAACAACCTGTGGAACCAGAATTCCAACACAGGCGCTCGGGTACAGTTTGCTATTAATCTCTTAATGATTGGCTGCTCTGGCTGGAGAGAGTGTATGGTGGAAAGCCAGCCACCTTGCAAGCCGGGCTAGAGTGTTCTCTCTCCTGCCTATCTTCCATGCATGACTTCTCCTGTATCCCCTGGTGTGGAAAGAGGAAGGAGAAGCTACCGGCAAGCCGGGGCAAGCTGGGGAAGCCAGGGGTTCTGCAGCTTCTCTCTGCTTTCAGGGTAATCCCAGGCCCTGCCCATCCAGTTCTGCTCAAGGACAAGGCGCTCCCGGGCCTGTACAGCCCTGTGCTGGCCAGGTGGACCCCACAATCCCTGATTCATAAGGTTCCTTGAGCCATAGGTCCCCAGGGGTCCCACAGTCCCAGCTCTGGGTCCTGCTGGGACTCAGACGCTCGCAAGAGGCTATTGATCGGGAGAACTGCGTCTCATTGAAGTGGGCTGGGCCTTGATCCCCTTTGGGCCAGCCTGGGGACCCTCCTCTGGGACTTGCCTGCCACAGCTTCACGTTCACCCCCAATCTGCCCAAGCACCATTGGACCTGCTGAGTCACAGGTCCCCGAGGCAGATGAGGTTGAACTGCAGCCAGGAGCAGCCAGAGAGCCTTTCCTTGTCCTGGGTCCCACTCCAGACACTGCCTGTGCCTCCCAAATCCCACACGCCAGCCCCAGTGCCCCGGGAGCTTCTGCAGCATTGCTGCCTACCCATCCACACTGGCCCGACATGCATCAGCCGGCCCACTGCCCGCTGTCTCTCCTTCCCGTGTCCCAGTTCCGAGCGAGCGAGTCACGTGCTGGCTTCTAGCTGCAGAGGCCTGGCAAGGTGAGTGGCTGACCTTTCGCCCGCCTCTGAATATAAACAAGACGTCTGTGTTGGCCAGCCCTCCAAACAGTAAGACGCGAAGTCTGCGTCCAGGGGCAGCCGCCAAGATGACGTGAAACCGCACACACAGCACGAGGGCCATCGGCACGGAGTCTGAAGGCGCCTGCCCCGATCCAAGTCCTGCTACTCACAGCCGCGTGAGCCAGCGAGCAACTTCCTCTTTCTATGCTCTAAGTCGCCTATCTGCAAACTGGACCCAATGAGATTCCCTGCTTCATAGCGTGTTAGAAAGACTAAGTGAGATGACACATAGAGCCCAGAGATACCTGGCACCCAGTAAGCTTTATATGAGGTAGGTGTGTTTCATTTCTCTTTCTGTGTCCCTAAGTTCTTAGAATAGTACTAAGAGCATAATAATACGGCCGGCGCCGCAGCTCAATAGGCTAATCCTCCACCTAGCGGTGCTGGCACACCGGGTTCTAGTCCCAGTCAGGGCACCGGATTCTGTCCCAGTTGCCCCTCCTCCAGGCCAGCCCTCTGCTATGGCCCAGGAGTGCAGTGAAGGATGGCCCAAGTGCTTGGGCCCTGCACCCCATGGGAGACCAGGAGAAGCACCTGGCTCCTGCCTTGGGATCAGCGCGGTGTGCCAGCTGCGGCGGCCATTGGAGGGTGAACCAACAGCAAAAAAAGACCTTTCTCTCTGTCTCTCTCTCTCACTGTCCACTCTCCCTGTTAAAAAAAAAAACCATAATAATAAGCATTTAATAAATGATAGCTTTTATTAAAAAATTTTTATTTGAAAGGCAGAATGACAGTGAAGGAGAGAAAAAGAGAAAAGAGAGTTTGCATCTCCCAGTCACTCCCCAAATGGCCTCAACGGCCAGGGCTGAGCCAGGCTGAAGCCAGGGACCTGGAAGGGTATCAGGCTCTCCCATGTGGGTGGCAGGGGCCCGAGTACCTGGGCCATCATGCGTTGCTTTCCCCGGTGCATTAGCAGAGAGCTGGAGTGGAAGCAGGGCAACCAAGCCTCCATCACCCTAGCCCCAGTAGGTGATGGCTTTGATAGTATACTGCTCCCTATTTCTCGCCTACTTGTTCAGGGAGCGCTGCGGGACTGCATCCCAGAAGTGGAATTCCCAGGTAAAGCAGTGTGCACACTTGGCCTGTTGCTAGGTATTGACAAATGGCCTCAATAAGGCCCCAGCTGACACAGTCATCAGTCCTGAGTGAATGTGCCCTTTTCCTAGCATTGTCACCAATACTGGAGTTTCAGCCTCTTAAATTCTTGCCCAGTGGAAACCAAAACGGTTAGGCAGGAGTAGTAGGTTCAGGCGTTGCACAGCGCAGTGGGGCTGCCGTAGTTCAGAGCCATGTCCTACATATTGTGCGAAGATCCAGAAGACAGGAGTGCTGGGCTCCAGACACAGAGGGAAAATAAGGAAACGGCAAGGCCAAAGGCTTGACCTGCTCAGCCTTGCTGTATACGTGTTGAAATATTACACATTTCCCATAGAATGTACTAGTGCTGTATGTTAATCAGAATGTTTTTAAAATTTTTAAAAATTAATATAGGAAAGAAAAAATTTGCCCATCAAACAGACAGTATTGTGTTATCTTGGTATTTCAATTGTAATTATGCCTGTATTTCAAGTTTAATAGGAAATTTTTAAAAAATATGTAATTGAGGGGCCAGTGCTATGGTGTAGCAGGTAAAGCCACTGCCCACAGTGCCAGCATCTTATAAGGGCACTGGTTCGAGTCCTGGCTGCTCCACTCCTGATCCAACTCTCTGCTGTGGCCTGGGAAAGCAGTGGGAGATGGCCCAAGTCCTTGGGCCCTGCAACCACATGGGAGACCCGGAAGAAACTCCTGGCTCCTGGCTTCGGATTGACGCAGCTTCGGCCATTGCGGCCAATTGGGGAGTAAACCAGTGGATGGAAGACCTCTCTCTCTCTCTCTCTCTCTCTCTGCCTCTCCTTCTCTCTCTGTGTAACTCTGACTTTCAAATAAATAAATAAATAAAACTTAAAAAAATAAAAATAAAAACATGTAATTGATATCACAATTACTTCTAGGGCTGGTGTCGTGGCACAGCCAGTTAGGCCACAGCTTGTGGGGCTGGCATCCACTATCAGGGCACTGACTCCAGTCCTGGCTGCTCCTGGGGAGGCAGCAGAAGACGCCCCAAGTACTTGAGCCCCTGCCACCAGAGATTTCTGGCTCTTGGCTCTGGCCTGGCCCCAGATGTTGCAGGCATTCAGGAAGGGAACCAGCGGATGGAAGCCAGAGGCGAGCATGAAACCCAGGTATCTGATACGGAACACCAGCATGGTAGCTGCTAGGCTGCCAGCTCCCTGGATTTCCATTTAAATGTTGCTGGGTATTGCTACATCGCTTTCTAAAAATGTCCCATCATTTTATACCTTTGCCAACAGAATATGAATGTCCTTTTCCTTGTATTCCTTCCAACCCTGGATCTTATCAGTCTTTTTATTTTTGAAAATCATCTTATTGGTACTTTTACAAGAATCCCTCCAATTGCTAGCAGATTGGGTACTTTTTCTTGTGTTTCTGGGTCATTTTGTTTTCATTTTCATGCCCTTGGAATAATTTCTTGTGTTGTCTTTTTCCAGTTGATCAATCAGAGTGCATTGCATGTTAGGAACAGTCACTATTTCTCCGTGTAACCCCATTTAAACTTTGCTTTCTTCGGAGCAGGATTTGATGAGGGGAGAAAGGAAATGAGGCCCCCACGCCCACCCCCACTTAGCGCTGTTAGCACCCTGTGGAGACGCAAGTGGAAAGCAGCGGGTGAGAGCCAGGGTGGACCGTGCACCTCCCTCCCAGGCCTCCTCCTGGTCGCAGGTAGCACTGCGGACACGTCGCCCACAGTCTTAGACACTGGGAACAGCATCCCTGCCTTCTTCCCAGGCGGCACGCAGGTGCCAAGGTGAGAAAGCAGAGGCCCTGGGCTCCCCGAGGAGGCAGGATTTGTCTCTGCCCGTCCTGAGACACGGTGACTCAGGGAGCTGACTCCAGGGACCAAAGGTCCTGCCTGGCTCCAAACGGAAGGGTTTTTATTTTCCTTTGGATATTTAATTTACAGTTTGTAACCAGTCCAAAATGGAAACTTTATTAGGGGTTCCGATGGCTTAATTTGGGCCATTAACCAAGACTGATGCAATTCTTCCTTCCCAGGGCTCCTGACTGAGAGGGTGCTGGCCAAGCGGGAACCTGTGAAGGTGGGGATTACTGCACAGAGGCCGTTTTATGGCTCCCGGCTCAGCTCCTCTGGAGCCAGCCTTGGCACGAGAAGAAGGCTGGAGGGGCTGGCGATGGCCAACTGTCACCTGTGTCCTCGTGACCAGAGCTGCAGCTGCTCCTCCTGGAGGGCGTCGTTGGCTTCCAACCCCGGTTCACCTTTCCTTGTAGAGCAGACCTGCAGCCAGATCCACGCCTTCTGTTCTAGGCAGCTCCTTCTTGCCCTGAGCAGGGGACCAGGCTGCAGGGGCCTCCCCTCCCACGCACAGAATCAAGGAGATTTATCAAGAGATGACAGAGGCAAGAACCTCCCCGAGATGGGGAATCAAATAAACACACCCTAAAACCCAACTTTATGAGCCAACAGGGGAAATGGGGGCTCGGGTTGAATAGCTTACAACAGTCAGGCCTTATTAATTAGGTGTGATTATGGCATTGTGGTTTAAAAAGAATTCTTATCTCGGAGAGAAGCCCACTGAAATGTTAACACAAGAAATACCATCTTGGGCTTGTTTTCGAAACGGCAGGGTGGAGTCAAAGAAGTATATTTGAAACAAAAGGCACTATGAGTTGAGTTGATTTTATAGAAGCTGGGTGCTGTCTCCCAAGGATTTTACTATACCGTGTTCCTCTGCTTCTGCACATTACGAAATTTTCCACTGGGAGAGAGGAAGAGGAGAGCTTGCCTCTCCCCCTCTCTCACTTTCTCTCTATTCTTCTCTGTATATGAAAGATAAGGCTAAATGACAAGAAGGTACCAGCTGTGGTTTAAATATCACCACCACCAGCAGCAGCAGCCACCACTGTAGCATCTCCCTGGCGGCCACTCCTGCTCAGGGCTTCCCCCAGGATGCCTCTGATAAAACTGAGCCGAAGGAGCTCCTGCCCGCCCACAGGACGCCTGGCAGGGGCCATCACCGCAGTTTTTATTTTTCCCTTTTCCTTGAGCGGCATGGCTGCACTCACTGGGTGACTTGGAAACACTCCGTGTTCCTCATTGCAAAAAGAAGAAAAAAGCCATTTACCTACGCAGCTTCCCCGGGGCTGCCCCTGTGCTACCTGCAAGCCTACAGGGCAGGCCTGGCGCCAGTCACACCCAGTAAGAGGTTGCCGGCCAGTGCTACTCCCTGAGAGGTTGGTCTGTTAATGCTGGGAGGGATGAGCAGGACTGAGCTCAGAAACTCTGCTTAGCTGGGAAAAGTGCAACCTGTCCAGCCAGTCCTGCCTCAGGCCTCGACAAGCCAGCCGGCCGCTACCTTTACAAGCTACAGGTGACTTGTATGCTTACAAGCTACAGGCTGCTTGTATGCGTTTGTGGGTTTGGGGGTTGTTTTGTTGGCATTTAAACCTGTACATGAATGCACCAGACAGCGTTACCTAATGCCACACTGGGTCACCCTTACATTCTCCTACTTTCCCCACTGACTTGTCCAAAATGATCTTTAGTTAGGTGATGTCTGCTTGACTTATGGTTGGGGGGGGGGGGGGCGCAATGGCTGGAGCTGAGCTGAGCTGATCTGAAGCCAGGAGCCATATGGGTCTCCCATGTGAGTGCAGGGGCCCAAGGACTTGGGCCATCTTCCACTGCTTTCCTAGGCCACAGCAGAGAGCTGGATCAGAAGTGGAGCAGCCAGGACTCAAACTGGTGTCCGTATGAGATGCCAGCACTGAAGGCGGGGGCTTTAAACCACTGTACCACACCACTGACCCCCTACTGGTGATTTTTTGAAAATGTCATGTCCTGGGGCTGGCACTGTGGCATAATAAGTTAGGTCTCTGCCTGCAGCGCTGGCATCCCTTGTGGGTGCTGGTTCGAGTCCTGGCTGCTCCACTTCTGATTCAGCTCTCTGCTATGGCCTGGGAAAGCAGTGGAAGATGGCCCAAGTCCTTGGGTCCCTACACCTTCATGGGAGATCAGGTGGAGACTCCTGGCTTCGGAACAGCTCAGCTCCAGATATTCTAGCCATTTGGGGAGTGAACCAGCGAATGGAAGACCTCTCTCTTTCTCTGTGTCTCTCCCTAGAAAGAGAGAGAGAGAGGGAGGAAGGGAGGAAGGGAGGAAGGGAGGAAGGGAGGAAGGGAGGAAGGGAGGAAGGGAGGAAGGGAGGAAGGGAGGAAGGAAGGAAGGAAGGAAGGAAGGAAGGAAGGAAGGAAGGAAGGAAGGAAGGAAATGCCATCCCTCTCAAGGCGGAGCAGGGCCTGGCTCACCACTTAGTCTACCACACCTGACTCACAGCAGGGTCTGCAGAAATATTTGTGGAATGCAAAGGTGAATGACTGAGTGGCAGAAGGAAGACGGTGCAGCTGTGTCTTCCAGGGGATGGGGGCGTGCAGAGGTGCAGCATGGAGGGCACCAGGACCAGGCCCTCCTCCCAGCGTGGCCCTCACCTGGCCCACAGCTGACCTTCAGTCTTTCCTTTCTCCTTATATGGTTTTCTGTTAATATCTTTATCTGAGCTTTTAGTTACAAAAGTAGCACATGTTTTTTGTTTTAAAAATATATAAAGTGGGGCCGGCGCCGCAGCTCACTAGGCTAATCCTCCGCCTAGCGGCGCCGGCACACCGGGTTCTAGTCCCGGTCAGGGCGCCGGATTCTGTCCCGGTTGCCCCTCTTCCAGGCCAGCCCTCTGCTGTGGCCAGGGAGTGCAGTGGAGGATGGCCCAGGTGCTTGGGCCCTGCACCCCATGGGAGACCAGGAAAAGCACCTGGCTCCTGGCTCCTGCCATCGGATCAGCGCGGTGCGCCGGCCGCAGCGCGCCGGCCGCGGCGGCCATTGGAGGGTGAACCAACGGCAAAGGAAGACCTTTCTCTCTCTGTCTCTCTCTCACTGTCCACTCTGCCTGTCAAAAAAAATAAAAAAAAATATATATATATATATATAAAGTGGGGCTGGCACTGTGGCGCACTGGGTTAACGCCCTGGCCTGAAGCGCTGGCATCCCATATGGGCGCCGGTTCTAGTCCCAGCTGCTCCTTTTCCAATCCAGCTCTCTGCTGTGGCCTGGGAAAGCAGCAGAAGATGGCCCAAGTCCTTGGGCCCCTGCACCCACGTGGGAGACCTGGAAGAAGCTCCTGGCTCCAGGCTTTGGACTGGCATAGCTCCGGCCGTTGCAGCCAATTGGGGAGTGAACCATCGGATGGAAGACCTCTCTCTCTCTCTGCCTCTCCTCTCTCTGTGACTTTCAAATAAATAAATAAATCTTTTTTTAAAATAAATAAAAATACAAAAAGTAAAAAATGAAAAATCACCTCCCTCCTTCCCTTGCCTCTCTCCAAAGGTAGCTTTGGTTGGCCCTTGGATTTGTGTGCAAACACTTCCACACCCTTCCAGACCCTTCCATTCTTTCCCATATTTTCCAGCCTCTTTTTTGCAGCATGGGGAGGGTGGGTCTCACCATGTTCCTCCCTTGTCACTGCTCCTCTCCCACTTCAGAGGAACAGCTTGTTCAGGGCTGCCGAGAAACCAAACCAAACCGCAAGTTTTCCACATTCCTCTGGGTCCTTCTCCTCCCCACTCTGCCTTCTCCCCAAACAAAGCAAAACAAAACACCATACCCCCCCCCCCCCAGCTTAGCTGAAGGGCACACCCCTGCGGCCCGCCCTGGGGCTGGGTGGATCTGGGGGGTTGGGAGAATGGATTCTGTCACGCCATCTTTCCGAGGCCTGGGCCCTCTCTGCACCTCCACCTCCTCTGGGGGGTAGACTACAAGATCGCGGGAAGGCGAAAGGGCTGCCGCGCATGCTCATTCTCCCTTGAGGTGGATGCGGCTCCCTGTAGCTGGACTCCGACTGCTTCCCTTTCATTCTGGTCTTGCTCCAAGTGGAGATCGCCAAGTTTTTGTTTTTATTTTTCCACTTTGCATTAATCTAGAGACTGCAACTTCCTGAACCACCCCCCCCCCCCCGTGTCTTCCCCGCGGTTATGTCCCCTTCCCTCACTTCCCTATCTCACTTTTCGGTGGTCTTGGGACCTTGGTCAAGAGGCCCAAAATAATCTGCCTGAGGGTAGGAGAAAAGCCGGGACCCAGCAGCTGTGGTCCCCCCATCAGCAAGGCCCCGCAGCAGCCGGCCTTGGCCGGGGAGCAGGCAGCCACTTCCTGTTTATGGAGGCAGGGCTAAAGTTCAGGATCAGCGGTTACGTAACCTGCTGGCCTCCTCTAAGGCTGTGCTTTCCTGGGACTGAAGCAACAGAAACAAAGTCGCCCCCCACCCCTACCAGGGGCCTTCCCAGGCAGCGCTCTGCAGGGAAGTGGCGCTCAGTAGGCTGGCACCATTGTTAGCTCCAGACTAAGGAGCCTTGCACGAATGAATCCTCGAGTCACCCAGCTCAGGTGCGGCTCTGGCTAGGGAAGGGGAGGTCAGGTGGGGGAGGGAACCCTGGAGCTCCTGAGAAGCAAAATGAGGGGTATTTATGAGATAACGATGCTGATTGGGGTGCATAACCTGTTCATGAAAGCCCAAGTTCTCTCTGTGCCACAGGCAACAACAGAGGCTGAGGGGGCACTTCTCCCGGTCGGCCTCCAGCTCCAGCCCACACGGGACGATACGCCCCAGCTACCACTTTGCAGGCTGCAGAGCAAGAGCACCGTGGGAAAGCAGCAGGCCGGGCATGGGGATGCCCTGGAGGCACCAGGGACCAGCCAGGGCAAAGCAAGGGACAGCAAGAAAGTGGCAGTCAAAGGAAAATTCTAGAACAAACCAAGCCATGGGGTTTTCTGGAGTTACTGACTCAAGAAGGTGTGCGGGTGGGGTTTCTTCATCTTTCAGGTCTTGGATGGTGAGCTTCCCCGGGCCAAGGAGCAGGACAGTAGAGGGCAGGAGGAAGGCCAGGGGGCAGGAGCAGGCAGGGTGAGTGGAGACAGCCTGGAGAAGAGGAAGCTGACAAAGCAGCAGCCTGCGGGGCAGCAGCTCGCCCGAGGCTTCCTTTGGTGCTTGGCTGGCTGATGAGAGTGCCAGGGCCTAGGGGAGCGAGGGTTGTTGGGGATGAGGGACCACCGAGGCCTGTGCAGCCTCCGCCTTGGGTCTGTGATCTCTCACCTGTGGGAACCAGGAGAGCAGACAGTGTTGTTCCTTTCCCTCCACTCTGGTTTGGAAACCCGGTAGCTCTTTCTACTGGTCCACTCAAACCCAACGATGCCCTCTTCCCTGTACAATAAAAACTTCAGCCCAGAGCGTTTCTCCAAGGAGGCGAAACAGACACACTGCTGCAGACACACTCAGCAGGTCCCAAGGAGGGTGCAGCAGGGCTTTCCCTGGGCAAGCAGCCAGTTTGAGAAAGAAGAGGCTGTTGGCTTCAGGATGGAGACCAACTTGGGTGGGTTCCCTTGCCCTCTGTCTTGGCCCTGTCAACACTGGGGGTTAGGGCTGCCCAGAGGGAGTTAACGGGATCAAGCCTCAACCCCAGGATGTTACCCCTCGGCCTGAAGCCATAGCTCTGCCCTGGGGTATTGTGTTAGCAGGTGCTACAGCCATGGGCAGCTCCTGACCCTCCAGCCAGAGGGCTCCTTCCTGGACAGACAGAGACCCTGAGGGTTTTAAGACTTGTCCTGAGTGACTTGGGAACAGAGGCACCATGTTGGGCTGCCCCTGGGCCCTGCCATCCAGCCCCTGGGAGCCCCTGAGGCACCAGGCTGGGAGATGAGGGGGAGGAACTCCACTTTCACCTCCTGAGGTTTATGAGGTTAATAGGGGTAATCATGGGCTACCGACTTCCCTTCCACTTCAAAGCTCAAGGGGAAAGAATGGTTCTAGAAAACCTGGAAGGGCAAATCCTGGGCCCTAGCTCTGCGGGGCCGCCCAAGCAGGAAGACCTGAGTGAGGAGTCCTGGGGGCAGGGGGGACTGTGCCTTGGAACATGGGTATCTGGAACAAGAGGACAATCTTAGGGACGAGCCCATGGCCCTGAGTGCCCCAGATGCCAAGAGATGAACCTAAAAACATGAGAGAGCATTTGGAGGCTGAGGGTCATGGATGCACACGCTCACACACTTACACACTCTCCCACGTCATACACACAGACACGTATGCATGAAACACACTGGCATAAATGCTCGGGCAGGCACATTCTCACACGGGTACGTGCCCACACACACACACACACACACATGAATGCTAACACACAAGCACCCTCCCCAGCACAAACACACACACACACACTCATGCAGGCACTTATATCAAGGCTCACAAGTGGGCAACACATGGCACAGAGGAACACACGCATACAAACACAGACACACCAATTCACATGTCCTCAGGCACCTATTCTTGATATTAGCCAAAAGGCCCAGAAGCGACTGGAAAAGAGATCCGTGCACAGGCACAGACATTCCTGCGTGTGTACAAATTTGCACAATGCGTGCTTGCACACATACACCCCCCGTAACTCAAACACCAGCTGCCAGGCTACTTGAGAGCATCCTGGCCAGCTGCCTGGTGGTTTCACCCTGGGCTGCGGCCGAGGCCCGCCCCTGGCCTGCCCCGCCCCCAGTGGGCTGTGTATAAATTCCCTCCCTTTGCCCCTTCCCAGGCACAGGCAGCCTGGACACCAGCACAGCTCTCCGCCTCACCTCTGCCCCGTCTCTGACCGCTCCGGCAAACCTGTCAGGGCCAGAGTGAACCAGCGACAGCATGGGTAAGGAGGGGGTTCCAACAAGCCGTGTTGCTCACCCCTGGCCTGCTTCTGCTCTGCAGGGGGCAGGGAGGGCTAGACTTGGCTCCATGTCCTTAACCCTGCACCCCCACCTCCACTCCGTTCCCCTGCGCAGCCTAAGTGTCAGAGGAAGGAAGACAGCCCTCTGTCTGGGAGGGTGTTGCTGGGCTACAACCCAGCTCCCCTCTGCAGGAGCCTGGCCAGGGTGGCTTTTCACCACTGAGAAAATCAGGTGGGGAGAGGGGGACTCTTCGGGGGAGCCTCTGTGCTCTTGGCCATCACCAAAGGACACAGACGATCCTGGTTTCAGCCCTGGGCCCACTTCTGTCTCCAGCAGTAGAGATCCCACACCTTCGTGCTTGGGTCACTCCCTAGCTGTCCCACACACCCAGTCACTTTGGGAGGGAAGGCAGGGACCCCATCTGCTCCCTGGGGACCAGTTTCATCACCGCCTGCCCTCGGCAATCCCACAGTCCCCGTCTCCTTCCATGCGTGGTTTCTTGCATGTCAGGCTGAAGAGGATCTGGATTTGGTTGGGAGCGCTGGGGTCCTTGCCTCCCTGGAGCTGTCTCTTGCCCAGACTGGCAGAATTCCCATGAACCAGCCTGGCATTCAAAAGCAAACTAATGGGGCAGGTGTCTGGCACAACAGTTAGGACACCATTTGGGATGACCACATCCTGTTATCAGAGTGCCTGGTTCAAGTCCCAGCTCCTCTGTTTCCAACCCAGCTTCCTGCCAATGCAGACCCTGGGAGGCAGCAGGTGATGGTGCAAGTGTCTGGGTCCCTGCCACCCAAATGAGAGACCCAGGTTGAGTCCCTGGCTCTTGGCTTCAGGCTGGCCCAACGTAGGCTGTTGTGGGCACTTAGGAAGTGGAGCAGCAGATGGAAGATCTCTCTGTGTCTAGCTCTCTGTCTCTCTGCCTTTCAAATAAAATGGAAAAATATTAATATACAAAATTTACTCTCTTGGCAATTTTAAAGGGGGGGCAGGCAGAATTGTGATATAGTAGGCTAAGCCACTGCTTGTGACTGGCATCTCATAGCAGAGTGCCAGTTATAGTCCTGGCTACTCCACTTCCCATCCAGCTTCCGGCTAATGTGCCTGGGAAGACTGGGATAGAATTCCTGGCTCCTAGCACCTGGCTTCTGCCTGCTCCCTACCTGGCTTTTCCAGCCATTTAAGGAGTGAATCAGTGTATAGAAGAGCTCTCTCTCTGCTTCTCTGGCTATCAAATTAAAAAAAAAAAAAACCACCTGATCTTTCCCCACGTTCTTCTTAAGCCCAGAGATGCTCAGAGACCTGGCTTTAGACCCTTAATGCAGGGGTATTTCCCAGAAAGAGGAAAGATGCTCCCTGGGGCCTGAGTGGCATGGCCTGATCCTAAAGTGGCCGGAGGCAGGGGCTGGCAGGCAATGCTGTGGAGGGGGTGACGTCTCCTGGCACCTTCCCTTCTCTCCGAGTCTCTTTGGCGGTGTAGTTTTTGCATCTCTGTTTCGATACCTCGGAGTTTTCCTTCCCCTTCTGCGGCCAGCAACCTCCTTGCTGTCCCCCCAGCGCCGTGTGCCAAGCCTGACCCAGCTTGGTGGGGGAGCAGAATGACTCTCCTCAAGCTCTTCGGTCTGGACCTGCCCCCTTTCGCCAGCTGGCTCCCGGCACAAGCTCTGCAGGCATTCTCCCCCTCCCCGGCACAGCCCGTCCAGACTGTTCCACGCTTCCCTCTTATGAAAGTGCCTCTGCAGACCGGGACTTTGCCTGTGTTTATGTAACACTTCTAGAGTCTTTTGCTGGTTTCATTTACATACAAGTACTTCTGGATACATTGTTGTGACCTTGATCTCTAGGGCAGCAGGTAGCAGAGTCTAACCCCCTCTTTGTAGCGGAAGGGGACAAAGCAGGGAGAGCAGGTTCCAAAGCTGGAACTTGAAGCCAGGTTTTGCAGCTCTAAGCTATGCCGCTGCTGCCTCTCAGCTTCCCAAGTCACAGACTGCTATGAACGGGGTCCCAGGCGCTGGGGCAGCTTCCACGCTGGCCGCTGGCCACCCCTGGCTCCTCACTGCCTCCCCCACTCCCCGCTGTCCTGGTGGTGCCCAGACAGGCACAGCACAGGGCAGAAGGTGGCGCCCAATCCTGTTGAATTCCACTCCAGGATTTCTTTCCGCCTGCAGCTCCCTGGCTGCTTCCCGGTGGCACTTTCTCCCTTGTGAATATCCAGGCCTTGGTGGAGCCCCAGCCGCCACTGGGCTCCCGCACAGCTGTGTGGCCTCTCTTGCCAGACATCAGGGACTGCGTGGCCGCTCCCTACAGCTCCCTGGACCTCCAGGCTTTGCAGAGTTGGGCCAAATACTGTCCTGAACCCCTGCAGGAAGTGGGGCCCACCCACAGCCTCTGAAACTGGCCTTAGGATGTGCAGCTGCCATCAGCTCCCCCCTAGCCTGGAACTCCAGCCCCCTGTCCCCTGTCTGGGTGACCAACCCTTGGTTATGCAACCGCAAGCTGCAGCCCACACCGCACCAGGAGAGCAGGGCACCAGGAGAGCAGGAGTGGCCAGGCCCCTGGCATGGATCCATTTGGTGAAAGGGGTGGGGCAGGTTCCCTGTTGCGCTATTCTTACCATGCTCCCCTCCCCATTTCACAGAGACTGAGGCCTGGGGCTTAAGTAAGTCCCCACCTTCCCACAGCTCTTCAGCCTCGGACTGCAGTTGGAACCCCAGTGGGGGTCATAACCACTGCACTTCAAGGCCTCTCCTGCCCCGCCCCACCCCCTCCCCAGCTGTCCGCCTAGGTCACCTCTGTGCAGCTCCTCCTGCCACACCCTCACACTCAGGGCTCTGAAGGGGTGGGCTGTCAGGTGAGTGTTGCAGGATGGGGGGGTTTCAGCCTCCAGAAGCTGCTCCCTCCCACCCGTCCCATTGTCTCTGCAGCCACAAAGTGTGTGAAGTGTGGACCCGGCTACTCCACCCCTCTGGAAGCCATGAAAGGTATCTGTTCATTATCCGGGGGCCTGAGTCCCCTCTGCTGATCCATGGGAGGTGGGGTTAGGGGACCTCAGCCCTGGCCTCTACCTTCTGCCCCTGCCTCCTGGGCACAGTCCACGCTGCCACTGTTCTTCCCCACTCACCATGCCCACTGCCTGCTTCCACCCTCCAGGACCACGGGAGGAGATCATCTACCTTCCCTGTATTTACCGAAACACCGGCATTGAGGCCCCGGATTATCTGGCCACCGTGGATGTTAACCCCAGGTCCCCTCAGTATTGCCAGGTGAGGCAAGGCTTGGGCACCGGTGCACCCCGAGACTCCCGTCTGGCCCTGGCACGGCACTTTCCCAGCTCCATCCTTCTTTGCCTTCTCTGGGTATGGTTGTGCAGGCTGTTCACTGCACAAGGGCAGCCTATGCTGTGCTGCCAGCCAAAATGGGCCTCCAAGAGCTCACGGAGGAGCAGCCTGGGCAAGCCCCGCCCCCTGTCCTCCACCCCAGGTCATCCACCGGCTGCCCATGCCCTACCTGAAGGATGAGCTGCATCACTCCGGCTGGAACACCTGCAGCAGCTGCTTCGGTGACAGCACCAAGTCGCGCAACATGCTGGTGCTCCCGTGTCTCATCTCCTCCCGCGTCTATGTGGTGGACGTGGCCTCGGAGCCCCGCGCCCCGAAGCTGCACAAGGCACGTCGTCTGCCCTCCCCCAACTGCAGACCCTGGGCAGCTTATAGGTGGGAAACACACACACACACACACACCCAGGCTCAACTGCTGCCGCACCTGCCCCTGACGTAGCTCAAAAGCAGGGAAGGAGGTCAGACTCCGGAGGAGTTAGCTGGCCGTGCTGGGGTCACCACTGAGCACCACACACCCAAGGGTCAGGGCACAGCAAGAACAGGGAGGAAGCTTCCTGTTTTCTGAGAAGCAGAGAAAGCCACCCATCTCAGCACCCAGTTAGGAGCGCCAGGCTGCCCTGGGGCAGGAGCCTCCTGGTGCCAGACACTCACTCTGCTGCCTACCGGACAATGGCATGGCACAGCCCCAACAAGCTTAAGGTGTCCGTGGGCGGAGCGCCGGCAGGACGGAGCTGGGCGGAGTCCGTGCTTTCCTCCTGGGGACTCTCCTGCCAGTCTCTGTTTCCCTTGATGTTCTTTAGACATAACCAGACTGAATCTCCCCCTGGGAGGGTTGGGTCCATGTTTTGAAGGACAAGAGGACAGGTCAGCAGATAAGACAGTGTCGTGGTGGGGAGTGAAAGAGCCTGGTGCACTGTTCCCCACCTGTCCCCAGGTCATCGAGGCCAAGGAGATCCAAGACAAGTGCGGCCTGAGCTACCTGCACACCAGCCACTGCCTGGCCAGCGGGGAGGTCATGATCAGCACCCTGGGAGACCCTAAGGGCAATGGCAAAGGTACCCAGCAGCACTGCTGCTCATGGGAACGTCGGTGGCTGTGACACATGGGAAGCATTTGTCAGGCCACGCCTGGGGAGGGATGGAATGACCTCCCAGGGAGAACCAGCCGCTAGCTCCACTGCGATACTGAATACGTTAGCAGTGGCTTTGGTTGCTTTAATGATGTCTTTGTGGGGAATGCACACAGACGTGGCCCCCAAAAATACAAGCACTGAACAGCAACCTTTGTGACTTCAGGAGTCAATCTAACAGTCCCTGCTGTTCTTAAACTTCCTATTTGCCAGTTCATTTAGGCAAGATCAGAATTGACATCCGCAAAACATCCACCGTGTGCCAGATACAAGCTGTGAGATAGGTGCCGTTGTGAGCCTGGTTGGCAGATAAGAAAGCCGAGGCACAGATTGGTTAAGAAACTTACCCAAGGCTATGCGGCTAATAAATCACAGAGCTGGAACTCAAACAGCACAACCTGGCCCTGAAATTTATGTCCTATTCATCGTTCCGTGCTGCCTCTCAGAGTCCTGGCTGCGATACCAGGCCCCTCCATCCAGGGCAGGTGTTGTGGTACAGCAGGTTAGGCCACCGCTCAGGACTTCCACATCCCACACCCAAGTACCTGGTTCAAGTCCTGTCTGTTCCGCATTTCCGACCCAGCTTCTTGCTGACATGCCTGGGAGGCAGTGTGTGATCATGGCCCAAGTACTTGGGTTCCTGCATGCAATCCTGGCTTTGGCTTGGCCTAGTCTTGGCTGTTGCAGGCATTTAGGAAGTGAGCTAGTAGATGGGTGATCTCAACCTCTCTCTCTCTCCTCTCTCTCTCACCACTTTTCAAATAAATATTTTTTTAAAAAAAAAAGGCCAGCCCTCTTCCATCTAAGAGCAGCTAAGGTTTCTGTGCCGGAGCCCATCTGACAGCTTTGGCTGAGAGATGGGGGGAGTGTGACATTCCTAGACTTAGTAAGGCTTGGAAAGAGACATCTGGTTGTATTTGCAAAGATGTATCAAGATGTTACAACATAGTAAGGATGCAATATGTTGGCACTGGTGTTGAATTACAAATAAACATAAATTTTCTGCATCATTAAAACAAAGCAGTGAGAGGAATGGAACTTAGACCCTGGGGAGGATCCTCCTCCAACTGTGGGGGCAGGGGTGAAGTCTGTGGGAAGTAGAGGCACAGGAGTCAGAGCCCCCGCCTCCCCCTTGGATGTGTGGATTTGGGGCACTGGCAAATGTAGCAGGAGGAGGGGGTCAGGTGCAGCTTCCAGCCTCCCAGGCATGCCTGGGGAGAAGCATGGCCGGGAGAATGAGCCTCACACCCTGCTTCCTTCCCTACCCAGGGGGGTTCGTGCTTCTGGACGGGGAGACTTTTGAGGTGAAGGGGACGTGGCAGCGGCCTGGGGGCGAGGCGCCCCTGGGCTACGACTTCTGGTACCAGCCCAGGCACAATGTCATGATCAGCACCGAGTGGGCGGCTCCCAACGTCTTAAGAGATGGCTTCAACCCTGCTGACGTGGAAGCCGGTGAGAGACCCCAAAGGGGCAGGCAGCGGCCTCAGGCCAACACCCCTCTGCTTTCTGCTCCCAAACCCCACACCAAATCTTCCCCCTGCTTTACTTCCCTCTTGTGGCCCCCAGGTTGGGTGTTCTGAGGGTCCCTCCCACCCCCTCACCCCCACTCTAGTGAGTGGCTGGCCTGCCCTGATCCTGAGCCCACCCTCCTGTCCCACCCCCACCACAGGGCTCTATGGGAGCAATCTACACATTTGGGACTGGCAGCGCCGCGAGCTGGTGCAGACCCTGCCCATGAAAGACGGGCTCATCCCCCTGGAGATCCGCTTCCTGCATGACCCGGCAGCTTCCCAGGGCTTCGTGGGCTGTACCCTCAGCTCCACCATCCAGCGCTTCTACAAGAACGAGGTACTGCATGCCATGGGCTCCCCTCCCGGCAGCCTTGGCAGCACCCCTGCCCAGGCATCTACTCCCGGCTCCACCAGCCCAGGCTTCTCCAAGAATGCAACAGAATGCAGGCCCAAGCCCCACGTGTGCCCCCGCAGTGCCAGGCTCCTTCTCACCTGTCTTAGGAAATGCGCTGTAACTGAATGGCAGACTGGGGAACTGATAAAGAACAGAGGGTTTTTTAGCTCATGGTTCTGGAGGCTGGGGGTTCCCGGATCAAGGGGCCTCATCTGGGTGAGGGTCTTCTTGCTGGTGGGGACCCTGCAGAGTCCCAAGCAGTGCAGGGCATCACGTGGCAAGAGGAGACACACCAAAGACAGACCCACTCTCCAGACAACCCATGAACCCCTGAACCCATGAATGCCTCCCCGGCCCCATGAATGGAGGGCACGGCTTTCTGACCCAATCGCCTCTTCCAGGCCCCGCCTGGCCCCGCCTTTTAACCCCTTACAATGGGGCTTAAATAGCACACCTGAAGCCTAACTGGTCCTGTGTATTCACTCAGTCATTCACAAGCTACTTAGTGAGTTTCTGTTAGGTGTCCTGGGCTGGGAGCCGGGAATGCAGTAAGGAAGCAGACACAGCCCTGCCCTGGGGACTTGCATGGAGGCAGGCCCTAGCCCAAGAAGGCCCTGGGGAGACCTAGTTCAGACCCTCAGCCCCCGGCACTGACAGGCTCTCCTCTGCGCCTTCCACTCCCCAATGTAGGCAGGCTGTTGGTCAGTGGAGAAGGTGATCCAGGTGCCACCCAAGAAAGTGAAGAACTGGTTACTGCCCGAAATGCCAGGTGAGTGCCGACGGGAAGGTGGGGATTGCAAAGTTCATTCCTGGCCTGAGAGTAAGAGTCCTTAAAGTGTCTGAACCAGGCTGAGCACTTGGGCTAGCCAATAAGACACCCGCATCCCTCGTCAGAGGATCTGAGTTCAAGACCTGGCTCCAGCTCCAGATTCCAGCTTCCTGCCAGTGCAGACCCTGGGAGGCAGCAGGTGATGGCCCAGGAATCAGAATGACTGAGTTTCCGGTTCCCACAGCCCAGCCCCAGGCCACTGCAGGCATTTGGGGGGGTGAATAAATGAGTGGTAGCTCTGTCTCTCTGCCTCTCAAATAAGTAAAGAAATAAATTTTCAATTTTTGATGAAAGCCCCTCAAGTAGGCATTGGGCGCAGCAGGCGTTGGGCACCACATCCCGTACCAGAGCATCTGGCTTAAGTCCTGGCTCTGCTCGGGATTCCAGCTTCCTGCTCAGGTGCACCCTGGGAGGCAGCAGGTGATGGCGCCAGGACATGGGTCCCTGCCACTCACGTGGGAGACCTGGATTTCATTCCAGGCTCCTGGCTTGGGGCTGGCCCAGCCTCAGCTGTCGTTAGCATTTGGGGAGTGAACCAGAGGATGGAAAATCATTCCCTGTGTATCTCTGTCACTTTGCCTTTCAAATGAATAAAATATAAGTAAGTTTAAAAAAATTTTTAAAAAGCCCCTGAACCCTTCCGCTCCCAGGCCTGATCACCGACATCCTGCTGTCCCTGGATGACCGCTTCCTCTACTTCAGCAACTGGCTGCACGGGGACCTGCGGCAGTATGACATCAGTAACCCGCAGAAGCCCCGCCTCGTGGGCCAGGTGCGGGCCCCTGCAGAGAGGGGACAGCAGGAAGGACTCTAGCAAGTCCCGGGGGTGGGGTAGAGGGGGTGAGGTAGCTGGGGGATGCTAAAGGAGGTGAGGAAGAAGCAAAAATGTGGGTGGGGGTGGTGCGGGCCCAGCACTGTGGGGAGCCTTGGCTGGACCTGGGGAACGCGTCTGCACGGCTACTTCTCCTGCATCGTCCACTCCTCCCACCCCTGTCCTCCCCACCCAGATCTTCCTCGGGGGCAGCATCGTGAAGGGAGGCCCCGTGCAAGTGCTGGAGGACCAGGAGCTCAGATGCCAGCCGGAGCCCCTGGTGGTCAAGGTGAGGAGTCCTCACTCCCCAACCCACAGGCCCCCTCAGATGCCTGCTCAAAGATGCAGGGGGTGGGGGGGACATCTCAGCATGCACTTGGGATTTGGGTGGTGCCCACGATACCTCATAGGACCTGTGTGCCACCCTGGGGTCTGACGTCTGCTCTTCCCAGGGAAAACGGGTGGCTGGAGGCCCACAGATGATCCAGCTTAGCCTGGACGGGAAGCGTCTCTACGTCACCACATCGCTGTACAGTGCCTGGGACAAGCAGTTTTACCCTGATCTCATCAGGTGAGAAGCAGACAACCCACTGATCCTCCTCTCCCAGCACAGTCATACAGCTGCCTGAAGACTCCCCAGGGACCTGGCGTGGCCCCTGCAGACCCCACACCTCCTCCTCCTCCCTCACGCCAGCTTGGGGAAAAAGCCGCACACCTCTGACATCTCCCTCACCCCTTTCCTCTTCCCCACCAGGGAAGGCTCCGTGATGCTGCAGGTTGATGTAGACACTGAAAAGGGAGGGCTGAAGCTGAACCCCAACTTCCTGGTGGACTTTGGGAAAGAGCCCCACGGCCCAGCCCTGGCCCATGAGCTCCGCTACCCCGGGGGTGACTGCAGCTCCGACATCTGGATCTGAAGCCCACTCCCCCATCGCCCCTAACCCACATTCGGAACCCTCACCTCAAAGGGACCTGGCTTCACTCTCCTCGCTCTTGACCCCCGGCCCCTGGCAGCTTGTCCCACCAAAGCCAAACCAAGACTGTAGGAGCGTTGAGCGGTGTCTCCATTTACGGCCCACTTGCTGCTTTTGCTCACTTTCGCTGTTTTTACAAGTGCTCTTGCAATCACCAAGAAATAAACTGGTGAACCTCTTGCTCAGACTGCCTTGCCTTTGGGAGCTTGGGGCCTGTGACTCCCTGGGGAGGAGGAATGCAGGGGTGGGGTAACAGGTGACTGGTTCACACCAGTGATTCCAACAGGAGCCCGCCATGCCCAGTACAAGGTGATTGTCACAAGGACACCTGGGGGGACACAGTGTCAATTGCTCTAAGCTTTTTTCTTTTCTTAAAAAAAAAATTTATTTATTTGAAAGGCACAGTTACCAAGAGAGGAGGGAGAGGCGGGGGGGTGGGGGAAGTTCTATGCACTGCTTCACTCCCCAAATGGCAGCAATGGCCGGAGCTGGACTGATCCAAAGCCAGGAGCCAGGAGCTTCTTCCTGGTCTCCCATGAGGGTGCAGGGGCCCAAGGACTTGGGCCATCTTCTACTGCTTTCCCAGGCCATAGCAGAGAGCTGGATCAGAAGTGGAGCACATGAGAACCAGTGCCCATATGGGATGCCAGCTCCGCAGGTGGCAGCTCCTGATCTCTCTCTCCACCCCCCTCCCCGTTTGTATGTGTGTGTGATTTTGCCTTTCAAGTAAATAAAATGTTAAAAAAAAAGTCATACTGTGATATCACCACACACTATTAGACTGGCTAGAATGAAGAGTAGTGAGAATGTGAAAGGGTGAGAATGCAGAGAAATCAATCACTCAGCCACTGCTGGTGGGAATGCAACACGGAACAACCGCTCTGAAAACTCACCTGATGGTTGTTTGTTAACCCAAACGTTCACTTCCCTATGACCCAATAATTGCTCTTGTTGTACCTGAGCAAGTGCAAACAGAGGAGCCCCACACATGGATAAAACCTGATGGCCCTTTGTTGCTGGCAGTGGAGAGTTGGCTCCTGCTCTAAAGAACTCTGGCCCCGAAGCCCAAAGCAACCGGGTTTATAAAGGCAAAAACCACAAAATTGGGAGGGGAATACAGGGTTGCTAGGATCGGGGGGAACACATGGTTACCGGGGTCAAGCTGTTGAAACTAATATCAATCATAATCTTGACAATACCAGTTACAATCTTAACAATTCCACTTATAATCTTGACATTAATCCAGGTATTAGCTTAAATCATATGTAGGACATAGACAAATTACATTTTCATCATGAACCCAGGAGCAGCCTATCCACTTCCAAGCTTGAGCAATCGTGCTAGGGGGTTTCTATGCTCTGCCAAGTGTGGTGCAGGTTGCCAGGTGTGATGTAGTGGACGGCTATTGTCCGGGTGTTTTATATCATAGCTTCAGTCCAGAGTCTCACAGGGGGTGAGGGGGCAGTGCTTTCTCAAGATGGAGTCTCAGGTGCTCCAAAATGGAGTCCCTACTGTCAAGGTGTTATTTCATTCCCCGCTTTGTGTTTTGACAATAATCGAATCCTTGATTCAGCCACATGGTATGGATCAGGAAGTGTAGAGCAGAGGAATAGGTATGCATATGCATGAGTTTAGCAGAAGCTATACTTGCCTAATGCGATTTAGTAACTGGTTAAGAATGCAGGCCCTGCAATCAGGACCGCCTCTTTAAGAGGTTCCACCCAGCTGTGTAACAGATCAATAGAAGGCTGGAGCTGGCTGAGGCTGGCGTCTGGGAAGCACTTAGCTCACCCAGAACCCAGGCTGCTGTGCTGAGGGCAGCAGTGCCCCACGCTGAGCCCAACTAGGACCAGAACCACCATGGGGCCTTCTGGTGAGAACTGGAAGGGGAGGTGCTAAGAGCTGGTGTTTGCTTTGGTGGACCAGCCCTCCTGTTGCTAGTTTTGGGTACAGAATATCACAGTGGGGAGAGTTGGGACCAGGTCTCAGAGTAAATCTTTTGTTCACAGCTTACAGCCTGTATGTACAAGACATTCTGTTAGAGCCTGAGGGGCCCACAGACACTGAGCCCAACCAGACAGCCTCAACCTCCCCCTCTTTTAATCCACACCCCACTATTGTAGAGATCCAGGCTGTCCATCTCATCCTGGCTGCTTCCTGCTGACAGGGGGTCGGTGTCCTGGGGGCCCCTTTGGGTGTGGAGTGGGAATGGCAGTCAAAGCAGGGTTCCAACAGGAGGCGGCCTCTCGAGGGGGCTGCAGTGTCAGCTTGCAGAAACTGTTTTAATCCAAGATTTTATGTGCATGGCCATCTAGAGTTGTACTGCTTTAAATCTGGAGAAAACAAATCTAACAAGCAGATTAAATACACAAGGTCTAAAACAAAGGACAAAGTCATTATTACAGGACCTATGAAAGGTGCTGTCCAAACCAAGAAGGAGGTTTTTTGTTTTGTTTTGTTTTGTTTTTAATTTAGAGGCAAACAAACTAACAGGAGAGACTTGATAATTATATGGGGTACTGGAAGAGACAACATAACGGAGGTGTGAACCTCCTTAGGGCAGGCTCCCTGTTGACTCCCATTGCCTAGCTGGCCTGGGAGCAGAGCCGGCCTGAATGGGAGGTCAGTATAGAACAGACAGGCTCTCTAAAAGCAAGCCTACAGCTCTGTCTGCAATGTTACTGACCCTAGGCTGTCCCCCTGATGGCAGTGGTCACGTTGGAAGCTGGGCAGAATGAAGGGCTTTTCAGGTTAGAGCCAACAAGACCTGCGGTTCTGACCCAGGAGTCCTTCGACTCCAGGGCAGTTCCATTTCTAGTGACCCAGCTTTGGGCTGGCAGAGCTGCCAGGGCATTTCAGAGGCTGGCTTCTGCCGTGACTGCTGTATGTCTGAAGCCCTGGCTTTTTACACTGAAAGCCAATGCCATTTAGGGTGGACTGGTCTGTTGGGTCTCCTTGAGGGCAGATCGCTGTGTACAGCTGTAATTAATTGGCCTGGCACCTGTCCTTACATTGCTCCTGTTGTCTAGCTCACTCCTCTTTTTCTGGTCCTTGTTAAAGTAGACCACAGAGGCCTTTAGGATGTTAGCCAAGGGGTGCTCGATCCCATCCCTAATCTTTGGTGGCCTGGGCTAGAAATGTGCTGTCACAGGCATGTATAAGATCAAACATGAAGACCACTTTACCTAACCCATTTTGAACCAATTAGTAAGACTTTGTATCTCTCCGTTAGTTTGGATTGAAAAGGGAGGTTTTGCCTGTTTACTGTATCCATGGCAAAATAAATCTAGCTGTTATACGTGGCCAGGCATGATGACAGAAAAATGTTAGCCACTACTTTTATAAGGTCTGAAGATCAAACTGTGTAACTGTTACCGGTGAATGGCAGGGTTCTTGTCTTCACGCAAGAAAGAATTCAGGCGTGACACAGAGCGTAGTGGAAAATAAAAGGTAGCAAAGTTTATTAGGGTAGGGACATCCGGAAGAACAGATGGGCACCTCTCCAGACAGGACCTGGGAGAGAGTGCCCAGTCGCTCGGCGGGGGGAAGGAGCGAGGTTACATGGTTGAGTGGAGAGATTACACCTGGCCAGGCAGGCGGGTGGCTCAGCAGAGAGGCAGAGGGCTGAGCGCGCAGTCCATTGAGGCCGGGATGTTTAAGGAGATGGGTCTTTGTCTTCACACATCTCCTCCTGAAACAAAGGATTTTATGGATGTAAATATTAAGAATTTCCTATCTGAGCTTTCCCTTGAAGGTATCAGACAGGAGGAAGGCTAGCTGGCACCGCCGTCCTGAGTTACAGGAAGGGTGAGCAAGACCCCATGGCGAATCAGGATCGGAGCAGGGTGTTTGAAATGCAGATACTGGGCTGCATCTGGGAGATTGTGGAAGATTTGTCAGGCAAAAGGGGTGGGGACCCCCACCTGGCAGGTTAGAAGGGGGCAGGGCAGGATGCAAATACTGGGCTGCCCCTGAAACATTATCCAGATGACTTTGAGATGCAGATGCATATGCTGGACATAGACTTCTCTTTAGGCCTGTCACACACACATAAGCTCATATCTAACTTCCTACCTAACATAACCTGATGGAAAGTTTAGAATAAAATCAGTTTCTCATCTTGAAGAGAATTCAGGCTTTTTAGATTACTTACTGTCAATAATTTAATATTAAATGAAAACTTAGCAAGCAATTTTAACGGTCAAATAACAACTTATGAAAATATTTACCAAAAAGTCTAAAGTCTTTTATAAATTAGAAGAGTACCTATAGTTGGAAATATATTTTGAATATCTAGTACAAGTGTAACTTGTTTGACTAGCAAACCCATGCATAAACATGTCAATGACTTGAAAAAATCATTTCTGGTTTCTCTGTACCACCAAGTTTAAAACACCTGATATAGAAGTTTATTTAGGGCTGGTGCTGCGGCTCACTAGGCTAATCCTCCACCTAGCAGCGCCGGCACACCGGATTCTAGTCCTGGTCAGGGCGCCAGATTCTGTCCCGGTTGCTCCTCTTCCAGGCCAGCTCTCTGCTGTGGCCAGGGAGTGCAGTGGAGGATGGCCCAAGTGCTTGGGCCCTGCACCTGCATGGGAGACCAGGAGAATCATCTGGCTCCTGGCTTTGGATCAGCGCGGTGCGCCGGCCGCAGCGCGCCAGCCATGGCGGCCATTGGAGGGTGAACCAACGGCAAAAGGAAGACCTTTCTCTCTGTCTCTCTCTCTCACTATCAACTCTGCCTGTCAAAAAAAAAAAAAAAAAAAAAAAAAGAAGAAGAAGAAGAAGAAGAAGAAGTTTATTTAGGTCACATGAACCAAAAATGCATTTTGGGTTAACTTAGTAGTTTAAATTTATGAGCAATCTTATATCTGTAAGTCAATTAAGACAGAGCTATTAATATATTTTATGTACATACAATATGTAAATATATAACACATAATATACATTACAGGATAGAACAATAAAGCAGTCTTAGTAACAGCTTTTTAAGATCTTTAACTGCTTTTTTAATTACCAATTAATTAGAATTGCTCTCTGTTTTTAGTAACCTGAATTAACCATACTTTTTTAGTGGGAACCTGTTAAACTTTGGCTTTATCTATTTGTAGAGCCATACCAAAGTACTGAATACAATAAAGGTAGGAAAAAAAAGTCCTTTGAAGCCTAAAAGAGCACACATTTAAACACAGTACCAACAATGTTTTAATTTTTATGCGCAGTATATCTGATTTTTAGTGTTCAGAGGAAAATACAAAACTGTGAATGACAAAAGGCTTTAAAGGACCATGGTTAAAATTATAAAACTTATTAACCAACAGGAAGAGGCACTTGTTTATTCCACACAGTATTTTAGAAAGTACCTATAAGATTTTATTAAACATGTATCCCTTTTCAGTCCTCTGGGCCTATTTCATTAAGACAACCACTGTGACTAATAACACAACAAAATTATTAGACTTTTGTAACTCTTGGACATTTGTATGAGTAGCGCTGATACAGACCAGATTTTCTTGGTGTTACAAAACGATCATTTAAATGCTTTAGAATGAGTATATACTTAACCAAACCACCATTCTTTTAATAAAAACACGGCTGTTTTTAAACTATCAGAATTTAAGAAGAAACAAAGAAGCCAGCAACGCAGCTCACTAGGCTAATCCTCTGCCTGCGGCGCCGGCACACCGGGTTCTAGTCTCGGTCAGGGCGCCGGATTCTGTCCCGGTTGCCCCTCTTCCAGGCCAGCTCTCTGCTGTGGCCCGGGAGTGCAGTGGAGGATGGCCCAAGTGCTTGGGCCCTGCACCCCATGGGAGACCAGGAGAAGCACCTGGCTCCTGCCATCGAATCAGCGCGGTGCTCCGGCAGCGGCGGCCATTGGAGGGTGAACCAACGGCAAAAGGAAGACCTTTCTCTCTGTCTCTCTCTCTCACTGTCCACTCTGCCTGTGAAAAAAAAATTTTTTTTCACATAAAAAAAAAAGAAGAGACAAAGGATAACAATAGGATACAAAATTGATGTTTCTTTGCCACTAAAATGGGAAATAAAATCTTATATATAAGTTAGCACGTGGAATCATCCCGTAACTTGGAACAATTGTAACAGAGTCAGAACTAGGAAGAGAAGAGAGCTCACTGGGTCTGGTGAGAAAACTGACAGAGTCCCCAGTTAAATAAAAACTCTTAAAAGGAGATGTTGCAGTTTTTTAACAGATTTTAAAGACTATTTTAAAATATTTACTAACATATATGTATTATGTGTTTACTAACATATATGTATTACAAAATCCTCATTGTTTTAACAGAGGATCAGATTTTAATTGTATCCAGAAAATTTTTCATTACCTTCTGTGACTTTTTCACATTTTACAACTTAATTTTTTTTTTTAAATTTTTTGACAGGCAGAGTGGACAGTGAGAGAGAGAGACAGAGAGAAAGGTCTTCCTTTGCCTTTGGTTCACCCTCCAATGGCCACCGCGGCCAGCGCACTGCAGCCAGCGCACCGCACTGATCCGATGGCAGGAGCCAGGTGCTTCTCCTGGTCTCCCATGGGGTGCAGGGCCCAAGCACTTGGGCCATCCTCCACTGCACTCCCTGGCCACAGCAGAGGGCTGGCCTGGAAGAGGGGCAACCGGGACAGAATCCGGCGCCCCGACTGGGACTAGAACCTGCTGTGCCAGCGCTGCAAAAGGAGGATTAGCCTAATGAGCCGCAGCGACGGCCCTTAAATTTGTTTTTTTAACCTCTTTCTGCAACTTAAATCTGTTTTTTAAACCTCTTTCTTTCTTAACCTTCCTTGCTGAGAACAGTTTTATATTTGTGACCCTTTTTTATCTGCTGATTTCTTGATTTATATCGAAATAATCCTTTAAAAATCTGTAAATTAAAGAAACATTTTTAAAATAAGATTCAAATTTTAACCTTCGTTATTTTTAAGCAGTCTTGAATTATTCTTTATATATGGGCTCTAATGAAAACATTTTTGTTAGACACATTTATCTCATTTACCTTTACCCAATTTATTTTTGGCAGTTACACCTCGGTGACTTAACATGTTGATATTGTATCATACCTTTATCTGAATTAAGGTCAAAATTACATTTACATGGACTTTTACTCTTTTTATAAAACTCCAGCTAGAAATCAATGACATGAGGCCGGCGCCGCGGCTCACTAGGCTAATCCTCCGCCTAGCGGCGCTGGCACACCGGGTTCTAGTCCCGGTAGGGGCTCCGGATTCTGTCCCGGTTGCCCCTCTTCCAGGCCAGCCCTCTGCTGTGGCCAGGGAGTGCAGTGGAGGATGGCCCAGGTGCTTGGGCCCTGCACCCCATGGGAGACCAGGAAAAGCACCTGGCTCCTGGCTCCTGCCATCGGATCAGCGCGGTGCGCTGGCCGCAGCGCGCCAACCGCAGCGGCTATTGGAGGGTGAACCAACGGCAAAGGAAGACCTTTCTCTCTGTCTCTCTCTCTCACTGTCCACTCTGCCTGTCAAAAAAAAAAAAAAAAAAAAAAAAAAAAGAAATCAATGACATGAACCAGAGACTGAAAAAATCCATGTCAGGGCTGATCACCCATTGTTATTTCATCCAGATCTGTAAAACCAAGCCACAAAACTTTGGCAAGGTACAAGGCAATTTTTAAGGAAGCAATCTTTCTAGATTTAAAAGAGAGAAATTTTTGAACATACACTGAAAGGTGTCCCCTTAGACTGAGCAGAGCCCATGCTCAGGGAAGGGAGAGAGAGACCCCACAGACAAGGGAATAAAGGAGACAAACGGGCAGTACAGGGAAAAGAGTTTACCTCCCAGGATTATGGATGCAGACAGTACATCAGAAAGTGGCCACAAATCAGGAACAGGCATCCAGGAAAAGCCTTTCTTTAACCAGACCAGAGTCTCCCGTCCTAACGCCATCGCACTCAAACAGAACAGAGACTGTATTGGCATCTCGTCAGACCTCCAATACCCAGGAGGTGCCACCAGAAAACAGGAGTCGCCTTACCAGAGGACCTAAGGCCAATTGGTCAGTGAAGAGGTCGAGCCGAGCCTCCCAGGTGGATGAATCGGAACCCGGGGCCCTGGAATATCATCAGGGGCGCCTCCCCTATGGCCAGAGCACCAACCTGGAAGGATCGGAGCGAGGTCTTCCTGGAGGTGGTCTCCACATCTCGCTGGGGCCTCCAAAATGTTGTACTGAGTGAGTGTAAACAAAGAAGCACCACACATGGATGAAATCTGATGGTCCTTTATTGTCAGTGGAGAGTGGGCTCCTGCCCTAAAGAACTCTGGCCCCGAAGCCCAAAGCAACAGGGCTTATAAAGGAAAAACCCACAAAATCGGGAGGGGAATACAGGGTTGCTAGGATCAGGGGGAATACATGGTTACTGGGGTCAAGCTGGCGAAACTTATCAATTATAATCTTGACAATACCAGTTACAATCTCAACAATTCCACTTATAATCTTGACATTAATCCAGGTATTGGTTAAATCACATGTGGGACATAGACAAATTACATTTTCATCATGAACCCAGGAGCAGCCTATCCACTTCCAAGCTTGAGCAATCGTGCTAGGGGGTTACTATGCTCTGCAAAGTGTGATGCAGGTTGCCAGGTGTGATGTAGTGGATGGCTATTGTCCAGGTGTTTTAGCTCATAGACCATAGTTTCAGACCAGAGTCTCACAGCGGGTGGGGTGGGGTAGGAAGGGTGCTTTCTCAAGATGGAGTCTCAGGTGCTCCAAAATGGAGTCCCTACTGTCAAGGTGTTACTTCACTCTCCTGCCATTTGTCCCTGAGAACTGAAAATATAGGTTTGCACCAAAGCCTGTGCACGCCTATTCACAGCAGCTTAACTGGTAATAACCCCAAACTGGAGACCACCCAAATGCCCTTCAGTGAGCAGATAGTTAAACAAACTGTGGTACATCCACACCGTGGAACACCACTCAGCAAGGAAAAGGAACATGATAGATACACACAACTGGGACAGATCTCAAGGGAACTGTGCTATGTGGAAAGAGTCCGTCTAGGGAAGGCGTTGTGGGGCAGCAGCTAAGTTGCTGTTTGGGATGTCCACAACCCGTATCAAGAGTGCCTAGGCATGAGTCCTGGCTCCACTTCTGATCCAACTTCCTGCTAACGCAGACCCTGGCAGGCAGAGATGATGGCCCAAGTACTCTGCCACTCACGTGGAGACTCAGAGTTCCTGGCTCTTGGCTTGGGTCTGGCCCAGCCCTGGATGTCGCAGGAAGCTAGCCAGTGAGTAGAAAATATCTCTCTGGGCCAAGGACCTAAATAGACATTTTTCAAAAGAGGAAATCCAAACGGCCAACAAACACATGAAAAAATGCTCAGGATCACTAGCCATCAGGGAAATGCAAATCAAAACCACAATGAGGTTTCACCTCACCCTGGTGAGAATGGCTTACATACAGAAATCAACTAACAACAGATGCTGGCGAGGATGTGGGGAAAAAGGCACACTAATCCACTGCTGGTGGGAATGCAAACTGGTAAAGCCACTATGGAAGACAGTTTGAAGAATCCTCAGAAACCTGAATGTAGCCCTACCACACGACCCAGCCATCCCACTCCTCGGAATTTACCCAAGGGAAATTAAATTGGCAAATAAAAGAGCTATCTGTACCTCAGTGTTTATTGCATCTCAATTCACAATAGCTAAGACATGGAATCAACCTAAATGCCCATCAACAGAAGACTGGATAAAGAAATTATGGAATACTGCCTGGCGCTGCAGTTTAGTAAGCTAATCCTCCACCAGTGGCACTGGCACCCCGAGTTCTAGTCCCAGTCGGGGCGCTGGTTCTGTCCCGGTTGCTCCTCTTTCAGTCCAGCTCTCTGCTGTGGCCCAGGAGTGCACCTCATGGGAGACCAGGAGAAGCACCTGGATCCTGGCTTCAGATCAGCACGGTGCACTGGCCACAACGGCCATTGGGGGGTGAACCAACAGTAAAGGAAGACCTTTCTCTCTGTCTCTCTCTCTCTCACTGTCCACTCTGCCTGTCAAAAAAAAATTTTTTTAATAAATTATGGGATACGTACTCTATAGAATACTACACAGTGGTTAAAAAAATGAAATCCAGTCATTTGCAACAAAATGAAGGAATCTGGAAAATATCATGCTGAGTGAAATAAGCCAGTCCCAAAGGGACAAATATCATATGTTCTCCCTGATTGGGGACAACTAAATGAACACCTAAAAGGAAACCTGTAGAAGTGAAACTGATGCCTGATGCCATGAGAAACAATGACTTGGTCAGCCCTTGTTCTGTCAAGGAACAGCTTACTATTTTATTCTTTTTAGTATTTCTTTTTCTACTTAATACCATTGGTTGAACTCTTTAATTAACACACAATTATTTTTAGGTGTTTAAAGTTAACTGAAAATTGGTCTCTGTTAAAAATAAGAGTGGGAATAAGAGAGAGAGGCGATGTACAGTTCGGCAACACTCACTCGGACTTACCCCTAATGGTAGAGCTCAAAACGTGCCATGTGACTCCAAATCTCATTAAGTCAGCAGGTACCAATGCCATCTTACTAGTTTAAGTGATCAGTTTAAGTTCATGATTGATCATAAAGATAGGATTAAGTGTCAAAGGGATCACATAAAAAAGACCGGTGTCCACTAATAATAACGACCCAACATGGGAAGCAGGATACACAGCAGACTCATAGAATGGCAAATGCCCTAACAGCACTCTGGCCTCAGAGTCAGCCCTTAAAGCATTCGGATCTGGCTAAAAAGCCCATGAGAGTTTCTCAGGCATGGAAAGCCAATACACTGTGGCAAAAAAAATGACCTAAATAAAAGATCTCTGTGAATGAGATCCCAGTGGAAAGAACAGGCCATCAAAGAAGGAGGTACCTTTCTCTGAAGGGAGGAAAGAACTTCCACTTTGATTATGGCCTTGTCTAAATAAGGTCAGAGTTTGTGAACTCAAGAGGCTTCTATAGCCTTGGCAGCTCATGAAAAGAGCTTCGGGTGATTACTGATGTCATAAATAAGAGTGTCAATTGTTAAATCAACAACAGAAGTCACTGTGCAGTTATTCCCCATGTATGATCTCTGTCCTTAATTTGTTGTACTATGAGAATTAATGATAAAACTAGTATTCAAACAATACTTTATGCTTTGTATGTCTGTGTAGGTGTAATCTGTTGAAATCTTTACTTAGTATATACTAAGTTGATCTTCTGTATATAAAGATAATTAAAAATGAATCTTAATGAAGAATAGGATGGGAGAGGGAGTAGGAAATGGGCTGGTTTGAGGGTGGGAGGGTGGTTATGGCGGAAAAAAACTGCTATAATTCAAAAGTTGTACTTTCAAAATTTATATTTATTTAACAAATTTTCTAAAAAAAATCTTTCTCTCTCTGTGTCTCTCTCTTTCTCTATTACTCTTCCTTCCAAATAAATAAAAATCTAAAAAAAAATCAGTCTCAAAGTGTCCCATACAGAAAGATTTGATTTATATAACTTTTTGCATTTTTTAAATTTATGTAAAATGTAGAGTAACAGAGAGAGGGGAAGAGACAGAGAGCAAATGGGCAGAGAGGTCTCCCATCTACTGGTTCACTTCCTCAACGTGCACAACAGAGGGCTGGGGCTAGGCTGAAATCAGGCACCCAGAACTCAAACCAGGTCTCTCACTTGGGTAGCAAGGACCCAAAGTCCTTGGCCATGGCACACATTAGCAAAACTGGGTCAGGAGCAGAGCTGGGACTCAAACCAAGGCACTCTGACACAGGATGCAGGCATCTCAAGCGGCGTCTTAACCTCTGGGCCAAACATCCACCCCATAGAACATTCCTGAAATGACAAATTCATAGAATTGGAGAAGAGATTAACTGTTGCCAGGATTAGGAACTGGAGAGAGGTGGAGGAGGCCAATGCGGCTACACAGGGTAGCATGAGGAATCCTTGTAATGAAGAAATTGCTCTGTGTCTTCACCTGGGTGGTTCCTCAAACATACAATGTGAGAAAACTACAGAGAACCAGGGGCCAGTGTTGTGGTACAGCTGGGTAAGCCACTGCTTGCGATCCTGGCATCCCATATCAGAGTGCAGATTTGAGTCCCAGCTGTTCCACTTCTGATCCAACTCCCTGCTAATGCTCTTGGGAAGACAGGTTTCATGACCCAAGTAGCTGGGTTCTGCCACCCACGTGGGAGACCTGGATGGAGTTCCAGGCTCCTGGCTTCAGCTGTTGCAGGCATTTGGAGAATGAACCAGTGGATGGATGGTCTCTTTCTACTTTTCAAATAAATAAATGCTTTTTAAAAACATACACAGGAGCTGGCACTGTGGCCAAATGCAGCAGCTTAAGTTGCTGCCTGCAATGCTGGCAAATCATAGGGGCACCAGTTCAAATCCCAGCTACTCCAATTCCAACCCCACTCCCCACTAATGTGCCTGGGAAAACAGCAGAAGATGGCCCAAATGCTTGGGCCCCTGCCACCCACATGGGAGACACAGATGGATTTCCAGGCTCCTAGCTTTGGCCTAGCCCCGCCCTAGCTGTTTCGCCATTTAGGGGAGTGAACCAGTAGATGAAAGATCTCTCTCTGTGTCTGCCTTTCAAGTAAATAAATAAATCCTTATTTTAAAAAAAAATCTACAAAGACCTAAACTTATATGCAAACAATTGAAGAGGTATAAAACTGGGGAAATCCAAGGAAGTTTGGTGGTTGTAACAATGCCAATTTCCTGGTTGTTATATTGTACTATGATTACACACAACGTGCCACTAGGTAAAAGGTACATGAGATCTCTCTGCATTATTTCTCACAACTATCTTAAAATAAAAAGTAGTGCAGGAGTCAACTTAAAACTTAAAAAGAGGCCGGCGCCGCAGCTCACTAGGCTAATCCTCCGCCTAGCGGCGCCGGCACACCGGGTTCTAGTCCCAGTCGGGGCGCCGGATTCTGTCCCGGTTGCCCCTCTTCCAGGCCAGCTCTCTGCTGTGGCCCGGGAGTGCAGTGGAGGATGGCCCAGGTGCTTGGGCCCTGAACCCCATGGGAGACCAGGAAAAGCACCTGGCTCCTGGCTCCTGCCATTGGATCAGCGCGGTGCACCGGCCGTGGCAGCCATTGGAGGGTGAACCAACGACAAAAGGAAGACTTTTCTCTCTGTCTCTCTCTCTCACTGTCCACTCTGCCTGTAAAAAAAAAAAAAAAAAAAAAAAAAAAAAAAAAAAAAAAACTTAAAAAGAGCATCTGCTTAGATGCAGATGGGCAGAGGGGTCTCCCATCCACGGTTAACTTCCTAAATGTGTACAACAGCAGGGTCTGGGCCAGGCTGAAATCAGGCACCAGATGGCCCCTGGTTCTATGTAGCATCAACTTAAAAAAAAATCTGCAGGGCCGGCGCCGAGGCTCAATAGGCTAATCCTCCGCCTAGCAGCGCCGGCACACCGGGTTCTAGTCCTGGTCGGGGCACTGGATTCTGTCCCGGTTGCCCCTCTTCCAGGCCAGCTCTCTGCTGTGGCCAGGGAGTGCAGTGGAGGATGGCCCAAGTGCTTGGGCCCTGCACCCCATGGAAGACCAGGATAAACACCTGGCTCCTGCCATCGGATCAGCGCGGTGCGCCGGCTGCAGCACGCTGGCTGCGGTGGCCATTGGAGGGTGAACCAACAGCAAAAGGAAGACCTTTCTCTCTGTCTCTCTCTCTCTCTCTCACTGTCCACTCTGTCTGTCAAAAAAAAAAAAAAAAAAGAAAAAGAAAAAAAGAAATCTGCTGGCCAAAGATGGAATAATATGAATATCAAAAAAGTGATAACCGAAAGGGGTTGAAATGCCTCAAATATATTACAATCCAAAACTTAATAGGGGCTGGCACTGTGGCGCAGCAGGTTAAAGCCCCAGCCTACCGTGCCGGCATCCCATATAGGTGCTGGTTTGAGTCCCGAATGCTTCACTTGCAGACAAGATGGCCCAAGTCCTTGGGCACCTGCACTGGCGCGGAAGACCCGGAAGAAGTTCCTGGCTCCTAGATTTGGATCAGCTCAGCTCTGGCTGTTGCTGTCATTTGGGGAGTGAACCAGCAAAATGGAAGGCCTCTCTGGCTCTAAACCTCTTGCTGTAACTCTTTCAAATAAATCTTTAAAAAGTGAACCAGCAGATGGAAGATGATTTTTTTAAAAGACTTGTTTATTTGAAAGGTAGAGTTACAGAGAGGGAGAGGCAGAGGCAGAGAGAGAAGTCTTCCATCCACTGGTTTTCTCCCCAAATAGCTGTAACAGTCAGGGCTGGGCCAGATGGAAGCCAGGAGCTGGGGGCTTGTTCCAGGTCTCCCAAGTAAATTCAGGGGCCCAAGTACTTGGGCCATTCTCTGCTGGTTTCTCGGGCATATTAGCAGGGAATTGGATCAGAGTGGAGCAGCCAGGACTCAAACTGACGCCCATGTGGGATGGCAGCTTAACCTGCTACACCACAGCGCTGGCCAGGGAAGATCTTCTGTCTTTCTCTCTACCTCTCCCTCTCTCTCAAATAAATAAATATTAAAAGAAAAAAAAAAAAAAGCCTGACCTGAAGCCTTCTAGCAGCTAGACGGGCACAACCTGAGCCCTCTGATCAGCCTTCCACCACAAGTCACCCAGACACTGTGTGTGTCCTGAGACACAACAGGAAGTCCAAAGCATCCTCTAGGAGGTATTCCTGTCAAAGACTCAGAATGACTCTGCTCAAGTCTCTGGATCTCACAGTCCATATACAGGAAATACATGAAAGTGGGGGCAGAAAAATGAGTGTAAGAGCACTATAAAGGTGCAATAATAAAAACACAGTATGTGGTGAACGCGCTAAAAGGCAAGTGACCTGTTTCCTCAACAAATAGATTGAAAGAGACAGAGAGAGGCTATGGATGAGAAAGACTTCCCAAAACTCATCCACGTTACTTCCTGTGGGAGCCGGCAGGCTGAGAAGTATGGCGTCTCTACTCACCACCGGTACTCACAGAGAGGGGGAGTCATCTGCAAAAAGGTCACTTTGCCTGCCATGCTCGGGGCTCCCACTGGACCAGATACTGTGAACTTTGTTCACACCAATTTGCACAAAACAACAGGCAAGCCCTGTGCTGCCCACAAATTAGCAGGTCATCGCCCGGTGCTGAGTCCTGGGGCACTGGCTGAGCCGTGGTGCCAGTTCTCTGAGTTCAAGGTGATGGGATTCACCAGTCTGGCCAGGGGGTTTCTGGGAATGTGTGCCAAGGAGGCCTCCTGCTTGCACTAACCGAAACCTGGCGTCATTGGCCCAGTAGAGTGAACAGGGCCCCAAGCATCCCTCCGTACGCTCTGCCCTGGCTTTGCCAGCCTTGCCAGCACTGGTCACATCCACAGGGCCTCGTATTGAGGAAGTGCCTGAACTTCCTGGTGGGCAAAGATGAGGTTAAACGCTACCAGAAGACCAACGAGACTGTTTAGCTTCTAAAGAAACTTAAGACCTGGGAGGTCAGGCCGGCGCCGCGGCCCACTAGGTTAATCTTCTGCCTGCGGTGCCGGCACACCGGGTTCTAGTCCCGGTCAGGGAGCTGGATTCTGTCCCGGTTGCCCCTCTTCCAGGCCAGCTCTCTGCTCTGCTGTGGCCCAGGAGTGCAGTGGAGGATGGCCCAAGTCCTTGGGCCCTGCACCCGCATGGGAGACCAGGAGAAGTACCTGGCTCCTGACTCCTGGCTTCAGATCAGCGCAATGCGCCGGCTGTAGCACGCCGGCCGCGGCAGCCATTGGAGGGTGAACCAATGGCAAAAAAGAAGAACTTTCTCTCTCTCTCTCTCTCTCACTGTCCACTCTGCCTGTTTAAAAAAAAAAAAAAAGACCTGGGAGGACATCAAAAATGTCTACGTAGGCCAGCGCCGCAGCTCATTAGGCTAATCCTCCACCTTGCAGCGCCGGCACACCGGCTTCTAGTCCTGGTCAGGGTGTCAGGGTGCCGGATTCTGTCCCGGTTGCCCCTCTTCCAGGCCAGCTCTCTGCTGTGGCCTGGGAAGGCAGTGGAGGATGGCCCAAGTGCTTGGGCCCTGCACCCCATGGGAGACTAGGAGAAGCACCTGGCTCCTGGCTTCGGATCGGCGCAGTGCGCCGACCATAGTGGCCATGTGGAGGGTTAACCAACAGGAGGAAGACCTTTCTCTCTCTCTCTCTCTCACTAACTCTATTTGTAAAGAAAAGAAAAGAAAAGAAAAGAAAAGAAAAGAGAACCTCAGCATCATGCTGAAGCTACACCCTGATGTCAAGACCGTGCACCACATCACCATTCTTCACCAGGCCAGGCGGCAGCAGCACCAGCATCCACGTGAGGCCAGAAGGGGGTTGCAGGCAAGAAGCTGGTGCCAGTGCGGAAAGGAAGGAAGGCTGTTGGTGGCAAGGTGCAGAGGAAGCCGTGAGCGGCTGCGCCAACAGAGACGCAGCAGAGAAGCTGCCACGGAAGAGAGGTCCGCTGCAGAGACTCTTAACCTGTGTATTCCGTGAGGGTCAAATCCTCCGGGACAGCTTATTTTGAATAAAGGACTTGTCAGAGACAGTGAGAAGAAAAAAAAAAGAAAAGAAAAAAGAAAGAAAAGAAACATGTTAGTGAAATGCAATGTATCATTTTTGTTTGATCTTTATTTCTACCTATCAATGAAAATTCTTTTAGGAAAACCAGAGAAATTTGAACACTGTCTGGATGCTTGATAATAATAAGAAATTATTTTTATTTTTTAAAATTTATTTGAGAAGCAAACAGGTAAACACACAGAAAGAAAGAGAGAGAAAACCACCTGCTGGTTCACTTCCCTAAGTGGCGGGGACTGGGCAGGGTCAAAGCTGGGAGCCAGAAACCCAGTTCATGTGGGAGGCAGGAACAGGAACCCAACTACCTGAGCCATCACCACTGCCTGCCAGGCTCTGGATTAGCCAGCGCTGGAGTAGGAGCAGGAGCTCTGTATCAAACCCAGGTATCCCACTCTGGGATGTGGGGGTCTTAACTGACATCACAACTGCCAGGCTAAACTCCCTCCCCTATTTTCAGTCTTTTAGATGTGATAATGGCATTGGGGTAATATTAAAAGAAATTCCTTATTGTTTAGTCACAATGCCATACTTACTGTAAATATTGAAGTATTAAGTGAAATGGTACAATAAAGGTCTCCACACTGTAATTTAGAGTACGCTGGAGCACAGGGAAGATATGAGTACAACAAGATGACCAGATGTTGAAATTGTTAAAGCAGGAGATGGATGTGTGTACTCACTTACAGGAGCTAATTATATTTTCCTTATCCTTTTGTTTGTTTGAAATGTTTTCATAGTTTTTAACATATTTTATTTATTAAATTTTATTTATTTGTGAGGCAAATGGAGAAAGAGAAGAACTCATCTTCTAGTTCATCCCTCAAGTGCTTGCAACATGTTGGACTGGGCCAGGCCTGAAGCCAGGAGCCAGGAACTCAGACCAAGTCTGCCAGGTGGGCAATGGGGACCCAGTTACTGGGGGCCTTCATCACGGCCTCCCAGGGTCTGCACTGGCACGAACCTGGAGCCAGGAATCAAACCCAGGCACTCCGACGTGGGACGCAGGCATCTTCACCACTGGCCAAGTGCCTGCCCTCTTCTCATAGAGTTTCATCGTTCTTGTCACAAAACCAAAAAGATAGCTAATGATTATAAGTCAACAGAGATGTTGATTTGCTTCGCTACAGTCCATTTTTTTTACTATATATATATATATATCCTGTAATATCATCCTTGCCTGAAATATAAACAATAGAACTTATTTTTAAAAAAAGAATTTTTCCATAATAAAAACCTTAGAAATAAAATCTGGGACGGATACTGTGGTGCAGCAGGTTGAGCTGCCTCTTGGGATGCCTGCAAATCCTATCAGAGTGCCTGGTTCGAGTCCCAGCTACTCTGCATTTCCTATCCAGTTTCCTGCTAATGCACCTGAGAGCAGCAGATGATGGTCCAAGAACCTGGATTCTTGCCACCCACATTGGAGACCTGGACGGAGTTCCCAGATCCTGGCTTAGACCTGTCCTAGCTCTGGCTATTGTAGGCATTTTGGGAGTGAATCAGCAGATGGAAGATGGCTCTCTCTGCCTCTCTGCCTTTCAAATAAATAAATAGATATTTTAAAGATTTATTTTATTTATTTGAAAGGCAGAGTTACAGAGAGGCAGAGGCAGAGAGAGAGAGAGAGAGAGAGACAGAGAGAGAGAGAGAGAGAGAGAGAGGTCTTCCATCCGCTGGCTCAGTCCCCAGATGGCTGCAACAGCCAGAGCTGTGCCAATCCGAAGCCAGGAGCCAAGAGCTCCTTCCGGGTCTCCCATGTGGGTGCAGGGGCCCAAGGACTTGGGCATCTTCCACTGCCTTCCCAGGCCATAGCAGAGAACTGGATTGGAAGTGGAGCAGCCAGGACTCAAACTGGCACCCATGTGGGATGCCAACACTGCAGGTGATGGCCTTACCCACTACACCACAGTGTTGGCCCCAAGAGATCTTTTTAAAAAATAAAAATAGGGGCCAGAGTTGTGGTGTCATGGATTAAGTCACCACTTGCAATGCTGGCATTCCATATCAGAGCGCTAGTTCAAATCCGGCTGCTCCACTGCTGATGCAGCTCCCTGCCAGTCTGCCTGGGAAAGCTGCAGAAGATGGCCCAAGTACCTGGGCCCCTGCCACGTGGGAGGCCCACATGGAGTTCTGGGTTCCCGGCTTCTGCAGCTGTTTGGGAAGTGAACCAAGAGGATGGAAGACCTTTCTCTCTCTCTCTCTCTCTCTCTCTCTCTTTCACTCTGCCTTTCAAATAAATAAATAAATCTTTAACATAAAAATAAAACCCCATTCACTTTTATCCTGATCTTGGCTTCATCTCACTCCATCCAACCCTACCTCACTGAAAGAGACACTGTGAAAACAAGAGAGGCCTTTCTGTCACAGACAAGCCAGACAGCAGCGATCTGCGGCACTTCTGCCACACTTACTCTGACACCTCTCTCTGCTGCACTCACAAAGATCTGAGCCCCGGGCCCAGCACCAGAGAGATGAGCCAGAACAGTCAGGCTGATATGCCCTGGGAAAAGCCTAGGCTATCAGAGTTTTGTGACAGCACCATGGCCAGCTCCACGTGTGGCCTATGAGGTCACATGGAAGACCCCAGAGTTTGGTGTGTTCAGGGACATCCCCAGAAAAGCTGTAACCTCAGCCCTTCAGGACAAATGCCACGAGAGAGTACTGGGAGATGTTCACCCTGTCGCTGGTTCTCTCATCAGGACCACCCCTATCACATGCTGTCATCTGGAAACTGGGTTCCTGACATCCACATGGAGTTGAGTTTCTGGTTCTCAGTTTGGACCTTGCCCAGTCCCGGCCATTGTGGGCCTTTGGGGAGTGAACCAGCAGGTGGGAACTTTCTAAATATTTGTGCCTGGCCATCCGTGGCATGCTGTTGGGAGTCCCTTCCCAGATTGCTGATGTTCATGCCTGAAAGACATTTCAACACCCCCAGGCCTTGAGGAATATGGACATCAAATTGGTAAGTGGAAAAAAAAAAAAAAAAAAAAAGGAATGTGTCTGGCCCACCTGTGGCACAGAGGGTTCTGCGCAGTTTGCAACACTGACATTCCATGTTGGAGTGCTGCTTCAAGTCCCACCTGCTCTGCTTCTGATCCAGCTTCCTGCTAATGTGCCTGAGAAGACAGCAGATGATGGTTCAGGCTCTTGGGCCCCGGACACCTATGAGGGAGACCCAGGTGAAGCTCCAGGCTCTCCCTCTCTCTGTGTAAGTCTACCTTTCAAATACATTTTTTAAGTTTTTTTAAAAAAAAAAAAAAAAAGAGTAATTTGTCAAGTCACATGTATAATCAAATGGTATAATCCCCCCTTTTTTTTAATCATGCCTTTTAAATGGTTTATTTATTTGAGAAGCAGGGGAGGGGTGGGGGAGAGAGAGAGAGAGAGAGAGAGAGAGAGAGAAACAGACAGAGCCCCATCTGCTGGTTTACTTCCCAAATGACTGCAATGTTCAAGGTTTGGCCAGGACTGAAACTGGGAGCCGAGAACTCAATCCAGGTCTCCCACAACGGTGGTAGGAACCAGTGACTTGAGCCATCACCACTGCCTCTCATGGTCTGCATGGGTGGAAGGCTGGAATAAGCCAGAGTGGGAACTGAAGCCAGGTACTCTGATGCAGAATATCCAGGTCTTAACTGGTGTCTTAATTGCTAAACACTGGCCCCCCAGCCCCATTTTATTTTTTTTATTCATTTATTTATTATTTTTTTTTTGACAGGCAGAGTGGACAGTGAGAGAGAGAGACAGAGAGAAAGGTCTTCCTTTGCCGTTGGTTCACCCTCCAATGGCCGCCACGGCCGGCGCGCTGCGGCCGGCGCACCGCGCTGATCCGGTGGCAGGAGCCAGGAGCCAGGTGCTTTTCCTGGTCTCCCATGGGGTGCAGGGCCCAAGCACCTGGGCCATCCTCCACTGCACTCCCTGGCCACAGCAGAGAGCTGGCCTGGAAGAGGGGCAACCGGGACAGAATCCGGTGCCCCGACCAGGACTAGAACCCGGTGTGCAGGCGCCGCTAGGCGGAGGATTAGCCTAGTGAGCCGCGGCGCCGGCCCCCAGCCCCATTTTAAAAAATAAATTCTGGGTTCCAAAAGTGAGTGCCCCAGAGAGCGTGAAGAAGAAGCTGTAGCACCCACCATAACCTAGACCAGGAAGGCACACAGCACCCCTTCAGAGAGTCACAAAAGCCTTGTCAGCAAGGTGAGGGGAACCAGAATCCACCTCTCCGTGGGGAAGTGGTAAGATTTTGGAATAGCATGTGGAACCAGGAGTCTTATTCTGGTCACCTTTAGAATATACAATCTCCAGCTCTCTGCTGTGGCCAGGGAGTGCAGTGGAGGATGGCCCAGGTGCTTGGGCCCTGCGCCCCATGGGAGACCAGGAAAAGCACCTGGCTCCTGGCTCCTGCCATTGGATCGGTGCGGTGCGCCGGCCGCAGCGCGCAGGCCGCGGCGGCCATTGGAGGGTGAACCAACGGCAAAAGGAAGACCTTTCTCTCTGTCTCTCTCTCTCACTGTCCACTCTGCCTGTCAAAAAAAAAAATAAAAAAAAAAATAAAAGAATATACAATCTTCTGGGGCCGGCACTGTGGAGAGTTGTGCTGCTGCTTGCAATGCTGGCATCCCATGTCAAAGTGCAACTGAAGCCCTGGCTGCTCCACTTCGTATCCAGCTCCCTCCTAATGTGCCTAAAAAGGCAGCAGAGGATGGTGCAAGTGCTTGGGCCCCTGCCATCCACGTGGGAGACCTGGATGGAACTCTTGGCTCCTGCCTTTGGCCTGGCCCAGCTCTCGCTGTTATTGCCATTTGGAGAGTGAATCAGCAGATGGAAGCACTAGTTTCTCTCTCTCTCTCTCTCTCTCTCTCTCTCTCTCTTTCACTCTCACTCTCACTCTTGCTCTCTCTCTCTCTGCCATTCAAACAAATAAATAAATCTTTTTAAAAATACAATCTTCTGGGGTCGGCACTGTGGCACAGCAGGTAAACACCCTGGCCTGAAGCACCAGCATCCCATGTGGGCACCGGTTCAAGACCCAGATGCTCCACTTCCAATCTAGCTCTCTGCTATGGCCTGGGAAAGCAGCAGAAGATGGCCCAAGTCCTTGGGCCCCTGCACCCATGTGGGAGACCTGGAAGAAGCTCCTGGCTCCTGGCTTTGGATCGGCGCAGCCCCAGCTGTTGCAGTCAAGTGGGGAGTGAACCATCGAATGGAAGACCTCTCTCTCTCTCTGTCTCACTCTCTCTCTCTCTGCCTCTCCTCTCTGTGTAACTCTGACTTTCAAATAAAAATAAACAAAGCTTAAAACAGATAAAAAAATAAATAAATAAATAAATAAAAATACAAGCTTCCATATAGAGAAGTACTCTTTTTTTATATGATTCTTTTTTTAAAAAAAGATTTTATTTGAGAGGTAGAATTACAGAAGGAGAAAGGGAGAGACAAAGGTTTTCCATCCACTGATTCACTCCCCAAATGGCTGCAACAGCCAGAGCTGCACTGATCCAAAGCCAGGAGCCAGGAGTTTCTTCCAGGTCTCCCATGCGGATGCAGTGGCCCAACCACTTGGGCCATCTTCCACTGCTTTCCCAGGCCACAGCAGAGAGCTGGATCAGAAGTGGATCAGCTGGGACTGGAACTGGTGCCAGCATATGGAATGCCGGCACTACAGGCAGAGGCTTAGCCTGCAACACCACAGCACTAGCCCCTGAAGTACTCTTTTCAATTAACAAAACTAATCATAGAAAAAATTCAGCATCAGTTATCAAAACATTCTATGAGGAATCTTCAAAAAAATCCATGGAAAATGCATACCATGAAAACACTATGCATGGATTTCAAAGTTTTTGGTAACAAAACAAGCTCATCCTTTCATTCCATTTCCTATAAACGTTTTGAAATGCCCGCTTATATGACATGCATTACCACAGTGTGTTACAGGCAGAGGTACAGGAAGTAGAATCAACAGAAGAGAACAGTGGGACGGACGTTTGACCCAGTGGTTAAAACGGCAGTTAAAGCACCACGTTCTGTTTCAGAGAACCTGGGTTTCGTCCCCAGCTCTGCTCCCAATTCCAGCTTCCTGCTAATGCAGATCCTGGCAGGAAGCAGTGATGACTCAAATAACCGGGTTCCCACCACCCACATGGAAAATCTGGACCTGGGCCAGAGCCATTGCTGTATCTGGGAAGTGAACCTGCAGATGGCAGATCTCGCTCTCTCTCTCTGTCCCTCTGCCCATCAGATACATTTTATATATATGTATAAAAAAAAGAGCCCCAAAACAGACCCAACTATACAGGGAAACTTGGCATTAGCTAAAAGTGTATGATAAAATAACAAAAGGAAGCTTATTTATAATAAGAAGGAAATGATAAATATATGGAGATGACTGGCTGTCCATATTTTTGCACAGCTGCTTCAGGAAATATTATGATTGGCTACTGAATAACTGTTCCCAAACCTCTTGCCCACCACAGATAACTGCTATCCTTAATTATTTTTGTTTTTCCTTTTTATTTTTTAAAATTTATTTGGGGGCCAGGGCTGCAGCATAGTGGGTTAAAGCCCTGGCCTGCAGTGCCCCCATCCCATATGAGTGCTGGTTCAAGTCCTGGAAGCTCCTCTTCCAATCCAGCTCTCTGCTATGGCCTGGAAAAGCAGTGGAGGATGTCCCAAGTCCCTGGGCCCCTGCACCCATGTGGGAGACCTGGAAGAAGCTACTGGCTCCTGGCTTCGGATCAGCTCAGCTCCAGCCATTGTGGCCAGTGGATGTGAACCAGTGGATGAAAGACCTCTCTCTCTCTCTCTCTCTCTCTGTGTCTCTGTGTGTGTGTGTAACTCTTTCAAATAAATAAAAATAAATATAAAAAGATAAAATTTATTTGAAAGGCAGAGAGAGGTAAGACAGAGCGAGTGATAGACAGAGGTCTCATACATTTTTGCTCCGCAAAAGCCAGGGTTGGGCCAAGCTGAAGCCAGTAGTCTGGAAGTCCATCCAGGTCTCTCATGTGGGTGCCAGGGACCCCGAGCACTTGAGCTGACTCCTAAGGTATGCAGTAACAGGAAACTGGACTCGGAAGCAGAGCCTGGACAGGACCCCAGGCAGGCTGACGGGATGTTCATGTTCCAAGCAATACCTTAACCACTGTACAAATGCCCACTCCTTTCTGCCCCTACTTTTATGGTAATAATTGTTGTTGCTCGTGACTTAATATTTTAATCTTCTGTGTATTTATCTGCAATCCATAAATTGTTCAGTTTTGCTTGACACTAAATATTCATAAATTGCATTGCACTACTTTTTTTCTGTTTTAGTTCTTTCAGGTTCTGCAAACATCCATGTGAATGTGTGCTGCTGTGGCTCATGCATTCTCACTCTCTGACAGTCTGTCAAATGAAATCTACCACAACCTACCATGCTACTGTTGATGCACATTTTTTAAAAAATATTTACTTAGGGGGATAGCACTGTGGCGTAGTGAGTAAAGCCACCGCCTGCAGTGCCGGAATCCCAAACGGGCGCTGGTTCAAGTCCCAGCTACTTCACTTCCTGATCTGCTCTCTCCCATGGCCTGGGAAAGCAGTGGAAGATGGCCCAAGTCCTTAAGCCGATGCACCCATGTGGGAGACCCACAAGAAGCTCCTGGCTCCTGGCTTTGGATTGGCACAGCTCCATCCATTACGACCAATTGGGGAGTGAACCAGCGGATGGAAGACCTCTCTCTCTGCCTCTCTTTCTCTCTGTGTATAACTCTGACTTTCAAATAAATAAATATATCTTTAAAAAAAATATTTACTTGGGGCCTTCACTGTGGTATAGCGGGTAAAGCTGCTGCCTGCAGTTCAAGACCCGGCTGCTCTACTTCCAATCCAGCTCTCTGCCATGGCATGGGAAAGCAGTAGAAGATGGCCCAAGTCCTTGGGCCCCTGCCCCCACGTGGGAGACCTGGAAGAGGCTCCTGGCTCCTGGCTTTGGATCAGCACAGCTCTGACCATCGTGGCCATCTGGGGAGTGAACCAGTGGATGGAAAACTCTCTCTGTCTCTCCTCTCTGACTTTCAAGTAAAATAAATAAATCTTTTAAAAAATTTTACTTATTTGAAAAGCAGCGTTACAGAGAGAGAGGGAAAGATAGAGGCAGAAACAGAAAGAGAGAGAGACAGAGAGATCCCCCATCCACTGGTTCATTCCCCAAACGATCACAACAGCTGGAGCTGGGCCAAGCTGAAGCCAGAAGCTTCTTCTGGGTTTCCCACATGGACGCAGGGGCTCAAGCATTCCACCATCTTCCGCTTTCCCGGGCCCTTAGGAGGGAGCTGGATGGGAAGTGGAGCAGACCTGGCACCCACACGGGACCCCAGTGATGTAGATGGCAGTTCACCCACTATGCTGCAATGCAGATTCCTGCTGATGCACGTCTGGATTGTTTCCAGTTTTGCTGAAGCAGGGGAAACCCTGCAAGATGTTGGCATAGGCAAAGAGTTCTTGGAAAAGACCCCAGAGGCACAGGCAACCAAAGCCAAAAATTGACACATGGGATTACCTCAAATTAAGAAGCCTTTGTACCGCAAAAGAAGCACTCAGCAAAGTGAAGAGGCAACAGAGAGAATGGGAGAAATTATTTGTAAACTATGCAACTGATAAAGGATTCATAACTAAAATATATAAAGAGATCAAGAAACCCAACAACGAAACAACAACCCAGTTAAGAAATGGGCAAAGGACTTAACCAGGCAGAGTTAGACAGTGAGAGAGAGACAGACAGAAAGGTCTTCCTTTCCGTTGGTTCACCTCCCAAATGGCCAATACAGCCGCCGGCGCGCTGCGACCAGGCTTTTTTTTTTTTTTTTTTTTTTGACAGGCAGAGTGGACAGTGAAAGAGAGAGACAGAGAGAAAGGTCTTCCTTTTGCCGTTGGTTCACCCTCCAATGGCCGCCGTGGCTGGTGCGCTGTGGCCGGCGCACCGCGCTGATCCGAAGGCAGGAGCCAGGTGCTTCTCCTGGTCTCCCATGGGGTGCAGGGCCCAAGCACTTGGGCCATCCTCCACTGCCTTCCGGGCCACAGCAGAGAGCTGGCCTGGAAGAGGGGCAACTGGGACAGAATCTGGCACCCTGACCGGGACTAGAACCCGGTGTGCCGGCACCACAAGGCGGAGGATTAGCCTAGTGAGCCACTGTGACGGCCAGGCATTTTTCAAAAGAAGAAATCCAAATGGCCAATAGACACATGAAAAAAATGCTCAGGATTACTAGCCATCAGAGAAATGCAAATCAAAACCACAGTGAGGTTTCACCTCACACCCCCCCCCACCCCCCCACCCCCCCCACCCCCCCCCCCCGTTAGAATGGCTTTCATACAGAAATCAACAAACAAATGCTGGCGAGGATGTGGTGTTTTTTGGTACCCTAATACACTGTTGGTGGGAATGTGAACTGGTACAGCCACTGTGGAAATCAGTAAGGAGACACCTCAGAAATCTGAATATAGACCTACCATATGACCCATCCATCCCACTCCCAGGAATTTACCCGCGTGGGAGACCCACAAGAAGCTCCTGGCTCCTGGCTTTGGATTGGCACAGCTCCAGCCATTACGACCAATTGGGGAGTGAACCAGTGGATGGAATAGACCTCGCTCTCTGCCTCTCTTTCTCTCTGTGTGTAACTCTGACTTTCAAATAAATAAATATATCTTTTAAAAAAAATATGTACTTGGGGCCTTTGCTGTGGTATAGCAGGTAAAGCTGCTGTGCCTGAAATCAGCACATGAAAGAGTTAGCTATACCCTCATGTTTATTGCAGCTCAATTCACAATGGCTAAGATATGGAATCAATCCAAATGCCCATCAACTGAAGACTGGGTAAAGAAATTATGGGATATGTACATCATGGAATGCTACACAGTGGGGAAAAAAAAAACAAAAGTGAAATCTGGTCGTTTGCAACAAAATGGATGAAACTGAAAAACATCATACTTAGTAAAATAAGCCAGTCCCAAAAGGACAAATACCATTTGTTCTCCCAGACTTGTAATAACTAATAAAGCATCTAAAAGGAAATCTATAGAAATGAAATTGACTCTGTGAGAAGCAATGACTTTGAATAGCCCTTGTCTGGACTATTGAGGAAGGTTTTTTTTTTTTTTTTTCATATTATTTGTTGAACTCTTAACATAGAGTTAATCATGTGTATAAAGTTAATTGAAAATAGAGCTTAGTAAAAAAAAAAATAAGAATGGGAATAGGAGAGGGAGGAGGAAGAAGATGGGAGAGTGGGTGGGAGGGCAGGTACGGTGGGAAGAATCACCATGTTTGTAAAGTTGTAATTACAAAATGTATGAAGTTTGTATTCCTTAACTTCTTATGGGGGGAAAAATAAAATGAATCACAAATTTTAAAAATTTCGTTGTTTATCTTTTCCTTTGTAAGAGGTCTATTTTAAATTAATTATTTATTTATTCATCCATTTGAAGAGCAGAGAGACAGAGACAGACCAGAGAGAGATCTTTCATCAGCTGGTTTGCTCCCCAAATGCCTACAACAGCCAGGGCTGAGCCAGGCTGAAGCCAGGAGCCTGGAACTCAGTCCAGGTCTCCTGCATGGGTGGCAGGAATCCAAGTACTTGAGCCATTGCCTGCTGCCTCCCAAGGTGGGCATCAGCTGGATCAGAAGTGGAGGCCAGGGCTCCAATGTGGAATGCAGGCATCTCTGGCAGAGACTAACTACTGCACCAAATGCCTGCCCCTGTAAGAGACTTTCATAAACCCCAGAAAATAGTCCTTTGTCAGTTACATGTCTTGAAAATATCTTCCCCCGATTTATAGCTTGCCTTTGTATTCTTTTTATAATGTATTTTTAAAAAAAGATTTATTTATTTATTTAATAGAGTTACAGAGAGAGGGAGTGACAGAGAGATCTTCCATCTACTGGTTCAATCTCCAGATGGCTGCAACAGCCAGGGCTGTGCCAGGCCACAGCCAGGAGCCAGGAGCTTGCTCTGCGTCTCCCATTGGGTGACAAGCACTTGGACCATCTTCCATTGCTTTTCCAAGTGCATTAGCAGAGAACTGGATTGGAAGTGGAGCAGCCAGGTCTCAAACCAGCGCCCATGTGGGATGCAGGCATCGAAGGTGGCAGCTTTACCTGCTATGCCACAACCTTAGCCTCAAGGCCATATTTCTTGGTTAGAGCAGGCCAGTCTGAGCCGACGTGGCAAGAGCAAGAACCCTGGCTGAATTTTTGTAGTAGAGCTGGTGGTGACCCATCTGATTTTCAGAGGTACCATGAGGCAAAAGTCCCTAAGAAAAAATTCTGAATCCTGACAGCCTAAATTCAGATCCTGGCTCCATCCCCTACTATTTGTGTAACCTTGGGCTAATTACTAACTTTCCAATTGCCTCAGTCTCTGGCTGTGAAAGGGGACCAGTCACAGCTCCTACCTAATAGAGCTGCTATGAGATAGACAGGTAGGTAATGTGTGTAAAGCCCTTACAACAACCCAGCCCAAAGGAGAGACCTCTATGACACAGAGCTTGCCTCACGCTCTCTGGAAGCATCTGCTATTATGATGATGTGTTTCAGACCATTTTTATTGTTATTTCACAGGGCAAGGACCTGACCTGAGATTCAGTTTTGTGTCTCTTAGCACCAATGCCTGGGAGAAATAAGTCAGTGCCTGTCTTTCCTATCTCTAGCCTTCGCCCCACTCAGGCTCACCTGTGAAGGTGAGCTAGCAAGATAATCTCTGTAGCATAGCAGGTTAATACCCTGGCCTGAAGCGCCAGCATCCTATATGGGCGCCGGTTCTAGTCCCAGCTGCTCCTCTTCCAATCCAGCTCTCTGCTCTGGCCTGGGATAGCAGTAGAAGATGGTCCAAGTCTTTGGGCCCCTGCACCCACCTGGGAGATCTGGAAGAAGCTCCTGGCTCCTGACTTCGCATTGGCGCAGCTCCAGCCATCTGGGGAGTGAAGCAGCGAATGAAAGACCTCTCTCTCTGCCTCTACCTCTCTCTGTGACTCTGTCTTTCAAATAAATAAAATAAATCTTTAGGGACTGGCAATGTGGCACAGTAGGTTAATCCTCCACCTGCAGTGCCAGCATCCCATATGGGCGCCGGTTCTAGTCCCGGCTGCTCCTCTTCCAATCCAGCTCTCTGGTATGGCCTGGGAAAGCAGTGGAAGATGGCCCAAGTGTGTGGGCCCCCACACGCACATGGGAGACCCAGAAGACACACCTGGTTCCTGGCTTTGGATCAGCACAGCTCCAGCTGTGGCGGCCATTTGGGGAGTGAACCAACAAAAAGAAGACCCTTCTCTCTGTCTCTCTCTCACTGTCTGTAACTCTACCTCTCAAACAAATAAATAAAATCCAAAAAAAATTAATCTTTAAAACAATAATCTCCTTTGTGTAGCTACGATATATTTTCTTCTTTTACTAAAACTTCCCATTTATCCCCTGTCACCTGCAAATTTTTAAGCTAGCCTACTGTGCCCACTTCAGAGAGCTGCTATGAGCAGCTGTGAGCTTTGGTGCAGTGCCTGACACCCAGTGAACACCTAAGAAGTTTTAGAAGTCATCAGGAAACCTTCTTGCCAGTATATCCTAATCCCCGCTGGGTTCCCCCAGTACCACAGGAGCTGGCAGCACTGCCGTCTCCTTCTCAAAAGCACGTTGGTGATGCGCCTGGAGAACGTGCTAGAAGTCAAGGCTGCAAACGCAGCTCCGAGTGTAACCCATTTTCTGTGCAAAGCAAACTCCATCCACTTGCCAACCCGAGAGCGTGAGCTCTCTGAAACGCGATGCAAAAGCTTGGTCTGTGCGCACAGAGGGGTCACTGCTTCCATCTGATTCGTGCCTAAGAAAGTCTTAACGAAGAGGACTGAGAACCCCTGCCGCACTCGGGTCAGCGCTCTGCGGGGCTGAAAAGTTTTCCGTGGGCAGCCCACACCCGCTGCGGCAGTCAGTGGCTGAGTGCTGAACTGCGGGGCTGCAGAGGCATCAGCCTGCCTTTGCAAGGAAATGATGCACACGCGGGGAGCCCGGGAGCACGAAGGGGGGAGCGGCTGCAGCTTCACGTGGCGCGGCCGCCGCGGTGCGGGAGGGCTCGGTGCCTCTCCCTTCAGCAGGGGGCTGCGTGAGCTTAGCGCGAACGTCCATCTCTGCTACCCATACTTTGCCACTTACGTTACCCTCCACTGCTTATTTCCTCCTGGCAGCTCTGACAGCTGAAAGCAAAACCGAATCACGGGAGGACGCGGCCAAAGAAGCGAAATCTCCGCGGGGAGCCGAGCGCCCGGGCTTCCGTCCTGCGGTCCCTTTAAGAGAAGAACCTCTCGGGACCGACGGTCCCAACCGACCCCAGTTTTAACCGAAACCCAACCCGGACTTCCCCCTCTTGACTCAAATAAGCCCAACTTTGGATTTTCCCTCCCCTGCTGACCAATCAGATTCTGTTGCCAGGCAGACTTCGGCTGCCACCGGCGCGCGCCCTGCGCCCCCTGTCTCCGGGCGGCAGCGACGGCCAATGACGGAGCAGGCCGCCCGTGTATCTAGGCAGATCGCGGCCGCCGCGACCATTCAGAAAAAGGAAAATAAAGCAACGCACGAGCCCGCCGGGCCGGGACCGCGGGGCTGGGCTGGAGTGAAGGTGGCTGCGAGGTAGTTTCTCTTTCTCCTCACCTTTATCGTGGCGCGTGTTGGCAGGCGCCGGCCCGGGGCTGGGGAGGGGCGACGTGAGCCGGGAGCAGAGCTGGAAGAGATCCGGGCTGTGTTTCCAACAGCTTCTTCGCCCCTCTGCACGTGCCGCGGACCCGGGTTTCCCGCGGCCGGCCCCCGAGTTCCGCGGCCCTGCGCCCCCCGCCCGGCCGCTGCTGGGGCCCGGGGCGCGGCGGCCGGGCGGGCGGTGGGGGGCGCGCCGCGAGCCGCGAGGCTAGGGGAGAGGACGCCGGGGCCGGGGGAGCGGCAGCCGGGCCGTGGCGAGGTTGAGTCATGGAAACCCGGGCCCAGTTGGTTTTCAAGCCCGCAAGGCCAGAGGACGGCCGGATTCTTTCCGACCTCCCGAGCCGACGCGCTGGTGAGGAGCGTATCCAAGAGAGAAACAGGGAACTTTGTTTAGTGGTCCTCGTTGCTTTTGAGGGAGAGGAGGCCAGGTTGGGGTGAGAGGCAGAAATGACAGTGTCTTTCTAACGGCAGCTCCCAATCCCCCTGCCTCTTCCCGTACGGCCTCCTGGGTTTAGGAGACTTGAGAGAGGTGGGTGCAGACAGCATGGAGTTCTCTTTAGGTACGTAGATGGGCCTGGCGAAGCCATGGATTGATTTCTAATTTTCGGAGAAGGCCAGGTAGGTGGTGAGGGAAAGACCATCAGGGGGATCTGCGGGTTTTGTTGAGATCAGGAGCGCCCTGGGGGTGTCCAGGGCAAGGGCTGGCCAACAGGGGTTCAGTCTCACCACCCTCTCCCCCCTGTCGCCCCAGCCCTCATGCCGGCATGGCTGAAGATGAGCCGGATGCCAAGAGCCCCAAGACTGGGGGCCGGGCCTCCACAGGTGGAGCTGAGGCTGGGGAGCCTACCACCCTTCTCCAGAGGCTCCGAGGTACCATTTCGTAAGTACCCATCTCCAAACCCCGTTGTAGACCAGGCTGGAGAACCATCTGGCTTTCCCCAAGTGCCCCTGAGCAGGACAAGCGAGGTTCTTGCCTCTGGGAGCGATTGTCCAGCACCTGCGAGGTGTCTGAGTTCTCTTCCCTTCCCAGCAAGCTGACAGAGGGGTGGGGGAAAACCTCACGGGTGACCTCCAGCATTTTCCTCTCTTCCCTACAGCAAGGCCGTGCAAAACAAAGTGGAAGGAATCCTGGTAAGTGTGTTGGGGCTGGGCAGTAGCGAGCTGGTGTTGGTGGGCAGCAGGCTCCCAGCCTCAAGTGAATTCTTGAAAGTGAGGTGTCTTTGCGGTCCTACCCCTAAGCCAACTAGGCATTGTGGTGAGGGGTAGAGGGTCCTCTATCAGGTCCAGCTTGGCCTTATTATTTCTCCTGCCTCTGTCACCCCCGACCCCACCCCCAGCAAGATGTACAGAAATTCTCAGACAACGACAAGCTCTATCTCTACCTTCAGCTGCCCTCAGGGCCCAGCACCGGAGACAAAAGGTAGGCTTGGGGGTAGGGTTTTCGATTCTTTAGTGAGAGAGGCTCACTGGGACAGGAAGGCTCCTAACTTTTGTCCCCGATCAAGGGCTTGGTACCAGGGAAAGGTGGATCCCGGCTGAACTGATTGGATCCAGACTACTGAAGTCGTCGTCTGGGGAGAGCCAGCGTTGAGTGCTGGGTTCTCAGTCATGCCTGTCCCTTTTCCTTCTCCTGCAGCTCGGAGCCCAGCACGCTCAGCAATGAGGAGTACATGTATGCCTATAGGTGGATCCGCAACCACCTGGAGGAGCACACGGACACCTGTCTGCCCAAGCAAAGTGTTTATGATGCCTATCGGTGGGTGGAGGGGAAGGGGGGGTATGCTGCTGGGCACAGGACTGGCCCCTCCCCTGGAGAGCTCCTTGCCCTGATAGGGTTCCCAGGGACCCTGGCTTCCTAAAGGGTTCCCAGGAACCCTCTGAGCCTACCCGCAGCCTCCTTCTCTGAGTGTCTTCCCACTCTGCCCCCCACTTGCTCAGGAAGTACTGTGAGAGTCTTGCCTGTTGCCGCCCGCTCAGCACAGCCAACTTTGGCAAAATCATCCGAGAGATCTTCCCTGACATCAAGGCCCGAAGGCTTGGTGGCCGGGGCCAGTCCAAGTATCCTTGACTGGAGAGGTTGGGCCTGGAGCAGCTGGGGAGGAGAACCGGGCCTGGGAACAGCCCAACTTGGCTAAGGGGCTTCAGGCGCACCAGGCGTTGGCTGCACCTTAACTTGCATCAGATACTGCTACAGTGGCATACGAAGAAAGACCTTGGTGTCCATGCCACCCCTGCCTGGGCTCGACCTTAAGGGTTTTGAGACCGTAAGTAACAAAATGACCCTCCAGCTCTGTTCTCTCCTTGGTGGAAAGTCTGAGGACTTGGGGCGTGCTTTGAGAGCTAACACGGCATGGGCCATTATGTGCACAGCTTCTAGTACCTTCTGCCTGCCTTCTGGTTGAGGCAGAGCATGAGGAGGATCTGTGGGTTTCTGGGATGGGATAGGTAAAGGCTACTCAGGTCTCAGCTTGGCCAAGAGTAACGTCAGAGAGGGGGCAAGGGTCACCTGGTCACACCTGGAGTGTGATGGCTGTGTCCTTCCTAACCATAGCCGGAAATGGGCCCAGAAGTCACCCCTGCACCTCGAGATGAGCTGGTGGAGGCAGCCTGCGCCCTGACCTGTGACTGGGCTGAACGAATCCTGAAACGCTCCTTCAGTTCCATCGTGGAGGTCGCCCGCTTCCTGCTGCAGCAGCATCTCATCTCTGCCCGGTCTGCTCACGCCCATGTGCTTAAGGCCATGGGGCTTGCTGGTGGGTGGACCCTCCCTTCCCGCTCCCAATGCCAAAGGCCCGCCCACACGCTACATTAGTGACACCTTGGCCTTGCCTTCTGTTCCCGGCCACCCTCCTAAGACATGCTTCAGAGCTCCCTCTTGGCCACGTCTCTCCCTGTCACTCCTCCAGCCCTCGGCCTTCTCCTCACCCTCACTTTACTCCCTCTTCTGGCACCTGTGCAGAAGAAGAGGAGCATGCCCCTAGGGAACGGTCTTCGAAGTCCAAGAATGGTGTAGAGCACCTGGAGAGTGGAGGCCATAAGAAACCAGAGAAAGCAGCCCAGGTGAGGCGATGGATGGGGCTTCCAGGGGCTGGAGGCTTGGCATACCCTTCCCCTGGAGGCTGCAACCCATGTTTGCTTCCAGCACCCACCCGTGTTGGCTCTGCTATTCAGTCTTCGTGCCTTACCATGATCTTGTTTTCTCTTTTTAGCCTCCCAAGGAGCTGGAAGCCCGGGCTGGGGCTGCGGGACGTGGAGAGCGGAAGAAGAATGTAGTTGAGAGCTCGGCCCCAGCAGCCAATAACCCTCAGGTTAATGCCCTGGTGGCCCGGCTGCCTATGCTCCTTCCCCGGGCCCCTCGCTCACTTATTCCTCCAATCCGAGTCTCTTCGCCCATCCTGGCCCCCAAGCTTCCTTCAGGCACCCTGAAAGTGGCTACACTGCCCCTGCCCAGTAGGCCTGGGGGACCCCAGGCAGCTGTGCCCATCATTAATATGATCTTGCCAGCTGTTCCTGCTCTGCCCGCGCCTGGGCCTGGACAGGCTCCTTCCGTGGGACTCACTCAGGCCTGGGGCACAGAGCACAGAGAGGTAGTCATGGGTCATGGTGACCCCGGAGCCCATGACAAGAGTGGCAAGAGGACAGCTGAGGTACCCGTGAGTGAGGCCAGTGGGCAGGACCCACCAGCTAAAGCAGCAAAGCAGGATATGGAGGATACAGCAAGCGATGCCAGAAGGAAGCGGGGGCGCCCTCGGAAGAAGTCAGGTGGAAGTGGGGAAAGGAATTCGACCCCCGACAAGTCAGCAGCTGCCGTGGACTCTGCCCAGGCCTCGGCGTCACCGTGGGAAACGTGGGGCTCCCAAAGGGAAAGCAGCTTCGTGGCAGGGTCAGGGTCAGAGAGGCCGGGGCCAGGGGGAGGGGCCGAGAAGCGCGCAGCGCTTGCCCCCGGTCAGGAAGATGGCACTGTGTCCAGAGCAGGAAGGGGCCCCAGCTCTCGGCATGCCAAAGAAGCGGAAGAAAAAACTCCCCTCGCTGCCCCAAAGGTCAGTGTCATCAAGGGCAGCAGGAGCCAAAAGGAGGCTCTTCAGCTGGGGAAGGCAGAAGCAGGCACCGCCGCACAGGGCACTAAAGACTTCAGGGGGCACGGGCTCCAAGCCTCCCTGGCCCGTGAGCGTAAAGACCCCAAAGAGGCACCCCCATGACGGCTGTGCGGGGAGGAGTTCCTGTCCTTCCGTGAGCTCTGCCTGTCCGCCTGGTAGAGGCCCTTCTCTGCACTTGCTTCTCGTGTGGCTGCTCTGCCCTGAAGGGAGTCCATTCTCCTCTCATGGACAGCGGCATCACCCAGTCTCACACACTGCCTGGCTGCCACCTCTGGCCTTCCCAGCTCAAAACCTTGACTTTATAGTGTAACCAATAAATCCATAGTGACCTCTTACCTGGACCCCTGTGCTATCCTGTGGGAAGATAGGGATGGGTAAGTATAATGAATGTATAGGTTAGGGCATCTTCTGGTTTTAAATCACAGAAAACCTAACTCAAACTGGGTTAAAATAAAAGTTAAGAAAAAAAAAAAAAGACTTACTGGCTCACGTACCTGGAAAGGCCAGAGGGAGTGCTGGCTCCAAGTGACGTTTGATTCAGTGGCTGACCGTGTCCCTAAATACCTGATTTGTTTTCTCACTGCTCTTTCTGTAGCTACCTTGTGGCTGCCAGTACTCCCAGGATTACATATTCCCTCCATGTCAACCAAAAAAGGAGAAGGCTTCTTTGTTCCCTCTAGTCCTAGCAAAAAGCCCTGCACATGGGTCACACGCCACAGCTGAGCAATCACTGCAGCCACGATGTGTGCGAATCGGCCTGTTTTATAATGTGGACTGCTCCTTTAGGGAAAGGGGGCGCAGCCTCCTGAGAAGTATGCAGATGGCCTGAGTGGGAACTTGGGGCAGTTACAGGGAAGCAGCGGCCCCCCAGCTACTCCCAGGAGGTACAAGTGCTAGCTTGCTAGGCTGAGGTGAGCACCTGCTTCCCTTCGCCCTCAGGGCTGCGCTTCCCTTCCTGCAGCTGTAACCTCGCCTCTTGTTCTGGTCTCAGAAGGCAGGAGCAGGCGTTCGCTGTCCTTGAGGGACTCTCTTCAGTCTCCTTGAGATGACAATCTCTTTTCACCTACATCTCAGAAATGGAGCTCCCTCCTTTTCTGCATTCAGAATTTTCACATTCACCACATTCCTGCTTCCCTTACCTTTCACCCTATTGCCACTTTGACCAACTAGTCATTTTGCTAAATTCATTGTGTTTCCACCAGGTGTCAGTATCCTGTCACACATGTAACAGGACTTGGCCAGCAAGTGGGCTTTGGACTAGGAGTATATGGAAGGAGACAGTTCTGCACCTCAGGGAGCACCGATGGGAAGGGAATCCAGCCCCCCACCAGGTGTATCCTTGGGGAAAGCAGTGAACCGATACTTATTGAGGACCCACTTCGTCTTCTACATAGGGTAGCTTCTGTCAGGGAATCTTGGTTCTTCCCAAGAAATACAGATTTTTCTTTCAGGGAGACTTCATGAATTTCCACCACAGCAAAGTTTTTTAAATTATAATATGTAATATTTGATATCTATAAAGAATATGTAATGTGTATAAATTATAAAGCATAATAAAATGAGTACCTATGGCTCATCACTCAATTTACACATTAAAGCATTAGAAATACCATTGAGTTTATTTGCGTTCCTCCCTATCCTATCCCCATGCCTCTTCTTAGAGGTAACCGCTGTCCTTAATTTTTTGTTTATTAACTGCTATATATATTATCACATATGTATATATTCTTTTAAAATGTACTTAGCATCACTTGTTTTTTTAGCTTTACAAGAACATTATACTCTTAACTGTCCCCTACAGTTTGCATTTTTCTCTCTACATTGTTTCTAAGATTCATTCACGTTGTTACTGAAAGCTGTGCTTCATTCTTTTCATCTGTATACTGCTCCACCAAGTACATGAGCCACAAGTTATCCATGCACCTACCACTGGATATCTGGGCCGCTCCCAGTGCTTGGCTGTTATGGACAATGCTGCTATGAACATTCTTGGGTATGTTAGTGCCTTTGTGCTCAGTAGGATTTCTAAAGAGGTTTCTGTAAGGTTCTTTTGGTCCTTACACCTTCTGAGTGGCAGATTCCTCTTGGCTTCTCTGGAAGAGATGGGATGAGATTAAAATGAAGTGTCCTGTGAAAGTTTGGTAAAACACTTGAGTTTGGCAAAGCTACCTGAGCTCAGTGTTTCTTTGTGGAAGCTTTTGTAATTAATTTGTTAAAATTTCTTTAAATCGTGGACTGTTTGGGCTTTCTGTTTCTTCCTGAGTCAGTTTAGGTAAAGTGCTTCTTTAGGATTCTGGCGTCATGGTTTTTCTTTGTTTCTTTACATGAAGTCCATATATTTATTTTCTTTTTTACCTCTGCTCTCTGGGTAGTCATACTTTTCATTCCTACTGTTTACTTGTGCTTTCTCTTTTTTATTCTTTGAGCCATTTTACCAGAAATTTGTTTATTTTACTTGTGTATTTTCAGATACTATTTTGGGCTTTGTTGATCCTCTCCCTTATGTGTTTTTTTCCACCTCATTAATTATGGATTTTATCTTTAGTATCAATTCTGCATTCTTTATGTTTAATTTGCAAGCTGTCTTCTTTCATATTTTAAATTTTCAAGAACCTTCTTTATATTCTAGAATTTTTTATGTATTGTACAATGTTTTAATTATCCTAAAAATATTTGAATTTACCCTTGTGGCATTTTTAACTCATAAATTTAGAAAAGTTTTATAACTGTCTGGAGATTTTAAAAATTATCTTTTTGATAGTGATTTTAAATTTATTTGTATTCAATGTGGTATCTATTATACCATTTTTTAGAAAGATTTATTTACTAATTTGAAAGTCAGAATTAGAGAGAAGGACAGAGAGAGAGAGATCCTCCATCTGCTGGTTCCCTCCCCAGATGGTCACAATAGCTAGGGCTGGGCCAGGTCATAGCCAGGAGCCAGGAGCTTCATCCAGGTCTCCCATATGGATGTCAGGGGCCCAAACATTCGGGCCATCATCCTCTACTGCTCTTCCCAGGCCACCAGCAGGGAACTGAGTCAGAAGCAGAACAGCTAGGAGACAAACCAGCCCCTACAGGGGATACCAGCTTCATAGGTGGCAGCTTTTATCTACTGTACCACAATGCTGCACCCACCCTGATTTTTTTTAATGTTTATTTATTTTCAATTATTTGAAAGGTAGAGCAACAGAAAGACAGAGATCTTCCACCTGGTGGTTCACTCCCCAAACATCTCCAACAGCCAGGGCTGGGTCAGGAGCCCAGAACTCCATCTGGGTCTCCCACATCGGTGGCAGGGGCCCACCTCCCAGGATGTGTTAGCAGAAAGCTGGATCAGAAGTGGAGGTAGCAGGACCTGAACCAGTACTCCCATGTGGGATGCAAGAGTCCCAAGCAGCAGCTTAAGCTGCTGCACCAACAACACCCACCCTTATGTTGCCGAATTTCTTTGAAATTTGTCAGGAGTATTATTTTATATTCTGTGACTAAATCTCTTTTCTGCTGACTCCTGCCCATAGTAGCTTGTGTATTTTGAACTCATTACTTTGTTAAACTGAATGTCAGGAAATTGCTGGGACCTAAACCAAGGGTACTTCCCTCTGCTTCTGCCAGGGTCCTTCTGACCTGAGACTGTGTTAGCCCCTTCAAGAGTCAGACCTTTCCATACTTTCCTGGGCTAGACCCAAGTTTGTTTGAAGGGCACAGAGAGACAGAGCATTCCCATCCACTGGGTCACCATCCAAATGCCTGCGACAGCCAGGGCTGTACCAGACTCAAGCCAGGGGCCAGGAACTCAATCCAGGTTTCCATAGTGGGAGGCCAGGACCCAAGTACTTGAGCCCTTATCTGCTGTCTCCTAGCAGGAAGCTGGAACTGGAGCAGAGCTGAGACTTAAAGCTAGACTCTGAGGTGAGGTGAGGTGCACACATCCAAAGCCTGTCTCAGCTGCTATGCCAAACACTTCCTCTGGCCAAGGGTTAGACTCTTCACAACGCTGATGGTGGCGTCTGTCCTCAGAGCCAACCTGCTTCTACTACTGCATACTACTCTTCCTTCATATAGATCTCTGCATAATCTTTATATAGATTTCAGCTACTTTTTTTCTTTCAGTGATTTCACTTACTTTTTTTTTTTTATTTTTATTTGACAGATAGAGTTATAGACAGAGAGAGAAACAAAGGTCTTCCTTCTATTGGTTCACTCTCCAAATGGCCGCTACGGCTGGCGCTGCACCGATCTGAAGCCAGGAGCCAGGTGCTTCCTCCTGGTCTCCCATGTGGTGCGGGGGCCCAAGGACTGGAAGAGGAGCAACCAGAACTAGAACCTGGTGCCCATATGGGGTGCCGGCACCGCAGGCGGAGGATTAACCAAATGAGCCACGGTGCCAGCCCTCCCTTACTTTCTAATAAACCCAGCAATGTGCTAAAAATTATGTTTGCTACAATTTATCCAGGATCTGGTTACAGTTTAATGGAAGAGCCCTTCCTCTTACTCATGTTGCCAGAAATAAGAGTCTATGTCTGTGGTTTTAATACTTTCTCTCTTTGTCTTTAAAAAAATTAAGATTTTATTTATTTATAAGAAAGGCAGAGACACAGATCTTTGTCCGCTGGTTCATTCCCCAAATCGCCACAACCACTACCCAGGCTGAAGCCAGGAGCCTGGAACTCTATCTGGGTATCCCAGGTGCCACGGGCCTGGATATTTAGGCTGTTTTCCACTGATTTCCTAGGTGCATTAGCAGGGAGCTAGATCAGAAGTGGAGCAGTGGGGCTGGCGCTGTGGCATAGTTGGTAAAGCTGCTGCCTGCAACTCCAGCACCCCATATGGGCACTAGTTTGTGCATGTCCTGGCTGCTCCACTTTTTTTTTTTTTTTAATTTATTTATTTGAAAGGCAGAGCTACAGAGAGGCAGAGGCAGAAAGAGAGAGAAGTTGGTTCAGTCCCATGTGCTGGTTCACTCCCAAAATGGCCGCAACAGCCGGAGCTGTGCCGATCTGAAGCTAGGAGCCTGAAGTCTCCTCCAGGTCTCCCATGTGGGTACAGGGGCCCAAGGACTTGGACCATCCTCTACTGCTTTCTCAAGCTATAGCAGAGAGCTGGATTGGAAGTAGAGCAGCTGGGACTCAAACCAGTGCCCATATGGGATGGTGGCACTGCAGGCAGTGGCTTTACCTGCTACACCACTGCGCTGGCCCCATGGCTGCTCCACTTTTAATCGTGCTCCTTGCCAATGGCCTGAAAAAAGCATCAGAAGATAGTCCAAGTGTTTGGGCCCCTCCCACCCACGTAGGAGACCCTGATGAATCTCCTGGCTCCTGGCTCCAGCCTGGCCCAGCCCTGGCAGTTGTAGCCATCTGGGGAATAAACCAGCAGATGGAAAAGGTCTTTCTGTCTCTCTCTCTCTCCGTAACTCTGACTTTCAAATAAATAAATAAATAAAATAATTTTAGAAAAAGAAGTGGAGCAGCCAGAACTCAAACCGGTGCTCCAATAAGGGATGTGATATCCCAGGTAGTGGCTTAATCCGCTGTCTCACAACACCAGCCCCTCCCTCTTGTTTTTTAAGTGCTATACACTTATTAAACTCTGTGTTTAAACATGCTGGCTGGGGAGAGTGACAAGTAAGTCATGATCCCAGCACAGTGCGAGTGCCGTGAGAAGGAAGCCCAGAGGGCTAGCATGTAGGTCAAACGGCAGTCAGAGACGACTTCCCAGCAGAGGCGAGCAGGAAGTAGATGCACAAGTTTAACGTACAAAGCAAGGGCTGAACGACGTAAGCTACGTGGTAAAAAGAGCCAAGCCGTGATGCTGTGCTGCAGAATAGCTGTCAACCCAGAGACGTCAGTGTGCACTGGGAAGGCTCCGTGGAAAAGACAGGCTTGAGTTAAGCCTTTAAGGTAAGTAGAGCTGGCAGAGGCGAATTCCAAGGAAGGCAATTCCGGAAATGCAGGGTTGCAGGGATGCGGCACGGCAGTGCCACCCAGTGAAGAGACCTGTCGCGCGGAAGAGACGTGTGGGAACAGTAGAGCCGTGGGAAATAAACTCGAAGAAGGACACCAACCAGTATAGTTCCCTGTTGAGTGAATAAATTAATGAGTGAAAGGTAATGGAGTGGGGCTGGCACTATGGCGTAGCCAGTAAAGCCACCGCCTGATCTCTATTTCTCCCTCTCTCTGTAACTCTTCCAAATAAATGAATCCTTTATATATATATATATATATATATATATATCCTTTATATATATATATCCTTTATATAAATATATCATTTATTTATATATATCCTTTATATATATCCTTTATATATATTTAAAAGGTGGGCTTGGCACTGTGGTGTAGATTAATCCTCCACCTGCAGCACTGACATCCCATATGGGCACCGGTTCGAGTCCCGGCTGCTCCACTTCCAATCCCGCTCATTGCTATGGCCTGGGAAAGCAATAGAAGATGGCCAAGTCCTTGGGTCCCTGCACCTGTGTGGGAGATGCAGAAGAAGCTCCTGGTTCAGCTCTGACCATTGCAGCCATTTGGGTAGTGAACCAGCGGATGGAAGACCCCGTCTCTGTCTCAACCTCTCTCTCTAACTCTTTTGAATAAATAAAAATTTTAAAAAAAGGTAATGGAGTTTGCATTCGAGGATGGAGGAAATGGAATCCAAGGACCCAGCCAAGCAGCTGTTGCCCATGTGGGAAAAGATGAGGGCCAGGTCCATACTGCTGACAGATTCGAGGTAAGAGGCCCAAATAAACCTCTTGTGACAGAATAGACGCTCACCACTGAGGACTGCGGAGTTGATAAAACATCCATTCACTTTGGGAGACTCAGATACCAAGCCACTAGGTTGTTCTCAGATTGGCATGAGTGCTAAGGGATTATAATAAAGTAGCTTTCCATCCTGTTTTCTGTTTTTGTTTTGTTTTGTTTTCTTTTGTTTTTAGATTTAGGACTTGGGCCATCTTCTACTGCTTTCTCAGGCCATAGCAGAGAGCTGGATCGGAAGTGGTGCAGCCGGGACTAGAATCGGCACCAATATGGGATGCCAGTGCTTCAAACCAGAGCATTAGCCCGCTGCACCACAGTGCCGGCCCCTCCATCCTGTTTTCAAAAAGTGTAACATAAGCAGGTTATTCTTCTATACTTTTCAGTTGGTGGAGAGGAGCTCAGCTGAGATTTGGGAGCCTGCCTAGGGCTTCCTACTCTCCTGCTTCTCCACAGTCCCCTTCCCACTCCCATTACCCCCGCCCCACCCGCCGGTGCTCTCTTATCTGGGCCCTCTCATAAATTACATTTACTAAAATCTGAAATAATACATTGCTATTAAACTCACATGCCCAGTCTATGGTTCTAAATAAATGAAAGTGGTGTTTATTTTTGTAGTTAACAATCAGCTTTCTTTATAAATTAAGGCAAGTGCTATGTTTATAGAGTATACTAAGTGAGGGAATTAGGGTCATATTTGTCTATATGTTATGCCTCATGTCAGGGTTCCTCAGTAGGCCTATGGCTTCACCTGGAAACATCCTGGGGATTCAAAGCTAAGCATTTATATATGTAGATAGACGGATGAAAGGAGATTTCTCCAGAAATGTTCATGGGGCTGGCATTGTGGTGTAGCGGGCTGGGTCACTGCCTGCAACACCAGCATCCCGTTTGAGCACCAGTTTGAGCCCTGGCTGCTCCACTTCCAATCCACTCCCTGCTAATACACCTGGGAAAGCAGCAGCTGCCACCCATGTAAAAGACATGGATGAAGCTCCTGGCTTTGGCCCAGCCCAAGCCCCTGCCATTGTGGCCATCTGGGAAGTAAACCAGCAAATGGAAGATTCTCTTTCTCTCCCTCTCTCTCTGTAACTCTGCCTTTCAAATAAATGAAAAATAAATCTTTTTTTAAAAAAGAAGTTGAATGAAAGACAATTTTTAAAAGTAATGACAACCGGCTGGCACCATGGCTCACTAGGCTAATCCTCCACCTGCGGCGCCGGCACACCGGGTTCTAGTCCTGGTTAGGGCGCCGGACTCTGTCCCAGTTGCTCCTCTTCCAGTCCAGCTCTCTGCTGTGGCCAGGGAGTGCAGTGGAAGATGGCCCAAGTGCTTGGGCCCTGCACCCGCATGGGAGACCAGGAGAAGCACCTGGCTCCTGGCTTCGGGTCGGCGCAGCGCCGGCTGCTGCCATTTGGGGGTGAACCAACGGAAGGAAGACCTTTCTCTCTCTCTCTCTCTCTCACTGTCTAACTCTGCCTGTAAAAAAAAAAAATAGTAAAAAAAAAAAAAGTAATTACAGCCATTCTGACATTCTGAAGCTCACTTTCCATAAAATGGGATAAAATCTCCTCTGTGGAGTTGTATTGAGAAATAAATGAAGTAATGTTTTCATCCATACACAGTAAGGGGTCCAAGAAATAGCTGCTAGTTTCCTTTTCATTTCCTCTGAAAAAAAAGCCCATAATATCTGTAGTTCAGGGGGAAAAAATCACTGTTTATGAAAACGTCTTTAACCATAAGATTGCTTAAAATATAATTTGAGCTATCTTACAAGTCCTCTAGTTTTACCAACTTTTGAATAATAAGCCAACTTCTTTCTCCAGTTTGATAAAAGTTGAGACAAATAAATGACATTATCTCTTTTTTTTAAGATTTATTTATTTATTTGAAAATCAGGGTTACAGAGAGAGGAGAGGCAGAGAGATAGAGAGTGAGAGGTCTTCCATCCGCTGGTTCACCCCCCAATTGGCTGCAATGGCCGGAGATGCACCGATCCGAAGCCAGGAGCCAGGAGCTTCTTCCAGGTCTCCCACATGGGTGCAGGGGCCCAAGGACTTGGGCCATCTTCTACTGCTATCCCAGGCCATAGCAGAGAGCTGGATCAGAAGTGGAGCAGCCAGGTCTTGAACCGGCGCCCATGTGGGATTCTGGCACCTCAAGCCAGGGCACTAACCTGCTGCGCCACTGCACCGGCCCTAAATGACATTATCTTACTTTCTTGGTACTTTTTTGCCCTTCCCCTCCCCCTCTCCCCCCAACACAAAGCAAGAGGCTTCCCACACACACAGGACAGGATGGGTACCTATAAGTCTATCTCTCAGCCATGGGCCACATTCTACACCCATGCTGACTCCCTGAGATCTAAGGAAGAGGTGAATGATATTTTCATCTCTCAAAAGAGAATTTTTTAAAAGATTTATTTATTTATTATTTGAAAGGCAGAATAATCCCTGCTGGATTACCTTGGAAAGCAGCAGAAGATGGCCCAGCTCCAGCCATTGCAGCCATTTGGGGAATGAACCAGCAGATGGAAGATTCTCTGTCTCTCCCTCTCTCTGTCAATTCTGCCTTTTGAATAAATAAATCTTTAAGAAAAAAATCTCAGTAGGGTGAGGAATTTTAGAGAACATCACAAATGTTACATGTTTTTAAAATTTTTTTAACATTTATTTGAAAGGCAGAGTTGGAGAGAGAGAAATAGATATAGAGAGAGAATCTTCCATCCACTGGTTCATCACCATTCACAACAGCCAGAGCTTGGCCAGGCTGAAGCCAGGAGCCAGGAGCTTCTTCCAGTCTCCCATGTGGGTGTAGGGGCTCACGCACTTGGCAGAGAGCTGGATCAGAAGTGGAACAGCTGGGACTCGAACCAGCTGGAATGCTGGCATGGCAGGCAGTAGCTTAATCCACTATGCCACAGCACCAGTCCCACATTATAGTTTTAATATGGGAAAAAGAATGATATTCAGTTTTATGATTTGACAATTAAGAAAACTGAGGAGAAAAGAATAAAAGAAGATGGGAGGAAGAAAAAAATACTTTGGTCAAAATATTTATTTTTAAAATGTTTTAATGTGTTCATTTTAGGAAATAACTCTATTTTCCCAAATAAAAAAATTACTGAGACAATTGGCATTGTTTACAATTTTGGAAATCTTTTTAATGCCTGATTAGATTCTTTTATCTGCTTCTGCATTAAATCTGTTGCTGTGTTAACAAATATCAAGTTTTTTTTTCCTGTAATAGAAACTAGGGATACAGTTAGAAAACAAAGATGAATACTCTCCTACCCTGAGGAGCTCAAACAAAAGGCACCAAAGACTGACAGAAACTGAGAGCAACCAAAAAATACTCCAGGCTGGGGCCAGGGATATAGCGTAGTAGGTTGAGCATCCACCTGTGGCACCAGCATCCCTTGTGGGTACCAGTTGGAGCTCTGGCTGCTCCACTTCAGATCCAGCTCCCTGCTCATGGCCTGGGAAAGCAGTGGAAGATGGACCAAGTGCTTGGGCCCCTGTACCCGTGTAGGAGACCTGGAGGAGCCCCCTGGCTCCTGGCTTCGGATTGGCTCAGCTCTGGTCATCGTGTTATTTGGGGAGAGAACCAGTAGATGGAAGACCTCTCTCTCTGTGTCTCCCTGTTTCTGTAACTCTAACTCTCAAGTAAATAAATAAATCTTAGAAAAAAATACTCCAGAAAAACACAGAAAGGCAAAGTCATAAAGAGATACAAAGACATTTACATGTATAAGCCCTGAGAGCTACACACACAAAAACAAACTCTTCTAGTTAATACTGTGTGTGTATGTGTGTGTGTATTGGGGGGGGTACTCACTGGATTAATAAGGGATTTTTTTTTTTAATTTTTTGCCAGGCAGAGTTAGACAGTGAGAGACAGAGAGGGTCTTCCTTCCATTGGTTCACTCCCCTAATGGCCATTAGGGCCATCACCGCACCGATCTGCAGCCAGGAGCCAGGTACCTATCCTGGTCTCCCATGTGGGTACAGGGACCCAAGCACTTGGGCCATCCTCCTCTGCCCTCCCGGGCCACAGCAGAGAGCTGGACTGGAAGAAGAGCAACCAGGACTAGAACCCGGGGTGCCAGCGCCACAGGCGGAGGATTAGCCTAATGAGCCGCGGCGCCAGCCCTGAGAGAGAGAACTTTCACCTACTGGTTTATACCCCCAATGCCAGCAACAACTAGAGCTGTGCCAGGCTGAAGCTGGGTGCCAGAAATTCAATCTGACTCAAGAAGTGGCAAGAACCCAACTACGTGAACCAGCACCTGCTGTCTCCCAGCATCCACACTAGCAGGAAGCTGGAATCAGGAGTGGAGCCAGGATTAAAACCCAGACACTCAAACATGGGACACAGGTGTTCCAAGTAGGTTTTTTTTTTTTTTTAAGGGAAAGGGTTTATTGGGGGAAACCCAACAGACCAGAGGGAAGGGACAAAGAAGGAAAAGAGGAAGAAGGAGAGCGTAAGAGAGAGAGCGAGAGAGAAAGAGACGCAGAGGGAGAGAGATCAGGAGACAGAGAGAAAGAGCCACGTGCTCAGGAACAGATCCTTTTAAAACTTTGCTGGGGCCAAGCAGGTCTTAACCACTGTGCGAATGCCTGCTCTTATGTGACATTTTAAACTCCAGGCTAGGGTGGATGTTCAACCTGCTGATTAAGACACCAATTAAGAAACCTGTGTCCCACAACAGAGTGCCTGGGTTTGACCCCCAGCTCTGGCTCCTGATTCTAGCTTCCTGCTAAGGCAGGCTCGCTCTCTCACGCGCGCTCTCTCTCTCTCTGCCTCTCAGATAAAGATAATAAACTCCAGGCTAAAGCAGGGTCATCACCTGTTGATACTTACATGACAGCTGCTTGGCAGCTGGCTAAGAATGGCTGGGCCTAACAGGTGGACTGGAGAGTCCTCCCTCCCCAGAGCAGTGGTGACAAATTTCAACTATCTTTGGCACTCCTGTCCTCGTTCTCTGCTCATCTTTCATTACTGTACTCCTGCTTTAGCCTAGCTTATCACTCGCCCTCTCATGATTTGAGCAAACTCCCATTTCTAGTCTTCACACATACAATTGTTTGGCCTTCAGAACACTCTCTCCTCTTTTTTCTCCTGAATCATATTTAATGTCTCTTCTAAGACTGATTCACAATATTGCCAAGAAACCTTCCATTCATTCATTCACCATTTACTGGGTGGCCAGGCCTTCATATTAATGTAACCAAACTCTGCTCTGTTCATTCAGCAATCGGGTATCCCAGTTGTTCTAGTTTTGCACATACTGCATTTTTTAAAAGATGTGTTTGTTTATTTATTTGTAAGACAGAGTAATAGAGAGAGAAGGAGCAACAGAGAGACAGCTGGTTCAGTCCCCAAATAGCCATAATCAGGGCTGGACCAGCCCAAAGCCAAGAGCAAGAAACTCTATGTTTGTCTCCCACATGGATGGCAGGGACTCGAGTACTTGAGCCATCATTGCAGCTTCCCAAGCACATTACATGGAGCTGGATCAGAAACAGATTACCCGGGATTTGAACCAGGCACCCCAATATGGGATGCAGGCACCCCAAGCAGTAGCTTAACCCACTACGCAACAATGCCAGTTCCTATACTGAATGCTTTACATGGGCATTTTCAAGCTTTTATTTGTTCTTTAAATTTTATTTACTTATCTGAAAGAGAGAGACAGAGACAGAGATATCCCATCCACTGGTTCACTCCTCAAATGCAGGCTGGGCCTGGGCCAGCCTGAAACCAGGAGCTGGAACTTAATCCAGGTTTCCACGTGGGTGGCAGGGACCCAGTTATGTGAACCATCACCACTGCCTCCCAGCGTCTGCATCAGCAGGAAGCTGGAGCCAGGTATCGGACCCAGGCACTCTGATGCAGGACACGGACCCAGGCACTCTGATGCAGGACACGGCGTCCTAGTAGCCTTGTCAACCCCTAGGCTACAGGCCCACCCCCAAGCTAGTCCTCTTTAGTCCACCTCCCACGTCAACACTGAAACAGTGACCCTCTTTCCTCTCATCCTCTATTCTGTATTATTGCCCCAGTAGAAATGTAGATGAACAATCCGTACCCTCTTCATCCCCCACAAAACCCTGTAAAGTGTTAATATTACTGTATCCACTTTGCAGACACGGAAACTAAGGCCCAAAGAGGTTACCTCAGTCGTCCCAAATCAAACAGCTTGTAAGTGGCAGAGAAGGTGCTGGCATTCCAGATCCAAAAAAATTAGCCTAAACATAGAATAGCAAGCCAAGCCTTACGTAGTGTGGGGAGCAGCCCGGACTGGACTGAGTTACTGGAATTAAGACTTATTCTATGCATCTGCTCTCCCACAATATGGCGCTGGGAGAGAAGTAAACAGCTTCCGCACAGCTGCCTCCAGTTCAGCTAATAAACTGTAGGACTTGCTCCTGATTGGAGGAGAGCAGCGTACTCGGCGTGTGGGCAGCCGAGTTAGGATTGGCGGAGGAGGACTATAAAGGAGGAGAGAGACGGCATGCACCAGGAACATCTAAGGGGAACATCTAGCTGAAGGAGCACCTGTGCAGCCCCCCCAGAAAGCCGGCCGGCGGTGTGCCGCTCCCCTGCGGAAGTGGGGAATGTGGCCAGGGGGAACTGCCCTTCCACGGAGGTGGAAGGGATAGTAGCCAACCCGGGAAGAACCAGCAGCAAACCCGGGGAGGGCCGAGCAGACGAAAGAACAGCGCAGGGTCCTGTGTTGCTCCTCCACGAAGAGGGGGAGCGACACGTAGGGTGTTGAATCCTGAGTAAAGCCCCAGGAAAAGGCTTTAGGACACAGGCTCTGAGGAAGAGGAGGGCTCTCAATCAACAATGCAAAGGGACAGAGGCACAAAGTCAACACCAGAGGCCCATTCGCAGGCCCTGTTTTTATTTATTTATTTAGTCTTACATGGTTGCGTTTTACTTGGAAGAGGAATTAAGACCCCTTAATCTCTTGTCATTTCACTCACCTCTCCCAACCTGGCCCTGTCCAGCCCCTCCCTGGAGGGCTCAGCCTCTGAATGCTGGGGGTCAAAGGCCGCCCAGGCAGAGGCTGACCTGGAAGGCAGCTAGCGGCGACAGACTGACGCGGCGGACAGCACCATTCCCAAAGCCATAAGGGGTGTCATCTTGGCCTCCTTCTTAAAAGATGAGTAGGAAAAGGGTGGTGAGGGTCACAGTCTTTCCCCACGGCCCTCTCGTTTCCCTCCTGGGTCCCCAGGGTCCGGCCCACGGCCTGATCTACTAAGAGGTAGGGGAGGGGAAAAGCTGCTAATTGCAATTACGGTAGCTCGGCGGCGAACTCCGAAGGCTCATTTACGTGTGATTTGCATGATACTGTACTTATCGAAGTACGCAGTGTGTCAGCAGTTCTCCTGAGAGGCCACCCACGCCCAATGCCCACTCTGCCACTGATCCTGCAGATTTTATTTCCTTCCCTCTCGGCTTCCTTAGTCTCGCAGGACCTTCTCGCTTAGACCCGCCTCCCAGAGGCTGGCTCCGCCTCCCACCCGTAAGCCCCTCCCTCCGCCCGCTCCTCTCTCCCTAGCTTCCAAATAGCACTTCCACGCCCCCTTTTCTATTTCTGAACAGGCATGTCTCGGGCAGCTCACTGGAGTCCTTAGATTACTATGAAGCCGTAGGGTCCTGAGCAGGACCGCAAATCCCAGGAAGAAGGGCTTGGACTCGGGAGAAGACTCTTACGTCAAGACCTGCTTGGGAATTTCTTTTTTTTTTTTGGGGGGGGGGGGGTCTTGGTTGTGCGGAGGGAGGACGAGGAGGTGTGTGGCACGGTCTAACTTGAGGCCGCGTGAAGGCCCCCTCAGGCGGCGCCGCGGGCAGCCCCGCAGCCGGGGCCTGGTGCAGCCGCCGCGGCCGCTGTCAGGGAAGCGCAGGCGGCCAATGGAACCCGGGAGCGGCCGCTGCTGCTGAGGCGGCGGTGTCGGCAGTCCGACCCCGACCGCCCGCACCCCCTCCGCGGGGGTCCCCCGGAGGTGAGTGACCCCTCCCCCATGAGTCACCTTTGCCCTGTTGGGAGGGTCCCTCTCCAACCACGTCCCGCACAGCCTCCCTCAGCCTGGGTTCGATCACAAAACTGCCCTCCTGGTGGCAACTGCACCCCGAGTTCCTTCTCCACCCTTGCCCTCGGGCCTGGGGTCCTCCTCTGTTTTTTGGCTTCCTCTTGAGTTTAGCTCCTCCCTCTGCCTCGGGGATTCCCCCCTCCCTCGCTCTTACCCCTGTTGCCTTCATCCCAAATTATTTCATTTTAACTCAGGAATCTTTTCCACATTAGACGTCTCCCATAACGTCCATCCTTGACTGTCGCTCCTTGGCTGTGCTGTGCCCCAAACCTTCCCGTAGACTCCGCCTTTACCCCTTTTCGTGTTTGGCCTCTCATCTCTGAGGCCCGTGCAAGCTCACGGCTGGATTCCCGTTTCCCTGAGATAAGGATTGGATCCCTGTCTTCCTCTGCTTCTGATTCCATTACCTCACCGCCACCCCCACCCCCCAGCTCCTGGCTTCCTCTGTCTGGAGGGATCGCAGGCCTTCATCCCTTGGGGGCTCCGCTTCCCCCTCCTCGCCCCCAACCCCCTGGAAGTTGGTCCTTTTAGGAGAGAGGAGATCTGACAGTGCTCGCTCCCATTCAGGATTTCCAACTTTGACACTTCCCTCGAGTTGCAAGGATTTTACCGATCCTGTGACACTTGGTTGTTTTCCCTGTGGTTCTTTTTTGGGGTTTCGGTCACATCGTCTCCACACAGCACTTATTTCAGGATCAGCTAAACCTTGAGCTAAGAAAATGCGTTGGTAGGAAGGGGAGTGTCAGCTGTCTCGGGCTTTTCTGGACAGGAGGGTGTTTCTAGAAGTCGGAGGAAGTTGTGAAGAAGGCCCTATCAGATTACTCAGGGGCAGCGACTGGGAGGGATGAACAGGCCCGCATGGAAACTGAATGAGGTCGGGGGAAATTTAGTTGGGCTTATTGACTTTGGGGCTCACAGAGAAGAGTGTCTTTTTGATCCAAGAGGAATCAATTTACTGTCTGTGGTTTGCTGGCATAGTTTTGGTTGATTTCATAAGAGCTCAGGCCCATGGTGGGTTTGGGAGGTAACTGGGGAAAGGAGCATGAGACAATGGAAAGAGCTCGTTCGTTCAGCATCGGACTTGGCTCCGGCATGTGACTGCCTCAGCAGACCTCTGGAGGGGTCTTGTTAGGAAAATGGCCCACTCGGAAGGCATCAGTGCAGTTTATAGGCTAATAGCAGGACGTGGGTTGGGGGTAAAATTAGACTTGATTGAATTGTTTACAAAACATTCCGGTTCCTGGACCAATAGGTCTTTATTCTTAGTGATGGAGTTGTCCTAGGAGTTTTTCTTCACCTTGACCTTTCTGTTGGATCTGTGTGGTTTGAGCTGTGGGTCTGTCACTTTGCGAGGCAAGGTGGAGCCCTGCCTCCTCCATCTGCCTTGCTCATTTTCCTGGGTGGTCAAGTTGCTGACCACCCCTGCTGTTCCTCCCATGCCTGATCCATGACCAGATTGAGTGGAAAGTGGGTTTGTGGGAAAGTCCTATAAGGAAGATGGCTGCAGAGGGAATCTGGAGTGAGCTGCAACTTGGGAAACCAGTTGCTGCCTTGTATACCACGTCTCTTTCTTCGGAAGTTCCATTCGTTCTCTACCTGCAGGCCTGTTTGGAAGTAGTTATGCCATCCTGTCCTGCTAGTCCTCTGTCTCCCTCATCATTAGTCAGAATGCAGTTTCATAATCTCCCTTTTTAGGAGAAGCTCGCTCCTTGTAAGCACCCCCAACCAGAAATCATATTTCTCCTAGTTTCCCTGGGTCCCACACTGCATGAGAACATGTTTGCTGAACACCAAGCAAAGCAGCAGACTGATTTGGGGTAGAAGTTTGGGAGGAACCTTTCAGTAATTGGCATGGGACAAGAGAGGGCCTAGTCCAGGTATATTTGGGATTTGCAGCAGGGAGGAACAGCGCAGAGAGAGGTGAACATACAGGTTCCTTTCTTTGCTATCTGTCTGTCTCTTCAGGGGCTCCCAGAGCTGGCTTGGGCTGTCAGGCTGGAATCTGCTTATACCAGCTTTATGGCCCTATGCATAGAGTCCTCAGCTTGATTCAATATTGACTTAACTACCATGAGACCACTGTTCTCCCTGCCCGCCCCCTGGTAGCTTGGGAATGCCCTCTCCCCTGATGCCAACTCTCTCTTGGGCCTTGTGATATGTGAGCCAGCCTGACTGCTCGGCCCTGAGCTTCTGCAAGTACTCAGGAATGACCTTTACTATTGAGGTCAAAGGGAAGGGATAGATTGAGACCTCCTTAAAGAAAAGTTTGGGAGGCTGGCATTGTTACTTAAGGCCTTAACACCAGCATCCCATATCAGAGTGCCAGTTCAAGTCCCAGCTACTACTTGCAATCCAGCTCCTTGCTACTGCAGCTGGGAGGCAGCAGCAGATGATGGTCCAAGTATCTGAGCCCCTGCCACTCATGTGAGAGACCAGGATGGAGTTCCTGGTCTGGCTCCAGCCTGGCCCAGAACTGGCTGTTGCAGCCATCTGGGAAATGAACGAGCAGGTGGAAGATCTTTCTCTCCCTCTTTTTCTTTCACTCTCTCCCTCTCTGTCTCTCTCTCAAGAAAAAGAAAATTGAGTTAGACCTTAAAAAATGAGGACCTCAGCAGCAGAAGCAGTACCTGGGGGTGATATGCAGTCCGTTATGAGAAGCGTCCCCTGTTTAAAAATTGCTATTCAGGGAGCGCTCTTAGCTTACTGGTTGAAATGCCCACATCCCACATAGAAGTACTTGAGTCCCACACCTGGCCCAACTCCAGATTCCTGCTAATTTGGACCCTTGGAAGAAGTGAAAAGATAGCTCAAGTGATTGGATTCTTACACCCACATGGGAGACCTGGATTGAGTTCCCGATTCCTGGCTTTGGCCCCAGCCCAACCCCTCCCATTGTGGGATTTGGGGAGGGAAGGAGGGAGCTTGCACACATTCTCTCTGACTCTCTACCTCTCAAATAAAAAATTAATATTATTAAATAAGTACACAATACTTAAAAATAATTTCAATGCTACTGAAAAAGTTTATGATGAAAACCAATAGTCCCTTCCTATTCCTTCCTATTCATACTCCCTCAGAGTTAACCTCTTGTGTTCTGAGATCATTGAAGAAATTAACTCTGAGGAAATAGCTTTAGATAAAATGTCTGTGCCTCTATTAATTTTTTAAAGATTATATTGTTATTTGAAAAGCAGAGAGGGAGAAAGAGAAAGATGTATCTTTTTTTAAAGGTTTATTTTATTTATTTGAAAGAGTTACAGAGAGAGGTAGAGACATAGAGAGAGGTCTTCCATCTGCTGGTTCACTCCCCAATTGGCCACAACAGCTGGAGCTGTACCGATCTGAAGCCAGGAGCCAGGAGCTTCTTCTGAGTCTCCCACATGGTTGCAGGGGCCCAAGGACTTGGGCCATCTTCCACTGCTTTCCCAGGCCATAGCAGAGAGCTGGATTGGAAGAGGAGCATCCAGGACTCAAACCGGCGCCCATAAGGGATGCCTGCACTTCAGGCTAGGGCCCTAATCCCTGTTTCGCTCCGCAAATGCCCACAAGTCCGTACTGGGTCAGGCTGAAGCTAAGAGCTAGGGGCTCTATCCTGGTCTCCCACGTGGTGTCAGGGGCCAAGTGTTTGGACCATCATCTTTTGCCTTCCTTGGTGCACTCGCAGGAAGCTGGGTTGGAATCAGAGTAGCTAGCACCCAAACCAGCACTCAGGTACAGGATGCCCACATCACAAGTGGCAGCGTAACCCCCTGTGCCACACCACCCTTCTCTTTCTTGAATTATTATTTGTTACAAAAGAGGATGTATAGCTTTAAGGGATTTATACCTCTTATTTATGTAGTTATACCATTTTTAATTTTTCTGCTTGTTATCTGTGTAACTTTAAATAATGTATTTGAACCTCTCTTTTCCATTAACTTTAGACAGTCTCCTCTAAATACTCCCTTATAGAATGACGATTTTGGCCCCCTCCCCTTTTTTTCCTCACCTCTCATGATCTGTCTCAAAGGGTTCGTTAAAAGGAGGAGAAAATTGAACTTGTCTGCCTGCTTGGAGGCAGAACGCTTTATCAGATGATATCTTAAAGGCCATTCTGTGAGAATACAGGAACATGTAAAAACATCAAGATTGCGGGCCGGCGCCGTGGCTCAATAGGCTAATCCTCCACCTTGCGGCGCCGGCACACCGGGTTCTAGTCCTGGTCAGGGCGCCGGATTCTGTCCCGGTTGCCCCTCTTCCAGGCCAGCTCTCTGCTATGGCCAGGGAGTGCAGTGGAGGATGGCCCAGGTGCTTGGGCCCTGCACCCCATGGGAGACCAGGAAAAGCACCTGGATCCTGGCTCCTGCCATCGGATCAGCGCGGTGCGCCGGCTGCAGCGGCGGCCATTGGAGGGTGAACCAACGGCAAAGGAAGACCTTTCTCTCTGTCTCTCTCTCTCACTGTCCACTCTGCCTGTCAAAAAAAAAAAAAAATCAAGATTGCCCTGAACCAATCATATTCATTTGGCCATGGAAAATGATTTGAAGAAGGGAATGGTGACTAACTGGGTGAGGGGATTGATTTGGGATCCTTTACCATCTTGTCCTAGGAGAGATCAGCCTAGGAAGTCTTTAAATGGACATCGATGGAAAGTTGTTCACCGAGAACCTTTGGGTGCTGAGACGTGGGAAGCCAGGCTAAGTGGTAGCATCCCCTCCCTGCAGATTGCTCTTCAGACAAGCACCTAACTGCTCAGTCACACAGAATACTGTGTGTGTGTGTGTGTGTGCCCGCCCTCTCTGAACTTCCCAGCCATTGCTCTGCCCCACCCCAACCTGTTACAACCTCAGACACTCAGGCTCATTCCCCACTTCACCCAGATCCTGGTCAACACTCCCTCTATTCTCAGTCCCCTTTTCCTAGGAGCCAGCTGCTAGGCTGGGGCAGGGGAGGCCTCTTCCATTTCCCTCCCAGTCTATCTAGAAGCAGAGTTTGGGATCCCAGTGTGGAGCCGGAGTTGTCTGAATGTCCTGGAGGGCCATAGGAATCATTTGATAGTAAAGGCTTGGAATTTCTTCTCTCACCTTTTTCTTAGTCTCTGACTTACCTGGGAAAGGGTGGTCAGTACAGAACGTTTGCCTTCTCTTTGGCTCTCTAGTTCTTTGACTTTATTTAGAACCCTGGCTATCAAAGGTCTATTTTCTTTGCATTTGAAAATGAATTGATGTGGAGGACCATTCTGGGATTAAGTTTTGGAGAATCCCTTTCCTGTATCTTACTGTCTAAATTGCTAAAACAGTCTAGCCTATGCTTCCCACATCTCCTTCTTCTCCCCATTGCTTGCTTTGGATGGAGGAAGTCCCTGAGCGACAGGAGCGGGGCCCAGGTTCAGTTTGTTGGTTTCTAGTGGCAGATCTACTTATTTTTATTCTTATTTTATTTGGAAAGGGTGCCTGGTTTTCCTGCAACTCTAGACATCTGGTTTCCTGGGGAGTAAAGACTGCCAGATGAGGGAGTCTGTTTGTTGGGGAAGCCCTCTGAATACTGTGATATGGGATTCTTAGCTGAGCCTTGATAGTTTTCCTTCTTTTGCCTGTGGGATAAATGAGACGATGGTTTCCTCGCCTCCACTCCTGGTGTACCAGTAACAACCCCAGTTGTAATTCACTGGGGCAGGACTCTACTGAATTTCCTAGTCAGGTTCAAGATGTACGTGGGAGAATGTCCGCACTTCATTCTGTTTAAAAGCTTTGAGAAGTGGGCTTTTAGGAGCTTTTGGTGACTTGGAAATCTCTGGAGTACAGACAAAGGGAAGGATGTACCAAGTGTAGAGAGACTGAGAAAAAGAATTGCTCGTATTGGATTCTTGAGGCTGATGTGCAACCTAATCTAAAAGGTAGCGGTCCCAACTGAATTACAGTGACCCTCTGTTGAGAGCTCGCTATAAGGTATGGCAGGGAATGACTACAGTTTCTTCCTTATTCCTGGGCAAGCCATAGTTGTGAATCAAGACATATAGGCAACCATGCTGGCTTTACTGCTCAGGAGGCGCTGCCTAATTTTGGAAGAGCGCAATGGTGAAAGCGTTGCCACCTTCTTGCTGGTACCCAGCTCAGACTGGATCAGGGACATTAAATTCAGACATGAATTTCTTGCTTGACAGAGATGGAAGAAAGATAAACAAAAGTAGTCTTTTTCTTTTCTAAAAATGATCTCTGAGAACTGAAAGGTTTCCTTTCCGTCTTCCTGCAAAACTTTAGTTGTGACTGTAGGGAGGCAGGGAACTGGACCATATGATATGAGGCAAATGAAAGCAACCTTGACACTTACCATTTTATTTCAGAGATGCAGAAAGAGGCCCAGGAGGGTAGCAGTAGAAAACGGGCTTCCCAGAGTGACAAGAGAGACTGTGTATGTTGAGCCTCTTTCTTCCACTTACCCAAAATATATGTATCCAGGGTCACCAGGGCCAAAGGATGTCACTCATGTTTGGAAATTACCTGCATTCCAGTTCTTGAGTGTGTCCTAGACTCAACCTGTTTGCTTTTTTGGTGGAGACGCCTCTGAGTCTGTTGTTGGCTATAGCCGGATTCTAGAGTCAGGTTGGTCTCGTGGAATTTCTTCCTGTTTTTTGCTGATTCTCCCAGTCTGGATTTGGTAAGGCTCTGAAGTATCACTCTTAGAGGGCAGCGGCTTTTGTCAGCAGTGTTCTCATTGAGTCTCCTTCCAAGAGTGTCCCCAGAGAGGGGTTCTTAGTTGTGTAATTCCCACTCCTCCCTGTTCTTTAGAAGTTCTAGACCATGAATCTCAATCTGATTCCTTTTGCCTTCTCAGAGCCCCTCTAGTTGTGTGTGTGTGTGTGTGTGTGTGTGTGTGAGTGAGAGAGAGAGAGAGAGATAGTGGGGAAAGTAGTGTTAGGGTGAGAGCACTGTCATAAGTGTCCAGGAGATTCTCAAATGAAGGTAACACAAATTCACTTCCTGTATAAATATGTGTGTGCATGTTCACACAAGTGTACACAAACACTGTTTACTAGCCTTTCAGGTGATTACAAATTAACTAGCATTTATTGAGTACTGCTGTGTGCCGGGGATTCCACTAAATCCTTTCTCACAAGTGAAGTTATATATTCCACACAGCAGCAATGAGATGTAAGGTCCCTCTACCCCAAGTTTATAGTTGAGGAGACTGAAACCCAGAAGATAACGTGGCTTGCATAGGTTTGTACATCTCATAAAAGCAGAGTGAGGATTTTGAACCCAAGGCTATTTGCCTCGAAGTGCAGGGCTCTTTCCTCTGTACTTCATATGCTATCATGAAGTCAGAGAAGCAGAGAAGTGACACAGCTTCAGCAGGGTTGATGACAATTGTCTCAAAGCTGACTTCCTCTGAATGAAGCCCTTATGTCCTGGGAGCTTTGAGTCTAAAAGAGAAGGTAAAAAAGTATCTGTAACTAGAAAAATGCATCAAAACTTAATACTCTATAAAGGTGAGGTGTGTAGGACCTACGTGTGGAGTGTTATATGGATAAGGAAATAACAGTTTAAAGGGGAAAGAAAAGTTTATGGCAGGCATTTAAATGGAGGCACAGGAAGAACAAGGGGATAGAAAAATATTTGAATAGTTAGGGACAAAGGAATGAGACCCAGATTGCTCCCCCGTCTAGCTGAAGAATTTATAAATCTATATAAATATAACACACATAAAGTAACATTTGGCAAATACAGGCTAGGAACAGAGGCGACGCTGAGTAAGTGCAGAAGGAATGAAGAGTAATGCAGTGATCACAAGTGGAAGTAGTGAGGGAAAGCATCCTGGGAGGAGATTTTTCACCTGATTTTGAAAGGAGTCCAGGAAGACAAAAAGAGGAAGTGCCTGGGAAGGTTTCATGGCGAAGGGAAGACTTGAGGATGGCACCACTAACCAGTGTGTGTATGTATCTCCTTCTCCTTCCTTCCTCCTGTAGCTTGGAAGCTTGAAGTCTGGCTGTGGCCATGGGAGACACGGTAGTGGAGCCTGCCCCCCTGAAGCCGACTTCTGAGCCTACTCCTGGCCCGCCAGGAAGTAACGGGGGCTCCTTGCTAAGCGTCATCACGGAGGGGGTCGGGGAACTATCAGTGATTGACCCTGAGGTGGCCCAGAAGGCCTGCCAGGAGGTGCTGGAGAAAGTCAAGCTTTTGCATGGAGGCGTGGCCGTCTCTGGCAGAGGCACCCCGCTGGAGTTGGTCAATGGGGATGGTGTGGACAGTGAGATCCGTTGCCTAGATGATCCACCTGCTCAGATCAGGGAGGAGGAAGATGAGATGGGGGCCACTGTGGCCTCGGGCACAGCCAAAGGAGCAAGAAGGCGGCGGCAGAACAACTCAGCCAAACAGTCTTGGCTGCTGAGGCTGTTTGAGTCAAAACTGTTTGACATCTCCATGGCCATTTCATACCTGTATAACTCCAAGGAGCCTGGAGTGCAAGCCTACATCGGCAACCGGCTCTTCTGCTTTCGCAATGAGGATGTGGACTTCTATCTGCCCCAGTTGCTTAACATGTACATCCACATGGATGAGGACGTGGGTGATGCCATTAAGCCCTACATAGTCCACCGATGCCGGCAGAGCATTAACTTTTCCCTGCAGTGTGCCCTGTTGCTTGGGGCCTACTCTTCAGACATGCACATTTCCACTCAACGACACTCTCGTGGGACCAAGCTACGGAAGCTGATCCTCTCAGATGAGCTGAAGCCAGCTCACCGAAAGAGGGAGCTGCCCTCCTTGAGCCCAGCCCCTGACACAGGACTGTCTCCCTCCAAAAGGACTCACCAGCGCTCTAAGTCAGATGCCACCGCCAGCATAAGTCTCAGCAACAACCTGAAGCGAACAGCCAGCAATCCTAAAGTGGAGAATGAGGATGAGGTAAAAACCTGGGGAGGGCCAGAGAGGAAGGCGGCAAGGGCTGCATGGAGCCAGGATGTCATACATAGGGTTACTGTGTCCTTTCTGTACCTCCCTCTGTCTCATTTCACTGATAAAGGCACGGAATGTAAGAATGGAAAAACACCTGTAGAATCCACGTATTCCAACTGCGTCATTTTACGGAGGAAGGACTCAGAGACCCAAAGAGATAAAGTGACTTGCCGTGGGTCATATAGCCAATGGCAAGGCTGATACCCCTGTGTCCAAAGTTGTTTTTGTTAAACTGCACTGCCGTTCCATTAACCACTTACTGAGAACCTTGGCTTGAGACCTGGGATAGCTGCCAGATTCTCTCAGAGCAGCAGCCGTGGGGGAAGGAAAAGGGGCTATGGTCTCGTGTGTGCTGGGGGAACAAGACGTTAAATAGAATATCAGCTTCGTCCTCCTGGCCACTCCTCTTCATAATCCCTCTCCCCCACTCCCTGAAGATCCTGCCTTTTGCTTAAACAGGGTAAGAGGTATCTTCAGAACGCCCTCCTGCCTGCTTTGCCTTTGCGGGGAGATGTGCCTTGCTGGTAATCTTTCCAGTTCATGTGGGAGACACACAAAGGACAGAGAGAAGCCATCTTGGTGTATAGTGAAATCTAGTGCCTAGAGTAGATCAAGGACCTGAAAACTGGGAAGAAGAGAAAGCTACAACAGTGGTTGAGAATAGCCCATGTGGAACGCAGAGCGTGGGGGAGATGACCATATCACTAGGTTATACCCACCTTCCATTCCACATCTGGACAGACAGCAGGGAAAGCTGCCTAGTGGACAACCAAGTTCGGTGACCTGGTGTCCCATCCAGACAATAGTGCCCCAGTCCTTCCCTCTGACTCACCATTGGCCAGCCTCCCATCCTGGCTGCCAGCCCAGCCTACGAAAAAAAAAGGGAGGAAAAAAAGGAATTTGCACTGCTAGAGAATGTGTATAGCCATGGTGCTGGCATCTGCCTTTGTAGGGCACATAGCCCACCCACTGTTTTGATACAATGGTACATCTTTTAAGGAGAGAGAGATCAGAGTGACAAGGGGAGACTACAGAGCCTGCCCTCTCTGGAATCTTTGTACTTCATTCTGATAACTTAATAATGAGAAAGCTAAAGGCACCAACATGTTATTGAGCACTTATTATGTGCCAGGCATTGTACCAAGTACTTTACATTTAATCCTCACAACAAACATAAGAGACAGGTATTATTTTATCAGTGAGGAAAAGGAGGCTTAGAGAGGCCAGGTGATTTGCCCGTGGCTCTCAGCTAGTGGTGAGTTTGAGCCCAGGGCCCAGACCCACAGCCGGTGCTGGAAATCATTCCTGCCTGGGTGGTGCTGAGGCATCTGCTACCCTGGGTCCCCAGCCGGCAGAAGTCACTGGGGAAGAACAGCCCAGCCGTGGCCATCTAAGCTTCCACATCCGTCCTCTGGAAAAGCCCAAGCTTTTCTCAGAACTGGGACAGACCATTTTCATTTTCTTTTTGTTTTTTTTGTTTGTTTGTTTAAGATTTATTTATTTATTTGAAAGGCAGAGCCACAGAGAGGCAGAGAGAGAGAGAGAGGTCTTCCATCCGTTGGTTCACTCCCCAGATGGCCACAATGGCTGGAGCTGTGCCAATTCGAAGCCAGGGGCCCAAGGGCTTGGGTCATCTTCTGCTTCTTTCCCAGGCCATAGCAGAGAGCTGGATCAGAAGTGGAGCAGCTGGGTCTCAAACTGGCACCCATATGGGTTGCCAGCACTGTAGGCTACAGCTTTACCCACTAAGCCACAGTGCCGGCCCCCATTTTCTTTTTGAACTTGGCAGCAGAGCCCAGGGTCATGAAGGGAGGTTGTTGCAGAGGAAGAATGATCCAGATTCTGCTGGATCTGAGATAAGAAAGGTTTGAGAGCTACCTCATCTTGGGGCAAGCCTATAGCAGTATGAGTGTGCACAGCTAGAAGTGAATTCCTTGGTGCCTCTTATCAGGCTTGGCTTTTCCCTGTGCATTTTGTAGTCCTCATCCTAGGACCAGAAAAGCTGAGGCCTCGGGGCTTTTCTTACTCTGTATTGGTCCCTGGCCCCGTGCATCTGACTTCTGCTCCCACATGAGATTTTGGAGGACACTGTATTCTGTAAGTGCTCAAAGCCCTCTAGGGGAGGTTCTATCCAGCTGAACTCCTTATCTTGAGTCACTAGATCCTGGAAAGGAAGAAGATACCATGGCCTCAGGCATTCCTAGGTTATCTGATGCTCCCAAAATGAGATACCTGAACCCACTCTGGCTTCTCAGGAAACAGAGAGAGAAAGAGAGAAACATAAATACATATATGCACAGCACTAGATTTCTAAGCATTGGAGTCTGCAGCCCAAGGGTCTCTCACATCCCCTTTGGCGTTTTGAGGGTACATCTAGGAAAGCCTGTGTCCCAAATACCAAGACACTTGGTTTTCCTTCTTGTCCTCACTCACTTTCCCTTATCCTGCAGCCTTCATTCACTCGACAAATACTGATCTTGCACAATGTGCAAAGCCCTTTTGGAGAGGCAGTGGAGGAATGAAGACAAAATGCCGTCTTTCCCTCTAGGAACTGAAAGACACGGAAACCCCAGTGTCTAGGGAGCCGTTTAGCTTGTGACTCTCCTGAAGAGTTGTTTCGCGCCCGTGAGCAGGAAGTACGAGCATTATTAAAGCAATGCACACAGGTTCCTGGGGCCCAGCAGAGGCACTATATGAGAATGTCTGGGTGGGCCTGGACGCTCTGCTCCCAATCTCTTCCTTTCCTTTTAGGTTCTGAGCTTAATTCTCTGCTCCTGCCACCCATAGAGGAGCTCCAGAAGAGGCCCAGGGGCTATTTGTGTTGCTCTCCTCTTGCCTGGGGTCACCCTACAGAGTTTGTGTGCCCAAACCTCACGAAGGTTCCGGTTCCGTTTCCTTTTCAGGAGGAATCCTTTGCACTCTTCCCCCACAATAGAGGGGTCTGATACTGATTTCTCCCATCTGCCACCATTCCTCCCCACTCCACAGCCAACCCCCTTTAAAGCAGTTTTTGTCAGTATGGTTTCTCTTCCACTTGTGACCAAATGGTACATATTTTGGCATAGGGTGAGGGTGAGGGAGCAGGGAGTGATTTATATACCACTCCCGCCCCTTGTAATGACACTCCTAGAAGATCAGCTTTGTCTTTTCAGAACTGCAACCTTTGTGCAGAGAAATCTGCTGTATGTCACCCTGGAATCCCCAGTGGGCTTTGCGGCCTGATACTGTGTGATGTCAGCTTTTTGGCCTCAGCTTTACTCCCTGGAGCTGACTCAGTGTGAGTGAGTCAAGCCCAGGGAGTAGGAGGAGAGGAGCAGGTCATGATACACCTCCCTTCCCCCAAGGCTGTAAATGCGTCCAACAGGACCTGTCTGTGAGAGAAGCAGCTGGAGTGCTGCTCATGGATCCAGTATCCTGCCGGCTGTCACTTCCTTAACCAGCTCATGTGTAGAAATTGAGCCACTAATTTGTGGGCTTGCTGTCTTCGCTTTCCTTCCTACTTCTCTCTGAAGTGGAAGAGTTGTTCTTGTAGGAGAATGTATCCCAGGGTGGCTTCTTCTTCAGGGTGCCTTCTCCCTAGGTTCTTCGAGCAAAGACCTGACGCTAGGACCTGAAGCTAGGCTAGAACTTAAATTGTGGCACCGAGTGAAGCAGATGCCTGCAGTGCTGATTCCGCAGAAGCAGCTCGGTGACCACTGCCCTCCCCCGCCCAGGAGCTCTCGGGACTTTGCCTCGAGTCCAGGCCCTTCCCCTCCTGCAGATGTGTGCACGCGGGCTGCCCGCTACCCTTGGACAGAACCCAGGAGGAGCCCTGGGCATGAGCTCTGCTGCAGAGCTGCTGAATGAGAGTTTGAGTACCACCTCTTTTCCCTCTTGCTCAGGGACACCAGTAAGGAATAGGGTGATGTTTAGATAAATCCCATGGGCTAGGGGTAGGACAGCTGCTACCCTGCTTGTCAGCTTTGTCCGTGGAATTTAGCCAAAACCTAACTTCCCAGCTGATGTCAAAAAATTGTAATACATTGAGTGTCATATGAAATAGCCTGATAAGAAGCCTAAGGAAGTTTGCTCAGAGTGAAATCATCAGTGTACTCTTGACTCCCACCAGCACCCCAGCCCAGAGGTTTCAAGTTCATAGACTCCGTCATGCAGGTTCAAGGTCGGGATAATGAGGCTGAATATACTTGGCACTGGAAGTTTAGCTCTTCTTCCTCCCTGAGGTTCCAAGAAGCTGGAGGAACATGAGGGTGCCAGTATGGGGGCCATGCTGCTTATTAATCCAGTCCCTCTGTGGTGCTCCCCCCGGAGAAGGGTTTCACGGGGAACACGCAAGTAGGTAGATGAAGGGAAATAGCAGGGACACTTGGCAGTGTAGAGTTACCACCCTAGGGTCCTAGCTTTAGGCTTTTGTCCTAGAATGAAAATTCATTTAGGAGAGAGTAGAATGGAATAAAATGAAAAGCAAAGGCTGCCTTGTCCCTGAAATCCTTCTGAACCTCGAAGCCTGAGCTGGCCCTCCTACCTCCCCAACAAGTGTCAAGAATCTGGACAAGTTGGCATTTCTGGATTGACTTTCTTTCATTAACACCAGAAGGTAGAGCTACAAAGAGAAGCAGTTATGATCCACGTTGGAGCTAAATTCTCTGCCTTTGTCTCTCTCCTCCTTCCTCCCTGCCCCCTCCTCTCCCCCTCGTCCTCCGGCCCTTTCCCAGGCGCTCTCCTCCAGCACCGAGAGTATTGATAATTCATTCAGTTCCGTAAGTGGGGCCAGGCTGGGGCTGGGTGGCAGGCTCCCCCCATGGCCGCATTTCCTCTCCGTCCCCAGGCCTTCTGAGCCCCCAGGCCAAGGTTAGAGTTAAAAGGCCCCTTTTCTTCCAGGGAGATCAGCTTCTTCCTCCCAGGCATCACCCTGACCTTTGCTGCCCACGCCCTGTACCCAGGTTGAGACAGCCGGGCTGCAGTGCCACGCTGCCCCCAGCTTCTGGTCTCGGGAGCAAACAGCTGGGAAAGAGGTAGAATCTACTCCTGGATTATAGTCCAAAACTGCATGGCAGAAGCCCCCAGGGTCCTGTTTCTGCCACCCAGAATCCTTTCCCCATGGCTCATGCTATCAGACCATCAAACATTCACTCAGAGACTTCGAGATGCTAGGCCCTGTGCTGGGTGAGCTGAGTCCGAAAGCCTTAAGGAAAGTGTTACCTTCCCACAACTGATGTCTTTTTTAACTTCAACCGCGTTTCTTCCAGGTCTGAGTTCTCGCTTTTTCCCCAGCTCCCTGCCCAGGATGTCCCTTAATCCCCATTCTCCTTTCTTGTTCCCTCTGGACTAACCCCTGACCCTGTGGTCCCCCAGGGTCTCAGACCTTGTTACTGGGCAAAGACGTGAGAGGAAATGCTGGACCCTCTGGGAGTTTGGATGACTTTTTTACTTTTGATTTTTGATTTGTCTATTCAATCAGTTTTCTGTGTTCTGTGCTGATCCCCATTTCAATCATGATTCCTGTCTCCTCCCATGTGGCAGAGCCTCTCTCTCAAGGCCTGGGGTCACATTTCCCACATGTCCGTATAACTGAGGGGTCCAAATACTGCTTCGAGGATGGAAAGGCATTCGGCCTTTTGGCTAAGATCAAGGGTGGAATTCAGCCTTTTCTAGTCTGAGATGACGATGAATTGGTTGCGCCTAGGGCCCTTGGGACAGCACTATTTGCCACTTGAATGGATGGGTCAGGGAATCAGGATGAAAAAGCAATGAGTCTTCAAATTTCTTCTTCTTTTCTTTCTCTGCTGGGTCCCCAGGATATTTCCAGGGACCATAACAGCCCAACCATGCTGTCTTCCTTTTCTTTACCTCTTTTCCACCCTGCCCCCTAAAGCCCTGGTGACTCAAACAGATACCCTGTTTCGTTCGTTGTGTGCTGCTCTGAGCCAGCCCCCTGTGGGATGGAGGCCGAGAGATGAGCTGTTTCTTTGAATCCTGGCTCTGCTGCGCATGCAGAGGCATAGCTGGTACTGCCTAGGTTTCAAAAAGAAGCTTTTTTTTTTTTTTTTTTTTTCGCAATGTGAGAGATTGAAGGTAGGAATTTCCAGTCAGGAAACTAAGCATGACACATACAGAAAGGGAGAGGAAAGCCTGGTGAGTGAAACATTATTTCTATAAGAGGAGGAGGTGCTGTTCTTACGGAGCTGAGGGGAGGGTGGGTGGAGAGCTGGCAGCTATCTTGATAAAATGTCCCTTACAGTAGGACTTAGACTAGGAAAAGAGCCCTTCTTGTCTGTCTGCCCCCAGTCCAGCTTTACGCCCCAGACTAATGTGCCCTTCTTGGGGGTGACTGAGGCGCCCAGGGTGAGGAGCCAAACCCAGAGCAGGGAACTAAGATGGGGAGCCTGGTCGCTGAGCACGGGAGAAGAGGACCTGAGGGGAGCCACTGCAAGAGAGGCCTCAGGGCCGTCAGCAAGGACTAGAAGGAGCCACTGCTTCCTCCACGCACTGACACAGCTCCCTTCTTCCACCTACTTTCTCTTTCCCTGTTGTTTGTTCCCTCATTGGTGCCTCCTCTGCTCATCCTCTGCATGTGCATGGATCCTCGGAACGAGATTGTGGGGTGGGCCAGGGGATGCCATGGAAGCAAGCGAAGTTGTTGGATGAATAGCATCCTCCTTCCTTGAAAGGGAAATACTGACTTGGAGCTCCCTTCCCTAGCTTGTGGGCCCTGGCAGAAATCCAGCCTGAGGATCCAGACGGGAAGAGGGATGGCCCTGTTCTTGAGATGGGTGAAGCACTTCAGCTGTAAGCAGCTCTTCTCTGGGGCCCTGGCTGACTTCTCCGGAAGTCGTCCCGCTGCCCATTCTGAATCCTTGGGGCAGTCCTTGAGGATCTCAAGTCCAAGAGCAGAGTGGCACATTCCAGTGATCTGGACTTAGAGCCCCTCACCTTGGAGAAATAGCCTGTAGATGAGGAATGTGCTGACTATTATAATTCAAGCCGAGAGGCTAGGGCGGAATCACCCACTAGGGCAAAAGGCAGCTCCTTCTGGAGTTCTCTGGCCCTAGGGTCCCTGGCCTACCTGGCTAGGAGTGATTGAGTAGGTGGGTCACTTTTGTCTGTGGTTTTTTCACCATCTCTTGTTTCACTCCAACCTTCTACAGCCGGTCCGACTGGCTCCTGAGAGAGAATTCATTAAATCCCTGATGGCAATTGGCAAGCGACTGGCCACACTCCCCACCAAAGAGCAGAAAACACAGCGGCTAATCTCAGAACTCTCCCTGCTCAACCATAAGCTCCCTGCTCGAGTCTGGCTGCCGACTGCTGGCTTTGACCACCACGTGGTCCGCGTGCCCCACACACAGGCTGTTGTCCTCAACTCCAAGGACAAGGTAGGTGGGCCGCAGCCCAAACCCTGCCCCTGTCCTGCTTTGTGTTCGAATGACTCTTGAGGGTTTATGTATACGCCCAGCGTGCGACACATCCACCATCCCTTCAGGGTTCCTCTGGCTCTACCTCAGTGCTATTGTATTTCTGAGAGCCGTCCTCTTCTGTCCCCTTCTTGGACTGTTTTCTCTAATCTCTTGAGCATGCCTCCTGCAGTGGCTTAAGAGAATTGCTCTCCACCCTCTCCTTAAAGTCACTGTGGTAGCTCTTCTCCAGCCCTGCTCTACCTTTTAGGCTTCTCAGGCCTGGCAACCGTGAGGGTAAATGAATACTTTGTTTCTAAGACCATCCCTGATCAGAGTGGGCAGAAAGAAGGAGAGGAGGATGTCCAACTCATGCTGGAGAAAATTAGCTGAATTTGTCTGCTAGTTGGAATGAGGATGCATGGTGCAGAGTTTTCTTCCAGAGGAAGTACCGAAGGTTAGAATCCTTGCTGGGTCAGTGCCAGGTTTTGTTCCAGTCTTTCTGTCTGCAGAAGCAGCTCCCTGAATTGTGTCTTTAGGACTAGCCCACAGAAGCTTCCAGGCCTCTCTTACAGGCTGTAATTGATAGACTGGAATAGTTTTGCTAAAGTGCATCTTCTGTACATTTTAAAGCTCAACTGAAACTTTTTTTTTTTTTTAAGATTTATTTATTTTATTTGAAAGGCAGTTACAGAGAGAGAGGGGGCCGGAGAAAGATCTTCCATATTCTGGTTTACTCCCCAAATGGCCATAATGACCAAGGCTGGGCCGGGCTGAAGCCAGGAGCTTCTTCCAGGTTTCCCATGCGGGTGCAGGGGCCCCAGCACCAGTCTGTCTTCTACTGCTTTCCCAGGCACATTTGCAGGGAGCTGGATCAGAAGTGGAGCAGGGGCTGACACTCTGGCATAGCCAGTAAAGCTGCCGCCTACAGTGCCGGCATCCTGTGTGGGCACCAGTTGGATTCCCAGCTGCTCCACTTCCCATCCAGCTCTCTGCTATGGCCTGGGAAAACAGTAGAGGATAGCCCAAGTCCTTGGGCCCCTGCACCCACATGGGAGGTCTGGAAGAAACTCCTGGCTCCTGGCTTCAGATCAGTGCAGCTCCAGCCATTGCAGCCAGTTGGGGAATGAACCTGCGGATGATGGAAGACCTCTCTCTCTCTCTCTTCCACACTCCCCCCCCCCCCCCGCCTCTGCCTCTCTGTAACTCTGCCTTTCAAATAAATAAATCTATTTTTTTTTAAAAGTGGAGCAGCCCGGAATTGAACTGGCACCCATATGGGATGCCAGCATTGTAGGTGGCAGCTTAACCCACTATACCCCAGCACCAGCCATCAGCTGAAACATTTTAAAGATTTGTGTACTCAGCTCTGGCCATTGTGGCCAATTAGGGAGTGAACCAGTGGATGGGAGACCTCTCTCTCTCTCTCTGCCTCTCCTCTGACTTTCAAATAAATAAATCTTAAAAAAAAAAAAAATTTGTGTATTCTATTACCCAAATTCTTTAAAAAATGAAAAAAAAAGTATTTTATTTGAAAGGCAGAGTTACAGAGAGAGAGAAAGACAGAGATAGAGAGGGATCTTCCATTTGCTGGTTCACTCCCTAAATGGCTGTCATGGCCAGCACTCAGTCAAGCCCAAGCCAGGAGGCAGGAGCTTCATTCAGTTCTCCCACTTCAGTGGCAGGGGCCTAAGCACTTGGGACACCTTCTACTGCTTTCCCAGGCACGTCACAAGGGAGCTGGATTGGAAGTGGAGCAGCCAGGACTTGAACCGGCACCCACATGGGATGCTGGAGTCGCAGATAGTACCTTTACCTGCTATTCCACAATGCTTGGTTCCACCCAAATTCTTTATGTAGGTGATCACAGGACAACTTCCTCCTTCCCTAGATATGTTTATGGACGACATCAGGGAACCTGTGGATGAGGGTTGGAACTTGGAGTGGGCATCAGGAGGAACTGTGTTAAGAGTTGAGATTTTGGGGTTAATGGTGGTTCCAGCTTCGCAAGCACTGTCCTCACTTTTCCCCTCAGGCTCCTTACCTGATCTATGTGGAAGTCCTCGAATGTGAAAACTTTGACACCACCAGTGTTCCTGCCCGCATCCCAGAGAACCGAATTCGGAGCACTCGGTCTGTGGAGAACCTGCCCGAGTGTGGTATCACCCACGAGCAGCGGGCGGGCAGCTTCAGCACTGTGCCCAACTATGACAACGATGACGAGGCTTGGTCAGTGGACGACATAGGCGAGCTGCAAGTGGAGGTGAGGGAGCCCCGAAGAGGTGATAGTGGAGCACAGCACCCATTCCCCAGGAGCTTTCAGTAACCGTGAGGCAAGGTCACACACCCCAGCAGGGGGAGGCGAGGTCACACACACCCCCAGCAGGGGGCAGCGAGTGCAAAATGAGCCGGGTCGGTAAGCAGGGGAGGAGAGGGGAAAGCTCGGGGCAGCGCGGTTGCGGAATAGACTCCGGTGGAGCTTGTTCTTCTGCAGAAGGAATTTAGGTGAAGTGTAAGGAGGAACTTCTGGGTCCAGAGGAATGAGCGAAATGTAATGAAGATTTTTATTGAATACCTGCTATACACAGTTGTCTTACAGTAGCTGGGAATGATAAGTCATTCAGGAAATAATTATTGAGGACTTTCTATGCCAACTTGAGTGCTGTGTGCTTGTGAAGGCGAGGCCCCAGCCTGCTAGGAGGTTGTGCTCCGATAGGAAAGAGAGTAAGACTGGGAAGTAGGTAGCTGTGGTAGGGTGTGATCCAGGTTGTGGAGAGGAAGTCAGCGATGTGGGAGCACCAAAGGGTGGGGGTAGTGCCTATTACACACCTGGGGCAGGTGTCATGAAAAATTTCGTGGAGGATCTGATCTCTTGCTGGAACCTGAAATGTATAGAAATTATCCAAAGACTTGAAGACAAGAGGTAGGCCCATTATAAACGCTGAAAGAAACTGTGAGGCTGTGATATGTGAATGTGAAGCGAGAAGTGGTGAAGGAAGAGGCTGCAGATGCTGGCACGGGCCAGGGTGAAACTTGAACTTCATTCTGAGGTTATGGGGGCCAGAGCAAGATTTTCTTAAGATTTATTTATTTACTTATTCAAAAGGCATGCTACAGAGAGAGGGAGAGGCAGAGAGAGATCCTGCATCTACTGGTTCACTCCCCAAATGATTACAACAGCCAGGGCTGGGCCAGGCAGGAGCCAGGAGCCAGGACCAGTAGCTTCTTCCAGGTCTCCCACATGGGTAACAAAGGCCCAAGTACTTGGGCATCTTCCACTGCTTTCTCAGGGGCATTAGCAGGGAGCTGGATCAGAAGTGGAGCAGCCAGGACGTGAACTAGTGCTCATGTGAGGTGGCAGCACTGTAGGTTAACCCACTACACCACAGTGCTGGCCCCCAGAACAAGACTTTATGGAAGGTCATTAACACAACCAGATTTTACTTGGTGAAAAGGCAGAATCTCAGGGCAGTGTTGTGGCACAGCAGGTTAAGCCACTGCCTATGGCACCAGCATCCCATATGAGTGCCCGTTCTAGTCCCGGTTGCTTCACTTCCAATCCAGCTCTCTGCTAATGCTCCTGGAAAGGCAGCAGAAGGTGATCCAGGTGCTTGGGCCCTACTCATTCAGAGACCCAGATAAAGTGCCTGGCTCCTAGCTTCCATCTGGCCCAGCCCCAGCCATTAAGGCCATCTGCAGAGTGAACCAGCAGATGGAGAATCTCTCTGTCTCTCTCTCTCTCGCTTTGCCTTTCAAATAAATAAATAAATGTCTTTAAAAAAAAAAAAAAGGCAAAATCTCTGTCTTTGAGCTTACAGTCCAATGATTAGACACAGACATTTAAAGAGAAAGAAAAAAGATACTTACCTGGCAGGGGAGACACCATGATCAGGCAGGTGATTCTCCCAGGGCGAGGCTCTTCCATTGCACTGCGGCTGCACTGACCCCTGCGATTTCCCCAAATGTGGGAAACTCGACTGCAGAGTTTGTGGTAGTGGGGACTGCGTTCATGCTCTCCCCTAAAAAAAAAAAAAAAAAAAAAAAACCTACCCAAGGTAGTGTGCATGAGGTGACAAATGGTATGAAGGCAAAATGAAATGGTCTCATTCACAGCAAGACAGGAAGGAGAGAAGGAACTTAATATGGGCTTTGGGGTCTGCTAAAATATTTCATAGTTGGAAATGGGGAGAGAAGAGTGGAGAAATGACCAGAGGAGTCTAGTCTTGGAGAATGCTCTGAATGCCAGCGAAGCACGGAGTTGTCAGTATGAGCCTGAAAATTCAGGTGTCTGTAGTGGTCTGAGAACTTACTGACAATTTAGACTTCAGAGTTCATTCCCATTCCTTCTAACTCTCACTGGTGGTGGGACCTGGGAATCTTCATTTTATCAAACACCCCTAGGTAATTCTGATGCAGATAAAGCCACACCCTGAGAAATAGTGCCATGGGGTCTATGTGAATACCAGGCACTTTGGGATCCAAGTAGTTGGGAAGGCTTGTAACCAGGGGCAGCTTTTTTGTTTTTTGAGGCTTTTTTAAATTTTATTTTAAGAGTTATTTATTTATTTGCAAGGCATAGTGATAAGGGGAGAGAGAGAGAGAGCCAGCACTTCTATCCACTGGTTCACTCCCCAGATGGCCATCACAGCTGAGGCCAGACCAGGCGGAAGCCAGAAGGCAGGAACTCCATCTGGGTCTCCCATATGAACGGCAGGAACTCAAGTACTGCTGCTTCCCAGGCACATTACAGGAAGCCAGGTTGGAAGCTGGGTAGTAAGGACTTGACCCGGCACTCTGGTGTGGAATGGAGGCGTTGCAGTTGGCTTACCCTGCTGCACCACAACGCCCAGGGGAGGCTGTTTGAATCCAAGTCTGTTTGAATCCAAGGGAGAGGAGAATATGCCATGGGGAAGGCAAGCCAAGCGCTTCTGACCAGCACTCCCTGCTCTTCCCAGCTCCCTGAAGTGCACACCAACAGCTGTGACAACATCTCCCAGTTCTCTGTGGACAGCATCACCAGCCAGGAGAGCAAGGAGCCTGTGTTCATTGCAGCAGGGGACATCCGGTATGGCCAGATCCCCACATCTTGCATCCGTCTTTCAGGCACTGCCTGTCTCTTTGTCCCCTTTCTCCCTGTCTTAACCATCGGTTGTAGGCTGTGTCTTTCCCTTTTCTCTCCTTACTCTGTCCTTGTCCTTGTCTCCAAATTTGAGTCAGTGAAGATGCAGATTGAGAAGTTACTTGGTCTACCACAGAAGGAAAATAAAGTTTAAAAGGGCTCAGATGAATAAAAGCATTAGAGGAAGGAATTCAGTGTTTCTTGAAGTGGAATCTCAAAGTAATATGTGTTGGAATCAAAGAGGAGGCAGGAGACCTCAAAAATGCAGATTCCAGGCTCACATCTCATTATGAATCAATCTTGGTAGAGGAATGGGTAGGGCCTGCTAATCTGCATTTCTTAAAAAAATTTTATTTATTTATTTGAAAGGCAGAGCAACAGAGAAGGATGGAGAAATAGCTTCCGTCTGCTGATTTACTGCCCAAATGCTCGTGACAACCAGAGCCAGGTCAGGCCAAAGCCGGAGTCCGGAGTTCATCCAGGTCTCCTGTGTATGGTAGCAGGGGCCCAAGTACTCGGGCTGTCTGTCACCTGCTGCCTTCCAGCCGCATTAGCAGGGTGTTGACTTGGAAATGCAGAGGAGCCAGGACTGGAGCCAGCACTCAATAGGGGATGCGTGCGTCCCGAGTGGCTCCGCAAAGCCTGCATGATTACAGACCATCAGGTTAGCGAGGAAAGGACCACTGGTTAGGTTTCCTTCCATGATTTTCTCTCAGTTCCTCTTTGTGTGCCCAGAAACTGGGAAACAGGACAGAAAGTGCCATCTAGACAGGGGCCTGAGGCTCTGGGTAACTCCTCCCAGCAAATGGTCTGTTTTCTTCCTCGTAGACGACGCCTCTCAGAACAGCTGGCTCACACCCCCACAGCCTTCAAACGAGACCCAGAAGACCCTTCTGCAGTTGCCCTCAAAGAGCCCTGGCAGGAGAAAGTGCGGTGAGTTGGGTGGGCAGTGACCTCTGTTCCGTGCACCTTCTCTGTAGTGCATCGGCCTCCACAGAGTCCGGCAGGTGCCCTGGCAGTCGGAGTCCTTGCCTTGAAGAATGCTAGATGTGGATTTTTGGTAGAAGCTGTGCCTTTCTCCTCACTGGGGTTGGGGTGGCGGTCACCCTTTGACACCCTTTACTTCTGTCCTGACAGGCGGATCAGAGAGGGTTCCCCCTATGGCCATCTCCCCAATTGGCGGCTCCTGTCAGTCATCGTCAAATGTGGAGATGACCTACGGCAGGAGCTACTGGCTTTCCAGGTGTTGAAGCAGCTGCAGGTAAGAGAAGAGGAGAAAGTAGAGGAATTTGGCTCAATTCCACCTCACGCGAGGTGACCACATAGGTTGTCCTGCAGGGAGCTCTGCTGGGGACCAGCTTCCTGTCCAAGTCCAAATTGGAAGCAGATTAAATTAAAGCCGGTGCGGTTTTCCCCTGGGAAGCACAGCCACAGGAACAGCGCCACAGCGGCCTCTTTTGACCCTTTTGTGAATTGCATCTGCCTCCTCCCAATGACAGACCTTCAGGGTGCTGTGCTGGGTTTGTCGTTTTACATCACAACTTTCCAGAGGGTCTGCAGCAGGTGGGTTACGCTGTGCCAAGATAGTGATCCCTTGGGCCCACTGGGTTTGTCACATACTAGTAAGTTCATCTCTTACTCATTTTCTCTGGAGCTAGCATTCGGCACGGTGCTTAAGATGCTCCTTGGGACACCCACATCCAGGATCAGTGTGCCTAGGTTTGAGTCCCAGATCTGCTTCCAATTCCAGTTTTTTTTTTAAAGATTTATTATTTATTTCTTTATTCTTTTTTTGAAAGTCAGAGTTACACAGAGAGAGGAGAGGCAGAGAGAGGTCCTCCATCTGCTGGCCCACTCCCCAGTTGGCCGCAATTGCTGGCCCAGGTCTCCCACGTGGGTGCAGGGGCCCAAGGACTTGGGCCATCTTCTACTGCTTTCCCAGGCCATAGCAGAGAGCTGGATCAGAAGTGGAGCAGCCAGGTCTTGAACCAGCACCCCTATGGGATGCCGGCGCCTCAGGCCAGGGTGTTAACCCATTGTGCCACAGAGCCAGCCCCAATCCAATTCCTGTTTCCTACCAAAGTACATCTTGAGAGGTAGCAGGTAATGGCTTAAGTACTTGAGTTCCTGCCCCCAGGGTGGGAGACCCAGATGGAGTTCCAGGCTTTCAGCTTTGGCCTAGTTCAGCCTGGCTGTTATGGGTGTTTGGGGAGTGAATTAGCAAATGGGAGCTCCTCTTTTTCTCTTTCTGCCTATCAAATCATTTTTTTAAAGATTTATTTTATTTATTTGAAAGGCAGAGTTACAGAGAGAGGTAGAGACAGAAAGAGAGAGGTCTTTCATCCACTGGTTCACTCCCCAAATGGCCACAACAACCAGGACCGGGCCAGGCTGAAACTAGGAGCCAAGAGCTTCTTCCAGGTCTCCCGTGTGGGTGCTGGGGCCCAAGCCCTTGGGCCATCCTCTGTTACCCTTCCAGATGCATTAGGATGGAGCTGGATCAGAAGTGGAGCAGCTGGGACCTGAACCAGTGCCCATATTGGATGCCAGGGTTTTAACCCACTGCGCCACAATGCTGGCCCCTAAATACATTTTTTTAATTATTTTTTAAGACTTCTTTATCTACTTTGGAAATTTATACTTACTAAATAAAAGTTTAAAAAAAAAAAAGACTTCTTTACTTGAAAAGCAGAGTGAGAGAGAAAGATTCCATCTACTGGTTTACTCCCCAAATGCCCACAACAGCCAGGGCAAGAGCCAGGAGCCAGGAGCCAGGATTCCATCCAGGTCTCCCTCGTGGGTGGCAGGAACCCAGGTGTCTGGGACAGGTTCCACTGCCTTCCAGGTGCATTAGCAGGAGGCTGGATCCAAAGCATGGACTATCCAGGACTAGTATGGGATGTGGGCATCCCAGGCAGCACCTTAACCCACTGCACCACAATACCCTTAATAACCCTGCTAAAATAAATACATAAATATGTCCTTTTTTTTTTTAACAGAGAATCTTTCTTTGGACCTAAATTCTTTTCTTTTTTCTTACTGTTTGAAATTATATTAATAGCCCCCACTGTACCTGTTGTGAGGTGATCATGAGGTTTCCAATTCTCTGCTTTCCTCCTCCTTCTACCAGTAAGATACCTTTCCCCACATAGCTCCGACTGTGGTTTCCTGTTTTTGTTTGGCCCTGGTCCCCAGGAAGATCAGTGAGCCTTACTCATTTAATGACCTAAAGATCATCAGGATAAGTTGGGGAAAGAAGAATTTTCGCCCTCTCCTCTGGTCTGGAGAAAGATGAGCTTCCTAAAACCGCTGTGTCTCCTTACAGTCCATCTGGGAACAGGAGCGAGTGCCTCTCTGGATAAAGCCATACAAGATTCTTGTGATCTCGGCTGACAGCGGCATGATTGAACCCGTCGTCAACGCCGTATCCATCCACCAGGTGAAGAAACAGTCACAGCTCTCCTTGCTCGATTACTTCCTGCAGGAGCATGGCAGTTACACCACTGAGGCATTCCTTAGTGCCCAGCGCAATTTTGTGCAAAGTTGCGCTGGGTACTGCTTGGTCTGCTACCTGCTGCAAGTCAAGGACAGGTAGGTGGCTTCAGCCCCTCGGTCTCTCCTTTCTCCAGGGTTCTCTCTGCCCCTTCACATGTGGCTCTCACTCACTCATACCATCCTCCATTGCCTGGATGTAGAGACAGACATGTTCACATCACACTGAGCCAGGGAGGCAGACTGATAGGGGCTAGGGTAAAAGAGCAAAGAAATGCAGGGTTTATGGGAGGAGCAGAGGGTTTGAGAGAGCAGGATCTCAAAGGACAAGGGGAAGGGAAGGCAGAGAAAGCTGGGGGGGAGCACACTCCAGGAGAGGCAGGAGTTCAGTGGGATTAAGGCTTGGGCCACACTGCATGGCAGGGGAGCAGCGGGCAGTGACATCAGGCCGTTCAGAAGAGGCGGGGCTAGAAGGGGCTTCTCTGCAAGGCGGAGGAGTTTCATTTTGCCAGCAGAGCAATGACAGCATCTTGCCTTTTTAATAAATGCCCACTGGCACCATCAGTGAGAGTAGATGTATTTGGGCCTTTAGCAACATCGTGAGAAGTAATGGGGCCTGGCATGAGAGCAGAAAGGAGAAGATGAGCAGATGGGGGTCAGGGGCATGGCATAGAGGTTAGACCACCATCTACGATGCCAGTGCCCCATTGTCGGAGCACTGGTTCGAGTCCCTGCTGCTCCACTTCCATCCAGCGCCCTGCTAAAGCACCTGGAAGGTGGTGAAGGATGGCCCAGGTACTTGGGCCCTTCCCACGTGGGAGACCTAGAGCAGTTCCTGCCTTCAGTCTGGCCCAGCCCCAGCCGTTGTAGCCACCTGGGGATTGAGCCAGTGGATCGAAGATTTCTCCCTCTCTGCTATTTTGCCTTTCAAATAAATCAAATAAATCTTGGGGGGAAAAGGAAAAGGTAGGTATGAGACACATGGTGGAGAAAAAGTTGAAACTTCGAGCCGGGAGCTCTCCTTACTTCTTAATCTAATCTTTGATTAAGTCTTATAAGTCTGGTATTTTGCCCAGAGATGCCATTTCTTTTAACATCACATGAAGAATGGACATTTGGCTTAGCAGTTAAGATGATGGTTAGGGGCCGGCGTTGTGACATAGCAAGTAAGGCCTCCTCCTGCAATGCTGGCATCCGTATGGGCACTGGTTCATGTCCCAGCTGCTCCATTTCCAATCCAGCTCCCTGTTAATGCACCTGGGAAAGTAGTGTAAGATGACCCAAGTGCTTGCGCCTCTGGCCCCACATAGGAGACCTAGAAACTCCTGGGTCCTTGCTTCAGCCTGGCCCAGCTCTAGCCATTGTAGCCATTGGGGGAGTGAATGAGTAGATGAAAAATTCTCTCTTTCTGTCTCTATAACCCTTTCAAATAAATAAATAAATCTTAAAAAAAAAAAAAAAAGAAAGAAAAGAAAAGAAAAAGTGGCAGCCATGCTTCCTGCATCTTACCGGGGAGTGCCTGGGTTCAGTCCCCAGCTCTGGCTCCTGACTCCACCTTCCTGCTCATGTGCACCCTGCACAGCAGAGATGACTCAGTTAATGGGTTCCTGCCACTCACGTTGAAGACATGGACTGAGTTCCAGGCCCAGCCCTTGCCACTGTGGGAGTTCTCTCTCTCCCTGCCTTTTTTTTTTTTTTTTTTTTTTTTTTTTTTAAGATTTGTTTGATTATTTGAAAGAGCATGAGAGGAGGAGAAACAAGAGAAAGAAAGAGAGCTTCCGTGTGCTGGTTCATACCCCCAGGTGGTTGCAACAGCCAGGGCCAAAGACAGGAGTCAGGAACCATCCTGGTCTCCCACTGGGTGGCATGGACCCAAGTACTTGAACCATCTACTCCTGCATTCCAAGGGCATTAGCAGGGAGCTGGATCAGGAGTGGAGCAGCTGGGACTTGAACTGGCACTCCAATGTGGACTGTGGACTTTGCAGGTGACAGCTTAACCCTTTCTGCCACAATGCCAGCCCCTGTCTCTCTGCCTTAAAAAAAAAAATTGCATGAGCTTTGTGAAGCCTGGCCACACACAGGTGGAGCACGTGTGTACTGACCACCCGGGCCTGCCTTCTGGGACCCCAGCAGGGACACGTGGTCTGTGTCCTGGGAGCTCCTGTGAGTCCCACCTCACCCTGGGCATAGGGCAGCTGTCCTGGGAGGGTGGAAATGCAGTGGCCTGCACTGCCAGAGCTCCCAGTGACAACGCGGCCAATTAAGATCCAGCTAACAGAGCTCACCTCTGGAATGCCTGCGTGGCCTGCCACTTTTATATTTAAACCAGACGAAAGCCCTGTCAGACCAAGGTTTCCTCCTGAGGGAAGTGTACAGGTCAGGTAGCTCTTCGCTCACTCATCCCACCCTAGCAGCCCACAGATGGACCAGTAGAGGCTCCGCACTTGAGAGCTACAGAGAAATGTCATTAAAGTGTCCCTGAGGTATCAGGATTTGGAACCCAGGAGCCTGTGATTGAGTTACCCAGCTCCTGCGAAGGCAGGAGATGCTTGGTAGATGAGAGTCTGTCCTTCAGGGCGTTGGGGTGGACAGGGATCTGATAAATCATTCATACCTCAACAGAGAATAGGTGTGGTCTAGCCATGAATAGAATCAGCCACTGGGAGGAAGGGGCAACAGTGGATGGGGCCCCAAACTGGGAGCAGGTTTTGTTATATTACGTTAATTCTTTTATTTGAAAGGCAGAGACAGACAGATCTCCCATACACTGGTGTGCTCCCCAAATGCCTGTAACAGCAGGCTGAAGCTGGGAGCCCAGAACTCAGTCTGGTTAATGGTGTCAGGGACCCAAGTACTTGAGTAATCATTGCTGCTCCCAGGGTGCACATTAGCAGGAAACTGGCATGGAAAGTGGGGTCAGGGGGACAGTGCTGTGGCCTAATGGGTTAAACCACTGCCTGCAATGCCAGCGTCCCATATGGGCAACAGTTCAAGTCCCGGCTGCTCCACTTCTGATCTAGCTCCCTGCTAATGCGCCTGGGGAAGCACTGGAAGATGGCCCAAGTCCTTGGGCCCCAGTACCACATTGGAGACCTGGAAGAAGCTCCTGGCTCCTGACTTCAGCCCAGCCCAGCCCAGCCCCGGCCATTACAGCCATTTGGGAAGTGAACCAGTGGACGGAAGACCTCTATCTCTATTTCTAACTCTGCCTTTCAAATAAATAAATCTTTACAAAACAACAAGTGGAGCCAGGACTCAAAGCCAGGCACACCAATATGGGATGTGGGCATCTCAAGCAGTGGCTTGACCCTGAGCTAAGCACCTGCCCCTGTTTTATTTACTTGAGAGACAAAGCTCCCATCCACTGGTTCACTTCCCCAGTTCCTACAGAGGCAAGGGCTTAGCCTTGCTGAAGCCAGGAACCAACAAGTCAATCCAGGTCCCCCAGTGGGTCATAGTACCCCAGTTACTTGAATCGTCAGCACTGCTTCCCTGGGTCTGCAATAGCAGGAAGCTGAAATCAGGAGCCAGAGCCAGAAATCAAACTGGCATGCTCCAGTTAGGACATGGGCATCTTTGTTTAAGATTTATTTATTTGAAAAGCAGAGTTAGAGAGGCAGAGGCAGAGAGGTCTTCCATTAGGAAAAGAGAAAGACTGCTCCTCACTAGCCTTGGGTCCTTGGGTCCTTGGGCAAGTTAGTCTGTTCCCCTCTCCGGGCCTCTGCTTCCTCCTTGCCTGTGACCTGAGAGTGGATGAGCGCATCACTAGAACCTTCCTGGCTCCCCAGGTTGCGCCTGTGCTGCTAAATCTTTCATTTTTCTCAGAGGGGAAAGGACTCTTCCCTCTGGGACTGTTCCCTTTGTGCATCCTCTCTGGATCAGACACCCCAGCAACCCCAGAGGAGGTGGCCCTAAACAAAGCTGCTGTGACACTCGGGTCATTCATGCTGACGAGGCCAGGCCTCACGGGCAGAGCTTGCTCATTGCTCCTCTGCTGGCCATTCATGTGGGAATCGCCCAGGCCTGGGCTTTATCTCTTCTCCCCTCCAGCTGGCCTGAGTTCTTACTCCTGAGACTGTTAAGGAAAAATGACTGAAAATGGACCCCGTGAAGCCCTCGCACTATTTTGCAGTTAACCTCCACGCAGTCGGCTTGCCTCTGATTGCCGCTTCCTGCTGCCAGGGCTGTGGTGTGCAGTGGGCTGATGGGAGTTAGGTCACACACAGGTAGATGGGTTCTGCGTGAAGGCCCTCCACCCAGCACAGGGCTTGGCCTCTGGGACTTTCTAGCCAGGATTCTGGATTCTCTACTAGGTCATTTTGGATACTGGAAGTGTGACTTTTACAAAACTGTCCATTTTGATTAAATAGTTAATGAGTCATTTCATCCCCACTGCCTCTATGGCGCTTTATTTGCTTCCTGTCTTTTTCCCTGCTAACTTCAGGTCCTAGGAATTGGATTGAGATGCAGGCAGCAGCAGACACGGCAGGGGTCTCCCCTGCCTGGTGTCTGTGGCCTCGGTGAGACTTACCGTCACCTCCTCCTCTCCTCCCCTCCTCAGACACAATGGGAACATCCTTCTGGACGCAGAAGGCCACATCATCCACATCGACTTCGGCTTCATCCTGTCCAGCTCACCCCGAAACCTGGGCTTTGAGACATCAGCCTTTAAGCTGACCACAGAGTTTGTGGATGTGAGTCAGGGAGGAGGGGTGTCGCTGTGTTCTTTCCTGTCCTGGGAATGGGGGCTTGTGGACCCCCTGCCGGAAATGGCAGTCAGCCAGGATGAGACAGGGCTTCCTGGGAGTTCCCTGCCTGAGAAGGAAGTGACTGCCCCAAGAGAGGGAGGAGGAGTGCTGGCAGGCCTGTGGGGCCAGAGAGGCCGTTCCCACCGTGAGGTGAGGCCCCAGTGCACGCAGCTCTTGTCCTCGTGCAGGTGATGGGCGGTCTGGACGGAGACATGTTCAACTACTACAAGATGCTGATGCTGCAAGGGCTGATTGCGGCTCGGAAGCACATGGACAAGGTGGTGCAGATCGTGGAGATCATGCAGCAAGGTGGGCTGGGCAGGGCCGGGACCTGGGGCTCAGGGCTTCCAGAGAGGCGACTCCACCTGGAGACGCGGGTGGGGGAGGGCTCTCGGCTGTGTCCAGTGCCTCGTTTCTCCTTCAGGCCACTCTCTCTGACCTGACACAGCTGGGTCCAGGGGAGAGTGGGGAGAGAAGTCCCACTTACAGCCGCCTGGTCCCTTCTACTCCCTGTCCCAGGCCCACCTCTCAGTTTCTGTTTCCTCCTTCCGTCGCTTGGCTCTTTCCCGACTCAGGTTTCCAGTCGCCATGTGCCTGCCCATGACCCTCTGCCCCAGCTGCCCTGGCCTCAGCTACCCTTCCTTCCCCCCACTGCTCACCTCTGCTACCCTGAGCTGGAAAACATTTCCTGTCCCTCCTTTCTCTTCCTCCGCTGTGCTGCTGCCTCGTTGCCTTGCCATCTAGTCTTTTGCCCAGGATCCCCTCCTCTCCCAGCTCCTCTGGGCCCCTGTCATCCCCCTGAGGTTCCAGGTGTACCCCAGATCTGAGCTGCCAGTCTCCTCCTCCTCCCCACCCCTGCCCCTACCCCACAGGTTGTCGCCGTTGCTCAGGAGCATCCCCGTCTGGCCCCGTGATGACGGTGGCCCAGGTCATCTGTGAGTGTCAGACGTAGCATAGGCAGAGGCCTGCAACCAGATAAGTGCCCAGCTCAGGGCCCATGCCCCAGAGCCTCTTCCCGGCCTTCCCTCAGCCCTAACTGGGGGAGAGGTCCCTTCTCTGCCCATATGCCTGCACCTACAGAAGGGCTCAGCGTGGGATGAAGGTGGGCTCAAGACAGGGCCTCCCACCAACTCCTGCTCCCTGCCCACAACAGAATCGTACCCACACTGCCAGGGGCCCCTGAAGGGGGAGGAAGGGGCAATGCAGAGACCCCTGGCTCTGTCTGCAGTGGCTGTTGCTGCTGTTCCTCTCTCCTATCCGTCCACGACCCTGAACCCCCACTGCTTCCCCCAGGTTCTCAGCTTCCTTGCTTCCACGGCTCCAGCACCATTCGCAACCTCAAGGAGAGGTTCCACATGAGCATGACGGAGGAGCAGCTGCAGCTGCTGGTGGAGCAGATGGTGGACGGCAGCATGCGCTCCATCACCACCAAGCTCTACGACGGCTTCCAGTACCTCACCAACGGCATCATGTGACCCTCCTCCTCCTCCTCGGGCCCGAGGCGCCCCTCCCGGGAGGACCCTGGTTTGCGAAACCCCACCACCCAACCTTCCACCTGAGGGGAACAAGGCAAGAAATTAAAGGATCATGTGGTAACGGCCAGAGCTTGCGGGGGTGGGGGGGTGGGAGGCCGCCGCGGGTGCAGACAGGCCGGGGCGCCCCGGCCCGCTCTGTGTCGGTGTTACCACCTGACACACTCCAGGACTCACTGCCCTCCAGAGCAGAGGTGACGCATGCCAGGGACACCGGGGCCTTCCGCTTCATCTGTCCTGGGTCCCAGAGAGGGAGGGAGGAGTAGGTTCTTGGTACTTGGGACTTGATCCTGTGGTTGGCCTTTGGCCATGCTGCTGCCCAACTCTGTCCCCTCCCAGGGACTGACCCCAGGCCGAGCTCTTTCACAGCGGCTCTGCTGTGGGGTCCCGCACTTGCTGAGCTGCCCCGAAGCGGGGGTGAGGAAGGGAATCACCACAACCCCCCAGCGTATTGAGGGTATCGGCCTAGCTGTGGTTCCTTACCCTGGTCCCTTCCCCACACCCAGGGAAATGGCTCTCAATTTTTTATTTTTAACTCTTGTTTGAAATAAAGTCCTTAGTTAGCCATCTGTGTCATCCAAGTTGGGTCTTTTGGGGCAGGAGGGTAATGAGTGAACAGATGCCCTGGCGTCCAGGAGACAAAAGGCACCACACCCGGGAGGGGGACTCCTTTTCCCTGGCTGTCCTGGCCAGAGCCACCTCTTCCCGGAAAAGGGCCTCCCCAGTTCTCACTCGCAGCCCCCCCTGGCCAGTCCACATTGTCCAAGTCACAAAAAGAGGAGACTGAATGGGGATTAAACCACGAGCAGTTTTAATGGTCTGGTTCTCTCCCTCCTGTTTTCTCCCACTGTTAGTATTATTATTACTACAAGAATAAAGGATTCCTGAGAGCCTGTCCCCTCCTCTCCCTGGGCCCCCCCGACAGGACTCATCCCCACCGACCCCCCTCCCTGGAATTTCTGCGGGGGAAAAAAAAAGACAAGTGAAAGGCACTGCAGGAGTGGGGGGCTTGAGTGCCAGGCGCGGGGGAGGGTGCTGGGGCCGGGCCTGGCCCAGAGAAGGAAGGCTACAGTCCATGCCTGGGAGTCCCCTGACAGCCCTCCCCTGGGTCCTCCCTGTGCCTGTCAGCAGATGCACCGCAGTCCCAGCCGCCCAGCTCCAGTTCCACACTGGGCATCTGCAGCAGGAGCAGAATTAGTGTCGGGTTCAGAAGGGAGGAATGGAGGGCCACTCTACTAGGACCTGTGGGCCGAACCCCAAGGGGTGTGCGGGAGAGGGGGGCTTTGCAAACAACTATAATCCTCAAAAGCTTTCTCCAGGGGAGAGGAAATGAACAAAATGTGAATGTTAATGAAACATCCCAGTCCAGGGACCAAGAGGCAGCAGCAGTGAAACCCAGGCTCCTGGGAAAGACGGAGGGGCTGACTAGTCCCAGGCTCGGGGCTTAGTTGTCCCCACTGCCCCCCTGCCGTGCCCTGATGAAGGCCATGCCATGTGTGCGGAAATGGGTCTTGAGGTTGAGCGGGCTGTCGCAGCTCTTGCCGCAGACCTTGCAGGTCAGCGGGCCTCCAGAGGCAGCCAGGGGTGAGTCTCCACCCTCTGGGTCAGACCTCGCCGGAGGGGGGGCCTCTTCCTCCCCATCCCCCAGCCCCAGGGCACTGGCTCTACCCACACCCCGTCTCTTCTTGTGGCTGATGAACCGGTGCCGGCTCAGGGAGCCAGGGGAGGCGAAGCACAGGCCGCAGTCGAGGCACTGCTGGGCACCGCCGTCCACCCTCAACCCCACCAGGAGGCTCTGTTCCGTTGAGCCACTGCTCCGGTAGCGCAGGGGGCCATGGTCTCCTGACCCAGGGCCACCCCTGGGGGACTTGGCCGGAGGTGTTGTGCTGTCAGGCTCCTCACTGCACGAGTCCGAAGACGGGCGGCGTTTCCGTCCCGGCCCCTGGGGAAGAGCAGGAGAGACGGCCTCACCATCACCCGCACTGTCCCTGTGGTCTCCCACCTCCGAGTCCCTAAGAGCAGGCCAAGCCTCTGCCTACCTGGGCTCTGGCACCAGGGCCCCGGGCCAAGGCATTCCCTCGGCCAGGGGACTGGGCCCCGAGCTGCAAGCCGTGCCGGACCTGGACGTGCTTCTCCAGGATCAGGCGGCTGCTGAAGGTGCGCTTTCCCTCTGTGCAATACCTGGAAGGCCAAGAGTGAGCAGGGTGGCAGCGGGCACAGCCCGCACGCAGTCAGGTCCCACGGCTCCTGAGGAAGGAGCCACCGGAGCAGAGGGAGGTCTCAAATTGAAGTCTGCTTCAACCAGAGGCGACTGAGGGGGTACTTCAGGGGTGAGGGGCAGGGCTGGGGCTGGGCAGGGGGTACCTGCAAGGATAAACTCTCTTGATGCCCTCGTGGTTGACCCTGACATGACGCCTCAGGCTGGGGGCAGAGCAGAAGGAGCGCTCACACAGGCGGCAGGGAAACTTCTTCACCGACTAGGAGAGCAGGGGGGCCCCTCAGTGCCTGGCCCATCCCAAAGCCGCCCTCCGGCCCACCTCGCCACCCGCCCACTCACCTTGCCATGCTCCTTCTTCATGTGCGCCACGTACTCGTCCCGCTCAGGGAACCAGGAGTGACACAGGCCGCAGGTCCAGCCTCCGGGCCCCCCGCCCCCGCCCTTGATGCCTTTGCCCCCTAGCTCCCGCCGGGGCCGCTTGGTCGAGCGGGGGGGCTCGGGGGAGCTAGGCGGTTCCTCCTCTTCGGAAGATGAAGACGACTCCTCGGTAGCAGCAGTGGCGGTGGCGGCAGCCGCCCCTCCCTGAGACACGGCCAGCTCCTCAGGCTCAGTCTTGGGGGTCAGAGGGGCACCCCCAGTCCCTTTCCCTGCAGTCTCCTCCCCCACGCGCCCAGACTGATGAGTGTTCTGTAGGAGGCAGACAAGGGGGAGGGCTGCTGTGGGGGCAGGCCTGCCTTTGCCGGCCCCCTCCCCCACCGAGGGTTGTGGGGCCCTAGTCCAAGTCGGCTGGTCCAGGGCCCTCACCCCACCCTTGTACCTTGAGATGTTCCAGCATGGTCCTTTTTTGAGCAAAGAGCAGAGGACAAGACGGACACTTAAAGACGCTGACGCGCTGGGGCAGCAGGTGCTGGTCGAAGTGTGAGGAGAGGAGGGGCTTGTGCGTGAAGACCGTGTCGCACATGGCGCATTTGTAGATCTGCCTGTGGTGGGCAAGGACAGTGCAGACATCAGGCAGGGCTGGCTGGAGCCCACCCCCGCCTCCCCCAGCTCCCCCCGCCCCCCGGCTCTCACTTGGCCTGCTGTGAGAGGAAGCTGGGGTGCTGGGAGTAGAGATGGGCATGGGCACTGGGTGCAGACTTGAAGGCCATGGGGCAGATGGGGCACTTGTGGAAAACCTCGCAGTGTGACGCCTGGATGTGGGACTTGATGGAGTTCACACCCCCAAACACCACCGCGCAGCTGGGGCACCTGGGGGAGGAAGCAGGAGGCCCTGGGGTGAGAGGGTGGAGGGCGCCACCCTTCGCCCAGCCACGCTGATCCTCAGGGACGGGGCAGGCTGAGGAGGAAACTGGCAATGTGGCGTGAGCAACACGGACAACGGAAGGGCCCGGAGGCCCAGGCCCACCAGGGAGGCAGAGCCAGGGCTCCAGAGGGGGATGACTGGAAGGCGGGAAGAGGAAAATGGGGGTGCTCCTTGAGGGCCCATCTAGCAGGCTGTTGCCGGCAGACAGGAGACCCTCGAGGACTGCGGGGGGGAGCAGGAGGCACCTGTATCCTACACGGCGAGAGAAATGCAGGCAGGCCTCGCGGAGATGGGCCTGAAAATTGGCTTGCAGGAAGTTGCCCCCACACTCAGGACAGACGTGGGGGGGTCGGTTCTTATGCATGCGCTGGTGGGCGCTGAAGCTGCAGCGATTGGGGAGCGTCATGGGGCAGGTTGGGCAAACCTGTCGAGGGGGTTAAACAAGGTAAGCAGGTGAAGGGAGGCCTGGCCCCCCCTTACTTTCCTAACGAAGCCCCCGGCGGCTTCCTAGACCCTATCCCCACAGCATCTGGCTGTCCCCTCCCCAAATGAGCGGTGAAAAGCAACTCACATTGCTGGTGGCCCCGGGGGCAGGGGGCCCGAGCTGCTGGAAGTGGGCTGCCATGCCAGCCTTGTCCCGGCACTGCTCCTTGCACTCCAGGCAGCGGAAGCACGTGTAAGCAGAGCTGGCAGGGGCGGCGGGCGGCTCTGTCGTGAGTGGCAGCACAGGGGCCTCAGCAGCAGCTGTGGTCATGGCAGCAGAGGCGATGGCCCCCTCACCCTTGCCCAAGGCAGGCAAGAGCAGCGGTCCAGGGGCAGGTGGGACAGCCACAGGGAGCAGGGGTGTGATGTCCGGCTGCCCCACCATCTGGTCGAGGGCCACGGGCCTCATGACCAGATGCGAGCACTGCATGACAAGCCCCTTGTCCTTGTGCTCGCGAGCATGGAGGAGCAGGCTGCACTTGTTGAAGAAGACCAGGCGGCGGGCACAGTGGTTGCAGGTGACCTCAATGCGCATGCTCCGGCGGTCGTAGTGCCGGGCCAGACTCTTCTCCAGCGAGAAGGCATCCCCGCACTCCAGGCAGCGGTAGCCCGTTGGAGGCAGGGCCAGCCCGGCCTCAGCAGGTGGGCTCAGGTTTGGCCTGTAGGCAGGAAGCAGGTTCTTGCTGTTGAGGATCTTGTTGAAGGCCTCCACCAGGCTGGACTGGGTCCGTGAGATCACTGTGCCGCCCCCCGCAGCTGGCCCAGGGGCCGGCTTTGTGGGCTGCACCATCACCACTGAGGCCCCATTCACCTTCTGTCCCCCGGTCCCCAGCCCTGCCCGACCCTCAGCCTTGGGCAGCGCTTGGGGCACCAGGCCGAGCACATTCTTAGCCATCGTCTTAGGGCTGGCGGCAGTCCCCCCGGGCAGAACCACGGCTTTGCGGGCCACGCTGGCGGCCATGAGCATAGCAGTGCTGGCGTTCTGGATGGTAGCCACAGGTAGCACAGTGCCCTTCAGCCTGGTGCCGTCACCCAGCTGTACGCTCACCACCTTTGGACCCTCAGGGGTGGGGGCCGCAGGGGACAGCTTCAGGAGGCTGGCTTCAGCCAGGAAGGCCCCTTCAGCCAAGTTGGGGCCAGGAGGATCAGGGTCCGAGGGGACCCGGGTGACAGTCCTTGTGATGTTTCCGCAGGACGTTTTAATGGTCTTGATCCGCACCTTGAGAGGCCTAGAGGAGCTGGAGGAGCCAGGGGAGTCATTGCTGTCCTCGTCCGCAGCCTCGGCGCCACTGGAGGGGCTCTGGGGACTGCCCGGGGCAGACTTGTCCGCTTGTCCCCCATCTTCTTCCTCCTTCAGGGGCTTACAGCCGGGTACTTTAGGGGAGGCAAGAGGGCTCTGGTGCCCTGGAGACTGCTTGAAGAAGGGCACCCCAGCCACCCGGGGAGGTGAGGCACTGGCAGGGATGCCTGTGGCCTCGGCGCCAGCACCTCGCTGCGGGAGGCCCTGGGGGTGGCGGGGGCTGCAGCTGCCTGGCTTCAAGGCCCCCAGCAGCGGGGAAGAGCCAGGCGGCAGCAGGGCGGGGCCATTCTCAGGGGCCAGCTCAAAGGGAGAGGAGAAAGGAGGTGGGGTCATGGCCCCCTCCCGAGGTGGGGACGGTGCAGAGGGAGGCAGGGGATCTGGGTGCTTCTCTGGCTCAGGCTCGAAATGAGCAAAGAGGTCCAAGGGCGCTTTGCCTTCCATGGCTTTTTCTTTCCAGACCCCCACGCTGGGGGGAGCTGGGGAGCGGGGGGTTCCCGGGAGGGATGGCTCAGGGCCCCCAAAACCATTTTGCATCAGCCGAGGTCCCACAGGCCCTTCCTTGCTTACGCCCCCAGGCCGGGCCCCTTCCGCTCCGGAAGCCCCGGCCAGGTTCTCAGACTGTTCGGGACACACAGTGTTCTTGACAATGACGCTGACCGTGGAAATGTCTGGCGGCGGCAGGCCGTGGTCAGAGGCCTGGGCTGCAACTTCAGGGTCGTCCCCAGCGGCTGCTGCTGCTTTGTCTCCAGATGCACCTCCCTCACTGGGTTCTGGCTTCCCTGGGCCTCCCGGCCCGTCATTTTCTTCCGGTCCCGAGTGGATGGCTTCATTTGCATCGATGTCAGGGATGTCAAAGGCAGCAAGGAGGTCATCGAAATCAGGGGTCTTCATGTCCCCCATAGCGGCAGGTCCCAAACCTGATGCAAACAGGGAAAGGGAAAACTGAGAAGTCTGGCACAGAGGCCCCGGGGCTCCTCCCTCAGGTTCTCCCCACACATACTGCCATTGGCTACAGCTGAATCCTGGAGAGCTGCTTGTTTTGCCAACCCCCCCACCCCACCCCAAATCAAGAGAGGGTCAGTGTGCAAACCCAGGGCATGCGCCCCAAACCACAGGCAGACTTCAAGGAGACAGAGATGTGGGGTCCAGGTGGGAGAGGACACCTGCTCACCCCGTCCTGTGGCCAGCTCAGAATCAAGAACTGACATTACTATTAAGGACACGCTGGGTCTCAGCAGTCCTCCATGTCAGCACCGGAACAGTTCACATTCTCCATGGATCTTCTAGGTCTACCAGAGACCTGAAAGGCCACGCATGCACAAGGGCAGAGACTTAAGCCAAAAGAAACCTGGCTTGGTCACAGCCTGCCGGGCAAGAGAGCCACTTCACGGCCTTCCTTTTGCTGTTTGAAAGAAGGGACAGGAAATCCACACGTCACAGGTTATTCTCAGCGCAGAATGAAATCGCAAACGTTCAGACCCAGGACGCGATGTGTTATTACGGCTGGGCCAAACACCACGTCGGGTCATGGAGAAGCTGGGAAGGAGCGCGCGCTGGGAATCCAGAGCTGGGCCAGAGTCAAGAGTCACAAAAGATCAAGCTGGGGACACTTGGTGTCATCGCTGCCACTTAGGGACCCACTTGGCCAGAAGGGAGAAATCAATGCCGGGAAATCACTCCAAAGACGAAGATGGGAAGAGCAAGACGCAGGAACAAAGTGGGGGCGGGGGGAGCCGGTGACGGCAGCCTGGTCACAAGGGCCCCAGCCTAGGCTTCTCCTGTCGCAAACACCTGCTGCTCGCTCACCTACCTTCCCCAGAGTGCGCCTCCCTGCCTCCCTCCCTCCCTCCCTCGCGAGCTCTCCCAGGTCTAAAACTCCAGGGGAAAAGCTTACCCAGCACAGCTGCCACACAGGGAAAAGCCGCGCCCTGGGCCCTATCCTCTGTGCTGAGCTCCTACCCCGGCCTACCCTGGCCTACCCTGATTCAGACACCACAGCCTTCCCATCTTCCTTTGGTAGCAGTACTACAGGACTTCTTACCCAGCCCCAACCTGGCCTCCTGCAAAAAGAAAAAAAAAAAAAAAAAAAAAATCCCGCAGCCCCATGTGGCACAAAACCAAAGAGGAGGCCATGGTGCTTCTCGTCTGGGAGGAAGCAACTAAAGCAAGCCACATTCTCCAACATTCCCTGCCCAGGAGGCAAGCCACTTCCCAGGGCCAATTCTCTCACCTCTTTCCAGCCTGCAGACTGTAACTGGAGATAGTCCCAGCAGGTGGCAGCTGGCATTGCTGGGACCAAGGTGGGGGTGGGGGGGAAAGGGTACCAACTAGAGGAAGAAAGAGGAGTCGGGACCAGGCCCTCTCTACTGAATTTTGCGGCCTCTGGGTTTAAACAAAGCCCTCAGCCCTTGCCTCTGACCTAACAAATCGCTGGGCCCTGCTCAGCCTGGCTCCCTCCCCATGGGAGAGGCCCCGGGCGCCCTTCCCCTTCCCGCCCTCAGAGAGGTGGGCTGGGGGAGCTCAGGCCCGTGGGGACCAGGAGAAAACACCTGCGAACTCGCCTCCCCCTTTCGGCTTTCAAGTGACTTAGAGGTCATCTGATAGCCACCAGCACGAGCAGACAGTCGGCCAGGCGGCAGAGCTCAAGGCCCGGAGCGCCCCCCCACCCCACGGCCCAGGCCGCGCTGCGGCTGCTCTGCCCTGTGTTAGGGCCCCCGTTCCCCCGCCTCCTTTTCCCAGTTCTTCCCCAAAAGCCAACGGAAGGCATTCAACAGGAAGAGGGCGAGGAGGTCTGGGTCCGCTGGGGGCCCAAGGCCTGCTGTGCCCACAGTAGAACGAGGGGCCGGCGCCCGGCCGGGGGCGATTAGGTTGCGGCCAAGCTGGGCAGCAGGCGGAATTAAGTCCCTGCCATCTGCCGAGCGCTGGCGCTGGGAGCAAGTCCGAGGTTGCGGGGAGGAGGTGGGGTGTGCACGAGAGAAGCCACACGGGAAACTGAGGCGCGCGGAGCTTCTTTCGCTACCACCGGCGTGCGAAGGCAAGGCCGGGCCTCGGCCGGGCCGGGCCCCTGGGGAGCCGCCGCGCAGCACCCCGGGGCCCAGGACTACGCGACAGCCGGGGCTGCAGGTTAACAGCAGAGTAGGGAGGGGCGGCCTCTGCATGCCCCTCGGCTCTGCAGCCCGGCTCGGTCCCACCTCGGACCTCGTTCCCCTCCGCAGCGCGGACTTCCAGAGGCTCTCTCAGACCAGGGAGTGATCGGAAGGCGCGCAGAGGGCCCCGAGGCGCGAGCCTGAGTCCTGCCCGGGCCCGGACGCTGACCTGCACCCAGCCAGGGTGCCGGCTCCGCGCCGGCCTGGCCCAGTTCCTCCCGCCCCCACCCCCGGGCGCGGACACCATTTTGGGTCGCGACATCCCGCAAGCTTCCAGTCCCGGGCCGCACTTCGGGCGCCTCTCGGGCTGGGGCAACAGGACTTGGGGTCCCCGACCCTCCTTCCACGTTTACCCGACTAGGGGACTGTGCTTTCAACAGGCTGGGAGTTTCGCCCATCCGCCCAAAGGATGGAGGCGGTGTCCGGGCCTTCCTAGAAGCCGCCCCAGGGGGCGGCGCGGAGAAGGGGGTAGTTGACCAAGTGGGGGAGGGGCGGGGGTATTTACCCGCCCCCCCAGGGGGCGGAGCCTAGGGCGGGTATTTACCCCAGGCACGCTTACTTGCTTCGTTCCTAGCGCGGGCCAAGACCCAGCAGTCTATCCTGCTCCAGCCGCCACCGCTGCAGCCACCGCTGCAGCCGCCGCCGCCGCCCTCCCCGCGGCCGCCGCTACTTCCTGCTTCTCTCCGGTTCGGCCTCCCCCCTCCCTCCGCTCCCTCCGCGCTCCGGGTCTGAGCTGCCCGCTTTCACACTCGCCATTGGCCGGCACCCCCGTCGTTCAGTGCTGCGCCCCTCCCAGCCCCGCACTGGGTTGGCCTTAAGTACTGCCGCTCGGAACGGTCCCCGCACAGTCCTCTTCTCCTCATTGGCCAAGAAGCCTGGGCCCTCTGAAGATAGCTTTCCCCATTGGCTAAGCCGAGGTCCACCTGCCCTTTCTGCGCATCTCAAAAACAATTGGCCTGCGCTACTGTCTCTTAGAAAGAAGCCAGCCTGACTCCGTGCCTTCCTCAGGGAGGAGGGGCTATCCTGACTGCGCCCCGCCCCCTCACTCCCTATTGGTCGCTGGAAGCTTGAAGCGTCTCCTCGCTTAGGCAGATTTAAAGAACTCTCAGCGCCTGTATGGTGCGCACTTGGAGGAGACGCTTAAAGACCCGGAGGCTGGCCCGGAGCGGTGGTCTTTTTGCAGTGTTTTCTCAAGCTAAACCCAACGTCGGGGATCCAGAAGTCCAGGATGGGGCGCCACCTTCAGCATGACGTCATCGCGATCTTCCCGCTGTCGGAATCGCCCCGTAGCCCGTGTGGCGGGGGTCGGCGCGCGGGCCAGCTGCGGGCGAGAGTGTCCCCCGGTGTCCTCCCTCAGAGAGAGGCCCGGTCGGGCTTGCGGCTTGGAGTTTGGAAGGAACGGGGACCTGATGACTGGGACCGGAAGTGGGGCTGAGGTGACGCTAGGAGTGCTGGCGTGGCCTGGGCCGCTTCCTAAGGGACCTTCAAGCAGCACGAGAGGGAGAGACCCCACCTCCGTTTCCCACTTAAGAGCCCTTCCCTGATCCCCGCTCCCGGCACGGGGTGGGGGTGGGCGCGGGGGGCGAGTTTTCCCGCGCTTTTTGGCCCCGCCCCCTGGAGGCGGGGGACTCGGCGGAGTTGCTGGGAAAATGAGCCCGGGTCGCCTCTGCTGCACTCCCCTGCCTCGCGCGTAGTCGCGTGGTTTTCTCGGGTGGTTCTTGCTACCCGGCCGGGGGGGGGGGGGGGTCCCAGGACTGTCGGGCGCGCCTGACTGCCTCGGCGTGTGACTCAGAACCTCTGAAGGGCAGCGTTGGGGCCATCACTTACCGTATGGTGGCATTGGGCAAATCACTCAACCTCCCCGAATTTTTTTTTCCCATGGGTAAAATGGGAATTATAGTATCCACGGCCAAGATTACTAATTGAGGATGAAGAGTTCACTAGGTTTAAGTGTTTTGCAGAGTGATTGGCGGGGCCGCCGCTGTGGCGCAGTGGGTAAAGCTGCCACCTGCTGTGCCGGCATCCCATATGGGCCCCCGCTGCTATGGCCTGGGAAAGCAGGAGAAGATGGCCCAAGTCCTTGGGCCCCTGCACCCGCGTGGGAGACCTGGAAGAAGCTCCTGGCTCCTGGCTCGGGATCAACTCAGCTCAGCTCCGACTGTTGAGGCCATCTTGGGAGGAAACCAGCGGATGAAAATCTCTTTCTCTCTACCTCTCAAATAAATATAAAGTCTTCGAAAAAGAAAGTGATTGTCAAATGGCCCTGGGTGCCCGCACTCCAGCCGCTGCCGACGTTCTGGGGCTGCCTTCCAGTACTCCAGCTCCTGGGAGGCTTCCCCTCAGGAATCTGGGGTCACACTACTCATATGGGTCCTAGGATTAGAACTTCATGTCCCCAGTGTCCGAATTTCACTAAGAAGGCAACCGGGGGAACCGGCGCTGCGTTAAAGCCCTGTCCTGCAGTGCCGGCATTCCATATGGACACTTGTTCCAGTCCCAGCTGCTGCTCTTCTGATCCAGCTCTCTGCTGTGGCCTGGAAAAGCAGTAGAAGATGGCCCAAGTGTTTGGGTCCTTGCACCCATGTGGGAGACCCAGAAGAAGCTCCTGGTTCCTGGCTTTGGATCAGTGCAGCCCTGCCTGTTGCAACCACCTGGAGAGTGAACCAGAGGATGGAAGACCTCTCTGTCTCTACCTCTCTCTGTAACTCTGTATTTCAAATAAATAAAATAAATCTTTAAAAAAGAAGAAGGCAACTGGGGCACAAACAGCTTCGACAGGGTGACTTTCATAAAGCCAAGAGCAGTGGAGTTAAAATTCTAAAGGTCCCAAAAGCGGAACACTATTTTACAGGTTGCCTTGCCGTGACAGTTCTCAATACAAGCTTTTTCTTTCTTTCTTTTTCAATTAGATGTGCTCTTCATTCACTTAAGAAATATTTTAATTCAACTAGTAGTTTTGAACACCATCTATGAGTGAAGTCTGCCTCAGCCTCCAGATATACACGGTGAATGATGCAGAAAAGAATATCACAAAATATTCTTGTGCAGAAGACTACGATAAATAAGTGAAATACATTGAGGCATATTAGAAGGATAAGTGGGGGCTGGTGCTGTGGCGCAGAGGATTAAAGCCCTGGCCTGCAATGCTGGTATCCCATATGGGCACCGGTTCAAGTCCTGGCTGCTCCACTTCTGATCCAGATCCCAGCTAATGCACCTGGGAAAGCAGTGGAAGATGGCCCAAGTTCTAGGGGCCCTGCCACCCAATTGGGAGACCTGGATAGAGTTTCTGCAGTCTCACCCTGGCCCAGTCCCAGCCACTGGGGCCGTTTGGGGAATGAATAAATATGGAAGATCTTCTCCTTGTCACTCTGCCTTTCAAATAAATAAATCTTTAAAATAATAAGCCGGCGCCGCAGCTCAATAGGTTAATCCTCTGCCTGCGGCGCTGACACACCAGATTCTAGTCCCAGTCGGGGCTCCAGATTCTGTCCCGGTTGCCCCTGTTCCAGGCCAGCTCTCTGCTGTGGCCCGGGAGTGCAGTGGAGGATGGCCCAAGTGCTTGGGCCCTGCACCCCATGGGAGACCAGGAGAAGCACCTGGCTCCTGGCTTCGCATCAGCGCGATGCGCCGGCCGTAGCGGCCATTGGGGGGTGAACCAACGGCAAAAAAGAAGACCTTTCTCTCTGTCTCTGTCTCTCTTTCTCACTATCCACTCTGCCTGTGGAAAAAATAAAATAAAAATAAAATAAAATAAAGGTCAGGGTCGGGGAGATAAGGACAAGCAAAGGAGATTGAGCATGAAAAGCAAGGAGCGAACTGTTTTGAGGGGAGTGTGGTAAACTGTCAGCTACCACCAAAATATCCAAACAAGTCCAGAAAATTGACCAGTGGAGTCCAGGGAGACCACTGGAGACCACAGTACAGACATTTAAATGCTGCGTACAGTGGGTTCAGAAGAATGGAGGAGGAAAGATGATAAGGAAACAATAACCGTGGGCAGCTCCTTCAAAGGAGAAAGGGAGAGAAAATGGTGGGGACTGAAGGCAACAAAATTATCAAGACCAGACGATCTCTGGATGAGGAAATTGTGTCGGGATGCTGGTAGGAAAGATCCCGCGGCGAGGGCGACCTGATGCAGCAGAGAAAGTGCCTGGAGGGGTCTAGTACCCGAGTGGAGGAGGTGACTCACGTACAGGACTGGAGAGAAGGCAGAGTAGGAGCCTGTGGGCCTGGAGCTTGAGAGAAAACACAGGATTCCGGAGACAGCAGTAAATGTAAAATGGCACAGTCTAATCTATGGTGCCATCTACACCCTGACACCATCCCAGGCGCTGGCCCCCGCCACCATTGCTGGAAGCCAGGTGGCCACATGGCCCAAGCACCGGCGTCAGCTGCACCCCTATCCTATTGGGATTCACTGCTGCTACTTCCCTGCCCACCCCCCTCCCCAACAAAGTTTTAAAGGACCTGTTCCTGAACATGTGGCTCTTTTTTCTGTTTCCTGATCTCTCTGTCTCTCTCTCCCTCTCTCCCCACCCCCTCCATTCTCTCATTCTCTTTTTTTAAAAAGATTTATTTGAAAGACAGAGTTACAGAGATAGGTAGAGACAGAGAGAGAGTCTTCCATCTGCTGGTTCACTCCCCAACTGGCTGCAATGGCTGGGACTGTGTTGATCCAAAGTCAGGAGCCAGGAGCTTCTTCTGGGTCTCCCACATGGGTACAGGGGCCCAAGGACTTGGGCCATCTTCTACTGCTTTCCCAGGCCACAGCAGAGAGCTGGATCAGAAGTGGAGCAGCCAGGACTCGAACCGACGTCCCTGTGTGATGCGGCGCTTCAGGCCAGGGCGAAGGCGTTAACCCACTACGCCACAGCGCTGGCTCTCTTTCTCTCTTAAACACTCTCCATCTCCCTCTTTTCCTTCTTCGCCCCTTCCCTCTGGTCTGTCGGGTTTCCCCTAATAAGCCCTCTCCCTTACTTACTCCGGTGTTTGGTGTGTTTTGTGGCGGCCTTACAGCAATGAGCCAGGGGCTAGGAGGCCAGCTGGAAGCTTGTTTACATGGATATTGAAGTCCTGAGAGGAGCACAGGGAGAATGAGCTTGTTTGAGGGGGCTGCAACAAGGAGAAGGGATGCAAGTTATAACCAGAAAGAACTGGACACTGCGAGTGCGTGCATTTCCCCAAATTTCCTTCTCGTGCTTCTATCACCACTGATTTACTTTGCCTGTTCTTGAACCCGGTATAAATAGAATCATACACCATATAAGCTGTGTGTCTAATTTCTTTCTCTGAGCATTTTGTCTGTGATATCTAATGCTGTTGTAGGGGGCTGGCACCATTGCTTAGCGGGTAAAGCCGTTGTCTGCAGCACCAGCATCCCATATGGACACCAATGTGAGTCCCTAGAGTCCCGGCTGCTCCATTTCCGATCCAGTATTCCTGCTAATGGCCTGTGAAAGCAGCAGAGGATGTCCCAAGTGCTTGCACCCCTGGCACCCATATGGAGGAAGCTCTGGCTCCTGGCTTTGGATCGGCCCAGCACCAGCTGTTGGGGCCATTTGAGGAGTGAACCACAGGATGGAAGACCTCCCTCTCTGTGTAACTCTGCCTTTCAAATTAATAAATAAATATTTTTTAAAAAATGATGCTGTATTGGCCGGCGCCGCGGCTCACTAGGCTAATCCTCCGCCTAGCGGCGCCGGCACACCGGGTTCTAGTCCCGGTCGGGGCGCCGGATTCTGTCCCGGTTGCCCCTCTTCCAGGCCAGCCCTCTGCTGTGGCCAGGGAGTGCAGTGGAGGATGGCCCAGGTGCTTGGGCCCTGCACCCCATGGGAGACCAGGAAAAGCACCTGGCTCCTGGCTCCTGCCATCGGATCAGCGCGGTGCGCCGGCCGCAGCGCGCCGGCCGCGGCGGCCATTGGAGGGTGAACCAACGGCAAAAGGAAGACCTTTCTCTCTGTCTCTCTCTCTCACTGTCCACTCTGCCTGTCAAAAAAAAAAAAAAATGATGCTGTAGGCTGGCACCATGGCTCAATAGGCTAATCCTCTGCCTTGCGGCGCCGACACACCGGGTTCTAGTCCCAGTCGGGGCACCGGATTCTGTCGCGGTTGCCTCTCTTCCAGGCCAGCTCTCTGCTCTGGCCAGGGAGTGCAGTGGAGGATGGCCCAAGTGCTTGGGCCCTGCACCCCATGGGAGACCAGGAGAAGCACCTGGCTCCTGCCATCGGATCAGTGCGGTGCACCGGCTGCAGCACGCCGGCCGTGGCGGCCATTGGAGGGTGAACTAATGGCAAAAAGGAAGACCTTTCTCTCTGTCCCTCTCTCTCACTGTCCACTCTGCCTGTCAATAAATAAATAAATAAATAAATAATGCTGTAAATAATAATAAATAAATAGCTTTTTCACAGAGAGGAGAGGCAGAGAGAGAGAGGTCCACCATCCGCTGGTTCACTCCCCAATTGGCCGCAACAGCCAGAGCTGCGCAGATCCGAAGCCAGGAGCCAGGAGCTTCTTTCAGATCTTCCACGCTGGTGCAAGGGCCCAAGGACTTGGGCCATCTGCTTTCCTAGGGCATAGTAGAGAGCTGGATTGGAAGTGGAGGAGCAGCCGGGTCTTGAACCAGCGCCCATTTGGGATGCCAGCATTTCCGCCCAGGGCGTTAACCCACTGCGCCACAGCACTGGCCGTGAGTCATACCTTTTTTTAAAAAAAGTTTTATTTATTTATTTATTTGAAAGACAGAGTTATAGAGACAGAGGGAGAGACAGATCTTCCACTTGCTGATTCACTCCCCCAGATGGCTGAAATGGTTGTGGCTGGGCCAGGCCACAGCCAAGAGCCAGGAGCTTCATCCGGGTTTCCCACATGGGTGCAGGGACCCAAACACTTGGGTCATCTTCTGCTGTTTTCCCAGGCCATTAGCAGGGAGCTGGATCGGAAGTGGAGCAGCCAGGATACATGCTGGTGTTGCAGGCAGCAGCTTAACCCGCTGCACAACTGCACCGGCCCTCCTGGCTTTTTTTTTTTAATTGTTATATAGTAATTAATTTTTTTTTTTTTTAATTTTTTTTTTTTTTTTTTTGACAGGCAGAGTGGACAGTGTGAGAGAGAGACAGAGAGAGAAAGGTCTTCCTTTTGCCGTTGGTTCACCCTCCAATGGCCGCCGCTGCAGCCGGCGCACCGCGCTGATCCGATGGCAGGAGCCAGGATCCAGGTGCTTTTCCTGGTCTCCCATGGGGTGCAGGGCCCAAGCACCTGGGCCATCCTCCACTGCACTCCCTGGCCATAGCAGAGAGCTGGCCTGGAAGAGGGGCAACCGGGACAGAATCCGGCGCCCCAACCGGGACTAGAACCCGGTGTGCCGGCGCCGCAAGGTGGAGGATTAGCCTATTGAGCCACGGCGCCGGCCCTATATAGTAATTAATTTTATAAGTAAAATATTTCCATTCTGTTGATTAACACTTCAGGTGTATCCAACTTTTTACTCTTTTTTTTTTTTTTTTTTTTTTTTTTTTTTTTTGACAGGCAGAGTGGACAGTGAGAGAGAGAGACAGAGAGAAAGGTCTTCCTTTTGCCGTTGGTTCACCCTCCAATGGCCGCCGCGGCCGGCGCGCTGCGGCCGGCGCACCGCGCTGATCCGATGGCAGGAGCCAGGAGCCAGGTGCTTTTCCTGGTCTCCCATGGGGTGCAGGGCCCAAGCACCTGGGCCATCCTCCACTGCACTCCCTGGCCACAGCAGAGGGCTGGCCTGGAAGAGGGGCAACCGGGACAGAATCCGGCGCCCCGACCGGGACTAGAACCCGGTGTGCCGGCGCCGCTAGGCGGAGGATTAGCCTAGTGAGCCGCGGCGCCGGCCCCAACTTTTTACTCTTATGAATAAAACCAGTATGGGGCTGGAGCTGTGGCGTAGCAGGTAAAGCCACCGCCTGTAGTGCCCATATCCCATTTGGGCACCAGTTCAAGTCCTGGCTGCTCCACTTCTGACCCAGCTCTCTGCTATGGCCCGGGAAAGCAGTGGAAGACGACCCAAGTCCTTGGGCCCCTGCACCCGGGTAGAAGACCTGGAAGAAGCTCCTGGCTCCTGGTTTTGGATCAGTGCAGCTGTGGCCGTTGCAGCCATTTGGAGGGAGTAAACCAGACAATGGAAGGTCTCTCTGCCTCTGCTTCTCTGTAACTGTGCCTTTCAATAAATAAATAAATAAATAAAGCTTAAAAAAAAGCTAACCAAACTTTGGCTTTTTTTTTTTTTTTTTTTTTTTTGACAGGCAGAGTGGACAGTGAGAGAGAGAGACAGAGAGAAAGGTCTTCCTTTTGCCGTTGGTTCACCCTCCAATGGCCGCCGCGGCCGGAGCGCTGCGGCCGGCGCACCGCGCTGATCCGATGGCAGGAGCCAGGAGCCAGGTGCTTTTCCTGGTCTCCCATGGGGTGCAGGGCCCAAGCACCTGGGCCATCCTCCACTGCACTCCCTGGCCACAGCAGAGGGCTGGCCTGGAAGAGGGGCAACCGGGACAGAATCCGGCGCCCCGACCGGGACTAGAACCCGGTGTGCCGGCGCCGCTAGGCGGAGGATTAGCCTAGTGAGCCGCGGCGCCGGCCCAAACTTTGGCTTTTAAAACCCTTGATTCTCTCCGATCGCCTGTATGACAAAGGCAGAACTCCTTGGCAGGCCACAGCGCTCCTGAGCCTCCTCTCTTTTCGGCCTCCCGCCTTGCCGCCTCCCACACCCTGCCCAGAGCCGGAGTCCCAAACTCCCCATGGTGCTGGATGCCCTGGGACCAGAGCTCTCTTCCTGCAGTTCACTTGCCATCCCTTATCTGCCTGGCAAAGCCCTCTTCCCCGGGACAGCGGAGGTGGAGCTGTGGCGTTGCTCACTCAGTCTGCCGCCGCCCCTGGCCTGGCCTAACGGTGCCTGTCTGGCCTTTGTCTTCCTCCTCAAGCCTGAGGCGCTCTCAGGAACTGTCTTGTGCATCGCTGTCCCACCTGCACCTCCCGCAGAGCCTGACTCAGAGCAGAAGCACGAGAAGCGTTTGCTGAGTGAGTGCGTGCAGGAATGAGCGGACACGCAGGGAGCTGAGGAAGAGGTCTCTACAGAGCAGTTTTTGCATTTGCAGGAGGCAATAACTTCTGGCAGAACCCGCTGAAATGGTGGGTGTGGGGCCCAGCATTGTAGCCCAGCAGGTTAAGCCACTGCCTACACTGCTGTCATCCCACAGCAGCCCACGCAAGCCCCGGCTGCTCCACTTCTGATCCAGTTCCCTGCTAATGCGCCTGGGAAGGCAGCGGAAGAGGACCCAAGGCTTGGACTCCTGCCTCCCATGTGGGAGACCTGGATGGAGTTCCAGGCTCCTGGCTTCACCTTGGCCCAGCTCCAGCCATTGTGACCATTTGGGGAGTGAAGCAGCAGACGATCTCGTTCACTTCCCAACTCTCCTCCCCCACCATCATTCTGCCTTCCAAATAAATAATTTTAAAAAATATAGTGGATGTGACAATGCTTTTTTTTTTTTTTTTTTTTTTTTTTTTTACAGGCAGAGTGGACAGTGAGAGAGAGAGAGACAGAGAGAAAGGTCTTCCTTTGCCGTTGGTTTACCCTCCAATGGCCGCCACGGCCAGCGCGCTGATCCGATGGAAGGAGCCTGGTGCTTCTCCTGGTCTCCCATGGGGTGCAGGGCCCAAGGACTTCGGCCATCCTCCACTGCACTCCCTGGCCACAGCAGAGAGCTGGCCTGGAAGAGGGGCAACCAGGACAGAATCCAGCACCCCGACCGGGACTAGAACCCGGTGTGCCGGCGCCGCAAGGTGGAGGATTAGCCTACTGAGCCGCGGCGCCGGCCTGTGACAATGCTTTGTACACTGGAAAGAACTAAACCTCCCAGTACATTCCCGTGCAGTGGACACAGGTCTTCAGCAACCATACTTGTCCATTTTTCAAAAATATATTTTTGATTGATCTTATTTTTATTTGAAAGGCATAGAAACAGAGACAGACAGACAGACAGACAGAGGTCCTTCATCCACTAGGTTACTCCTTAAATACCCTCAACAGCCAAGGGCTGGGATGGGCCAAGCCAAAGCCAGGAGTGCAGAATTCAAATTGGGTCTTCCATAGGGGTAGCAGGAATTCAAGTACTTGAGCCAGGATACGAGGAGGTGCATCAAGGGGAAGCTGGTACTGAGGCAGAGTGGGGACTCGAACCTAGGCACCCCAGTAAGGGATGTGGGCGTCCAAGGAGCATCTTAAACGCGCCACCAAATGCCTACTTCTTTCATTTTCTGGGACAAAGACCACAAACCATGGATCCATGTGCTGGGCATATACAAATTTTCTAAATTCTAAGTCATTCTTTCCCAGCTATGTAGCGAATGGAGGGTCACTGAAATCACAGTTGGTCCCAGAGCACCTCAATATAATATTTTAAATATCTTTTCTTCAAATTTTATTTTATTTATTTATTTTTTTTTGACAGGCAGAGTGGACAGTGAGAGAGAGAGACAGAGAGAAAGGTCTTCCTTTTGCCGTTGGTTCACCCTCCAATGGCCGCTGCGGCCTGCACACCGCGCTGATCCGATGGCAGGAGCCAGGTGCTCCTCCTGGTCTCCCATGGGGTGCAGGGCCCAAGCACTTGAGCCATCCTCCAAGGCATTCCTGGGCCACAGCAGAGAGCTGACCTGGAAGAGGGGCAACCGGGACAGAATCTGACACCCCAACAGGGACTAGAACCCAGTGTGCCGGCGCCGCAGGCAGAGGATTAGCCTATTGAGCCGCGGCATCGGCCTCTTCAAATTTTAGAAAATATTTTGAGGATCTAGGGGCTGGCACTGGTGTAGTAGGTTAAGCCGCCATCTATGTCCCACATGGGCACCGGATCCCATCCCAGCTGCTCTGCTTTCAATCCAGCTCCCTGCTGATGTGCCTGGGAAAGCAGTAGAAGATGGCCTAAGTGCTTGGGCCCCTGCACCCGCATGGGAGACTTGGAGGAAGCTCCTGGCTCCTGGATTTGGCCTGGTTCAGCCCTGGCTGTTGTCGCCATTTGGGGAGTGAACCAACAGATGGGAAGATTTCTCTCTCTCTCTCTCTCTCTCTTTCTCTCTCTCTCTCTGTTGTGTGTGTGTGTAACTCTGACTTTCAAATAATCAAATAATAAATATAAAAAAATATTTTGAAGATCTGGCATCATGATACAGAGGGTTAAGCTGCTGCTTGCGACACCTGCATCCCATATTAGAGCTATGGTTTGAGCCCCAACCACTCCACTTCTCCTCCTCCTCCTCCTTTTTAGATTTATTTTATTTATTTGAAAGAGTTACAACAGAGAGAAGTAGAGACAGGAGAGAAGTCCTCCATCTGTGGGTTCATTCCCCAAATGACCTCAACTGCCGGAACTGCGCTGGTCCAAAGCCAGGAGCCAGGAGCCTCTTCCGGGTCTCCCATGTGGGTACAGGGGCGCAAGCACTTAGGCCATTTTTTTTTTTTTTTTTTTTTTTTTTTTTTACAGGCAGAGTGGACAGTGAGAGAGAGAGAGAGAGAGAGAGAAAGGTCTTCCTTAGCCGTTGGTTCACCCTCCAATGGCCACCGCGGCCAGTGCGCTGTGGCTGGCGCACCGCGCTAATCCAAAGCCAGGAGCCAGGTGCTTCTCCTGGTCTCCCATGGGGTGCAGGGCCCAAGCACTTGGGCCATCCTCCACTGGACTCCCGGGCCATAGCAGAGAGCTGGCCTGGAAGAGGGACAACCGGGACAGAATCCGGTGCCCCGACTGGGACTAGAACCCGGTGTGTCGGCGCCGCAAGGCGGAGGATTAGCCTATTGAGCCACGGCGCCGGTCTTTAGGCCATCTTCTACTGCTGTCCCAGGCCATAGCAGAGCGCTGGATGGGAAAAGCAGCACCCGGGACTGGAACCGGCACTCATTTGGGCTGGCAGCGCTGTAGGCCAGGGCTTTAACCTGCTGCGCCACAGCACTGGCCCCTACTCCACTTCTCATCCATCTCCCTGCTGATGTACCAGGGAAGGCAGAAGAAGATGACCCAAGTACTTGGGCCCCTGCCAACCCATGTGGGAGACCCAGATGGAACTTATGACTGCTGGCTTCAGCCTGGTCCAGCCCTGGCTGTTGGGGTCATCTGAAGAGTGAACTAGCAGATGGAACATCCCTCTCTCTCTCTCCCCTTCAAATAAATAAATAGATCTTAAAAATGTTTTGACATTCTGAAAAACTTCAAATACATTTAAAAATAAACAAAGTATAATGAACCTCAGGTAATCACCAGCCACCTTCAACAATGACGAAGTTAAGATTATTGGGGCCAGTGCTGTGGCGTAGCGGGTGAAGTTGCCACCTGCAGTGCCAGCATCCCATATGGGCACGAGTTTGAGTCCCGGCTGCTCCACTTCTGATCCAGCTCTCTGCTATGGCCTGGGAAAGCAGTAGAAGATGGCCCAGGTCCTTGGGCTCCTGCACCCACGTGGGAGACCCAGAAGCTTACTGGGGCAGTAAAGACCACGGCATACAACAATGTGTGCGGTTGAACAACACCTCCTATTCCTCCTCCTTTACACCCCAGACTAAATCTCTTAGCTGCAGAAAATCTTTATGACCCACACTCATCTGGAATAACCATTTTCTTCCTTAACTCTTAGAGCTTCTACTATTTATACCACTCAAGGGGCACTTAATTGCAAACTCTATATAGCACCTGTCTTTCCCTATGTTTGCTCCGCTAGATTGTGAACTTTACTAGGGCGTGGCTCAACTGTGGGAGCGCATGGATCTATCATCAGACTCAGAGGTGAAGCGCAAGTTGGCCCTCTTATTAGCAATATGATCTCAAAAGTTTCTTAATTCTCCTAAGCTTCAGTTTCTTCATCTGGCACATGGAGACAACAGCAGGAACCTCCTGAGGTTTTCACGAGAAGGAAATGAGAAATGCAGATGTGCCTGGCACCAGGCAGGGCACCCAGTGCTGCACTGCCCCGCCCCCTCCAGGAGCCAGGGCCTAACCAGGCAGACGACCCTTGCTCTAACACAGGATTGCCTCAGCTGAAGGGAGTGCCTCTCCCGAGGTCCCACTCATGTTTGTCCTGGTGAACTGCACCCAATGACTAATGTGACATGGTTGTATAAAAGGCCAGTCCCTCTTGCCTCAGTTCAGAATATAATGATTAAAAATGCAGATTAGGAGCAGGTGTTTGGTCCAACGGTTAAGACACCACTTGGGATGCACATCCCATATCAGAGTCCCTGGGTTCAAGTCCCAGTTCTGCTTATGATCCAGCTTATTGCCAATGCACACCGTAGGAGGCAGTGTGTGATGGCCCAAGCACTTGGGTTCTTCTCACCCAAGTGGGAGATCGGGGACAACTTCCAGGCTCCTAGCGTTGGCTTGGCCTAGTCCCAGCTGTTGAAGGCAGTTGGGTAGTGAATTAGCAAACGGGAGATCTCTTTCTGTCTCTCTTCCTTTCAAATAAGTAAAATATTTAAATTACTGTACCCAGTATATCTCTGAGAACATTTGACTGAATCCCAGAGCGACTTTCAGGCTCAGTCATGGGACCTATTAGAAAAGTTCATTCTGGACTACTCTGCTGTATTTCCAGCTGCAATCATTTGTATTGCATAACATTTGTTCTCTTAAGGCCAGCATTATGGTGCTACAGATAAAGCTGCTGCCTGCAATACCAGCAACCCATATGGCAGCCAGTTCAAGTCCTGGCTGCTCCACTTCCCATCCAGCTCCCTGCTAATGTGCCTGGGAAAACTCAAATCCTTGGGCCTCTGCCACCCACGTGGGAGACCCAGATGGAATTCCAGGCTCCTGGCTTCAGCCTAGCCCAGCCCTGGTCATTGCAGCCATTTGGGGAAGTAACTAAAGGTTGAACTCTCTCTCTCTCTCTCTCTCTCTGTAACTTTGCCTTTCAAATAAATAAATAATTGTTATTTTTTTCAGTGTTCTCTCAGGATAGGAAGTTACCTTTCTCTGATAGGTCTAAGGTGTAGAGAGCACTAACTCTCCCATCAGTGTTCCCGACAATCCCTCATGCTTTTGTTTCAGCGTGATAGTCTCAAACTCGTTTGTCAGATTGCTCTGATTTCTGTCTCCTTACCCAAAATAGCCTTGTATTTTATTCATAGTTTAATTCCATTCCATTCTCAGGAAGACTAGAAGAAAAGTACTGGTGAAAATAGGATGTTAGGGTATAAAATTAAATCTGAAGGAAAATATGATTTTTATTTTTTAAAAGATTTATTTATTTATTTGAAAGTCAGAGTTACACAGAGAGAGGATATGGAGAGAGGGAGAGAAAGAGAAAGAGAGGTCTTCTATCCGCTGGTTCACTTCCCAATTGGCTGCAATGGCTGGAGCTGCGCTGATCCAAAGCCAGGAGCCAGGAGCTTTCTCTGGGTACCCCACGCAGGCGCATGGGCCCAAGAGCTTGGGCCATCTTCTACTGCTTTCCCAGGCCACAGCAGAGAACTGGATCAAAAGTGTAGCAGCCGAGACTTGAACCAGCACTCATATGGGATGCTGGCACTGCAAGCGGAGGCTTTACCCGCTATGCCACAGCGCCAGCCCTGGAAAATATGATTTTTAAAAATAATTTTTTAAAAGCTGTGTGTAGGCCGGCGCCGTGGCTCAATAGGCTAATCTAGCGGCGCCGGCACACCCGGTTCTAGTCCCGGTCGGGGCGCCGGATAAAAAAAAAAAAAAGATAAAAAAGCTGTGTGTGTGTGTGTATGTGTGTGTGTGTGTGTAGCACAGTGGTTAAGACGCTGCTTGGGAAACCTTCATCCCCCATTGCAGTGCCTGGGTTTTGAGTCCCACATGTACTCTACATTCCAGCTTCCTGGGAGGCAGCAGGCAATGGCTCAAGTACGTGGGTCTCTGCCACTCATGTGGGAGACCCAGACTGAATTCAGGGGTTCCGGCTTGGGACTGGCCCAGCCCCAGCTGTTGCAGCAGATGGGGAGTGAACCAGTTGATGGGTGATCTCTGTCTCTCTCTTCCTTCCTTTAAAATAATAAATACATAAATTTTTTTTAAAAGCCATATAAGGGGACGGCGCTGCGGTGTAGCCAGTTCAAGTCCTGGCTGCTTCACTTCGATCCAGCTCTCTGCTGTGGCCAGGGAAAGCAGTAGAAGATGCCCCAAGTGCTTAGGCCTCTGCACCTGCATGGGAGACCCGAAAGAAGCTCCTGGCTCCTGGCTCCGGATGGGCTCAGCTTCAGCCATTGCAGCCATTTTGAAAGTGAACCAGCAGATGGAAGATTTCTCCCTCTTTTTCTCTCTCTTTCTTTCTCTCTCTCTCTGCCTCTCCCTCTCTGTAACTCTTTCGATGTAAATACAAAAACTTGAATATATATATATATATAAATTAGAGTAAAAATGAAAAGAAATATGCAGTGAGTACAAATAAGTGATTTTTTTTTTTTTTTTTTTGACAGGCAGAGTGGACAGTGAGAGAGAGAGACAGAGAGAGAAAGGTCTTCCTTTTGCCGTTGGTTCACCCTCCAATGGCCGCCGCTGCAGCCGGCGCACCGCGCTGATCCGATGGCAGGAGCCAGGATCCAGGTGCTTTTCCTGGTCTCCCATGGGGTGCAGGGCCCAAGCACCTGGGCCATCCTCCACTGCACTCCCTGGCCATAGCAGAGAGTTGGCCTGGAAGAGGGGCAACCGGGACAGAATCCGGCGCCCCGACCGGGACTAGAACCCGGTGTGCCGGCGCCGCAAGGTGGAGGATTAGCCTATTGAGCCACGGCGCCGGCCCAAATAAGTGATTTTTATGTCTTTCTCTACAAGAAAGGTAGTCTATCTTACACTTAAAAAAAAAAAAAAAGATTTATTTGAGTCCAGCACTGTGGTGTAGCAGATGAAGCCACTGCCTCCAGTGCCCGCATCTCATATGGGTGCCTGTTCAAGTCACAGCTGCTCCATTTCTGATCCAGCTCTCTGCTGTGGCCTGGGAAAACAGTGGAAGATGGCCCAAGTCCTTGGGCCCCTGTATCGCAAGGAAGACCTGGTTGAATCTTCTGGCTCCTGGCTTCGGATTGGCTCAGCTCCAGCCATTGCAGCCATCTGGGGTGTGAACCAGCAGATGGAAGATTCTCTCTCTCTCTCTGCCCCTGCCTTTTAAAAAAAAGATTTATGTATTTATTGGAAAGGAAGAGGCAGAGAGAGAGAGAGAGAGAGAGAGAGAGAGAGAGAGAAGATCTTTATTTTTCTTTTTAAGATTTATTTATTTTACTTGAAAGCCAGAGTTACACAGAGAGAGAAGGAGAGGCAGACAGAGAGAGAAAGAGAGAGAGAGGTCTTCCATCTGCTGGTTCACTCTCCAATTGGCCGCAACGGCTGGAGCTGTGCTGATCCGAAGCAAGGAGCCAGGAGCTTCAACTGGGTCTCCCTCGTAGGTGCAGGGGCCCAAGGGCTTGGGCCTTCTTCTACTGTTTTCCCAGGCCATAGCAGAGAGCTGGATCGGAAGTGGAGCAGCCAGGACTCGAACAGGCCCACATGGGATGCCGGCACTGCAGGTGGTGGCCTCACCTGCTGCGCCATAGCACTGGCCCCAGGAGATCTTTCATTTACTGGTTCACTCCCAAAATGGTTGTATTAGTTAAGGCTGGGCCAGGCTGAAGCCAGGAGGCAGGAACTTCATCCAAGCACTTGGGCCATCCTCCACTGCTTTCCCAGGCGTATTAGTAGGGAGCTGGGTTGGAAGCAGAGCAATTGAGGCTATAAAATGAGCACTCCGATATGGGATACCAATGTCCAAGTGTTGGCTTTAACCGACTGCACCACCACACTAGCACTTATTTTACACTTTGCAACATTCATAAAAACAAAATCTGAGCCGGCGCTGCGGCTCACTAGGCTAATCCTCTGCCTGCGGCGCTGGCACACTGGGTTCTAGTCCTGGTCGGGGCGCCGGATTCTGTCCCGGTTGCCCCTCTTCCAGGCCAGCTCTCTGCTGTGGCCAGGAAGTGCAGTGGAGGATGGCCCAAGTGCTTGGGCCCTGCACCCCATGGGAGACCAGGAGAAGTATTTCTGTCTGTTACTCTTTCAAGTAAATAAATATTTTTTTTAAAATTTAAAGATGTGAATTTCACACGTCTCACAGTTTCATAAAATGATTTTCTTTTTTCTTTCTTCATTTATTTGAAAGGCAGAGTGGTGGTGGTGGGGGCTCTTCTGTCCATAGGTTCACTCCTCAAATGTCCCTAACAGCTGGACTGGGCCAAAGCTGGGATCCAGGAACTCCCTCTGGATCTCCCATATGGGCAGCAGGGATCCAAGGACCCGAATCAGTCCCAGTTGCCACACATACTAGCAGGAAACTGAATTGGAAAGGGAGGCAGAACTTGGTTGATCCCAGGTGTGTGCATCAGGCACTGGCTTAGCCTGCAGCGTCACAATGCCAGTAGCCACACAACTATTTTCTATAAAGCTCAAAAACAAGCAAAACTAAACACATCCTGGCCAGGAACAGGTATGTGAGCAAATTATGAAAGTGAAAAGCAGGGCCGGCGCCGCAGCTCACTAGGCTAATCCTCCGCCTTGCAGCGCCGGCACACCGGGTTCTAGTCCTGGTCGGGGCGCCGGATTCTGTCCCGGTTGCCCCTCTTCCAGGCCAGCTCTCTGCTGTGGCCCGGGAGTGCAGTGGACGATGGCCCAAGTGCTTGGGCCCTGCACCCCATGGGAGACCAGGAGAAGCACCTGGCTCCTGCCATCGGATCAGCGCGGTGCGCCGGCCGTGGCGGCCATTGGAGGGTGAACCAACGGCAAAGGAAGACCTTTCTCTCTGTCTCTCTCTCTCTCACTGTCCACTCTGCCTGTCAAAAAAAAAAAAAAAAAATGTGAAAAGCAGAAATGATAAATGTAAAATTCAGAAAGGCTACCTCTGAGGACAGGACACAACAGGTAGGTTCAGCCAGGCACACCCAGATACAGTCAGCCCTGTGTCCTCAGGTGAGGAAGGCCTGCAGGGGCTCAACCAACCATCAGAGGAAAACAGGAAAAAAAACCTGAGTCCGTACTGAACACGTAGACTTCTTTTCCTCATCTAAATAACATAACAACTATTCACACAGTACTTGCGTGCATTAGCTATTATAAATAATCTAGATGACTTAAGGCATATGCAGGGGGTGTGTGTGTAGGTTATATGCAAACATGACAACACTTCATAGAAGGAACCTGAACATCCCGAAACTGACTGCCTATGGAAACCAAGGACAATGGCATACAGCAAGGCATCAGTGATAATTCTGGCTCTTAAACTGAAAGGTTTCATGGATGTTCATTTTGCTGTTATACTTCTTGTCTATATATGTTTTGCTTGCATATGTCAAGTATTAATCACTTTTTTAATATAATAAGGGAGACAATAGACAAGGGGAAGCATTACGTGAATTTTGCACCCTACTCTCTAACCTACAAGAAAAACTTCCTTTAAGCTTGGTGCTTCAGGAAGATAAACCAAGTGTTCTTGTTTTTTAAGATTTTATTTATTTCTTTGAGAGGCGGCACGGGAGACAGCAGTCAGTCTTTCATCTGCTGGTGCATTCCCCAAATGGCCACAATGGCCAGAGCTGGGCTGACCTGAAGCCAGGAGCCAGGAGCTTCCTCCAGGTCTCCCACATGGGTGCAGGGACCCAAGCACCTGGGCTATCCTTTACTGCCTTCCCATAGCAATCATAGCAGAGCTGGATAGGAAGTAGAGTAGCTGGGACTCGAAATGGCTCCCATATGGGATGCCAGTGCTACAGGCAGAGGCTTAGCACACTACACCACAGTACCAGCCTATCTTGTTTTAAAAACATTTATTTATTTATTTATTTGAAAGTCAGAGATTGGGCCAAGGATGGGGAGAGGGGGAGATTCTATCCACTGGTTTACTTCCTAGATGGCCATAAAGGCCAGGGTTGGGCCAAGCTGAACCAAGAGATCCTTCCAGGTCTCCTACATAGGTGTAAGAGTCCAAACACTTGCGCCATCTTCTGTTGCTGCTCCCCGGTCATTAGCAGGGAGCTTGATTGGAAGTGGAGCAGCCAGGTCTTGAACCGGCGTCCATATGGGATACCTGTATTGCCGGCAGCAGCTTTACCCGCTCCACCACAACCCTGGGCCCAAGATGCACCATGGTCTGCAGTTTCAGACCCCACTTGTAAAAGTCAGGCCCAGGCCGGCACTGCGGCTCACTAGGCTAATCCTCTGCCTGCGGCGCTGGCACACCGGGTTCTAGTCCTGGTCTGGGCGCCGGATTCTGTCCCGGTTGCCCCTCTTCCAAGGCCAGCTCTCTGCTGTGGCCCGGGAGGGCAGTGGAGGATGGCCCAAGTGCTTGGGCCCTGCACCCCATGGGAGACCAGGAGAAGCACCTGGCTCCTGGCTTTGGATCAGCGTGGTGCGCCAGCCACAGCGCACTGGCCGCGGTGGCCATTGGAGGGTGAACCAACGGCAAAGGGAAGACCTTTCTCTCTCTCTCTCTCACTATCCACTTTGTCAAAAAAAAAAAAAAAAAAAAAAAAATCTTACAAAAAAAAAAAAAAAAAAAAAAGTCAGGCCTAAAGGATTCCTGGTGTTTAGGGCCCTCATCTTTGCCCATTTTCCCATCTTCCTCTCCTGCCCCAGAGGTCTGAGCAAGTCAATTGCTCAGAGACCTGCGCCTGCATCAGTACATCCTGTTCCTGTGACTGGAGACATTCTCTTCTCTTCTGCACCTGCTGACGACCTCGCACCCTCTGGGGCGCTCAATGGTTCCCCCAGGAGCCTCCCGACGCTGCCAGTCTGGCTCTTTCTGCTCACTGTCCCCACAGTGCTTTGTTCCCACCTCTCTCCTTCTCTTTTTTTAAAATATATTTTCATCTATTTGAGAGACAGTGACAGAGAGGGAGGTATCTTCCATATACTGGTTCACTTCCCAAATGCTCGCAAGTCAGAACTCCATCCAGGTCTCCCTGTGGGTGGTCAGAGCCAAGCCCTTGAGCCATTATCTGCTGCCTCCCAGACACCTTAGCAGGGAGCTGGACTGGAAGTGCTAAAGAGCCAGGACTCAAACTGGCAGTCCAATATGGGTCCCAACCCAAGCAGGGGCTGACCTGCTGCGTCCCTGCTCCCCCACCACACCCCCACCAACTGTATCCGCAGAATTGTTCCATACACTCTGTGGTCTTCCCCAGATCCCAAGGGCCAGCGTGGCTTTCAACTTCCTTCTGGGGCCCCAGGCCCAACACAAAGCAGGCTCTGAGCAAAGTTTTCCTCGGTGAGAAAGTGAGGCTGTGCACTCTCCCTTCTTAACTCAAAGTTACCACTATTTGACGCAAAAAAGAAAAAATTTACCAAGCTTTATTTAGGGTGTAATGGTTACAGACGTCTCCCTAGCCCTACATCCCACGTCCCAGGCAGTCGGCCACCCCTGCCCTCAGTCTCACTTCTTGTCCTCCTCCTTCTTGTCTTTCTTGCCATCCTTGGTGGCCTGGGAGGCCAGGGAGCCCATGGCATTTCGAATGGCTTCGTTGTTGGGATCCACACCAGGAAGGTTCTCTAGAACACTCTGAAGGAACTCGGGGTCCTGCATCACGTCGTAATCATCCTCCTCCTGAAAAGAAGGCAGTGATGGCTCGGGACAGGGCAGGGGCAGGCGGGGGCAGGGGACAGCAGCACGCTCCCGCCTCAGCCCTGCTTCCTCCTGTCGATGAGGCCCGGGGCACCGCTGGCCAAGAGAAGCAAAGCACATGGCAGGAAAGCACGCAGTGCCATCACACGAGGTGGGCACGAATGCAAAAATGCCGGCTTGCTACTGTGCAAGCAGAGAAGTCGGAGAGCTTTGCTAACGGAGCTCAGTGGGAAAAACAGACGCCTGCGGTCCCACAGCCCGGCTCCTTTGTCTTTTTTCCCAGACCCTCTTTCCACCCTCCTGGGAAGATGATGACCCAGAGACCTGTCCGGAGTCCTCCCGTCAGCAAGGACGGAGAATCTGGAAGACCGGGGCACTTCTGCAACTGACTAGCAGCGCACCGTGGCCTCAGCAAGGTTTACACGTGTTGCCTTCTGCTCCTCAAAGTTCTCATCTACGAAACCCTGGAGGAGGAACGGTCCTCACCCGAGAGGCCTGAGGACCTGAACACACGGGGGTCCCGCACCGGTCAGGGCCGGCGCTCACCTTGGCTGGCTCCGATGTGTCCATGGCTGAGCTGGCATCGATGTCTGCTGACTCTGCCTGGCCAAACTCTGAGGACGAGAGAGCAGCCTGCTCAGTGGCGCTTCCCGACCCCGGCCACAGCACCGCCCCGGCGCCCTGCTCACCGGCGCCCTGCAGGGACATCTGCATGGCGTAGGCGATCTGCTCTTCCTCGGTCATGCTGCTCAGGTCGGGGAGCCCGGAGCGGCTGAACTCCTGCTGGCTGATGGTCATCTTCAGCAGGGCGTCGTCCGAATCTAGGCAGGGAAGAGGCGCTGAATGGACCTGGGGCTGCATCCCGCCGACCCGCTACAAAGCCACCGCTCCAGGCCGGCCCTCCGCCCCTCCTCCTCTCCCCGCCACCCCTACACCACACTCTGCAGGGTCTCCCCCCGGCTCCCGCTCTTGAGCACCCTCAGGCCAGGGACGTCAGATTCCACCTCTTTCACCTTCAGCCCCCGCTGTGGGAATCCCAGCCTCAGCGGCGGAGGCTGCCGCGGCCCGCCGTGCCTCCTCCTCCTGCCGCTGCCGCTGCTCTTCCATAGAGACCCGCAGAGCCTGGAGAAGGGCAGGACAAAGTCCGATTTTCCCCCAGCCTCGCTCCTGCTGGGGGCTGGCGGGGGGGGGGGGGGGCAGCTGAGGGCAGAAAGGGCGCACAGGGGGGCAGCTTCTGCACGTGGGAAAAGCTGCAGGGCTAACAGGTGGTGTGGCCTGGGGTCTGATCAGGAGATGGGAACACGGAAGAGTCCAACAGAGACGAGACAGAACGACGGGAGGGGGTAGTGCGAGTGGGGGCACTGGGGAAGGACCAAGGGTGACGGCAGTGTTTGGGGCTGCAGCACTAGGGGGTGCTGGTCTGTAGGGGGGCTCCAGCTGGGGTCGACCCTGGCTCACCAGGGCCAGCTCAGGATCGGCACTGGGATCCACTCCAAACTCGAAGTCACTGGCACCAAGACCCAGCATGGCGCCACCTTCACCAGCCAGAATCGGGGAGCTGATGAGGGCATCAGCCAAGCTGGGCCCGGGGGGCACTGTCACCAGGTGGGAGCCAGTTCCATCTTTGCCGTTCAGGGTGTTTACAAAGGCTGTCAGCTTTTCTGTGTTCACTTCCTGGGGAGGGAAGAACACAGGACGCCCTCTGAGGCCTCGCCCCGCACTTTCTGCTCGCCCACAGCTACTCCCCCCCAGGGCAGCACTCCTTAGGCTAAGGGCTATCTGGTTTGTAACCACCAAGTCAAGCCAACGGCCCCTCAAGGCCCTACTCACCTCTTCCCCAAAATTGATGATGTCAACATTTACTTTCTCCTTCTTGAGGCGTTTAGCGAGTTTCACCAGCTGGGAAGAAGGAGAGAGATCAAGAAATCTGTTCCATGCTGGGCAGGGAAGCACTGCCTCATCAAAGCACGCAGAAACATGGGGACCGCCCCGAAGTTCCCCGGCAGAAACGCAGGTCCTGCACGTCCACTTCCCCCCAGACCGCTGAGTCCAGCGCGTCTGCCAGGCTGGGCTGCAGGCTGGCAGAGCTCGCCCCCACGCACGGGCGGCTCCCCCTTGGACTCACATCCTTTTCGTTGTCCTCCACAGGGCTCCCCACGAAGGCGATGATGCGCATCTTGTGATTCTTGCCCTGTCGGTGCTTCAGAGCCAGCTTGTGAAGGAAGAGGAAGCTCTGAGTCAGCCCAAGCTCTCGCCCAGCTCTTTCCTGTGTCACTCTGGGCCCTGTTCTCTTACCGTCTCAATGCACTCCAAGTCGACCTTCGTGCTCACACAAGACCCAGCCGCCACCCACTCCCACCCTGCCTGCTGTGCCTCTCTGCGGGTGGGGTGGTGGGGTGCCTCAGGGCCAGAGACTTTCTCCTCCAGCGTCTCCATGATGCTGGCACGCACACCACCACGTCCTTCCCAACCCAAGTTAGCTCTGTCTCGGCCCTCCCTCTCCCCCTGCTCTGGTTCTAGCTGAAGAGTCTCGGGGAGAAATGAGTGATGTTGGAAGAACTCGGAGCAGGGAGGAAGCATCGAGGGGACCCGTCAGGACTCACGTGGGCCACGCGGATGCCAGTGCAGAAGGTGATCTTGCCCTTGGGCTGCACAGTATGGAGCTTGGAGAGGATGCGGCCGGTGTCGGGGGTGAGCGTGGTCAGCACTTCACAGTCACTAGGATGTGGGCAAAGTGCTTCAGGGGGATGCAGCTGCCTCCAAACTGTGGCTGACTTAGGTTTCGTTTTTTCAGTTTTATTTATTTATTTGAAAGGCAGGCAGACCTCCCATTTGCTGGTTCACTCCCCAAGGGCCAACCACAGCAGGGCTGGGCCAGACCAAAACTAGGAGCCAGGAGCTCAAACCCAGTCTCCCACACGGGTGGCGGGGACCCAACAACTTGAGCCATCACCTGCTGCCTCCTAGGGGGTGCATTAGCAGGGAGCTGGAACGGACAGCAGAGCTGGGACCTGAGCTGACGCACGCTGATGGGGATGCCAGTGTCCCAAGCAGCATCCTAACCACTGCACCAAAGGCCACACCCTGGCTTACCCTTTCCTTAGAAACCCTGGAAGGAACTAATCTCTGTTCTCCTTAACCAAACACCTGTGCTTAGTGGACCCCAGCTACAGAAGAGCTACGTGACTTTAGGAATCCTGTGCTCCACCTCCAAGTGTTGTCCCCAGCTCCTCTTCTCTCTCTCAGGGCTGCTTTCTATCTTTCCAGACCATCTTCTACCTGATTGTGCACAAACGCCCAGAGAGGTTCTCACATGAGGATCGGCAGTTCCTAAAACAAATCATTTCAGGGGTAACAAGATGTGCGGATCAGGGGCTATCATCCAAAATCACGTTTCCTGGACTTTGTGATACACTGGGGCATAGCGAGTAAGCTGCCACTCAGGACACACGCCCACATCATAGTGCATGCCCTGTGTCCTGGCTACTCTGTTCCCCATCCAGCTTCCTGCTAATACCCCTGAAAGGCAGCAGATGTAGATCCAAGTGCTTGAGTCCCTGCCACCCACTCGGGAGACACGGATAGAGTTCCTGGCATTTGAGGAGTGAACCAGTAGATGGAAGATCGTTCTGTCTTGTCTTCTATCACTCTGCCTTTCAAATAAATAAATCTTTACAGACATACATATCTTGTTGTACGTACTTTCCTGCGAAATTTCATCCTGAGATTTAGCTTTCTAACTATATGAAATTCGAGTCACTACTAAAAACAAGCGTTATTTATACTGACTAGTGAAGGACGTTCTTAGGAAAGTGATGGGCAAAAGCAGTTTCAGGGACTCTGTGAAAGGTGAGCCACTTCCTGGTGGGACAGGCAACTCGTAACAGCGGGTCACCCGTGGGAAAACCACTGCCCACCCCCCACCTCCTCCGTCCCACGTACTTGGCCAGCGTGATGAGGCCCACGTTGTTCTCAGGGTTGCTGCGGGTCTTTGAGTGACACACTATGTTGACGGCGTCCTGCTGGGCCTGCAGCCGGGTGGGCAGGAAGTCCCCATTCCGCATATACTCACTGTTGTCCACGCTGTCAGATTAGGGGAGGAGGAAAGAGAAGAGTTACAGGCGTCTGAGATCTCCACTCCACCCCTCACAGAGGCAGTTTTCAGACTTTGGGGAACTTACAATCACAGCAGTTTCTTTTCTTTCTTTCTTTCTTTTTCTTTCTTTCTTTCTTTTTTTTTTTAGATTTATGTATTTATTTGAAAGTCAGAGTTATACAGGAAGAGAAGGAGAGGCAGAGAGAGAGAGGATAGAGGTCTTCCATCCACTGGTTCACTCCTCAATTGGCTGCAATGGCCGATTTGCACCGATCCGAAGCCAGGATCCAGGAGCTTCTGCTAGGTCTCCCACGTGGGTGCAGGGGCCCAAGGACTTAGGCCATCTTCTACTGCTTTCCCAGACCATAGCAGAGAGCTGGATCGGAAGTGGGGCAGCTGGGACTCAAACTGGTGCCCATATGGGATGCTGGCACTGCAGGCAGCAGCTTTACCCACTATGCCACAGTTCCGGCCCCTGCAGTTTTTCTTTAAATAAAACACAGACCAAGCTTTACCAGGCATGTGACTCAAAATGACCAGAGGAGGGAAAATTTTTTAAAATTTCCACAAATCATTCTGATCAGATTTGGTCTACTGATATCCCACGTGCACTTTCTTATAAGCTGTGTTTATTAAGTGTAAGGAAGCTTAATAAGTTTAATAAGCCAAGGATGCACATTCCATGGGGAACATTCCAAATGTGGGGAATGAAGAAAGTAATTTAAAACACTTCTATAGGGATGGGTATTTGGCCCAGTGGTTAAGAGGCCAGTTAGGGGGCTGCGTTGTGGTGCAGTGGGTTAAGCTGCCGCCTGTGACAGGTATCCCATGAGTGCCGGCTGGGGTTCCAGTTGCTCAGTTTCTAATACAGCTTCCTGCTAATGCACCTGGGAAAGCAACGGAAGATGGCCCAAGTGCTTGGACCCCTGCAGCCCATGTGGAGACCCAGAGGGAGTTCCAGGCTACTGATTTCGGCTTAGACCACACCTGGCCATTAGAGCCATTTGGGGATTGAACCAGCAATGGAAGATAGAGCAATCAATCTTCATCTCTTTCTCTAACTCTGCCTTCCAAATAAAATACATAAACTTTTTTTTTTAAAGGTTTATTTGAAAAGCAGATTTATGGGGAGAGAGAAGGAGATACAGAAAGAGATCTTCCATTCACTGGTTCACTCTTGAAATGGTCACACAGCCAGGACTGGGCCAGGCAAAGCCAGGAGCCAGGAGCCAGGAGCTTCATTCCGGTCTCCCACATGAGTGCCAGGGCCCAAGCACTCTGCTGCTTTCCCAGACACATTAGCAGGGAGCTAGGCCCAAAGTGGAGCAGCTGAGACTCAAATCGGTACCCATATGGGATGTGGGCACTGCAGGTGGCAGCTCAACCTGCCACACCACCATCTCCAATCAATTATATATCTAAAATATATATCTAATATATATATATATATATATATATATGTAAAAGGCCCATATCCCGAATTGGAATGTCTGGGTTCAATGCTCGCCTCTGGCTCCTGACTCCCGCTTCCAGCTAACGCAGACCCTGGGAATCTTTGGCAGTAGGACTGAAATGCAGAAGTGAGGTTTCATGGACTTGGGGTCTCACCTCTTCTATGCAACCTCTCTCACTGTAAAAGAATCCAGACAGCATGAAGTACAGGCTATTGCTCCCCACAGACCAGAGGAAGGCAGATTAAGCGAAGCGGCTGTGTAAGCCCTGCGGATGACGCCCAAGGTCCCTGGGAGCTCCGATCGTCAATGACTGTTCCCACGCTCATGGAAGAGGCAGAGACCTGGACGAGCCGCCTCCTCTCTACCAGCAGGTAAACACAGGTTAGACGGGGCGGGCAGCTGGCCCGGCGAAGACAGACGCACCCCACTCTGGAACGCCGCAGTTCAAGTCCCGGCCCTGCTCACAATTCCAGCTCCCTTCTCATGCTCACTCTGGGAGACAGCAGGTGATGATTCAAGTACTGGGGTCCCTGCCACTCACAGGGGGGAGACGCATTAAGTTTCCAGTGCCCAGCTTCAGCCTGCCCCAGCCCTGGCCATAGCGGGCATCTGCGGAGTGAGCCAGTGGACAGAAGCTGTTTCTGGTCTCTGTCTATCCACCAGTCTGTCTGTCTCTGCTTCTCAAAAAAAAAGAAAACGAGCTTAGGGTTTTCTTCTTTAGTGTGTTTTGTCTAGCAATAAATACAAATCAAAAACAGTACAGAGGTAATTAAGAAGCTCCTGGAAAATAAACAGAAAAGGGAATACAGGGTAGTATCCAAACCCTTATTCTATTTACTAATTCTACGATCCTAAATTGCTTAATTTTTCCAAGGTTCAGCTGCCTCATCTGTAGAACATAAACAGACTCCAGGGTTGCTGTGAAGAGTAAATGCACAGTACTGACATTTAGTAAGCATGGAGCGGACTAGTTCTTATAGAAGCTCAGTCAGAAACCTCACACACTCTGTGTAAAGGAGGTCAAGGGCCAACTCTCTGACTATGCAATCTACCATCTTCCCCACACAGTGTACCCAAATATCCTCCCAGCAGGGAAGAAACTGCCTCTAGCTTCAAATAGAGCAGCCAGTCCAACCACAGAAAACCAGAGACTTTGAGCACAGCCCAGAGAGAATCACCACGAAGTATAAGGATTGTGGGAGAGATCAGCAGGTGGATAGAGCGGGGACAAAATATCAGAGTAAAAAAGGGGGCCTGAGGGGCTGCCTTTGTGGTGTGGGTTAAGCCACGGCTGCCACGCTGAGTGCTAGTTGGAGTTCTGGCTGTTCTACTTCTGGTCCAGCTCCCTGCTAATACACCTAGGAAGGCAACAGAAGATGGCCCAACTGCTTGGATCCTTGCCATCCCTGTGGGAGATCTGGATGGAGTTCTTGGCTCCTGGCTTCCTGCTGGCCCAGCCTGAGCCGTTGCGGCCATTTGGGGAGTGAAGCACCAGATGGAAGATCTGTCTCTCTCTTTGCCTGCCTTTTAATAAGTAAATAAACCTTCAAAAACAGTGGGGGTGGGGAGCAGCCACTGCTGGCCATGTCACCATCCCATACTGGAGTACCACTTCCAGTCCTGGCTAATTTGCTTCAATCCAGCTCCCTGCTAATGCACCTGGGAAAGCATCGGAAGATGGCTCAAGTGCGTGGCCCGTGCACCCACGTGGGAGACCTGGATGGAGTTCCTGCCTTCTGGCTTAGGCTAGAACTAGCTACAGCCGAGGCAGCCATTTGGGGAGTGTATCCGTGGATGGAAGATCAACCTCTCTGATTTTCCTTCTCTCTTTCTCTGTAGCGCTGCCTTTCAAATAAAGAAAGAAAAAAATTCTTTAAGAAAAAAAACGGGGTGGGGGCAGGTAAGAACAGGGAGATGTGACAGGGAATCAGGCAACTGTCCCACTTTTTCACATCAGAACCACTGGGGGGCAGTGTTGGCACTGGCAAAGACAGATCCCGTGCTTCCCACACTTCAAAGAGCTGGTGGAAGGCAGATGTTTGGCGCAGCTGTTAAGAGGCTGCGTGGGATGGCTACATTCCATGTTGAAGAGCCCGGGTTTGAGTCTAGCTCTGCCTTCTGCCTCTTGCTAACGCACCATCAGAGAGCAAGCAGGCAACAGCTCCAGCGTTGGGGCTCCTGCCACCCTGTGGGAGACTCAGACCGAGTTCTGGGCTGCTGACTTCAGCCTGGCCCAGACCCAGATGCTGCAGGCATCTGAGAAGTGAACCAGCAGGTGGGACATCTGTATCTCTATCTCTTTTCTTTCTTCTTAAAGATGAATTTACTCGCCGGCGCCACGGCTCACTAGGCTAATCCTCCACCTTGCAGCGCCGGCACACCGGGTTCTAGTCCCGGTCGGGGCGCCGGATTCTGTCCCGGTTGCCCCTCTTCCAGGCCAGCTCTCTGCTGTGGCCAGGGAGTGCGGTGGAGGATGGCCCAGGTGCTTGGGCCCTGCACCCCATGGGAGACCAGGAAAAGCACCTGGCTCCTGGCTCCTGCCATCGGATCAGCGCAGTGCGCCGGCCACAGCGCGCCGGCCATGGCGGCCATTGGAGGGTGAACCAACGGCAAAGGAAGACCTTTCTCTCTGTCTCTCTCACTGTCCACTCTGCCTGTCAAAAAAAAAAAAAAAAAAAAAAGATGAATTTACTTATCAATCTACCAAGCTATTTGAAAGGCAGAGCAAGAGAGAGAGGAGAGACACAGAGACAGATCTTCATCCACTGACTCACTCCCAGCTGAAGCCAGGAGCCAGGAATTCCATACTGCTCTCCCACATGGGCGGCAGGGGCACAGCCACTCAGGCCATCTTCCCCATCTTTCCAGTGCCTTAGCAGGAAGCTGGAAGCCGGTTTGGAAGAACAGCCAGGACTCAAAACGGAACTTTCTTTTTTTTTTTTTTTTTTTTGACAGGCAGAGTGGACAGTGAGAGAGAGAGACAGGGAGAAAGGTCTTCCTTTTGCCGTTGGTTCACCCTCCAATGGCTGCCGCAGGTGGCGCGCTGCGGCTGGCACACAGCGCTGATCCGATGGCAGGAGCCAGGTACTTCTCCTGGTCTCCCATGGGGTGCAGGGCCCAAGCACCTGGGCCATCCTCCACTGCACTCCCTGGCCACAGCAGAGAGCTGGCCTGGAAGAGGGGCAACCAGGACAGAATCCGGTGCCCCAACCGGGACTAGAACCCAGTGTGCCGGCGCCGCAAGGCGGAGGATTAGCCCAGTGAGCCGCGGCGCCGGCCAAAACGGAACTTTCATACCTGCTGTACAACGCTGCTCCCCACCCCCATCTCTTCCTGTTGCTCTGCCTTTCAAATAGATAAAAATAATGAATAAACATTTTACAATATTTTTAAGGGACCGGTGTTGTAGCACAGCAGGTAAACTGCCACCCAGGATGCCAGCATCCCATATGGGCGCTGGTTCGAGTCCCAGCTGCTCCACTTCTGATCCAGCTCCCTGCTAACGTGCCTGAGGAAAAGTGGAAGACGGCCCAAGTGCTTGGGTCCCTTTCAGACCTGAGGGAAACCCAGCTGGAGTTCCAGGCTCCTGGCTTTGGCCTGGCCCAGCCCCAGCTGTTGCAGTCATTTAGGGAGTGAATCAGAGGATAGAAAACCTCTGTCTCTCTTTCTCTCCCTCTCTCTGTAACTGCCTTTCAAATCAATCAATCAAAAAAATTGTTTGAGGTGTCATTTTCTAAATCGTCATTTATCTACTTATTTATTTAATTTATTTGAAGGACAGATCTCCCACCTGCTGGTCCACTCCCCAAATACCCACAAAAGCCAGGACTGGGCCAGGCCAAAGCCAAGAACCAGAAACTCTCCTGTGCGTGGCAGAGGCCCAAGTACCGGAGCCATCACCTGCTGCCTCCCAGGCTGTGCACATCAGCACGAAGCGACCAGGACTTAAACCCAGGCACTCCTGGGGTGTGGGAGTCCCAAGTGAAGTCTCAGATGCCACACCACACGCCCGCCCTTAAATACCACTTGAATTCAGCTCTGTCTCCACCACCCGTAGGACTTTGTCAATATTCCTCTAAACAGAGGTGCCGGACAGAGTTCAAGCTCCTCGGCTTGGCATTCATGATCTTCAACTGAGCTCATCTAAGTTTCCAAAAAAATAAAAAATAACGGAAAAACCTTTGAATCACACTATCTACTTCCCATTCACTAACATGTTACCTGTCTGCACTTCAGCGACTCTGTAGGTGCCCGTCCCCCTACCCCTTCTCATCATGTCTAAGGCCCCGCGTACTTATCTTAGGGATCCCCTAAGTTCCATGGTAACTAACACTCACACAGTGCTCCAGTTTAGAGACCATGACGCATGTTTTATCAGCTATGCTATAGGACAGGTAGATGTCACTCTTGTTCCAATTTTATAGAAAAAAAAAGTGAGAGATTTCAAGTCCTGGCTTCTCCACTTCCTATCCCGCTTGGGCCCTTGCACCCCCGTGGGAGACCTGGAAGAAGCTCCTGGCTCCTGGCTTCAGATCAGCCCAGCTCCAGCTGTTGCAGCCATCTGGGGAGTGAACCAGTAGATTGAAGACCCTTCCCTCCCACCTCTCTGAACTCTGCCTTTCAAATAAATAAAAAAATAAAATAAAATAAATCCTTAAAAAAAGAAAACAGGTTTTTGTGTTTTTCCAAATTCTGTTCTCTTTCTATTAAGACATGCTTGCTTCCAGAGGTTGCCAGAATTAGCAAACAAAAACACAGGATTCCCACTTAAATCTGAGTTTCACATAAACAAGCTTTTTAGTATACATATACATTCACAGTCCTTTTTTATACAAAAAGTTATTGCTGGGGCCGGCGCTTGGTGTAGCAGGTAAAGCTGCTGTCTGCGATGCCAGTTCGAGTTCTGACTGCTCCACTTCAGATCCAGCTCCCTGCTAATGGCCTGGGAAAGGCAGCAGAGGAGTACCTGGGCCCCTGCCACCCACGTGAGAGACCTGGCTCCTGGCCTCGGCCTGGCTCACCCTGGTTGTTGCAGCCATTTGGGGAGTGAACCAGCAGATGGATGACCTCTCTCTCTCTCTCTCCTGCTTCCTCTCTCTCTCTCTCTAACTCTGCCTTTCAAATAAATAAACAAATCTTTTAAAAAAAGGAATAAGGCTCTCAGGTATGTCCCACCCAACTCACGACTTCTGCTGGGTTCATGTGCTACTCTGCATTCGCACCTAGAAGGAACCCTGGAATTGCTGCACACGTGCATGGTCTCCGTTTCTAAGTAGACTCTTACTAGCTGCTCAGCCTAGGGCTGGGACTGAAGAAAGCTGGTCTCTGGTTAAGAGCCTTTATTTCAGGTAGCCCGGGGGTTACATCTTGTCTCCATCACTTAAGCTGCAGGATTTCGGGCAAGTCACGCAAAATCGCTGAGCCTCAGTATCCTTCCAAAATGCAGGTGTATTTACCTCCAAGTGACGCTGTGAGGCTTAAGCGACATAAAGTAAACAAGCAAAAATGCCTGGCGCATAGGAAGCAATCTACAAACGGAGACGATACAAGGAAGGCAGGGGAGCCAGAGCTGAGGCAACTGACAATCTCTCCTCCAATACCCACTATTTTGAGAGGAGGACAGGAAGACAGAAGTCTGAGAAGCAGGACTCCGGTGAACAACAGACCTGGGGCTGGCCTACAGAGGACGACGCGGGAGTAGAGAGAGGCAGCAGGGCCCCGCTGGTCCGGCTTGGAGCGGGTTCCCGGGCCTGTCCTCTCTCGGCCCAGGGATGACTCAGGAAGTCCACAGAACTCCCTCCCTCCGAGCTTCGGGCTGCATCCCGTCCATCAGTCCCCCGCCCCCACCCCAGGCCCGCCGGCCTCGGTGCAACACGCGCTCCCAGCAGACCCAGACCCAGACCCGTCCCTACGGGTCCCGAGGTAGTTCCTCACCAAACCATAGTGCTTTCCAACACCATCTTGCCACCTTCCTCCCTCCCCGACCGGCTCGCCGACTGTGTAACAACAGCTCCTCCAATTGGACCTACGCTCGTCACCAATCACAGATCTCGGCGCTTCGAGCTAGTTCCGCCTCCAACCCCCATTGCCTTCTGGGAGTTGTAGGCGCAGCCAAAATAAAAGCGACGTTGCCGTGGGCGGGGCAGGAGTGGAGACGGTTACCGCGGCAACCCTAGGACGAGGGCCCGCCTCCACCTTCCTTGCACTTTCGGTTCCCAGGGTGGGGGCGTCACCGCTGGAAGGATCTCAGAGAAGCTGTGGATATGTCTTTTTTTTCTTTTTAAGATTTTTTTTTTTTTAATTTAAAGGCAGAGTTACAGAGAGGCAGAAGTAGAGAGAGTGGTCTTCCATATGCTGGTTCACTCCCCAATTGGCTGCAACAGGCCGGAGCTGAGCCGATCTGAAGCCGGAGCCAGGAGCCAGGAGCCAGGAGCCAGGAGCCAGGAGCCAGGAGCCAGGAGCCAGGAGCCAGGAATCAGGAGCCTCTTCCGGGTCTCCCATGCGGGTGCAGGGGCCCAAGGACTAGGGCCATCTTCCACTGCTTTCCCAGGCCACAGCAGAGAACTGGATACGAAGTGGAGCAGCTGGGACTCCAACAGGCGCTCTGCAGGCCCTGGCTTCACCTGCTACGCCACAGCGCCAACCCCAGGTGGATGTCTGTTCCAGCATCGCCATTTAAAAAAAGTGACAGGAGGGGCTGGCGCTGTGGCGCAGCGGGTTAAAGCTCCTGGCCTGAGGCGCTGGCATCCCATATGGGCGCCAGTTCTAGTCCCGGCTGCTCCTCTTCCGATCCAGCTCTCTGCTATGGCCTGGGAAAGCAGTAGAAGATGGCCCAAGTCCTTGGGCCCCTGTACCCACATGGGAGGCCAGGAAGAAGCACCTGGCACCTGGCTTCGGATCAGCTCAGCTCCAGCCTTTGCGGCCATCTGGGGAGTGAACCATCGGATGGAAGACCTCTCTCTCTCTGTTTCTAGCTCTCTCTGTAACTCTTTCAAATAAATAAAATAAATCTTAAAAAAAAATGACAGGATAATCCAGATTCCCCTCCCCCATAGCACTTGGTTCTTCTACTACAAGCCCTTATATCAGCCAATTGAATTTATTTTCATTATCTGTTTGTTTTATTTTTTATTTTTTTATTTTATTTATTTATTTATTTTTTTTTGACAGGCAGAGTGGACAGTGAGAGAGAGAGACAGAGAGAAAGGTCTTCCTTTGCCATTGGTTCACCCTCCAATGGCCGCCGCGGCCGGCGCGCTGTGGCCGGCGCACCGCGCTGATCCGATGGCAGGAGCCAGGAGCCAGGTGCTTTTCCTGGTCTCCCATGGGGTGCAGGGCCCAAGCACCTGGGCCATCCTCCACTGCACTCCCTGGCCACAGCAGAGGGCTGGCCTGGAAGAGGGGCAACCGGGACAGAATCCGGCGCCCCGACCGGGACTAGAACCCGGTGTGCCGGCGCCGCTAGGCGGAGGATTAGCCTAGTGAGCCGCGGCGCCGGCCTCATTATCTGTTTGTACCATTTAATCAAGAGCAGTAAACATGTCTTAATCTTTGCAATCCCTGAGCCCAGTACAGAGCCTTACACCAATAAGCTACTCTATTGATCAACATTCAAAAATACTTTGGATTAGCTCATCCTCTCAGTCTCTTTGTCTACCTTTCTCTCTCTTTTTGTTTAAAATAAGTACCTATTTATTTTTTTAAAATATTTTATTTATTTATTTGAGAGGTAGAGTTACAGGCAGAGCGAGAGAGAGAGAAAGGTCTTCTGTTAACTGATTCATTCTCCAAATGGCCTCAATGGCTGGAGCTGCGCCGATCCGAAGCCAAGAGCCAGGAGCCTCTTCCAGTCACCCACACGGGTACAGGGGCCCAAGGACTTGGACTGTCTTCTGCTTTCCCAGGCCATAGCAGAGAGCTGGATTGGAAGAGGAGCAGCCGGGACACGAACCGGCACCCATATGGGATGCCAGTGCTGCAGGCGGAGGATTAACCTATTGTGCCAAGGCACTGGCCCCCTATCTCTGTCTTTCTCAAGGAAACTGGGAAGCCCCAGTCTCTATCTTGAGGAGGAAGAGGGAAGAAGGGTCGGATCAGGCATGGCTACAACACAGAGACTGATGAGATGAATGCCATTGACACTGATGAGGTGTTGGTAAAGCTTTAACGAACACATTCAGAAGTTATTAGTGGGGGTCAGCGCTGTGGCATAGCGGGTAAAGCTGCCGCCTGCAGCGCCGGCATCCCATATGGGCGCCGTCTATTTGAGTCCAGCTCTCTGCTATGGCCTGGGAAAGCAGTGGAAGATGGCCCGAGTACTTGGGCCCCTGAACCCACATGGGAGACCTGGAAGAAGCTCCTGGCTCCTGGCTTCAGATCAGCACAGCTCTGGCCATTGTGGCCAACTAGAGAGTAAACCAGTGGATGGAAGACCTCTCTATCCTCTCTTTCTCTCTCTGCCTCTCCTTCTCTTTGTGTAACTCGGACTTTCGAATAAATAAATAAATCTGTTTTTAAAATAAGTTATTAGTAGTGGCCGGTGTCTTGGCATAGTGGGTTAGGCCACGACGCTGGCCCCAGCCCAAGTGTCTTAACTGAGGCACTAAATGACCACCCCTTCACATAGCTCTTAACTGAAAAGTTTGACATAGTCATAAGAGGGCACTTTTTCTATTTGAGGAAATCATAAGTTTTCCCTCCTCCCAGTGGAATCAAAGCAATCTTTTAGGACCTTATTGTCCCAGTTCCATTATTATGCTCACTATAATCTGCATCCTTTTCAATTTCTCTGTAAAAAGTGTTGGAGCTTGGGGCAGGTCTTCAGTACATGTCAGCATTACCTATCGGAGTACCCAGATTCCAGCCCAGCTCTGCTCCCAATCCAGCTTCCTACCAGCATGCAACCTGGGAGGCAGCAGGTGATGAACCAAGTGCTTTGGTCCCTGCCCCATGTGAGACCTGGATGGAGTTCTAGTCTCCTGGCTTCAGCCTGGCCCCGCCCAGGTTATGTGACCATTTGCGGAGTGAACCAGCAGATGGAAGATCTTTTCCTCTCTCTCTCTGTAACTCTACTTTTCGAATAAATAATCTTTTAAAAATCATATTTTTAAAAACACAGTTACGGGGCCGGTGCTGTGGTGTAGTGGGTAAAGCCACTGCCTACAGTGTTGGCATCCCATATGGACGCCGGTTCGAGACCCAGCTGCTCCACTTCTGATCCAGTTCTCAGCTATGGCCTGGGAAAGCAGTAGAAGATAGCCCAAGGCCCCTGCACTGGTGTGGGGGAACTGGAAGAAGCTCCTGGCTCCTGGCTTCGGATTGGTGCAGCTCCGACTATTGCGGCCATCTGGGGAGTGAGCCAGCAGATGGAAGACCTCTCTCTCTGCCTCTCCTCTCTCTGTGTAACTGTGACTTTCAAGTGAAATAAATAAATCTTTAAAAAAAAAAAAAACCACACAGCTACAAGTATTCACCCCAAACAAATGGACAAGAACTGAATGAATGACATTATCCCTGGGGGAAACATGATCCATGATATTTGGGTAGGGAAGTGTCACCTTTTAAACATTTTTTTTAAAGATTTATTTATTTGAAAGGTAGAGTTAGAGAAAGGGAGAGAGAGAGAAGCTTCCATCCTCTGGTTCACTCCCCATGAGGCCAAAACGGCCACAGTCGGGCCGATCAAAAGCCACGAGCCAGGAGATTCTTCCAGGTCTCCCATGTAGGTGCAGGGGCCTAAGCCCTCGGACCATTCTCTGATGCTTTCCCAGGCCATAGCAGAGAGCTGGATCGGAAGTGGAGCAGCCAGGACTTGAACCCGGCGCCCATAGGGGATGTTAGCATTGAAAGCAGCAGCTTTACCCGCTATGCCACAGCGCTGGCCCAAGGTGTCACCTTCTAAGCTTTAGTCAAACACAATAGATTGTGACCAGTTTTTAATTACTTTTTTTTTTTTTTTAAAAAGATTGTCTTCAGTTTATTTGAAATGCAAAGCCAGAGACAAAGACAGAGATCTCCCGTCTGCTGGTCCACTCTCTGAATGTCTGCAACAACTGGGGCTGGCCCAGGCCAAAGCCAGGAGTCCAACATTCAATCCAACTCCAATTTTTATTTTTTCTTCAGTTACATAAGTTCTACAAATAGACTATATTTATATTTGAATATAAATGTGTAGAGCTGTAGAATCAACACGAGTTGCTTCTCACCACTAGGGGGCCTCCCTGAGCATAAGCCAGCTACTCCACCCAGCCAGCAGCTGGGGAGAATGAGATCGGCCCAGCAGAAAAGATCACTTAGGCCTAAAACACATTCAGGTGCAACTCGTTGTCGGGAAGTTTTCTCCTTATCCACCCTGAACGAAAGCTGAGCCTGTGGGTTAAACACTCAATTCAAAATTAAGAATCCCCGAGTTCCTCTTCCGATCCGGTTGTTCTACCATACTTGTTCTGTTTCCTCTCAACACTCTCTTCCCCTCCAGATGTTGCCACCATCATTCCAGACTCACCTCACTCCATGTGGTTAGTCTACCATTTCCTATCCATTCTGATAGAACTTGGTTAACAGGTTAATCTGAATGGATTTCATCGTAGTCCACTTAGGGGCAAAAAAACCCTCATGGCTTCCTATTGCCTACAGTTTAAAGTCAAAAGTCCAGGCTGGCATTGTGCCGTGGGTTAAGCAGGAGCCTGTGAGGCCAGCATCCCATATCAGAATGCTAGTTCAAGTCCCAGCTGCTCCACTTTCTCATCCAGTTCCATGCTCATGCACCTGGGAAAGCAGTGGCAGATGCCCAAATGCTTGGGTCCCTGACACCACATGGGAGACTAGGGTGGAGTTCCTGGCTCCTGGTTTCAGCCTTGTCCAGCCCTGGCTGTTGTAGTCCTTTGTGGAATGAACCAGCACATGGAAGATCTCTCCTTCTTTGTCACTGTGCCTTTTCTTTTATTTTTTTCTTTCTTTTTTTTTTATTTTTATTTTTGACAGGCAGAGTTGGACAGTGAGAGAGAGAGAGAGAGAGACAAAGAGAAAGGTCTTCCTTTTTCCTTTGGTTCACCCCCCAAACGGCCGCTACGGCCACCCCATTGCGGCTGGAGCGCTGCGCTGATCTGAAGCCAGGAGCTTCCTCCTGGTCTCCCATGCAGGTGCAGGGCCCAAAGATCTTGGCCATCCTCCACTGCACTCCCGGGCCATAGCAGAGAGCTGGACTGGAAGAGGGGCAATTGGGACAGAATCCAGTGCCCTGACCTGGAATAGAACCTGTGGTGCTGGTGCCACAGGTGGAGGATTAGTCTAGTGAGCCGTGGCACCGGCCCACTATGCCTTTTAAATAAACCTTTTCCTTTAAAAAAATTCCATTTTTTTAAGGATTTGTTTATTTATTTGAAAGGCATAGTTACAGAGAGGAAGAGGCACAGAGAGAGCCTTCCATCTGCTGGTTCACTCCCCAAATGGCCACAACAGCCGGAGTTGTGCTGATCTGAAGCCAGGAGCCAGGAGCTTATTCTGGGTCTCCCATGTGAATGCAGGGGCCCAATGACTTGGGCCATCTTCTACTGCTTTCCCAGGTCATAGCAGAGAGCTGGATGGGAATGGGAAGTGGAGCAGCCAGGACTCGAACTGGCACCCATATGGGATGCTGACACTGCAGGCAGCAGCTTTACCTGATATGGCACACTGCCAGCCCCAAGATTCCTTTTTTTTTTTTTTTTTTTTTTTTGGACAGGCAGAGTTAGACAGTGAGAGAGAGAGAGAGAGGTCGGTCTTCCTTTTTCCATTGGTTCACCCCGGAAGTGGCCACTATGACTGGTGCGTTGCAGTCAGCGCGCTGTGCTGATCCGAAGCCAGGAGCCAGGTGCTTCTCCTGGTCTCCCATGGGGTGCAGGGCCCAAGCACTTGGGCCATCCTCCACTGCCTTCCCAGGCCACAGCAGAGAGCTGGCCTGGAAGAGGAGCAACCGGGACAGAATCCTGAGCCACGGCGCCAGCCTCAAGATCCCTTTATCTATCTATCTGTCTATCTAGCTATCTATCTAGCTAGCTATCAATCTGAAAGTTACAGAAAAAGGAGGACAGAGAGATCTTCCACCTGTTGGCTCACTCCCCAGATAGCCATAATGGCCAGTGCTGGGCTGATCCTAAGCCAGAAGCCAGGAGCTTCTTCTGGGTTTCTCAAGTGGATGCAGGGGCCCAAGCACTTGGGCCATGTTCTGCTGCTTTTCCAGGCCATCAGCAGGGAGCTGGGTCAGAAGTGGAGCAGTCAGGTCTCGATCCAGCACCCATAGGGGATGACAGTGCAGGCAGAGGCTTAACCTGCTAAGCCACAATGCTGGCCCCAGCCTTTTAAATAAATCTTTAAAAAAGTACAAGTTCCTCAGCCTAGCAGTCAGGTTTCCCACGTTGCCTTGAGCTGTATCTGCTATGACATCCTCATCATTCACTTTTCCGCCTGTAGGCCCTTGTACTGACGTGAGAACCTCCCCAACACATCCAGCTCCCAGTAGTCTCTACTGTTCGTCCACTTCCATATTCTACACCTAAATTTTAAAATTGTGTTCATTTGAAAGGCAGAGTTAGAGATTCTTCCATCTGCTGGCTCGTTTCCCAAATAGCCACAACAGCAGGGGATGGGCCAGGCTGAAGCCAGCAGCCAGGAGCTGCATCTGGGTCTCTCACATGGGTGCAGGGACCCAAGCAGTCACTGCTTTCTTAGGCGCCTTATCAGGGGGCTGGATGGGAAGTGGAGCAGTGGAGACAGGAAATTGCAGGGTGCCGGCAGTGGGGGTGATAGTTTAACTGGCTACGCCTCAGCGCCAGCCCCATCTGTACCTCAATCTTTAGCTGTACTACACTTAACATGTTTTCATCCTGTATACTATATTCTTGAAGAACAGTTCTTTTGACCTTCAAATCCCCTCCTTTCATAGCAAACAGAAATTGAAAGACTTTGTGGCCACTCGTCCGGCCCTGCAAAAGATACTTAAAGATGTGCTACACTCAGAAACACAGAAACACGGCCATCAATATGAAAGAAGGGAAAGGAAGAACACCTACCAGTAAAAGAGCATGGGAAGCTCAAAGCATATACTAGAAAATATTTCCGGGAAAATGGCAGGGCAAAGTCACTACGTATCAATAGTCACATTGAACATTAATGGTCTGAATTCTTCAGTTAAAAGACACCGTTTGGCTGACTGGCTCACAGAACACAACCCAACTATTTGTTGCCTACAAGAAACACATCTCTCTAACAAAGAGGCATGCAGACTGAAAGTGAAAGGTTGGAAAAAGATATTCCATGCCAAGATACCAAAAAAAAGCAGGTGTAGCCATATTAATATCAGACAAAATAAACTTTAATACAAAAACTGTTAAGAGAGACAAAGAGGGACACTATATAATGATTAAGGGTTCAATTCAACAGGAAGATGTAACTATTATAAATGTATATGCACCTAATTACAGGGCACCGGTCTATTTAAAAGATATGTTAAGGGACTTAAAGGGAGATTTAGATTCCAATACAATAGTACTGGGGGACTTCAATACTCCACTCTCAGAAATAGACAGATCATCCAGACAGATCAACAAGGAAACAGCAGATTTAATTGACACTATTGCCCAAATGGATCTAACAGATATCTACAGAACTTTCAACCCTACATCTACAGACTTCACATTCTTCTCAGCAGTGCATGGAACCTTCTCTAGGATTGATCACATACTAGGCCATAAAGCAAGTCTGAGCAAATTTAAAAGAATTAGAATCATACCATGCAGCTTCTCAGACCACAGCGGAATGAAGCTGGAAATTAGCAACTCAGGAAACCCCAGAAAGTATGCAAACACATGGAGACTGAACAACATGCTCCTGAATGAACACTGGGTCATTCAAGAAATCAAAAGAGAGGCCGGCGCCGCGGCTCACTAGGCTAATCCTCCGCCTAGCGGCGCCGGCACACCGGGTTCTAGTCCCGGTCGGGGCGCCGGATTCTGTCCCGGTTGCCCCTCTTCCAGGCCAGCCCTCTGCTGTGGTCAGGGAGTGCAGTGGAGGATGGCCCAGGTGCTTGGGCCCTGCACCCCATGGGAGACCAGGAAAAGCACCTGGCTCCTGGCTCCTGCCATCGGATCAGTGCGGTGCGCCGGCCGCAGCGCGCCGACCGCGGCGGCCATTGGAGGGTGAACCAACGGCAAAGGAAGACCTTTCTCTCTGTCTCTCTCTCTCACTGTCCACTCTGCCTGTCAAAAAAAAAAAAATAAATTAAAAAAAAAAAAAAAAAGAAATCAAAAGAGAAATAAAAAACTTTCTGGAAGTAAATGAAGACAACAACACAACATATCAAAACTTATGGGATACAGCAAAAGCAGTATTGAGAGGCAAATTTATAGCAATAGGTGCCTATATCAAGAAATTGGAAAGGCACCAAATAAATGAGCTTTCAGCGCACCTCAAGGACCTAGAAAAACTGCAGCAAACCAAACCCAAATCTAGTAGGAGAAGAGAAATAATTAAAACCAGAGAAGAAATTAACAGGATTGAATCCAAAAAAACATTACAAAAAATCAGCCAAGCGAGAAGCTGGTTTTTTGAAAAAATAAACAAAATTGACACCCCATTGGCCCAACTAACTAAAAAAAGAAGAGAAAAGACCCAAATCAATAAAATCAGAGATGAAAAAGGAAACGTAACAACAGACACCACAGAAATAAAAAGAATTATCAGAAATTACTACAAGGACCTGTATGCCAGCAAACAGGAAAACCTATCAGAAATGGATAGATTCCTGGACACATGCAATCTACCAAAATTGAACCATGAAGACATAGAAAACCTAAATAGACCCATAACTGAAACAGAAATTGAAACAGTAATAAAGGCCCTCCCAACAAAGAAAAGCCCAGGACCAGATGGATTCACTGCTGAATTCTACCAGACATTTAAAGAAGAACTAACTCCAATTCTTCTCAAACTATTCAGAACAATCGAAAAAGAGGGAATCCTCCCAAATTCTTTCTATGAAGCCAGAATCACCTTAATCCCTAAGCCAGAGAAAGATGCAGCACTGAAAGAAAATTACAGACCAATATCCCTGATGAACATAGACGCAAAAATCCTCAATAAAATTCTGGCCAATAGAGTACAACAACACATCAGGAAAATCATCCACCCAGACCAAGTGGGATTCATCCCTGGTATGCAGGGATGGTTCAACATTCGCAAATCAATCAATGTGATTCACCACATTAACAGACTGCAAAAGAAAAACCATATGATTATCTCAATTGATGCAGAGAAAGCATTTGATAAAATTCAACACCCTTTCATGATGAAAACTCTAAGCAAATTGGGTATAGAAAGAACATTCCTCAATATAATCAAAGCAATTCATAAAAAACCCACAGCCAGCATCCTATTGAATGGGGAAAAGTTGGAAGCATTTCCACTGAAATCTGGCACCAGGCAGGGATGCCCACTCTCACCACTGCTATTTAACATAGTTCTGGAAGTTTTAGCCAGAGCCATCAGACAAGAAAAAGAAATCAAAGGAATACAAATCAAGAAGGAAGAAGTCAAACTATCCCTCTTTGCAGACGATATGATTCTGTACTTAGAGGATCCAAAGAACTCTACTAAGAGACTATTGGAACTCATAGAGGAGTTTGGCAAAGTGGCAGGATATAAAATCAATGCACAAAAATCAACAGCCTTTGTATACACAAGCAATGCCATGACTGAGAAAGAACTGCTAAGATCAATCCCATTCACAATAGCTACAAAAACAATCAAATACCTTGGAATAAACTTAACCAAGGACGTTAAAGATCTCTACGATGAAAATTACAAAATCTTAAAGAAAGAAATAGAAGAGGATACCAAGAAATGGAAAAATCTTCCATGCTCATGGATTGGAAGAATCAACATCATCAAAATGTCCATTCTCCCAAAAGCAATTTATAGATTCAATGCAATCCCAATCAAGATACCAAAGACCTTCTTCTCAGATCTAGAAAAAATGATGCTGAAATTCATATGGAGGCACAAGAGACCTCGAATAGCTAAAGCAATCTTGTACAACAAAAACAAAGCTGGAGGCATCACAATACCAGATTTCAGGACATACTACAGGGCAGTTGTAATCAAAACAGCATGGTACTGGTACAGAAACAGATGGATAGACCAATGGAACAGAATTGAAACACCAGAAATCAATCCAAACATCTACAGCCAACTTATATTTGATCAAGGATCTAAAACTAATTCCTGGAGCAAGGACAGTCTATTCAATAAATGGTGCTGGGAAAACTGGATTTCCACGTGCAGAAGCATGAAGCAAGACCCCTACCTTACACCTTACACAAAAATTCACTCAACGTGGATTAAAGACCTAAATCTACGTCCTGACACCATTAAGTTATTAGAGAACATTGGAGAAACCCTTCAAGATATTGGCACAGGCAAAGAATTTCTGGAAAAGACCCGGGAGGCACAGGCAGTCAAAGCCAAAATCAACTATTGGGATTACATCAAATTGAGAAGTTTCTGTACTGCAAAAGAAACAGTCAGGAGAGTGAAGAGACAACCGACAGAATGGGAAAAAATATTTGCAAACTATGCAACAGATAAAGGGTTAATAACCAGAATCTACAAAGAGATCAAGAAACTCCACAAAAACAAAACCAACAACCCACTTAAGAGATGGGCCAAGGACTTCAATAGACATTTTTCAAAAGAGGAAATCCAAATGGCCAACAGGCACATGAAAAAATGTTCAAGATCACTAGCAATCAGGGAAATGCAAATCAAAACCACAATGAGGTTTCACCTCACCCCGGTTAGAATGGCTCACATACAGAAATCTACCAACAACAGATGCTGGCGAGGATGTGGGGAAAAAGGGACACTAACCCACTGTTGGTGGGAATGCAAACTGGTCAAGCCACTATGGAAATCAGTCTGGAGATTCCTCAGAAACCTGAATATAACCCTACCGTTCGACCCAGCCATCCCACTCCTTGGAATTTACCCAAAGGAGTTTAAATTGACAAACAAAAAAGCGGTCTGCACCCTAATGTTTATTGCAGCACAATTCACAATAGCCAAGACCTGGAACCAACCTAAATGCCCATCAACGGTAGACTGGATAAAGAAATTATGGGATATGTATTCTTTAGAATACTGTACCGCAGTAAGAAACAACGAAATCCAGTCATTTGCAACAAAATGGAGGAATCTGAAACACATCATGATGAGTGAAGTAAGCCAGTCCCAAAGGGACAAATACCATATGTTCTCCCTGATCGGTGACAACTGACTGAACACCAAAAAGGAAACCTCCTGAAGTGAAATGGACACTATGAGAAATGGTGACTTGATCAGCATAGCCCTGTTAATGGACAACTTAATACATTATCCCTCTTAGTATTTTTTTGTCTGTTCTACTTAATATGACTGGTTTAATTCTGTAATTATCACACAGTTATTCTTAAGTGTTGAAAATTAACTGAAATGTGATCCCTGTTAAACATAAGAGTGGGAATAAGAGAGGGAAGAGATGTATAATTTGGGGCATGCTCGGGCTGACTTGCCCCAATTGGTAGAGTTGGAAACATACCAGGGGATTCCAGTTCAATCCCATCAAGGTGGCATGTGCCAATGCCATCTCACTATTCCAAGTGATCAATTTCAGTTCACAATTGATCATAATGAAAGGACTAAGAGTCAAAGGGAGCACATAAACAAGACTAGTACCTGCTAACACTAACCGATAGAATAAATAAAGGGGAGAGTGATCCAACATGGGAAGTGAGATACTCAGCAGACTCATAGAATGGCGGATGTCCTAAATAGCACTCTGGCCTCAGAATCAGCCCTAAAGGCACTCGGATCTGGCTGAAAAGCCCATGAGAGTATTTCAGGCATGGAAAGCCAAGACACTCTGGCAAAAAGATCTCTGTGAGTGAGATCCCAGTGGAAAGAACAGGTCTTCAAAGAGGGAGGTGCCTTTCTCTGAAGGGAGGAGAGAACCTCCACTTTGACTATGACCGTGTCTAAACAAGATAAGAGTCGGAGAACTCAAGGGGCTTCCATAGCCTTAGAAACTCATGACTGGTGCATAGGGAGATTACTGATGCCATAAACAGGAGTGTCAATTTGTAAAGTCAACAACAGGAGTCACTGTGCACTTACTCCTCATGTAGGATCTCTGTCCTTAATGTGCTGTACATTGAGGCTTAATGCTATAATGAGTACTCAAACAGTATATTTCACTTTGTGTTTCTATGGGGGTGCAAACGATTGAAATCTTTACTTAATGTACACTAAACTGATCTGTAAAAAAAAAAAAAAAAAAAAAAAAGAAAGAAATTATCAATTCCCAACTTGACTCTCATTGGGATTAAACATGACAATAGGTCTGATCTGATTTCATCATCATTTAAAAAAAAAATCATCTATTATTTTTCACTTTATGTTTCTGTGTGGGAGCAAACTGTTGAAATCCTTACTTAAGGTATACTAAGCTGATCTTCTGTATATTAAGATAATCGAAAATGAATCTTGATGTGAATGGAAGGGGAGAGGGAGTGGGAAAGGGGAGGGTTGTGGGTGGGAGGGACGGTATGGGGGGGGGAAGCCATTGTAACCCATGAGTCGTACTTTGGAAATTTATATTCGTTAAATAAAAGATAAAAAAAAAAAAAAGAAGCTCCAATTAAAAAACAGCAAAGACGTGTAATGTAAACTATAATTAAATAAAATTGAAATCAATAAAAATTGTAGAACATCAAAAAAAAATGTACATGTCTGCACAGGTGCTCAGGACAGTCTTCTCCAACACTGGAGTGAGCCAGTGGGTGCCAGCTACATGAGGGTGAGCAGCAGTAGCTGTGGGGGTACCACAAACAGGTGTGAAGATGCAAGGCTGGGTTGCCGAGCAGTCTTGTACAGTGCACAGTGGCTCAACTTTATCTGCATGTTAGTAACACCAACTGCAATTATGAGCATAATCCAGAGATAATCAAAGGCTCCACCACGGACCTGGTATACCCACCTGGACAGCACCCAGCCCTCCAAGAAACCTGTCAGGAATTATCTCGGGAGTCTGGTGACTAGCTGGCAGTAGCCATTTGGACTACTGCTTCGTGTGGAGGATGGGATTAGTTTAAAATTAAGTATTAATATATAAAAAAGGGAAAACTGCAATGATCTTAACAGGGGTAGTGGTATGGAAAGGCACAAGGTTTAGTTAACTTGCTTTGCTGTGCCTCCGAAGGGGCCTCCCCCTGCCACCTTGTCTAGTTCCTATCGCAGTAAAAGTTTAAACAACCACACAGCCCAGAACTGAAGTAAGCAATCTCTATGAATAGCACCCGGTGGCCAGGTCAGGGCGAGGACAGGGAGGGAATACCAGGGCTACCAACAGGAAACTTGTTTTTCTCAAAGTTCCTCTCATTTCCTCCTAAATCTTAGTAAACTTCCAGCTTTGGGCTCCCAAATCCCTCAATTCAAATTTGCCTGCAGTCTAGGCAAGAGAACTGTCATAATCCCCTTCATATTAATTCACAGCTTTTCCTTGTTATTAAATGGTGGGCTGGCTGAAAATAGGGAATGAAGCTGTCTGAGCTGGAGTCAGACTGAAGATGCAGGGACACTGCAAAGTATGCAGCTTTTGTTCATTTGCAACACGAACAAAACTGGGCCTGGGTGGTGCAGTAGGAGGCTGGAGCAGATGGTGTATGAAAAAGAACCATTTGGAAGAAATAACAGATCTCAATAACTGATGAAAGCTGACTCATTAAAACCAGATATTTATTACTTTTATATTGCATTTGCCATTTCTGAACAATACAAAGTAGAGGCAAATAGTGACACTTCATAAAAATGTTGATTCCCATTCCTCTCCTCAAGACCCAGACCCTCCCTCAAATATTCCCTCCCACCCCTTACAGAACTCTGTCCTGAATAAAACACTTAAATACATCATAAATAGTTATTATGAAAAAAAAAATAGCAAGAACTGTTTCTTTCCTTCTTGTAAAAAAGAACATGGCAGCAAAGACAGGCAGCCAGAAACTGGCTGGGGGTGTCTAATATAGACAGTTACTTGGGTATAAGCTAACCTACTATCATGGTAGGGTGGGAGAGAATGAAAATTCAGTCTGCCTGAGACACCAGGCCCCTTTCTTGCCCTTACAAGAGTGGAAGTGTCAGAGGGAGAACCACAACTCCTAGAGATGGGCAGACAGCTTATACAGCCCCCCATTCCCAAGTTCCCCGCGTGAGAGAGGGGGCAGGGTAGCAGGGTATGCAGCACAGCAGGGATCTCACCGAAGCAAGAATCTGCTGGCTGTCCACGAGTTTAAGAGAATATTCTTGAGCCTCAAAAACTCCCTGTTAAACAGACACAGATGTCCCCACCTCCACCTACGGCAGAACATTACTGAAAAAGATGGGAAAAACAACGATGAAATCTCCTTTGGAGAATGATCTAAAATTCATTTGATAAAGTCTTCATATTTAGAAAAACCACCAGAATGCATTAGAAATTGAAAAATCGTAATCACCACGGCCTGGCAGTGAGCAGGGCCCTGCCTGGAAGGGATCCTGAGTCCCATGGTTGCCCCACTGTTGTCATAAAAGGGGTGAAGATTTGAACACCACGCCCGCTCTTTCATTCCTTCAGCCTTAAGAAATTCATCGAGAGGATGCGAGAGGAGCTGCTCCAGGCAGGGCATTCACCACACTTCTGCTTCACAAACACCAGGGCTCTTCTGGAGTTCTGACCTGAAACTGGCTTGAAACCGTGTCCGGTGTGCTGTTCGTTCTTTTCCTAGAAAGTTGGGGAGGTGGTTAAACACTCCTATTTCTCTGAACACCTTTACAAAGATCACAGGGATCTTCTTCCAGGGACTAGAAGGAAGCAGCTAAGGTGGGGATAATGTGCCAGCCAGTGTGTCCTGAGCAAGTTAAGAGTCCAGCTCCTGGTGAAAGGTAGATGAGGAAGAAGAAAACCAAGTCCAGCAACCCCACTTCCAGCACAAAGAGTGGGGGTATGAAAGCAAGTCAATTGTAGACGTTGACACTGGTCAGTCGAGAAGTCATGCCACTCTGGAGTAGAAAGGATGCTGCTGTCCTCAATTGTCCAAGGCTCCAAGGCCCATTCATGAGAAGGGGAGGGAGAGGAGGTTCTTCTTCAGAAAGGAGACAGCTCCCCATCCTCCATATTACACTCCTTTTTTGATGGCTAAGAAGAAAACTCAGCATTCCTGGGGCAAGGGCTGACATCTTGAGATCACGGGATGGTAAACCTTGTGTCAGGTCTTCTGAGTTTTTAGTGCTCACTGAAAAAGGGAAACAGTATAAAATTAAGGATGTAGAATAGCAGACAAGTAGGTAGGAATGGAATTCAAGTTAAATTTCAACCAAGCTGGCAAAGTTTTCTATTTCTGTCTCTGCTTCCAAGAACAAAGTGCCAAACCCATCACATTTTAAAAAAATAAGATTTAGGGGCCAGGCGCTACGGCATAGTGGGTAAAACCACCACCTGAAGTGCCAGCATCCTATATGGGCACTGGTTCAAGTCTAGGCTGTTCCACTTCTGATCCAGCTCTCTGATGTGTCCTGGGAAAGCAGTAAAAGATGGCCCAAGTTATTGGGCTCCTGCACCCATGTGGGAGAGCTGGAAGAAGTTTCAGGCTCCTGGCTTTGGATGGGCCCAGCTCCAGCTGTTGCAGCCATATGAGGAGTGAACCAGCAAATGGAAGACCTCTCTCTCTCTCTCTGACTCTGCCTTTTTTTTTTTTTTTTTTTTAAGATAGATAGCTGGCGCCACGGCTCACTAGGCTAATCCTCTGCCTTGCGGCGCCGGCACACCAGGTTCTAGTCCTGGTCGGGGCGCCGGATTCTGTCCCGGTTGCCCCTCTTCCAGGCCAGCTCTCTGCTGTTGCCAGGGAGTGCAGTGGAGGATGGCCCAAGTGCTTGGGCCCTGCACCCCATGGGAGACCAGGAGAAGCACCTGGCTCCTGCCATCGGATCAGTGCGGTGCGCCAGCCGCAGCGCGCCGGCTGTGGCGGCCATTGGAGGGTGAACCAACGGCAAAGGAAGACCTTTCTCTCTGTCTCTCTCTCTCTCTCACTGTCTACTCTGCCTGCCTGTGGGGGGGAAAAGAAAAAAAAAAAAAGATAGATAGATAGATGATAGATTTGTTTATCTCTCGGCCTCTCTTCCTTTTTTTTTTTTTTTAAGATAGACAGATGATAGATTTGTTTATTTATCTATTTATCTATCTATTTATTTAAAGGCAGAGTTACAAAGAGAGAGAAAGAGGCAGAGAGAGAGATGTCTTCCATCTGCTGGTTCACTCCCCAGATCAACACAATGGTCAGTTTGAAACTAGGAGCCTGGATCTTCTTACAAGTCTCCCACGCAGGTGCAAGGGCCCAAATTACTTGGGCCATCTTCTACTGCTTTCCCAGGCCATAGCAGAGAGCTGCATCAGAAGTAGAGCAGCCAGGACTTGAACTGGCGCCTATATAGGATGCCAGCACTGCAAGTGGCAACTTTACCCACTATGTCACAGCACTGGCCCCAACTCTGCCTTTCAAATAACATTCATCTCCCCAACATACCAGACACTCACAGAGGTTAACTCCGACTCCACAACTTCAAGCTTCTCCAAGGTCAAACTGATGGGGGAAACAGAGGCAGAGAGAAAAGAATCAGAAGATACAGAAGACTCTAACATCAAATTTCATACTGCTTCTCCACATTTCACTTCATAATCAATTTAGGATCCAGAAACGGGCTGAGAAGCTACAGATTCAGATGTCCATTAGTATTTGGGAATGGCTTTGGAAAGGGGAGTAGCTTTGAGGAGAGTTTTAATTAAGACTTACAGGGTCCCAAATATGCTGTTCAAGAATTCTGGACTTAAAGGAGGTTGGCAGTGAGGGATTAAAGGAAAGTGAGAAAAATATTACTGGAAACTGAAGAAGAGATTCTTTTTTTTTTTTTTTTTTTTTTTTTTTTTTTGGTGACAGGCAGAGTGGACAGTGAGAGAGAGAGAGAGAGAGAGAGACAGGTCTTCCTTTGCCGTTGGTTCACCCTCCAATGGCCGCTGTGGCCAGCGCACTGCTGCCAGCGCATCGCACTGATCCGAAGCCAGGAGCCAGGTGCTTCTCCTGGTCTCCCATGCGGGTGCAGGGCCCAAGCACTTGGGCCATCCTCCACTGCACTCCCTGGCCACAGCAGAGAGCTGGCCTGGAAGGGTGCAACCAGGACAGAATCTGGCTCCCCGACCGGGACTAGAACCCGGTGTGCCTGCGCCGCAGGCGGAGGATCAGCCAAGTGAGCCGCGGCACCAGCGTAATATACTATCTTTAAATCATAATATAAGCCGGTGTCACGGCTCAATAGGCTAATCCTCCACCATGTGGCGCCGGCACACCGGGTTCTAGTCCTAATTGGGGCGCCGGATTCTTCCTGGTTGCTCCTCTTCCAGTCCAGTTCTCTGCTGTGGCCTGGGAGCGCAGTGGAGGATGGCCCAAGTGCTTGGGCCCTGCACCCGATGGGAGACCAGGAGGAAGCACCTGGCTCCTGGCTTCGGATCGGCGGAGCACGTTGGCAGTAGCGGCCATTTAGGGGGGTGAACCAACGGAAAAGGAAGACCTTTCTCTCTGTCTCTCTCACTGTCTAACTCTGCCAGTCAAAAAAAAATTAAAGATAATATATAACAAAAAATAAGTTCACAATCCATACTAGACTCTTTTGAAAGATAGACTGTTGTTTTTTTCCACCCAGCAATCTTTTCAATCTTAGATACTAAGTTCAGAATTCTCACTTTATTGACCAGAAATGAAGGGTTGGTGATGATACTTGATTGAATACCAGAATATATACACAAAAAAGATTTCCCCCACTTCCTAAGGAAGCACATATACTGGTAAACATTTCTATACAGCTAAAGATGACCAACTAAGGAAGGTAAACCTGAACAAATCTACTGAAGAGCAGAAGACAAACAACAATCACTTGAAACACAAAATTAAGGAAGTTCCAAAAGACTGGAAGAGAGAAACGAGAAGACGATATAAAGAAAGGGGCCAGGGAACCAACCTTGTATTTAGCGCTTGTGAAGTTTCTCCAGCTACAGGTGAGAAACTAGGGTCAGGAACAGGTGAGCCCTCACAGATTTCCTCCAAAGGTGGAGTCTGAGGTAAAACATCAGGACGACCAAGGTGGGCATCTGGAAAAAAGAAAGGAAGAAAATGAATAAACGAAAAAAGGAGAAAACAGGGCGAGGGGACTAAAGTAAACGCATGCAGCAATTTGGCTTTTCCTGAACAAAAATGAGGAGTATAGGTCCTAGCTAGAGGAGACAAGGGCTCAGAAGGGAGGGAGTGCCCAATCCACATGGGGACCCCAACCCTGGCGCTGACCTGGCTCCACTTCTGCCTTTGTTGTCACTTGTGCCTTGTGTTCCCCAGAGACGGATGACTGGTAAGTAACGCAGGAGCTGCTGCTGGGGCCTGCTCGCCGAGAGAAGGATGAGCCAGACCGAAACTTTTTGGAAGGAGAGGGCTTCACTTCAAAAGGGAAAGAGAAAGCCTACTTAGCACCCACCTCAGAAACCATCACCAAGACACAGATACAAACGGCTAGTGTCCCCAACACACACCCAAAGTTGTTCTCCTGCAAAGGGGGAGGGAGGGTTAATGTCAACAAAGATGGAGGTAGAGGTGGTCTCTGTTCACTTTGGAAAGAAGCAGAAAACCTAGAGCACAGACGACACATACACATCTCCCCGATCCTACACACACTCTCCCTGGCTTTCTGTCCACGTGATGAAATGTCTTCTACTCTTAATTCCCTTGTTCTTTTTTTTTTTTATTTTTTTATTTTTTTATTTTTGACAGGCAGAGTGGACAGTGAGAGAGAGAGAGACAGAGAGAAAGGTCTTCCTTTGCCGTTGGTTCACCCTCCAATGGCCGCCGCGGTTGGCGCGCTGCGGCCGGCGCACCGCGCCGATCCGATGGCAGGAGCCAGGAGCCAGGTGCTTTTCCTGGTCTCCCATGGGGTGCAGGGCCCAAGCACCTGGGCCATCCTCCACTGCACTCCCTGGCCACAGCAGAGGGCTGGCCTGGAAGAGGGGCAACCGGGACAGAATCCGGCGCCCCGACCGGGACTAGAACCCGGTGTGCCGGCGCCGCTAGGCGGAGGATTAGCCTAGTGAGCCGCGGCGCCGGCTATTTCCCTTGTTCTTGAGTAGTACCTTGCAGCAAAACCTTAGATGACCTTCTCACTCTGAATCTTTTTGGCACCTATGTACAAAAGCACTAAGGAAATTCACGCTCATTTGTTTATCGCACTGCAAAGACTGAAAGGCTTTTCCCATGCCCCTTAAGGCTATCTGATGTGCACAGCTCCTTTCTGCTTTACCAAATGCCTACTGAAGTCTATGATGAGGAGACGGGAAGGAGGAGCTTGGACGTGCTGGTGGCAATAGCACAGAAGACTGCGAAAACAGAACACTGGCACTCTACCCTCCCACACCTCCCCCAAGAAAGTTGCGAGAAGAGAGTAAGAACACTTGCTAAGCAAACATTTAAAAAAGCTTCAACCACTTGGTCTAGTCTGAGAATTCCTTGGCACTTAGGCTATGAACAGAAGCTACAACACTGGTAACATCCCTGCCTATTTCTGACATAAAAATCAGGCTCTGCCTATCTGAGTCTTTAGCATGAATCCTCCATCCACAACTATACATTTTTTGCAATCCCAGTTACCCAGAAGTGGCCCTCACCTCAGTGACACATGGAGGGAGAGCCAGGGGGAAAGCAGCAACTCGGAAACGACTGGGACAGACAGAGTGACTGACATAGGACGAGAAGTGGCTGTCACAGGACGTAGGCAGAGCAGGAGAGACCTCTGGCCTTGGCAGCTCCCTGACACAGGTGTCCTGCCCCCCATCTCTTGGGGTAAGGGAGCCACTGGGGGGTCATCTGGTAGAACCCACTTACAGGGGATCTTCTTGAACACTGTATTGCACATGAAGCGCTGGAACCGTTCAGCATAGAAGCTTGGACGATGCACCGATACGGTGTCCTGAAAAGCAGAAGAGATAGCTCCAGAGTTAGAGCAAGGGAGGCGCCCAGCAAGGGGACAAAACCCAGAAATGAAGGGGAAAAAAAAAGGAAAAAAGCGAGGGGCAAATCACAAGTGAGGAAGGAGACCTCTTCTACTCACTCCGTCATGTACCAATGCTTTCCAAGAGTGCTCCAACTTCTTAACAAACCTGCCAAGAAAATTTTGTATTACATGCTCACATCAGTTTTGAATGAATGATAGTAGTATTCTATTTTTGGAAACTACTAAAGAAGCAAAGACATTAAAAACCCTGAAAAGGAGCTGGTGCTGTGATGTAGCTGGTGAAGCCGCCACCCACAGTGCCAGCATCCCACATGGGCATTCGCTCGAGTCCTGGCTGCTCCACTTCCAATTCAGCTCTGCTATGGCCTAGGAAAGCAGCAGAGGATGGCCCAAGGCCTTGGGCCCCTGCACCCGCATGGGAGACCTGGAAGAAGCTCCTGGCTTCGGATTGGCACAGTGCTCTGGCCGTTGCGGCCACTTGGGGAGTGAACCAACAGATGGAAGACCTCTCTCTCGCTCTCTGCCTCTCCTCCTCTCTGTGTAACTCTGCCTTTCAAATAAATAAATACATAAATCTTAAAAAAAAAAAAAAAAAAAGCTTTCCCTTTTTAAAAAAAAAAAAAAAAAGCTGGAGGAATAAATGGACAAGCCTGGAAAGGGTAGTTAAATCTGCATAATATTCTCTAGGCCGGCGCGGTGGCTCACTAGGCTAAGCCTCCGCCTGCGGCGCCGGCACACCGGGTTCTAGTCCCAGTTGCTCCTCTTCCAGTCCAGCTCTCTGCTGTGGCCCGGGAGAGCAGTGGAGGATGGCCCAGGTGCTTGGGCCCTGCACCCCATGGGAGACCAGGAGAAGCACCTGGCTCCTGGCTTCCGATCAGTGCGGTGCGCTGGCTGCAGTGGCCGTTGGGGGGTGAACCAACGGCAAAAGGAAGACCTTTCTCTCTGTCTCTCTCTCACTGTCGACTCTGCCTGTCAAAAAAAACCAAAGCAAAACAAAACTGCATAATATTCTCAGTCAGTAAATCAAGTATTGTCAAGTCCTCAACTAGTACATGACACTTTATCAGAACAAAACTGGGGTCTAACATTTCCAATACCTCCCTTACTATTACTTCACTGACTCCACTGACTCCTTAATTCCACAGGCTAATACTGTCTTTGTTTTTATTTTTTTTTTTAAGATTTATTTATTTATTTGAAAGTCAGAGTTACCAGAGAGAGGAGAGGAGAGGGAGAGAGGAGAGAGAGAGGAGGGAGGCGGGGCTCAAGCACTTGGGTCATCTTCCAGTCCTCTAGTCCCAGCTGTTCCTCTTCAGATCCAGCTCTCTGCCTGGGAAAGCAGTAGAAGATGGCCCAAGTCCTTGGGCCCCTGCACCTGCGTGAGAGACCCAGAGGAAGCTCCTGGCTTCGGATCAGCACAGCTCCGACTGTTGTGGCCAACTGGGGAGTGAAACAGTGGATGGAAAACCTCTCTCTTTCTGCCTCTCCCTCTTTCTCTGTGTAATTGTGACTTTTAAGTAAAATAAATAAATCTTAAAACAACAACGACAACAACAAGGTAAGCTGACAGACTAAAGAACTTGGCAACAAACTTATCTAAAACAAACTGTGAGTGGCTAACTGCACCTACCCTGTCTCCTAATTTGAGTTCCAAATGCTGCTCACCTGTATGACTGCAGAATATCAATGATGCCAACATACAGCAGGAGCCTTTCTCCTTTATTATTCCGGGCAGGGATGCCACCCATACTAGAGGACAAAAGGGAAAGAGTAAGAAAATTTATTGTAAATAGGTAGAGGCTTCTCTTAATCTTGAGTCAGGGACATGGAATTGAGACCTACTTAACTGTCTCACCCCCATAAACTAGGAAAGAGCGAAGTCCTTCCTCCAATTCCAGGAACCTTTCTGGAATATGTATTATAACCTCGTTATCTCCTTCCCTTTGCCTGCTTCTCCTACCCCACTTCTAGCAAAGAGAATCTAAGATCATCATTACGTGCAAATGTGGAAGTGTCCCATGATCTTTACACTTCCCCAGTACTTTTCATTTGTGCCCACTAAGACACTTGAGAGTCATGTCATAGGATACCTTATTAATGGAACCACCTGAAAGTCATTTACGATGTCTAATAGGTGTACCTCATGAGTTCTATGATGGTTAAGAAAGATGTCTTCTACAAAGAAGTCAAAATAGTTTGTGATAAAATCCTAATGTAATTCATAGACATGTGCCTAAGTTTCCAAGTGTAATGCTTTTTTTAAATTTTCTTTATAAAAATCCAGGTCTCATTCGGGTGGCAGGAACTTGTATCTGAGCCACCACCACTGCCTCCCAAGGTCCATTTTAGCAGAAGGATGGAATCAGGAGTCAAAATCTTGATATGGGACATAAGTGCCCTAATCAGAAGCTGAACTCTCAGGCCAAATGCCTATTCAAATTGTCTGTGTGCGCTTCTTCATTCTTGCAATCTTGGAAAGCTCTCCTTCCAAGACATATTACAAGCCCCAATTAAAGATACTTTCCTTTTTATGGTTTTAAGAAAGCTTGTTCTGCAGTTCTGAGAGTGTTAATGTTGCTGCTGACTTAATTGCTGAATCCAAGCTACTCCTTCGGGGCAGGTGATTAGCCAAAGGTTAAGATATCTGCTTCCTATATTGGAATATCTGGGTTTGGATCCCAGGTCTGGTTCCTAACTCCAGCTTCTTGCCAATACAGACCTGAGAAACAATACTAATCTTCCAAGTGATTGGGTTCTTGTCACCCATGTGTGAGACCTGGATTGAGCTGTTGTTCTGGGGTTCAGCCCAAGCAAAGCCTGGCCCAGCTCTGGCCACTGTGGGCATTCAGGGAGTGAGCCAGCAAATGAGAGATCTCTCTCTCTCTCTGTTGGTCTCTCTCTAGCTGCCTACAAATAATAAATAATTGTTTTCTAAAGAGCTACCCCTTTCCAGGAACTAGTGTCCATCCCCAAGAAATACCTATGCTCTCCTCTCTGGCGCCCCTGAGCCTACTCACTGGTCATCAGTCTCCATAGTGCCACCCCGTCGAGCCTCGCCCTGGATGGATTCCATGGCTGTGGAGTACAGAGCCTTTTGGGGTGCTGGTCTGCGAGAGTCAACTGAGTACTGTGTTTCACTGCTTAAGGGCTCCCGTTGTGCGTGGTCTATATTGTGGATTGACATCAAGAGGCTGTAGTCCATTATCTTGAAGCTCTGGAGAACCTAATGGAATGGAAAAGTATGATCTGAACCTTGGGAGGTTTGAAAATTTTTTCCCAGATATCAGAACATTAATGAATCCTGATAGTGAAACTTCAGGGCTAACCAGAGGTTAACTCTGCTCTTCCTCCTCCTTGGAGAAGAGTATATTACCCTCCCCTGATTAGTAAGTATTCACACATCCTTAGTTCTCTCTTTAAAAAAATACAAATTACTTTTTCCAAGTCCCAATGCCTAGCCCAGAAGATCCTCTGTTCTTTCCTCATATCTATTCATGAAAAGAATTGTAATTCTCAAGGAAACAAGGAATAGGTAACTGCACTGTCAAGAATCCATAATGAAGGTCTGGTAAATACACAGTGTGACAGAGTAGATCTGTTGCAGCTCCTTATAAGATCAGCTTCCATTCAATAGCTAAATCCCCACCATGTGTCATCATGTCTGCTTAAAGGGATAAAAAGACACTCAGTATTTCTGTCTTCAAGGATATGGTAACTTTAGCAACAGTCTAATTCTCAAATGTATAACAGAAGTGTTTAAATGATAGAAGAAAGAGTATAGAGGTCATCAAGAAATCATTAAGAAGTGTACGTAGGGGCCAGTGCTGTGGCATGGTGGGTTAAAGCCCCTGCCTGCAGTGCCGGCATCCCATGTGGGTGCCAGTTCGAGCCCCAGCTGCTCCTCTTCTGATCCAACTCTCTGCTATGGCCTGGGAAAGCAGTAGATGGCCCAACTTCTTGGGCCCCTGCACCGGCATGGGAGACCCAAAGAAGCTCCTGGTTCCTGGCTTCGGATCAGCTCAGCTCTGGCCATTGCAGTCATTTGGGGAGTGAAACAGTGGAATGGAAGACCTCTCTCTCTCTCTCTGGCTCTACCTCTCTCTGTAACTCTGCCTTTTAAATAAATAAAGCAATTCTTTTTTTTTTTTTTTTTTTTTTTTTTTGACAGGCAGAGTGGACAGTGAGAGAGAGAGACAGAGAGAGAAAGGTCTTCCTTTGCCGTTGGTTCACCCTCCAATGGCTGCCGCTGCAGCCGGCGCACCGTGCTGATCCGATGGCAGGAGCCAGGTGCCAGGTGGTTTTTCCTGGTCTCCCATGGGGTGCAGGGCCCAAGCACCTGGGCCATCCTCCACTGCACTCCCTGGCCATAGCAGAGAGCTGGCCTGGAAGAGGGGCAACCGGGACAGAATCCAGCGCCCCGACCGGGACTAGAACCCGGTGTGCCGGCGCCGCAAGGTGGAGGATTAGCCTATTGAGCCACGGCGCCTGCCAATAAAGTAATTCTTAAAAAAAAAAAAAAAAAAAAAAAAAGTGGTATGTAAACAAGTTTATGAAGGATCAATTAGAAAGTACATCAAAGTACATAAAGGAAGGAAAGAATAATGTCAGATTCTGGAGTATGAAACAGCTTATTTCACACAGAGAGCTATAATTCAGTATCACTGCAACATAAAATGCAAAGGGTAAGTGCAACAGATTAGAGGTGAGGAGGCAAAGCAATGACAGGCAAAATGTGTCATCAGGAGGAGCCCAGACTGCCTTCTATTATCTTCAATCCCTTTTTGCACCCTAGAACGGTCTTGGAAAGGGTATATGCCTATCAGCTCCAACAGTTCACCACGAAGTACAGCTCAACCAAGAATGTCTCAGCAGGTGGTGGCATAGGGATGAAGAGAGCTTAGGATTGATTCTTGTGTACAGTTTGAAAAATCTGTAGGCCTCATTAGCTGAATAAGCCTCTTTCCCTGGCAATCCCAGGAGATGCACCAAAACAGGTTTTACCCTGGAAGCAAGCACAGAATGAGTAAACGAGGGCAAGGATGGACAGTATTATGGACTGGGTAGAGGAAGACAATCCTGCAAAAGCAATTTGAAGAAAAACAAACAGATTAGAAAAATCAATAGGGAAATGTGTCAACAAAAGAAACCCAAAGACATGTTAAGAAAGCAGTCAGCTGCCAAATGTCAAACATTGCTGAAAATGTAAAGAAGGCCTGAGAAGTATTGTGTTTAGCATCTGGGTGGTCTCAAAGAGGTGAGAGCACAAGGCAGGAGGACATAGTGGTTGAGGCAGGAAAAACAGAAAGGAAAAGCAGAACTGGAAGCATCTTTAGTCAAAAGGCACTGAAAAAAAAAATCCTCCTAAATGTAAGACAGAAGAGAGATTGCTTGCAAGTAGAAAGAAAACACGGCAGTAGGAGCTGAAGGCACAGAAGGACATAAGAGAAGTAGGTCCTGAAGAGGAGGAATTGAATCTAGAGCACAAAACAAACTGGCTGGATATAAGCCACCAAGCTGGGAGGAAAGAAGATAATGCATTTTTTAAAAAAGATTTATTTATTTATTTGAAAAAGTTACAGAGAGAGAGACAGAGAGAAAGATCTTCCATCTACTGGTTCACTATCCAGATGGCCACAAAGGCTGGAGATGAGCCGATCTGAAGCCAGGAGCTTCTTCTGGGTCTCCCACATAGGTGCAGGGGTCCAAGGATCTGGGACATCTTCCACTCAAACCAGCGCCCCTATGGGATGCTGGCACTGCAGGCAGGGCTTTACCCGCTACGCCACAGCACCAGCCCCCTCCAGCTTCCTCTTAATGTGCAACCTGAGAGTAACAGGTGATAGCTCAAATAATTGGGTAGCTGCCACCCCTATGGAAGATCTGCACTGAACTCTTGGTTCCTGGCTTAGGCCTGACCCATCCTTGACTGTTCCAAGCATTTGGGGGAGTCAACCCAGCAGATGGAAGATCTCTGTCTCTCTGCCTTCCAAATAAATAAAAAACAGATGAAACAAAAATATTAAAAGAAAATGGTTTTAAGAGTGTCAACCACGGGTCAGCACTGTGGTGCAGCAGGTACAGCTGCTGCTTACAGTGCCGGCATCCCATGTGGGCCCCAGTTTGAATCTCGCTGCTTCACTTCCAATCCAGCTCTCTGCTATGGCCTGGGAAAGCAGTGAAAGATGTCCCAAGTCCTTAGGCCCCTGCCCTCGGATCAGCCCAGCTCTGGCTGTTGCAGCCATTTGGAGAGTGAACCAATGGATGGAAGACCTCTGTCTCTCTCTCTCTCTCTGCCTCTAACTCTGCCTTTCAAATAAACAATCTTTCAGGAAAAAAAAAAAAAAAACCCTCAACCATCTAAAATTCCTACTGAGAGGAAAAGGAAATGGATGCTGGGCAACACTGCAAGGCCAGGTGGGACTGGATAACATGCACCTGTAGATATGCCAGTGATTGTTTTCAGCAGCACTCAGCCTCTATGGGATAAATCTAGATTTGGCAGGCAGGACCAAGATCTGAGGAATGAGGCGGTGGATGTGAAAGTGAGCAGAATGCTTGATGACGAGGCCCAGGATGGTTAGAGAAGGAAATCAAGCCCAGTGGGGGGATGAAAAACAGGGAGAAAGTGAAAATGCGAAGTTATGGCAAAGAGCCAATGTAAAAGTTATTTTAAATGAAGTTTAAGGCATATGGAGCTAAGGAACAGAGTCTCATCTCCCACAGAATTAATGCCCAAGAACCAAGTTATTTTAGTGGTTGAGATTTTTGGTGTCTGAGAGGGAAATATGACAAACTTACCAAACAGTCACGCTGCAGGGTCTTACACAGAGCATTGTACATGTCAGCATCCAAAAAAAGACCATCAGGGATGTCTTGCAAGAAGTCCAGGTCTTTAAATGTGGGGAGAGGCTTCTCTCGCTCTTTTTGGGAAGCCCGTCGTTTGTAGGTTGAGCCCTTGAGGTCATATTTGATATGCATCTTGACTGATCGTGGTAAGAGATTGTTCATCACCACAATTCGAATATTCTTGCCTCCTGCCTGCACACAGTACAGTCCATAGAATTTAGGCAGCAAAGTGCGAGGATTCTGGTTGAGGTTCTGAGAGCACAAAAGTAAAAACAAGAAGTATTTCAAGTTAGTTAATTTTCAGTGAAACTCAAAGGAAAAAATTGCGTTCCACCCTTCATTTGTCTTCTTTGGCATAATATGTCCACTCATACAATCACATGACATTTATTTAAAATTTTCCAATCTGTCTATCTCATTGACAAGATCACCATCAAGCCAGGCCACAGATCCTCTAACATAATCAGCAGTCAGGATCCCAAACATATAATGGATACACCTTCCTTCAGAGAGCTTTAAGAGAAGACTGCATTGGAAAAAGTCCTAACCCTTAATTCTGAGCATAATGTATTTTTGGGGTACTACAGGAGGCAAAAAGAGTTCCTAAATTCCTCAGAACTTCCAAGAGTAATCTGTCAGAGTGAAATGAATAGGGTCCTATCAAGGAAAGTAACCTATCTCATTCTCCAGATTAGGATCTGGACTAAGAACAGGGAAAAAAAATCTTGATTCTTGCCTTGGCAGTCTAAGCCAAGAATTAAAAGCAAGATACTGCTTTTATAATGCTGTATTTTAGCAGATTAAGCCACCACCTGCAATTCAGGCACCCGACATGGGAGTGCTGGTTTGAGTCCCAGCCGTTCCATTTATGATCCAGCTCCCTGCTAATGTACCTGGAACACAGCTGATGATGGCCCAAGGACTTGGGCCCCTGACATCCATGTGGAATACCAGGATGGAGTGCCTAGCTCCTGGTGTTAGCCTAGCCCACTCCCAGCAGTTGTGGCTATTTGGGGAGTAAACTAGCAGACAAACGATCTTTTTCTCTGTCTCTCCCTCTGTCATTATGCCTTTCAAACAAATAAATTTATGTCTAAACTTTTAAAAAGTAGGATACTTTCACAATAGCGAAAATATGGAATCAACCAAAGTGTGTCCATCATCATCAGATGAATGAATAAAGAAAATGTGGCATATATGCACAATGGAATATTTGGCTATAAAAAAATAAAATCCTGTCATCTGCAGCAAAATGGAACTGGAGGACACCATATTGAGTGAAATAAGCCAGACACAAAAAGACAAATACCACATATTCTCTCTTACATGTGGAACTTAAAACAAAACAAAAACTCAATCTGAATACAGAATGTTGATTAGTAGGAATCGGTGCTGTGGCATAGTGGGTGAGGCCGTTGCCTGCAGTGCCAGCATCCCATGTGGGTGCCAGTTCGGGTCCCGGCTGCTCCACTTCTGATTCAGCTCTCTGCTATGGCCTGGGAAAGCAGTAGAAGATGGCCCAAGTCCTTGGGCCCCTACACCCACATGGGAGACATGGAAGAAGCTCTTTTCTCCTGGCTTTGGAACGGTGCAGCTCCAGCTGTTGCGGCCATTTGGGGAGTGAACCAGCAGATGGAAGACCTTTCTCGGTCTCTCCCTCTCTCTGTCTATAACTCTACCTCTCAAATAAATAAAAAAATCTTTTAAAAAATTAAATAAAAGGACAGACATGGGGAGAGGAGGAATATTTGGCATGGCAGTTATGAGGCCTGAATTAAATCATCACAGTGCTTGGGTTCAAGTCCAAGGCTCCAGCTCCCAATTCCAGCTTCCTCAAGTGCAAACCCTGGGAGGCAACAGGTATGGCTAAAGTGGCTGGGTTCTTTCCACTGATGTGGGGACCTAGACCTAGACTCCCAGTTCCTGGATTCAGCCTGGCCCTGCCCTGGCTGTTGCAGGGATTTGGGAAGTAAACCAGCAGGAGAGAGCTCTTTCAAATAAACAGGGACAGACGTGGTACAGTGGGTTAAAAGCTGCCACTTGAGATGCCTGCATGCCATATCAGAGTGCTGGTCTGAATCCTGCTACTCTGTACTTCCAATCCAGATTCCTGCTAACATGCCTGGAAGGCAGCAAATGATGGCCCAACTGTTTGGGTTCCTGCCATCCACATGGGAGACTTCCTAATGGAGTCCTGGCTCCTGGCTGCAGCCTGGTCCATCCCTGCCTCTTGTAGGTATTTGGGGAATGAATCAGTGGATGGAAGATCTCTTAACTATCTCTCCTTCTCTCTCCATATCACTCTGCCTTTCAAATAAATCTTAAAACATCTCTTTTAACCATAGAGGGTTTGTAAAAGAACAACCACATTCTCAAGACAGAAATACCATTTTACTCAACTGAAGATAGCCTCCCTGGCCTTGTCCAGGAGTAGGGAATATAGACAGCTGGTGCTCCTACAACCCTTACCATGTAGTATCCTGGAAGCAGCTTCTGCAAAAACTCTGCCTCTTTATGCTGGACCGTCTTGATGATAAACTCGTCATCGCTTGACACATAAAAAAGGGAACCACTTGCCCCGGAGTTGCAGAGTTCGATCAGTGGCTCACTGCAGAGGGAGTACTGAGGCCAAAAGAAGGGAGTAAAGAAATTTAGATATACCAGGGCCTGCCCACCACAGAAATCAAATACAGATGCAATTTTAAGAAAGCAACAGCAAGACAGTAGAGAAAGGGGTCTTCCTTTGGGAATATCCCTACCATAATGGAGTAACAGGGTCCTGAAACCCAGAGGCTTACCAAGTAATCATCAGGCCGGATGCCAAATAGCTCTCGGAAGTAGCGGAAGGCAACAGGTGCATAGGTCTTAAAACGGAAGTCATTGTAGTGATGAGCAGGAGTCAGGTTGCTCCCTTCACTGTGGAGTTAAATAGAAGAAATCTTAACTTTCCGATTCTTGTCATCCAGGGAGTCCACCCTGGGAAGACACAAACACCCAGTGCTGAGGCAAGGGGAACAAATGCAACCCTTCTCAGAGAATTAGAGGGATTAGATGAATCACTTCCTCAGTAGGATAAAGGCACAATGTAAGGACCAAGACACGGGCATAGGGAATCACAATGCCTCCTATTCAATCCATTAAGCTATCCTTTAAGGGGTAACTCCATGGACCAGAGGCTCATGGAGGCATTAAAAGGAAGCATCTGCTCACCAAATTCTCCAGTCCCACAACATCCTGATTATCATCAGGGTGAGGACTGGACACATACCTTAATTAGTCAGCTTTGAACTTTTAAAACTATCCTGGGTTGACTTGAAAAAGCAGGGTAACTGCAGTTTAGAATGCCCATGTCTCACACTGGAGTGCCACGGTTTGACTCCAGCTTCCTGATTATGCAGACCCTGGGAAGCAGCAGTAATGGCTTGAGTAACTGAGCATCTGCCACCCATGTGGGAAACCTATATAGAGTTCCCATTTCCCTACTCTGGTCCTTCTGGTTATGGGCACTTGGAGACTGAACCAGTAGATTAGAGTTCTTTGTCTCTCAAACAAAAAAAAAAAAAAGAAAGAAAGAAAGAAAGAAAGAAAAAAAAAAGTCACATTTCCAAGCCATTTGCCTGAACATTAATTAACCTCTATACCTGGGGAAGAAGATACTCTCCACCACATAGAAGTCTTGCATGAGGACGTCTCGTTCTGGTTTGGTACTCAGGCTCCCCACAGTGTGAGTAATGCCTAACTGGATGGCACCTTTCAAAGCTGATGAGGTTGTCTAAGGAAAAAAATTAAAGTTTCTTGTATTAAGTCCAACCATAGCAATAAAAAGGGAGGGAAGAGCCAGAAGGAACACTTGAAAGCAAACACTCTTCAACTACTTCAAACTAAACTGGGGCAATCCAGTTTCCCCATTCTCATGCTGCACATTGCAATCAGCATGACAAATATTGGAAGGTTAGTAAAGACACAGAGTAGCAAAGATGGGACCATCCAATCCACATTCAGCTGGCAAGGTGTTCCCTACTATCAGCCTGCTTAAACAAGTTTCCTATCTGTATTTGGAAGATACACTGTACTGGGAAAAGCATCTTAGTCTTACTCTTAAGGTTCCTGTCCCCATTATCTAGGGCCTTCCCAACATGACTACTGGCTGCAGAAGATTCCCTCCAAGGAAGAGCCTGACAAGGACAAGAGTGGCAGCAAAGAGTTTCTAATCAAAGCAAAACATCAAAGAGTCCATTTTTTCTGAGAAATAATTAGATTTAGAATTATCACAGTACAGAAGAAACACAATTACAAAAGCCCCTACCGTACACTCTAGGAAGTCAATCCAGTGGGAATATATCACATCATCTAGATCTGTGCTGCTCCACACAGCAGCCATCTGCCACACATGGCTGTTTAAATGTACCCTCCTCAGTCTTCCTTGTCACAGTTCATATGTGGCTAGAGGTTAACAACTGGATGGCATAGATACAGAGTATTCTGATACTGTATTAATTTCTACACTTGATCTAGGCCAAAGGGCCAAGTGTATTAAGTTTTTTTGTTTGGTTGGTTTTTGTTTTTGTTTTGTTTTGCCTTTTTTTTTTTTTTTTTTTTTTTTAACGTTTTAAGCTTTTATTTAGTGAGGAAAAATGCATAGGAGAGTGAGAGCTTTATTTAGAGGTGAATAGAGGTTCATACCAAACACCAGGAACCAGCCATGTGGAAGAGCATCTAGGCCTGTATCTGGGCCAGGAAGCCTAGAGCCATGGCCAGAAGGCCATGTACCCTGGAGGCGTGGGGCTACAGCAAGCTCCCTCCCGGACAAGAGGCCAGGGAACAAGAGCCCGCCGTATTAAGTTCTATTAGACAGCTTTGTCCTAAATTTTTTCCCTCACTCCCAACCCCAACAGACATTACTTATCTTTCTACTTAGTCCTCACAGGCTTTGAAACTATAACAAGTCTTTGAAGTGTTTGCCTCCCCAATCAGACTAGAAAAACTGACCTATTTATCTCAAAGTTCATCACAATAAAAGAGCTCTATAAAGGCCAGGGATGTGGCCTAGCAGGTAAAGCCACCACCTGAGATGATAGTAGCCCACAAATGAGCGCCAGTTCATGTCCTGGCTGTTTTTTTTGTTTTGTTTTGTTTTAAGGCAGAGTTATAGAAAGAAATAGAGAGGGAGAGAGATCTTCCATCTGTTGGTTCACTCCTCAAATGGCAACAGCTGGAGATGGGCCACACTGAAGCCAGGAGCCTAGTCTGGGTCTCCCATGTGGGTACAGGGCCCCAAGCACTTGGGCCATCTTCCATTGCTTTCCCAGGTGTTAGTGGGAACTGGATCAGAAGTGGAGCAGCCAAGACTCAAACCAGTGCCCATATGGGATTCTGGCGCCACAGCAGCTTTACCCACTACACCACAATGCTGGCCCCTGCTCCACTTTTTTTTTTTTTTTTTTTTTTAAGATTTATTTATCTGAGAGGCAGAGTTACAGAAAGGCGGAAGTCTTCCATTTTCTGATTCACTCCCCAAATGGCCACAACGGCCACAGCTGGGCCAATCTGAAGCCAGGAGCTTCTTCCGGATCTCCCACACAGGTGCAGGGGCCCAAGGATTTGGGCCACCTTCTATTGCTTTCCCAGGCCATAGCAGAGAGCTGGATCGGAAGTGGAATAGCCAAGACTCATACCAGTGCCCATAAGGGATACTGGAATCATAGGTGGCATCTTTACCCATTAAGCTACAGCACCCTGCTCTGCTTTTGATGGGAGATTCTCTCTCTCCCTGTCCTCTTTAAATGTGACTTCCAAGTAAATAAATAAATCTTAAAAACAAACAAACAAAAAACTACTCTATAAATGTCTGTTGAATAGACATGGACCTCAGAACCCATTCCAGAAACAGGGCCCTGACTGAGTAGATGCATCAATCTCTGCTACTTGGAACAAGCAATGAAAGCAGAACAGATGTAAAATGTATGTGGGCTAGAAAAGCCTCAAAGAAATCGTCACACCGCACACCAGACTACTACAGACTCTGAAAGGGCGGCTGAACTTTCCCTGCCCCTCAGGAAGCTTAAGCATCTCCAAACTGAAGAGCTGGGATCACCCCAGGACCCAGGAGGCTTCTCTTGGCTTTCTTGTACCATTCTCTCTTCTTAGCAACTGCTACTGTCTTTCCAGTTCACTTGATATCTAGAGCTCAAAAAAACCATGTGTTCTAGAAACTATTCACTAGTTAAAACTACAATCTTTGGGGGAAAAAAGGAGAAAAGAACAGGAGAGAAAAGGGAAAAAAATCTGACTTGCTGCCTATGTCTGCTGCTCACCTCTGTGTCACTTCATAAATATTCTACAATCTGGATGGAGGAAAAATATCTCTGGCTGTCGCTCCCCCTCTTCATGGAGGAACGACACAGGACCCTGCGCTGTTCTTTTGTCTGCTCGGCCCTTCCCGGGTTTGCTGCTGGTTCTTCCCTGGTTGGCTGCCATCCCTCCACCTCCGTGGAGGGGCGGGCCCCCTGCCACCTTCCCTACTTCCGCAGGGGAGCGGCACACCGCCGGCCGGCTCTCTCGGGGGCTGCACAGGTGTTCCTCTTAGATGTTCCTGGTGCATGTTGTCTCTCTCCTCCTTTATAGTCCTCTTCCACCAATCCCAACTCTGCTACCCACACGCCGAGTACGCTGCTCTCCTCCAATCAGGAGTAGGTCCTACAGTTTATTGGTTGAACTGGAGGCAGCTGCGCAGAAGCTGTTTCTCCCTTCTCAGCGCCATATTGTGGGAGAGCAGATGCATAGAATAAGTCTTAATTCCAGTAACTTAGTCTAGTCCGAGCTGCTCCCCACATCTGGCTGCTCTGCTTTCTGATCTGGCTCCTTCCTAATGCAGCTGGGAAGGCAGCAGAAGATGGCCCATGTACTTGGGCCCCTGCTACTCACACAGGAAACCTGCAGGGAGTTCCTGGCTCCTTTGGCCTGGCTCAGCCCTGGCTGTTGCAGCCATCTGGGGAGTGAACAAGCAGATGTAAGATCTCCTTCTTTGACTTTCCCTCCACTCTGCCCTTCAAATAAATAAAATAAAGGTTAAAAAAGAGAGAGAGAGAGAGAGACAGACAGACATGGTTCTCTGTGGCAAAATTCTTCTGTGGCAGGGTTCTTTAAGACATGTTTATATCTAACAGTGAAATTTCATTTCTTTAGCTCAGTGAAATAGAAATAAATACCACATTTGTTCATTAACAGCATTCTTATTTAGCCAACAGGCTGGGTTCCCTTGTGACTCCAGCATCCAATATTGGTACCAGTTTGAATGCCAGCTTCTCCATCCAGCTCCCTGCTAATGCATCTGGGGGAACAGTGGAAGATGCCCCAAGTGCTTTGGCCCTGCTACCCACATGGGAGACCCGGATGGAGTTCTTGGCTTTGGCATGGCTCAGTCTTGGCTGTTGTAGCCATTTGGGGATTTGGGGAGGGAACCAGCAGATGGAAGACCTATCCCTCTCTAACTCTGCCTTTCAAATAAATAAATAAATCTTCAAAAAAATTAAGGGCATTCTTATTTAAAAAACATTTATGTGACAGGAGACAACTGACTGCTGTAAAATAAATTTTTAAAAAATATTTATAGCCGGTGCCGCGGCTCACTAGGCTAATCCTCCACCTAGAGGTACCGGCACACCAGGTTCTAGTCCCGGTTGCCCCTCTTCCAGGCCAGCTCTCTGCTATGGCCTGGGAGTGCAGTGGAGGATGGCCCAAGTGCTTGGGCCCTGCACCCCATGGGAGACCAGGATAAGCAACTGGCCCCTGCCTTTGGATCAGTGTGGTGAGCCGGCCACAGCACGCCGGCCATTGGAGGGTGAACCAACAGCAAAAGGAAGACCTTTCTCTCTGTCTCTCTCTCTCACTGTCCACTCTGCATGTCAAAAAAAAAAAAAAATATATATATATATACACATATATATATTTATGTAAAAGTAGAGTTATAGGAGGGGCAGGGGAGAAAGAGAGAGAGAGAAAAATCTTCCACCTGCTGGTACACTCCCCAAATAGCCACAACAGCCAGGGCTAGGCCAGGCCAAAGCCAGGAGCCAGGAGCTTCAGCCAGGTCTCCCATGTGGGTGCAGGGCTTGCAGACTTGAGTCATCCTTTGTTGCTTTCCCAGACACATTAGAAGTTCTTGTTCGGAGCTGGAGGGACCGGCACTGTGGCATAGCAGTGCCAGCATCCCATATGGGTGCCGATTCTAGTCCTAGCTTCTCCACTTCTGATCCAGATCTCTGCTTTGGCCTGGGAAAGCAGCAGAAGATGGCCCAAGCCCTTGGGCCCCTGCCATCTGTGTGGGAGATCCAGAAGAAGCTCCTGGCTCCTAGCTTAGGATGGGCCCAGCTCTGGCCGTTGCAGCTATTTAGGGAGTGAATGAGAGGATTGAAGAGTTCTCTCTCTCTCTCTCTGCCTCTGCTCCTCTGTAACTCTACCTTTCAAACAAATCTATTAAAAAAAAAAAAGGGGGGGGGAGGGAGCTGGATAGGAAGTGGAGCAGCTGGGACTTGAAACGGCACCCATATGGGATGCTGATGCTGCAGGCAGTGGCTTTACTCATAGCACTGGCCCTATAAAGTGAATTCCTTTTTTGTTTTTTTTTGTTTTTTTTTTTTTTGTTTTACAGGCAAGAGTGAACAGTGAGAGAGAGACAGAGAGAAAGGTCTTCCTTTTCCATTGGTTCACCCCCCAATGGCCGCTGCGGGCGGTGCACTGCACTGATCCGAAGCAGGAGCCAGGTGCTTCTGGTCTCCCATGCGGGTGCAGGGCCCAACGACTTGGGCCATCCTCCACTGCCCTCCCGGGCCACAGCAGAGAGCGGGACTGGAAGAGGAGCAACCGGGACTAGAACCCGGTATGCCGGCGCTGCAGGTGGAGGATTAGCCTATTGAGCCACAGCGCCGGCCTCCTTTTTTGTTTTTAAAGATTTATTTATTTATTTCAAAGAGAGTTACAGAGAGGCAGAGAAAGAGAGAGAGAGAGAGAAGTCTTCGATTCGCTGCTTCACTTCCCAAATGGCCACAGCGGCCGTAGTCAGGCCAATCTGAAGCCAGGAGCCAGTAGCTACTTCTGGGTCTCCTTCATGGGCACAGGGGCCCAAGGCATTGGGCCATCTTCTACTACTCTCTCGGGCCATAGCAGAGAACAGGATTGGAAGCAGAGTAGCCAGGACTCAAACTGGAGCCCATATGGGATGCCAGCCCTACAGGCTGTGCCACAGCCCCAGCCCCAAAATGAATTCTCAAGTCCAAGTTGCATGATGGCTAATTGCACAAAGGCCTAGGTCATCAAGAAATGAGACAGCGGCTGGCGCCGCGGCTCACTAGGCTAATCCTCCGCCTAGCGGCGCCAGCACTCGGGGTTCTAGTCCCGGTCGGGGCGCCGGATTCTGTCCCGGTTGCCCCTCTTCCAGGCCAGCCCTCTGCTGTGGCCAGGGAGTGCAGTGGAGGATGGCCCAAGTGCTTGGGCCCTGCACCCCATGGGAGACCAGGAAAAGCACCTGGCTCCTGGCTCCTGCCATCGGATCAGCGTGGTGCGCCGGCCGCAGCACGCCGGCCGTGGCGGCCGTTGGAGGGTGAACCAACGGCAAAGGAAGACCTTTCTCTCTGTCTCTCTCTCTCACTGTCCACTCTGCCTGTCAAAAAATAAATAAATAAATAAATAAATAATAAAAAAAATAAAAAATAAAAAATAAAAAAAGAAATGAGACAGCTGCAGAGAGTAACATAAAGAGTACGGTTGCCCCTGCTGAATTCCTGGAATAAATTGGGAGGGTTCTGTGGGGAGCAGCTCGGACTAGACTGTTACTGGAATTAAGACTTATTCTATGCATCTGCTCTCCCACAATATGGCGCTGGGAGAGAAGTAAACAGCTTCCGCACAGCTGCCTCCAGTTCAACCAATTAACTGTAGGACTTGCTCCTGATTGGAGAGCAGCGTACTCGGCGTGTGGGCAGCCGAGTTGGGATTGGCGGAGGAGGACTATAAAGGAGGAGAGAAACGGCATGCACCAGGAACATCTATGGGGAACATCTAAGGGAACCCGTGCAGCCCCCGAGAGAACCAGCCGGCGGTGTGCCGCTCCCCTGCGGAAGTGGGGAATGCGGCCAGGGGGAACTGCCCTTCCACGGAGGTGGAAGGGATAGTAGCCAACCCGGGAAGAACCAGCAGCAAACCCGGGGAGGGCCGAGCAGACGAGAGAACAGTGCAGGGTTTAGTGTCGTTCCTCCACGAAGAGGGGGAGCGACATAATGGTGCCGTGACTCGGATAGGAAACCTAGCTTGGATTGGAAACCTAGGACAAGATAGCAAACTTAGGAGGGAAGAAACGGGAAGAACTGGGAAAATATCGGAGAGAGAAACTAGCAAACAGCCTAGGGAAATTACCGGAGAGAGAGACTAGCAAACAGCCTAGGGAAAAGCCGGACGAAAAGGGTGCCGGAAGAAGCTATTGAAAGCCTAGGCATAGACTCGGATACGGACTACGGGGGGAAGCTGGGAGAAATCTCTAAGGTCGAAAGCGAAAGTGAAAGCTAGAACAAACAGATTCGGACGCGGACTGTGGGGAGAGGCCAGGAGAAATGAGGGAGGAATATCGTTGGAGGAAAGCTTGGGGAAACATACCGGGTAGAGAAAACTGTTAGGGAAATTGAAGCCGCGGGGGGCAGGCCAAGGCGGAAACGAAAGCCACTTTGGGATTCTCAAGTTAGCCCGGGAATAGGGGGCGAAAAGTTAAAACCAGAAGCTGAGACGCAAGCCAGATTGGGATCCGTCTGATTAGCCCGGGGAGCAAAGGACGGGAAGCCAAACCGTGGGGCGGAGACGTACGCTGGGTTGAATTCGCCAGGCTAGCCCGGGGAACTTGGATTGAATGCTAGTGGTGGAGACGCAAGCTACGCTGTGTTACTCGCGGAAGCCGCCGCGTGCAGAGAGAGCACGGGGCGTGAATAGATAGGGAACGCTGGCGTAGGCCGTGGTTCAGACGCGAAAGGGTTAAGCGTGGAGACCGCGGAGCCGCGCAAAGCCGGGAAGCTGCGCAGATGAGAGAGGCGCGCGGGCTGAAGCGGCGCAGAGCCGGGAACCCGCCGGCGGGGCGAGGTGCCGGAAAGCCGCGGGGATAAGAGAAACAGAAGTTTGGAAGTGAAGTAAAAGAGAAATGGGAATGCTGGAAGATAGAAGTGAAATGGGAGAGGTAGGAATGCCCGGAGATAGAGAAATAGAGAAAAATAAGGCCTCCCCTCAACATGCCAATTAGAAGGCTTGGATTCGGTCTGCCCGATTAGTGAGGCGATGAGCACCTGGGCGGCTAGCCGCAGGTCACCGAAGACAGGCACGAATTAACATCAGTAAAGCTTCCCCACAATGCAACAATTAGGAGGCTTGGATTCGGTCTGCCTGATTTAAGGCGGTAAGCGCCAGCAAAGCTCGACCAGAGTATGAGCTGCAGGTCACCGAAGATAGGCACGAACCAACACTAATAAGTCTCCCCCACAATAAGGCAATGAGAAGGCTTGGATTCGGTTTGCCTGATAGGTTTTGTAAACACCTGCAGGCAGTTCTAGCAGAGCAGAGTATGCGCTGCAGGGCACCGAACACAGGCACGCATCAGCGCCTAAAAACCTCCTCACAACATGGCGAAGAGAGGACCCGGATTCGGTTTGCCTGATGGATAGGACTTGTAAGAGCCTGTGGCAACTCTAGCAAGTAGAGCAGAGTGTGTGCTGCGGGACACCGAAGACAGGCGCGTATCAACGCCAAAAAAATAAAAAGAAAGGGGGATCTGTGGGGAGCAGCTCGGACTAGACTGTTACTGGAATTAAGACTTATTCTATGCATCTGCTCTCCCACAATATGGCGCTGGGAGAGAAGTAAACAGCTTCCGCACAGCTGCCTCCAGTTCAACCAATTAACTGTAGGACTTGCTCCTGATTGGAGAGCAGCGTACTCGGCGTGTGGGCAGCCGAGTTGGGATTGGCGGAGGAGGACTATAAAGGAGGAGAGAAACGGCATGCACCAGGAACATCTATGGGGAACATCTAAGGGAACCCGTGCAGCCCCCGAGAGAACCAGCCGGCGGTGTGCCGCTCCCCTGCGGAAGTGGGGAATGCGGCCAGGGGGAACTGCCCTTCCACGGAGGTGGAAGGGATAGTAGCCAACCCGGGAAGAACCAGCAGCAAACCCGGGGAGGGCCGAGCAGACGAGAGAACAGTGCAGGGTTTAGTGTCGTTCCTCCACGAAGAGGGGGAGCGACAGGGTTCAACTCATACACACCTTTTTATATGTGGTCTCTCCTGAGGAATCAACACTTCGGTGGCCTATTTTCTTGATGGTCATGCCAGATGCATAAGGCACCTACAAGTAAAAAGTCAAGGTTACTAGGTATAGGATTGTCATGTAATACCAAGCATTTATTATGTGGTATATAAAACCAAAACATTCAATATCGTCTTTCTAGATTAAAAAAATTTATAAAGGAGCTGGTACAGAGATACAGTGGCTTAAGCTACCACCTGCAACACTGGAATTGCATGAGCGCTCTGTTCAAGCCCCAGCTGTTCTACTTCCAATCTATCTCCCTGCTAATGCTATCTGGAAAGGCAATAGAAGACGGCCCAAGTAGCTGGGCCCCTGCCACCCATGTGGGAGGCCTGGATAAGTTCCTTGCTCCTGGCTTCAGTCTGGCCATTGTGACCATTTGAGAAGTGATGGTAGAGGGGGTATCTCCTTCCTTCCCTCTTTCTCTCTAACTCTGCCTTTCAAATAAATAAATCTAAAAAAAAATTTATAAAATCCTCAGAAGAAGCCGGTGCCGTGGCTCACTAGGCTAATCCTCCGCCTAGCGGCGCCGGCACACCGGGTTCTAGTCCCGGTCGGGGCGCCAGATTCTGTCCTGGTTGCCCCTCTTCCAGGCCAGCCCTCTGCTGTGGCCAGGGAGTGCAGTGGAGGATGGCCCAGGTGCTTGGGCCCTGCACCCCATGGGAGACCAGGAAAAGCACCTGGCTCCTGGCTCCTGCCATCGGATCAGCGCGGTGCGCCGGCTGCAGCGCACCAGCCACGGCGGCCATTGGAGGGTGAACCAACGGCAAAGGAAGACCTTTCTCTCTGTCTCTCTCTCTCACTGTCCACTCTGCCTGTCAAAAAAAAAAAAAAAAAAAATCCTCAGAAGATCCATCCCATGTAAACACATATAGTCTACTCCTTCAATCAATTAATTGGCTATAAGATCACCAAAGAAAATCAGAAGGATATATATTTCTCCTTTAGACTCCCAAAAGATAACATAGGAAATAAAAATGAGAATCATTGAAGTAAAGTAAAAATGGGACACAGGGAATTCTGTAGCCTCAGAAAGAGGTTCACAAAAAACAGGCCAGGCTAAAAGTTAAGTTTCAAAGACCCCTTCTTTTTTTAGTTGCTTTCTTTCAGAAATTACTGCTCCTCTAATTCTCAACCCAACCTCAATGCTTTTGCTTAAACTGAATTCACATATGAAACATATGAAAATGTTAATTCATATTTTACATATAAAGAAAATGAGGATTAGAGGTCTAACTTGTTCAGTGTCATATAATTAGTGAAATAAAGGTGGGATTCAAATCTAGGCAATCTGACATTAAAGCTCATTGTTTTGCTGTCTCTGCTAATTTTCCAAATTCCTCTTTTTCTAAGCAAATTATCTTCAGTTTGCTTAACTGTCTTCCTATAGAGTATTTCTCAACCCTCCTCTCACTTCTTGCCTCTCTCCTGCATTTTGTGTCAAGGGTTTCAGAATGCTGACCCTCCTGGCATACAAAGGCAGAACTTGAATATCAAGTTTAAAGATTGTGACATCCTGTTTCTACTAGTTATTTTGCCTAGCTTCTTCATTTAACGATAGTTATCATCATGAAGAGTGCCTATGGTGGTGCCATCTTGACTCTTGGGAATAACCTTATAGATTCTGCTCTACTGGTCTTACTATGTCCTTATTTCAGGGTCTGTTTTGCGGGTGGAAAACAGACATATCGTGTTCTCAGGAATCTGTTAAAAGGCACCATCTCAGAGAAGTCATCTTATTATCTGAGCCTTTCAATTCTTGGGGTATAGAATTATTTGATTTGCCAGTGGCTAGATCATGCTAAATTTTTTTTTAAAATAAAGTAAGTTCTCAGGGCTGGCATTGTGGTGTAAGGAGTTAAGCCACTGACTGTAATGCCAGTATCCCATATGGGACAGATTAAGACTCAGCTGCTGCACTTCTGATCCAGCTCACTGCTAATGCATATGGAAAAGCAGCAAAGGATGGCCCAGCATTGGATGCTGCAGCCATCTGGGGAGTGAACCAGATGATGGAAGACCTCTGTCTTTTCTCCCTCTCTCTGTAACTCTGCCTTTCAAATAAATAAATAAAAATAATAAATTATCAATAAGTATGAGATACTAATTAAAAGAAACCACAGCAAAACTAGAGTTTGATGATTCCTTGGCTATCAACAAGGTAAAACACTTTTAGCTTTCCATGACCTAAGTAGGCAGATAACCAAGACATTATAAACAAGTATTCTATCACAGAACTAAACTTTCAGTAACTACTATATTAATATGAAACTCACCTCAGACGCCATAGGTTTCTTAATTCCAGTTGCTGCTGCTAAAGGCAAACAAAAAAAAACACAAAATAAAACTGTAAGTAAATATACACTCACACACTTTGTACCAAACACACTGGAAGAATCAAACTCGAGTCAAACTAAACGTGACCAAGAGCTCCTGCCTCTTGCTCAGGAATACCAGACCCTTCTGAATACGATTGTGTGTGTCCCTTCCTCCTCCTCCTCTACACTCACAGAGGCCTTATGTGAACTCCATTCTTTCTCTAGCCCCCTTTTTCCACCCAAGTGCTCCTATCTTCTCTGAGAAACATAACTTTTTTAAAAAATATTTTATTTATTTGAGAGGTAGAATTATAGTGAGAGGAAGAAACAGAGAAAGGTTTCCGTCTGTTGGTCCGCAATGGCCAGAGCTGTGCCGATCCGAAGCCAGGAGCCAGGAGCTTCTTCCCAGTATTCCCACGCGGGTGCAGGGGCCCAAGCACCTGGGCCATCTTCTACTGCTTTCCCAGGCCATAGCAGAGAGCTGGATTGGAAGAGGAGCAGCCGGGACACTAACCGGATACCCATATGGGATGCCAGCACCACAGGTGGAGGATTAACCTACTGTGCCACGGCACCGGCCCCAAAACATAACTTCTTAATATGTTTACCCATCTGAGTAAAGGGGCTCACTGATCATTACCATGATTAAAAGAGAAAGGGCAGGGCCACCACTGTGGCATAGCGCATAAAGCCTCCACCTTCTCAAATAAATAAACCTTAAAAAAAAATCAAATATATCAAGTATTTGTTCAGTGCCATTATATAATTTGGTTTTGCTTAAATTTCACAAGTATTACTTATGACTTTTTATTTACTTAAACTTATGTAAAACTTCAAGAACATGTGTATTTAAAAAGTGACCACATCTAGGGCTGGCACTGAGGCGTAGCAGGTAAAGCTACCGCCTGAGACGCCAGCAACCCACATGGGCACCGGTTCATGTCCTAGCTGCTCCACTGCTGATCTAGCTCCCTGCTCACGTGTCTGAGAAAGTGGAAGACGGTCCAACTCCTTGGGCCCTTGCCCACGTGGGAGACCAGATAAAGCTCCTGGCTCTTCACTTTGGCTCAGCTCTAGTCATTGTGGACATTTGGGGAGTGAACCAGTGGATGGAAGATCTCTTTCTCTGTCTCTCCCTCTGTCTGTAACTTTACCTCTCAAAATAAATAAGCAAAATTTTTTTTTTTTTTTTTTGACAGGCAGAGTGGACAGTGAGAGAGAGAGAGACAGAGAGAAAGGTCTTCCTTTTGCCGTTGGTTCACCCTCCAATGGCCGCCGCAGCCGGCGCGCTGCGGCCGGCGCACCGCGCTGATCCAATGGCAGGAGCCAGGAGCCAGGTGCTTTTCCTGGTCTCCCATGGGGTACAGGGCCCAAGCACCTGGGCCATCCTCCACTGCACTCCCTGGCCACAGCAGAGGGCTGGCCTGGAAGAGGGGCAACCGGGACAGAATCCGGCGCCCCGACCGGGACTAGAACCCGGTGTGCCGGCGCCGCTAGGCGGAGGATTAGCCTAGTGAGCCGCGGCGCCGGCCATAAGCAAAATATTTTTAAAAATTAAAAAGAGGAATCCAGGGACTTGGGTCTTTGCCACCTACATAGGAGACCTGGGATAGAGTTCTATGCTTCTAGTGGCTTTGGCCTGGCCACTGCAGCCGTTTGGGGAGTGAACCAGCAAATGGAAGATCTGTTCCACAGCTTTCTCTTTCAGATAAAATGAAAGAATAAAACAATGAGTAGGAAGAACCCAATTCACAGAGGTTAAGCTGCTATCTGCAGCACCAACATCCCATATGGATGCTGGTTCAAGTCCTGGCTATTCCACTTCCAATCCAACTCTCTGCTAATGTGCCTGGGAAAGCAGCAGAGGATGGCTCAAGTGCTTGGGCCCCTACACCCATGTGGGAGACTACTGGCTTCAGCCTGGCCCAACCCTGGCTGTTGTGGCCATTTGGGAAGTGAACCAATGGATGGAATCTCTCTCTTCTGTCTCTCCCTTTATCACTGTAACTTTCAAATAAATAAAAAATATTTTAAAGGATTAACAATGGGGCCGGCACTGTGGCACAGCGGGCTAAAGCCTGGCCTGAAGCGCCGGCATCCCATATGGGCGCCAATTCTAGTTCTAGCTGCTCCTCTTCTGATCCAGCTCTCTGCTATGGCCTGGGAAAGCAGTAGAAGATGGCCCAGGTGCTTGGGCCCCTGCACCCACGTGGGAGGCCCACAAGAAGCTCCTGGCTCCTGGCTTCAGATAGACTCAGCTCTGGCCGTTGCAGCCATCTGGAGAATGAATCAGCGGATGGAAGACCTCTCTGTCTCCACCTCTCTCTGTAACTCTTTCAAATAAATAAAATAAATCTTAAAAAAAAAAAAAAGGATTAACAGTGAGGCAGCAATAGAAACACAAGGGATTAATGACCAGACAAAGTTCTAAGTGTAACTGTTTAAGACAAAAACAACCAATAACCTCTTGAATTTCAAAATACAGCTAGGCTCAGAGGCTGTGATAGCTCTTAGTAGAAAGGTTACAGACTAAGCATTTATGGTACCAATAAGCAGAGTAGCAAAATTTCCTTCCTGGTAATGAGTCAGGGTGGAGAAAAAAATGGAGAACAGATGGTTTGCATTCCTTTTCCCAAAAATGAAGACAAGAGAAATGTCATCTAGCTGTTATGAAGATATGTTGCACAAAATGACCGAGAAAATTAGAAAAACAGATCAATTTTTACCGCTACTTCTCTGCAGCAGAGCCCATGATGTAACACCCTTCCTAGGATGATTTATTCAATCAGGAGAGCTTCAGCTGGGTTAAAGACTAAACAAGTTAGGGCTGAAGTTTTAAAGGAACAGTAAGTCAGGCAAATTCATTTATTACTAAAAGTGCTGATGGCTTACTGCAGAATTTAAAGTGTCCACTGTCAAAAAGTCAAATCTCTTCTATCTTAAAACTTTTTGGCTGGGTCAAAGTACTGAATTTCCCCCATTCTCAGAACAGGTCACACAGGACCTAAAATCTGAGCTCCCACAGTTTGGATGTCTAGAGTCCCTGGACACTCTCCTGTGCAATGGAGGCTTGGACATGGACCACACCACAGGCAGAATCAAGTGCCTGGCGTAGGCCACTCCTGGAGGTAGGATAGCTCTATGCTCAGATATGTCCCATCTGAGAGTAGCAAAGTTGTCACATATCCTTTAAAAAGATACTAAGCCGCGGCGGCCACTGGAGGGTGAACCAACGGCAAAGGAAGACCTTTCTCTCTGTTTCTCTCTCTCTCACTGTCCACTCTGCCTGTAAAAAAAAAAAAAAAAAAGATACTAAGCTATTTAAAATTCAGAAGAGCTGGGTGCTGGCATTGTGGCAGAGTTAAACTACTACTGTGACACCTGTGTCCTATATCGGAGTGCTGGTTTGAGTCCTGGCTACTTCTCTTCTAATCCAGCTTACTGCTAATGTGCCTAGGAAGGCAGAAGAGGATGGTCCAAGTACTTAGGCCGCTGCCACCCACCTAGGAGACCAGGATAGAGTTCCTGGCTCCCAGCTTCAGTCCAGAAGATGTGAATGTCTCTCCTTTTGTGTTGCTTTGCCTTTCAAAAAACAAAAAATATCAAAAGACCTGGGCCCATATGTTATGTCAAACTGTTCTCTAACTAAAATAAGTTTATTTTAAAATGCTTATGTAACGATTACATTAAATAAGCTTAATCACATATATGATTTCAAATGCAAGAAAAAAACTGGGCCCCTAGCAAGGTTCAGTGATTGATCACCTAGACCAGCAGTAAATTCTATTTTGCATCTCAAAGTACTTGGCTCCTCACAAAACTCTCTGCTGGGGGCCGGTGCTGCAGTGCTGGCATCCCTTATGGGCATCGGTTCATGTCTCACTGCTCTGCTTCTGATCCAGCTCTCTGCTGTGGCCTGGGAAAGCAGTAGAAGATGGCCCAAGTGCTTGGGCCCCTGCACCCACGTGGGAGGCCCACAAGAAGCTCCTGGCTTCGGAATGGCACAGCTCCGGCCATTGTGGCCATCTGAGAAGTGAACCAGAGGATGGAAGATCTCTCTCTCTGCCTCTCCTCTCTGTGTAACTCTTTCAAATAAATAAAATAAAATAAAGTTCTACCTATGCTATCTCTTCTAGTTTTATCATACAGACATGTAGCTCCAGGGCTGCTACACTCTTGCAAAGTATTCAAAATGAGGACAGGAAGACTCCACTCAGTAGAAATTTTGTTGCCAACTCTTTAGCTATCTGCAATTGCAAAACTGGAATTAATCCCATCCCAAGAGCATTAAATCTGAAGCAAAAGAAAGATACGGCATGTAAATAATAAAACTCAGACAAAGTGACATGGGTGAGGCTTAAAGTGCCTAAAGTACAGCCACCAGGACATACCTAAGAGATCTAATCTACCAAAAAGTATAAAAGAAGAGAAAAATACCTAGAGTTTTACCAATGACACTGTTAACAGCGTTTATCCAAAAACCCAACAAAGGGCAAACAGAAAGTACAGGGAACCAGATACCACCTGCTAAGGATCTGCCAAAGAGAAATTATCTATTGAGGAAATCTGTGAAACTCAGAGTCATGAACACTGCATAAATAAGCTTTCTCTTCGATAAGTACAGGAAGACACTTAGGCACTGAGAGAGAACAAATGAAAAAGAGAAAGAAAAAGGGGTTTAACCCCACTCAGCATGGCAACACCAGCCGTAAAATTTTTAAGAATATGATTCATCCCTATGGATAAAATCAGAATATTGATCAAGAGAAAATTTGTTTTTTACCACCTTTGTGCAAAGTACTCTAAATATAGATCTATCATCTTAAAATAAATATGTAATTATAATTTCTGATGAAGAAACTGACTATGGGGGCACAGTTCTTCTAACATTAAAATTTATTCTTCCCTAGGAAGAACTTTTTCTAAGGATTTGGGCCCTGCCTCTCCCCGTCTACATCAAAATTCTGAATGGAGGCTGGCGCTGTGATGCAGGTTAATCCTCCGCCTGTGGTGCTGGCATCCCATATGAGCACCAGCATCCAATATGGGCGCCGTTTCTAGTCCTGGCTGCCCCTCTTCCAATCCAGCTCTCTGCTGTGGACTGGGAAAGCAGAAGATGGCCCAAGTCCTTGGGCCCCTGCACCCATATGAGAGACCCAGAAGAAGCACCCGACTCCTGGCTTCAGATTGATGCAGCTCTGGCCGTTGCTGGCCATTTGGGGAGTGAACCAACAGAAGGAACACCCTTCTCTCTGTCTTTCCCTCTCAGTATCTGTAACTCTACCTCTCAAATAAATAAAATATTTTTTAAAAAATCTGAATAATCACTGTTCAGATGACTACATTATCATCAGTCAATACTTGGAAATGTGGCATGTACACAATACCCAAAGGTGGGTATAGAAGCTGACAGTTGGCTATAAATGGTCTTAGCCCAGTTTCTCCTCACTGGCTCAATTTTTAAAATATTTTTAGTTATTTGAAAGGCAGAATGACAGAGAAAGAGAGATAAAGAGAAATTATGTGCCACCCATTTGCCAAATGCCTTTAACAGCCAGGGCTGGGCCATACTGAAGCCAGGAGCCAGAAATTCCATCCTGGTCTCCCACTAGGGCGGCAGGAACCCAAGTACTTGGGCCATCATCCACTGCCTCCAGGCTCATTAGCAGGAAGCTGGATTGGAAGTATGGAGTAGTCAGGACTAGAGCTGGGACTCTGATATGGGATATGTCATGCAGGTGTCCCAACCAGAAACTTACCTTTCTATACCACAATGCCTGCCCCACTGGCTCAATTTTAATACTTATCACTGTTGAATTACATTTTTTATCTCTGTATCATTCAGGCCATCTCCACACTCTTCTGTTTCTCCTGGACACTGACTATAACACTACAATGCTGATACCATTTTAAAAAGGTTACTTTTCCCCATGACCTCTTGTATATAATAACAACCTGGGCCGGCGCCACGGCTCACTAGGCTAATCCTCTGCCTTGCGGTGCCGGCACACCGGGTTCTAGTCCCGGTCGGGGCGCCGGATTCTGTCCCGGTTGCCCCTCTTCCAGGCCAGCTCTCTGCTGTGGCCAGGGAGTGCAGTGGAGGATGGCCCAAGTGCTTGGGCCCTGCACCCCACGGGAGACCAGGATAAGTACCTGGCTCCTGCCATCGGATCAGCACGGTGCGCTGGCTGCAGCACGCCGGCCGCAGCGGCCATTGGAGGGTGAACCAACGGCAAAAGGAAGACCTTTCTCTCTGTCTCTCTCTCTCTCACTGTCCACTCTGCCTGTCAAAAAAAAAAAACAAAAAAACAAAAACAAAAAAACCTGTATAACTCTTTAAAAGCTGAAAAACATACCTTACTTGGCCTTAAAATTGAAATTACAGACAGTGGGAATTATTTTAATTAAGGACATAAGTAACGTATCTACCAAATATTGTGTGTGAGTCTCATCTAAATGCTGATTAGAAAAAACTGTAGGCCGGTGCCGCGGCTCACTAGGCTAATCCTCCGTCTGCAGCACCGGCACCCCGGGTTCTAGTCCCGGTTGGGGTGCCAGGTACTAGTCCCGGTTGCTGCTCTTTCAGTCCAGCTCTCGGCTGTGGCCAGGGAGTACAGTGGAGGATGGCCCAAGTGTTTGGGCCCTGCACCCGCATGGGAGACCAGGAGGAAGCACCTGAATCCTGGCTTTGGATTGGCGCAGTGCGCCGGCCATAGCGGCCATTTTGGGGTGAACCAACGGAAGGAAGACCTTTCTCTAAGAAAAATATAAAAAAAAAAAAAAGAAAGAAAAGAAAAGAAAGAAAAAACTGTAACAAGACATTTCTGAGACAGGAACCTTGAAAGAGCAATGGTTAATTTTTTAACTATAACAATGCTGCTGTGGTCATGTTACAACCTTTAACTTCCACACCCCAAATACTCATATCTGTAGAAATACATTTTGAAATACTTATGGATGAAATTACATGAGACCTGGACTTGCTTTAAAATATTTCAGGGAATGGATGAAGGAGAATGGGTGAAATACAGATGCAATGATTGGCAAAATATTGCTACTGAAGCTAGGTGATGAGTACATGGCAGCTCATTAAACTATTCTCTAGATTACCTTGTATACGTCTGAGAAAAAATTTTTTAAAGATTCATTTATTTTATTTGAAAGGCAGAGCTACAGGGAGAGAGAGAGAGAGAGACAGAGAGATCTTCCATCCTCTGGTTCACGCCCCAAATGTCCACAATGGCTAAGTCTAGGCCACACTGAAGTCAGGAGCCAGAAGCTTCCTTCAGGCCTCCCATGTGGGTACAGGGGCTCAGAGATTTGGCCCATCTTCCACTGCTTTCCCAGGCACATTAGCAGAAATCTGGGTCAGAAATGGAGCAGCAAGGACTCAAACCAGTGCCCATTCGGGAGGCTGGCATCACAAGTGGCAACTTAACCGGCTACACCACAATAACAATCCCTGACAAATTTTATAATAAAAAGTTAAGGAGGGGGCCCAGTGCCATGGTGTAGTGGGTAAAGTCACCGCCTGCAGTGCTGGCATCCCATATGGGCACCAGTTCGAGTCCCAGCTGCTCCATTTCTGATCCAGCTCTCTGCTATGGCCTGGGAAAGCAGTGGAAGATGGCCCAAGTCCTTGGACTCTTGCACCATGTGGGAGACCTAGAAGAAGCTCCTGGCTCCTGGCTTCAGATCAGCCAAGCTCCAGCCATTGCAGCCATTTTGTGAATGAACCAGTGGATGGAAGACCTCTTTCTGCCTCTGCCTCTCTGTAACTCTGCCTTTCAAATAAATAAACCTTAAAAAAAAAAAAAAAAAAAAAAAAAAAGAATACCTAGGAGAGCCTAAGCATATGTGTACTTTGGGAAATTTCAAAAATTCTGGCCAGGGCACTGCTCAGTCTTGCTGAATTCTACAGCGTTATTGAAACAGGATTTTTAAACAGACCATGTAGAGAACTTAGTTCATTCAGCCAATAATGAAGCTACTTGACTTTTCATGCTAACAAATCAATAACCATTCATATTGGGAGAAAAATTCCGCAAGAGCCTGAAATTTTTAGTGTAATTTTTTTCTTTTTCTTCCTATTCTCTTTTTTAATAAATAAGAGAACAGAGGGACAGAGAGGTTAAAGGACATGCTCAAACATCACACAACAAAGACAGTGACAGAACCAGAACTGGAAGCTGCATTCTTAACCTTTAGCTCAATTCTTTCTTCTAAATCATTGTTTTCAAAAATTTCTGACCACCTAGAGTGACGCCAGGACAAGAAAACTCAAACTAGAACACTCTAAAACTAAATAAATTTCAGATCTGCTAACGGACAATACATATTTTCTTCCTTTGGGAAAAGGAAGCCTTTCATTTTCATTGATAAAGGATTAAGAACCCAATTTTCCCTCTTCAGTTCCTCTCAATGAAATGAAGAGTAACAACATTCCCTTCCTCTAGCAACAGTCATCAGTGTCCCTGGCAAAAATAGAACATAGCTTTCATTTCTTTTGATGAGATTATTGTTATTCTGAATCAGGAAATGCCGGTATTCCAGAGAAGCAAAAATTGTCTTTTAAAATCTCATACTTCAAAGAGCAGTTTCCCAGTTTTATAGGTGTTAAGGTCCTCACTGGCAGCAATAAGTACCATCTTGTCTTTGTAGTAAGACATGAACAATTTTAATAGGAAAAAAAAATGCTCCATTTATCTCTTTTTGGTATATGGGGACCATGAATTCTGATTAAAAAGCCAAAGCACTATGCTTGGGCTATTAGTGATTGGCAAAAGTTCACATTAATTTCTAAGATAGTTTCTAAAAGAATGATTAGAAATTTCACACTTTGCTCATTGCTTTTTTAGAAGGGCTAATACCACAAAGGCAAATTTCCTTCCATATTCTTCTCTCCTTTACCAAGGACTTCTGGTTCAGTTTCCATTCAGCAACAAATATTTAATCTGGTTTAAAGTCAAGTTAGTTCACATACAAACTTTCAGATTAGTGAAGGGAACAGACACAGCACAGTGGTTCGGATTGTGGGCTCTGTAATTGGAACACCTAAGTTACAACCTTGGGTAGGTTGGTTAAAATTTCTCTGGGTCTTGGTTACCATATCTATAAAATATGGAAATAATATGTACCTCTATAGGATTACCAGAATTAAGTCATGTATAGACTTAACATATAGTAAATGTTCTATAAATATAAGCAATTATTACTCTGAATTATAGAATCTCACCTACAGGATGGGAAAGGTCAGGGAAAATAAGAGGTACAACAGAAAGGGAAAAGGAAGAGCTAAGACTAGCTTTAGTGAAACAAAGCTGAAGTTACAGGGCAATTTCAAGGGAGACAAAACTGATTTATATTATACTGTGGAAGGATGAGAAAAGGTATTTCAATATTAGAGAAGATACTTCAATATTAAGATAGCATCTTTCCTAGAGAGGGAAGAGGGATTTGGGAGATACAGTCAAATAATGCTTGCAAGACATCCACAGCCTCCTCAGAAGACAGCACTGCCAGTGCAAGTGTTATGGGGAAGAGGCGCTGGCTGCTAGTTACTGCGAGGAGCTCATGCTTCTTCAGCACAAAAACACATCAGATCTACCTCTCTTACGGTTGACCCCACAGCACAGAAAGTTGAAACCTAATAAGGAAAAACAGAGAGTTATCACTTACTTAGGGGTTCCACTTGCTTACAGTAGCAGGATAAACATAAGTTTTTTTAAAAAGATTTATTTTATTTAGGCCGGCGCCGCGGCTCACTAGGCTAATCCTCCGCCTAGCGGCGCCGGCACACCGGGTTCTAGTCCCGGTTGGGGCGCCAGATTCTGTCCCGGCTGCCCCTCTTCCAGGCCAGCTCTCTGCTGTGGCCCGGGAGTGCAGTGGAGGATGGCCCAGGTGCTTGGTCCCTGCACCCCATGGGAGACCAGGAAAAGCACCTGGCTCCTGGCTCCTGCCATCGGATCAGCGCGGTACGCCGGCCGCAGCGCGCCAGCCGCGGCGGCCATTGGAGGGTGAACCAACGGCAAAAGGAAGACCTTTCTCTCTGTCTCTCTCTCTCACTGTCCACTCTGCCTGTCAAAAAAAAAAAAAAAAAAAAAAAAAAAAGATTTATTTTCTTTATTTGAAAGTCAGAGTTACAGAGGGAGGTAGAGATAGAGAGAGAGGTCTTCCATTAGCTGGTTCACTCTCCAGATGGCTGCAACGGCCGGAGCTGCACCAATCCGAAGCCAGGAGCCAGGAGCTTCTTCCAGGTCTCCCATGTGGGTGCAGGGGCCCAAGGACCTGGGCCATCCACCACTGCTTTCCCAGGCCATAGCAGAGAGCTGGATCAGAAGAGGATCAGCTGGGACTAGAACTGGTGCCCATAGGGATGCCAGCGCCTCAGGCCAGGGTTTTTAACCCGCTATGCCACAGCACCAGCCCCAGACATAAGATTTTATGTGTGTGTGTGTTTTTTTTTTTTTTTTTTTTTTTTTTGGACAGGCAGAGTGGACAGTGAGAGAGAGAGACAGAGAGAAAGGTCTTCCTTTACCGTTGGTTCACCCTCCAATGGCAGCCGCTGCCGGCGCGCTGCGGCCAGCACACCGCGCTGATCCGATGGCAGGAGCCAGGAGCCAGGTGCTTTTCCTGGTCTCCCATGGGGTGCAGGGCCCAAGCACCTGGGCCATCCTCCACTGCACTCCCGGGCCACAGCAGAGGGCTGGCCTGGAAGAGGGGCAACCAGGACAGAATCCGGCGCCCCGACCGGGACTAGAACCCGGTGTGCCGGCGCCGCTAGGCAGAGGATTAGCCTAGTGAGCCGCGGCGCCGGCCCCCAGACATAAGATTTTAAGTAGAACTTGGTCTGATCCCTAGCACCATACTGTGAAATGAGATGTTCTAGGTAATGTCCAGAAAACAGAAGGAAATCCTCTACAAAAGCTGCAGGAGTGGTCACAAAATTAATACTCCAAGTCATTTCACTCTGCAATGAATCCAGATCAGCAAATTTTTCAGTTATAAGGTTCCTTGGTGGGGGCCGGTGCTGTGGCATAGCGGGTGAAGCCGCCGCCTGCAGTGCCAATATCCCATATGGGCACTGGTTTGAGTCCTGGCTGCTCCACTTCTGATCCAGCTCTCTGCTATGGCTTGGGAAAGCAGTAGAAGATGGCCCAAGTCCTTGGGCCCCTGCACCCGCGTGGAACACCTGAAGAAGCTCCTGGCTTCGGATCGGCACAGCTCCAGCTGCTGCAGCCAATTGAGGAGTGAACCAGCGGATAAAGACCTCTCTCTCTGCCTCTCCTCTATGTAACTCTGACTTTCAAATAAATAAATAAATCTTTAAAAAAAAATAGGCTCCTTGGCATACAGGAACCTTACTAGGGTATTATATAATACTGTTAATCCATAGATACTAAAACTGGAATGAACCTAATGAACAAGAAGAGATTGGTTATATAAATCATGGTGCAATTGTAACATGGAATATTATATAACCATTATTTTACGTACATTTATGAGTAGGATATCACAATAAACTTCTGAAGAGAGAAAAAGTGAAAAAAAGATATCATTTTTGTGAAACATTTTTCTAAAAGCTAATAGGTACTTACACACATAAAGTCCAAATGACTACATATCAAAATGTCAAAATATCACCATCTCTTGATAGGTTCATTTTGTAACTTTAAATTTCTCTTTTCCCTTTACTACCTAAACCTTCTTTAACAAGTATTTTAATGCATACATTATTTAATAAATAAAAATGATAGGAGCTGGCACTGTGGCACACTGGGTAAAAGCTCTGGCATCCCAAATGGGCTCCAGTTCCTGTCCCTGCTGCTCCACTTCCCATCCAGCTCCCTGGGAAAGCAGCAGAGGATGGCCCAAGTGCTTGGGCCCCTGCACCTACACGCAAGACCTGGAAGACTCTCCTCGCTTCTTGCTTCTTGCTTTGGCCTGGCCCAGTCCCAGCCATTGTGCCATTTGGGGAGTCAACCAGTGGATGGATGATTCATTTTCTCTTTCTCTCTGTCTCTCTCCCTCTCTCCCCCTTTCTCTGTAACTCTGCCTTTCAAATAAATCAGTCAATCTTAAAAAAAGAAAAGGATACACAGGGAAGACTTTATTCTCATTCATTTAGCTTTATAACCTATTCTTCCCACTAAGCCACTACTTAGTCCCATACATATAAACCATGGACATTCCCCAAAAAAGATTAACTCAAGCTCATTATAATGTTAAACTGTTACAAAGATAAGCTAGAAAGAAAAATGTGAGATGAAATTGCCTACAATGCTGACAATCCCAAACTAAAAATAAGCATGATTCCTATACATACAGCCACTCTTTCTCAGCTACATATTACTTTGAGATGCCCATATAGCTGGAAACAAACCTGTATTAGGACATATGACAGAGGCTCACTTTGGAAAAGGGAACCTTATCTCTCTGAATATCAATGGTCTCTTACAAAGGGGAATGCTGAATTCACAGTATTTTATGGAAACCAAGACTTCAAAAAATATTAAAAAAAAGAACAACCCTAGCCTCTAAATTATGAAAATCAGCTATGAAATCATTAATGCTACTAAAGTAATTTCAGAAAGTTGAAGTGGAAACAACTCTGTCGATTCTTGTTAAAACATAAAGTTGAATCATCATACCATGTCACCGAAAATTTTTCTGAGTAATTGTACCAGTCATAGGGAAGCACTCCATTTTACTCCTTGGCCCCACCCTAAATTGTTTGTGGTGAAAAAAGCACTAAAAGGGCTGATCTCTGGTCACTTGGCAAAACACCACTGTGATTCTACATGAATTTGCTTGTTATTACTAAGCCACTAGCGATTAAAATTTACCACTGAAAGGAAAAAGTGAAGGAAAAAAAACATCAGCATAGTTTCAAAAAATATGAAAAAGGCAACTTTCGGAGAAATGTGCTAGCCTTAAAAAGAGGAGCTAATTTACACACAGATATTTTCAGATAGTGAACAGCTCTGAAGTGAGCTGCCCTTCCCTCCAGCATGTAAAACAAAACAGAGTTGGCCTTAATAGCAGAGCCTCTCCCTGCGCTTTCAGAGCAGAAGCCTTTCCGTCAGAGACGAGATGACATCATCTACCAGATGAGAAACCAAGCAGTGTGTGGCTGACTTCCATGTTTGAAGTACCACGTATAACTGGGAGACGCCAGAGGCTTGCCAGATATACATTCCTCACCCAGCTGGAGGTTAGGTAATTGAGAAACTACCCCAGGGAATTTATTCAAAGATTCACCAACGATCTACACAAACCTGTCAATAATCCCCGTATTAAGAGAACAAAGAGATAAGCAGGTTTTTTTGAAAGCAAAATGTTAATTCTTGGTTGACAAAATTAAGAGCCAGAAACTTTAAAAGAAAAACAAAAAGCAAAAACAGCCTCCCCCTTTACAATAAAATCAAAACCAAAATCAACTTAATTGTTCATTGTACTATTTGAAGCGATCTTTCTTTATGGTCCTGGTTAACTTGGACTACTGAAAGTTATCCTGACTACACTCTCTACACCCTTGCACGTGGGAAGTACAATATTTCTCCAAATGAAAATACTCATTCATGTGTGTGAAATGTCAGCCTGCCTACTGAGCACACGACTCTAAGCAATAGCACTTAAAAAAAACTGTACCATCACTACATGACTTAAGAAAACCAAGCCACATCTCACAGAAAAGCTAAGTCCTGGCAGTGTCATTTTTCCCTAAGGATCTTTTAGGAAAAGTCAGAAAGGCAAGGATGCTCCTAGAAACAAACGCTCAAAAGCAGTTTCATCTACTAGTCCCAGGGTTATCTCAGCTAAGAGGTAACAAAAAGCATTACAAAGAATGAGCAGCAGATTCGTTAATATTTACCTTGATAACACATACTGTATGTATCACCTTTTTTTTTTTTTTACAGGCAGAGTGGACAATGAGTGTGAGAGAGAGAGAGAGAGAGAGAGACAGAGAGAGAGAGAGAGAGAGAGAGAGAGAGAGAGAGAGAGAGAAAGGTCTTCCTTTTGCCGTTGGTTCACCCTCCAATGGCCGCCGCGGCCGGCGCGCTGCGCCCATCCGAAGGCAGGAGGCAGGTGCTTATCCTGGTCTCCCATGGGGTGCAGGGCCCAAATACTTGGGCCATCCTCCACTGCACTCCCTGGCCACAGCAGAGAGCTGGCCTGGAAGAGGGGCAACCGAGACAGAATCCGGTGCCCCGACTGGGACTAGAACCCGGTGTGCCGGCGTCGCTAGGCGGAGGATTAGCCTATTGAGTCACGGCGCTGGCCTGTATGTATCACTTTACAACTAATATCTTTCTGAACCTTGGTTTCCTAATTTGGAAAATGAGAGAGTTAAATTAAAATAGTTGTGTATGGTCTCCTCTCCCTCTTTTTTGCTTCTAGTTTTACAAAGGCAAATTTTATGTTTCATAGACCTCAAATATGTATCATTTGGCAATAGAATTTGGAAATTATGAAAAAAAAATCTTGAGTCTCCTGAATAAACACTCATGGCCAAAAGGCATTTGAGATACTTGGCAGATGGCCACCTCCTAATTCTATTTCCAAATCTAGCTCTACATATCTTGAAAAGGTAATGAATGCATTTTGCTGAATTAGAATAGACATATTTCAGCACAGAAACTCTAACTTTAATGATATCATAAGAAGCATTAATACACTTCAAGACAATTATCTCCTTCTACAAGAAATCAGAAGTATGGCCAAGTTACCTCCCTGCCATTAGTGCCCTTTTTTATAGGTCCTTATCAATGAGAACTTGAAGTTTACCAACACTATGCACAGAAAAGCTAATATACTCTACATAACCATCCTCAAAACAAAACAAAACCCTTCCCATTCCCACCACCCAACTTTCCCACCTCACCTTCCCTTAGCCCACACTTCCAAAATATCCCCTATCAACTACACTGAGCCTTTGGAATAGTGATTATGGGTTCATTTCATATTGCTGTGTTAAGTGTACAAAGCAAATAGTACGATATATTAAACTCCTTAAAGGATCCTGTCTGCCTATCTTTTTTATAAATTAATACATAGTATATGCAGCCATTACAAAAAAACAGACTGGAATTTACAAGAATGAAAAAGAGACTGGAGGGGCCAGCACTGTGACCCAGTGGGTTAACACCCTGGCCTGAAGCACCAGCATCTCATATAGGTGCCGGTTCGAGATCTGGCTGCTCCTCTTCTGATCTAGCTCTCTGCTGTGGCCTGGGAAAGCAGTGGAAGATGGTTCAAGTCCTTGGGCCCCTGCACCCACGTGGGAGATCCGTAAGAAGCTCCTGGCTTTGGATCGGTGCAGCTCTGGCCAATGCAGCCAACTGGGGAGTGAACTAACAGGGAAGACCCTTCTCCCTCCCTCCCTCCCTCTCTCTCTCTCTGTAACTCTGACTTTCAAAAAGTAAATAAATCTTGAAAAAAAAAAAAGAAAGAAAGAAAAAGAGATTGGAGACAGAGTTAAGAAAGATGGAGGGAATTCAATTTAAATTAAGTCCACTTCAAACAGAAAACAATAGAAATAAAGCTTACAGGAGATATGAAAAGGGGCCAGTGCAATGGTGCCGCCATTTGTGATGCTGGCACCCCACATCTGAATGCCGGTTTGAGTCCCAGCTTCAGCCACTGTGACCATCTGAAAAGTGACCAGTGGGGTCAGTGCTGTGGCATAACACGTTAAGCCGCTTCCTGCAACATTGGCATCCCATGTGGCATATTGGGTAAGCTGCCACTGTGACACCAGCATTCCACAGGGGCGCCAGTTTGAGTCCAGGCTGCTCCACTTCCAATCCAACTCTCTACTAGTGTGTCTGGGAAAAGCAGCAGCAGCAGATGGTCCCTTGGCCCCTGAACCTAACATGGGAGACCTGGAAGAAGCTCCTGGCTCCTGGCTCAGGCCTGGCCCCACCCTGGCTGTTGCAGCCATTTCGAGTGAACCAAGGGATGGAAGATACCTCTGTTTCTCCCTTTCTCTCTTTTTAAAGACTTATTTATTACCTTGAGAGGCATAGTTACAGAGAGGAGAGACAGGTTTTCCATTGGCTGGTTCACTGCCCAAAGGCCGCCATGGCCACAGCTGAGCCGATCGATCTGAAATCAGGAGCCCGGAGCTTCTTAGGGGCCTCCCAGGCAGGTGAGCATTTGGGGAGTGAACCAGAAGATGACAGATCGCTCTTGCTCTGTCACTCTGCTTTCAAATAATAAATAGATATTTAATAAAACAAAAGACACAGAAGACAAAAACAAAAAACCAAAACCACAACATCCACAAGCACCTCTACCACTGGAATTACCAGATTACAGGAGAGTTTTCTTTTTCTTTTTCTTTTCTTTTTTTTTTTTTTTTTTTGACAGGCAGAGTGGACAGCTAGAGAGAGAGACAGAGAGAAAGGTCTTTCTTTGCTGTTGGTTCACCCTCCAATGGCCGCCGCGCTGATCCAATGGCAGGAGCCAGGTACTTCTCCTGGTCTCCCATGGGGTGCAGGGCCCAAGCACTTGGGCCATCCTCCACTGCACTCCCGGGCCACAGCAGAGAGCTGGCCTGGAAGAGGAGCAACCGGGACAGAGTCCGGCACCCCAACCAGGACTAGAACCCGGTGTGCTGGCGCCGCAAGGTGGAGGATTAGCCTAGTGAGCCGCGGCGCCGGCCCAGGAGAGTTTTCTAGTGGGGTCACCACAATAGACTGATGAGGCTAACACTACGCACCTCAAGCAAAAACGCTTCAATCTTGTGCCTTCTGGGGTTGGGGAGATGGGGGGAGAGGATTCAGGAAAAGAACTGTAGTTATTCTAAATCATCTGTGCTCCTGATAAAAATCATATAGGTGAGTGGTAACTATTTCAAACATTCTGGTCTGAGGCAGAGGGAGCTACAGTTCCTGATCAACTAAGGTTTCAAGTGTTTTTCCTTGGGGGACTAACATGATTTTATCACCTGGCTCTTATTTCAGGGGAGCATCCTAACTTTCCTTTCTAACCCTCCTACTAACTTCAAGTCAGCTCTCCAAAACAAACTTTTGCCTTTATAGTAAAAGGGGATTCAGCAGATGAATTTCAAGCTCTTGATGGACCACAGGAAGTTAAACTAGAGATAAAGAATATCTGAAAACTGGTTTGACAGACAGTGGCACTGTTAACAGCACCTCATCAAGGCTGATTTTATTAAGAGGTGCCATGTTCAACTATAAGGATGGAGAGCACAAAGGAATAAATTTCCTTTATACACTAAGCAACTGAGATCACACAGCAAACTGCACCATGTTTATATTATAACAATCAAAGTGCAAGCATGAACACAGCGTGACTGCACAAGGAGTTAAGCCACAAGCTTACAGTGCCAGCATCCCATACTGGAGTGCAGGATCAAGTCCCAGCTGTTTTGCTTCCAATTCAGCTCCACGTTGGTGTGCCAGGGAAGGCACACGTTTCTGGGCCCCTGCCACCCATGTGGGAGATCAGATGGTGTTCCAGGCTCCTGGCTCTGCCCCAGCCATGGCTGTTGCAGCCATCTGCCTTTGAATTAAATATTTTTATAAAAATGAACATATGGGGGCCAACATTGTGGGTAGTGGGTAAAGCCACCGCCCATGACACTGGCATCACATATAGGTGCTGGTTCGTGTCCTGGCTGCTCCACTTCCCATCCAGCTCCCTGCTAATGGCCTAGGAAAAGCAGAAGATGGCCAAGTGTTTGTGGATTCCTGTCACTAACATAGGAGATCTCAATGAAGCTCCTGGCTTTGGCCTGGCTCAGCCTGGTGACTGAAGTCAACTGAAGAATGAACCAGCAAACCGAAGATCTCTCTCTCCCTCTATCTCTGTAACTCTGACTTTCAAATAAATAAATCTTTTTTTAAAGAATGAACATGATTGGCCGGTGCCACGGCTCAATAGGCTAATCCTCCGCTTGCAGCGACGGCACATCGGGTTCTAGTCCCAGTTTGGATGCCGGATTCTGTCCTGGTTGCCCCTCTTCCAGGCCAGCTCTCTGCTGTAGCCCAGGAATGCAGTGGAGGATGGCCCAAGTCCTTGGGCCCTGCACCCGCATGGGAGACCAGGAAAAGCACCTGGCTCCTGATCAGTGCAGCGCGCCGGCCGCAGCGGCCATTGTGGGGTAAACCAACAGAAGGAAGACCTTTCTCTGTCTCTCTCTCTCACTGTCCACTCTGCCTCTCAAAAAAAAAAAAAAAAAAAAAAAAAAAAGAACATGATTATGGTTACTGTAAGCTGATTTCATTTATAATAGTCTCATCCAAATTCAAACACAGTAACAATTCCATTGGAAAAAATGTTAAACATCTCTTAGAACTTATGGCTTGCTCTATCCTCTGCAGTTCACTTGTCAGCTGTACAGAAGACCAGCTGCAGCCCAATGCTTTAACAATTTAGATAAGGGTTTATTACGGACAAAATAATTCCTTAATTTGAATGTCCCCCAATTTTCTGAACTCAAAGGTTATGAATGCCTTATCAAAAACTGTCAATCTGTCCCTGAACTATGACAGTCATTTCACATCCACTTTCTACATCAAGAGAAAATCATGGCCGGCGCCATGGCTCAATAGGCTAATCTTCCGCCTGCAGCGCTGGCACACCGGGTTCTAGTCCCAGTCGGGGCAACAGATTCTGTCCCGGTTGCCCCTCTTCCAGGCCAGCTCTCTGCTGTGGCCCGGGAGTGCAGTGGAGGATGGCCCAAGTGCTTGGGAGACCAAGAGAAGCACCTGGCTCCTGCCATCGGATCAGCGCGGTGCACTGGCTGCGGCAGCCATTGGAGGGTGAACCAACAGCAAAGGAAGACCTTTCTGTCTGTCTCACTGTCCACTCTGTCTCTCAAAAAAAATTAAAAAAAAAGAGAGAGAGAGAGAGAGAGAGAAAATCATGTCTTTAGGATTTCAGTGAAACATCCAAGAACAAAAAACCGGTTTCAGGATGGGTAAAACACATGAACCTGACTTTCTGGCTTTCCTCCCTTGATTTCTACAAGGCTAGCCTCGAGTCTTTAACAACTCAGGAGATCATAAGCCACTACTTATTTTTGCCAATTTCCTAATTCCCCTGTCACCATCCCAACAGAAAAGCACTCTCCCCTAATCACAAATAAAACCCTTAACCTTTTCTGCACTAGAATCAAACATGCTATACAATTCAAAAACCTATCTTTAAAAGAAAAAATTCTATTAAATTTACTGAAGCAGGCAATTGGTGCAGTACTGCAGTATTTAAAATGCTGCTTGGGATGCTCATATCCCTCATCTTGAGAGCCTGGTTCAAGTTCTAGCTCTTCCACTGGCTTCTGATCCAGATTCCTGCTAATGCACAACCTAGGAGGCAATGATAATGACTCAAGTACTTGGGCCTCTGCCACCCATACAGGAGACATGCATTGGGTTCTGGGTACTGGTCTGGTTAGGGCCCAGCCCTGGTTGTTGTGAGCATTTGGAGAATGAACCAGCGGAAGATATATCTCTCTCTCTGCCTTTTAAAAAAAATGAAAATAAATTTTTAAAAATAAGCGAACATGCAGATACACAAGAAAAGGCAACACTGCGTATCGCATACAATAAGTATAATGTTTTCAGGTTTATTTACAAAAAGAATTTTTTCTTAATCCAGCTGTTCCAGAAGTCAAAGGAGCACAGGAGGACCTACAAAACAAAAGATAAGGGGTAAAGCCACAGCCTGCAGGGCCTATGGGCGCCAGTGCAAGTCCTGATTCCACACTTCCAATCCAGCTCTCTGCTATGGTCTGGGAAAGAAGATGGCCCAAGTCCTTGGGACCCTGCACCTGCGTAGGAGACCCAGAAGAAGCTCCTGGCTCCTGGCATACGGCCTGGCCCAGTGCTAGTTGTTGTGGCCATTTGGGGAGGAAACCAGTGGATGGAAGACTTCGCTCTCTCCTTTCCTCCCTCTGTCTCTGTCTCTCTGTAACTCTGCCTTTCCAATAAATACATAAATCTTTTTTTAAAAAAAGTAATCAGGCAGTTTTTAAAACGTATTTATGTATTTATTGGAAAGGCAGAAGTTACAGAGAGGGAAGAGGGAGAGAGAGGCCAGGGCCACAAGCGAGAAAGAGAGAAACAGAGACAGAATTTTTGATCCACTGGCTCACTCCCCCAATGACCAAAACAGGCCAGGGCTGGGCCAGGCCAAAGCCAGGAGCTTCATCCTGGTCTCCCACCCAGGTGCAGGGGCTCAAGTACTTGGACCTTCTTTCACAGCTTTCCCAGCCACCCTAGCAGGGACCTGGATCGAAAGTGAAATAGCAGGACTTGAACAAGAGCCTATTTGCAATGGCGCTACAGGTGGTGGCTTAACCCACTGTGCCAGAGTGGCACCCCCAGGCAATTTATTTCTAACTCAGACTTTGTTTATATCTTTACTTAATATATAAACACACTAAGAGTCAAGGAGCTGTAAGTTTCACTGAAATGTATTTTTAGACCTTCTGCTGAAAACACAAAAACATTTATAACTGGTAACCCTAGATCTGGCACTAAACATAAAAATATTAAATAGTAACATCTAAAAAATATAAAGACTATCTGAAATTGGAGTAGAGGCAGAAGAGGAGAAAAATATATCAAATAATTCCTTATTACTCCTAAACCTGCCTGGTCGGTAGGTACCTCATGAGACTCAAACTGTGGGACATAAACACTGCTTTTAAGATTTAACCTGGTTTCTGGTTCCTAACAGAGAGAATACATGACTTGATGGTTGAAAAATCTGATTAAAGACCAAACACAACCATTCTTCCTTCTGGGTTGTGGAGCAGGAGAAACAGGTTTCAAGTTAAGAAGTTACTATAGGGGCCGGCACTGTGACGTAGTAGATAAAGCTGCTGCCTGCAGTGCCGGCATCCCATATGCTTCGAGTCCAGCTGCTCCACTTCCAATCCAGCTCTCTACTATGGCCTGGGAGAGCAGCAGAATATGGCCCAAGTCCCTGGGCCCCTGCACCCACATAGGAGACCTAGAAGAAGCTCCTGGTTCCTGGCTTCGGATCAGCACAGCTCCGGCAGCTGCGGCCATCTGGGGAGTGAACCAGCAGATGGAAGAGCTCTCTCTCTCTCTCCCTCTCACTGTCTGTAACTCTGTCAAATAAATAAATAAAATCTTTAAAAATAAAGTTACTATATAAAAATTCTATCACTTTTACCTTATCCTTTTAAGTGCCTGGAATTTAGCCTGAATTGTTGCAGCCCTCTAATATTTTGTAAGGGAAAAATCGTCTCAAGAAACTAAAAAGAGATGCACATAAATAAAACTACAGCTTATGAAGAAGATACTTGCGACTATGAATTCCCCTCACTTGAACTGGAATGTTTAAGGTGGAACCATCTACTTAGGCAAGGACGCAATCTAGGGCAAAGGTAATGTCAAAATCTCAAGTCAAGTATCCAGCATCTGACAGCCTCTCCCGTTCAGCACAAAGGCAGCAGTCACTGAGGGACTCCAAGACATTTCTGACAGAAGCTCTAGAACAGTGTCTGACTCACATACCACCCCCCCACACCCCGACACATTTTCCCTCCTCCGCAAAATCTGCTGCTTTTCTTGTGGGCCCCCTCAGCCCTCCCTCCGCCTTCCTTAGCTCCCAACTACCCGAAGCTCTCTATATTCTCTGGCTCCATTCTCCAAGTTCCAGTTTCCTGACACATCCCAAGCATTCTTCCCATCCATTTCCTATTATGCAACATTCCCCTCCAGCACTTGGAGCGCGCACACACACACACCCATCCTTCTTTCTCAGGCATTATCCCCAACATCACTTCCCTACTGCACCTGCAGACTCCAGTCCATCTTCTCCAGCTGTTTTAATGCGATTTTCCCACATTCCTCCGGCTCTCACAAAACTTCTCATTATTTCCCAAACTTGGGCCAATCTAGAGACAGCACTCACCAAAGCAGTCATAGAAAACGAGGGGGGGGGGGGGGCAAGTGTGAAGGAATGACGCAGTAAGGGGTCTCTGAAAAAGTTCAAGTAACTCCCACATCCAACAAAACTCCTAATTCCCTCACTTTCCCAGTAATCGAGAAAGGGTCCAACGGCTTTTCCATACCTTTTAAGTTCCATGGCTTCTCTTCGACATTTTCATCCAGCTAACTCCACCATCAACTTGAAACTGACCTGCCTCCCACGCCAAGCAGCTCCCCTCACGCAACAGGCCTCCATTTTCCTAACACTCCCCCCTGCCCACTCAGAAAAGCGTCCTAGTTGAAAGTCCAGCCTTCCGTCCTCCTTACCGGGAATCCCTCGGACATTCCCAGCCACAGGTGCCCTCCCACGTCTTGCTCTTCCCCCCACCGCACAGCCCTCACCAGCCTCCTGCCCACGCCCCGCCCGGCTTACCTGAGATCGAGGTGCTGGAAGGGATCCCGGAATCCAAGGCTGAACACCCGACCGCCGACGGCCCAGAAGAGGCCGACGCCATCTTGGCAGCCCCCTCCCCGTCAGCGTCCTCGCTCCCTGTGAATCGGGCTCTTCCTCTTCTCGGAATCGAATCTTCCCCACGTCTCTTCACAAAACCCACGTTCTGAAGGCCACTTTCCCGCCCCCTCTGGGGCCTCTCAGACTCGTCCAGCCAACTCCTGGACCAGCTCAGGGCCGCACCATTCGCCTAGCATGGGGGGAGAACTCCTGTCTCGTGCCCCCTACGTAACTTCAACCGCCTTCCGCAGGAGCTGCTTTCGCCTTTCACAAGGGAGTAGCCTCAAGCTGGCTGCCGAGACCCCACGTCCGGACTAAACCACACCTAAAAGAAAAACGAAGCATGAGAGGTCCCGGAGCAGCGAACGCCCCCGCCCCCTCCTTCCTAGCCACAGCCTGTTTATCGCCCAACCCCACCGCTCCACTCGGGTGGCTAAGGAAATCCGCGCACTGCGCATGCGCCCAATCATCTCCGCGCTCCACTCAGTGGCGAGGACAGAGGAGTAAAGCCAATCAGGAGACTCTTGGTGGTCACGTGAGGCGAGTAGCTCCCGCCCTAACGCCTTCTCGGGTGAAGAAGACATGCGCGCGCCAGCCGGCTGACTGCTCCTACGGTGGCTCGGCGGGGCAGCGCTTTGAGAGGACCCCGTGATGGGGGCTCTGAGCTCCGGACGCGAGTCGACCCGGCCGGTCCTCTTCAGTTCCCAGCCCGGGAAAGAACTACGGACAGAACCGCTGGTTTCAAGGCACAGACGTTAAACAGTCGAGTATCGCAAAAACGATGTATGCCCCTAAAATCTTCCTAGCACTTTTCCGGGTTTACTACCTTGTTTACTGTTTGATTTAACGTGCGTGCGTGCCTTACTTTCCTCCTAGTGACATTTGAAATAGATCTATGTTTTGTTTGCCTCAAACAGTGCTGGGCACAGTGACAGAAGTCAGTAAATAGGCCATAAATGAATATATAAAGGCCTGTTCAAAGGAGCCACACAAGGTGATCAGACCGTATGACAGCCTTCCCGCGATCCAGGCCCTTAGCCGGCAGCAGTCAAAGATCCATGCTCCAAAGGGCATCTAGATACACAGGAAATCTCCCTCCCAGCCCCATTCTAGACTTCGTACTAACTGCTTAGTGCTGACAAAGGTCTCTGGAGGTGTGAGCACTAGCGGGCAACCTGAAGACTCGTCTGTCTCTGTAGGGAGAGCCAGGACCGTGTGGTTCACTCTTGTATCGCAAGCTCCTCCTGTGACTGCACAGATTAGGAGCCCAGCAATGGGGAAATCCTAGGCTTTGTAATCCCAAAAGTGGTTTGGTTATCATCTATCTAGATGTCCAATGGGCCCACGTAGGAACCTAGGACCTCCAAAATTTGTAGAATATCCTCTATGCGTTTATCTCAGCCTTCTACTCCCTCATCAAGATCTGAAATAATTGTTTCCTTGCTGCCACCTGCTGGCTAATTGGTCTTCCTTTGGATATTAAAGGTAGACGAACTTCAAAGGATTGGATTATCTACAGCAGTGGTATTGTGTCATATTGACACTTTATGGTGGCCAATTCCTACATTTCCCACCCAACTAAACAGGACAGGAACTAGACGGTGTGGGGTACAAGATTTGGCTCATTGACCTTCGGTAAATAAATATTTCTTGATAAATTATTCTTGTTTCCAGAAAAGACATGGGGTTGCTACAGTTCCCTGAGTTACTTTACAAATTAGCTAATGCAGACAAAGCTGTTTGTTATTTAAACATGAGAAGTAGCCAATAAATTCCTGAATGACCAAAATCTTCAAAGAGGGGAATCTCCTCCCTGGCATCTGATCTGTGAATTTGATTTCACCCCTCCTAAAAGAAGAAATCCCTATTTTCTTGAAGCTTCTTATGGGTCTTTGTTTATTGCTGTGCACCATAAAAAAAAAAAAAAAAAAAAAAAACTGTTCCACATACTACCTTGTATTATCTCAATCTGTTTACCTGTTTATCTCCCTTATAAGACTGAACTCTTGAGAGCAAAGATCACATCTTATCCATTTTTCTATCTCAAGCATCTAGAACAGTGCCTGTCACAGCATGTCTCCTGACTGGATGGCTAGATGCAGGCAAAAGTAGAGTTATGGGCGTTTTAGAAGCAGGTATCTTCCATCTTCTTCTCCTACACTTTGTCCCTGCTTCTACTCCCTAGGGTGCCCTCTGAGTCACGCAGCCACTCTTCTCCAGTAACATTCCTGGCATAGCAAAACTGGGGTGACGTGGCAGGGTGTGGAAGCAGGGGCAGAACAGGACATGTTGGCTTAATGCCCCCAAGGAAACGGAAAAGGGAGTTGACTAAATACGTACTTTGGGAAATGAGGGCAATGTGGTGAGCCTATAAGAGAGACACACACACAGACTTAAGTGCACGTGAATATGCACACACAATCTTATTAAGGCATCCTCCAAGGTGTAAAGCGGTTCCTAAGCTCGGGATGAAGGGGCTGGTTATTGGCAAGAGCAGTGCAGAGGCAAGAATAAGAGGATGGGTACTTTATTCACTTAGTCATTCATTCACTGAATTATTATTTAGCCCCAGCTGTGTCTGAGGTACTATGAGCGTTCCTAGTATACAGAAATGAAGATAAACCCCTTGCTTTCGAAAAGATCTTAAACTAATGAGGAGGAAAGACACACAAATCTTTTTTTTTTTAAAGATTTATTTATTTATTTGAATGGCCAAGTTACAGAGAGGTAGAGGCAGAGAGAGAGATCTTCCATCCACTGGTTCATTCCCCAAATGACTGCAATGACTAGTACTGGGCCAGGCCAAAAGCCAGGGGCCGGGAGCTTCACCTGGTTCTCCCACACAGGTGACAGGAACCCAAGGACTTAGGCCATCTTCTGTTGTTTTCCCAGGCACATTAACAGGGAGCTGTATTGGAAGTGGAGCAGCTGGGACTTGAACAGATACTCATATGGGATGCAGGCACTGTAGGTGGCAACTTAACCCAATGCTCCACAACACGGGCCCATACACACAAATCAGTGTCATTTTAGAGTATGCACTGTGCAATGGCTTGAGAACCATATTTTCAAAATTAAAAAAAAGATGGGAACAGAAGATGATTCCTAGTTTTGACAATGCCACAGACCATTTGAGATTAACTATTCCAAAGAATCCGGCAGACATGCTGTATCTGATTTATGGCAACTGTGCCTGGAAAGAAAGGAATTAGTGTTCAGGAAGACTTCACTGTCCCATAAAATTAGAATTTTGCCATGTAGAAATGAAAGGGATTCTAAGGAGGACCGGCACAGAGGCATGACAGTTGGGTGTGTCAGGGGAGTGATGCTGGAATAGGATGACGTGGCAAGCAGTGAGGCTAGATAGACAGGGAGAGGCTAAATTACGAAGGATCGTGAATGCCATAGTAATAGTAGTTATCACCTCCGAACTTTTTACTACAGGATCACTAAACACTGTGTCAAGCAGTTTTCAAGGATCATATCTCTGAATCTTCTCAACAGTCTTTAAAACATGGATATTATTCTTAGTCCTACTTTACAGGTGAGAAAACATTCAAACAAAGTAACTCATTCAAGGTCATGCAGTTAGATCTTAAAGCTCAAACTCAAACTGTGTTCTTAGCCATAACACCATGTTTTATGCCTTGAGAATTTTGGACTTTATCCTGTAGATGAGTCATTAAAGATTTTTTTTTTAATTTTTTTTATTTTTTGGCAGGCAGAGTGGACAGTGAGAGACAGAGAAGAGAGAAAGGTGTTCCTTTGCCGTTGGTGCACCCTCCAATGGCTGCCGCGGCCAGCGTGCTGCGGCCCGGCGCACCGCGCTGATCCGATGGCAGGAGCCAGGTGCTTCTCCTGGTCTCCCATGGGGTGCAGGGCCCAAGGACTTGGGCCATCCTCCACTGCACTCCCTGGCCACAGCAGAGAGCTGGCCTGGAAGAGGGGCAACCGGGACAGAATCCGGCGCCCCGACCGGGACTAGAACCCGGTGTGCTGGCGCCGCAGGCGGAGGATTAGCCTAGTGAGCTGCGGCGCCGGCCCGAGTCATTAAAGATTTAAAAAAAAATTATTTAGGGGCTGGCGCTGTGGTCTAGAGGGTGGAGCTTCCACCTGCAGTGCTGACATCCCTTGTGGACACTGGTTCAAGTCCTGGCTACTCCACTTGCAATCCAGCTCTGTGGCCTGGGAAAGCAGTGGAAGATTGCCCAAGTCCTTGGGCTCCTGCACCCACATGGGAGACCTGGAAGAAGCTCCTGGCTTCAGATAGGCTCAGTTCTGGCCATTGCAGCCATTTGGGGAATGAACCAGCAGATGGTGGACCTTTCTCTCTTTCTCTCTCTCCCTCTGTAACTCTCTCAAATAAATCTTTAAAAAGATAAGTTCATTTTTTAAAAAAGATTTATTTATTTGAAAGGCAGAGTTACAGAGAGAGAGAGGGAGAAACAAAGAGCGATGACTCCTCCATCTGCTGGTTCTCTCCCAAACAATTACAGCAGCGAGGGCTGGGCCAGGCCAAAACCAGGCGCACCGGTCTGTTCTCTCACCTGCGTGGAAGGGGCCTATCTTTTTCCAGGCAAATTAGCAGGCAGCTGGATTAGAAATGGAGCAGCTGCGAATTAAACTGGCACCGATATGGGATGCCGCTGTTGCAGGCAGTGGGCCACAACGCCAGCCTCCATTAAAGATTTTTGAGGAGAAGATTAATTCCATTTTTAGAAAAGTTACTACCTACAGCAGAATGAAAGACTGGAACATAGAAACATGACCTCTGAAAGCATATTTGTTGGGGTCAGCCTTGTGGCCCAGTGGGTTAAGCCACCACCTGCAATGCCAGCATCCCATTTGAGCGCCAGTTCAAGTCCCAGCTGCTCCACTTCCAGTAGTGCTCCCTGCTAATGCGCTTGGGAAGAAGAGTAAAGGAAGGTTGGAGTGCTGGGGCTCCTGCCACCCACGTGAGACCCCGATGGAGTTTCCGGCTCCTGGTTTCAGCCTGGCCCAGCCCCCGCCATTATGGCCATTTGGGGAGTAAGCCAGCTGATAGAAGATCCCTCTCTGTCTTTATAATTCTGCCTTTCAAATGAATAAATGAATGAATCTTAAAAAAAAAAAAAAACTTGTTCACTACAAAGTCTGTACTTAGTCTTGGTGTCACGGGCACGGCATATACTCATTCAGCAAGACAGGTCGGAGGTGGCTTGGAGGCTCAGCGCCAGAGTGGGCGGGGCTGAAAGGTAAAGAGGGCTGTAGGGGGCGGGACCAGAAGGCATCGATGTTCTACTGCTTCTGCCTGACGCCTGACTTCCGCCAGCTGAGGCCTCCCTCCCGCAGGTAGTGGTGTCGAGTACCGAGCTCCGAGAACCGAGCTGGGTGAGGGGCCGCTGGTGGCGGCGCAGTCTCCGTAGGCGATATGAGTTTGGCTGGGGGCCGGGCCCCCCGGAAGACCGCTGGGAACCGGCTCTCTGGGCTCCTGGAGGCAGAGGAAGAAGATGAGTTCTACCAGACGACTTATGGGGGTTTCACAGAGGCAAGAAGCGGGCCCAGGAAGAGGGAAGGGAGGAAGCGAAGAGAAGGAGTCTTGCAAGGAAAAACCCTGGACAAAGAAGAAGGGGGCGGGGAATCTCTACCGAGGAGCTCTGGGAGCTGATACTCGAGTCAGGGTGGGTGGGAGGGGGTGCAGTGGAGTCCTGGAAGAGACAACCCTTGGCCGGGTTGGGGTGGGGGTGGAGGTCTGGGATGGAGAAGCCCTCTGGAGGCACCCCGCAGTGTGGTAGAAACCTACAGTGCACATCTCCAGTTTCTCTGCACTGTGACGTCTAGCATGCGGAAGGCACATCGTAGGCAGTCCCTTGGTATGTATTTGTGCTGTTTGGCGCACTGCTGGGTTATGCAGAGGAGTATGGAGTATGCAGAGGAAGCCGCTCCAGAAAACCGGGGCTCTTAGGCTACCCTTTTTTCAAATTTCGAGCCCCAGTGTCAATGTTTTCCTAGATAACCCTTCCGTGACTGTTCTAAAAACTTCTCCAATGACTTCCGTCCCAGAAGCTGTTTCTGTGAAGTTTGTAAATAGACTTGGCTTGCTTATTTGTTTATAGTTTTCTGTTAGATTGTAACTTCTGTAAAGTTACAGGTAGTCTTTCTTCAAATGTTACTCTTCCCGTCGGTGGTCCAGTGTCAGGATTGGGCTGACACTTGCTACATTCTTACTTCCTGAACCTGTGCAGTTGATACATATTGAACACATGGAGTGTGGCGGTGGGTGGTGATAGATCTACACAGTGTTAAAAACACTTCTCTGTCCTTATATATCCAGATTCGGGGTCGGGGGGAGGGACTGACCGGGTTTACAGTCTCTTAAAATTCTGTGCGATAAACATGTTACGGGAACGTGTAGGATCCAGAGTTGTTGCTCAGGATAAGGATCCCTGTGGGGATGATGTTTAAGCAAAGAAAGTATGAGTAGTAGGACTTGACTGGATGAAGAACAGAGAACAGGGAATGAGAAAGATTATTCCAGGAAGGGGTTGGAGCACAGTGTGGACAGGCACTGGGATCCTGATCTGGGACCTGCAAGTTTACTTTTATTTTCTATCCTGAAGGAAGAATAAACACTGGTAAGGCTGGAGGCAGTGAGCATGAGCTGGATCACATAGGTCCCTGAGAGCCACAGTAAGGAATTTCGCTCTTCATCCAGAAGATTGAGAAGAGTCATCAAATTTCTGAGATTAAATTTGTACTTCAGAACTGTTACTCTGTAATAAGGGACATGGGGGAATGGTTTGAAGGGGGCAGGAAACATGGATGGGAGAGTTCAAGAGATATTAAGAAAATAGCACCCACAAGGCTCAGTGACTTTCTGGGAGTCATTACTTACACAAGCCTAACCAAGTAGTTTAAAATAGAACTTTCTCATCCCTCCTCCAAAGTCATTTTCCTATTTCTGTCATTTTACGAGTCGTTATTTAATATGTACTCTTCATGCTTCCAAAAAGGATTTAAAGAGGCTTATGATATAAACAAAAAGTAGGAACAGTAAAAATAGAGACAGATCATAAGTCATTGTACCAGGAGCCTATGCTAAAATGGTAAGAGCAATTGATATTAAATTTAGCTGTGAGTTTTGTGGCTTACTTAGCCAAACTAAATTTCTTTTTACGGTAAGAAAGACGCATACGTGTTCTTTTAGAGAGACAAACCTATTCAGCATAAAACTCTAGGGAAAATTTATTACTTTTTTTTTTTTTTTTTTTTTTTGAGGTCTTCCCTCCACTGGTTCACTCCCCAAATGGCTACCACAGTTGGGGCTGAGCCAGGCCAAAGCCAGGACCCAGGAACTTCTGGGTCTCCCACATGGGTGTAAGAATCTGGGGACTTGAACCATCCTCCACTGCTTTTCCCAGGCACATTAGCAGGAAGTTGGATTGGAAGCAGAGCAACTAGAACTTAAACCAGTTCCAACTTAAACCAGACTTTGGTCTGGCCTAGCCCTGGCCATATCGGCCGTTTGGGGAGTGAACCAGCACATGGAAGATCTTTGTCTCCCTACCTCTCTCTCTTTAACTGTGCATTTCTTTTTTTGTTTTTAAGATTTTATTTATTTACTTGAAAATCAGAGTTACAGAAAGAGAAAGAGAGGCCTTTCATCTGCTGACTCCCCAAATGGCTGCAATGGCCAGAGCTGAGCCGATCCAAAGCCAGGAACTTCTTCCAGGTCCCCCACATGGGTACAGGGGCCCAAGGACTTGGACAATCCTCTACAGCTTTCCCAGGCCATAGCAGAGAGCTGGATTGGAAGTGGAGCTGCTGGGACTCAAACTGGTGCACATATGGGAGGCCGATACTGCAGGCAGTGGCTTCACTTGCTATGCCACAGCACTAGCTCCTGTGCCTTTCAAATAAAGTGAATTTTTTTAAAAAATACATAAATATATATATGTATACATATATACATATACATATATATATAAATATGAAGTAACGGGGTGGTTATATAACCCCACCCTGTAGGTGATATAAAAACATTCTGTTATCCAGTCATTTATAAATGACTGGATAAAAGATACGGGAATAGTAATTCTTAATTTGTTGAAAGCATTTTGATTAGGCACTAAACTAATATGAAGTTGATCTATTGCTCTCTGGAGATGGCTTACTACCAGGTTAGAGTCAAGCCCAGGGGATTAATGTGTTCCTAGGCTGTCTTTCACAGAGATCAGTGGGGAGGAAATGGTAGTTGTGAGTGCAAGATTGAATTCTGGCTGGCTTGGAGTGTCAACCATTTGTTGACTTTTTTTAAAGATTTATTTATTTATTTGAAACTCAGAGTTACACACAGAGAGAAGGCGAGGCAGAGAGAGGACTTCCATCCACTGGTTCACTCCCCAATTGGCTGGAATGGCCGGAGCTACACCGATCTGAAGCCAGGAGCTTCCTCTGGGTCCCCCACCATGGGTACAGGGGCCCAAGAACTCAAGCTGTCTTCTGCTTTCCCAGGCCATAGCAGAGAGCTGGATTGGAAGTGGAGCAGGCAGGACTCGAACCAGAGCCCAAATGGGATGCCGGCACTGCAGGCAGCAGCTTTACCCATTACGCCACAGCGCCAGCCCCCCATTTGTTGATTAATGGACAAATCTGCATCACTGATTGGAGAAAGAGCTGCAAGTCTGAGGTGTTGAGCCCAGTCGACTCCTCTTTCCTAAAGTGTTTGGGCTTTTTCCCCACTTTCTTTCCAAGGTGGCTGCCATTCTAGCCCTAATGTATATTACATTAGAGCTAACGCTTCAGATTTTCTACTCCAGCTCATCAAACTGAGCTCTGTAACTTTCTTAAATATACTTTGTACGTACTTTTTACCCTTCTACCTATTTTTCTCAGTAACTTTACCTCAACAGTGATTATCATGCTGGGACAAGTAAGGAGGAGGTAGTTGAAAATCATTGGCCCTCAGGTGTTTTTTTTTGTTTTGTTTTGTTTTTAAGATTTATTTTAGGCCGGCACCGAGGCTCAATAGGCTAATCCTCTGCCTGCGGTGCCGGCACACCAGGTTCTAGTCCTGGTTGGGGCGCCGGATTCTGTCCTGGTTGCCCCTCTTCCAGGCCAGCTCTCTGCTGTGCCCTGGGAGTGCAGTGGAGGTGGCCCAAGTCCTTGGGCCCTGCACCCGCATGGGAGACCAGGAGAAGCACCTGGCTCCTAGCTTCAGATGAGTGTGGTGAGCTGGCCGCAGCACACGGCCACAGCGGCCATCGGAGGGTGAATCAATGGAAAAGGAAGGAAGACCTTTCTCTCTTTATCTCTCTTTCACTGTCCACTCTGCCTGTCAAAAAAAAAAAAAGATTTATTTTATTTATTTGAAAGACAGTTACAGAGAGAGGTAGAGACAGAGAGAGAGGTCTTCTATCAGCCGATTCACTCCCCAGATGGCTGCAACGGCCAGAGCTACAGCAATCTGAAGCCAGGAGCTTCTTCCAGGTCTCCCATGTGGGTGCAGGGGCCCAAGGACTTGGGCCATCCTCCACTGCTATCGCAGGCCATAGCAGAGGGCTGGATCAGAAGAGGAGCAGCCGGGATTAGAACCAGCGCCCATATGGGATGCCGGCGCCTCAGGCCAGGGCTTTAACCCACTGTGCCACAGTGCCAGCCCCTGGCCCTCAGTTTAAAACTGAAAGTTTATTATCCTGAAATTGTAAACCTCTGCAGAGACAAAGTATAACCTTCTTTTCAAATCTTATAGTCAAAGTGGGACAATTACAGGATAGTCAATGTGGAAAGGTGGCTTCTTGCCAGAGATAAACCAACCAACCAACCTTCTTTCCTTCCTTCCTTCCTTCCTTCCTTCCTTCCTTCCTTCCTTCCTTCCTTCCTGTTGTTGTTGTTGTTGTTGTTGTTGTTGTTTTTTAAGATTTATTTATTTGGGTACGGCACTGTGGTGAAGCGTGTTAACGCCCTGGCCTGAAGTGCCAGCATCCTATATGGGCGCCAGTTCAATTCCTAGCTGCTCCACTTCTGATCCAGCTCTCTGTTATGGCCTGAGAAAGCAGTAGAAGATGGCCCAAGTCCTTGGGACCCTGTACCCATGTGGGAGACCCAGAATAAGCTCCTGGCTCCCGGCTTCGGATCGGCACAGTTCCAGCTGTTGCGGCCAACTGGGGAGTGAACCAGCAGATGGAAGACCTCTCTCTCCCTGCCTCTCCTCTCTCTGTGTAACTCCGACTTTCAAATAAATAAATCTTAAAAATAAAAACTTTATTTTTTAAAAAAGATTTATTTATTTATTTGAAAGTCGGAGTTACACAGAGAGGAGAGGCAGAGAGAGAGAGAAAGAGAGGTCTTCCATTTGATGGTTCACTCCCCAGTTGGCCGCAACAGCTGGAGCTGCGCCGATCCAAAGCCAGGATCCAGGAACTTCTGGGTCTCCCACGTGCGTGCAGGGGCCCAAGGACCTGGGCAATCTTCTATTGCTTTCCCAGGCCATAGCAGAGAGCTGGATCAGAAGTGGAGCAGCTAGGACTCGAACCAGTGCCCATATGGGATGGCGGCACTGCAGGTGGTGGCTTTACCTGTTACATCACAATGCTGGTCCCAACTTTTTGTTTTTCATTTTTTGGATTCTAAAGTGTTATCCACCAGACTAAAACCTGTGCCCCAGATCTGGCCCACTGTTTTGTTGTTGTTTGTTTTTTAAAGACTTATTTTGAAAGAGTTACAGAAAGAGAGGGAGAGACAGAGAATGAGAGAAGAGATCTTCCATCTATACTGGTTCATTCTGCATATGGGCACAATGACTAGGGCTGAGCCAGGCTGAAGCCCAGAGCTTCATCTGGGTCTCCCTCATGGATGTAAGGGTCCAAACACTCGGGCCATCCTCCTGTGGTTTCCCAGGCACATTAGCAGGGATCTAAATCAGAAGTGGAGCAGCCAGAACTTGAAACAGTATCCATGTGGGATGCCAGCATCACAGATGGCAGCTTTACACCTACTCCTGTGCTACCTGTTTTAATCTGGCCCTTTATAGAAAAAAGTTTCCTGATTTGTGGTCTAAAAGATTAAAGTTTAGACCGTTTCCCACCACCAACTGGTAGCAAATATGCCTTCCTCTGATTTGCCATAGTTGCCGTGTTGTACTTTATGTGTTGCCGTGTATTAAAACTTCTGATTGTGTCCTGTCCTTCACTAGACTGTGAACCCACTGAAGGTAGGAACCAAACCGTATGCTCTTGTTCCGCAGTACTTACCACAGTGTTCTGCGGGTAGAGGGCTGTCTGTGGATGTTGCAGGGGCGTGCCAGTAGAACCAGAGGTTGGCTAGGAAGGCTTCTCCCCTAAAAGGAAAGAATAGCTCGGTTGGGAAGGAGAGTGAGGCAGCCCTTATCAGGAAGGTGAAGAAATTCTGTTCCTCGTGCGTGCAGGGGCATTAACGAGTCTGCTCCCAGTAAGCCCTCGCCTCCTTGTGTCCTCAGGAGTCGGGAGATGATGAATATCAAGGGGACCAGTCAGACACAGAAGACGAGGTGGATTCTGACTTTGACATCGATGAAGGGGATGAGCCATCCAGTGATGGAGAAGCCGAAGAGCCAAGGCGGAAGCGCCGAGTAGTTACCAAAGCCTATAAGGTGCAGGGGATTCCTGGTTCCCTTGGACTTTCTGAATTCCTACTCTCTTCTTCATCAGGCCCAGAACGCTCCATATCAGCCCCATTTCTACAGTGCCAGTTTTCTCCCTCTCTTTTTTTTTTAAACCGTGCACAACAATTTATTTATTTATTTATTTTCCGAAAGAAACCTTTTATTTAAGGAATACAAACTTCATGCATTTCATAAGTACAGCTTTAGGAATATAGTGATTTTTTTCCCACCATACCCACCTTCCCCCCAACATTCCCACCTCTCCTCCCTCTCCCATTCCCAGTCCCATTCTCCAAATAACTTTATACACAGAAGACCAACTCTATACTAAGTAAAGAGTTGCCAGTTTTCTCTTGTTAAGATCCTCATCTTTCTCCCTACGTCTTCTGTTCTCTGGTATCTGATTCCAATCTGTCCCCAGGAGCCTCTCAAGAGTTTGAGGCCTCGAAAGGTCAGCACCCCAGCTGGTAGCTCTCAGAAGGCCCGAGAAGAGAAGGCACTGCTGCCACTGGAACTACAGGATGATGGCTCTGACAGTGAGTACAACATTTGGGTCAATTAACAAAACTGGAAAATGGTCATGAATTATTTTATCAGTATTACATTTTCTGAAGTTGATAACCTTACTTTGGCTATGTAAGGAAAATCTTTATTCTTAAGAAGTAGACACTGAGGTATGTAGAGATTAAAGCCATGATGTGTCTAGCTTAACTCTCAGATCATTCAGGGAAAAAATTCATGGAATGCAAAGGGAGCAAAATGTTAACAGTTGGTGTGTGGGTAAAAAATACACGTGTCTTCTTTGTACTATTTTTGCAACTTTTATGTAAGTTTGGAATTCTTTCCAAATAAAATTTTAAGATAGGTAAATAGATAAAGGAGATAGATATGAATTCAAAAATTGCTTCCCATCTGATTCTTCCCAGGTCGCAAGTCCATGCGTCAATCTACAGCTGAGCATACACGACAAACATTCCTTCGGGTACAGGAGAGACAGGGCCAGTCACGGCGGCGAAAGGGACCTCACTGTGAGCGGCCACTGACCCAGGAAGAGCTACTCAGGGAAGCCAAGATCACAGAGGAGCTCAACTTACGTTCACTGGGTCAGTCTGTCATTTCAGGAACAGCAGAGGGACTGAGGAGCATGAGGAAGAGTGTGAGACCTGGATGACCAGAGAACAGGGGAGGTAGAGATTTGGGATGAAGAGATCAGAGGAATGGAGTGGAGAAATGGAGCAGGTGATCAGGAGCAAGGGACTAGGCCCCTATGAGGGCTCTGAGAAATAAGCCATATTCAGGTTCTCTGGTATAAAATAAGAGTTGTGTAGAAGTGAATTCAAATCCTTGTCTTGCTATTCACTTATGTTAAAGACTGCAGGCAAATTATTTAGCCTACTTGTATCTTGCTTTCCTTTTCCTTTTTTTTTTTTTCAAGATTTATTTATTTATTTGAAAGTCATAGTTACACACAGAGAGAAGGAGAGGCAGAGAGAGAGAGTTCTTCCATCTGCTGCTTCACTCCCCAATTGGCTGCAGTGGCTGGAGCTGTGCCAATCCAAAGCCAGAAGCTTCTTCCAACTCTCCCACATGCATGCAGGTGCCCAGGGACTTAGTTCATCTTCCACTGCTTTCCCAGGCCATAGCAGAGGGCTGGATCAGAAGTGGAGCAGCCGGGACTCAAACCAAGGCCCATATGGGATGCTGGCACTGCAGGCAGCGGCTTCACCCGCTACACCACTGCACCAGCCCCTTGCTTTCCTTTTTTACAAATGGATGACGGTGCTTATTTTAATGATAAACAGGAGAGTGGAAAGTCAGTAGAGTTACTCAGATCACAAAATTAAAAAAATACACATTCTTAAATATCTTTTCACCTTAGATGCTACTGGGTATACAGTTGTGTACAGTAACATACTGTAAAAAATACATTTCTTTATGAATGGTAAATCTCAACTTACGGGAGGTACTTGAGAAACTGAGGAAATGGCAGATTCGCATCTACCATTACATGCTCTCTGGTATGTATTTTTCATTGGATGAAATGGTGGGTGGAATCACTTACAGTATATAATATTCTTTGTCTCTTTCTGAATCTATTTTCTTTTTTTTTTTTACCAACCATGCATGGATATATGTAAATCTATATGCATATATATATAGGCTTATATATACCTGTATATATTATTTGTATAAACATGTGTAAGTCACATATGTATACTTCACCATGGAGTAGAAGATTATTTACTTGAAATATCTAAGTCCCAACCCTTTCCCATTTAGTGATACTTTTGAAAATTAGATAACTTGATTCTGAAAGGATACAAATTTTTTTTAATATTTATTTTATTTATTTGAGAGGCAGAGTTACAGAAAGAAAGAGGGACAGAGAGAGAGGTCTTGCATCTGCTGACTCACTCCCCAGATGGCTGCAATGGCTGGAGTTGGGCTGATGCAAAGCCAGGAGCCAGTGCCAGTGCTATGGCATAGTGGGTAAAGCTACCACCTGCAGTGCCAGCATCCCATATTGGTACTAGTTTGAGTCCTGGCTGCTCCACTTCTGATCCAGCTCTCGCTATGGCCTCAGAAAACATAGAAGATGGCCCAGTCTTTTCCCAATATTGCATTTGCACCTGAGTGGGAGACCTGGAAGAAGCTCCTGGCTCCGGATCAGCACAGCTCCAGTCATTGGCAGCCATCTGGGGAGTGAACCAATGGATGGAAGACTTTCTCTCTCTGCCTTTGCCTCTCTGTAACTCTGCCTTTCAAATAAACAAATAAATCTAAAAAAAAAAAAAAAAAAAAAAAAAAAGGCCAGGAGCCAGGAGCTTCTTCTGGGTCTCCCACATGGGTACAGGAGCCCAAGCACTTAAGCCATAGCAGAGAGCTAGATTAGAAGTGGAGCAGCTGGGACTTGAACTGGTACCCATGTGGGATGCCGGCACTGCCATTAAACTACTACGCCACATCGCCAGCCCCAAAAGAATGCAATATTGGGAAAAGATTAAGGTCAGCCCCAACATCTTCAGGATGTATTCTCATGATTTTATTTCTCATATTGTCCTTAAAATAGGATATATGATTTTTTAAAGTTTTATTTATTTATTTGAAAAGCAAAGCTACAGAGAGGCAGAGGCAGGGAGAGTGAGAGGTCTTCCATCCACTGGTTCACTCCCCAGATGGTTGCCAATGGCCGGAGCTGTGCTGATACAAAGCCAGGAGCCAGGAACTTCCTCCTGGTCTCCCACAGGGGTGCAGGGGCCCAATGACTAAGGCTGTCCTCCACTGCTCTCTCAAGCCATGGCAGAGAGCTGGATCAGAAGTGGAGCAGCCGGGACTTGAACTGGTGCCCATGTAGGATGCTGGCACTGCAGGCAGTGGCTTTACACGCTATACCACAGTGCCAGCCCCAGCAATTTTTATCTATATAATAGAAATTCAATAGTTTAAAACAGTATCTACTCCTCAAAACATATAATGACTGAGAACTATCATGAGTGACAAGGTCACCAAGGTGTCTGTACTTAGAATCTGCATCCTTTGTGCACATTGGTCGGTTTGGACCACTCTAGGAGAGTGACTGTGGACTTCAGAGTTACCAGGGTGATAGGAGTTGGGGTGGAGAGGAAAAGTAGAAACCACTGCCCAAGCTTGAGTGAGTAAGGGAGTGCCTGTGGTGACTAGGAAGGGGAAAAGTGAATCTAGACTTTGACAGCTCTCAAGTGGATAGAAGAGTAGTGATCAGAAAGCTGCAGTTGCACTCAGGTGCAGTGAGAATGAGCAGCTCCAGAAGGCTGCAGAGTGCTGGCCTCAGTGATGACCAGGTGTCCCCTAAGGCAAGTTGTGGAAGGAATGCTAAGTGAGGAGCATGAAGATACGGGCGAGTAAGCTGAGTACAGAGCAGGACTTCCAGAGGGTACAGGGAAGGTTTTGAGAGAAAGACAGAGGTTGGAATGATGGCTCAAGACAGACAAAGCAACAGGTTCAGTGGAGAGGGTTTCCAGAGGATCCTTTTTATTGAAGAAAAAAAAAATTATTTGTAAGGCAGAGAGAGAGAGCTTTCATCCAGTGGTTCACTCCCCAAATGCCACAACAGCCAGGGCAGAGCCAAGCTACAACCATGATTCGATAAATCCATCTGGGTCTCTCATGTGGGCAGCAGGGACCCAGGAACTCGTGCCATCGTCTTCTGCCTCCCAGGATGCACATTAGCAGGAAGCTGGATCGGAAGTGGAGTAACCAGAACTCAAACCAGGCACTCCAGTGTGGAATACAGGTGTCCCAAGCAGCAGCTTAAGCCACCGGAACAAATGCCTGTCCCCAGAGGATCCTTTTATGATCAGAGTTTAGAGGATTGTGTTCACAGTGCCCCCAATTAAGGACACAGAAGTTTGGAGTTCGTTTAGAGGAAAAGGACCAGGAATAGTTTGATGTATTTATTTCTTAATAACAAATATTTACTGAGTGCCTGTAATGTATGGAATGCTGCATGACCCTGATAATGTGTAGATAATGTGAGTCACAGGCACCACCTTAGGGAAGAGACATTCATAGCAGCAGTGAATTATCATAGAGCAGTGTCACGCGGTCCAGCAGGTAACATGCAGCATGTAGTCAGTCGGGGGACTGAGGTGAGCTGGGGAGGAGTGCCTGAAGCAGGAACATTGGCTTAGCTCAGCTAATTGTCACCCAGTGGGAATGCAGACCTGCGGTTGCCAGGTTTCCTCATTGTTCACGAAGGACCAGAAATCTATATACTTAACATAATTTCCTAATTTGTAAATGTCAGTTAACAAATTCAGATTTTTGCTGGAAACGTACAGATCAAACAAACTCTTAAATGGGCTTCCATCTTCAGCCTCTTCCAGAAACTGACAAATGCAATAGTAGAAGAGTATATTAGGTACAGAGATCCCCAAATTAAGGGAGTGACTCAGAACCGTGTTGCATGAGGAATGATTCAGTGTGATGGTGTTGTGATCAGCCTGGGAAGGACCCAGTGGGGACATGGACATTCGGCATTTAAAGGACTCCCATATGGAAGCCAGATTGTATCCTTCATGGCCTTAAAAGGGAGAACTGATCAGAAAGTATATGTCAGCTCAAAATAGGAAAGAACTCTTTTTTTTTTTTTTTTTTTTTTGACAGGCAGAGTGGACAGTAAGAGAGAGAGACAGAGAGAAAGGTCTTCCTTTGCCATTGGTTCACCCTCCAATGGCCACCGTGGCTGGCGCGCTGCCGCCGGCACATCGTGCTGAGCCGATGGCAGGAGCCAGGTACTTCTCCTGGTCTCCCATGGGGTGCAGGGCCCAAGTACTTGGGCCATCCTCCACTGCACTCCCTGGCCACAGCAGAGAGCTGGCCTGGAAGAGGGGCAACCAGGACAGAATCCGGCGCCCCGACCGGAACTAGAACCCGGTGTGCCAGCGCTGCAAGGCGGAGGATTAGCCTAGTGAGCCGTGGCACCGGCCGGAAAGAACTCTTAATGATGTAGTGTGCTGTTGGGGCTGGAGTGAGTTGACACGGCAGTTGTAGAGGAGATTCTGAATCTGGGGAAGTGAACAGCTCTTTGTCAAAGGGTCTCTTCTAACTCTGATGTCCCACAGTTCTGAGTGTGCTTGGGAAATGAGATGCAGAGAGAATGTCAGGAGAGACAAACAGAGGTGAACAGTTAGCCTAGCGGTTAAGACACCCACGTCCCACATCAGAGTGCATGGGTTTGGCTTTCAGCTCAGGCTCCCGATTCCAGATTCCTGCTAATGCAGACCCTGGGAGGCAGTGGTGATGACTCAAGTAGCTGGGTTCCTGCTGCCCACGTGGGATTGCGTTTCTGGTTTCCTGCTTCAGCCCCGACTGGGATTCATTGCAGGCATCTGGGGAGTGTCCCAGTGGAGGGAAGCACTGTCTCTTTGTCTTTATCTGTTTCTGCGCATATCAGTCTCTCTCTGCCTCTCAAAGAAACAAACAAACAAACAAAAAACCAGAAAACTTAGGTATTGGAAGTTGCCAGGGGGCTTTAGGGGATGTCCATAGTTGGCTAGTTGGCTGGTATAATTGGCAATAACTAGATGGTTAGGAAAATGATTGAGAAACCATGGGACAGAAATAGGATATGAGAAAAAGGGAAACTGACCATCCCTCATTCCTTCCTTTGATCCTGAAGAGACATACGAACGACTTGAAGCTGACAAAAAGAAGCAGGTTCACAAGAAGCGGAAGTGCCCTGGGCCCATAATCACCTACCATTCGGTGACAGTACCGCTTGTCGGGGAGCCGGGCCCCAAGGAAGAGAATGTCGATGTGGAAGGGTGAGTGGAGCCCATCTGTATTCAGCTGTGTTTTCTCAGCCCTGTTTCACTTGCTTTCCTCACACAGTGCTTGCTCCCTAACACCTGGAGGTTCCCAATTCCTGCCTCCCTTCAGCTCTTTATTCTTTCTCGTCTGGCCGCTCTCGCTCTCTCTCTCGCTCTCTCTCTCTCTCTGTTGGCTTTCTGTCGCTCCCCCTCTTCGTGGAGGAGCGACACTAAACCCTGCGCTGTTCTTTTGTCTGCTCGGCCCTCCCCGGGTTTGCTGCTGGTTCTTCCCGGGTTGGCTACTATCCCTTCCACCTCCGTGGAAGGGCAGTTCCCCCTGGCCACATTCCCCACTTCCGCAGGGGAGCGGCACACCGCCGACCGGCTCTTCTCGGGGGCTGCACAGGTGTTCCTTCAGCTAGATGTTCCCCATAGATGTTCCTGGTGCATGCCGTCTCTCTCCTCCTTTATAGTCCTCCTCCGCCAATCCCAACTCGGCTGCCCACACGCCGAGTACGCTGCTCTCCAATCAGGAGCAAGTCCTACAGTTTATTGGTTGAACTGGAGGCAGCTGTGCGGAAGCTGTTTACTTCTCTCCCAGCGCCATGTTGTGGGAGAGCAGATGCATAGAATAAGTCTTAATTCCAGTAACTCAGTCTAGTCCGGTTGCTCCCCACAGCTTTCTTTTCCCATCTGTCCCTTAGTAGAGTCTTCAAATGTTCATACGTCTCTGCCTCCCTTTTCTCCTTCCTCATGCCTGTGAGTTTTCTTCCCGAGTCTTGTTATCGTCTCTCCTCAGCTCTTTGTGTTTCTCTGTTTTTTTGCCCTCAGACTTGATCCTGCTCCCACGGCTTCTACGTTGACTCCCCATGCTGGCACTGGACCCGTCATCCCCCCTGCTCGCTGCTCACGTACCTTCATCACTTTTAGTGATGATGCGACATTTGAGGAATGGTTTCCCCAAGGGCGACCCCCTAAGGTCCCCGTTCGTGAGGTCTGTCCAGTGACCCATCGTCCAGCTCTATACCGAGACCCTGTTACAGACATACCCTATGCCACTGCTCGAGCCTTCAAGATCATCCGTGAGGCCTACAAGAAGTACATCACTGCCCACGGACTGCCGCCCACTGCCTCTGCCCTGGGCCCTGGCCCCCCACCTCCTGAGCCACTCCCTGGCTCTGGGCCCCGAGCCTTGCGCCAGAAAATCGTCATCAAATGAAGAGATGTCTAGTGCTTAGAAGCCACTGTCCTGCTTGGACTTTCCCTCTCCTCTCCCTGCCTCTCCCCCTTTGTCATCTCTGATGTTTGCCCAGTCCTCCTCTTTCTCCATCTTTTCCCCTAGTTCCTACTGGTTTTGTTGTGTTTTTTTTTTTTTTTTTTTTTTTTTTTACCTAATAAAATAGAAAGATTCCTTTTGTCTGGTGTCTAATCTAGGGTTGGGAACAAGGAGTACTTTTTGGTGAATGAGTTTATTGAAGTCTTTGCATTTGTTAGATAGCCATTTAATATGAGCTGTCCTTAAATTACTTTTTTTTTTTTAATTTATTTATTTAAAAGAGTTACACAGAGAGAGGAGAGGCAGAGAAAAAGAGCGAGGTCTTCCATCTGATGGTTCACTCCCCAGCTGGCCACAACAGCCAGAGCTGCGCTGATCCAAAGCCAGGAGCCAATTTCTTCTTCCGGGTCTCCCACGCAGGTGCAGGGGCCCAAGGACCTGTGCTAGCTCTGCTTTCCCAGGCCATACCAGAGAGCTGGATCAGAAGTGGAGCAGCCGGGTCTGGAACCAGCGCCCATATGGGATGCCAGCACTGCAAGACAGGGCATTAACCTGCTGTGCTACAGCACTGGCCCCAAACTGTCCTTAATTGTAAAATATTCATTCCTCCAACTAGATTGTATCCATCTTAAAAATAGACACCAAAACTAACATCCTTACATTTATGTCATCTTACATCTGCTGCTTTGAGTGTAGCAGGCACCAAGTAAGTAGGAACTATCTGGTTCTTGTAAAACTCCGGTGTCTGAGACGCTTTTCTATGAGGAGATGGGGAGGTGGTGCCATGGCTATTAATGGCCACTAGAGGCTCTCAGGGCTGGGCAGGGTATGGGGGCTGTGTATATGTGATCTCCCACTACCCCCCACCTGGCCAGAGCTAAAATAATAAAATGCTGAGCTCACTGTTCCCCCACCCTCTCCCCCGGCACTGGGCTCCTCCTGCTGCTGGGACAGTGCTCCGGTAGAACAGACAGACTGACTGACGGAGAGAAGGGAGGTGGCGGCTGGGACTGGTAGGTGGGGAAAACAAGGGGCGAATGGATGAGAGCCTGGTGGGAGATGGGAGGAGAAGAGTGGCTCTGTGGGAATGATACGGGATCTGTCTCTGTCTCGTCACGCAGTGGATGTTTCTGCCATTGTCCTGTCCCTTAACTGGATAATTCCCATTCTCAGTGTGTCTCTCACATTTTTCTGGGTCTTTCCTGTTCAGCATGGTCTATATATGTTGGTTGCATGTATTTTTTGTATTGCAAAGTATTGTGCAAGTTTAATCTTTTTAGAGAACTTTTACTCCATTTAGAAGGTATTTTCCACTCACTGGTCTGGTGTCACCTTCCTGTCCAAAGCCAGGGACAAATTATGGGGACTCAGTCCCTTCTCCTGAGGGCCTAGCACCCTTCCCCCAACCTGGAAGTTCCCCAGGTTGTCTAAGCCCTTGCCTTCCTTTAGGGTTAGAATCTTAGCAAACAGAAAGTGAAATCTGGATCCCCCACAATAAAAGAGGACAGGAGGGTGGGGTAAGAGATTGTATGCTTCCCCCACACTCAACTTTCCTGGCTTGCTTTAACCTAACCAGCTTGGGAAAAAAGGCTGGGTTACGGGGAAGACAAGAGAGACTGCCCTGGAGCTGGCTGCTGCCCCCCTCCCCCTTTTGATAGGAACTGGGCATGGAGCCAGCTGTACTCTGGCAGAACTTGGAGCAGCTGTGCTAGGGCGAGAGGAACCGACGGGTGAGGTTATAGGGGAGGGGTACTGCCAGGGTTTCTCTCTTACGCAGTGGGAAGACAAACTCAGAGTGGATGCCTGGAGTCCCCATCCGAGTGACTGCAAGCTGGGCAATCAGGAAGAAGGAGACTCCAGTTCTAACTCTAAACAACCTAATCTTCCCCATCTTCTCGTCCCCAGGTAGATTTTAACATCTGAAATACCCAGTTCTGTGTTCTCCCCTGTGGCTGGTCTCTTTTGTGTCACTACTTTGTCCTTGTGTATCTTTCCACTGTCCAACCACTTTTCCCATGTCCCTCAGGCTCTGAGTGCCACACAGTGGGGAGGGGGTGGGGGCCACCATGTCATCGTATCTGAAGGAACTGGAGAAATACAGAGATATAGATGAAGATGAGATCCTAAGGACCTTGAGCCCCGAGGAGCTAGAGCAGCTGGACTGCGAGCTACAGGAGATGGACCCCGAGGTAGGGGCTCCAGCACAAGGAACCAGGGGCAGTTCCCAGGCATTTGGGAAGGGTGCTGGGCTCTGGGTGGCTGAGATCAGGGCTACCTGTAGGGCCTTGAATCCTAAGAGGGCCAGGAAAAAATGTGTTCTGGAGATGTTTAGGGGGCTTTAAAGGTACTTCAGGTCAGAGGGGAGTTCTGACTTGCTCCCCAAAACTCATCCCTAAGAACATGCTCCTGCCAGCCGGACTAAGACAACGTGACCAGACAAAGAAGAGCCCAACAGGGCCACTGGACAGAGATGCCCTTTTGCAGTACCTGGAGCAACAAGCACTGGAAGTCAAAGAACGTGAAGACTTGGTGCCCTACACGGGCGAGAAGAAGGGTATGCGGATCCTGGCATCCATGCCTCCCAGAGTCCAAATAACTGTCCCTCGTATGTCCCCTCTCCAGCTTCCCTCTTGCCTTCCAGTTCCTACCTGTCCAGGGACCCAGGTGCCCTGACACCTGTCTGCCAGCTTGCACTCCTCAGCTGTTAGGAGAGATCAGAGGACCATTGAGTCCTGAGCTAGTCCAGGACTTGAGCTTTCCAGTGTGCCTCAGTAACCCAGCATTCTATCTGCTGGAGAAGGAAAGGGAGCTGGAGGCCAGGGTCTTGGGAGAAATGACCTCTGCCTGAACCATCCTTCATCTCTCCATCAGGGAAACCCTATATTGAGCCCAAGAGGGAGATCCCAGTACAGGAGCAGATCACCCTGGAGCCTGAGCTGGAGGAGGCCCTGGCTCATGCCACGGATGCTGAAATGTGTGACATTGCAGGTGGGCAGCTGTGGACACTAAGGAGGGTTGGAGGCCCAGGGATGGGAGGATCCTGGCCTTGAATTTGGACTACTGGGGAAGGTCCTGATCCAGGATGTGGACATCTGAAAAAGGCTGACAGTGGTTTTTCATTTTTTCTTGTTTGTTTATATGCATGTTCATCTCTTAGTTCAATAAGTTAGCATCTCTTGAGCAATTTTTGGGGGGGTTGTAAAAGCAATAGTGGAGCCTGTCTGAATCAGGAGTGTGCAGGGCGTGCATCTCTGCACACTCCCTCCTCTTCTGGCTGCTCCTTAGGAAGCTTCCCTTAGCCCTATCTCAGTGCTTTAGAAACTACTGCTTTGGGCCGTTTCTGGAGGGGACCCCTTGGGGCTGAGGGACGATCAGAAACCTCTTTGGGAGAGTGGAAGTGATCAGGCTTTAAAAACGCAGCAGACTTACAAAGGGGCAGGAGGAGGCCCCTTCTCATTCTCGGTGCCTCCTCTGCTCTCCCTCTCCAGCCATCCTGGGCATGTATACACTGATGAGCAACAAGCAGTACTATGATGCCATCTGCAGCGGAGAAATCTGCAACACTGAAGGCATTAGCAGTGAGTGATTGGGAAGCGTGGCTCCTGGGGCTCTGGGCAGGAAATCCTGGAATCTGAGAAAAGGTAGCAAAGGGTGCAAGAGGTGAACCCGGGAAAGGATGTAGTGCACAGTACATGAGAACCAATGCAGAGATTGTGAGGGACATGTTGGGGTTCCCTTCCTGCCCTCACCCACCAGGTGTGGTACAGCCTGACAAGTATAAGCCAGTGCCTGATGAGCCTCCAAATCCCACAAACATCGAGGAGATACTAGAGAGGGTTCGAAGCAATGACAAGGAGCTTGAGGAAGTGAACCTCAATAATATACAGGTACTCGTTTCCATCCTCCCAACAATCACACTGGGATAACCCTGCTGACATGAGTCCCATAACCCACCATCTCCTGTGCTGCCCTGACAGGACATCCCAATACCCATGCTGAGTGAGCTGTGTGAGGCGATGAAGACAAACACCTATGTCCGGAGTTTCAGTCTGGTGGCCACAAGGAGTGGTGACCCCATCGCCAATGTAAGGCTAGTTGGCATCCCCAGCCCTCGGCTACACCTTGACGTGTTCCCCTGGCAGGGTTGGCATAAAGGGTTGTGTGACGTGATGCTGTTCCCACCATGCTTTCTTAGGGACACCCTCATGGAGACTCCCATCCTCAGTCCTAATGCTCCCATCCCTGAAATCCCGGGAATCTTCCCCAAAGGGCCTCAACCCTCTCTGATATCATCACCAAACTCCTCTGCACACTGGACCTCCCTGTTTTTGCCTACTGGTTTCTTGTCTCCTCCCGCCCTACCTGCAGCTCCTCAAGGACTCTTCTCAAAGAGCCATGATCCCTCTTGCTCCCGTTCTTTCTCTCCTCAGTCATCTGTGAAAATGTCCCCTAATCCTAACCCAAGTCCCTACTACCCAGGCCGTGGCTGACATGTTGCGTGAGAATCGTAGCGTGCAGAGCCTGAACATCGAATCCAACTTCATTAGCAGCACAGGGCTCATGGCTGTGCTGAAAGCAGTTCGGGAGAATGACACACTCACTGAGCTCCGTGTGGACAACCAGGTCAGCACCCCCTTTCTTGGGCCTTCACATTGAGCTAGTAACTTTTTGAGCCTCCTCCCCTGAGCCAGCCATGGTTGCTATCTCGATTAACCTTGTTTGGATTCTCCTCTTCATCATCTCTCTGCACCCACTCTGGACAAACTAGCCTTTGTGACCTCCTGAAGGGGTCTTTGGTCTAGGATGGTAAACAGCCCACACAAGTGGCTGACAGCTTTTGCCTCTCCCCTCCAGCGCCAGTGGCCTGGTGATGCGGTGGAGATGGAGATGGCTACTGTGCTAGAGCAGTGTCCCTCTATTGTCCGCTTCGGCTACCACTTTACACAGCAGGGACCACGCGCTCGGGCAGCCCAGGCCATGACTCGGAACAATGAACTACGTGAGTAACAGCACACATGGCGTGTTGGGGAGACAACAAGGAAGTGATTTCCATGTGAGACTTTCATGTGAGAAGCTCCAATCCCAGAAGTGATGAGAATACAGAAAAGTCTCCCTGTCCCAAATATATACCAGCAGAGAGGAGGAAAGGAAGTTAGACATAACAATACTTGTTTGGAAGCATGATGTTTTTATTTGCACTGTGGCTTCTTGTTTTGTTTTGTTAATGCAGGATGGGCCTGTCAGGTGGCCTAACACGCTACCAGTTTATGAGTCTGGCTAAGGAACTGGAAAGGGCACAAGTGCCTTTGCCAGAAGCAGGAAATAGGAGAAAGGTTTGTGCTTACTCTGCTTCTTCTACAGGTCGCCAACAGAAGAAGAGATAACACAGCCTTTCCCTTTACCAACTGGAGTTGGAAGCCGTGGACATGTAAATCCTCATCTATCCCGCTTTCCTGTAAATAAAGGCCCTCTGTCCTTTCTGCCTGCCTCTTTTCTTGGGCTTTGGGGTGGGAATGTTGGCGCTAACCCCCAAGGGTTACTGCCAGTTCATCAAGGGATTATTTATACTCTGGGGATCAGCAGGCAGGGAGGTTCAGGTTACTAGGAGGAGGTGGGGGAGCGCCCTCCCTTGGTGTTCCCCATAACCCTGCCAATACCTTTAATCTCTCCTACCTTCACAGGATACTTAGCCTCAGCCTGGGTTTCAGATGTGGCCAGGCCCCCCGGGGCCTACCCACAGTTCCCATGTGATTGGAAGAGGAAAACTCTGAGTGGAGGTGGGGAAGGAGGCAGGCAACGTGAAGGGCAAAGACCTCTTTCCGACAGACTTATTAATAGGGCACCGGGCTGCATGCAGCTGACGCCTGGCAGGACTTTGGTAGAAGCTGGGGGAGGGGCTGGAAGTTTGGGGAGCTGTGTACATTACAGGAAAGATCAGCCAGGCTGAGAATGGACAGATCTAAAATCCTGAGATGGGACAAGGAACCAGACTCGAGGAAAGTTAGGCTCCCAGTGCCCACCAGTTTATTTATGAAATGAATGGGGAAAGAGAGTATTAGTCCAGGGGCAGATCAGGTGGTTCTTCTTCATCAGAGTCAAACTCAACATTTTCATCTTTTACCCATCGACCTCTTCCATCCGGGATCCATCCAGAGCTAGAAACATCAGAGAAAAACAACTGGTCAGGAAAAAGGTTTATTTTTTATTTATTTTTATTTTTATTTATATTTTATTTACTTATTTTTGACAGGTAGAGTGGACAGTGAGAGAAGAGAGACAGAGAGAAAGGTCTTCCTTTACCGTTGGTTCACCCTCCAATGCCTGCCGCGGCCAGCGTGCTGCGGCTGGCGCAGCGCGCTAATCCGAAGCCAGGAGCCAGGTGCTTCTCCTGGTCTCCCATGCGGGTGCAGGGCCCAAACACTTGGGCCATCCTCCACTGCACTCCCTGGCCACAGCAGAGAGCTGGCCTGGAAGAGGGGCAACCGGGACAGAATCCGGCACCCCGACCGGGATTAGAACCTGGTGTGCCGGCACCGCAGGCAGAGGATTAGCCTATTGAGCCCCGGTGCCGGCCAGGAAAAAGGTTTATTAAAAAGTCAGGGGGCCAGTGGCATGGCACAGCGGGTTAAAGCCCAGGCCTGCAGTGCCAGCATCCCATATGGGTGCCGGTTTGAGTCCCAGCTGCTCCACTTCTGATCCAGCTCCCTGCTAAGGCGTCTGGGAAAGCAGCAGAAGATGGCCCAAGTGCTTGGGCCCCTGAACCCACATGAGACCCAGAAGAAGCTCCTGGCTCCTGGCTTCAGACTGACGCAGCTCCAGCCATTGTGGCCATTTGGGGAGTGGACCAGCAGATGGAAGACCTCTCTCTCCGTCTCTACCTCTCTCTGTAACTCTTTCAAATAAATAAAATAAATCTTTAAACAACAGTAAAATAAAAAGTCAGCAGTGAGGGGTCAGGGTTGTGGGGTGGGGAGCTAAGATGCCGCCTGTGATAGCAGCATCCCATATCAGAGCACTGTTTCTAGTCCTAGCTGCTCTGTTTCTGATCCAGCTATCCAGCTCCTAGTTAATGTACCTCTGGGAAAGCAGAAGATGGCCCAAGTACTTGGACCCCTGCACCCATGTGGGAGACCCAGATGGAGTCCCAGGCCCCTGGCTTTTGACGTGGACCAGCTCTAGCCATTGCAGCCATTTAGGAAGTGAACCGGTGGATAGGAAATCTCTTTCTTTCTCTCTCTCTCTCTGTCACCCTCCTCTTCAAATAAATACATAAATCCCTTTCTTTTTTTAAGTTTTATTTATTTGAAAGACTTGGGGACGACATTATGGTGTAGCAGGTTAAACCGCCACCTGGGATGCCAGCATTCCATATGAGCACTGGTTCGAGTCCTGGCTGCTCCACTTCTGATCCAGCTCCCTGCTAATGTGCCTGGGAAAACAGTGGAAGATGGCCCAAGTACTTGTGCCCTGGGCCCCTGCCCAAGTACTGGACCTGGATGAAGCTCCTGGCTCCTGGCTTCAGCATGGCCCAGCCCTAGTCCTGTGGCCATTTGGGGAGTAAGCCAGAAGATGGAAAACTTCCCTCTCTGCCTGTCCCTCCTTCTCTGTTCTCTGCCTTTCAAATCAATAAATAAATCTTAAAAAAGAGGACAGATAGATCTTCCATCTTTTGGTTTACTACCCAGAGGGCTACAACACGTGGGCCATCTTCCACTGCTTTTTCCAAGGCCACTAGCATGGAGCTGGATCAGAAGTGGAGCAGATGGAACTCAAACGGGTTGCCCATATGGGATGCCAGTGTTGCAGGAGGTAGCTTTACCCACTATGACACAATGCCTGCCCCAATAAATAAATTTTTGGTCTGGCGCCACGGCTCAATAGGCTAATCCTCTGCTTTGCAGCGCTGGCACACCGGGTTCTAGTCCCGGTGGGGGCGCCGGATTCTGTCCCAGTTGCCCCTCTTCCAGGCCAGCCCTCTGCTGTGGCCTGGGAGTGCAGTGGAGGATGGCCCAACTGCTTGGGAGACCAAAAGAAGCACCTGGCTCCTGCCTTCGGATCAGTGCAGTGCGCCAGCCGCGGCGGCCATTGGAGGGTAAACCAACGGCAAAAAGGAAGACCTTTCTCTCTGACTCTCTCTCTCACTGTCCACTCTGCCTGTCAAAAATAAAAAATAAATAAATAAATAAATAAATAGAAAATAAATATTTTTTAAATCAATTTTTAAATGGTAATAAAAAAATAGCCAAACAGGTCTGAAAAAGGATCAGAGAGAAAAGAGAAAATCCGAAGAAAGTGGTTTGGTGTACTTACCTTCGAAGAGTGAGGTAGTGATCCAGGGCCCGTCTTCTTGAGGGGCTCATAGGTGCAGGGGCTGAGACAGTTGCTGACTCCTTGGCCTGTGGGTCAGCCGCACTCTCAGGTTCCCTACTGATTTTCCCACTTTGGAGTTCCAGCTCTGCAGCTGATGGCAAAGGAGAACGAGAGACAGAGGAACCAGGAACTTCTGGTCTTGGTAGAGGAGAATAAAAAAACTGTAAAACCAATAAAAGGGCCCACTTTCTGGGACTCCCAACCCTTTAAAGCAGTGTCTCCTAAACTGTGTTCCTGAAGATATTGACGTGTTTTGCATAGAAAAAAATTTGGAATCATAAATTTGGGAAAAGCTAACTTAAAATGTTTAAAGATGGTTATATGAAGACTTTGTAGAGCCTTTCAAATATACAACTATTCTTTAAGTCAGATTATAAAGTACCATTTCCAAACGTTTCTTAAAAATCAAAAATTATTTTTCCTGAAACAGCAACCAACATCCCCAGAACACTGGTATTCTTCAGTTTTAGAGCCATCATCTCCTTCCATCCTCTCCTGCCTTTCTCGCCCCACACACCTGTACTTGCGGCGGCAGCAACTGTTATAGTGGGGAGCTCTGTGCAGAGCACTCTGGGTGATAAGGCGAGTCTGGGTTAGCAGAGGAGCCTGGATGGAGACAGGAGACAGAGGCAGAGCCTTCAGAGCTGGAGGGAAACCAGGCCTTTCAAGCCCGGTGAATGCAGTGCGGCCCCACCTGGAACACACCCTGGCCCTCCCCAATTACTTCAACTGTGGTCTCTTCCCTCGATTCATTCTGCTGTCTTGGATTTTGCTCCACGTCCTTTCCTGGCTGTTTCTTTCCATAAAAAAGCTGCAGGCCTGAGGAGAGAGGGAGAGAGAATTACAAGCCTAACACTCAGAGTGGTCTGCAGAGATCTGGCTTATTTCTCTACACCGTCCTACTCCACACTTACTGGACAGATGTTTCTTGCCTGCACGGTGGGCAGTCAGCATGGCCAGGGTGTCCAGGACAGGTCGGTGAGGGCAGATGGCACATGCAAAGCTGGGAGAGAAGAGGATGGCGGGTTCATGGGCAGGAAGGTGGGGATTTCCTGCCGCAGGACCCAACCTGTCCCAGCAGAACTTCCCAAAGTCCAACTCCAAGGTGTTCCAACCTCCACCACTTCCAGTCCTCACTTCTCTCCAAAGGCTCCTAGATACTGCTGATCACCTCCAGAGCTTGCTGCCTCTAACCACAGAGCCCTCGGGCTGGATCCGCTCCTCGCCCTCACCGTCCATCCCGTAACATCAGCGCCTCATCTTCCGGGATGTAACTGGCCAACAGGTCTCCCACTCTCCGTTTCTGCAGTGGGCAGAGGGCAGCGTCGGAACAGGGTCAGCGGGATGGGAGGGAAAGGAAAGGAATGGGCAGTCATGGGGGATAAGGACCACAGACAGCGATCATGAGGCGAAGGGGCCGCTACCCCAGCTCTCGCGGGGCTGGTTCTCGGCGACATCACCGCCCCACCCCCAGCTGTTGCCAGAGCAACGAAACAAAGCTCCCGCAAGCCTTCGGAGGCGGCTGAGGTTACCCCGGAACCACTCTGCTTGCGCTTACTTTGAGCACATTGAGCTGACTCCAGTCGTCCCCTTCTCTCTTGAAAGACATCGCGAGTGCAGCTCCCAGAAATGATAAATTCCCTCGTAATCACTTCGCCGCTCCTTCAGGCCACCGTAGGAGAAGTGGCGCACCGTCTTGCCCCCTTCCGCTCTCTTTCCGGGCGGCCGCCGTACTTCCGGTGACGCCCCTCACGCACGCCCGGCGCGCCCGGAAATCCCGCCTCTCGCGCGCTGAAGAGAACTGCATTTCCTATGGTGCCCAGCGACCCCGCGATGCGAAGCCTTTTGGGAAATGAAGTTTTCTTTCAAAGAACTTGCCACTCCGCTGGATCCGGGGCCCTTGCATCTTGGCGGATTCGAAGCGTCTGAAGGAAAAAGAACTCTGATACGGACTCCGAATTTGAGGGTGTGACCCGTCTGACGCGAACTGAGCGTTCTCTTGAGTGGAAAGTGTGCTACAAACTCGCAGTCTCCTCGCGCTTCGTCCGTCCGCGGCTCTGGAGTGGGCCTGATTTTTTTTTTTTCCAGACCCTAGCAGATGAGCCTTGGGACCGGACAGAGCTGCGATGTGGGGGCGCCCCGAGGCCGGGCTACTGGACTTGGGTGCAAACTGAGGAAAGAGTGTTGAGGAGGGTGTCCAGAATTCAAAGGTCAGAGGTCGGTGTAGCGAAGAGTTGTTGGAGGTCGAATGTCGGAGGGTGCTAAGGCGAGACAGCGAGGGACGGAATACTCAGGAGACAGATTGGTGGGAAGGGGCTTGGAGGGAGCAGAAGCTGCGTGAGTGTTGAGGGGGCGGGCACAGTGCCCAGGGAGGCGGGGAGTCTTAGGAGAGGAGAGGGGAGGGGAAAGGGATCCCCAGAATATCCATTTCCAGATTTGGGTGCTGTCCCCCTCAGGTTGCAACTCCAGCTGTCAGCAGGGCGAGGAGATGGCTTCTCCCTCTAGACAGCCCCCTGTCGGGGGGTCAGGACTGCTTCAAGGTAGCCGGACTCGTTCTTATGGAAGCCTGGTGCAATCGGCCTGCTCCCCAGTGAGGGAAAGACGCCTGGAGCATCAGTTGGAGCCCGGAGATACCCTGGCTGGACTAGCTCTCAAATACGGGGTGACGGTGAGTCTTCCAGGATTGGGGTGCCGACAGCCCGATAGAAGAGCTTTATTCCTCAGGAAAATATAGTCCTTGTAGGCAGACGCCCCTGCCGTTTTCCTGATTGTGTTGTGGTCTGTTCTGCTGTATCTTGTTTTCCCGTGTCAATGTTGCACTGTGATTGGTACAGATCCTGCCCCACTATCCCAACAGAGAGGAGCCAACACTATGCTAGGGACTTTGCATCTGGTAGCCTATTGGAGCCTCACATCCCTGTCAAATAGATAGCTCTTTTCCCATCACACAGCTAGAAATAATTGAGGCTTAGATTGGTTAACCAATCTGACTAAGGTCAAGTAATGTCAGAGTTGGGTTTCAAACAGATCTGTTTTTAAAGCCGGTAGTATTAACCACATAGAAAAATTCTAATTGAGAATGAGAAAGCATTCACAGCAAATAAAGCTGTTTTTTATTTTTTTTAAGATTTATTTTAAGAGTTACAGAGAGATAGAAGGAGAGACAGATCTTCCATCCACTGGTTCACTCTCCAAATAAGCCACACTGGGACTGGGCTGGGGATCTCCCATGTGAGTGGCAGGGGCCCGAGGACTTGGGCCGTCTCACAGTGCTTTCCCAGGTGAATTAAAATGGATCTGGATCAGAAGTGGAGCAGCCAGGTCTCGAACCAGCACCTATATGGGATGCCGGAACCATAGGCAGTGGCCTAACTGCTGTGCCACAGTGGCAGCCTACAGTGCTGGATTTTAGTTTTAAGTTCATAATGTGCCTGTCTTTTCTTGTGCTTGTTGCCTAATACTTTTATGTACTAAAATGAAAAGCAGATGCTCCCCACACCAAGGAGTTCAGGTTATACATAGAGGAGATTTGATAGATGTAAAAATATGTTGCATTAAAGTTGATGGGTTTCCCCCCTCAAATCTTGTTCCATCTCACACAAACAAATGCTGGGTTTAGCTAGCTTAAAATATTTTTTTAACAATTTGCTTTTCTTTATTTGAGAGGCAGAGAGAGAGAGAGAGAGAGAGCGAGCGCTCCTAGTCACTGTTTAGTCCTCCCAAATGCCAGCAGTAGCCAGGGTACTCTAATTTTTTTCCTTAATTTTTATTTATTTTTGTTCATATGAGGGAGAAAGAGTGTTAGCCAACATTTGTATACTTGATATATATATGTATATGTATGTATGTATATATAGATATATATGATTTTAAAAATTTATTTGAAAGAGCATTACAGAAAGAGATGTCTTCCATTTGCTAGTTCAGGGCCCAAATGGCCACAACAGCCAGGGCTGGGCCAAGCTGAAGCCAGGAGACAGGAATGCCATCCTGGTTTCTTATGTGAGTGGCAGGGGCCCAAGTACTTGCACCATTTTCTGCCTTCCCTGGCTTATTAGCAGGAAGCAGGATCAGAAGCAGAGTAGTTGGGACTTGAACTGGAACTCCAATATGGGATGGCAGCATCACAGTCAACAGCTTAACCTGCTGCACCACAACACCAGCCCCTATACTTCCCATGTGTAAAGCACTGTGCTAACACTTTTGGGAAATAGAAACATAAATCGAGGCCCGCACCGTGGCTAATTAGGCTAATCCTCCGCCTTGCGGCGCTGGCATACCAGGTTCTAGTCCTGGTCGGGGTGCCGGATTCTGTCCCGGTTGCCCCTCTTCCAGGCCAGCTCTCTGCTACGGCCTGGGAGTGCAGTGGAGGATGGCCCAAGTGCTTGGGCCCTGCACCCGCATGGGAGACCAGGAGAAGCACCTGGCTCCTGGCTTCGGATCAGCGTGATGCGCTGGCTGCAGCGCGCCGGCTGCTGCGGCCATTGGAGGGTGAACCAACGGCAAAAAAAGGAAGACCTTTCTCTCTGTCTCTCTCTCTCACTGTCCACTCTGCCTGTCAAAAAACAAACAAACAAAAACCATAAATCATATGGTTGTTGTGTTCATGTAATTTGTAGTACCTTGGGAAATGGGTAGGGACACAAAAAAATGATTATAGGTTTCAATGTGGTAAGTTTATAGCGGTATTAACAAAGAATGGAAAAATCAGAAAAAAATTAGTTTCACTTCAAAGAGGGCAGGAGTGGCCATTTAAGGCAGCCATCTCTAAGACCTTAAAAATACTTAGAACTTCTTCCTCTGTGCTCTCTTCTATAAACCTACAGTTGTTTACATTGTCTTTCCAACAGTCTATGTATTCCTTCAGAGTAGGAAGTATGTCTTGTCAACTTTATATCTCTAAAATATGGCATAGTCCCCAGCATATAACATCTTAAAATATTTTCTAAGGTTAATTTATTTGAAAGACAGAATGAGAGAGAGAGAGACAGAATATTCTGTACGCTGGTTTACTCCCACAACATTCAGGGCTGGGCCATGATGAAGCCAGGAACCTGGAACCCTACCCATGTCTTCCACATGGGTGGCTGGGGCCCAAGCACTTGGGCCATCATCTGTTGCCCTCTCAGGTGCAATAACATGAAACTGGATCAGAAATGGAGCAGCCAGGACTAAAAATGGCACGCTGATAGGGAACGCTGGTGTCACAAGTGGCAGCAGTTTAACCTGTTGCACTGTGCCAGCCCTAAAATGTATGTTTGTTAATTAATAGAAGCATAGATAGCATTTTAACGCATGGAAATTGGGGGTGTAAGAGAGAGAACAGGGGCCAGTGCTGTGGCACAGTAGGCTAAGCTTCCACCTGCAGCACCAGCATCCCATATGGGCACCAGTTCGTGTCCCGGCTGCTTCTCTTCTAATTCAGTTCTCTGCTTATCGCCTGGGAAAGCAGTAGAAGATGACCCAAGTGCTTGGGCCCCTGCACCCAGGCAGGAGACTTGGAAGAAGCTTTGGATTGGCCCAGCTCCAGCGGTGGCAGCTATTGGGGAGTGAACCAGTGGATGGAAGACTTTTCTCTCTGTCTCTCCCTCTCTTTCTCTGTAACTCTGCCTCTCAAATAAATAAATAAATAAATCTTAAAAAAAAAAAATTTCAAGGAGAGGGAATGGCCCTAAGCAAAGAAAGTGGGTTTGAAAATACTGGTCACCCTCTGGGGTTCACCAGGGGCTCATCAGTATGTAAAGAAAGGAAGTGGGCTGCCAGTGAATCAATAATAATTTATTGAGGCTTTATTTTTAAAAAAATTTTTTTTAATGTTATTTGTATATTCAGAAGGCAGTGATGGGGAGAGACAGAGAGAGATCTTCCAGCTACTGCTTCATTCTCCAGATGCCAGTAACAGCTGGGCCAAAGCCAAGAGCCAGGAACTCCATCCAGGTCTCCCACATGGGGGTGGCAGGGACACAGGTATTTGGGGCATCATCCACTGCTTTCCCAGGTACATTAGCAGGAAGCTGGACCAGAAGCAATACACTCCTATATGGGATGCCAGCATTCCCTATTGATACAGCCCCCACCCATAGAGTGCTGAAACCTCTGAGTATAGGAAAGCTCCAGTCTGGTGAAGAAGAACTCTATTTAGGCTCTGGTTCCATTCTTCTGCTTACTAACTGAGTCACTTCCCCTTTGTGAGACTTCAGTTTCCCCACACCATTTGTAAAATGAGGAAAATGTATTTATGATAATTACTCAAGTTATTACCTACCTATCATTTAAGCAGTGCTTTTTCTTCTTTGTCGTCATCTTTTTGAAGATTTATTTATGTATTTGGATGTCAGAGTTACAGAGTAAGTGGGAGAGACAGAGAGAAAAATAAAGATCTTCCATCCACTGGTTCACTCCTCAGATGGCTGCAACAGCCGGGAGTGGGCCAAATGGAGTCAGGAGCCAGGAGCTTCTTCCAGGTCTCCCACGTGGGTGACAGGGGTCTAAGCACTTGGGCCTTTTCCTGCTGCTTTTCCCGTGGCATTAATAGGGAACTGGAGTGGAAGTGGAACAGCTGGGATGCAAATCAGGGCCCATATGGGATGCTGACATTACAGGCATGGGCTTTAGCCACTATGCCACAACACCAGCCCCTCACAATTTTTTCTTAGTGCCATAAAGGCCTGTGTATAAGAGATGTCTGTCCATTCCCTGTGCTCACAGCAGAATAGATCTAGTTGTAAAATGGTATTATAATCTAAAGTCCTGTTTGCTGACCAGACTCCTTGGTCACCTAATTTATATTATGTCCAGAGAAATTAGCATTTTCTTTTTTTTTTTTTTTTTTTTTTTACAGGCAGAGTGGACAGTGAGAGAGAGAGACAGAGAGAGAAAGGTCTTCCTTTTGCCGCTGGTTCACCCTCCAATGGCCGCCGCTGCAGCCGGCGCACCGCGCTGATCCTGGCAGGAGCCAGGAGCCAGGTGCTTTTCCTGGTCTCCCATGGGGTGCAGGGCCCAAGCACCTGGGCCATCCTCCACTGCACTCCCTGGCCATAGCAGAGAGCCGGCCTGGAAGAGGGGCAACCGGGACAGAATCCGGCGCCCCAACCGGGACTAGAACCCGGTGTGCCGGCGCCGCAAGGTGGAGGATTAGCCTATTGAGCCACGGCGCCGGCAGCATTTTCTTTAATGCCTTGGGATCAAGCTGTACACCCTAGTAGAGAGTCCCACAGAATAGAAAATCAGTTGCTCATCACAGCTCTCATTCTTGTCCCATCTGTGTCACCAAATGTGCTACTGGGGATCAGCTGCTCAGGGGTTCTTATCTTCACACAAGAAAGAATTCGGATGTGAGACAGAGAGTAGAGTAAGCGAGCTAGCAAAGTTGAGTGAAAAGAAATAATGAAGAGAATGCACCTGACAGACCAAGCAAGCATCTCAGGAAGGAACTGAGAGCCTTAAGCAATACTTAATAAGAGCCAGACTGCATATTATCTTTATAAAGGAGGTAGCTATAATTATTCTCATTTAAAGATGAAGAAACATAAGCCGGCGCCGTGGCTCAATAGGCTAATCCTCCACCTTGCGGCGCCGGCACACCGGGTTCTAGTCCCGGTTGGGGCGCCGGATTCTGTCCCGGTTGCCCCTCTTCCAGGCCAGCTCTCTGCTGTGGCCAGGGAGTGCAGTGGAGGATGGCCCAGGTGCTTGGGCCCTGCACCCCATGGGAGACCAGGAAAAGCACCTGGCTCCTGGCTCCTGCCAGGATCAGCGCGGTGCGCCGGCTGCAGCGGCGGCCATTGGAGGGTGAACCAACGGCAAAAGGAAGACCTTTCTCTCTCTGTCTCTCTCTCTCTCACTGTCCACTCTGCCTGTCAAAAAAAAAAAAAAAAAAAAAAAAGATGAAGAAACTGAGGGTTAGGGATGTAAGCTAATTTGTTGTAGACCACAAACTAATATAATTGGTGGAGTTATTAATGATACCATGCTGTCTCATTCTAAAACCCTCACTTAAAAAAAAAAACTAAGATAATTTATTTTTTATCAGTTCCTGTGTTACTGTGATATTAATACAAAGGGAACAGATTCCATGTAGTTCATAGATATAATTCTAAGAATAAATTGATATTTCCCTTCCTTCCTTCCTTCCTTCATCTCTCTCTCACTCTCTTTCTTAATTTTTGAGATAATGTATTTTTAATTTATATTATAATCAAAGGCCTAATGCTCCACTAAATAGAGTTCCACAAGGAAAAAAGAACACAGTTCAGCAGGAATATAGGCAAGGGCTATAAACAATAATCAAGTAAAAAGATGTCCATTTTGGGGCTGGCGCTTTGGCATAGCGGTAAAGCTGTCGCCTGCAGTGCCGGCATCCCATATGGGTGCCAGTTCAAGACCTGGCTGCTCCATTTCCAATCCAGCTCTCTGCTGTGGCCTGGGAAAGCAGTAGAAGATGGCCCAAGGCCTTGGGCCCCTGCACCCGCGTGGGAGACCTGGAAGAAGCTCCTGGCTCTTGGCTTTGGATTGGTGCAGCTCTGGCCATTGCAGCCAACTGAGGAGTGAACTAGCAGATCGAAGACCTCTCTCTCTCTCTCTCTGCCTCTCCTTCTCTCTCTGTGTAACTCTGACTTTCAAATAAATAAATAACTCTTTAAAAAAAAAAAAAAGTCCATTTCAGGGCTGGGGTTGTGACATAGCAGGTTAAGCTACCACCTGTAATGCCAGCATCCCATGTGGCCACCGGTTTGTGTCCCAGCTACTCCACTTCCTTTTCAGCTCTCTGCTAATGTGTCTAGAAAAGCAGCAGAAGATGGCCCAAGTGCTTAAGCCCCTGCCACCCACCTGGGAGAACCAGGTGCCTTCAGTCTGGCCTAGCCCTGACCATTGCAGCCATTTAGGGAGTGAACCAGTAGATGGAAGATTTTTCCTCCACACCCCCCGTATAAAACATTTTTTAAAAATTAAAAGATAAGGCCGGCGCCGTGGCTCAATAGGCTAATCCTCCACCTTGCGGCGCCGGCACACCGGGTTCTAGTCCCGGTTGGGGCGCCGGATTCTGTCCCGGTTGCCCCTCTTCCAGGCCAGCTCTCTGCTATGGCCAGGGAGTGCAGTGGAGGATGGCCCAGGTGCTTGGGCCCTGCACCCCATGGGAAACCAGGAAAAGCACCTGGATCCTGGCTCCTGCCATCGGATCAGCGCGGTGCGCCGGCTGCAGTGGCAGCCATTGGAGGGTGAACCAACGGCAAAGGAAGACCTTTCTCTCTGTCTCTCTCTCTCTCACTGTCCACTCTGCCTGTCAAAAATTAAAAAAAAAAAAATTAAAAGATAAGATTTATTTATTTGAAAGATAAGAGTTACACAGAGAGAAGGAGACAAAGAGAAGAGATCTTCCATCCATTTGTTTATTCCCCAAATGGCCACAACAGCCAAGGTTAGACCAGGCTGAAGCAAGGAGCCAGGAGCTTCATCAGGGTCTCCCACGTGGTGCAGGGGTCCAAGGACTTGGACCATCTTCTGCTGCTTTCCCAGGCACATTAGCAGGGAGCTGCATCAGAAGTGGAGCAGCCAGGACTCAAAACTCACCCATATGGGATGCCAGTGTTGCAGGCAGTGGCTTAACCCATTATGCCATAGCAGTGGCCCCCTATTTTATTTATTTTTTAACCTTTATTGATTGATTTGAAAGAGTTAAATATATAGAGAAAGATCAACCATCTGCCAGTTCAGTCCCCAGATGGCTGAAGCCAGGGGCCAGGAGCTTCATCTGGGCCTCCTGTGTACTTGGGCCATCTTCAGCTGATTTCCCAGGCTATTAGCAAGGATCTCGATCAGAAGTGGAGCAGCTGGGACACAACCAGTGCCAAGGCAGCAGCTTAACCAGCTACACCACAACTCCGGCTGCTCCCCACCCCTGGTTTTATTTTTAAACACATTATAGTAAGATTTTATTAGTCAAGTTTATTGTAATGATCTTTCCCAGAGTAGAAAGAGCTTTGATATTTCAACAAATAGCAGAAATATGACTGTTCAAACTGGTGCCAATATTAGGTGAAGTTTTAGTAAAACTGACTGGTTTCAATCTTAAAATACCGATATTATCTGTGGTTTCTGTATTTTAGTATCTGATTTAATTCATAAAGCGTTAATGAGGACTGTCATGTGCCAGGTTCTGTGGGCTGCTAAGGAGCACCTTGCAGACACAGAGATGGCAGTCATCATCCCTGCTCTTTTTATTTTTTTTTAAAGATTTATTTATTTATTTAAAAGGCAGTTACAAAGAGGCAGAGACAGAGAGAGAGGTCTTCCATCTGATGGTTCACTCCCCAATTGGCTGCAATGGCTGGAGTTGTGCAGATCTGAAGCCAGGAGCCAGGAGCTTCTTCCAAGTCTCCCACATGGGTGCAGGGGCCCAAGGAGTTGGGCCATCTTCCACTGCATTCCCGGGCCATAGCAGAGAGCTGGATTGAAAGAAGAGCAGCCAGAACTAGAACCGGCGCCCATATGGGATGCCAGCACTTCAGGCCAGGGCATTAACCCGCTGAGCCACAGCGCCAGCCCCCATCCCTGCTCTTAAAGGATTCACAGGTTTTAGGCAAGATAAATATCCAGTGAGGTGCATAACAATATAATAGGGTAAGTATTATGGCAGTTATTATAGTGTGCATTTGAAGTCGTGAAGAAAGCAACACAAAGGGGGTGGTAGTTATGAGTAGAAGTTTACCAAGCACAGAAGAGTAAGGAAGCATTTCAGACAAAATGAACAGGATGAATAAAGACACAAAAATGTGAAAGGGCATGGAATGTTAAAAGAGAAATAAAAACTTCAAGAGAGCAAAATATATATAAGTGGCAGAGAGAGAGATGAGACTATATATTTCTTGTGGGGGCTTGATTGAGAAAATCCTTGAATGCTAATTTAGATCTCATCTTTTAGCAAGGAGGAGCTACAGAAAGGTTATAAGTAGGCTAATGGATTAATCAGATACATTTTTCTAGAAAGATAGTTGTCAAGAGGAGGATGAGTAGAAACAGAGAAAGACCAGCTAAAGTATTGAATAACCCAGATGAGAAATATGAGGTGGGGCTGGCACTGTGGCCACCGCCTGCAGTCCCATGTCGACACTAGTTTGAGTCCTGGCTGCCCCACTTTCAATCCAGCTCCCTGCTAATGTGCCTGGGGAAGCAACAGAGAATGGCCCAAGTCCTTGAGCCCCTGCACCCACGTGGGATACCTAGAGGAAGCTCCTGGGTCCTAGCTTTGGATCGGCCCAGCTCCAGCTTTGTGGACATCTGAGGAATGAACAGTGGAGGGAAGACCTCTCTCTCTGTGTCTCTACCTTTCTGTAACTCTGTCTTTCAAATAAATAAAATAAATCTTTATAAAAAAAAGTAGAATAATCAGGTCTGAAACTGGTACCCAAATGGGATGCTGGCATCACAGACGAAGGTTTAACCTGCTGTGCCACAACACGGGCCTCAAGGGATATTTATAAAGCACTTTTGTTGACTATTTTGGTATGGGTAATGAAAAAAAGTATGAGTTGAGGATGCCATTGACATTTCTATTTGAGAAATTAGGTAGGTAGATGGTGATGCCAGTCACTGTACTCAGTGATTAATAAATTATTTCAAAATAAATATTGAAAGAATGAAATTACAGTGTGAAAAGCATTCCTATGAGTGAAATGACCCAGGATTCTGGTTCTAACTCTGTCATTAACTTGTCAGATAATCTTAGGCAAATAGTTTAACCTCTCTGGCCCTCAGTTCCTCATCTTTAACAGTGACTTTTTTTTAAGGTTGATTTTACTTATATGAAAGGCAGAGTTATGGGGTGGAGGGAGAGAAACAAAGAGAGAAGGTTCTTCTATCTGCTGGTTCACTCCCCAAAGGACCTCAACATCCAGGACTGGACCAGGCCAAAGCCAAGAGCCTGGAATTACATCTGGGTCTCCCATGTGAGTGGCAGGGGTCCCAGTACTTGGACCATCCTCTGCTGCTTTCCCAGGCACATTAGCAGGGAGCTAGATCAGAACTGGAGCAGCTGGGACTCAAGCAAGCACTCATAGATGCTGGCATTGTGGGCAGCAGCTTAACCTGTCACAACACCAGCCCCAACAGTGATTCTTAAAAGGGGTCCACAAGATCAAAACTATTTTCATAGTAATAATAAGACATTATTAACCTTTTTCATTCTCATGATATTCTGAGTGCACAGTGATTTTCAGGGGCAGCATGATGTGTAATATTGTAATAGATTGTAGAAGCAAACACAGCAATCCTGTTATCTTCTTAGACATTAAAGTTATTTGTAAAAATTCAAAACATTGGGGCCAGTGCTGTGGCATACTGGGTATAGCTGCCACCTGAAGTGCTGGCATCCCTATGGGTGCCAGTTCGAATCCCAACTGCTTGCCTGGGAAAACAGTGGAAGATGGCCCAAGTCCTTGGGCCCCTGCACCCACATGGGAGACCTGGAAGAAGCTCCTAGCTCCTGGCTTCAGATTGGCTGAACCCTGGTCATTGCACCCATTTGGGGAATGAACCAGTGGATGGAAGACCTCTCTTTCTCTCTTTCTGCCTCTCTATAACTCTGCCTGTCAAACAAATAATCTTTTTTAAAAAATTCAAAACATTGCTTCTCGCTACATTTTTTGTTTTGTTTTGGAAAAATATAGTGATTTTCATTAAAATATGTATATTAACATTTAATGGGGAGGTTAGCACTGTGGCGTAGTGGGTTAAGCTGCTGCCTGCCGTGCCAGCATCCCATATGGGTGCTGCTTCGATTCTTGGCTGCTTCGCTTCCGATCCAGCTCCCTGCTAATGTGCCTAGGAAGCAGTGAAAAATGGTCCAAATGCTTGGGTTCCTATACCTACATGGGAGACCTGGATGAAACTTCTGGCTCCTGGCCTTCTGGCTCCTGGCTTCAGTCTGGCCCGGCTCCAGGCATTGTGGCCATTTGTGGAGTAAACCAGCAGATGGAAGATCTCTCTCTTGATCTCTCTCTCTCTCTCTCTGTAACTACCTTTCAAATAAAAAAGTAAATCTTTTAAAAAATGTAAAGGGTTCATTATTTTTAAATAAATACTTAATAATTTTATAATATTTTAAATACTAACAGCTTCTAAATAAATAAAAGCTTTTTTTTTTCTATAATTTTTAAAAGGTAAAGAGACCCTAAAGCCAAAAAAGGTAAAAGCTGCTGATCTGTAAAATAGAAGTGATTTCAGCCCTTTGTACTTGGGCATGGTTGTTTTGGGGCCAGATACGATTCTATACAATCACTTTAAAAAGCTTGAGCTGCTACGTGAGATCAGTCATTATTACCATCATTAATTTTGGTGCCTTTTTTTAAAAGATGGAACAGATTAAGCGTGCAAACCGCCTTTATACAAATGACTCCATCTTCCTGAAGAAAACCCTCTACATCCCCATCCTGACAGAGCCCAGAGACCTGTTCAATGGTTTGGATTCTGAGGAAGAGAAGGATGGAGAGGAAGATGTACACCCAAATAAGGATGACGTCTGGCCACACCCAGCTGAGAGGAAGAAACAAGAGACAGGTGCAGGACGTGCCAATGGTGAAGTCCTCCCCACACCCACCCAGGACCTCTCTGCCTCTGACTTCCTTAAGAAGCTGGATTCACAGATCAGCCTGTCAAAGAAAGCTGCTGCTCAGAAGCTGAAAACGAGGGAAAGCAGGTGAGTCTCACGTGGTTCCTGGGAGTTCTCCCAGAGACTCCGTCTTGCCCAGCCGCTGGTACGAATAAGTAAGCACAGCACCCACAGAAACAAGGTGACCCTTTCTGCCAGGTGGCCCCAAGACCAGAAGCAGAGCCAGTGGCTGCTGGAGTGGGTAGAGGCAACAGGAAAGTGGGTTCTGTGTTCTCTTTGGAGTAAGACAGGTGACGCTTTCTGGTGATTCGTGAAGGAGCGTTAGGGTTGATTTATCACAGAGTATTGAGTCTTCACCCTAGAAGCAACCCGTTCAGCTATTAGGTGAGGAAGATGGCTTCCCCTGTTCCTCTCACTTGGCCCATTTGCAGGTTCTTCCCTTGACCTGGCATTCTCTCCCCTACAGGGTACCTGGGGAGGATGCAGGCCTCCATCTGAACTCCCCTCGGATGCAACAACGAGCAGTCCTAGGTCCTGTGCCACTGACCCGGACCTCTCGGACCCAGACACTACGGGACCAGGAGGATGAAATCTTCAAGCTCTGATGTCCCCAGAACTGGTTGAGAGAAGCAGTGTGTTGAAGGAGCAACTTGAGGGGGAGAGGAGCCTGAGGTGAGGCTCAAGAACATGGCTTCCCAGCTCGCCTCTCAGCTCCTGCCACCTTCCCCAGCCCCCTTGCCTATCAAGAGTTCGTTGACCTGGGGCATTTTTATTGGCAAGAGTAGGGGGTGGGTACTAGACCTCTTCCTGGTTCTTGGGCTGAACCTAGACTTGTCCCTTAGATTCAAAAGGCTCCTTTTACACCCTTGCTGCCTTCCCTACCCGGTTACCATTCCCTGTCGTTAGAGCAGGGAAGCAGAGACTCCCCCTCAACTTCCTCCTATCTCCAGTGATGTCACATAAGTTATTTGGTGCTATATTCAAGTAATATTTATTTGTTTTATCTTATTCCTTCCCATTGTTAGCTGACAAGTGAGATTTTGGTAGCCCCTTGGTGGGGGACGTCTGTGAACAGTGAGCCAGTGACTGCTGGCTCCCCACCTCCTTAGTCAACCATGTTCCTGGGACTGGGGCAGCCAGTGAACTAGTGCTGCCGCCAAGAATGGCAGGCTGTGCCGGGCCTTCTCCCCACTGGCAAAGGACTTACGCTCAGTCTTGACTGAGCAGCTCCCCGTAACTTTCACAACTCTCACTCTGAGGAAAAGCAGAGTGGAGGGAGGGGCCTGAACTCTCCATTCCACCAGTTCACCTTTCTGATGTGTTCCTCTCCTCAGCCTGTCCTGGGGCTGAGAGATGGAAGAAGGAACGACGGGGTTTGAAGAGGGGAACAGCTGGGGGAGTCTCTTTGTTATGCCCCTTCCCCAGTAGAGCCCACATGTCTATCCCTTGCTCCTCACTGCATAGTTATTTGCAATTTGTAGCACTGATCTGCAGTACAGTTTGTTTGTTTCTTAAACAGAAGAAGTAGGCAAGGGTACCCCAGTGATGCTGGAAAATATGCCTCAGTCTCCTGTATGGAAATGGTAAGAGGTGAGATAAGTGGTGTTTACATCCCTCCTTTCCTGTGCTGATCACACGGTCTAAGAAGCTGGAGATATTAAACATTGAGCCCTGTGCATGTTCTAGTAGTTTTATTTCCCCTCCCTGTGAAAGTCTCCCCTGCCCTAGCCCGCTTTCTTGCACTTTGAACAGAGCTTCTGGAATCTTCCTAGTTGGAGGATGAGGAAGTCTCTAAAGATCACCCTCTCCCTTCTGTTTTTAGTGTCCCCAGAGGGGATACATAGGCTGTGCCCCCTTCCCCTGAGTCATAGGCTTGGGGGCTTCCCTGTTTCAGATGTCCCTTATTGGAGAAATAGAGACCCAAGTTTCACTTCACCTTTTTCAGGCAGCTTTGTTTCTTCTCCAGGGGCTGGAGAGGGAGAGAGACCTCACCCTTCAGCATTGCTCCTTCTCCAACAGCTTGAGAGTGAAATGTTCTCTGAGTCAAAAACACTCTGGGGAAAGAATGAAGCCTGAGGATTGAGAAGCATTAGTGCCGAGGAGCAGGGTTAGCAAGCCCTTTGTCTGTTCTCTCAGTCAGCCATTTTGCCCAGGTGGAAGTCGCTAGGGTGAGGACTCTCAGAGCTTCCCCTCCTCCAGCAGCTTCCTGAGCCCATCACAGATCTTGCCAAGGTGCTGAGTGAAGTCAGGGCCATAGAGGGCAGTGAGGAGGCCTGGGTCAGAGAAGTGATCGAACACGTGGCGGATGCGGCCATGTGACTTGGGCGTGAGATGGTTCTCTACCAGCTCCAGCAGCACATCCCGGCACTCAGTCAGCAGGCCAGCCAGCACAGCGGCCTCAAAGGTGAAGTCCACCTCGCCAAAGCTAAGGGCCGTCATGGCACCCTGCCTCAGCTTCTGGCGAAAGCGGGTAGCCAGGGCCAGCTCACTGGGGCCAAAGCAGCCACTGCGGTGCAGCACGGCCACCTTGACAGCCACCTTGATGAGGTCCTTGATGACTCGCTGGGCCTGGGGCCGGCTGTGTGTGTACTCTTTGGACACACGGTAGAGCTCATCCAGCACCTCGCTGCTTGTCTCATCGATGAAGAGATGAGCTGCAGACCGGCCCACCATCTTACTCAGTAGCTTCTTCTCTGCTTGCAGTGCCAAACTCTTTGAGCTGAAGGACTCCATGGTTCCTGGGGGGTGGGGTATGTGACCAGTCACTAGAAGAAAGGCCACAAGCTTCCTTAGAAACAGAGAAATGGCTTTTCCCCTTTCTGTTGCTTCTTTGGTTTCTGTCTCATCATCATCTTTGTCAACTTTCCCCCGCAGGCCCGCTCAGTGCTCTGTCTTGCTGCTGCCTGGGTCCTCTAGTGCTGTAGGAAATCTTGCTCTCCACAGTAGCGCAAGCAGCAATGACAGCTGTGGCTAGAGGAATATGGGCACACAGGAGGCTGGCCTACCACGAGGGGTAGGAGGCTGCCACAGTGCAGAAGAGAGGGCCTCACAGCTACCATTTCTGCACACAGAATGTATACCCTACATCTATGATAGTATAGAAATTACTATCCTTATTTTACAGTTCAGCAAACTGTATCTTAGGTCAAATAATTTACCTTTGATCAAACACAACTGTTTTTCTGACTCCAAAAACCTATGTCAGCTACAGTGCTGTACTGCCTTAAAGAAGTAAGACACATATTCATGGGTGTCAAATGTCCTAATCACTGACATTTGCTGAGAGCCACTGTGAGCCAAGTGCTTTATATGCATTATGTGTCTTCCCAATCCTCTGTAAGGTAGATAATCCCATTCTGCAATGAGAAAACTGAAGCTAAGCAAAATTAAACAACTTGGCCAAAGATACTAGTAAATGATAGCAATGGCCTTCAAATCAAACAATCTGAAGAAATCTCTTACCCAGAATGCTCTCGGTGATGTTGGCACACACTGAGGAAGTGGGAGAAACAAGTGGTCTAAGGTCTTCTGCTGGGCTGAACCCAGGACCCGCCTGGCAGCGTAGCTGCTGCGCATGCCCATGGTTCTTGCCCCGTGGTCTTTGCCTGAGGTTCCTCTGGTTGTTTTGCTTCTTACTTCCCCCTCCCCTGCCCTGCAGGATGTGGCTGTGACCGCAGTGAGGAGCAGCCTCGCCCTCTCCCCCAAACCAAAATAGGAGCCAGAAGAGGCAGGGGAGAGATGACATGGTGGGGTTCTTCCCCACCTGACTGACTCCAGTGGGAAGCTGGAGCCTTGCTTTGTCCAGCTCGCCTAGGACTTTTGGGGCCACGTTCCACGGCCGGAAGAGGAGATTGCTCCATGGGAGCTTTCCTTCCTCCTTGGCCTTCCTGTTACCCAGCTCTCCCCTGTCCTGTTGCTATCTCGTGTTTGGTTCACTGTCCTCTCTCTGCCTCCTGTTTCAGTCTCCCTTTTTCTATCATCCGAGTCCTCCCTGTGATCCTCTGGCTTGGCCTTGCTCTCCCACTGCTCCTGACTCCTCTAGCTCCATGTTGCCTAAAAGTCCCTTACATCTCTGAGCACTCTGTCACTGACCCACATCCACATGTCTCTTAGCCCTGCCCACCATCCCCATCCCAGATGAAATCTTTGTTGTAGAAGCTGCTTAGCCCCAGGGAAAACCAAGCTGTACTGGGAACCCACGACTTCTACAAGTGAAAGATTCACAAAATGGAAAGCTAAGGCAGAAAGAGCCAGAAGTCTTCTGCCACCATCACCCTTAAAACCTACCCTTCTGTCTTTGTCGGCCCCTCACCTGCTGTCCTTTGGGTGCCAGTCTTGCCTTGGATGTTCCCGGAGAGCACACAGAATGGAGAAGCTTCTAAGTGAGAGGCCCTTTGGCCAGGCCCCACCCCTTAGGCCCCGCCTACCTACTCTGCTCAACCTCCGGTTCATCACTGCTGTCACCCAAGGTCTGTGGCCCAAGAACACCCTAGAAATAAGACAAAGGTCGAAAGGAGTGGAATTTAGTAGGAAAAAGTCTTGATTCTTTGAGACGGGGAGGAGGGATTACACATCCCCTGTTCCCAAATTGTTTCTTTCCTTCATGCCTTGTTCCTCGAGATCCTGTTCTTGTATTTTTGTGGTCCTGGGAAAACATAAATTTCATATTTCCGGAGTGTGGTTCAGTGAACAAAGTTCTGAAGATTTAAAGGTGGTGCTGTGGGGTAACGTTAGCATAAGCATCTTCTTTCAGTGGCTGGCAGGGAAGGATTGCATGGACAGCCCCAGCCCTGGAGAAAGGAACATACCATCAGCAGGGCTGATGAGCCGTATGTGACCAGCAGATGTCAGCACAGCACCAGATCACTAGCTTTGCAGCTGCTAAACTAAAAGGATTTTAAATGAGACTAAGTCTGTAATTGAGTGAGGAAGAAATACTCATATTTACTATCCAAAATCTGACAGGATGGCCAGGGATAAGCACAGATAAGTGTAATACATGTCAAATGATGTCATTAACTCTAACAGAGGCTTAAAAAATTATGAGGGGCTTGGCATGGCACCACTAGTTAAGCTACTGCTTATAATGCCAGCATCCCATGTCAGAGTGCCTCTTTCCTTTTTAAAATATATATTTATTTATTTGAAAGGCAGAGTTAGACATAAAGAGGGAGCCAGAGAGATCTTCCATCCACTGGCTCACTCCCTGATGGCTCTAGTGGCAGTGGTTGGGCAAAACTGAAGCCAGGATCCAGGAACTCCCTCCAGAGTCTCCCATGTGGGTAGCAGGGAGCCAAGCACTTGGGCCATCTTCTGCTGCTTTCCCAGGTGCATTAGTAGGGAGCTGGACTGAAGTGGAGCAGCCAGGAGTTGAACAGGTAATCATATGGAATGCTGGCATCATATCACAGGCGTGGCCTAACCTGCTGTGCCACAACACCACCTCTTCTCTCTCTCTCTTTCTCCCCCCACCCCGTCTCTGCCTAACTCTGCCTTTCAAATAAAGAAATAAATCTTAAAAAAAAAAAAAAAGGGCTAGATATGGGGAAGAAATGCTTCCAGATGATGAGAGCAGCACAAACACATCCAAGGGATAAAACAAATACAAGACATTTTCAGGAACAGGTGCTTTCATTCTGGGTATCTAGAGCATAGGTTGAGAAGAAAAAAGTGAAAGAGGAGCAGGACCAGATCATGGTGGCTTTAAAAAAGTCACTCAAGAATTCAGACTTGCTATAGACAGTGGGGAGACATTGTAGGTGACTGATCATGGGAATGAAGCACTTAGCTCAGTGGAAAAGTATTGAGCTGAGGAAAGAAAGTTTTTTGTTGTTGTTGGTTTGTTTTTTAATTTAAGGGGGAGAGAGAGCTCCCATATGCTGGTTCACTCCCCAAATGCCCACAATAGCCAAACCCTAGAGCTGGGGGCTAAATCCAGCTCCCTCGTGTGGGACAAGGAACCCAACCACTTGAGCCATTGTTGATGCCTCCCATGGTCCACGCCAGCAGAAAGCTAGAATCTTGGACCAGAGCCAGGGCTTAAACTCAGGCACTGTGATCTGGGACACTGGTGCCTTAACTGCTAAGCCAGATGCCTGCCCTCAAAAGGGCACAGGCTGAGGATCATCAAAGACAGTGGATTTGGTAATTTTACAAGAAGTTCTAAGAGGAAGGGGAAAACTGGAAAGATGGGTGGTTGTGAAAAGCTGGAGAGTAAGCTGAAGTCAGATGTAGAGGTGGTTATGGGTTCTCCTCCTTGGAGGCAGTGATTGGGTCTTGGCTGCTTTCTCATCATCACTCCCAAGGTCCAGATCACTGATCGCACACTGGAGACGATACTAGGTGATCCTACCAAAATCGCAGGAAAAGTAAGTGTTTTGCAAGAAGGTTATAATCTAGTTGGAAAATAAGAATAAGGGGGATTAAAATGCAGGAGGCAAATACATAATATCTTCTAAATTCAGAATTCTGCTTATCTTTCTCTTTTTTATGTTTATTATTATTATTATTATTGACAGGCAGAGTGGACAGTGAGAGAGAGAGACAGAGAGAAAGGTCTTCCATTTACCATTGGTTCACCCTCCAGTGGCCGCAGCAGCCGGCGCGCTGCAGCCGGCGCATCACGCTGATCCGAAGCCAGGAGCCAGGTGCTTCTCCTGGTCTCCCATGGGGTGCAGGGCCCAAGCACTTGGGCCATCCTCCACTGCACTCCCGGGCCATGGCAGAGAGCTGGCCTGGAAGAGGGGCAACCAGGACAGAATCCGGCGCCCTGACCGGGATTAGAACCTGGTGTGCCGTCACTGCAGGCAGAGGATTAGCTTATTGAGCTGCGGCGCCGGGCCTGTGTTTATGATTTTTAAGATTTATTTTATTTATTTAGAATGCAAAGTTAGAGAGAGAGAGAGATCTTTCATCTATTGTTTCACTCCCCAGATGACTGCAATGGCCAGGACTGAGCCAGGCCAAAGCCAGGAGCCAGTAGTTTCTTCTGGGTCTCCCATGTGGGTGCGGGGCCCCAAGCACTTGGGCCATCCTCTGCTGCTTTCCCAGGTGCATTAGCAAGCAGCTAGATAGCAAGTGGAGCAGCCAGGGCTTGAACTGGCCCCCATATGGGATGCCAGCATTGTAGGTGGCAGCTTAACATACTGCGCCACAATATCAGCTTCTATGTTTATTTATTTTAATCTACTTGAAAGTCAGAGCTAGAGGGCCAGTGCCATGGCTCACTTGGCTAATCCTCTGCCTGTGGCACCGGAATCCCATATGGGCTCCGGGTTCTAGTCCCGGTTGCTCCTCTTCCAGTCCAGCTCTCTGCTGTGGCCTGGGAAGGCAGTGGAGGATGGCCCAAGTGCTTGGGCTCCTGCACCCACGTGGGAGACCAGGAAGAAGCACCTGGCTCCTGGCTTTGGATTGGCGTAGCTCCGACCGTGGCGGCCATTTGGGGGGGTTGAACCAATGGAAGGAAGACCTTTCTCTGTCTCTCCCTCTCACTGTCTGTAACTCTACCTGTCAAATAAATAAACAAAAAATCTTTAAAAAAAAAAAAAAAAAAAAAAAAAAAAAAAGAAAGAGGCCGGCGCCGCGGCTCACTAGGCTAATCCTCCGCCTAGCGGCGCCGGCACACCGGGTTCTAGTCCCGGTTGGGGCGCCGGATTCTGTCCCGGTTGCCCCTCTTCCAGGCCAGCTCTCTGCTGTGGCCAGGGAGTGCAGTGGAGGATGGCCCAGGTGCTTGGGCCCTGCACCCCATGGGAGACCAGGAAAAGCACCTGGCTCCTGGCTCCTGCCATTGGATCAGCGCGGTGCGCCGGCCGCAGCGCGCCAGCCGCGGCGGCCATTGGAGGGTGAACCACCGGCAAAGGAAGACCTTTCTCTCTGTCTCTCTCTCTCACTGTCCACTCTGCCTGTCAAAAAAATAAATAAAAAAATAAAAAAAAGAAAGAAAGAAAGAAAAAAGTCAGAGCTAGAAAGTTCTTCCTTCTGCTGGTTCACTCCCCAAATGACCACAATGATTGATGCTGGGTCTTGCCAAAAGCAGGAGCCCAGAACTCCATCCAATCTCCCACGTGAGTGGCAGGGGCCTAAGCTGCCTCCCAGGATGCATTAACAGGAAGCTGGTTGGGCATCCCAGCAGTGCCTTAATCCACTGCACCATGACACCTGCCCCGGCTTCAACTCTTGTCTGTCCCTTGTACTCTGCTCTTGCCATGTTGGAATTCTCTGTTTCTCCAGTATGCATTGTGTGGCTCCTCCTTCCCTCAGCCCCTTCCTCTACCTGTTCCTCTGCCCTAGACCTTTCCTGTTCTTATCCCGCTGCCTGGAACTCTGTTTTCAGACAAACCTCTTTGCCCTCTGAATTCTTCCTCATCCTTCGGGTTCCAGCTGGAAAGTCCTATCTTAAATGAAGCTGTCCATGACCCTCCAAGCCACATGTCATGTAGTCCTATGGAATCACTTAGCTCCTCTACTGGAATTATCACTTCTCAGTGTCTTTTGTGATTTCTTGTTCATTGCCTTCATACTAGACTGGAAACTCCATGAGGGCAGAGATCATGTTAGAGCCTGCACAGTGCCCAGCACAAACTCTGCTCAATAAATATTTGCTGAAAAAAATTCAAAACACACCCAAGAGTCAGGAGATAAGGGGAAAATGGCAACAGGATATCAGTCACATACACTGTTCATTTAATTCACTCATGGAGAAGTCTGTCTTTTATTTTCTTGTAATCTATGCTAATTTCTAGTAATCTCTGAACCCATAGCATTTAATTAGCAGCAAATTAAAAGAGCAATGAGGAGCTTTTAGAAGAAGGAACACTGATAATAAGAACAGCAGCAAAACACTAGGAAAATAAAAAGCAGACAATTTGAGAGCTGCAAGATTTTTTGGCCTTGTAAAGGAGGCACAAGCAATATTCATTACATATATTCTAGGCTTTAGGGTTCTTACTGTTTTCCTTGATCACTGCCCCTGCCTCTCTCTTTCTAAGGATTTATGTATTCATTTGAAAGGATGACAGAAGGGAAAGATCTCCCATCCGCTGGTTCACTATCCGAATGCCTACAACATTCAGAACTGCGCCAAGCCAAGCCCAGGAGTCCATCCAGTCTTCCACACAGGTAGCAGGAACCCAAATATTTGGGCCATCGTCTGTTGCCTCCCAGACCCGTTAGCAGGAAGCTGGGTTGAAAACAGAGGCAGGGCCGGCGCTGTGGCACAGCGAGTAAAGCCACTGCCAGCAGTGCCGGCATCCCATATGGGCTCCAGTTCTAGTCCCTACTGCTCCACTTCCAATTCAGCTCTCTGCTATGGCCTCAGAGAGCAGTAGAAGCTGGCACAAGTCCTTGGGCCCCTGCACCTGTGTGGGAGACCTGGAGGAAGCTGCTGGCTCCTGGCTTCCGTGAGTACGACCAACTGGGGAGTGAACCAGCGGATAGAAGAACTCTCTTTCTCTCTCTCTCTCTCTCTGTCTCACTGCCTCTGCCTCTCTGTAACTCTTAAAAAAAAGAAAAGAAAACAGAGACGACTCAATCCCAAAAACTCTGATATGGGATGTGGATATCCCTAAAGGCAGCCATAATGCCCAAACTGAAAATATTTATACATACATACATATATATACATATATATTTGAAAGGTATATGTGTGTGTGTGTTTGTATTTGAAAGGTAGAGTTATAGAGGGAGAGCAAGAGAGAAGTCTTCTATCTGCTGGTTCATCCCCAGATGGTCTCCACAACCAGAGCTGCACTGATCTGAAGCCAGGAGATAGGAGCTTCTTCTGGGTCTCCAATGTGGGTTCAGGGGCCCAAGGACTTGGGTCATCTTCCACTGCTATCCCAGGCCATAGCAGAGCTGGATCAAAAAAGGAGCAGCTGAGACTTGAACCGGTGCCCGTATGGGATACCGGCGCCCATATGGGATGCTGGCACTGCAGGCGATGGCTTTACCTGCTTTGGGGCAGTGCCTTCTCCAGAAAATGGTTATTTTAAATGTGTGAAATGCTTTTGAGTTTACAAATCATTTTACCTACACCATCTTCATCCTGTGAAGTAAGCAGGAATGTAATGTATGTCCACTCACAGATGACTGACAGCCCCAGAAATAATCCAAAGCCATGCTCCAGAGGTGAATCTAGATTACTCTAAATTTTGGTCTTTTTAATGGGGTGGGCATTGTGGTACAACAGATTAAACTGCCTTTTGGGTTACCCACATCCCATATCAGAGTGCTGGTCTCTGCCTCAGGTCCAGCTTCCTGCTAATGTGCCTGGGAAAAACAGCAGTTGATGGCTCACTGTTTGGGACCCTGCCACCTAGAATCCTGAGTGGAGTTCTGGGCTCCTGGCTGCTTTATCCTGGCTCAGCCCCACCTGTTGTGGGCATGTGAAGAGTGAAACAACAGAAGGAAGATCTCTCTCTCTTTCTCCCCCACCCCTTCTCCTTCCTCCCTCCCACCCTCCCTATCACTCTACCTTTCAAATAAATATTTTTAAAATGTTTATTTTTTATTTACTTGAAAGAGTTACAGAGAGAGGAGGAGGAGGAGAGAGATTTCTTCCATCGGCTGGTTCATTCCCCAGATAGCAGCAACAGCCAGAGCTGGGCCAGGCTTTGAAGCCAAAGAGCCCGGAGCTCCTGGGTCTTTCATGTGGGTGCAGGGGCCCAAGTACCTGGACCATCTTCTGCTGCTTTCCCAGGCACATTAGCAGGGAGCTGCATGAAAAGTGATCAGCTGGGTCTTGAAGCAGCACCCAAATGGAATGCTGGCATTGAAAATGGAGGCTTAACCTGCTATGCCACAATGCTGGCCCCCAAATAAATAAATATTTTTTAAAAAATACCTTTCTAGGGTCCGGCACTATGGCATAGCAGGGTAAAGCCCCAGCCTGAAGTGCCGGCATGCCATATGGGTGCTGGTTCAAGTCCTGGCTGCTTGACTTCCAAGCCAGCTCCCTGCTAATGTGCCTGGGAAAGCAGCAGAGGATGGCCCAAGTCCTTGGGCCTCTGCACCCACATGGGAGACTGGGAAGAAATTCCTGGCTCCTGACTTCGGATAAGCTCTACTCTGGCCATTGTGGCCATTTGAGGAGTGAACCAGTGAATGGAAGACATCTCTCTCTCTCTCTCTCTCTCTCTCTCTCTCCATCTCTTTCTCTCTATATAACTCTGTCTTTCAAATAAATAAATTGTAAAAAAAAAAAAAAAAACAAAAAAAAAAAAAACCTTTCTGAATAATCTGTTTGCAAGAGAATGAAAATCCTTGATACTTAGCTGGATAAACTTCAGTTATCTGAAAAAAAACCCTTCAGAATGGCAGTTTTTTTTTTTTGGTTTTGCTGAGGTTTTAGCATGTTTGAGATCAGTACTGTGATAGCTCCAGAAGAGAAAGTTCTGTGTGCCTTGCAAGAGGCAAGCAAGACTTTGGCCTTACATAACTGGAGACAGTTATGACAGCTTTGAATCTTCAATGCATTTATTTCTTCCTCTACTTACTGGATACCAGACTTTATGACTAAGTGCTGGGGTTAAAAAGACAAAAGACAAGCTTCCTGTCTTCAGACAGTGCTAAATAAGCAACCGTATAAAGAGTTTGGAGAAAGATCTAAGTTGAAGACTACGATTTTATGGTGAACAGCATGTAAAAAGTTAATGTGACTGTTGGTGTAAATTATCTTGATCACTGAGAATGTGTGAAGCAAGAAGAAATGGCTAAGGACGTGACCTTAAGGAGCCCGGTGATGAAGAAGAGGTCAGAGAAAGAAGACTGAGAAAGGCCATATTAAGAGAAGTGAACTCTTTCATTCATTAATATATATATATATTTATATAATATATATAATATATAAATAATATATATTTATATATAATATATATAAATTTATATATATTATATATATTTATATAATATATATATTTATATAATATATAATATATATTAGTCTCTGTCAAGAGAAGGAAGGACCGAAGGACCCCAGGAGCTTAAATAGGAGACCACTTCAAGGCAGGAGAAGTCAACAGGGTCAACTGCCACAAAGAGGGCCAAAGGATAAAGACTGGAGAGCTGTTTATTGAATGTGACCAGGAGGTCATTAGTCTTCTTGATGGGAAGAATCTCAGTGGGCTGGTGGGGGCAAGAACTGAAGTGATTGAGAAGGGAATCAGAAGCATGCAAATGGATATAATGTGTATAGGTGACTCTACATGCTGAGCTGTGAAAGGAAAAGAGAAATTAAAGGATTAAGTAAATACAGACAAGAATTAAGAGAATGTTTAGAATTTTTTTCTTTGGATCACGAGAGATACCTGAGCATGTGTATACGCTGAGAGGAGAATGTCAACAGAAATGGAAAGGTTAAAAATAGTGGAAAGACAGGGGCCAGCATGGTGGTGCAGCAGGTTAAGCTGATGCCACGTTAAGAAATCCATATCAGAGTGTGGGTTTGGCTCCTGGCTGCACTGCTTCTGATCCAGCTCCCTGTTATTACACCTGAGAAAGCAGCAAATGATAGCCCAAGTGTTTGGGCCCCTTCCACCATGTGGGAGACCTGGATGGAGTTCCTGGTTCCTGGCTTCAGCCTGGCCTGAAGCTGGCTGTTGCCGCCATTTGGGTGTCTGTCTGTCTGTCTGTCTTTCTTTTCCCCTCTCTCCCTCTCTCTGTCAATCTGCATTTCAAATAAATCTTAAAAAGTAATAAGAGAAAGAGAAAGGATCTGTAGCCATATGCAATTACACTCATATATGGGAGATAGAGTACAGATGTACTCAACTAAGGGTTCATAGTCAACTCTTCCCACTCTGTGCTAAGTGGAAAGGATACTGTCGCTCCCCCTCTTCGTGGAGGAACGACACAGGACCCTGCGCTGTTCTTTCTGTCTGCTCGGCCCTCCCCGGGTTTGCTGCTGGTTCTTCCCGGGTTGGCTACTATCCCTTCCACCTCCGTGGAAGGGCAGTTCCCCCTGGCCGCATTCCCCACTTCCGCAGGGGAGCGGCACCCCGCCGGCCGGTTCTCTCGGGGGCTGCACGGGTTCCCTTAGATGTTCCCCATAGATGTTCCTGGTGCATGCCGTCTCTCTCCTCCTTTATAGTCCTCCTCCGCCAATCCCAACTCGGCTGAGTACGCTGCTCTCCAATCAGGAGCAAGTCCTACAGTTAATTGGTTGAACTGGAGGCAGCTGTGCGGAAGCTGTTTACTTCTCTCCCAGCGCCATATTGTGGGAGAGCAGATGCATAGAATAAGTCCTAATTCGAGTAACTTAGTCTAGTCCGGTTGCTCCCCACAGATCCCCCTTTCTTTTTATTTTTGGCGTTGATACGCGCCTGTCTTCGGTGTCCCGCGGTACACACTCTGCTCTACTTGCTAGAGTTGCCACAGGCTCTTACAAGTCCTATCAGGCAAACCGAATCCAAGCCTTCTCATTGCCTTATTGTGGGGGAGACTTATTAGTGTTGGTTCGTGCCTATCTTCGGTGACCTGCAGCTCATACTCTGGTCGAGCTTTGCTGGCGCTTACCGCCTTAAATCAGGCAGACCGAATCCAAGCTTAATATTGTTGTATTGTGGGGAAGCCTTACTGATGTTAATTCGTGCCTGTCTTCGGTGACCTGCGGCTAGCCGCCCAGGTGCTCATCGCCTCACTAATCGGGCAGACCGAATCCAAGCCTTCTAATTGGCATGTTGAGGGGAGGCCTTATTTTTCTCTATTTCTCTATCTCCGGGCATTCCTACCTCTCCCATTTCACTTCTATCTTCCAGCATTCCCATTTCTCTTTTACTTCACTTCCAAACTTCTGTTTCTCTTATCCCCGCAGCTTCCCGCTCTCATTCCATTTCTAAACTTCTGTTTTCTCTTATCCCCGCGGCTTCCCGGCGCCTCGCCCTGCCGGCGGGTTCCCGGCTCTGCGCCGCTTCAGCCCGCGCGCCTCTCTCATCTGCGCAGCTTCCCGGCTTTGCGCGGCTCGGCTTTGCGCGCTCCGCGGTCTCCACGCTTAACCCTTTCGCGTCTGAACCACGGCCTACGCCAGCGTTCCCTATCTATTCACGCCCCGTGCTCTCTCTGCACGCGGCGGCTTCCGCGAGTAACACAGCGTAGCTTGCGTCTCCGCCACTAGGATTCAATCTAAGTTCCCCGGGCTAGCCTGGCGAATTCAACCCAGCGTACGTCTCCGCCCCACGATTTGGCTTCCCGTCCTTTGCTCCCCGGGCTAATCAGACGGATCCCAATCTGGCTTACGTCTCAGCTTCTGGTTTCAACTTTTCGCCCCCTATTCCCGGGCTAACTTGAGAACCCCAAAGTGGCTTTCGTCTCCGCCTTGGCCTGCCCCCCGCGGCTTCAATTTCCCTAACATTTTTCTCTACCCGGTATGTTTCCCCAAGCTTTCCTCCAACGATATTCCTCCCTCATTTCTCCTGGCCTCTCCCCACAGTCCGCGTCCGAGTCTGTTTGTTCTAGCTTTCACTTTCGCTTTCGACCTTAAAGATTTCTCCCAGCTTCCCCCCGTAGTCCGTATCCGAGTCTATGCCTAGGCTTTCAACAGCTTCTTCCGGCACCCTTTTCGGCCGGCTTTTCCCTAGGCTGTTTGCTAGTCTCTCTCTCCGGTAACTTCCCAGTTCTTCCCGTTTCTTCCCTCCTAAGTTTGCTATCCGTTCTAAGTTTCCTATCCGAGCTAGGTTTCCTATCCGAGTCACGGCACCATTATGTCGCTCCCCCTCTTCGTGGAGGAGCAACACTAAACCCTGTCTAGGCTTCATATCCGAGTCACGGCACCATTATGTCGCTCCCCCTCTTCGTGGAGGAACGACACAGGACCCTGCGCTGTTCTTTCTGTCTGCTCGGCCCTCCCCGGGTTTGCTGCTGGTTCTTCCCGGGTTTCGGCACCATTATGTCGCTCCCCCTCTTCGTGGAGGAACGACACAGGACCCTGCGCTGTTCTTTCTGTCTGCTCGGCCCTCCCCGGGTTTGCTGCTGGTTCTTCCCGGGTTGGCTACTATCCCTTCCACCTCCGTGGAAGGGCAGTTCCCCCTGGCCGCATTCCCCACTTCCGCAGGGGAGCGGCACCCCGCCGGCCGGTTCTCTCGGGGGCTGCACGGGTTCCCTTAGATGTTCCCCATAGATGTTCCTGGTGCATGCCGTCTCTCTCCTCCTTTATAGTCCTCCTCCGCCAATCCCAACTCGGCTGAGTACGCTGCTCTCCAATCAGGAGCAAGTCCTACAGTTAATTGGTTGAACTGGAGGCAGCTGTGCGGAAGCTGTTTACTTCTCTCCCAGCGCCATATTGTGGGAGAGCAGATGCATAGAATAAGTCCTAATTCGAGTAACTTAGTCTAGTCCGGTTGCTCCCCACAGATACAGTGGTGAGCAAGACAGCTGCTGACCCTGCCTGCCTGGAGCTTACAGTCAAGTGGACAGATGACGTATGTGGCTGCCTCATCCACTGGGGTATGAGAGACAAGACAATGTGCCTTGGTGCATCTGTAGGTGGCAAAAAATTGGTGAAATTCTCCTTTTATGACCTCTCTTTTCTCTGAACATGGATGTGGGTTCTGCTGAGACGAGCAAGGAAGTGGAAAAGAAAGAATCTTGAGAAAAAAGGAAGAAGCTTGAAATAATTGCTTTTGGGGGCTGCCGCTGTGGCGCAGCAGGTTAAAGCCTTGGCCTGAAGCACCGGCATCCCATGTGGGCGCTGGTTCTAGTCCTGACTGCTCCTCTTCTGATCCAGCTCTCTGATGTGGCCTGGGATAACTGTAGAGGATGGCCCAAGTCCTTGGGCCCCTGCACTCTCATGGGAGACTGGGAAGAAGCTCCTGACTTTGGATCGACGCAGCTCCAGCTGTTGCAGACATCTGGGAAGTGAACCAGTAGATGGAGGACCTCTCTCTGTCTCTACCTCTCTCTGTGACTCTGTCTTTCAAATCAATAAAATAAATCTTAAAAAAGAAAAAAAAAGAAAGAACTGCTTTTAGGGATTGGGAAAGGGTGATTTTCCAAGCTTGGAGATAGTGAATTTACAAAGACTTAATCTTTGAGATTATGTGATTTTCTTCAGAACACCAGGGAAATAGGAACAGAGTCACCTTGATTTGTCTTTTTTTCTTTAAAGATATATTTATTTGTTTAAAGACTGGAGAGAGAGGGAGGGAGAGAGAGAGAACTAATCTTCCATCCACTGGTTCATTCCCCAAATGGCCCCATTGACTGGGGCTGGTCAGGCTGAAGCCAGGAGCCTAGAACTCCATCTGGGTCTCCCCTATGTGGGTGGCAGGGCCCTACAACTTGAGCTATCTTCTGCTGCTTTCCCAGATACATTAGCAGGGAGCTGGATTGGAGTGGAGCAACTGGATTCAACACTTGCTCTGATATGGGATGCTGGTGTTGTAAGGGGCATAAGGGCAAACGAACAAACGCCCCCAATTTGTCTTTTTTTTTTTTTTAACAGGCAGATTTAGACAGTGAGAGAGAGACAGAGAGAAAGGTCTTCCTTTTCCGTTGGTTCACCACTCAAATGGCCACTACGGCCGGTGTGATGTGCCAATCCGAAACCAGGAGCCAGGTGCTTCCTCCTGGTCTCCCATGCGGGTGCAGGGCCCAAGGACCCGGGCCATCCTCCACTGCCTTCTCAGGCCACAGCAGAGAGCTGGAGTGGAAGAGGGGCAGAATCCGGCACCCAACCAGGACTAGAACCTGGGGTGCCAGCGCCACAGGTGGAGGATTAGCATATTGAGCTGCGGTGCCGGCCCCAATTTGTCTTTTGACGTAGCTCTCAGATACATCATTTCTTTCCATCCCCAGTACTATCATCCTTGGCTGATTGCCCTCTCCTTTCATCCTTGGATGAGCTTGTTTTCTTGCTAATAGTTTTCCTGGTTAAAAACAAAACAAAAAGAAGAGTTGCAATAGCATCCTACTCCTATCAGATTATTTAAGCTACTCACCTTAGCATTCTAGGTCTTCTGCAATTTGTCTCTGTCTTTCCCTTTCTCTTGCTCCTGACTAATGCCTTTTTACTTATCAGCCTCACAGGATCTTTTGCTCTGCATGCTTTAGGCTCCATGCTCATCAAAGAAAGCTTTTGCTTAAGCTATTTCTCTGGAACATTTTCTTCTTTCTTTTGCACCAAACCAGCTCCCTCCAAAGTTCTCATGTCCTCCATGATAAAATGTATCTATCATCCTTCATCATGAAGAACATTATCTTTTTCTTTCCATTTAGAAATTTATGTCTAATGTAGTTTTATTTTTAAAGAAAGATTTATTTTATTTGAAAGAGTAACAGAGAGAATGAGAAGCAGAATGAGATCCTCAATCTGCTGATTTACTCCCCAAATGCCTACAAAAGTAGGGGTTAGGCCAGGAGCTTCATCTGGATCTCCCACGGTGCAGGGGCCCAAGCACTTGGGCCATCTATCACCACTTTCCCGAGTCATCAGCAGGGAGCTGGATTGGAAGTGGAGCAGCTAGGACTCCAACTGGCACCCATATGGGATGGGCTTAACCCACTGCATCATAGTGCTGGCCCCTGCTTTAAAAAAAAAAAAAAAAAAAAAAGGTGGGGCCTGCATTGTGGCACAGCAGGTTAGATTGCTGCTTGCCATGCCAACCAGCATCCTTTACCAGAGTCCCAGATGCTCTGCTTCTGATCCAGCTCCCTGCTAATCGTCTGGGCAAACAGTGGAAGATGGCTCAAGTGCTTGGGCCCTTGCACCCACTTGGGAGGCCTGGATGGAGTTCTAGGTTCCTGACTTTGGCCTGGCATATCCCCAGTTGTTGTGGCCATTTTGGAGTGAACCAGAGGATGCAAGATCTATTTCCTCTCTCTGTCACTCTGCATTTAAAATAAGTAAGTAAATTTTAAACAAAAACAGCCAGAATTGAAAGATGAGTTTATTGGCTGGTGCCGCGGCTCACTAGGCTAATCCTCCGCCTGTGGCGCTGGCAACCCGGGTTCTAGTCCTGGTTGGGGCGCCAGATTCTGCCCCTCTTCCAGTCCAGCTCTCTGCTATGGCCTGGGAGTGCAGTGGAGGATGGCCCAAGTGCTTGGGCCCTGCACCCACATGGGAGACCAGGAGGAAGCACCTGGCTCCTGGCTTCGGATCGGCACAGTGCTGGCTGTAGTGGCCATTTGGGAGTAAACCAATGGAAAAGGAAGACCTTTCTCTCTGTCTCTGTCTAACTCTGCCTGTAAAAAAAAAAAAAAAAAAAAAAAAAAAAAAAAAAAAAAAAAAGGTTTATTTTGGCTCAAAAACTTTAAAATCAACCCGTTGTTTGTTTGTTTTTTTGTCTGTTAAGATTTACTTATTCATTTGAAAGACAGAGTTACAGAAAGATAGAGATAGAGAGAGAGAGATATCTTTCATCTGCTGGTTCACTCCCCAAATGGCCACAATAGCCGGAGCTGAGCTGATCCAAAGCCAGCAGCCAGGAACTTCTTCTGGCTCTCCAACATGGGTGCAGGGGCCCAAGGACTTGGGCCTTCTGCTGCTGCTTTCCCAGACACATTAGCAGGGAGCTGGATTGGAAGAGGAGCAGCCAGGACTCAAACTGGTGCCTATATAGGATGCCAGCACTGGAGGAGGTGGCTCTACCAGCTAAGCCACACATTGCTTTCATAATGCTCACTTTCCTTGAACTGTTTGAAGACCCCTCATATTTGAGTATCTAGCCCTGTGCTAGGAACTGTGGAGATTGAACTCCTGAGTGCCGGTATATATATCTTTCTCCTAAAACTATTTTCCAGTCTTTGAAACAACCCCAGCTGTCTAATGAATTGCCTGGGATGCAGGATCTCTCAGCAACTCATCATTGTTGCTGATTCCTTTATCTCACTGGTTCTCCTGGTCTTAAATATCTGTCTGTCTCTCAGCATGTGTGTTTATGTGTCTTGCTTACTCACAGTGGGGTTTAACCCGCCCTGATCCCAGTCCTGTAAGGCTGGCCTAGAAGTGCAAACCTCTGCCTCTCTTTTCCTCTAGTCCAGATGCCAACATGTGGGTGGAAGTGCCCACTCAGATAAAACTATCCAAGAGTGCCAATGTCTCCTAGGCCACCTACTTTCTTGGGAATTTTGAGAATGTCATTTGTCCCAGCTCCACGCAGGGAAGAATCCTAGCAGGCAATACCAAGGTGGAAGCCTCATTCTTCCTCCTCATTGACATTCTTAACATCAAAGGGTCTTTATGGGGGGTAGGGATGGAAAAGGAGCAGTTTTTCTGTTTGGAAGGCTGTCCAGGGCCCTCTGAGGAAAGACGGGACATCACTAATCCTCAGTCCATGTGAGGTTAGGGCAGCTGGTCACTTCCACCCTCTTTCAGGTCTCTCCATGGCTCCTCTTCCTGAGTGAGTCCATTAGTCAATCGGTCTCTTGGCTCCAGCCCCTCTCACCTGTCCTCTTCCATCAACTAATAGCCTGCCTGCCAGCCACCCTGGCTTCCTGGCTCCCTCATTCCTGCTGCAGTGGCCCAAGTCCATCCTGCCACGACTGTAGAGGAGAGGGGAGCTGATGGGGACCAGGGAAACCTCCTGTTGACACCGTCTTGTCCCCTTCCCAGACCTCTTTTTTGGGGTCAGGATGAACCAGGGGCAGCACATGAGGAGAAATAAGGAGACTGAGGTAAAAAAAAAGCCCAGTGAGACGGTACAGAGTAGGGCTGGGGCGGAGCAGGAGAGAGGCGGGAGACTCCCTAGGCGGCAGGGTCGCCAAAGCCTTTGAGGGGAAGGAGAGGGGAGGAGCGCGCAGGCTCCGCAGCCCAGCCCCGCCGAGGCCCCCGGGTTTCCTGTCTCTTTTGCCAGCTTCTCCTCCGTCTTTGTGAGATTTGCTCCCAGAGCCTCTGTCAGCCTGCCTGTGTCTTGTGTGTGTGTCTCCTTCTCTGTCCGCGTCTGGGAGGCTGTTTGCGGGTCTCTCCATGTCTCGCCTGGCTCCGCTCTCCCGCTCGCCCTCCCGGCCTGGCGCTCTAGGTGGACAGGGCTCCCGGCGCCCCTCCCCGCGCAGCACCATTGGCGGAGAGGTGACGAGAAGGCGGTGTTTAGCCGACCTCCGAGGGCGGGATTAGTTGTGGCGACCTGGAGGCGGGCCGGAGGCGGGTCCGGCTGGGAGGCGGGCGGGGCGGCTGGGGCCGAGCCCAGAGCTCCGGGCGGTCGCATTGTTTTCCTCCGCGGATCCGCGGACAGAGTGGGGGGCTGCACTCGGACCCAGGGCTCTCCCGACCCGACAGTAACCCGGAGCCCAGATCCAAGCACTGTCCATTTGTGACGCCCGTCACACATCTCCTGAAGCCCAACTAAGGATTGCGAACTCCGTGCAGCGCGGGGCCGCTGGCCGCCCACTGCGATCTCTCTCCCGCTGACCCGGATCTCGGAGCAAGTACCCGGGGACAGGGATGGGGCTGCGGGGACACGGGGAGGGATGAGTGGGCGCCACCGGCCCGGGGCAAGCTTCCGAAGTGCTAGAGGGATCTGGGCGGGTGCGGGCGCGCTGTGAGCCTGGCTGGCGGAGAGGGCCGTCAGAGTCGGGGTGCGCGGGGGACGAAGGGATCGTGGCCGAGCCCCATCACTGCACTGTTGGGCAAAGGGGCTGGGCGCCTTTTCCGACAGGGCTTTCTCCGAGTCGCATCGAGCTGGATGGGGGAGCACGACAAGGGATTGTTGGAGGCACGCACCATGCAGAGGGTGGAAAACCTGGCTCCTGCCCACCCCCCTCCCCAGCAGGGAAACTAAGGCTCCCAGACTTTCGGAGAAGCGGCCGCTCTCAATGCCACTGCGGGGATGGGGAGAAGGATGTTCCGGACTTTGGTGTCAGGGCTGCACGTCTGTCCTTGTGCAAGCGGGAGACCGAACACTCCCCAGAGGACTGGCTTGGGCACAGAGTCTGGGAATGGGGCCCTGAGACACATCAGTCCCAGCGCCCATCTCCTTCCTTCACCCCACTCCGCTCGGGGCTTTGTTAGACTGGTCTCCGAAGGAGAAGAGCCCAGCTGGTGACTGCATCCCGAACCCACCGACCGAGCTCCGCGCTGGCCTCGGGCCCGCCCTCGTCGGTTCCCAGCCTCTGGCCCTGTTTCCTGGCCTGTGAGACCCGCCTCCGCTCCCCAGCCCCCCGCTCCCAGCCCCACTTGGTCTGCGCCTGCAGGCCCCTCCAGCCCCTCCTCCCGCTAACGTGGCTCTGGGACCCGGTCCCGGCCCAGACTCTGCTACACGCCCCTCGTCGGAGCCCTGGATCCAGTGAGGGGGAGACACGTCGAGCCCCTGGCCTCAGGCCCACCTCTTGCAAGGCTCCAGACACCTGGATTACCCTCTTTGGGGGTTGGGTGGGAGGGAGGGTAGGTGCTGAGCCTGGGACTGAAAGCCAAGCTAAGGTGGGGGAAATGTCTTGGAGAAGGGACCTTGTCGTCCTGCCAGGTCCTCGGAGCGCCCTCGCTCCCCTGAGGAAGGTGGACGGGGGGCGGGCAACCAGCCCAAGGGCTTCCTGCTATTGTCCCCAGCCTGGTCTCCCCTTCCCCGTCCCTTCCCCAGCTCCGCTAGACTCTGGCTTTGACCCTGGCCACTCCCCAGAGGTGGCTGCTGGGCCAGGAGGAAAGAGAAAGGCTGTTTCCTCTTCCCAGCAAGGGAGGATCTAGAAGGGGGAGAAAGAGTGGGCCAGGTCTCTCCCGTTGGCTTCAGAGGGAGGGCGGGAAGCAGCTGGGATTCCTCCCGGGTACTGTGAACCTTTCTCCAGGCCAGCGGTTGGGTGGGAGCCGCCCAGATGCTACTCCCCCAAAACAACCATGGGCATCCCTCTGAAAGATATGTCACAGTTGAGTGTGTGTGTGGGGGGGCAACACAAAGTGTTATTACAGGCTGGATTAATCCAGCCTAAAGTGAAGAGGGGTGGGGGCCCAGGAGTAGACAAACTGGGGGCAGGGAGACAGGGCCTGCTCTCTCCGGGAAGAAGGAAGGGGTTGGGGGTGCTCGCTATCAGAGCATTTTGCCTGGAAATGAAAAGCATGTAAATGAGATGCAAATTAGCCTCTATTGTCCCTAGCTAGAGCGCTTTTGCTAAGGAAGGCTGTTGGATTCTGAGGGTTTTAACATGGGAGTGGTCCTCTTGCCTTGCAAACTCTCCCAGGGTCCCCTTTTTCCAAGGCTGGCCCTGCAGCTCCAGGAGTTCCCAGCTGGGAAGTGTCCCCTGCCCTCACATCTCTGCACAGGAAGCCACTAGTGCCAGTGTAATGTAGCTAATGCTAAATGTCATCGCCACCCCTACCCTGCCCCTAGGGCAGCACCTGGGGGTGGGGGGAGCGGCCTCCACAGACTTTCCCTGAGTTTTACATTTACTTCTAAGGTAAAGGACCCTTAACTCAGGCTCTTCCCTCCTTTTGTCCCTTGTTTCATCAGGTCAGAGGTCTCCTATCCCCCTCAAACCCCCCAGGTGTCACCATCCCAGGTAAGGAAAGGACAGCAGCTCCTGAGGGCGGGGGATGGAGGCAGGCACGGCCTGGAGCGGGAAGAGGGTCTGGCTGCACTCCCCGCTTGCCAGGAAGCAAAGTTGTTTCCAGGGTGAAGATACCAGTTGCCCAGGGCAACTTGGGGGGGGGGCAAGGAGAGGAGACAAGCTGTGCCCCTTCCTCTTCCCCTGGGAGGCTGGGCATCCGGAAACCTGGGATGGGGACCAGGAAGGAGGCTTAGCCTTTCAGACCAGAGGGTCGTTAGCTTGCTGACGCTGAGGACTGTGCCCCTGGGGAAGGGGTCATCATTAGGCGTTCCTAACCCTTCCCCTCCTCCAAGTCTCTCGGGACCTTACCTGACGTCAGCCTCCCCACCAGTGACGCTGGATTGGGGGTGGGGGACGCTTGGGCCTTGCCTCCAGGACTGGAATTACTGGAGAGAAAGAGGAGGGCTGGGCCTGCCCTGGAGTCCCCGGTTTCTCCTTTAGTGTTCGTAGTGGCATGGGGAACTACTGTTAGCACTTCACGAAAGAAAGATTCTTACCTTTCGTGACCTGATTTCCAGAGCCTGCACAGCCCCTCACTTCAATTCCAGGGGAAGGCAGGAAGCTGACAGGCACCTTCCTCTGTGGGTCCCCGCCAGGGTCAGCTGGCTGGGGGAGGCTGTCGGGGGGGAAGGAGACCTGTCTCATCATCTCTCCCACCATATCCATCTTTTCCTGGACTTTGGGCTACAATTGCCTGTCATTGAATTATTTATGTTTCAATTTTACAGGCAGCCCCGATGAGGGGAGGAAGGGAAAGAGGGGCACATCAGCCATCTCGCCTCACCAGTCCCTTTTATCCCTGGCTCCTCGGAGAGGGGGTGGGTCTGCTTCCCCTCCCCCCCCCCCATTAAGTACATGCATTGGTTCTTAGGAGCCAGAGATGGAACAGGGGGCTAGAGAGGCTGGGAGGGGGCACAGTGGTCGAGGAGACAGCTGCAGCCAGAGCTAAATTTAGCCTCTGATCTGGCTTTGATGCAGATTCATTTTTGGCTGAGACAGGCCCCCTTCCCCTCCCTATCCAGCTTCTTCCCTAGCCGTGGGAAGGGCCCCTGAGGCCTGAGTTTAGACCAGGACGATGACCCCTAGGCTGCTGCCCCCTGCACCCTGGTCTTCCCTCAACCCTAGCAAGGACCCTGGCTGCCACCCAGCTGCCTCTGCCTGGGCTCAGTGCTGCATTGCTCCCAGGGTGCTTTGGGGGTCTGCAGGGGAGGGGGAAACTGACTTGATGCCCTCTTCCTCCTCCTGGTGCCAAGGAGTCACTATTTATACTTTTAAGGCTTGAGTGTCTAATTATAGCTGAGATGGGGTAAGCACAAGGGGGGCCAGGAGGTGTCACCTACCGAACGTCCCAGCCCCAGCCAGGAGAGGGGAGGAAGGGCTGGGTGAGAAGGCAAGGAGGGGTGGCAGGCGCGCGCTGTCCTTACCTGGGGTCATGCAGACACGCCCCACAGCAGCCAGTTTGGGCTGGCTGCAGAGGGAAGGGCCTTGAGTGACAGTGACAGCCGCCTGGGTCTAGGGCAGTGCTGGAGAGAGCGCGTTCCCCCACCGCCCCGCCCCGGGGTCTTCTGGGGGTAGACTGTGAGAGGAGCCTGCCTGCGTCAAGGCTGGAGGGAACTTGGCCCCTTCCCCTACTGTTCTCTGTCTCCCCTTTCAGGGCCAGCATATGGGTGAGGGGGCACCCCCTGGGGCCTGAGCTGCCCCGCACAGGATGCCCCGTGCCCCCCACTTCATGCCCTTGCTGCTGCTGCTGCTGCTGCTCTCACTTCCCCACACCCAGGCCGCCTTTCCTCAGGACCCGCTCCCTTTGTTGACCTCTGACCTGCATGGTGAGTGCCCCAGAGCGACCCTGCCCCCTTAGTGAGCAACACTGAGAGCCCCCCCCCAGCCCCCACCCCGGGTGGGAGGGCCCCAGCATCCTGCGAGCACACAGAGAGCTGGCACCTCCGGGCTGCGGCTCCTCAGCCCTGGGCCTGCTTTCTCTCTTAGAGGCAGGGTTATATGGTCGACAAGAAGCCAGGTTTGAATCCCTGCTGAGTTACTCCCTGGCTGTGTGACCTTGCTTAGGTTATTTAACCTCTCTTTGCCTCAGTCTCCTCATTTCCAAAATAAAGACAATAACAGGAATCAACCTCTTGGAGATATTTAAGGATTGAATGCATGTAAAGTGCCGAGAACCCTGGCGCAAAGTGCATCCTTTACATTTGTCTGCTATTGTTCTTAGCTACAATGGAGTCTGGGACTAGTTCAGTGGTTCCCAGCACCTCTCCCCACCCTCCATCCCACTTGCGCCACCAGTAAGCCTAGGTCCCGCCGTGGCAGGAAGTGTAAACCCACGTTTCTGAGAAGCTCCTTTATCTACAAATATCTGTAGGATTTTTAAGGTTACGTAGCATTTTAAGGCTAAGTGTAGTTGGGTTATTGGGAGTTGGGAGATAGGTAAGAATAGTAACCACTTACGCGTGCCAGACGCAGGTCTGAGCACGCTGTGACCCATACGACGCCTGTGCCTGCACTGGGCCCCCCTGGACCACTGAGGACTACAGTTCCGTGGTCAGGCTGGGGGCATGCAGGAGTTGGTCAGAGGAGGTAGAAGCTTGGAAGTGCCAAGGTGGCCTATAAAGAAATTGAGGGGTGGGTGCAGAGAGGAAAGGAGTGAGTGAATGTTCCAGACGGGACGGTGTCCAGGGTGGGCGAGAGAGGGAACTGCCAGTCCCAAGGGGTTCTGAGACGGGAGTAGGCTCAGCTCTGGAGTCGGACAGTCCTGAACTTGAATGCTGGTGCCAACCACTTCCACGAAAAATGAGCTTGTTCACATTTGTGTGAAACTTCAGGCTCTGCATCTGTAAAATGGGCCCGTGTTAGTACTGCTTCGTAAGGGTAATGAGGTAAATGAGACAGTGCACCTAAGGTGCTAACGTGGGCAGGAGTTGTGGCGTGGCCGCAGCTTCAGGGATCAAGTCCTGCCTCTGCTTCCCATCCAGCTTCCTGCTAATGTGCCGGGGAGGCAGCAGATGATGCCTCAAGTGCTTGAGTCCCTGCCACCCATGTGGGAGACCTGGGTGGTGTTTTTGGCCCATGGCCTTGGCCTGGCCCAGCCCTGGCTGTCACAGACATTTGGGGAATTGGTAATGAAAGACCTCTCTTGTCTTTGTAGCTCTGCCTTTTAAATAAATAAAATGAATAAACATTAAAATAATTTTTTAAAACAATAATAAAGCGCTAACACACACTGCCTGGAGGAGATTAAGTGCTCAGCGTCACTGATACTATTTTTATTAATAGTGTTCGGCCACCTCACATATCCAGCTGTCCATGGCCGGCTTCCATCTGCTGGAGGCAGTCAGGGGAGACGTGGGTGCTCTGGCTGGCCCTCAGCACCGCACCTCTCCCTGTCCTCCAGGTGCTCCCCCGTTAGCCTGGTTCCGGGGCCTGGAGGATGATGCTGTGGCTGCAGAACTTGGGCTGGACTTCCAGAGATTCCTCACCTTGAACCGGACCTTGCTGGTGGCTGCCCGGTAAACTGGCCGAGGCACAGTTATGAGGCAGACTTGCATGCGGCTGGGGAGACATGGGACCCACATGGAGGGGACACGTGCAGGTGCACAAGCCATGGGACACAGACGCGCTTGGACTCGGGGCACAAATGCCAAGGCGTGGGGGGAGGGGCAGGAGGCCGTACTGTCTGCCCTGAGCAGTGACCAGGGGTGAGGCGGGGGCTCAGGAGCTCAAGTGGGCTAAGGAGCCTTGGTTTGACTCTCACGCCTCCTCGCCTGCTCTTGCAGGGATCACGTCTTCTCCTTCGATCTCCAAGCCCAAGAAGAAAGGGAGGGCCTGGTGCCCAGCAAGGTGAGGTGCTGCGGCCGGAGGGCGTATGGGCCTGGGCACGAGCCTGAGACGGGTCTAACGGGGGCCCCGTGGGTGGGAAGAAGGAGCCACAGCGTGAGGAGGGGTGAGGTTCTGCCCCACCATCATCCCTCTGCTACTTCTCCTCAGTATCTGACATGGCGGAGCCAGGATGTGGAGAACTGTGCGGTCCGGGGAAAGCTGACGGTGAGGAGTGGGCTGAGACTGGGGAGGGAAGGAGCGGGGCAGCGAGCCCGCAGCCTCCACCCTGCAGGCTTCAGGCATGCCCAGTGCCCTGCCCGCCTGTCCCAGCTCAGGCCCCAGAGGAAAATGGGACGGGCACGAAGTCGGGGTTTTCCTTTCCTTTGCACTCCTCGCAGAAAAGGGGGGGAGGCTTCAAAAGGCCCAAAGACTTGCCCCAGACTGCGGGGCGAGCGACAGCCTGGCTGCATCTTTACCCCACAGTGCTGTAGCTGGCTCAGGGGCATCCCCGCCCCCCCCCCCCCCAGTCCCAGTCCCAGGGACCCCTGTCGTTGACTGAGAATTTGGGCTCTTTAGGACGAGTGCTACAACTACATCCGTGTCCTTGTTCCTTGGGACTCGCAGACGCTTCTTGCCTGTGGGACGAACTCATTCAGCCCAGTGTGCCGCAGCTATGGGGTATGGAGGAGTGGGCGGGGTCAGGACGGATGTCAGTTTGATGGGGGAAGGACCAGGGCCTGGGGGTGGAGAGCAGCAGTGCCCGGGCTGCAGGGGGTCCAGAGGACTCTGGATGGGGGCACGGAGACATGAGGAAGCGGGCTATGGAGCCAAACTCCAAGACCCCGAGGGTTCCAGGAACTTGCTCCCTCTGCCTCCAGATAACTTCGCTGCAGCAGGAGGGTGAGGAGCTGAGTGGGCAGGCTCGGTGCCCGTTTGATGCCACCCAGTCCAACGTGGCCATCTTTGCAGGTGCGCACTCGGGCATGTGGCTGGAGGGAGCACCCTCTTCCAACTTGGTCTTTCCCTCAGGCCCCCAAGTGGAGGGCGGAGGTGGGGGCGGGGGCCAGGCCTCGGTAGGAGGGGCGAGGTACAGATCCCTGAGCCCTGGCCTGAGCCCTCCCCCGCCCTCCAGAGGGCAGCCTGTACTCAGCCACAGCCGCAGATTTCCAGGCCAGTGATGCTGTTGTTTACAGAAGCCTGGGGTCTCAGCCCCCACTCCGCTCCGCCAAGTACGACTCCAAGTGGCTCCGAGGTCAGGGCGGGCCTGGGGGAGGGGGACTGTTCTTGGGGAGAAGGTTCAGATAGTGTGCCGGGGGTGCGCTGTGCGAGGGGGAGAGACAAAGTGGAAGCGGGGTGGGGGACCCCTGAGCAGCCACGGGTCCTCCCCCATAGCCTCACCTGTCGCTCCCCACCGCAGAGCCGCACTTTGTGCACGCCTTGGAGCACGGAGAACATGTCTACTTCTTCTTCCGAGAGGTCTCTGTGGAGGACTCCCGGATGGGCAGGGTGAGCTCGTGGGCACCGGCGAGAGGATCTCGGGCTTCTGTTGGTCCTGGAGGAGCCAGTCTGAGTCAGGGGAGACCTCTCGACCCTAATCTGCACACCAGAATGCCTTGGGCTCTGAGCCCCCCAGTGGGCCTAGCCTCCAGGCCTCTGCCCCCACATCCTGCGGGCCCCCCCGCCCCCGTGCTGACCCGGCACCCCATGCCCTTCATGTGCTGTGATCCTAACGTGTGTCTCCCGTGCCCTGAAGCACCACGTCCCTCTCACCCAGCCGGCTCTCGTCCCTTCTCCTCCCTCAGGTGCAGTTCTCCCGTGTAGCCCGCGTCTGTAAACGCGACATGGGCGGCTCCCCTCGGGCCCTGGACCGCCACTGGACCTCCTTCCTGAAGCTGCGGCTCAACTGCTCCGTCCCTGGGGACTCCACCTTCTACTTTGATGTCCTACAAGCCTTGACTGGGCCTGTGAACTTGCATGGCCGCTCTGCTCTCTTTGGGGTCTTCACCACCCAGACCAATAGGTGGGTTCTGGGGTGGCCCAATCTGTCCCCGCCTCACTGGCATCCAAACCCCCCTCTCGAAGCCTGATGATGGGGATGGAGAGGGAAGCTCCGAGCAGAGCCAGTTGCGGTCCTGCCCACCTTTGTCCCCCTAGCATGGCATCCAGTGGCCGCCTCGCCTCCTCAGTCTCAGGGAGCCGCGGCTCCTACCTGGGAGAAGCCCTGCAGTCCCTTTAGCACCCACCCCACTTCTTTTCTCACTCCCCCAGCATCCCTGGCTCTGCGGTCTGCGCCTTCTACCTGGATGATATTGAGCGTGGGTTTGAGGGCAAGTTCAAGGAGCAGAGGAGTCTGGATGGGGCCTGGACCCCTGTGTCTGAGGACAGGGTACCCTCACCCAGGTACCCAGCATGGGGCTGGCTTTTGCCAGGGGGGTGGGGGGGAGGTAGAAGCAGTGTCTGCTTCCGAGACGGCACTGTGAGGAGGGGGTCAGGTGTCCAAGGCCCAGGGAGAGGCCCCAGTGGGTTGGCAGTGGGCCTGGAGAGCTGCAGCAGGGAGGGGAGCGGGGCGGGGCGGGAGCAGGGGCAGCCCAGGTCCCCGTGCTGAGCGGCCCCTTGCCGTGTGCCCACCAGGCCGGGCTCCTGTGCAGGAGTAGGTGGAGCGGCCTTGTTCCCCTCCTCTCGAGACCTCCCTGATGATGTCCTGATCTTCATCAAGGCTCACCCACTTCTGGACCCCGCTGTGCCACCTGCCACCCATCAGCCTCTCCTCACTCTCACCAGCAGGTACGGGGCTAAAAGCCGCTGCCCCTGCCCACCAGGTGAAGCATATTGGTGGGAGGAAAAACTCATGAAGCTGGAAGGGAAAGAGCTAAGGAGGGAGCTCTGGGGTCCCGGGGACGGGCACAGGAGCGGGCTCTCCTCCCAGAAGGGCGCCGGCTCCCACTAGGCAGGCTACCCTGACCTGAGGCCTGTCCCTTCAGGGCCCTCCTGACCCAGGTAGCTGTGGACGGCATGGCTGGTCCCCACAATAACACCACTGTCCTGTTCCTCGGCTCCAACGACGGGACAGTGCTGAAGGTGCTGCCCCCAGGGGGGCGCTCCGGGCGAGCTGAGCCTGTCTTACTGGAAGAGATTGACGCCTACAGCCCCTCCCGGTGAGGCCTTTGGAGGGCGCAGGGACGGGATGGGAGGTGGCAACATGGGAGACGTGGGGATGGGTTGGGACCTCCAGCACTGGCCTTTGTGGGACAGCAGCTGTGGCGTGGACAGAGGGGCTCTGTGGGCTGTGCTCAGCTGGCTGTGCCCTGCCCACTTTCTGCTCTTCAGCACACCCAGGGGACAGGCAGCGTCACTTGCTCCTCTGATCCATGGTGGCCTCACCCTAGGTGCGGTGGCAAGCGGGCCGTCCAAACAGCACGACGCATCATAGGGCTGGAGCTGGACACGGAGGGTCACAGGCTCTTTGTGGCCTTTTCTGGCTGTATCGTCCACTTCCCACTCAGCCGCTGCGCCCGGCACGGGGCCTGTCGCAGGTGAGAGGGGTGCGGGGCAAGTTCGCTGGGCCAAGAGGAACGCAGAAGCGGAAGTCCCGGTGTGGCAGGGCGATGAGGGGGGCTGTGGGATGAAGGGGTGCTTCGCCCGTTCTCAAGGTGGGCAGCAACCAGGGTGGAAAGCAGACTGGGGGGAGTGGGATGGAAACGTGGGGCCGGGAGCCTCCTGCGGGTCAGGTGAGCAGAGCGGCAGCAGGATGCATGGGACTGGGGTGGAGAGGGTCCCAGCCTCGCGTGACTGTTTTCCCAGGAGCTGTCTGGCTTCTCAGGACCCCTACTGTGGATGGCATAGCTCCAGAGGCTGCGTGGATGTCAGAGGTGGTGGGTAAGTGAGGGCCCGGCGGGGGGCCGGGGATGAGGCGTAGGCCTGCACTGAGCCCCTCCCTCTCCTAGGACCGATGTGGACTGGGTTGGGAGCCAGGAATCCCCGGAGCATGGTGACTGCCAAGGTAACCGCGGTGGCTTTCTGTTTTCCTCCCTGTCACTCGCACCCGTTCTTCTGGAAGCTGGCCCCGGCCCCCATCTTCACCCCGCCTCTCCTTCTTTGTAGATGGGGCCACCGGGAGTCAGTCTGGCCTGGGGGATTCTGCTTATGGTGAGTCCACCTGTCCCAACTTCTCCCCTTGCTTAGCCCCCACACCACGTGTGCGCCCCCTAGCGGCGGCGGCCCCCCCCAGCACAGAGCTCAGAGCTTGGCACACAGTAGGGTGCCTAATAAATAGTTTTTAATAAACAAATGAAAGACTGTCCTGCATGGTGAGCCCATCCCCACACCGCAAGTTCCAGATTCCTGTTCGAGAGGAGGGGGTGGTAAGGCGGGGGGCGGGGCTTGAGAGCAGGAGCCTCACTGGCTCTGACCTGGTCTTTGTCACCAGTGCTTCTGGGTCCTGGCCCTTCCCCTGAGACCCCCAGTCCCCCCAGTGATGCCCACCCCCGGCCCCAGTCTTCCACTCTTGGAGCTCACACTCAGGGTAAGGGGGCTTCCCGGGAGGGACAGGAGTGAAGCGTGGGGCTGCTGTCCCTGGGGCTTTTTCCGGCTCCTGCCTGATCGGGTTCGGTGCTCACTAACGCCAGTTTGGAGCCTCCCTCCGCAGAGCCGGGCATCCGGCCTGCTGCTGCACCGGCAGTGTGGCAACTGCTCATGGCATGGCTACAGGGGCCAGAACTGGGTTGGGGACTCCCAGGCCCAGGCGGGTGGTGCGACGGGCTGCGTGTGTTGAGGGGGCCCGGGGAGGCGAATCCTGAGGAAGGGTCCGGCTTTGTGGCGTGTACCTGAGCAGCAGCAAATGTTGAGCCTTCGGAACTTGCCAACGCGCCCCCTCTAGGCACTGCCCGGTCCCGCGCACCCCCTACCCGAGGCTGAGCCTCCCTCCTCCTCCCTCTCGGTCGGCAGGCGTGCGCCGGGACCTCCCCCCAGCCTTGGCCTCCCGCTCGGTCCCCATCCCACTCCTCCTGGCCAGTGTGGCCGCGGCCTTCGCCTTGGGCGCCTCGGTCTCTGGCCTCCTGGTCTCCTGTGCTTGTCGCCGCGCCCACCGACGTCGTAGCAAAGACATCGAGACCCCCGGGCTCCCGCGCCCTCTCTCCCTTCGCAGCCTGGCCCGGCTGCACGGCGGGGGCCCAGAGCCGCCGCCGCAGCCCAAGGACGGAGACGCCGCGCCTACGCCGCAGCTCTACACCACCTTCCTGCCTCCTGCCGACGGCGTGCCCTCGCCGGAGCTGGCCTGCCTGCCCACCCCAGAGTCCACGCCCGAGCTGCCCGCCAAGCACCTCCGCGCTGCCGGGGGTCCCTGGGAGTGGAACCAGAACGGGAACAACGCCAAGGAGGGCCCGGGCCGCGCGCGGGGCGGGAACGCGGCGGGCGCCCCCGCGCAGCGCGTGCTGGTGAGGCCGCCGCCGCCCGGCTGCCCCGGGCAGGCGGTGGAGGTCACCACCCTGGAGGAACTGCTGCGCTACCTGCACGGCCCGCAGTCGCCCAGGAAGGGGGCCGAGCCGCCAGCCCCAGCCCCTTTTACCTCGCGGCCGCTCCCACCGGAGCCTGCGCCCACCCCGGCGCTATTTGCAGACCCCAGCCCCTTACCCCGGGAGTGTGCCCCGCCTCTGAGGCTGGACGTGCCCCCCGAAGGCAAGTGCGCGGCCCCCAGCGCCCGACCCGCGCTCTCCGCCCCCGCTCCCCGCCTGGGGGTTGGGGGCAGCCGGAGGTTGCCCTTCTCCACCCACCGTACGCCACCTGCCCTGCTCACTCGGGTGCCCTCGGGAGGGCCCGCCAGGTACTCTGGGGGTCCCGGGAGGCACCTCCTGTACCTGGGCCGGCCCGAGGGGTACCGAGGCCGCGGCCTGAAGAGGGCGGACATGGAGAAGTCCCCGAAGCCTCCCCTCGGCGGGCCCTCTCACCCGGCCGTCCCTAGTGGCAGCCATTTTAACTTTTAAAGAGAACAGCTCCACGGCCTCAAATGGCACCCTCCAAGGCCGTGGCCGCGGACGCGTCTCCACGGACAGGCCACCTCCTCCTCTCCCGTTCCCCACCCCCAGCGTTCCTGGACTCTGAGAGTCTCCCGGGGTCCCCTGTCCCCTCGGGTTTATTTATTGACTGTCGACTGTCTTCCCCCCTGTCCTCGAGAGAGGAGTGGGAGGTGAGAAGCTCGTCCCCTCGGTGAGCCACAGCATTTCGGGGGGCACCGGCAGACTCCCACTCCCCGCTCCCAAACAGCCAAGCTGCCTTAACTCGCCCCTCTGGGCTTCCTCCACAGACTGGGCGGACTGACGGACGGGGCTGGGGCCACGCGCGCGTTGTGTACAGAGTTCTCGGGCCTCCTGGGACTGGGACGTGCCTCCTCCTACTGTGTAGGAGCCTCCGCTTCCCAATACAGCTGTGTCCCCGAGCCGCTGCCTGCCTTCACTCGCGGCGGGGGAGGGAGAGGTCGGCGGGGAGGGAGGGGTGCGGAAGGGAAGGGGCGGGGTCTGCTCGCCCTGGCTCTGGGCGCCTGTGCCCCTGAACCCCGGCCCTCATCTTGGCCTTGAGCGCTCTCCCGAGGGATTGGGGTGGCTGTCGTTCCCTCCGGGGTTAATCAGGAAAGGTCTCTTGAAGGAGGCAACCGAAGAAATGGTGCGTGGAGATGAGCCAGGGCCCGGGAGACCCAGGGGAGCGTTCAGGTGGGGTTGGGGAAGTCAGAGGACGTTTCTGCGTGGAGGTAAGAGGGGCTTTTCACGGCCTGGGATGGGAAGGGGGGGGAGGGAATTTCTGGAGTAAGAAGACGAAGCTGCTGCGTAAGAGATTATCAGGAAGTCTTGCCCTAAAGAGAATTTGGCTGAAAGTTTGACGGGTAGGCTGCAAAAAACGGCCAAAGACCCAGCCCCGCTGGAGGCGAGGTTCTGCAGGAGCGGTTCCCCTGCGCGGAGCGGGAGGGGGTGGTCAAGGCGCATTTCCTCGCACGCATGCGTAGTCTCCCCTCCAGGGTCCTCCCGGCCGCCCTCGAGCCCCGTGCCGGGGATCAGGTGGCGGCGCGCGGCTGTCGTGAGGCTCCTCTCCTCTGGCTGGGGCTGGTGGTAGATACCTGTCTATTACTGCCGGAACCAATGGTGGGGAGGCACAGTGCCTCTTGCCCCGCCCACCACCCTCGCGCTAAGGGCACTTAAGGCCTGGCGCGGGCGGTGGCTGCGTTTGCGGATTTGCAAATCGGGTTTTTTCGTGGGCGCGTGGTCGGAGATCCGCCCAGCTGCAACCCTAAACCATCCTCCCGTTGGCGCCGCCTGCAGGCCGGCCCAGCCCCTTTCTCCGCCAGCTACCCGAGTTGGGAAGCCGCGGAACACAGTTCGGCGAAGCACCCGCAGGCTGTTTCCAGCCCTGCGATCGTGACAGGGCAGAGCTCTGCCCTAAGCCTGAAAAATGAGTTTGAGAGGCTCAAGTACTCTGGCGTGCAGAGGCTTTCTCCAGGAGAGGGCAGGGTGCCTGTGAGAGTGATTCCTCCACGCTTCCCAGCTTCGCTCGGCGACCCATTTCCCCTGGTAGCCTTCACTTCCAGACCCGACCCTCGTGGTTGTCAGCTGTCCTCTCAGTGAACTAAGTTTGGGCATAGAGTTTCGAGTGGTCGTTTCGGTCTATTTTGCTCTCATTGGGTACCTTATTTAAACCGCGACGTGGGGCCGGGCTATTGAGGTGCAGCGGTGTAGCCTCCGATGGCCATGCGGCCCTGCGGGCATCCCACATCTGATGGCCGGTGTGAGTTCTGGCTGCGAAGGCAGCAGAGGACCGAGTGCCTGGCCCAGACTTGGCTGTTGTGGCCATCTGGGGCGCGACCCAGTGGATGGAAGGTCTCTCACTCTGCTTCTCAAATACATAAATCTGAACAAAACAGAACAGGATGTTTTGGGGCTATTGCTAGTTTCCTAGACAGCAGACAAGAGTAAGGAAGCAGTGGAGGATTATTCTGGTCACCTGACTTAATTATCCTCTTCAAACACCACGCTACAGTGAGGACAAGGAAAAATTTCAAGGCTGAAGACTTGTCCCCAGTATCACAAATAGAGTAGCTGCCCTGAAGGCGGCTGGTCACAAGCAAAATGGATAAGTGGTCCTCATGTTTAATTTCTTTTTTTTAAAGATTTATTTTATTTATTTGAAAGAGTTACAGAGAGGGGTAGAGACAGAGCTTCCATCCACTGGTTCACTCCCCAGATGGCCGCAACGGCTGGAGCTGTGCCAATCCGAAGCCAGGAGCCAGGAGCTACCTCCGGGTCTCTCACGTGGGTACAGGTGCCCAAGGACTTGAGCCATCTTCTACTGCTTTTCCAGGCCATAGCAGAGAGCTGGATCGGAAGAAGAGCAGCCGGGACTAGAACCGGCACCCATGTGGGATGCCGGCGCTCATATGAGATGCTGGTGCCCCAGGCCAGGAGTTTAACCTACTGCGCCACAACGCCGGCCCCACTTATGTTTAATTTCAGACCTTGGAGAGCAGTAGATGCAATGGAAATTTAATTTGTGTCTTTGCTGGCAACAGCAATTTACAGGTTAAAGTCTTGCTTGTAGATTAGTTGTGGAGGATATTCATTATTTACTTATTTATTTGAAAGGCAGAGTGGTGAAGAGAGAGAATCTTCATCTGCTAGTTCCTTCCCCAAATGCCCTCAGCAGCTGATGCTGGACCAGGCCAAAGCCAGGAGTCAGAACTCCATCCGGGTCTCCCCCGTGGGTGGCAGGAACCCAAGTACTTGGGCCATCATCCACTTTGCAAAGGGCATGATAGCAGGCAGCTGGCCGGGAGGGAGGCGCCAGGAGAGAAACAGCACTCCATATGGGATGCGAGCGTTCCAGGCAGCCACGTATCGTGCTGCCACACGACGGCTGCCCCAAGGAGGGTCGTTGTTAGTACTGATGAGTGTGCTGACTTCTCCAGCCAAGAGGGACGACTCGGTGGAAGCAACCGTGTGGCACTGTCAGCAACAGTTCTTGAACTCTACTTGGTCTGGGGGCTTCAGCTACCCTCAGTTCATTCTGTAAGGAATGGAAAGGACATACGCCAACATGGATTTGTAAAGCACCATATAAACATGTAGGTTTAAATTCAGTGCTTTGTGGAAAATTGTTATTAGCCCAAAATAAAAGACCACTATCAAGTATACAGTTAATTAATACTCACAGAGTACCTCTTTCTGACAGAGAATAGCGAGTAATAAACAAAGAAACCACTGCCAAAAACAGGAATAAACATGACCTCATTTAAGGGATCTGCTGATAGTCATTTTTACAAATCAGAACATTAGCTCAGGCTTTATCTTGAGGAAAACCAGAATTCCTACCAGGAGGATAGACTCATCGTCCTTGGGGATTTCTAAGCTGATTTCTCAGAGGCGTCCTGGGAGGTTGTGGAGAAACCAGGGCCTCAGCAGGCGGAGTCCATCAGCTTGTGCAAGGCCTTGGGGACCTGAGCCACGGAAGGCTCCGCAGTCACAGTGCTTAAAAAGCTGTGCAGCAGCTTGGCTTCTTCGGGGGCGAAGTCACAGGGGCCTGGGCTATTACTGTCTCAGGTTTGTCTCCCGATGCCATCATCACCCCAAGCTTGGGAATGAGTCACTCTTGGCTACTTAACCCGGCAGCTGACCCTGCAGAACTGTTGACTCCTAAGGATTTAAGGTTCCATTTATGAGAGTAAGGCTCGAGAACAAGGGTAAAACAGGAAGCCTATCCATCTACGAGATCACATTTCCCAGGTATACTGGACAGCATCCCAAGAGGAAGTGAGTAACACGCTCAGAATAATGAAGGGCTGTGTATAAAAGGAATGGCAGAGAGCAGTCAGTACACAGAGGCTACTCAGTTTTAGGCATGAAAAGGCAAAGGGAGGTGGTGTGACTGGGGCCTGGAGGGAGACATGGCCTTGAGAGGAGTGACTGAATCAAGGGATGAAACTAGGCTGACGCGACCTTGAGGGAGGGAGCCTGGGAAGGCGATACATGAATTTCAGCCTTTTCTCTCCCCCAGTCTCCCACTAGGGCTCCTTATTGGCTGACCGGAAGCCAAAGCAGGAAAAGGCAGAGAGGCAGAGAGAGAGAGAGGGAGATGTCTTCCATCCACTGGTTTACTCCTTAAATGGCTACAACAGCCGGAAAGCTGAGCCAATCCAAATCCAGGAGCCAGGAGCTTCTTCTGGGCTTCCCATGAGGGTGCAGGGGCCCAAGCACTCGGGCCATCTTCTAGTTCCTTCTCAGACACATTAGCAGGGAGCTGGATCAGAAGTGGAGCAGCCGGGACTCACACTGGCGCCTGTATGGGATGCTGACACTGCAGGCAGCAGCCTTACCCGCTACGCCATAGCGCTGGCCCCCAAACATCATCTTCATTGCTACATCAAACACCCACTCTTCACCAGAATTTTAAAGATTTATTTATTTGAAGGCAGGGTGACAAAGTGAGAGAGGGGGACATGGACACACAATCTTCCATCCACTGGTTCACTTCCCCATGTGCCTGCGACAGCAGGGCTAGCTGGGTCAGTCTGCAGCCAGGAGATACAGACTCCATCTGGGTGTCCAATAAGTGGCAGGGATCCAAGTGCCTGGGCCACCATGTGTTTGCTCCCAGGAGGCATTAGCAGGAAGCTGGATTGGAAGCAGGAGAACCAGGGCTGGACCCCAGGCGCTCAGGTGTTGGATGCAGAAGTCCCAAGTGGCAGATTAACCTGCTGTGCCAAAATGCCTCCCCCTGCCAGGACCTTAATTCACTAACACCACAGGTTCTTAGCTTCTCAAAGCTCTTCAAGTTCCCTCTGTTTTTCCCTCAGCACAGCAAAGGCTGCATTTATGAGGGTCTTCAGAAAGTGTGCAGAAAATGCATATTATGAAAAAACTGAGTAATTTCAAAAAATTTTGCAACAAAATAAGCTTTAATCCATTTTCTAGGAACTTTCTGAAGTACCCTGGGATTGACTTGGACAGCTTGCCTGGAGGTTCCGGCTTTGGACATGGATTATGGATTATATGCTTTTATGTCCCCCCCCCCCCTTTTTTTTTTTTAGAAAGATATCCTTATTGCCAACAGGGCAGCTTTTAAGGGAACTAACTATATACTAGGTGAGGGCAACCATCCAGCTGGCCAAGCCGGTCAGTTCATCCCTGGCTACCGATAGAGACTGCTACAACTGCTCCTATTTGCTTAACAAATGTGTGCTGAATCCCGACAGTCATAGCAGCAAGCACCTTCATTAGGAGCAGCTGAGAAGGGAGTGGGAGCTGACCAAATCTCTTTGCAGCCCCCTGGGCCCATGTGCTAACCGCTGCGTCTCAGTGACTTTACTCCCACAGGCACAGAATCCTTTCCTTCAGCTACTGATCTCCTGTGGTTTCTAGGGGAGGGAAGGAAATGTACATTTTTTAAAACAAGATTTATTTATTTATTTGATGAAGTTACACACAGAAAGAGAAGGAGAGGCAGAGAGGGAGAGAGGTCTTCCATCTGCTGGTTCACTCCCCAAATGGCCACAACGGCTGTAGCTGTGCTGATCTGACGCCAGGAGCCTGGAGCCTCAGAGTTGGCTCCGGAAATGTACCTTTAACAGGCCAGTCAAAAGTTCTCTGCAGGGACCGGTGTGGCACAGGTTAAGCTGCTGTCTGCAACATGCCAGCATGGCATGAGCAGTGGTTCAAGTCCTGGCTGCTCCATTTCAGATCCTGTTCCCTGCTAATGTGCCTGGGAAAGCAGCAGGAGATGGCCCAAGTGCTTGAGCCGCAGCCACCCATGTGGGAGAGACCTGATGGAGGTCCTGGCTCCCGGCTTCAGCCTGGCCCAGCCCCAGCCACTGTAGCCATATGGAGAGTGAACCAGAAGACACAAGATCTCTGCATCTCTCCCTCTAACTCTGCCTTTCAAATAAATATTTTTTTAAATCAGTGATTAAAAAAATTATTTAATCTACTGCATCACAACACTGACGCCTAAAATAAATCTTAAAAAAAAAAAAAAAAAGTTCTGTTCTAAGGACAGGTGGTGTGGTGGAGCAGGTTAACTCACCAGCTGGGACTCCCACATTCCTATCACAGCACTAGTTTTGAGTCTTGGCTTCTGTTTTGAGTTTCTGCCTCTGATCCAGCTTCCTGCTAATACACCTGAGAGGCAGTGGATGATGGCTCAAGTACTTAGGTCTGGAACCCATGTGGGAGACCTGGAGGAGATCCTGGTTCCTGGCTCCTAGCTGTTGTGAACATCTGGGGAGTGAACCAGTGGGTAGAAGATCTCTTGCTCTCATGGCCGGCGCTGCGGCTCACTAGGCTAATCCTCTGCCTGAGGCGCCGGCACACCGGGTTCCAGTCCCGATCGGGGCACTGGATTCTGTCCTGGTTGCCCCTCTTCCAGTCCAGTTCTCTGCTGTGGCCCGGGAGTACAGTGGAGGATGGCCCAAGTACTTGGGCCCTGCACCCCATGGGAGACCCGGAGAAGCTCCTGGCTCCTGGCTTCGGATCAGCGCGGTGCGCTGGCTGCATTGGCCATTGGAGGGTGAACCAACGGCAAAGGAAGACCTTTCTCCCTGTCTCTCTCTCTCACTGTCCACTCTGCCTGTCAAAAAAAAAAAAAAAAAAAAAAAAAAAAAACTCTTGCTCTCTTACTCCACCTTTCAAATAAATAAATATTATTTTAGAAAAACATACATTCTTTTTAATTAAAAAAAAGTTTGCTTTTATTTGAAGGACAGAGTTAGAGAGAGTGATTGATCTTCATCCTTTGGGTCACTCCCCAAATGGTTGCAATTGCCGAGGCTGGGCCAGAGTGAGGTGGGAGCCTGGAATTCTATCCATGGGTACGGGGGCCCAAGCACTTGGACCATCTGCTGCTGCTTTCCCAGGTGCATTAGCAGGAAGGTGAACTGGAAGTAGAGCAGCTGGGACTTGAACCTGGACTCATATGGCCACTTAACCCACTGTGCCACAGTGCTGACCTCCAAAAAACCAACTTATTCTTGATTTTCCTATGATTAGAGAATAGATAACATTTTTGCTCAGAAGATGAATAAAAAAATTCAAAGACACCATGAAGTGGTAAGACTCTGACATTTTATTAAGAAACATCTTCATTTTAAATGATAGTACAAAAACTGTAAATATAATATAGATCTGTATAATATATACACACATAAATGCTGACACACATACAAACTTGGTAATCAGAATCAAACATTTTTATCCTAAATAAAAAGGGACATATATTTAAGTTTTCCTAAAAACACTGTACATAAAGCTGTCAGATAATCTGAAAAGTTGAGGACACTGTGAGAATAATCTGTGTGCATCCCTTTCCTGCAACACACACAGACACATGCACACAGACACACGTACAGACACACACATGCATCCACACACGCACACACACACACGGCCTGGGCAGACGGAGAACACATGGGGCAAAGCCAGGGAAGAGAGCTGCTCCGTCACTGTTGTGGAAAACGCTGAAACCAACTGGGAAGTACAAGATGCAGGGTGTGACCTAGATTAATCCTCAGAAACAAACCAAGTCTGAATAAAGGAAAAGTACATGGTAGTGAAGGGGGAGTGGAAGGAGAAAGGACAAGGCCCATAGATTTGAAATGATCTACTAATTAAATCGAGTGCCTGGGAAAGTCTCAGCAGATAGAAACAATGGGGTCACAGAAGCAGAAGTATCTGTCTGCTGGCGTGGAGGGTGGAGGGGAGATGGAGATAGGTAATCACAGTTTCCCATCATTAACAAACTCTAGAATCTAGGAATGTCACTCTACCCGCTAGTTCTAGGGGAAGTTAAAACAAACAAACAAAAAATTTGGAAAAGGCAGCATGAGAAGCTCAAAGTTATTTAATTCTAATTCATATCCTCGCTCTGGCCTCTTGTTAAATAAGCTGGTGCAGGAAACAAGGCACTAACTCGGAAGGGGGACATACTCATGCCCAAGCAGAGCTTGGTAAGAGCCTAGAACAGTCAGGCAGCCTTGGCCCGTATTCCATTCTCACTCTCCTTTCGTAGCCGCCCAGGGTGGGTCTGCACGAGTAGAGAACGGACAAGAAGGGATTCTCTGATAAATTAACAAAAACAGATTCCCATTCAACATTAAACTTCTAGGAAGAGTCACTATTTGCCTCAAATCCCCTGGCCCTGCAGGCCTAGACTGCTGGGGGAGCTCTCCCACAGGAGCTCTCAAGAGACGTGGGAGCTAGGAAAGCGGACGTAGAGGACGTCCCTGACCTGGAGGTTCCTTCCTGTCAGAGGCGCAGGACACTGCCCAAGGGCAGGTCAGAAGCGCTCTCACAGGCGAGGAGCCCCCACTGTGCACAGGAGCGCCACCTGCACCCCTGACACAGCTCGGAACCTGTCGGCACCCGTGCTGTCTTCGCAGGATATGCTCAGCACACCCCTGACAGCCAGGACGGCTCTCGGAGCCTGATTCTTGGGGGTTCTCCTTACTGCCTGTTCAGGGAAGGCCCAAAGTAATGCTTTTTGTTCCTCAGCCCATTCAGCGAGTACAATCTTTACATGTTCAATACAATAAAAATATTTCCAGGTTACACCAGGTATTTTATAGAGTTGAACCTCAACTAAGCAAAGAAAAACTGAAAATCCCTATGTATTTACAAACCTAGATACTAACGTATACCCAACAAAGGGGTATAAAACCTGCCACAACCCTACAATATTCAACTTCAATTACAGAGCCCTCTGATAAATTCATTTGTTTTACATCAATATAAAGAAAAACAGTAATTCTGTATGCCATAGATTTCTAACATTACTATACAGACACAAAAATTTTACTAATGCAATGTTAAGGCTGAAGAAAAATGCAAAGTAAAAAATAACCCAATGCTTATTTGACAGAGAAAAAGAACAAGGTACTAAGTTCAAAACACAGAAAATCTAAATCAAGTTGTCCCATATTTCAATTAAGAGACCTCAACTCTGGTATTATAATTGAGAGATCCCAGAGAGGTAGTGATGGGAAGGGAATGCTCATGTTATACATTTATTTATTTATAATTTATTTCCCTGAAGCTAGGAATAAGAACAGAAGCATAAAAAATTCTTTATCTTTTTTTTTGGGGGGAAGGCTTAAGAATAAAATGCAAATAACAGGCACTAAAATTCCTGACATTAATACTGATATTGCTAAAGCAACTTTTTTTTTTTTTTTTTTTAAGATTTATTTATTTGAAAGGCAGAGTCACAGAGAGGCACAGGCAGAGAAAGAGAGAGAGAGAGAGAGGTCTTCCATCCACTGGTTCACTCCCTAGATGGCTGCAATGGCTGGAGCTGCGCCAACCTGAAGCCAGGAGCTTCTTCTGGGTCTCCCATGCGGGTGCAGGGGCCCAAGCACTTGGGCCATCTTCTACTGCTTTCCCAGGCCATAGCAGAAAGCTGGATCGGAAGTGGAGCAGCTGGGACTAGAACCGGCGCCTATATGGGATGCCAGCACTGCAGGCAGGCTGCTTTACCCGCTACGCCACACTGCCGATCCCTAAAGCAACTCTAAAGTAGACAAAGCCCCAAGTCTCCTGCTCAAGGACCAACCTGTTACTTAATTCCTATAATCCAACCTTGCCAATAAACCACTTAGAATCCCCTAACCCAGAAGATTTAAGCAACATGTTTCCAACTTCCATGAATGATTCAGAAACAGCTGCAATAAAATGGTACTGCCACTAATACATTCAATATTCAACTTCCAACCACTTCAAGGCAGCCTGACCTACCATTCTCTCCATGGCAAATACAACAGATTAGATCCTAGTTCCCTTCCCTGGGATACAACCTGCCCCTTGTTAGACATTTCTCCTCTCTCCTTCCCTATTCCAGTGTCCTCCTAACAGACCCCTATACCAGAGAACCTATCATCAAAAGTGACTTGGCCTATATTAGAGATACCAGTGGGGCAGGGAATGATTGCTTTACAGAAAGAGAATAAGAATGACCTAAACAGGTTTCCAAAAGGGTAGGGAGTCTGAAGGCTCAGAGAGGAATGGTGGATGGACATTCCTGCCCTCCACCTGTAGCTACCCCAGACAGTGAGGTGGCTGGGCCTGGGTATCTTCTGCAATCAATCTCCACTTCCGTAACAGGGAAAAAAGGAACTAAAGTCAACATATGCACCACAACCATAAACAAATGGTATCTTAGGCTAAGGCTCCAAAACAGCCACATATATCACAACCGGATAGCACCAGTCCCCAGAGAGACTCACAAAAAAGAAAACACTGAATACAGGAAGGAGACGCTTTGGCAGCAGACACGGGTTCATCCTCACCCTCACCTGGGCTCTCCGCACTCAGGTGTCAGGTCAGCTGGGAAGCGCTGAGGACTCAGATCTGAGGAGAAAGCCTAGCTGAGGTGGCCGACAGCCAAAATTAAATCCAAAACTGGTATTTTTTGCCTATAAATTTCTAATAGTCAATTCTGTTTGTTAAATTTTGTTTCAGTAATTAATTATGTTTTCAGTCTATTTAGAACCCAAAATGATTCTGCACCTCTGGAACACTGCAGTAAATCACTTCACTAATCAAGGTAAATAGAAGCATGTTAACTGTCAAGTTTTTTTTTCCCCCAAATTAAAAATCCATGTTTTCCCCATAATTGCTAATTAAGAAAACCATATTCTAAACAGTCACTCAAATGTTTACTTGGCACATTTCTCTCTGGTTTCTTTTGCTAGCTTTCAACAAAGGAAGCAAACCCGTTTAGAATGATGAGGACCCAATTTCAAAGGCAATAGCCCCTGTCATGTAACCTTTCCACAACCTCTCTCTATCTGTATGCCCATTCTTAGAAAACACTCCATGTTTTCTAATGAAATGTTTTCCAAAAGTCTCTGGGCAAAGTGAGCAGGCATAGTGAGAGAGAAAGGATGGAGGTAGACAAAGTGGCCAGAATCTGGTTCCCTACTTTATGGCACTGATAATTCTTAATCCCTTTGTCAACATACAGTGAGCACCCATACAGCACAAAGCTCTGTGTGAGGCCCAAGGTTAAAGACAGGGAGCAATTTACTCATCCTAAATCAAACAGAAACAAAACTACCCAACATCATTAGTGTTCATCCCCGACTCTGGCCCCCCACCCACTCACCCTTTGCACATTAAGAGAACACTGGAGTAGTAAAAGGATGTCAGCTCCACAGAAAAGCACACATATGTCCTGAATGACACTGAGACAAAGGTTTATAAAATCCAAGAGTCTGAGCTTGGTATTACATAAATAACATGTTTGGAATCAAGTTGTTCTGACAACAGACTACCCTCCTGATTGTGAATTTACAAAATCCAGTCAGAGCAAAGTTTGTATCTAAAGGTCGGAATTTCATAGTCCAGCAGGCCTTGTTTTGGCCACTTTCCAGCACTGTGGAAAACACAGCCTGCAGGACTGGGTTTATATACACTTCTCCCACATAAACAAGTGTTCTCTCCTCTAGGAGTTTTTTGTTTTGTTTTGTTTTGTTTTAATTTTTTTTTTTTTTTTTTTTTTTTTTAATTTTTGACAGGCAGAGTGGACAGTGAGAGAGAGAGACAGAGAGAGAAAGGTCTTCCTTTGCCGTTGGTTCACCCTCCAATGGCCGCCGCTGCAGCCGGCGCACCGTGCTGATCCGAAGGCAGGAGCCAGGATCCAGGTGCTTTTCCTGGTCTCCCATGGGGTGCAGGGCCCAAGCACCTGGGCCATCCTCCACTGCACTCCCTGGCCACAGCAGAGAGCTGGCCTGGAAGAGGGGCAACCAGGACAGAATCCGGCGCCCCGACCGGGACTAGAACCCGGTGTGCCGGCGCCGCAAGGTGGAGGATTAGCCTATTGAGCCACGGCGCCGGCTTTGTTTTGTTTTAATTTTTGACAGGCAGAGTGGACAGTGAGAGAGAGAGACAGAGAGAAAGGTCTTCCTTTACCATTGGTTCACCCTCCAATGGCTGCTGTGGCCGGAGCGCTGCAGCCGGCGCACCGCGCTGATCCGATGGCAGGAGCCAGGTGCTTCTCCTGGTCTCCCATGTGGGTGCAGGGCCCAAGGACTTGGGCCATCATCCACTGCACTCCCGGGCCACAGCAGAGAGCTGTCCTGGAAGAGGGGCAACCGGGACAGAATCCGGCGCCCCGACCGGGACTAGAACCCGGTGTGCCGGCGCTGCAAGGCGGAGGATTAGCCCAGTGAACCGTGGCGCTGGCCCTCTCCTCTAGTTCTTAAAAACTCTTTCAGTGTCTTAAAGTGGCATCTGAGCAATGGATACACATAGACACACATTTTTCAGAAAATCACAAATCTCTTTTCAATGAGAATAACTAGGAGTGCCTGCTCCTTTGGAAGTGGAATTTCTTTTCTCTCACCCAAAACTTCCTTTTAATCTCCTTCCCCAGTAGACACACATCATAAATCTCTAACAGACACACATCATAAATCTAAGGCAAATTTTCAGGTCACTTGATGGTATAGTTATTAAAGGCTCTTGGTATGTATGTATTTAGGAGTGTAAAATCTTTTGAAAGCGAGTTCTTTAAAAAAAAAAAAAAGTCTACTGACAGCACCCAGCAGACTTTATGTCTACACTTAAGGTAATAGCGTGTGCTAAGAATGTGGTCCTTATTCACTTGGTCCCTCCGAAGAAGTGTTTCCTAAATATGGCTTTAATTTTCCAGTTGCATAGAGAGCCTTCCTGAGCTCAAGCATTGTACCCTGCTATTGTTTTCTTCTTAAGGATGTTCTTAATTTTTATACATTTGTCCTCTGTATTTTCTTTTTTAAAAATGTAGTAAGATGAACACAGGTGCGAGTTGTGGCATTTGCATGTTAAGATGAAACCGCTTCCAAGGAAGCTCCCGTGTGGGACTCTGTGGTCTTTCCTGACCCAGTCACTTCTGCTTCTCTTTCTTCTCCCTCCCCTTCTGTGACTACTACAGCATCTACCTCAGCCACCTCTTCGACCAGGGTGAAATCAACTCCATTGGGCTGCTGTCGAGCCATAGCCTCCAGCTTAAGACGGTACCGTTCTGCCTCCTGCTCTTTCTTCAGGAGCTGGTGTCGGTATTCCTGGGCTCTTCGATTGGCCTCCTGGAGTTGCTGCTGCAGTAGCTCTCTTTCGCTGCCTTCCTATAAAAGTACATCATGCCATCACTTAAGAATTCCTGACCACGGGTTATCCAGAGAGTAGACAAAAGAATGAAGAAGGGTTAAAGCCTTAGTAGATTTCGTTTTGAATCTTTCCTTTTGCCTCTCTCCAACACTGATTAAAATATTACCTTTCTTTCTTCCACACTGTGTGTCATCTCTTCTATCCTTGGTTTCTTTGTAACTGGCAACTTCTCTGCTTCTTCTTCCTCTTCCTCTTCAATTACAGTCTCTTCTGCAACCTGACCAGCAGGTACAGTTAGAACTACAAGACAAAGGACACCATCAGAAGTGATGAGTATACAGTAAAGCCAAGAGGTTTTGTTTGCTTTTAACTAGAAAATAACAAATATATTCTCTAATACATTGTTTTTAAAGTCTGTATTTTAGGATCAAGGTAAGGCATGGCCCTACTGACCGAAACAGAAAAGATTAAAGAGGCAGTAAGATGGGTCTGAAAGGAAGGATACAGATTGATAGGTTCAGAAGGCATGCAGCTAAGTCCCAGTACTGACGCTCATACAGACGGGGGTACTTAGAAGTATGTGGATAAGTGGAATTAAAAGACATTTATTTTGGTACAACAATTCCCAACTTGACTCTCACTGGGATTAAACATGACAATAGGTCTGATCTGATTTCATCATCATTTAAAAAAAATCATCTATTATTTTTCACTTTATGTTTCTGTGTGGGAGCAAACTGTTGAAATCCTTACTTAATGTATACTAAGCTGATCTTCTGTATATAAAGATAATCGAAAATGAATCTTGATGTGAATGGAAGGGGAGAGGGAGTGGGAAAGGGGAGGGTTGTGGGTGGGAGGGACGGTATGGGGGGGAAGCCATTGTAATCCATAAGTCGTACTTTGGAAATTTATATTCATTAAATAAAAGTTAAAAAAAAAAAGTTGGTAGGGAAATTGAATTGAGAAAAATCATGTGAATTTTCATCAACTTTTTGAAGCCCCCTCATACATAGAATGAATGTAAACTGGAAAAGTCTCAGTAAAGTTGGAGGACCGTGTCAACCTCAGCTTCCTGGTTGTGATACTGTAATATAGTTATCTAAGATGATACCATTGGGGAACTGGATACTTGAATAGGAAATTTCTTTACTATTTCTCAGATCTGTTCATAAATTTATAATTACTCCAAGTGAAAAGTTAAAAATTTTATTTAGGGGCGGAAACTGTAGCATAGCAGGTAAAGCCACCGCCTCTGGTGCTGACATCCTACAAGGGCATCAGTTCAAGTCCCAGCTGCTCTACTTCCAATCCAGCTCCCAACTAATACACCTGGAAAAGCAGTGGAAGATGGCCCAAGTGCCTGGGCTCCTGCACCCAGGCGGGAGACCAGGAAGAAGCTCCAGGTTCCTGGCTACAGATTGGCTCAGTTCCAGTTGTTGGGGCTATTTATGGAGTGAACCAGCATTTGGAAGATGTCTCTCTCCTCTCTAACTCTGCCTTTCAAATAAATCAATAAATCTTCAACAAAGATTATATCTAAAAGATGCAAAATTACTTATAAAGGATGTCTTACAACTTTTTTATAAATTACTTAAAAAAATATTTATTTATTTGAAAGGCAGAGAGTTATAGAGAGGCAGAGGCAGAGAGTCAGAGAGAGGTCCTCCATCTGCTGGTTTACTCCCCAAATGGCCACAACAGCCAGAGGTAGGCCGATCTAAAGCCAGGAGCCAGGAGCTTCTTTCAGGTCTCCGATGCGGGTGCAGGGGCCCAAGGACTTGGGCCATCTTCTGTTGTTTTTCCAGGCCACAGCAGAGAGCTGGATCAGAAGAGAAGATGCTGGGATTAGAACCAGTGTCCATATGGGATGCCAGCACTGCAGGTAGTGGCTTTACCCACTAGGCCACAGCGCCGGCCCTGTCTTAAGACTTTTTTTTTAAGATTTTATTTATTTATCTGAAAGGTAGAGTTATAGACAGTGAGAGGGAGAGACAGAGAGAAAGGTCTTCCGTCTGTTGGTTCACTCTCCAAATGGCCGCAACAGCCGGAGCTGTGCCGATCCGAAGCCAAGAGCCAGGAGCTTCTTCCGGTCACCCACAAGGGTACAGGAGCCCAAGGACTTGGGCTATCTTCTACTGCTTTCCCAGGCCATAACAGAGAGCTGGATTGGAAGAGAAGCAGCTGGGACTAGAACCGGAGCCCATATGGGATGCCGGCGCTACAGGTGGAGGATTAACCTACTGTGCCACCGCGCTGGCCCCGTCTTAAGACTTTTTAAAACAAAATATTTACTTAGTTATTTGCTTTGGCTGATTTAAAAATTAGCCTGTATTCCTTGATATACATCAATAGATGGCAATGGAAAACAGCTTAGTTAATATGTTGTTCATGAAAATGGGTGTTTAGGGGCTGGCACTGTGACATAGGGGGTAAAGTCACGCTGCCAGCAGTGCCAGCATCCCATATGGGTGCCGGTTCAAGTTCCAGCTGCTCCACTTCCGATCCAGCTCTCTGCTATGGCCTGGGAAAGCATAGAAGATGGCCCAAGTCCTTGGTCCCTGCACCTGTGTGGGAGACCTGGAGGAAGCTCCTGATTCCTGGCTTTGGATTGGCCCAGCTCCGGCTGTTGTGGCCATCTGGGGAGTGAGCCAGCAGATGGAAGACCTCTCTCTCTCTGCCTCTGCTTCTCTGTAACTCTGCCTTTCAAATAAAAAAAAACAAGTCTTTAAAAAAAAGAAAGAAAATGGGTGTTAAGTTTGGATTTAAAATTTCCTGCCAGGGGTCAGTGTTGTGGTGTAATGGGTACAGCTGCCATGCTAGAATCCATATGGGTGCCTGTTCATGTCCTCACTGCTCCACTTCCAATCCAGCTCCCTGCTTGTGGCCTGGGAAAAGCAGGCAAATATGATCCAAGGGCTTGGGCCCCTGCCACCCACATGGGAGACTCTGATGAAGCTCCCGGCTTCTGGATTCCTCCTGGCCCAATGCTGGCTATTGTAGCCGTCTGGGGAGTGAACCAACAAATGGAAGCTCTCTCCCTCTCGCTCTGTAACTCTTTTAAATAAAATAAATAAATCTTTAAATAAAATAAAATATCCTGCAGATAATTCACAAAATCTTAGTTTACCTTCTTTAGGTCTGGTTAAACATATTTATAAAAAGTAATATAGTTCAATTTAGGTAAAAATCTCAACTTCTTTTTCTCCAAAACAACTTAGTTTTCATTAATTTATCTTTATTGTACAAGCAGTCTCTCACCTACCCAGTGAGTCCTAAAAAATTTAGCATGATAACTATGTTGACAAAACATTAGCCACGGGGTTGGCGCTGTGGCCCAGCTGGTTAACGCCCTGGCCTGAAGCGCCGGCATGCCATATGGGTTCTGGTTCAAGTCCCGGCTGCTCCACTTCAATCCAGCTCCCTGTTAATGACCTGGGAAAGCAGTAGAAGATGGCCTAACTCCTTGGGCTCCTGCACCTGCATGGGAGAACTGAAGAAGCTCCTGGATTCAGAATGGTTCAGGCTCCAGCCGTTGCAGCCATTTGGAGAGTGAACCAGCAGATGGAAGACACCCTCCCACCCCCATCTTTCTCTACCTCTCTCTGTAACTCTTTCTTTTTTTTTTTTTTTTTTTAAACTTTTCTTTTCTTTTCTTTTCTTTTCTTTTCTTTTCTTTTCTTTTTTTTTTTTTTTTTTTTTTGACAGGCAGAGTGGACAGTGAGAGAGAGAGACAGAGAGAAAGGTCTTCCTTTGCCGTTGGTTCACCCTCCAATGGCCGCAGCGCGCTGATCCGATGGCAGGAGCCAGGAGCCAGGTGCTTTTCCTGGTCTCCCATGGGGTGCAGGGTGTAACTCTTTCAATACATAAAATAAATCTTAAAAAAAAAAAAAGAGTATTTCAGTGCAGTATTCATTTGTATCTTTCTTGTTATAAATGAAGTAGGTTGGATATATTTTCACATTTTTGAAGGCCAGCAGTATTTTTTTTTTCTGTAAACTATTGGTTCCCCACATTATTTGTTCTTTTTTCTACCAGATCATTGTTTTTATTTTTTATTTGGGAGAAAGGATCTCCCATCTACTGGTTTACTTCCTAAATAACCACCACAGATAGAGTAGGGTGGGATGAACCCAGTATCCAGGAACTCAATTCAGGTCTCACGTGTGGGAGGCAGGGACCCAATCTCTTGAGCCATCACCATGCTGCTTACCACAGTCTGCACTAATAGAAAGCTGGGAGCCAGGACTTGAACCCAGGCACTCTGATATGAAATGGGAGATAGCCATCCCAACCAGTATTCCTAACTGCTAGACAAAATGCCTGCCACAGATCACCAGTTTTTTTCCTCACAAATTTTACATTTATTAGAGAAATTAGCTTTTGCCAACCTGGTTTCTGTTTTTCTTTCTCAGATCTTTCTTTTTTTTTTTTTTTTTTTTTTTTGGACAGGCAGAATTAGACTGTGAGAGAGAGACAGAGAGAAAGGTCTTCCTTTTTCCATTGGTTCACCCCCTAAATGGCTGCTACAGCCGGTGTGCTGTGCCAATCCAAAGCCAGGAGCCAGGTGCTTCCTCCTGGTCTCCCATCGGGTGCAGGGCCCAAGCACTTGGGCCATCCTCCACTGCCTTCTCGGCCACAGCAGAGAGCTGGAATCAAAGAGGAGCAACGGGGACAGAATCTGGCACCCAAACTGGGACTAGAACCCGGGGTGCTGGCGCCAGCCTCTCAGATAATTTTTGCCCCATGTAGTATCCAGCATTCTCCTGCACCCACATTTGTCTTAATGCCTCATTCTTAGGGGTATGTGGAGTCTCTTCAATCTCTCAAAAATTTTAAGACTATGGGAGACCAGGAGGAAACAGCTGGCTCCTGGCTTTGGATAGGCATAGCTCCAACCGTAGCGGCCATTTGGGGAGTGAACCAGCAGAAGGAAGACCTTTCTGTCTGTCTCTCTCACTGTCTATCTGTCAAATAAATAAATAAATAAATAAAATTAAAAAAAAAATTAATGCTAGATATAGAGGCAGAGACAGAAAGAACTCCAAAATGGCCACAATGGCCAGGGCTGGGCCAGACCGAAGCCAGGAGCCAGGGTCTCCCACATGGATGCAAGGACCCAAGGATTTGAGCCATCTTCTGCTGTCTTCCCAGGAGCTGGACTGTAAGTGAAGAAGCTGGGACTCGAACTGGCAGCCATATGGATGCCCAGTAAGACGGTTTCCCAAGGTCTGCATTAACAGGAAACTGGCTGGAATCAGGAGCTGGAAATAAGCATTAAACCCTGGCACTCTGAAGTGGGATGCTAGTATCTTAACCAGTATCTTGGACTAGCATTGTGGCACAGCAGGTTAAGCTGTTGCTTGTGACAGAGTGCCAGTTCCAGTCCTGGCTGCTTTGCTTCAGATTCAGCTTTTTGCTAATGCGCCTGGGAGGGAGGGAGGCCCAAATGCTTGGGTCCCTGTCACCCATTGGGAGACCCAGATGGAGTTCAGGCTCCTGGCTTCAGCCAGGCCTATCCCCTGGCTATTGCAGCCATTTGTGGAATGAACCAGTGAATGACGATCTCTTCTTTATGTTTCTCTCCCTCTCTCTGTTGTTCTGCCTTTCAAATAATAAATACATCTTAAAAAAGAAAGAAAGAAAGAAGTGTCTTAATTAGCAGGCTAAATACCCGCTCTTAAAATATCTTTTAAATTTTTTAAAAATTAATTTGAGGAGCAGAGAGAGACAAATGGAGAGAACCCCTATTCACTGGTTCACTCTCCAAATGCCTGCAATGAACAGGGCTGAGGTGAGGCCGAATCCAGGCGCCAGGAACTCAGTCCAGGTCTCCCACACAGCTGTTAGGTACCAATTATTTGACCCAATACTGCTGCCTCCCAGGGTCTACACCAGCAGGAAGCTGGAGTCAGGAGCCAGAGCTGGACTTTGAACCCAGGCACTATGATAGGGCACATCAGCATCTTAACTAGTATCTTAATTCCTATGCTAAATACTTGCTCCTAAAATATTTTTTAATAAACAGCTGTCTATACAGGGTGACTCACCTTGCTGTCCATCTTGCATAGTTACTATAAACGGCTGGCCAATGCCTGCAGTCGGGATTGCAGTTTGGATATTACCCAGAGGGACTCCATCAGTCACTATGGTGATGACCCTCTGGCCTCCACTCCCCACCACTTGCTGGATTGATGAGTCAACAGAATTTGCCTCCACAATTTCCTCTGAATTGGCTAGAAATGATAAAATAAATTTAAATTTCAGCTTTTTGACAAACAGGAGTATAGCAATTTCAGCCTCCTTGACAATGACAACAGAGAGAAAAATCGAAAACCAGCATTAGATTCAACAGTTCACAAAACCTTCTGTGAACAATGCTAAGTCAGAGGAGAAAAGAAAGTAGGGATTGCATTAGAACAGTATTTTCTAAAATGTCTCCACTGAGATGTTAATAGATTTCAATAAAGATAGATTCTGTATATAAATACATTTTCAAAATGCCAGTTTATTTCACAGGCTTAAACTTGTTTATTCTGTTGGAAGTACCAGAGACTTCAATAGGCTAATGAGAGGCCAGCACTGTGGTGTAGCAGGTAAAGCCGCCACCTGTGCCGCTGGCATTCCAAATGGGTGATGGCTTGAGTCCCAGCTGCTCCTCTTCTGATCCAGCTCTCTGCTATAGGCCTGGGAAAGCAGTAGAAGATGTCCCTAGTCCTTGGGCTCCTGCACCCACATGGAAGACCTGAAAGAAGCTCCAGGCTCCTGGCTTCGGACTGGCCCATCTCCAGCCATTGCGGCTATTTGAAGAGTAAACCAGTGAATGGAAGATCTTTCTCTCTGTTTTCACCCTTTCTCTGTCTATAACTCTGCCTCTCAAATAAATAAATAAATAAATCATAAAAAAGTTAGGCTAATGAACATTGTGGTTCTCCAACAGGGTGTAAGATATGCTCTTTCTCCAAGATACTTGATCTTGGAATTCTTTTTTAGGGAGCATCTTAAAAAATCTAAAGAAATCTATGGAACTTAAAATAACTACTGGGGCTGGGTACTGTGATGTAGCGGGTAAAGCCACAGCCTGTGGACTGGTTCGAGTCCCAGTTGCTCCAGCTCTCTGCTAATGCGCCTGAGAAAGTAGAAGATGGCCCAAGTCCTTGGGCCCCTGCACCCACATCCACATAGGAGACCTGGAAGAAGCTCCTGGCTTTGGACCAGCCCAACTCTGGCTGTTGGCGGCCATTTGGGGAGTGACCTAGCAGATAGAAGACCTCTCTCTGTCTCTCTGTAACTCCGCCTTTCAAGTACATAAAAAAAAAATCTTAAAAAAAAAAAACACCACACTATAAATTAGAGTAGATCATTTACACAAAAACAAAGGCATTTCATAATGAATTAACAAAATACTGTGTCAAGTAGTCAAACCATGGATGTTTGACAGGCAAAAATGGTGGGTGACTCCTCATCTGACAAATCAATGAAATGTGTAATAGCTAACAGGTACTGCCTGCTTATTATGTGCCAGGTACCTCTCTAAGAGCTTTAAATGTATTACACTGACTGAAGATCTTCAGTTTGTTTAGTCAGTATTCCAATAAACCAAACACTATTAGGGAAAACAATTTGTGTCATGATGGAGTTTATCTGAAGAGTCAAAGGTAGACTCTGCAATAAGTGAGGTATGGATAACCCATATGAGACACGATTAGGTAGTTCAATGGAAATAAAGTATTCACACTTAGAAACAAAGATGGTTAAATGGCATAGCTCAAAGGACCTTGACAGATAATCTAATCCAATCACCCATGCCAGAGATGAGGAAACTAAGACCTGAAGAAGCTGAGTGATTTCTCTGAGATCAAAGAGCAAACTGAAACAATAGCACAAGTTTAATCCCTTGCCATGCTGCTCAGTTGTACACATCTGAGGAGAGATCTTTATGATTATTGCCAGTTTGAAAAATAGGACTGGAATTAGAGGAATGTTCTTACCACCCAAATGTCAATGGCAGAAAGAAATCAGAACAATCTGCTTTCATTTATGATGGAGCAGACTGTTAGAGGGTTCCAGAAAGATTTCTGACTACTGAGCCCTACCTATAACTGTCTGTCCCTCTCATGTGGAGCCCTAATCTCTCACACTGCTAGCCCTGGCTAAGTGGATTGAAGCCTTTTGTTTTAAATATCAGAAGGTACTATATAGCATGTATTTGCTCAATTGCACGAAATGCCAAAATAATTTCTAGTAGAAATAAAAGCCAATATGAAATCCACAAGATGTGACTATGAGAAAGGCAGCAATCCCATGTATTTTTTGATACACTAACATATCTAGGTTGCTATTTTATATCACTCAATGATAGCACCAGACAAAACATGACATAGAGTATCTCCAAAAACATCTGCTAATATAAGACTAAACATTTCCATTTGAAGAAACTGGAGTCAGGGCAAACAAGCTTCAAACTAACTCAGTCATTCCCTGGCATTATGTAGCTGCCTGATAATACCACTTAGTGATTTTTCTTTCTGATGCTTGACAACACTACATCTCTTTTTTCCTGCTGCCTCTAATTAACTATAATTCCTTAATATTTCATGCAAATATGCTGGCGATTTTTAAACAAAAGAAGAAATGGTGATTCACCCAGCAGATAGCCCTTACCTACCTGTGGCTCTGTGTGAACTGGAGAGGGGCGCTGATGCTTCAGCAAGAGCTGCAAGAGTGGCCAGCACTGAGGTGGTAGAATTTGAGAGCTGTACTGCTGAGGCATGGGGGTCACCTATTTCAGTAAAAAAGGCAAATGAAGTCCAATGGAGAGAATAAATTAAGGCAAACTAAAAATGGCCTTTTAAATTAAAAAACCTCAGCTTTTCCCTTTCATGTCTTTAATCTGTCCTCTAATCCAAGCTGATGCAAATTATCATACTGTTAAAACTCCTTTAAGGTTTAAATAGTTTTCCTTTAAAATGGATTAAATGAAAATGCTTGGTACGGGGCCACTACATTCCCCTCATTCGATCAGCTCTCTTAGCACTGCCAATGCTGAATATTAGTAGCAAACAGACAACAGTGCCACCCACTCACAAGGCTGGCTGTGCAGAGCTCTAGTTGGCAGTAGGCAGTCGGCTTACGAAGCATGCCTCACCGCACCCAAGCAGTGATGAGGAACCAACGCCCCCTGGGCTTCCCTCATCCCCGGTACCTCTGTTCATCAGTTAGATAAGTGAGAACCACAGGCTTGGCTTCTAGCACAAGGACAGTTAAACACCTGAAGGTCAAAGGGTGGTATCATGGATCAATGCTAAAAACAGCAGTACTTTATGTCATGATGTGTCTTTAAAAAAAAAAATCTTTGTTCATCATCTTTTCATCTTTTCTTTTTTAGCTATTCTCACAGCTAAGTTTTGTTTTTTTTTTTTTTTTTTTGTTTTTTTTTTTTTGACAGGCAGAGTGGACAGTAAGAGAGAGACAGAGAGAGAAAGGTCTTCCTTTGCCGTTGTTTCACCCTCCAGTGGCTGCTGTGCCAGTGCGCTGCAGCCGGCACACCGCGCTGATCCGAAGGCAGGAGCCAGGTGCTTCTCCTGGTCTCCCATGGGGTGCAGGGCCCAAGCACTTGGGCCATCCTCCACTGCACTCCAGGGCCACAGCAGAGGGCTGGACTGGAAGAGGGGCAATCGGGATAGAATCCGGCGCCCCAACCAGGACTAGAACCCCGGGGTGCCGGTGCCGCAGGCGGTGGATTAGCCTAGTGAGCTGTGGCGCCGGCCCTCACAGCTAAGTTCTAAGATGGAAAGACAGAAAGACATTAGGTCAAGCAACAGGCATGTCTAACTATGAACCTCAAGTATTACTCAACAGTTTTTAATAAATTCAACTTTTATAAAATGAATTATATTTCCTTATTATCTTTCATTATAATTTCAGATATAATTATTGTGCTGAGCATAAATTTATTGCCTCTCAGCTCTAAATCCACCCTACTTTGTGATGTATGTACCTTGTGTGTGTATGTATCTTGTGATGCTGGAGCGGCCCCTATAAAGATTTCTTACCAGCTGGCATTAGCTTAATCTTTGTCAGTACGGAAGTGGAGGCCGCTCCCTATATTAGCTATTCCTGTATTCTTCAGAATTCTCCTTACCCCTTAGTAGTTAACCCATTGACCTAATTAATAATTCTCCATACATTATACACATTAAGCCTATAAATTACATATGTTAAAAATTTGGCAGCACAGGCCGGCGCCGCAGCTCAGTAGGCTAATCCTCTGCCTGTGGTGCCGGCACATCGGGTTCTAGTCCCGGTCGGGGTGCCGGATTCTGTCCCGGCTGCCCTTCTTCCAGGCCAGCTCTCTGCTGTGGCCAGGGAGTGCAGTGGAGGATGGCCCAAGTACTTGGGCCCTGCACCCCATGGGAGACCAGGATAATCACCTGGCTCCTGCATACGGATAGGCGTGGTGCGCCGGCTGTAGCGCGCCGGCCACGGTGGCCATTGGAGGATGAACCAACGGCAAAGGAAGACCTTTCTCTCTGTCTCTCTCACTGTCCACTCTGCCTGTCAAAAATAAAATAAAATAAAAAATAAAAAAAATAAAAACAATTTGGCAGCACACATCCTAACATTGGAATGACAGAGAAAGATTAGCATGGGCCCTGCACAAAGATGACACACAAATTTGTGACGAGTTCCATATTGTTTTCATTCTCTAAACAAAAGGTTTCCTGTCCTTAGATTTTTTTTGTCTTATTTAAATCATGATGGTCTGTAACAGTTATAAAAATCAAAAAAGTATATCTTTTTAACAAAAAATTAAGCTTATATAGTTACACTATACAAGTCACTATGTCCTTCTGATTAGACTCTGAATGATATACTTATTTTTTTTTAAAAAAGGAGGTGTTTTTCTTTTCTCTAAATGTTTATTTATTTTCATCTACTTGAAGGCAGAGCAGCAGAAAGAAAAAGAGAGCAAGGGTGAGAGAGACCTTCCATCTTCTGGTTTATTCCCCAAATGCCCACAACAGCCAGAGTTGGGCCTGGCCAAAGCAATGAACCCAGAACTCCATCTGGGTCTCCCACATGGATGGGAAGAACCCAAGCACTTGAGCTATCATCTGCTGCCTCTCAGGAAGCATTAGTGGGAAGCTGGATCAGAAGCAGAGAAACCAGAACACAAACCAGGCACTCCTAGATGGGAAGCAGGTGTCCCAAGCAGCACTTAACCCACTGTGCCACAAAGCCTACCTTTTCTTCTTTTTTTAAATTTATTTTATTCATTTGAAAGGTAGCAAGACACAGAGAGAGAGAGACCAGTCAGAGATCTCCCATCTGCTGGTTCACTCCTCTAATACCCACAACAGCTGTGGCTAGGCCAGTCTGAAGCCAGGAGCTAGGAATTTAATCCAGGCTTTCTATGTGGGTGACATGGACCAAATATGTGAGTCATCATCTGCTGCCTCCAAGGGTGCACATTAGCAGGAAGCTGGAACAGGGAGTGGAGCCAGAACATGAAACAGGCAGGATGGAGTTCCAGGCTCCTGGTTTGGTCTGGCTCAGCTCCAGACATTGTAGCCATTTGGGGAATGAATCAGTGGATGGAAGATCTCTATCAACTAAAATAAATAAATACAATTTTTTTAAAAAAAGATCTATTTATTTGAAAGGCAGAGTTGAGAGAGAATAACTGAGTGAGTGAGTGAGAGAGAGAGGGAAAGAAAGAGATCTTCCATCCATTGGTTAACTCCCCAAATGGTCACAAAGGCCAGAACTGGGCTGATCCAAAGCCAGGAGTCTGTTCTCGGTCTCCCGTGTGGGTGCAGGGGCCCAAGCAGGGAGCTGTATCAGAAGTGGAGCAGTTGGGACTCAAACTGGCGCACATGGGATACTGGCTGGTGCTGTAGGTAGTAGCTTTACCGACTACGCCACAGCACCGGCCCCATAAATACAAATTTTAAAAAAGAATGATAACTGCTTCCTTTCCAGTATAAGATCCAACATAAAGTAAAGTAAAATATATGTGGATGCTGTTTCTGGAAAGGAAAGGCTTTATCAATGATGATTCTTGGGGCCCTCATTGTGGCACAGTGGGTTAAGCTGCCACTTAAGGTGTGGCTCAGTCCTGGCCATTACAGCCATCAGGGGAGTAAACTAGCAGACGAAAGGTTTCTCTCTGTCTCCCTCCCTCCCTCTGTGATTCTGCCTTTCAAATAAATAAATCTTTTTAAAGAAATGATAATTTCAGAATGTGACTTATAGACTCTTCAGAGGATTTAGTAGGATGAGCCATGGTAGAATAGACAATCTCAGTGAAAACCAGACCCTGAAAGACGAAGTAACTCACATTAGGTCATGCAGCATGTGTCAGATCCCAGATTAGAGCCTGATCCATCTTCTGTTTTGTTTTTGTTTTCTTATTTTTTGTCTTTTTCTTTTGCCCCCCCCCCTTTTGTCATCTGATTCTAAAGAAAATGCTTTTGTATGAACCAATGCAAAAATATCTGACTTCAGAATAATCTTATGATTGTGCAGAAATAGGAAATTCATCTTCATAACTTTGTTTTGCCTGATTAAGGTTTAAATTCATATGCTTTCCTAAGTCCCTGCAGTTTACTGATGGCATTGGTGATGACTGATAATCTTGTATTACAAAGAGAAAATTTGAAAGTATACTTTGTAATCTGGATTTTTATACTAAAAATATCCATTAAGATGATAAATATCAGGATGTTTTCTGTTAGTTCTCAAAAATATTATTGGATGATGGGGAACAAGAAGCCCACTCACTATTCCAGAAAAGAAAATCCTTTAACCCAATTAAATAATACACAATTTGAATTTGTCTTACAGCTTTTCTCCTTTCTTTTATTTGCACTGAATAGGTAATTGGGCTAGGCCTTAATCCACTGAGCCACAATGCTGGCCCCAAAAATCATCATTGATAAAGCTTTTTCCTTTCCAAAAATAACAGCATCCATACACATTTTACTTTACTTGATGTTGGATATTTAAAAAAAAAAGATTTCTTTTTTATTATTTGAAAGGCAGAGCTACAGAGGGAAGAGAGACAGAGAGAGATCTTTCATACACTGGTTCATCCCAAATGACTGCAACGGCCAGGGATAGGCCAGGCTGAAGCCAGGAACACAGAGCTTCTTCTGGGTTTTCCATATGGGTGGGGTGGCTCAAATATTTGGGCCATCTTCCACTGCTTTTCCAGACACATTAACAGGGAGCTAGATTAGAAGTGGAGCAGCTGGGACTCAAACCAGCACCCATATGGGATGCTGGCATTGCAGGTAGAGGCTTAACTCACTACACAATGCTGACCCCCTTGATTTTGGATCTTATACAGAGAAGGAAGCACTTAGCATTCTTTTCTTTCAAAATTGGTATTTGTTATTTTAGTTAAAAGGTAGATTGGTAGGCCAGTTAGCTTAAGGATGCTCTATAGATGGAATTGGTTCATGAGTAAGATAACATGGGGAGTGAGTTCTAAAGTGGGATGATTTAGCAATTTTAGTTTGTGGTTGTCAACAGGAAAGGCAGATTCACAGGGCTCCCAAAAGCTACATGACAAACATGATACTGGCCCATGGAAAACAAGGCAAAGAATCTCTATCCTGAATGTGTTCAACTTTGCTTATCATTCCAGATAAGGTCTGGAGAATTTTCAAAGTCATATTAAAAATCAACTCTAGGCCGGCGCCGCGGCTCACTAGGCTAATCCTCCGCCTAGCGGCGCCGGCACACCGGGTTCTAGTCCCGGTCAGGGCGCCGGATTCTGTCCCGGTTGCCCCTCTTCCAGGCCAGCCCTCTGCTGTGGCCAGGGAGTGCAGTGGAGGATGGCCCAAGTGCTTGGGCTCTGCACCCCATGGGAGACCAGGAAAAGCACCTGGCTCCTGGCTCCTGCCATCGGATCAGCGCGGTGCGCCGGCCGCAGCGCGCCGGCCACGGCGGCCATTGGAGGGTGAACCAACGGCAAAGGAAGACCTTTCTCTCTGTCTCTCTCTCTCACTGTCCACTCTGCCTGTCAAAAAAAAAAAAAAAAAAAAATCAACTCTAACTACTTTCTCATGTTTATGAACATAATACTTTATTGACTTCCAAAGGCTCTGGGGTTATAAAAACACTTGCTTTAACCTGTGTGACCTTACAGACTTCAAATCCAAAAGGTTGTAAATGTTCTGATTATATGTGTGTGTGTGTGTGTGTGTGTGTGTGTGTGTGTTAAGATGTTTATTTTCATCTGCTTGAAAGGCTGAACAATAGAGAAACAGAGAGGCAGAGACAAAGATTTTTCCATCCTCTGGACCAGGACAAAGACAGGAACCCAAAACTACATCTGGTCTCCCACGTGGATGGCAGAGCCCCAAGTACCTGAACCATCGTTTACTGCCTCCCAGCATGCATTAGCAGGAAGCTGGCTCAGCAGCAGAGCAGCCAGGATTCAAACTGGCATTCCAATATGGGATGAGGGTGTCTCAAGTGGTGGCTTAACCCATGGTGCCACAACACCCATCCCTAAGCTAAATTTTAAAAAAAAAAAATATTTATTTATTTGAAAGGCAGAAATACAGAGAAAGGGGAGAGAGAGATCTTCATTTACTGGTTCACACCCCAAATGGCTACAACAGCCAGGGCTGGGCCAGGCTGAAGCCAGAAGCCTCTTCCGGGTCTCTCATGTGAGTGCAGGATCACTGCTTTATCAGGGAGCTGGACTGGAAGTGGAGCAGCCAGGACTTGAACCAGCACCCATACGGGATGCTGGCGCTGCAGGCAGAGGCTTAACTTTCAATACCACAGTGCTAGCCCCTAAGTTAAATTTTTTTTTTAAAGACAAAGTTACAGAGAGAGGTAGAGACATGGACAGAAAGATTTTCCATCTGCTGGCTCACTCCCCAAATGGCTACAACAGCTGGAGCTGTGCTGATCCAAAGTCAGGAGCCAGGAGCTTCTTCCGGGTCTCCCAAGTGGATGCAGGGGCCCAGGGACTTGAGCCATCCTCTGTTGCTTTCCCAGGCGTATTAGCAAGGATTGGAAGTGGGAAAACTGGAACTCAAACCAGCATCCATATGGGATACCAGCGCTGCAGGCCGGGGCCTTAACCCTCTGGACCACAGTGTGGGCCTCAAGCTAAAATTTTTTAATTGGTCAGCAGAAAGCAAATGATTTTAAATGACTTCCAATAGGCTATAAAATGAAAGTCACTACTGCCCCCTTGTGGACATAACAAGGTCAGCCTTCATTGAGAAGTTTCATTTTCAATTAATAGCTATTATTGAACTCTCTCTATAAAACAGACTGAAATACAAAATCTCAATCTCAAAACAACCTCATAAAATAAGCATTTCTTTTAAAAAAGACATTTATTATTTGAAAGGCAGAATTATGAGGAAGAGACAGAGGGGAAGATAGAGACAAAGAGAGTGTGCTTCCACCCACTGGTTCACTCCTCAAATGGCTGCAAATGCTCGGGCTGGACCAGGCCAAACCCAGGAGCCTAGAACTCCATACAAACCTCCCACATGGGTGGCAAGGGCCCAAATAACTAGACCATCTTCCACTGCCTTACCTGGTGCCTTAGCAGGGAGCTAGCTGGAAAGTGGAGCAGCCGGGACTCAGACTGGCATAGGGGATGCCAGCGTTGCAGGTAGCAGCTTAATATGCTACACTACATGCTGGCCTTAAGTAGGCATTATTATATCCCAATTTCACAGACAATCAGACAAAGGTTAAAGAAATAGTTTTCCCAAGGTCAAGCAGCTGTTAGTCAATAAACAGTATCCGAGGGCCAGTGTTGTGACACAGGTTAAGCCGCTGCTTACAATGCCAGCATCCATATGGGAGTGCTGGTGCGAGGCCTGGCTGGTCCACTTCCAATCCAGCTCTCTGCTAATGAGCCTGCGAAAGCAACAGATGATGGCTCAAGTTCCTGGACCCCTGCACCTGCATGGGAAGACATGGAAGAAGCTCCTGGCACCTGGCTTCGGATTGGCACAGCTCTGGATGTTGTAGCCATCTGGGGAGTGAACCAGCGATGGAAGACCTCTCTCTCTCTGCCTCTCCTTCTCTCTCTGTGTAACTCTTCCAAATAAATAAATAAATCTTAAAAAAAAAAAAAAAAAAAAAAAAAACAACCCTCAAAAATAAACCTGCTATAGATTTATTGAATTTTGAACCCCACCTGCGATTGCCTTGGTAGGGCTGACCAAATGACTTCACAGGCTTTATCTGTCCTGTGGGCTGGACGTTCTCCACCCCTGCTTTAGATTATAAATACCACACTGAGATACTCTTATATTTTAATTTTAGGGTCAAGAATAACCCTTTAACAGAATAATCTGCAGAATATTTTAACAACCTATTCACTTATAACAAAGTATTCACTTAAAATCTTCTCCCTGGCTGGCGCTGTGGCTCAATAGGCTAATCCTCCACCTTGCGGCGCCGGCACACCGGGTTCTAGTCCCGGTCGGGGTGCCAGATTCTGTCCTGGTTGCCCCTCTTCCAATCCAGCTCTCTGCTCTGGCCCGGGAGTGCAGTGGAGGATGGCCTAAGTCCTTGGGCCCTGCACCCGCATGGGAGACCAGGAGAAGCACCTGGCTCCTGCCATTGGATCAGCGCGGTGCGCCGGCCGCAGCGCTCCAGCCGCGGCGGCCATTGGAGGGTGAACCAACGGCAAAAGGAAGACCTTTCTCTCTGTCTCTCTCTCTCTCTATCCACTCTGTCAAAAAAAATCTCCCTGCCCCCAAATAAATGGCTTGGTTTTAAAATCCTGCAGATCTTCTGTTCGGGGACTACTTTAATACAAGAGTAGGTATGAGAGTATCTTTGCATCTCTAGGAAAACCTGGGGGTCTGTTCATTATTAAAAGTGAAAATCAAATGTCATGTTATTGGAACATTACCTGAGGTGGTTTTGGTGTTGTCTGAAGAAACAAGGCTAGCAAGATTAACAACCTCCCCCGATGTGAAGATGAACGGAGCAGCCATAGCCACAGGGTTAGTCACAGGGTTGCCTCTCTCAGGATTAGCATTCACCTGATTCTGCATTGCTTCCTACCAAACAAGGCAGGATATTTCAGTCAGAACACTTATTAGACTTAGTTATACAGTTACTGAACAGCATTAACCTTGCTCTCCCCATGCTCTATCAAGCAGAACTAGTTCCGGCACACAATGTCCCAGGGAGCTCAGTGCCCTCATTAAGATGACTACTGTTTTTTTTTTTCCCCTCTGACCAGGAAAATAGAGAGGTTAGGTTGCTTTCCCAATCTTGTACCTACTTGAGAAGAGCAAAAGTATACTATTTGCAAAAGCTGCTAGCAATTCACTTAAACTATCTAAATCTTTGTTTTTAAAATCGAAAATGAGGTAATTGACCTCAGTAGTCTTAAAAAGTAATCTCCAGCACTAACACACACTATGATCTCCAATCCGCAAGTCAGTGTGCTGGCAGATCCCTGCAGAGAACCCACAGGGAACACAGTTCTCTAGAGTTTTATTCAACTATTTGTTCCATGAAGAAATTCCTAAGAGAATATATAACAAGCAAGTAAATGAATGCCAGATTTTAAAGTCTAGTTCCACATGCTGCATTTTTTCTCAATTCTGGTGAAAAGATGCTTATCTTACTTTCAGAAGCAGTTTTCTACAAACATGATCACTACTTTAAAAGTCCATTTGTGAAAGGACTCTAAACAAGGAACTGAAAGCTGAGGAGGATAACCAGTCTATAGAGAACTGAATGTCAGGAAAAATAAATAAAAAACTGAAAATGCAGCAGAAATGGTTGTTTTTCATATATATGACTATCCCATGATGAATAATTCCCATTGAAACAGATTATCCAGTCTCTGGATACTGTTAAATTCCTTCTTGAATTTGCCCCTTCTGCCTTCCACTATCACTTCCTTGTGTCAGGCGCTCATTGGCTCTTGCCTGGCTTAATGAAAGTAAAATATGCTTATACAGCACTAAGTGTCTTCTTCCCTAATCTCTATGCCTCACCATAAACAATCATCATTTTTAAACAAATCTAATCTTAGCCTACTATTTAAAAGCTTCTGCTGGGGCCAGCGCCGCGACTCACTAGGCTAATCCTCCGCCTGCGGCGCCGGCACACTGGGTTCTAGACCCGGTCAGGGCGCCGGATTCTGTCCCGGTTGCTCCTCTTCCAGGCCAGCTCTCTGCTGTGGCCCGGGAGTGCAGTGGAGGATGGCCCAAGTGCTTGGGCCCTGCACCCCATGGGAGACCAGGAGAAGCACCTGGCTCCTGCCATTGGATCAGTACAGTGCGCTGGCCACAGCACACCGGCCGCAGCGGCCATTGGAGGGTGAACCAACAGCAAAAGGAAGACCTTTCTCTCTGTCTCTCTCTCTCACTGTCCACTCTGTCTTGTCAACAACAACAAAAAAAGCTTCTGTTGGATCTCCACTGCCCACATAATAATTCACTTCTTTGTATGCCCCCTTAACAACCCTGTTCAGAACTCATCCTTAGCATCTGCCATCCTCAAACTCCGTTTCCTTCACCCATTCCCTAGTAACACAACTTACTATTTCACACTCCTCGTTCTTTCACATCAATCCTTGATAAGCTTTTTCTAGCCTAAGAATGTAATTTTCTCATTTCTCCTTCAAAACTTAGTTCAAACTTTATACATACTTTAATCTTTATTAATGTATCATTTAAAAAAGATTTATTTATTTATTCAAAAGGCAGAGTGGGAAAGGGAGGGAGAGCTCTTCAACACCGGTTCACTACCCAAATGCCTGCAATAGCTGGGGCTCGATCAAGCGGAAACCAGGAACCAAGAACCCCACCTTGTTCTCACACAAGGGTGGCAGGGACTCAAGCACTTGGGCCATCATCCCCTGCTTTCCCAGGTGCATTAGCAGGAAGCTCAATTAGAAGCAGAGCAGCTGGGACTCAAACTGGCACTGATATGGGAGGCTGATATCGCAAGCCATGGCTTAGCCTGATATGCCACAATACTGAACCCTTAAAAACCATTAATTCTCTATCCCCCATACCCCTGTAATACTTGCTAAATTTACCACCTGGTATTGTAATGCCTTATTTCTTGTCTTTACTTTAATAATGCTGTGAACACTCCCCAGGCTGGGCTATGCCCCATCAATCTTTGTACCTTCCATCCTATTGTTCCCTAATATACAAGTGCCAGCTTAAGAAATTAATGGATAAGGGGCTGGTGGTATGGTACAGTGGTTTAAGCTGCTGCTTACAATGCCAGCATCCCATACTGGAGTGCCAGTGCCAATCTCAGCTGCTCTGCTTCAATCCAGTTTCTTACTAATGTATCTGGAAAGTCAGAAGAAGTTATGCCAAGTACTTGCCACCATTTGGGAGACTTCACTGGAGTTCTTAGCTGTTGCTTTCAGCCTGACCCTGGCTGTTGTGGCCATTTGGGGAATGAACCAGTGGATGGAAGATCTCTCTCTCTCTCTCTCTCTCTCTCTTTCTCTCTTTCTCCCTCCCTCCCTCCCTCCCTCCATATGTATATATAAAAAATGGCATCCATATATCTTAAAAAAAAAAAAAAAAAAAAGGGCCGGCGCTATGGCATAGCCGGTTAACACCCTGGCCTGAAGCACCAGCATCCCATATGGGCACTGGTTCGAGTCCTGGCTGCTCCACTTCTTTTTTTTTTTTTTTTTTTTTTTTTTGACAGGCAGAGTGGACAGTGAGAGAGAGAGAGACAGAGAGAAAGGTCTTCCTTTGCCGTTGGTTCACCCTCCAATGGCCGCCATGGCCGGCACGCTGCGGCCGGCGCACCGCGCTGATCCGATGGCAGGAGCCAGGAGCCAGGTGCTTTTCCTGGTCTCCCATGGGGTGCAGGGCCCAAGCACCTGGGCCATCCTCCACTGCACTCCCGGGCCACAGCAGAAGGCTGGACTGGAAGAGGGGCAACCGGGACAGAATCCGGCGCCCTGACCGGGACTAGAACCCGGTGTGCCGGCACCGCTAGGCGGAGGATTAGCCTAGTGAGCCGCGGCGCCGGCCTGGCTGCTCCACTTCTGATCCAGCTCTCTGCTATGGCCTGGGATAGCAGCAGAAGATGGTCCAAGTCCTTGGGCCCCTGCACCCGCGTGGGAGACCTGGAAGAAGCTCCCGGCTCCTGGCTTCAGATCGGCACAGTTTCGGCTGTTGAGGCTAATTGGGGAGTGAACCATCGGATGGAAGACCTTTCTTTCTCTCTCTGCCTCTCCTCTCTCTTTGTAACTATGACTTTCAAGTAAAATAAATAAATCTTTAAAAAAAAAAAAAAGAAATGAATGAATGAAATAATTATAGCTAATTTTTGAGATGACTTCCATATCACTGTCTTACATCAGTTGATATACATTCAGAAAACATAATATGCTTCTGAATATTGCCTCAAGTCAAGTTTAATTAGAAACGGAAATTTTCATGGAGAAAAAAAATTCTAAAGCCAAATGATATTTTTGAACTGCCCATAACATTATTCTTTACTCATCATGAATAATTCAGAGCTTTATAGAATGTTATACTTTTTTGTAAAAAAATACTAATGAGACTGAGTCACAAGATTCAGACACTTTAGAAATCCTACTTTGAAGGGGTTGGTGCTGTGGCAACCACCTCCTGCAGTGCTGGCATCCCATATGGGTATCCGGTTCGTGTCCCGGTTGCTCCTCTTCCAATCCAGCTCTCTGCTATGGCCTGGGAAAGCAATAGAAGAAAGCCCAAGTCCTTGGGCCCCTGTACCCATTGGGTGATCCAGAAGAAGCTCATAGCTTCTGGCTCCTGGCTTCAGATCAGCTCAGCTCTGGCCACTGTGACCATTTGGGGAGTGAATCAGCAGATAGAAGACCTCTCTCTCTGCCTCTGCCTCTGCCTCTCTGTAACTCTGCCTTTCAAATAAATAAATAAATCTTTAAAAGAAAGAAAAAAGAAATACTACTTTGATAAGATAGGGAAAATTCAGTTTTGATTCAATACCTACAAAAATCCTTAGTTTCTTTTTTTTTAATTTTTTTTTATTCTTTTTTTTTTTATTTTTTGACAGGCAGAGTGGATAGTGAGTGAGTGAGAGAGAGAGAGAGAGAGAGACAAAGGTCTTCCTTTGCTGTTGGTTCAACCTCCAATGGCTGCCGCGGCCGGTGTGCTATGGCCAGTGCACCGTGCTGATCTGATAGCAGGAGCCAGGTACTTCTCCTGGTCTCCCATGGGATGCAGGGCCCAAGTACTTGGGCCATCCTCCACTGCACTCCCGGGCCACAGCAGAGAGCAGGCCTGGAAGAGGGGCAACTGGGACAGAATCCGGTGCCCCGACCGGGACTAGAACCTGGTGTGCCGGTGCTGCAAGGTGGAGGATTAGCCTAGTGAGCCACGGCGCTGGCCAAAAATCCTTAGTTTCAATTGAAGTATATTCTGGGGAGTATAAACAGAATCACACCTGGAGGATGACCAAAATCTCAGCATTGTTCTTCTCTAATGCTATGTCAAAGGCAGATTTATCAAATTTGCTGGAAGCATGGACATCTGCTCCATATTTGATGAGTAACTCCACAACATCTCGATGGTGGTGCTCTGTGGCCCAGTGCAAAGCTGTCATCTTCAGCATGTCCTTGGCATTCACATCTGCACCATTCTGTCAAAGAAAAGCAAGTTTTCAACAGAATACTGGTTATCGTAGCACAGGTGCAAGATCCCATCACCAAATACAGAGGATTTCCTTAAAGATTACGCATACTTAAATTCAGACCACATGTAAGAAATATCAAAAGGAAAACACTTCTCAAATTCTCCTGAATGCTGACAGACTAATACTCTCAATGAGAAGGTCTTCTAAGGACATCACTGGGAAATTATAACAGATGGGAGAGGAAGGAGGAAAGAACAGAGACTTTTGTTGCATTTATTAACAGACAGTTGAGTGCCTGAAAAATACAAGCATAAGTGCAGAGAACACCTGTAGAAAAAGAATGAAGAAAAATCAATGTCCACTGAACTTTTAAAAAAAGAAAACAAACTCCTCATAGCCACGTAGAACTCTTAAGAGAGATACAACTCAATGTTATAAACTGTGCTCAACTACATCCTACCCGACCAATTTTCCTTCCATCCATTTAAGAAAGAAAACAGGGAGAGAGATGGGTGTTTCTCTGCTGCTATCCTTGTTTTACCCTAACAAGCAGTTCCACGATGTGTGCATGTCCATCAGCTGCAGCCATGTGCAAGGGGGTCCTGTCCACTTTGGTCCGTGCGTCCCTGCTTACGCCTGCACGAAGGAGCACTTCTGCTGTGGAATAATGACCATACTGGGCTGCGAGGTGGAGGGGTGATGTTCCAAGCTGTGGGAGAATAACACTCATTGAATAGCTGCAGTGTACATAGTCCTAGATCATTCTCAGAGAGACACAGGTGGACAAGACGTGAATTCTATGGCTCCTGTTCCTGGAGAGAGAATCTAGTTAGGCAAACAGGACTGAAGAAATGTTTTACTTTAAAAATTAATATATCAGAACAGAAAAAACCCACCAATCAAATAATTGCAAAGCATAATGGCTTTAAGTCAGGTAGATTTATAGGTAAGATTCCCTAAAATATGATTTAAGTAAGGCTTAGAAGGTGGTTAAAAAAGGGAAGGAGGGGCACAAAAAGAATATTCTGAGTCAGGGAAAGAGAAGGGGTAGACAGGTTCAAAACAATTCTTAAGGGAAGGACAGAGGTACAAATTTAACTGGCTGGAACACAAGTTTGTTGCTACACTAAAGCAGAGCAAAAACATCTAAGAGATGAGGAAGCAACAAATATTTAACAGTGGCCTGTCAACAGGAGTAAGCACATCTGTGTAATCATCTCAAGCTAAATCTTACAAGAATTATTTAGCAGCACTCACTTGGCCAGGAAGCTATTCCTTTCTTTGTGTCATGTTCTTTTTTAAAAAACAAAAAACAACTGTTCATTCTTTTCTTTTCATATTCTCATCCTCTCTGTCTGACTGGATTTAATTTACATTGCTCTTCCCAAGTATATTTATAGAAATGCTAATCTCATGGGTTTCCTTTTCTCCCTTTTTGCAAAGTGCTAAGAACTGCTTGGCCTTTGAAGTTATGAATTAATCACACCAGAACAGAACTCACTCGCTGATCAAATCTGTTAAAATGAGGCAATGCTTCTAAGACCTGTGAATGCTTAGAAAGCCACATGACAACTTGAACCCAGAATTTCTGAAGTTTTCTGGTCTCCTAGTGGTTGTCTAGGCTCATTAAATGGCATCTTTACTGCTTTTTAAGAGTGGTAAAAGGCTGGCGCTGCGGCTCACTAGGCTAATCCTCCACCTTGCGGCACTGGCACACCGGGTTCTAGTCCCGGTCAGGGCGCCGGATTCTGTCCTGGTTGCCCCTCTTCCAGGCCAGCTCTCTGCTGTGGCCCGGGAGTGCAGTGGAGGATGGCCCAAGTCCTTGGGCCCTGCACCCCATGGGAGACCAGGAGAAGTACCTGGCTCCTGCCATTGGATCAGTACAGTGCGCCGGCCGCGGCGGCCATTGGAGGGAGAACCAATGGCAAAGGAAGACCTTTCTCTCTGTCTCTCTCTCTCTCACTGTCCACTCTGCCTGACAAAAAATTAAAAAAAAAAAAAAAAAAAAGTGGTAAAGGAAACAAAACAGACACAACTATTCCTTATTCACCAGGACATATTAGAGAAAAGAAACAAGGAGCTTATTAGTTTAGAAATGCACTCTTCCTTTACTGATTCTGCTTAATTTCTAGATAATTACAGAAGCCTATAACCCAAGTAGACTCCAGAGAGAATTAAGCCTTTAGAAAATACGCTAAAAAAACATTATAGAAATATATTATACTTTACAATTACCATCTACAGATTCACAGGAGACTCTTTTAATTTGGAAACTAAAAGAAAAAGAAAGCCACTTATTCAGATGAGACCAATAAAACTTTGAAAGGGGTAATAAGGTAGAAAGGAATGAAGAAAAAAGATTCTTTTGTGTTTCATAAGCCCATGACTGGGTTTTCATGCCAGTGTGTGAAATGTGCTTCCCTCGAACTTTGTTACTTTGTTGGCACATTACCCAACTGACATGGGGGGAAGAAAGGAAAATCAATAAAATCGTTTAATCATTAAGAAAAAGATTGGTAAAAGCACATTATCTTAAATAATTCAGAGATCTTTCTGCTAAGCTTACCCAGTCTGTGGTGAATGGGGCACCATTTGCCATTAATGTTCTCACTTCATCATCTTGGCCTTTTCTTGCTGCTTCCAGCAACCTCTTCCCCAAGTCCACCAAAGACATCTTTATGCATGGGAAAAAAGGTTTTCAGATAGCTGTAACTCAAACACAAGGGAAACTGCCTGTAAAACATATTTAGATTTTTTGTACTTGAACATGTAACACAGCTGGAGTTGACTATTTGGTAGGTTACTTCCTTTCCACTTCATCTAACACAATCAGATATTTGGGAAAGTTTCCCCTAAAGGACAGTTCTTTCACTTTCAATTTCCAGAAAACTATTTTGGAAATATGTGCAACATACTATCACCTTTCCAGTTTAGGGAACTGATAAAATAAATTCCATCCCCTTGAAAAGACCCGGAGAAGACTATTACGTTAAGGAACATGGTAAAAAGTAATAAAACATACACCCTACCCTTACAAACAACGAACTACTCTTTTTGGAGGTTTCCAAGTTTCTAGGTGGCAGAATGAAACAAGACAAATCAAGATTTCTAAATCTAAGTCCATCTGTTAATTTTTTTCTTCTGACCATAGGCTGGTGCCATGGTGTAGTAGGCTAAGCCACCACCTGCAGCACCAACATCCCATATGAGCACTGGTTGTGTCTCAGCTACTCCTCCTCCAATCCAGCTCTCTGCTATGGCCTGGGAAAGCAGTAGAAGATGGCCCAAGTGCTTGGGCCTCTGCACCCACATGGGAGACCCAGAAAATAAGCTCCTGGCTCCTGGCTTCTGATCAGCCCAGCTCAGGCCATTGCTGCTTGAAGGAATGAACCAGTGAATGGAAGACCTTTCTCTCTTTCTCCCCCTCTCTTTCTGCAACTCTGCCTCTCAAATAAATAAATAAAACCTAAAACAAAACAAAACAACCTTCTGACCACAGTGTAAATAAATATAAATGATGTTAAAACTTTAAGGAGAGCAAGCTCTTACTGGTTAAAACTAATCTGCTGAAGTCAGCAGAATAAAAAGTGTGCTTCACAGGACATGCATTGTGCAGCAATGGGCTAAGCTGCTGCTTGCAACACCTGCATCTCACATAGAAGTGCCCACCTGGATGGAGTTCCCAGCTCCTGGCTTCAGCCTGGCCTAACCCTGGATGTTTTAACCATTTAGGGAATGAACCAGCAGACAGAAGATCTCTTTTTCAAATAAATCTTTAAAACAAACAAACAAAAACCAGTGTACAGGGCCAGCATCATGGCCCAGTGGGTTAAGCTGTAGTTTGCAATATTGGCATCCCATACTGAAGTGCGAGTGTAAGTCCTGGCTGCTCCACTTCCAATCCAGTCTCCTGCTAATGGACCTGAGAAAGCAGCAGAGGATACCCAAATACTTGGATCCCTATAACACATGTCAGAGACTAGGATGGAGTTCCAGGTTCCTGGCTTCAGCCTGGCTGTTGTCCTCATTTGGGGAGTAAACTAGCAGATGGAATATCTCTTTCTATTGCACTTGCTTTCAAATCAATCTATCCATCCTTAAAAAAAAAGTGTGGTTCATGGATCCCTGGTAGCCCCTCACACCCTTTCAGGGATCCATGAGGTTAAAACTATTTTTCCTGTAATACTAAGATATTATGCTTTTTTAAAAAAATCATGTCAATGTTTGCACTGAAGGCACAAACAGAACAGTGGCTATAACTGTGGTACCTTTGGACAAATCAAACAGTACTAATAGATATTTTTTTTTTTAAAGATTTTATTCAACAGGTAGAGTTACAGACAGTGAAAGAGAGACAGAGAAAGGTTTTCCTTCCATTGGTTCACCCCCCAAATGGCCGCCACGGGCCGGCGCTGCGCCGATCCGAAGCCAGGAGCCAGGTGCTTCTCCTGGTCTCCCATGCGGGTGCAGGGCCCAAGCACTTGGGCCATCCTTCACTGCCCTCCCAGGCCACAGCAGAGAGCTGGACTGGAAGAAGAGCAACCAGGACTAGAACCCAGCGCCCATATAGGATGCGGGCGCTGCAGTGGGAGGATAAACCAACTGAGCCACAGCGCCAGCCCGCAGTACTAATAGATATTGTCTGAGTATTCTTCACTGTCAAGTACTCTCACTGAACAAAAAGCCAATTCTATCAAGAATTTCCTTGGGGCCAGCACTGTGGTGTAGCTCATAAAGCCACCACCTGCAGTGCAGGCATCCCATATGAGCACTGGTTCAAGTCCCAGCTGCCCCACTTCTGATCCAGCTCTCTGCTATGGCCTGGGAAATCAGTAGGAGATGGCCCAAGTCCTTGGGCCCCTGCACCCATGTGGGAAGACCTAGAGGAACCTCCTGGCTCCTGGCTTGGGATCGGCACAGCTCCGGCCATTACAGCCAACTGGGGAGTGAACCAGGGGATCGAAGACCTCTCTCTCTGCCTCTCCTCTCTCTGCGTAACTCTGACTTCCAAATAAAATAAATAAATCTTAAAAAAAAAAAGAATGCCCTTTTGATGAAGCAATAAATTATGTTATTAAATCTCAACACCTGAATACAAGTGTTTAAATGAGGGTCTTGAAAAAGTTCATAGAAATGTAATTAAAAGATGTTTATTTTGTTTTGAAAAAATTTAAATCCAAGCATGCATAAAGTCTTCAAAAAGTTCATGGAAATTTTATATTATGAATATTCTATGCATGGATTTCTTAAAAAAAAAAGATTTATTTGAAAGGCAGAGTTACACAGAGGTAGAGGCAGAGAGAGAGAGAGATCTTCCATCTGCTGGTTCACTTCCCCTCTGGGATTTCAAACATTTTACACAAGGAGCTGGCACTGTGGCATAGTAAGTTAAGCCTTTGCCTGCAATGCCAACATTTCATATGGGTGCTGGTTCCAGTCCTGGCTGCTCCAGTTCTGATCCAGCTTGCTGCTAATGGCCTGGGCAAGCAGCGGAAGATGGCCCAAGTGCTCGGACCCCTGCATCCTAATAAATAAATCTTAGGAAAAAAAAAACTGAAGTGAAAATAGGCCAATGGGTTTTAAGGTAAGAGAGTATAAAAGTTCATTGATAAGGTTTAAGATTTCTCACTACAAGTAACTTTTAAGAAATTACCACTTGTCAAGGTTTTGTGTAGCACCAAAGTATTTCCACAATGATCAGAAAAGCTGTTAAAATACTCTTTTCTTCCCCAAGTACATATTACAATGGATTGAATACAGAAGTTGGTATGAGAATGCAGCTATCTTGTATTCAGACAGAAGTTAAAAAGACTTACAAAAATAAAAACAATGCCATTCTTCTATGTTTTCTAACTTGCTCCTAACTTGATCTAGAGGTCTTCCATCCGCTGGTTCACTCCCCAATTGGCCGCAACGGCCAGAGCTGCGCTGATCTGAAGCCAGGAGCCAGCAGCTACCTCCAGGTGTCCCATGTGGATGCAGGGGCCCAAGGACCTGGGCCATCTACTGCTTTCTCAGGCCACAGCAGAGAGCTGGATCAGAAGAGGAGCAGCCAGGACTATAACCGGCGCCCATATGGGATGCCAGCGCTTCAGGCCAGGCGTTAACCTATTCCACTACAGTGCTGGCCCCTTAAGAATCTAATTTAAAAGAAAAAAAAAAAAAAAGTGTTTTTGAGGGATTATGTGTCATGCTCCCAGTGTCCTATATTAATGGGGACAGAATCCACCAGACAAGAGATGTAGCCCAAAATAACAGAGAACAGTCTAGGCACTTCTGACTTCACACTCCCAGATTGGATGTGCCTCCACTTTCCCTCTATACACAGTGAGGAAACAAAATCTGGTCCAACTTGAGGATGAGTGAAATACAAATCACCCCTTCCCCTACCCAAACACAGAGATTTTCAGTGATTGTGTTTTGACAACCTATGAAGTGCCTGAGCTCTAGAAAATTATCTGCTGTATTATCAGAGAGAAATTAACTTGTTTCTCTAAAAATCTGGGTGGGGCAGTTCTCTCAGCGTCATCAAAGCATGCATGAAAAGAAACACTTAAGAGTATCTCTACTGGAAGGGGCAGAGCAAACGGTATGGTGAAAACATGGCCCCAGATCATCCAACGTACTGCTAAGCTGCTTAAGGTTGTCACAGAACGTCCTTTTAAAGAGAAGTTACAAAGAAAGGGGGCAGGGGGAGACCCTAGAGAGAGGCCCTTTTGGTAAAGAGGAGAGGAACAGGGTGACATCTGGCTCTTGGAAATCAGTGAGACTGGGAGAAACGCAACAAGCATCACCCACGGTCTGACAGTCATTCTTTTTCTCTTTTTGTATTGCACACGTCCCCACCCGGCGGCCAGCTGTACCAAATGGAGGTTCAGCCCTTACTGCTCGTGTTCAGTTTCTGAGCTCACGAATAATCTTCAGTTTATTATTGGGACCAGAGACTTGGAATCCCCCCTCCCCATCAGAAATCTCGCAACTTCTCACACCAGGATCCTTCTGCAAAAGGGGAGGCAGCCACCTGGGGCAAACCCAGCCAGCCCGTGGGGCTGCCCTCGGCCCCGACTCCGCGTCGCCCCCTAGTGGTCACCTTTGTGGCCTCGGTTCCCCTTGGTCCAGCTCCCCAGCCTCAGGTCTTACAGCCACCCCCTCCTTCACCTCCTCCCAGTCCCCTCCCCTTCCTCCCGACAGCATCCCCTTCCTCTCTGTCCCCCTCCCCCCGCTGCCCCCGCTCGGTCTGCACCCAGAAGTTCGGGACTGGGCTGCGCAGCGGTGCGACTTCTCACGGCACTTTCCATTCCAGCCCTGACGCCCCCCCAGAGTCCACGCATCTCTCCTTCCCCCTCACCTCTTCGTCCGGGACGTTGCCGGCTGCGCTTTCGCCGAGCCCGCCAGTTTGGTCCCGTTTCCTTCTCAACTTGACTCCCTGTCAGTGGCAGTTACTTTTTGGCCTTTTCATATATGCATATTTTGGGGGCCTTTACCCCCCCTCCGGGAGAAATGGAAGCAACAAAATGGCGGACCCGGAAGTGAAGGCTCAGCGGCTCTTTCTGGCGGAGGAATCTGTGGAGGGGGATTGACCGCAAAACCTACATTGCCTTTCGAATGGAAATAAGATGTATACCCGAGGCTCATTTCTTATCTAGTAAAGGCCTCTGGAGGTGGTAGAGTATGAATCAGAGGCCTCCTGGGCGGGACTACTTAACGAGGCGGAGGGTTACCGACTGCGCGTGTTACGTGTGGTGTAGTTCCGGCTGGGGACGGCCCCCGAGCTTTTGGCTTTGGCGCCAAGAACCCGGGTCCTGCCTCGCTAGTGGGGTTTGCGTCCAAGTTTTAGCTGCTGCTTCCCGAGGCTAGCGTTAGGGTTGGCGGAAAAACTTACTGCCTAGTCCCAACCTCGGGTGAAACTGTTTAGGGCTTCCATGGCCTTGCGCGTTGGTGGGGCGCCGCTGCCTGACGGCCATGGGTTTGTAACTCCCGCCGGAATGTGGAGACCCCGCAGGCAGGCAGTCGGCTTTTTGGGGTCTCTGGCAGAGGATGGGAGGGGGGCTGTGTTTGCAGATCGTTCTAGTCAAGTATTTTACAAACAGCTGGGCCCTGTCCCCACCCAATTTCCTACTGAAGGACTGAGAAGTCAGGACAGAAGTCCTTCAAAAATCAGGCAAAACAGTAAAGGACATCACTGCGCCTTTCAAGGCTTAGGGGGAGGAGTGTCTTCCGCTCTTCTGAACCTGTTTAGCTACTATTCTCGTCATTTTTAAAGTATTAACGTAATACTCTCCGCGTTGGTGTTTACACATTTTCGTAAGATCTTGTCTCATTCCTATTTATATCCTCTTACATGTTCTGAATCAATGTGTTAAAAATTACTTGGAAGGCAGAGACAGATGGAGATCTTCATCCCTAAAGCCAGGAGCCTGGAACTCCAATCGCAGCTCCTAGGTGGGTGCAGGAGCCCCAGGACTTGAGCCCTGTTCTGCTGCTTTCCCAGGCGCATTCGCAAGGAGCAGGATAGGAAGTGGAGCAGCCAGGACTCCCAACTGGCATTGTCCCAGGTGGCAGCTGAGCCCAATGAGAGAATACGTAATTTTGGTATCAGTGGGCAAGCAGAGTTGTTAGTTGCATCTGACTTCTGATTGTAAATTGATTGCGCATTTGTTCCTTTTCAAGCTGAAGTTCCCCATTGAATGTTTAAATGCTATTCAAATCATTCCACTAAGTGGAATATTAAGTAAAATGTACCAACACAATGTGAAAGCAAGGCTAACTTCTGAGATGCATACTGCCTCTCTGCAAAGAGAGAGAAAGCCGGAATCCAGTCCTGGGGTTGAATGTCTTTATTATATAAATGAGGAAATGGCAGCACAGATCAGCAGCAATAATTTTGGTGTAGGATGAGAATGTACTCGTTTATTTCATGTGCTGGAGGCCCACTGATGACTGACATTGCAAGTGCAGGAGGGCAAAACAAAAATACTTTTAGAAGTTAAAACCTTACAGATTATCGTAACACTCAGCAAGATTGCATTTTGAGATTAGAAATCTGATTTTCCTCAGAGTTTTTTAAACCATTAAGAACAAAGTTGTGAAGTGAGTAGGCTTACAGAAGGAACACTCTTTGGAGAAAGAAAGAGTTTAGCTATTTCTGATTGAATGCTTTCCCCAAATTCATTTTCCATGACATATTCTCATCTTTTATACCTTTACCCCTAGTTTCTTTGAGAAAAAGTATTTTTACAAGAAGGAGCAGGATCAAAAATAAAAATAAAAATAAAAATAAAAAAGGACCTTTTAGAAATCCTGTTTGGTAACAGATCATCTCAAATTAAAACTTCTAAGGTTTTCATCAACCTTTAAGAAGTATTTGCTTACTGGCCTGGAGCGAGAAACTAAGAAAGTCTGAACAATTTCTGAAGCTGATCAAAATGGAATAGAAAACAGTCTCACATGTTGCCCTACTATACTACTCTCTGGCATCCCCTGCTAGCTAGAGTTAACATTTGAGGGAAAAAAGGAGGAATCCCTGTGATCCAATATTCCATTGCCTGAACCCTTTACTTTGTGCCTTGAGGGCTTTTGAGAGAAACAGATAGATAAATAATAAATAAATAAATAAATAAATAAATACAACTCAACTCTGGCAGATTCATCAGCACCACCAACACAACAGAGGGAGAAAGAACAAGATTAAAATGGGAGAGGGATGGAAAGGCAAGACAATGAGGGAAAGGTGGTGGGAGAGAGGTCTCGGCCTTAGAGCAAGTCCAGTTCAAAGGAGTGGATGCTGGCAATGGGAGCCCTCCAGAAGTTGAAGGTGCTGTACTCAAGGAGCGCGTCACCCTCAAGGTTCTTCTCCCGCTCTGCTCCAGGTGCTTGCCCGGTCACGTTGCCAGCGCTGCTGTCCTTCATCTTGTAGGTGGGTGTATCTGACAGACCCAAGCCTTCCAGCTCCGACAGATCCAGTTCTGGGATAGGCATCCTCCAGAAAAGAAAGGAGCTGTACTGGCTACTCACGGGGTCCCTCATAGCTTCCTGGATGGGAACAATGACACATCAGTCTTTTGATGGCCCGTGCTCTTTGCTTGCTTAGAAACTCCACATTCCCATTTGCCTCCAAATAATCTAACTTCCCTACCATTTCCTAAGGTCTCCCCATCATGGGATGAGTTACTTATTGCTTACAGCATCAAGTTGATCCTGGCTTTCATCTTTGCCACCTTAAATCTGGCCCCATACTTCCTTAGCAGTAGTACAACCTCTGCATCAGTTATACTCATTCCTATCTTGCTTGACTCTCCTCCCAAGTTTCAGGGTTCCATTCAAGTCCCTGGAGGAGTCTCCCCTCCCCCAACTGCTATTATATTTACAAATACTTAACTTCTGCCTACTTTTGGTGTGATAGGCCGTGATGCTTCTGAAAAGGCCTGCACGAGACTTCTGTTTCCTTTTTGCCTTGTAAACCCTGTTACAAGCTCACCCACCTCTTGCAGAATGACTTCCTTAAACTTAACCCATCTCGATCGACCCTATTTTCTCTAGCATCTCCCCGCAACACCCTGTGGAGTTTTATCCAGATCGATTAATTCGGGGTCACAGATCACGGTTGTATCTCTTAGGCGGTCTGTTCTTCAACTGGAAGGCTAAGAATCAGTGTACTCTCTGGGTACCACAAGTGCTAGGTTTTGCACACAAAGGCATTCAACACTGCTGTTAAATTTTTCCTCACTATTTAATAGAATTCGCTGCCATTTCCATCTATTAGTCCACAGATAAGCCTGAACAGTCTGTTTCTCTGTAGCCTACTTCTTCTGAACAAAAGCCAGGTACTAGAACAATTCTCCTGTGCTATAACAGGATCTCTCCTGTGAGCCCAGTGCTTACATATACCTGATAATAGTGAAAGCAAATGCATTGTCAATTCCAGGTGAGGGAGTAAAGTTTAGATTAGAAGTCGGTCCCTTTCAGAATCAGATACTTCCCAGCGCTTTAATGAGCAGTTCAGTCACCTTTCCTGCTCATCCTACCCACACCTTGCCCAGTGGTACATGCTGGTTACAACTCTGTAGCCTCCACCCTGCTACTTTCTAGCCAAGGTAAAAGGGCAAGATTCATTACTTGACATGTTCCCAAAGGAGCAGAAAGAACATTCTACCACGTCCAAAAATAGAACTCCCAAGTTTCAGGTCTTTCTCCAACAGGCCCTGTTGGCTCTCACCAGCCCCGAGTCTCCTAAATAGTCAAATAGGCCTCCGAATGCCTCCATATCATAGAAAACGTCTCTACTGAGGCAGGAGAAGAAAGCATAGTCTGAGTGTGTCGGAGTGTAGAGACTTTAGTAGGAGAGGTGAGTGAGTAGGCTAGGAAGATTTTTAATATTACAAATGAATCCTGAGTTGTTCTTCTTCTTCTCAGGTTCAGGCTCCAAAATAAACCCTGGGAACTGAGCATTACTCAGCAGAGAAGCTGCTAGGAAGGAGGAGGATGCAGGGAGTGGAACAGGGTGGAGCAGTTGGAAAGGTGAGGTCATTGTCCTCTGACACTCACCTCGGATCATCTCCACGGCAATTTGCAGACATGTGCACAGAGAGGGAGCTACCAAAAATAGTTACAACAATTGACCAAAATAATCCCTACTTAGGTCTGGGTCTGGGACTGTAGACTTCCTAATTAGCAAACCTTAGGAGTCAACAGTTACTGATTTCCTCCAATGCTGTTTACTACATTACCAGTTATTTTTCTAGTGACCTGACTTGTTTTATAGCCCATGCCCTGCAGGTATCCTCTAGAGAGAGCTTAGGATAATGCTGGACACATACTAGGCTCTTTAAAAAACAGACTCATAGGAGAAAAGAATCACAGAATTTTAAAACTAGAAAATACCTTAGAAATTATAGTGTGACTTGTGAAGCCTTCCAGCCAGTTTATATAAAACCCAGGCTCATAATTCCCAGTCTGATTCCTTGTTGTGCTGCACATACACAGTTGCTTTATAGCTTGATATGACCCTATCCTCAAAATCTGTAAGAATTCTTAGTTGCTGAAGAACAGATATTCTGTGGGTTAGGTACCGGTTATTGCTGTGATTCTGATCTGAGTGGTTAGATGCAAAAGGCAGTAGAGAGCAAGCTAGAATGTGAGAAAGGGATTGTCTCTGACAAACTGACTCCTTCTCTTAAAACCTGAATAGGCATGAAACTGCCCACATAGTCCCTAAGTGTGTGACAAAGCTGTCTTACAATTTAAAAAAGCTAAAGGAAATTCTATAAAATATTAACTCAAGACCTAAACCCCCTGGCTATGCGACTAACCCAGACACGTACAAACAGTATAAAATGCATTCCAGAAAGACACTCATATAAGCCTATACGCATTAAAATAGACAAGAACATACATAGAATATTGAAGCTAAAAAAAAACCAGGGTATTTACTAATGACATTTTTTATTTAATACAGTATGGATTTAATTCCCAAGCCCTCCAATTTTTGCAAAAGTTCCCTTTTTCAGGTAGCCACCCCTTCCTTTCCCCAAATGCTCTCCACCCATAAGTTCTCTCTCTTCAGTTATCATTTACTTGTCTATCATTTAATACTTAGCATGAAAGCTGTGGACAGTGCTTTGCACTACAGTATACTTGTATGCTCATAAATGCCTCCCACTATCCTTGATTTTACATTGTCCCATCTTTTTTAGGCCAAGGTAGTTTCACTGTCTGTTATCAGAGACACTTGCATGTCAGTGAATACAGAGGTTAAGAAGAGACACTCTGAGCCACACAGACACACCCAGATACTCTTTGTCCAGACCCCTATAAGCTTTCAGGGCCTGCTCCCGCTGGGTCTTGCTGTGTCATGCTGCCACTGTGGAGAGGGGAAGGGAAGCCCTTTGGCACCTCGTTGGAAGTGCCTCCTTCTGCGCTTGGATTTTTGTATTCCCGATTTCCTTTCCCGTTATTCTGAGTTGCAAATAAGCATTCCCTTTCCAAAATCTGTCCCCACACCTAGCTCCTGTGGGCTGTACTGATTTCAGTACAGGATCGGGCTCCCATCTTTCCTACTTCAAGCTGCCCCCTTTTTCAGTGCAACGGTTTGAGATGGGGAGAAGGAGACTGTTAAAGGTCAGGATTACAGAGCCCTTCCCCCCAGAACGCCCTCCTACTGAGACCCAGCGGCTAGGAAGGTACAATAGTTGACTAAAGTATCATCAAATAACTGGTAGAAATTATAGCTTGAAAAAGACCGTATAGACGAATAGGCTGAAAACATTAAATTCAAATAGTCAAAATGAGGCAAGTGCTGATAAATAACTGCATTTGAATAGTTAGGAATTAATGCCTGTGTGCAGAAGGAGGCATGGCCCAAGCTCTTAGTCAAGATGCGAAACGCTGAACAAATCACTAGCCATTGTTCACAGCGCCCTCCGCCCCACACGCATCCTTACTCGGAGCCTTAAATCCCAAGACAGCGGCTCTGCTATCTGCAGCCCCCTTCCCCCTCCGTCAGTTTAGTTTACCTGTTATTAAGGAATTACTAGCGTTCTGCAGAGACGGAGGGAGTGCCTCGGGGGCTGGGGTCCGCTCTGGGCTGGAGAGGAGGACCGCTGTAGGGAAGTGACGGCTTTGTCTTCTCACTCCCTCTCCGGCTTCGGTGACTGAGCCTGTCCGCCCAGGCTCCCCCTGCAATGCAGCCCCTCCTAAGAAGAGCGGAAGGACTCCCCGCCCCCTCCCTGCCTGACTCGGCTAATTCAAACGATAGGTTCCAGAACGCTTTATGGAGGGCGAGGGGATTGAAGAAAGCATCTCCGTAGGCTTGATTTATTATTCCCAGTCGGTTCCAACACCTCCCAGGTGCAGTGAATGAGCAGCCAATTGTCCTCTGATTTTTAGGTTTAAGGATCAAAGATCTTAACTCTAGACAGCATTGGAAAGGAGTGTCCCTGTCTCCCCAGCGTAAGGACTTCATGTTACCAGGTGCTTGTGAGAACCATAAAAATTATTGACCCCTCCCCCAGTCCCTCTGTTCAGCTCTCCTCTCCACCCTCACAATGGTAAATCTAGCCCCGTTCCCGTTTGGATGGAGCAGAAGAGATTGGGGTGTGGTTCCTGCGAATCGTGAACTTGGTTAGGTCTGGGGGGTACTGGGGTGGGGGCGGGGGGAGTGACCCGCTACGTTTTGCCCCTCAATGCCTGGCGAGCAAAGGGAACGCGCGATTCCGGGGGCCTGGCCCGCGTGCCAGACCCTCCACGAGGTATCCACGTTCTCCAGTCGGCCAGGCGGGCGCGGCAGCTGAGGCCCCTTCCCACATCCCTCCACCGTGCAGATTTTCAGCAGCCCAGAGGGAGCTGTGCGCTCCGCTCCCAGCCGGACGGGTTTCGTAATCGCGTCGCTGCCGTTTCCGCCCTCGGCAGCTCCACCTCTGCCGGCCCGCCCTCGGCTCCCCTACCGCGTCGAGAGCCAGCCCGGGAGCCCCGCACCGGCCAGCACCGAGCGGGAGCCCCCGACCGGCTGCAGCTGGACGCCTCGATGCCGGAGAGGAGCAGGTGAGACCGCGGGTGGGCTCCCCGGCCGCGCGCCCAGCCTGCCGGGCCAGGCCGAGACTCACCGGATGCTGGGGGTGGGGAGGGTGAGGAAGGTGGCTCTGACGATCGAGATGCTGGGTGGGGGGTGAAGGGGCGCCCCCAGGGTGACATTTGTCCTCCAGGCCCGTGCCGTGCGCTGGCTGAGGTCGAAGGGAAAAGAGGCGCTGGAGTGCTAGGGAGGTGGGAGGAGACAGGGGCTTTCTGAGCCAGACACAGTGGATCTGGGTCCTGGATGGTCTAAACCTGAGACTGAGGCAGCCACGGAAAACAGAAAAATTCACAAGAGAGGTGTGCATCCTAGCTGAGGTTGCTGGCAGCAGAGAATTTCTGGGTGGGGGGAGGACGGGCAGAAGCCTTGAGTCTCTGTGAGCGAACATACTGGGGGAGGGGAAGCCTAGGCCCTAGTTCTGTTTCCTCTTAAACCCGGGCAAGACCTCTCCCCGGGAAGGGCAGGGGTGATGCCAGGGCAGAGGCCTGTCCCTTGACTACCCTGGGACCCACGGAGCCCCCCATGTCTGGGGGTGGCCCCATAGGGACCAGCTGCTTCTCTGGGCCCACAGCCAGAGTTGCCCACTCCATTCTCTCAGCTCTTTCTCTGCAGCTGCTTCTTGTGAAGGCTTGTCAGCCAGCGGGTTGCAGGCCTTGGGGCAGGAGGCCGCGGGACCGGGAGAACCGGTTTGGGGCTACAGCAGGACCAGGGAACCACCTCTGCACATCCTACCATTCCTTCTGCCCCCCCCCCCCCAGCTTTGAGGCTGCTGAGTCCAGCTGTGATCTTGGTGGTGGTGATGGTGTGTGTGTGTGGGGTGTCTTCCAGTTCTGTGTTTGAGTCTGGGAGTCAGAGGGGCTCAGTTGTGAGTACTGACTGCTCGGCCATGGGGATGTGGCCTTGTGCTAGCTAATCCTGCTCCGGAGCCCTCCCTTTCACCGAGAGTGGCAATGGAGGTGGGCGCCCCTTGCTCCTCACTTTACCGGTTCAGGACCTCATTTTTCCTGCACGCACTCTGTTCTGAGTGCTTTATAGGAGAGTGACAGCCAATTGCTCTTACTTCCTTTTCTGTCCCAGTTCCCTTCCCCCCACCCTGCACCACCACCATCATCACATTCGCCCTCACACTTTGACCCCACCCCCAAGCTTCAGACACCCAAATGTCCTGGGGAATGGAATTTCCTGGTCACTTCTCATCATCAGCGGTCACTTATGCCAAGTCTCTCTCTCCCTCTCTCTTTCTCTCTCTCACACACACACAAACCCGTCTTTCCTTCCACCCAGCTCTGGTCAAGTCCCTGGAAAAGAAACAGAAACGTCCTTGTTCCTCCACTCCACTGCCCCCCCCCCCTTCCCAGCATCACCCACCCCTGTCCACTCAGCGTTGAGCAGGGTGGGGAATGCTGGGAGAGTCCAGTCTCAGCACAGCCTGTGGTGGTGTTGGGGGTTTCCTCTGATTCTCCATTGTTTTCTCCCTCCCCCCCCCCCCCCGACCACCTGCCACTACCACCACTGCAGAGCCTGTGACTGACCGCCTTCCCACAGAGCACACCCCTCTCAAGGCAGCCGCTGCCGACTTCCGCCCTGTGTGCTTACTCCTCCCTTCCAGTGGTGGGAAGGGAAGCGGGAGAGAGCCCAGGCTCCTGGGCTCTTCCCTCCCCTAGAAGCTGCGTTTCAGTGTTCCTGTGATCTCATCTCAAGGCTGTTACAAAAATAAAAAGACCCTCTGAGTTTTAGATCAGTGTAGGAAGCCTGAACATCAGGATTCCAGGTTTAGAAGGAAGGGGAGTCTTGCTCCTGCTGAAGTGTAACGTGCCTGAAACTGCCCAGCTAGGAATCCTTGAGGTAGGATGGGGCTGGAGGGTGAGGGGGCAGATACAGTGAGAACAGAGGAACCTCAGGTGGGCCCTGGCTGGCAGGGGTGAGAACGGAGGACCTTCTTTCGTAGACACCAGTGCTATTGGAAAGTTCCTGTGTCTGGTTGGCTGATGAAGGTGGGGGGTGGAAGTGGTGAGGAGGGAGGAGAGAGCAGGTCACAGCTTGAGGGGAGGGAGCAGGAGGCCGGCCACGTAGGGTGTCAGGCAGAGCCGAGCCACACAGCTGGGCTTGTGAAGAGTGGGGAGGCCGATAGGCCTTTCCCCGCGGGACGGAAGACCACCAGCACCTGGGCCTCCAGCCTGTACATAGGTGATCTCGGCAGGACCCATGAGGTGTGGCTGTGCAGTGAGTGAGAGGACACGGATGAACTGGGCATGCACGGCCTGCCGGAAAGGCTGTCAAGGTCAAGTAGTAAAAGCACTGCTGAATGGCTTCTGGGAGGGGTTGGATCTCAGTGGAGAGAGAGGAGGCGGGACAGGGCAGTGAACTGGGGAAGAAATTGCTCACCGCGGAAGGGTTTTCTTGAGGTCTAACCTGCTGCAGTTAGTCTCCTGGGACCTAGGTGGTCAAGGTCCCTTTTCATGTAGAAAATAACAGCTGTCCAAAGGCAAGGTAAGGAAAAAGGGAGGGGCAGGGTGGAGTCCTTGTTTGTGAGAACAAAAACCACTATTTCCTCTTCAGAGTCACTTACTTGCCCCTCCCCTCCCCTCCTGCCCCAGACCCTGAGGGAAGGGAGCTGGAGCTCATACCACAGCTAGACTTCCTTCATGTCTGCCACTGTCCTCTGGTCCTCTCTTGTCCCCTCACCCCGAGAGCCCCTCACAGCCACTGCTCCTGACCTCCTGGTGTTCTGTTCCCTGCTTAGAGAGTCAGGCTGTTCTGTGTTTGAAAAAGATTGACGAGAGGGTGTAGGATTGGCGCCGCAGAGGGAGCGCTGAGAGGCTGTGGGCTCATCAGGGGCTCCTCAGGGCCCAGGGAGCCCTGGGATTTCTCACTAAACTCTGCTTTTACTTTCTGCTTGCCCAGGCTTCCGCGTCTGATGAAGACACAGCCTGGCTCCTGGCTGCCCTGTTAGCCTCTCAGGGTCCGAGGCACTGACCTTCCCTGCGTGGCGAAGGGTCCCGAGGATCCCACCTTCTCTAAACCTGTCCTGCTGAGTGAACCACAGCACATCGTTGCACAGCGAGGAGTGGGTGGTCCCAGCACCAGAGCAAGAGCCCTGTGGGGCCCCAGGCAGAAGAGTGAAGCTGGAACCTTCAGGGAACATGAGTGAATTTTGGCACAAACTGGGCTGCTGTGTGGTAGAGAAACCCCAGCCGGTGAGCCCCCCACCCCCACCCGGGCAGAAATCAGTTACCGTGTACTGCGAAGTAGTCTGCCCGCGCCTCTCCCTGCCTGGATGATCTGTGTGGCCAGGGCTGCAGGTGGAGGTTATACCTGCCTGTGTTCCCCATTGTTTCCTCATCAGCCACAGCTGACTTTGACACGTCCTTCCCTTGCTCTGTAGTCACCCTGCAGGCCACCGCCTGCACCACTCTGGCCCTGTGTCTTTTGTTTGTTATTCCAGCTTTGCCTTCATTCCCTGGTGATTGCCCTGTTGTAATGCCACTGGCCCTCTTCCCACCCGGCCCTTAGCACCTTCCTTAGTAGTTTTTAAGACCCTTTTCCCTTCCTGTGCTGTGTCTGGAGGAGGGGGCTTCAGACATGACTCCTTGTCTTCTCCAAGCAGAAGAAGAAGAGAAGACGGATTGACCGGACCATGATTGGAGAACCAATGAATTTTGTCCACCTGACTCATATTGGCTCCGGCGAGATGGGGGCAGGAGACGGACTTGCCATGGTAACAAGGGGACGGGGAGAGGTGTATATGGGGGGTGGTCTGTGACTGTTTCCCTTTCTGAAAGTTCAAGTAAGAGGCATAACAGAATGCTCAGTAGGGAAGCAAGAAATCTGGGATTCTCGTCCTGGTCACAAGTTGTGTAAACCTGATACTTGGGATTTCAGGCCTGGGGGGCTAGGTTCCTTCATATTTACACATAGCAGATTGTTTTTATAAAAAATGTATTTATCTGAAAGGCAGAGTTATGGGGTGAGGGAGAGACAGAACTTCGATCCACTGGTTCACACCCCCAAATGACCGAAATGGCCAGAGCTAAGCTGTTCCAACGTCAGGAACCTCCCCCAGGTCTCTCACTTGGGTGCAGGGGTCCAAAGACTTGAGCTATCCTCTACTGCTTTCCCAGGCACGTGAGTAGGAAACTGGATCTGAAGTGGAGCAGCTGGGGCTTAAACTGGCACCTATATGGGATACCAGCACTGCAAGCAGAGGTTAACCTTCTACACCACAGCGCCAGACACTAAAAAAAATTTTATTTTATTCAAAAGGCAGAGGAACAGTCAGGGAGCTCCATCTACTAGTTTCTTTAATTTCAATCACTTTGACTTTTTCTTTCAAGACTTATTTATTTGAAAGGCAGAGTTACAGAAAGAGGTAGAGACAGAGATCTTCCAATCACTGGTTCACTCCCCAAGTGGCCCCAATGGCTGGAACTGGGCTGATCTGAAGCCAGGAGCCTGTGCCAGGGCCCAAGCACTTGGGCCATCCTCCACCGCTTTACCCAGGTGCACTAGCAAGGAGCTGGATCGGAAGTGGAGCAGCTGGGCCTCAAACTGGCACCCCTATGGGATGCTGACGCTGCAGATAGTGGCCTCACCCACCATGCCACAGCACTGGACCCCCATCTACTAGTTTCATACCCTAAATGCCCTCAACAGCTGGGACTGGGCCAGGCCGTAGCCAGGAGTCTAGAACCCAATCCAGGTCTCCGACACGGGTGACAGGGATCCAAGTACTTGGGCTATCCCCTGCTGGCTGCCTTCAGAGTGTGCATTAGCAGGAATTGGGAGTAGAACCCAGACCTAATAGGGGATGCAGGCATCCCAAACACCGTCTTTTATATTTTGAAAGGCAGAGAAGGGAGAGGGGATGGACAGAGATGAAGAGATCTTTCATCCCCTGCTTAACTCCCCTCATGCCCTTAACAGCTAGGGCTGGGCCATGCTACAGCCAGGAGCCAGGAAGTCATGTGGGTGGTAGGACCCCAAGTACTTGGGCCATCAGCTGCTGCCTCCTAAATGCAGTAGCAGGAAGCTGGATCAGAAGTAGACAGGGTTCACTCCATTATCAGATGCAAACCCGCTCCACCACAATGTCCACCCTCCAAGGCTTAAGCCATTTCAGAACAGCCACCCCCAAGCAGCGTCTTAACCTCTAGGTCAAATGCCACTGCAGATTGTTCTTCCTTGGGGTGGGGAGTGTGTGTGTGTATGTATGTATATATCTATATCTATATATGTGTATATATATAATCTATGTCTTAATAGAGACTTCTTCCACAAACCTCAACCCTCCATTCTCTTGGGAATTGCTGTCTTAGTGTCAGTAAGTCACATTGTGCTTGGGAGTATTGGGGAAGGGAGTACTGAGTACCTCTGTCATAAGTAATGTCTCTGATGCATTTCAGAATAAGAATGGATCTGGCATAGTTGGCTAAGCCTCAGCCTGCAGTGCTGTCATCCCATATGGGTGCTGGTTCAAGTCCTGGCTGCTTCTCCTCTTCTTTTTTTTTTTTTATTTTTTGACAGGCAGAGTGGACAGTGAGAGAGACAGAAAGGTCTTCCTTTTTGCCATTGGTTCACCCTCCAATGGCCGCCGCGGCCGGCACACCACGCTGATCCGATGGCAGGAGCCAGGTGCTTCTCCTGGTCTCCCAAGGGGTACAGGGCCCAAGGACTTGGGCCATCCTCCACTGCACTCCCTGGCCACAGCAGAGAGCTGGCCTGGAAGAGGGGCAACCGGGACAGAATCCGGCGCCCCAACTGGGACTAGAACCCGGTGTGCTGGCGCCGCAAGGCAGAGGATTAGCCTAGTGAGCCGCGGCGCTGGCCAGCCTGCTCCTCTTCTGATCCAGCTCTCTTCTTATGGCCTGGGAAAGCAGTGGGAGATGGCCCAAATGCTTGGGCCCCTGCACCCACCTGACTCCTAGCTTCAGCCTGGCCCAACCCCAGTCATTGCAGCCACTTGGGAAGTGAACTCACAGATGGAAGATCTCTCTCCCTCTCCCTCTGTAACTGTACCTCTCTCAAAATAGATTTTTTTTTTTAAGAGTAAGAATGGACCTACAGGTGGGGATGGAATCCTTTTACCAAGTGTGAAGCTCAGCTATATACGGGGAGTCCTTTCTGAGATCTTACCAGTGAAAGACCCACTTTCTCACATCCTCATGAAGGCCGGGGAGGGCCGTGACTTCCTTGGGAGGACTGACAGGTTAGCTTTAACCTTTTCAGATGGTGTCATTGTCAAGGAGATAAGGCCCACCTCCTCCCTGCAGTGCCTAGGGCAGACCTCATGTTGTGACGTGAAGATTTTGAGGGTGTCTCCAATGTGTTCTCTCACAGACAGGTGCAGTTCAGGAGCAGATGAGATCCAAGGGAAACCGAGATAGGCCATGGAGCAATTCTAGGGGCTTGTAGCTCCCAGCAGGAATGGTGAGTAATGATTAGAGGAAACCCTCCCAGCACCTCAGCCTTGTACCCACACACCCTGACGCCCCTGCTCAGAACCCTGATCCTTTGATGTGAGAATGGGAAGGGGGTGAGAGGGAATTAGAATGGAAGATTCCAGACTATAAGAACCCAAAAAGAAGATAGGGGGTCATGTAGACAGAAATAAAAGAGCATACCATGGAGGAGTTAAAAGTCTGTACCAGTTGGTGCCTTCTCACTAAGGCCTCTGCTTTCTTTGGGCCAGTTCTTCCTTTTAAAACAAAACAAAACAAAACAAAACACTTTTTTTTTTTTTTTTTAATTTAGGTTCTGCCATCTTGAAGTTCCCATTCTGTGTCCAGCCCAGAAGAAATGCTGCCCCCAACCCAGAACCCTCCTAGAACCAGTGACCCAGAGGCTCTTTTCTCCCTATCTGCCTGACGGGGCCTCAGAAGGCTTGGGGGCTGGACTCCCTGCACTCCCTCTGGCCACAGCCCCTCCTGGAGATGGGGTCAAGGCAGCAGGACTGACATTGGCCAGGGGAGCTCAGCTGAAACCCTGCGTATCCTCAGATCTGAGAAAGGAGTTCTCTGGGAACCTGCAATGAGTTCCTGTTCTCCTGAATGATGGTCTGGGTGCCACCGTTTTTTAACTCTTAACCCGGAACTCCTTAAACCCAGTAGGTCGGCAAGAATACCAAAGCTGAAGCCGACTTTGCGGAAAAGCTCCCTGCCTCCCTGGCCCTCTGTTTCCTCCTGGAATGAACTAAAGCAGACATCCTGCAGGGGCTGGGCGGGTGACCGCCGTCTAATCCACTCATTTTTCTGTAGATTTCAGAACTTAAGCTCACAGCCCTTTAATGTCTTTCAATACCAGGGTCTTCTCTCTAGTTAGGCCTTTAATTCTGTTCCTGCAGCATTGCTAGCTTCCCAGCAACTTTCCTTTAAAAAAAATTAAAAGTTTGGAGTTCTCTTAATTACCCCCATCCTACTACCTCTGTGTTTAACCTCCCCATCCTTATTAGGAACCTTATTGCTTCCCATTGAATAAGAGTTAAAGAGGTGGATCTTAACCTGATGACATTCCATTTAAGCCTTGGGGGACCTGGCCTGCCCTCTGCCAACCTCCCTGCTGGCCCAGGTGAGAGGAAGAGGGGTCTAGAGAGAAATCCTGAATGCAGCAAAGCTGGGAGTTTTATCTCAAGATGGATTTCCTGGGCATTGAGGAGGAGAAGGGTGTTGAGATACATAGGGGAAGTGAGCTTAGGGGCCTTAAGATCCTCACAGCACAAGAATAGGAGGGGGCTCCGAAACAAGGTTGTTCACCCCGGACACATAGGACATTTGGGCTGGATGCTTCTTTCTAATGGAGGGCTGTACTGTACGTTGCTAAATGTCTTCCTTCTAAAGGCAAAGTTGCCCACAGCTGAGAGCTGCAGCTCTGTTGTTCAGACTCTGAAGTGATTTCCGTCCCCTACCCTGCACACACTCATCCACATTAAGCCTGTGCCGTGGGTGAGCTAGGACTCCTTGTCAGGTGGCCTCAGTTGGGCTGCACAGATCTGCACACAGTGACTCAGTGCATTGCTTATGCTTCCACAGGCTCCTGTCTGATGGACATGTAACCATGTTTCTCTGTTCTTGCTCTCTGGGGGAGAGGGGGTCCCTGCAGGGTAGACACATGAACAGAGAATGGGATTGGTGGGGGGATGAAAGCATTAGGAACATCCCAGCTATCCTCCCCAGATTTTTACTCTCATTTCTGTACCCCAGATCTGAAACCAGATACAAATACGACTCAGGGAGTTTTTGTCTGAAGACCAGGTTCCATCCCTGCCTGGCTGAAGAGTCTGCTTTAGGTGGGAAAGCAGCGTAGGAGCAGAATCTTTCGGCCCCTTCAGTGTTCTCAGGTGTTCTTGTTCTGGCTGGCCCTGCTGTTGCAGGTTAATTACATTAGGAAGGCAGAACAAGACAGAGGAGCACTTGCCTGCTCTGAAAGGAGAAGGCAGTGAGGGTGTGTGTGTATGTGTGTGTGTCTCATCAGCTTTGTAGCAGGAAGCATCCTGTTTTATGGTAGTGGGAGGGGGTCAGGAGCGGGGGAACTGGGATCCAGCTCTCCAGTTCATCCCCACCTGTGGTGACTGAGGTTCTAATTTTTCCTGATTTCAGTGTGTTTCCCTCTAGTTTTTCAGGGTCTAACATTGGACATGGCGACACATTTCCAATTTCCTCTGTCAAGCCAGTTGCTCTGAAAGCCCATCTTGTTGCCTGAGGGATCTGGAGACCTAAGGGGTTAACAGTACAGGGTAGAATGGTGGGGGCTCCTGGAATCCGGTCCTCCTCACCTCCAGCCTCATTCTAAAGCCAATTCTTTGGACACAATCTTCCCTTTGGTGCTCTCTATCCTTTAGCTACATTGTCTAATACGTAGGCTACTGTCACTTTAAGAATAAAGTGATGGAAACGGAGAGTCATAATTTATATTAAAAAATTGTTGGACTTTTAAATACATTTTTAAATAAAAAATGGAAGCAAAATATTTGCAGAGTAATCACTTCAGGTGTGTGTGTTACATTAAAGAACATGGCTGCTGAAGATACCTCCTTGAAAATGACTGAGCTGGAATTCTGTGCCCACACTTGCCTTTTCCAAGGAGAGAGGCCGAGCACTGGGAAGACAAGAGTGCCACCATCTTTCAAGGGCTCAGTTCCTTGTTACTCCTATTCCTTGGCATTTATTTGAGATTTAAAAAAATAAAAGGATTGGTTTAAAAACAACGTTGGAAATGAGGAAGATGAGCAACATTTTATCCTGGAGACAGAGTAGGGGAACAAGCCAGAGGCTGCTAGGTGCAAAGTTCAGTTTTAGGGTTGAAAAGATTGATGGAGTCCCCTTCCTCAGATACCTCTATAAAAAGAAATAAGCCCAAATAATGTGGGGGGTTTTTTTTTAGTACTAAAAATATATAGTGGGTGCTGGGGTCGGAAGGGTAGGAGAGGCTGAGATATGGACACCTCCTGTGGATGAAGTGCGCATCATGTCCGGTTCTTGTCTATCTGGGTAGAGGGAGAAAAATGGAGAAATTACAACCATGTCCATATTTTCCTTTCCTTGCTTTGTGCCCCCTCATCCCCCACCGCCATAAGCAAGCCCTCTTCCTCAGCCCTTTTTTTTTTTTTTTTTTTTGGACAGGCAGAGTGGACAGAGACAGAGAAAGGTCTTCCTTTACCATTGGTTCACCCCTCAATGGCTGTTGCAGCCAGCGCACCACGCTGATCCGATGGCAGGAGCCAGGTGTTTCTCCTGGTCTCCCATGGGGTGCAGGGCCCAAGCACTTGGGCCATCCTCCACTGCACTCCCTGGCCACAGCAGAGAGCTGGCCTGGAAGAGGGGCAACCGGGACAGAATCTGGCGCCCCAACCGGGACTAGAACCCGGTGTGCCGGCGCCACAGGCGGAGGATTAGCCTAGTGAGCCGCGGCGCCAGCCAGCCCTGCCTTCTTTAGATTCAGTAATAGTATTGGACAAAGAGAAACCAGTGGCAGAAGGACCAAGTTACTTCTTGTTTGTTGCCTTTCCCTCTCCCCAGAGGTCCTGACCTCCAGTTCAATTGAAACTACCAGGCAATTGGGACCTTTGGTGGCTCTTGGAAATGCAGGGGACTTGTCTCCCATGTGCATTAAGTTGCCAGGAAGGATCCCAGGACAGTTCTTTGGGATGGTGGTGGTGAAGAGAATGGGCACTGGTGTCAAGCAAACCTGTTTTAAAACAACTTGTGGCTCTGCCACATACTAGCTTTCGTTGTAACGGGATGAGAGTTCATAAGGGTTGTTACCATTCCGCTGCATTCATTAGGTCAGAACTACCCATCAGTTAACGCCCTCCATATCCATTCATTGCCTTTTCTAATTGAGTCTACAGTCCTATTTGGTCAATGATCATCAAATGACCAATACCACATATTTCCTAATACCCAACCAGCAATTGCTCAAGAAATCGTAGGTAGAAGTAATGGCTAACAATGTGGGTAGCCCATGTCTGTTATAAGTCAGTAACCAGACAGATAAGTCAGTAACAGTTCATGCAAGCACACTGGCTGGCTCAGCGAGGGGCTTGGGGGTCAGGATTTGTCAGGCTCATCACCCAACACTTACTGGTTGCATCTCTGTGAACACTGAAGACAGGCTGTTCCAAATATCCTCCAGGCCAATCCTGACCCGTTTCCAAAAAGCCAGAGCTGGGCTGGGGCTGGGGCTGGGGGGCGGCATGAGCGGTCTGCGTCTGAGGTGGATGGGGGGCATGGTAGGGGTGGTGGTGGTCTGGGTGGTGGTGGTCGGAGAGCAGTTGGTGTCAGGACAGAGGCCTGAGTCCAGGGGGCACTCCTCCCGAAGCCGGTTGCAGGGACACTGCTGGTAGGTACAAGGCCGGTGCTCCGTGCGGAGCTGGCTCAGTGCTCCCACTCGAAGGCGTCCCGAAAGGCCCTGCAGCTTCCCGGACCGGGTCCGGCTCATGGTGCCTGACTTGCAGTGACAGTGCCACGGGCCCCAGGGCATCAGCACCAGTCGCAGATCCTCAGGAGGTGGCATGGCTGTGGGTGAGGGTGCCGGCCACCGGCTTGGGGTGGAGCCTGGTGTCGACCAGTGGCTCAGGGTGACCTCGGAGGTCAGAATGTCTTTAGGTTTCATGGTGGTGCGCGGCAGGTTTGTGGTCAACCTGATCTCAGGCTCTTGGGTGTTGGCCACGAACCTCCCCGAGGTGGAGCTCCTTCCGGTATTTGTACTGGGGGCGGCACTGGGAATCAGCATCCTGCTGTTATTCTTTCTGGCATTTATCACAACCCCCTCTTCCAAAGTCTCATCCTCACCGAAGCTGGCCTCAGAGCCCCGGGCGATGCCTGTCACCGTGGCCAGGAGCTCGGCAGCCGCAGGGCCTGCCAGGCGGTCGGCGGTGGCCACGGCGTCATTCTCATCCTCCAGAGTTATTTTAGGCCTCCGGGGCCCGGTGCGGGGGGGACCGATGGTGCTCCGGTGGCTGCGGGCAGGGCCGGGGCCCCCAAAGCGGAAGCTGACCCGCTGCATCCCGGTGGACGTCTGGGTCTGGCCTTGGGCCCCCGCCGCCAGGGGCTCCAGACTCAGCAGCAGGGCCCAGAGCAGCGCGCCGGCGGCGGGGACCATGGGGCTGGGCGGCTTGGGGCTGGAGGGAGGCCGGTGAGGCGGGCCCAGGCTCCTACCTTCTCTCCCTCCCTTCTGCTCTCCGCCAACCCGCCGACCCGCCGGGGTCGTTTGAACCGAGGCCACGGGGCGCTCGGCACGTGCCACGCCCCTCCCCCGCGTCCTCCCCGCGGGCGCTTCCCCAGCCCCAGGGGCTGAGCTAAAAAACCCAACGGAACCTTTGCGTGAGAACTCCCGCAAGCCAGAACCGAAGGCCGGATTGTGATGTAAGGGGTTGTAAGGGGTTCGGGGAGAGCCATTCGCTTCCTCGGTGCACACTTAAATCTCTCTTCGCAGTTTATTAACCGCTACAGGTGTGAATGTACCAGAGAGGGCGGAAATACAGGTTTTGAAAGCACTCCTGACCAGGCTCACAGGCGGCAGGGACGACTTAGAAGGAGGAAAGTAGGGCCCCTTCCGGGGGTCTTCACGGCTTAGGGAACTGACTGCTAGCTCCTAGCAGGCAGGCAGGCAGGGGTCTGTGGAGCCCTTCCGCCGCCCCTCACCCCTCACCCCTCACCGGTGGCTGCTGGAATACCTAGGGGGCAGCATTATGGGCTCCCACACTTACAGGGCAGGAAAATAGGGCCCAAAGAGAAAATTATTTGCCCAAGGTTCAGTAGTGAAAGCAGGTTTAAAACCCAGAGCTCTGCATTTGCCATGCTAAATGCCTTCCACCCTGTCAGCTAGCAGATCAGGTTCCCACCCTCAGAGGCCTGCTGGAGGGGGGGGTAGGGGAGGCTGCCGTGCCCTTGGGGAGAAGATCCAGTGGTGAGGGAGACAAGATTTACACGATAGCTTGGAAGTTTCAGGAGCCAGGCAGCGCAGATCGCCATCTTTGCTTGGTTCTGAGCGCTTTACCCAGTCCGGTGCTAGGCACTTGCTGAGCCGTGGAGATCCCGGTCGAGCCTGTGATTGAGGAGGAGAGACAGAGAAAGAGAAGTGGTTCAGGAGCAGGCCTGGGGCTTCTCTCACTGCTTGGGGAAGGAAGCCAGGCCATTCAGAAAGCTGGAAGACCAAGTGCTGAGTCATCACGTAGCATCTTCTCGCCCCCACAGCTTGTGCTCTCCTATTCACGGCCAGACACAGCCCTCCCTTGTTTCTAGGGCTGCTGCTCTCAGTCATCTCTAACCTCTGAGCTGGGACTATTTCATTGCTTGTCACCTCTTGCATATCTATGTAAGGTTCTTTGATTTGTTCTTGTGGAATGCAGTAGCGTCCTTAATTTTTTCTGTGTCTCTGAGATTTCCCAGATTGATTGGTTTCACACATCCCAGCCCAGTCCCCGTACCCCTGAGTCTGGGACTCACTGTCTGACAGCTTCAGGGATGTGGACTTGATCCAGGGAGATAAGTTTGGCCAGCTCTCCCAGACTGTCCAGAAAACGGATCTTCCGTGTGAACTTGGAACTGAAAGAGAGGGTAAAGCACTGGTGTTTTGTTCTGGTAGGAGAGGGGTTCTGAGACCCCTGAGAAGGGAACCGTAAGGGGCAGAGTGATTAAGGCTGGAAAAATCAGGCTGCGGCAATACCTTCTCCATCTTTACTTGAAAATGGGGCGAAGGGGAGGGAGCCCTTGTCCCAGAGCTGGTACCTGATGAAGGGCCGAAGCAGTGCCAGAAACGCCTTCACGTACCACGTGGCGTGGACCACCACCAGGGCGCGCAGGTTCTTCCGGAGCCTGAAGAATATGGTGAGGTCATCCGACTTCGTCTGCCTGCTCACCCAAAGGTCTGGAGGCGCTACCTTTGGTTTTGTAACTTCCTTCACTTCTCTAATTTCTAGAATTCTCAGGCAGCGGCAAGAAGCCCCTGCTCCTTCAGCTGCAACCTCAGCCTCACCCACCCTGTCCAGCACTGTCTACACTCCTGGCTTTAAGGAAATCCTTCAAGACCACTCTACTACGTCTCACCCAGTGCCTTGTGCACACCTCTCCAGCCCTCCAGGACCGACCGGTTATACATCAATCAGCAGAGGCCACAAAGGGAGGGGCAGGAAGAAAAAGCAAGGTGGGGGAGACACGGGGAGAAGGGAACATGAAGGGGACAGGCGTAGGGCAGGGATGCAGGCAGCGAGGAAGAGACAATGCAGGGGTAAAGCCCCGCCTGCAGCGCCGGCGTCCCACGTGGGCACCAGTCCTGGCTGCTCCGCTTCCAGTCCAGCTCTCTCCTGTGGCCTGGGAAAGCAGTGGGGGGTGGCCCAAGTGCTTGGGCCCCTGCACGGTCTGGGAGACCCGGAAGAAGCTTCTGGCTCCTGGCTTCAGATCAGGGCATCTCCAGTCATTGTGGCCAGTTGGGGAGTGAACCAGCAGATGGAAGACCTCTCCCTTTTTGCTTCTGCCTCTGCCTCTGCCTCTCTGTAATTCTGCCTTTCAGATAAATAAATAAATCTTTCTTTTTCCCAACGTTCTTAACTCCATTAAGCAACAGCAGAATGGCACAAGTCAGCTATGCAACTGACAGAGCCAGGAATTCTTTTGCACTACAGCGTAACCAAGAATAAGGAAAATTCTCATCGGTAGGTTTAAATATAGTGCTGAATAAATAAATCTTAAAAAAAAATGAAAACTTGGCCGGCCCCACAGCTCACTAGGCTAATCCTCCACCTGTGGCACTGGCACCCTGGGTTCTAATCCCGGTTGGGGCGCCAGATTCTGTCCCGGTTGCCCCTCTTCCAGGCCAGCTCTCTGCTGTGGCCCGGGAAGGCAGTGGAGGATGGCCCAAGTGCTTGGGCCCTGCACCCCATGGGAGACCAGGAGAAGCACCTGGCTCCTGGCTTCGGATCAGCGCGGTCCGCCGGCTGCAGCGGCCATTGGAGGGTGAACCAACGGAAAAAGGAAGACCTTTCTCTCTGTCTCTCTCTCACTGTCTAACTCTGCCTGTCAACAACAACAACAACAAAAAAAAAAAAAAAAAGGAAAGAAAGAAAGAAAAGCTAAAGAAGGTCCTTATTAAGTCAAGTGTTGTCCTTAAATTAAGTAGCATTATTTAAAAAGAGGAAGGCGAAGAAGACAGTGCAGCTGTGGAAATGAAATACAGGGCAAGATGGGAGAGGAGGCAGACTGCCTTCCACATGCCAGAATGTGCCTCCGCGTTAACTCCACTTTCACAAGTGCCCAACGGCAAAGAGACGACTGTTGCTATTTGCAGATAAGGAAACTGAGGCCCAAAAAGTAAAGTGGCTTGCACCCATCATGCAGCTGGTAAATGGTAAAGGTGAGATTTGAAACCTGATCTCCTTAACTCCACGTGAGGACAGGCGGGGCTTGGAAAGGGGTGGAGAGGGACAAAGGAATGAGGAAGCAGCTAAAAAGAAGAAAGAATGAGAAGATGGAGAAGAAGAAAGACAGAGAACTGCGGCGCCCTCATCCTGGGGTCTCACCGCCGATCCAGAGTGCGGTAACACTGGCGTATCCAGCCCAGAGGTGGAACCTGGGCCCTGCTTGTGCCGCCGCTCAAGTGAACCAGCAGGTAGTTTTCAGCCACCAGCAGCTCCAGGGTCCCCACCATATACCTGGGGGACAGAATTACAGGGGAGCCCTGTGTTGTGGGTCACAGGGAGCACGAGGACTATTACTGCAGACTCCGAAATCAGTACAGATGTTGGAAGGGGACTTTTTTTTCTTTTCCTCCCATAATACCCTCTGTAGCCCCTCAGGCCTTCCACCTCACCTAAACAAGTGTTCCATGACATAGGCATAGTTGGGAATGCTGCCTCTGGGTAGATAACAGGAAGCAAAGAGTATGACAGCATTGAGTCCATCACCATGGTAACCTGGTGAAGAGAAGTATGTGTTGGCAAGACAGTACCTCTGAGGGGCTGTACAGGTTACAGGAAGGAGTTTTGAACCCAATGACCGAGTCTCCAGCTTGGTCTGTTTATTCCAGAAGTCACTGTTTTTACCCCTCCGTCTACACTAGCCATTACCTCCATGAGACAGGACTTTCTTGTAGGGCTCAATGGCAGTCATGTCCACTCGCTGCTCCCGCTGTCCTGTTCGGAACACCCTCCAGCGATGCCCGTCTTCTCCAGCCACGTCCCACACGCAACCCCGGCCCAGCCTTTCCGCAGCCTCACTGGCCGCCAGACCCTCTGCCCGGGGCAGCTCATCTGAAAGAGCGATGTAGAGGGATCAGCAGGATGATTCTCACCTTCAGTATCTTGTCAAGTTCCCAGATGCCTGGAGTCTGTTACTGAATCGCCTGGCCCTCAGTTGTTTCCGTCCCTTTAACCTCAGTTTGTCCACTCACCCCACTACCACCATCCTCCTAGGTTCTCTCCTGCGCCTCCTGATCCTCTCCTTTTCACTAGACAATGGCCTCAGGGTCCCTGCACCACGGCAGGTCCGTGGCTCTCACCAGCACCTGGCTTTTTCTTTTTCTGGATTCAGTTTCTGTACACGCTTTCCCCTGGGCGAGCATATCTAGTCCCCGGGTTCAGTTACTGTCAGAAAGCTGAGGACTCCCGGATCTGCCTCTCTAACCCAAACTTCTCTCCTAACTCCAGATTCATATCTCTGACTGCCTGGAGTGCACTTCCCTCCTTTATGTGTCCCTGTCAGGTCCCAGATCCAAAATCATCCTCTTCTTCCTCTCCCTCGTTTCCTTTCTCTCTCTCTCTCTTTTGCTTTAAGATTTATTTATTTATTTGAAAGGCAGAGTTACAGGGAGAGAGAAGGAGAGACCGAGAGATAGATCTTCCATCTGATGGTTCACTCCCCAAATGGCCATGACGGCCAGGGCTGTGCCAAACCAAAGCCAGGAGCCAGGAGCTCCATCCAGGTCTCCCACATGGCTGCAAGGGCCTAAGCACTTCTGCTGCTTTTCCAGGTGCATTAGCAGGAGCTGGATAAGCAGTGGAGCAGTCAGGATTCAAACAGGTTGCCCGTATGGGTGGCCAGCAGCTTAACCCACTGCGCCCCAATGCCAGCCCCTCCCTTGTTTCCTTTCTTGACGAACAATCCCATCCATCTAGCCGGGTGTGAGAGAACACTGTTCTGACATTCCTTCTTCTCTGTCTGCCCTCAAACCAGCTGGACCCCACATCCTCTTCCATCCACCTTCATTACGCCCCTTTATTAGCTTTGCCACTATCACTGTTCTGGCTCACTTGTGCTTGGTACTAGCCTCCTACCTGCTCTCCCTGCCTCTGGTCTCTTTTCCTTCAATCTACTCTAAAGACCACAGAGCAAGTTCTCTTTTTTCTACTTCTTTTTTTTTTGACAGGCAGAGTGGACAGTGAGAGAGAGAGACAGAGAGAAAGGTCTTCCTTTGCCGTTGGTTCACCCTCCAATGGCCGCCGCGGCCGGTGCGCTGCGCTGATCCGATGGCAGGAGCCAGGAGCCAGGTGCTTTTCCTGGTCTCCCATGGGGTGCAGGGCCCAAGCACCTGGGCCATCCTCCACTGCACTCCCTGGCCACAGCAGAGAGCTGGCCTGGAAGAGGGGCAACCGGGACAGAATCCGGCGCCCCGACCGGGACTAGAACCCGGTGTGCCGGCGCCGCTAGGTGGAGGATTAGCCTAGTGAGCCGCGGCGCCGGCCTGTGTGGGGTTCTTAATTGGTGTATCCTCCTTAGAGGCTTATGGGCAAAGTTTTGAATATGTCTACTCCTTAGATCCAGTGAGACATTTTCAGAAATTTGAGTATATAGAAATACTGGCAGCTGTGCCAGAAGAAGATCCTGGCTCCTGGCTTTGGATTGGCCCAGCTCTCCAGCCATTGCAGCCATTTGGGGAGTGACCCAGTGGATGGAAGACACATCTCTCTCTCTTCTCTCTCTCTGACTCTGCCTCTCAAGTAAATAAATAAATCTTTAAAAATAATTCCATAGTGTTAATGCCCTGTAGTAAACATTATTTTACTCACGGATATTTTGGCCATTTCTAGTCTTTTCAGTCATTAAACTTGATCATGTTAATTCCATGATTAAAATCTTTCTGAGACTCCTCATTGCTTACAAGATAAAATCTAAATTCCTTAGTGTAGCAGCAAGGGCCTCCGTGACTAGACCACTGCACTATCTTTTCATATTTCCTCCTCACCTGCTGCCCTTCTTTAAGGAAAAAAAGGTCGGGGGGAACTTATTTATTTTTTTGAAAGGCAGAGTTACAGAGAGAAAGAGAGAGAGAGGTCTTCCATCCACTGGTTCACTCCCCAAATGGCTGCAATGGCCGGGACTGGGCCAGGCCAAAGCCAGGAGTCTGGAGCTTCCACATGGTGGCAGGGGCCCAGGCAGGTAGTCCATGTTCCACTATCTTCCCAGGTGCATTAACAGAGAGCTGGATTGGAAGTAGAGCAGCCGGGAATCTGACTAGTGCACATTTGGGATGCCAGCATCACAGGCACAATTAATTAATTAATTAATTTTAGGATTTATTTATTTGAGAGGTAGAATTACAGAGAGAGAGAGAGAGAGAGAGAGAGAGAGAGAGTCTTCCATCTGCTGGTTCATTCCCCAAGTGGCTACAATGGCTGGAGCTGGGCGATCCGAAGCCAGGAGCCAGGAGCTTCTTCCGGGTCTCCCATGCGGATGCAGGGGCCTAAACACTTGGGCCATCTTCTACTGCTTTCCCAGGCCATAGCAGAGAGCTGGACCGGAAGGGGAACAGCTGGGACTCAAACCAGCACCCATATGGGATGGCGGCACTGCAGGCAGAGTTTAACCCACTGTGCCACAATGCTGGTGCCCCCCCTGCTGGCCTTCTGGATATGTGTCCTACTTCGAATTCCCCATCATGCTATGCTAATAACTAGAGCTGTTTCTTTAACCTAGAATGCTCTTCCTCCAACTAAGTGACAGACGTCAGCTTCAGTCTCCTACACCCAGCCCAGAAGTCTGTGAAGTCTTTCCTTTTTTTTTTTTTTTTTTTTTTTTTTTTTTTTTTTTTTGACAGGCAGAGTGGATAGTGAGAGAGAGAGACAGAGAGAAAGGTCTTCCTTTGCTGTTGGTTCACCCTCCAATGGCTGCTGATCCGAAGGCAGGAACCAGGTGCTTCTCCTGGTCTCCCATGGGGTGCAGGGCCCAAGCACTTGGGCCATCCTCCACTGCACAGCAGAGAGCTGGACTGGAAGAGGGGCAACCGGGACAGAATCCGGCGCCGCGACCAGGACTAGAACCCGGTGTGCCAGCGCCGCAAGTCGGAGGATTAGCCTAGTGAGCTGCGGCGCCGGCTGAAGTCTTTCCTAAATCAGACAGACTGACCTCTTCCTTCTGTCCGCCTGCACTGGAGCCTATGCATTGGAGACTATGACCTCTGCCGGCAGTTATTTGTGATGTACTTCCAACCTATGGTGGGGGGAGGCAGTCGGGTGCAGGGGTTAAACAGCCAGGACCCCTGCATCCCCTATCAGAGTGTCTGGGCTTGAGTCCCGGCTCCACCTCTGACTCTCACCGCCTGCTGAGGCACACGCTGGGAGGCAGCAGGCATTTGGATCCCTACCACCCTGTATGAAACTTAGGATTGAGTTCCAGGCTCCTGGCTTCAGCTTGGCCCAGCTCTGGCTGTTGCAGTCTCTCTTTCTTTCTCTCTTTCAAGATTTATTTATTTTATTTGAAACACAAAGTTACAGAGAGGCTGAGGCAGAAAGAAAGAGAAAGGGAGAGAGAGAGATAGTGTCTTCTATCCATTGGTTCACTCCCCAGTTGGCTGTAATGGCCAGAGCTGCGCCGATCCAAAGCCAGGAGCCAGGAGCTTCTTCTGGGTCTCCCCCATGGGTACAGGGGCCCAAGGACTTGGGCCATCTTCCACTGCCCTCCCGGGCCACAGCAGAGAGCTGGATCGGAAGTGGAGCAGCCAGGTCTTGAACTGGCATCCATATGGGATGCTGGCACTGCAGGAGGTGGCTTTACCCACTAGGCCACAGCACTGGCCCCTCTTTCTTTTCTTTTAAAGATTTATTTTAGGAGCCGGTGCTGTGGCCTAGCAGGTAAAGATTTATTTTATTTATTTGAAAGATAGAGTTACAGAGAGAGAGAGAGAGAACCTCCATCTGCTGGTTCACTCCCCAAAAGGCCACATCTGCCAGAATTGGGCCAGGCTGAAGCCAGGAAGCAGGAGCTTCATCCAAGTCTCCCACGTGGGTGCAGGGGCCCAACCACCTGGGCCATCCTCCACTGCTTTCTCAAGTGCATCAGCAGGGAACTGGGTCAGAAGTGGAGCTGCTGGGACTCAAACCAGTGCCCGAATATAATGCCAGTGTCACAGGCAGCAGCTTAAGCCATTATACCACAATGCTGGCCTTATCTCTCAACCTTTCAAATAAAAATAAATAACTAAATAAAATTAAAAAAATAAATAACACAGGGGACCAGTGTTGTAGCATAGCAACGGCAGCATCCCATGTGGGTGCCAGTTTAAGACCCAGATGCTCCACGTCCAATCCAGCTGCCTGCTATGGCCTGGGAAAATCAGTGGAAGATGGCCCAAGTGCTTGGACGCACCCCTGTGGGAGACCTGGAAGAAGCTCTTGGTTCCTACCTTGAGAATGGCCCAGCTCCTGCCATTTTGGCCATTTGGGGATTAAACCAACCAGTGGAAGATCTCTCTCTCTCTCTCTGCCTCTCCCTCTCTTTCTAACTCCACCTTTTAAATAAATAAATAAATCTTTAAAAAAAAAAAAAGTTTGACTTTTAATTGCTTTTCCCATGAACGTTTTGAAGTACCTTTTAAGTATTTTCTACTAAACAGAAAATTCCCTGAGGGTAGGGCCTGTCCTATTTATCATTGTAATTCCTGTCCTAGCTCAATGGTAGCATCTAACAGGCAGTCAGTCACGTTTCCCTTAATCAGCAAAGGACTCCCCTCCTCTCCTGGCCGCCCTCCCATTGGATCTATCAGCTCTATGTAGGCAGGCGTGCGTGCGGTGTGGTGGTTAAGTTGCTGCCTGGATACTGCACCCCCATCGGAATGTCTGCTTCAACTCCTGGCTACCCTGGTTCAGGTCCAGCTTCTTGTCAGTGTGCATCCTGGCAGGCAGCAGATGATGGCTCAAGTACTTGGATCCCTTCCATCCACATGGGAGACCCGGATGGAGTTCTTGGCTCCTGGCTTCGACCTGGCCCAGCCCTGGCTGTTGCAGATATTTGGGAAGTGAACCAGAAGATAATTGATCTCTGTCAGCCTTTTACATAAAATAAGAATATAAGCTCTACTTTTCCATTGTGAGGAAACTAGTTTTGCTGGCCTTACCTTTTGGCCCCATGTATTAGTTCTTCTTCTTCTTTTTTTTTTTTCCTGTTTTTTCTTATCCATGTATTAGTTCTAACTTCAGTCCTTGTATGTCCACCCTGAGCCTCACGCTCACCTCTGCCTCTACCACCTTTGTCCCTGGTTTGTTTCCCACCTTCCCATTCAAATTCATGGCCGCTGTCCAGCTGCTCCGAGTCTGAAGGTGTTTCCAGCCCTTCTAGCTCCAGATCAGAACTGCCGTCGGGAGAGGACGGTGCAGAGTGGCCAGGGGAAGCCGCACTGCCTCCGGGCTCCTGGGTCAGATTCAGCTGCAACTCTGGGGCAGAAAGACGCTTCCTCATGGGGCGCCGGCCACACAGAGCCAGGGTGCTGGGGGTACCTGGGTTGGAGGAAGGGAAAACAAAGCAACCAACCCTGAAACTTGGATTGAGTTTCAAGGAGGAACTTCGATGAAAGAGGAAATGGGTCCGTAAGTGGATGGCCGACTTTCTAGCTTACCTACCTGCCTGGGGGTCTCCTTTAAGGTCTTCAGGAGCTTCAGAAAGGCCAACCTCCTCAGGAAGCAATCTAGAGGAGAAAAGATGGAAAGGGGGCACGGGGGCCTGCGCTGTGGCGTAGGGGGTAAAGCTACCCCCTGCAACACTGGCATCCCATCTGGGCGCTGGTTCAAGTCCTGGCTGCTCCACTTCTGATCCAGCTTCCTGCTAACGTGCTTAGGAAAAGCAGTGGAAGATGGGCCAAGTACTTAGGCCCCTGCCACTCACATGGGAAACCCAGATAAAATTCCTGGCTCCTGGCTTCAGCCTAGCCCAGCTCTGGCCATTGTGGCCATCTGGGGATTGAACTAGTGGATGGAATATGTCTCTTTCTCTCTCTGTATCTCCCTCTCTCTCTCTCTGTAGCTCTTTCAAATAAACAAATAAATCCTTAAAATGTAAAACAACAAATCAGGCACCTATTTTTTAAAAAGACAAAGCAAAAGGGGGATAGATACCAGTTAAGGCATCACCAGGTATCAATTTTCCAGTTCTTGTCATTTTTATCACCTCTGCTTCCTCTTCATAATTTTACTTTTGTTTTGTTTGAAAGGTAGAGAGACAGAGAGAGAGAGAGAGATCTTTCATCCACTGCCCAAATACCTACAACAGCCAGAGCTGAGCCAGGTTGAGGACAGGAGCCTGGAATTCATTTCAGATCTCCCATGTGGGTGGCAGGGACCCAAGTACTTGAGCCATCATCTGCTGCCTCCCAGGGTACACAGTAGTAGAGAGCTGGATGACAGGGCAGCAGCCAGTACTCAACCAGACACTCCCAGTGTTTGGCGTTTGAAGCAGCGACTTAACAGCTGCACAACTCTGGCCCCTTGGCTTTCTTTTTTTGCACCTCTTCCCTGCAAGTCCTAATCCACCATTCCTGCTGCCCTCTGTGGCCATCCCTCCCTCCTCCCAGCCTCCTCACCTAGGGAATTCTTCATCCTGCCATTCTTCCTTCAGCTCCAGTTCCCCAAGTCTCAGGGCTGCTCCTGGTTCTGCTTCTGCATCCTTCCTGACCCTAAGATCATCCCCGGATGAAAAGACAATCATGAGACAACCTAGGCAGTGTCCTAAGGGAACTGGACAGCCAGCAGGAGACGCTGGAATGAGCAGTAATGAAGGCAGAATTCCCACTTTAAAACGTGCTCAGATCTCGTCTCTTCTACAGGCGTTTCTCGCCCTGCCACTCCTGGCAGGAGCAGATAAGCACTGCTGGGTTTAGGAGCAGAGGAACGCTCATCAGCATATTTACCACTGCAGCCCTTGGCTCCGCTTACCAAATAGGGATGAGAGATGTCACACATTGCAACTGGCTGGAACCCAGGCAGACGCGCCCAGGTATTACCCGGCAGAGCCGGAGAGGTGGCATTTAGTCAGGCCTGCCTTTTCTCACTGCTGGGGGGTGGCCAGGGGACATCATGGCTGAGGTGGAGAGATGAGATAGGAGGTAAAGAGAGAGGGAGAGATTTGCTGGGAAGGAAAACCTGGGCCTGAACTCAGTTCTGGGTTAGCTTTCCTAATGGCCATTCTGGAGGCAGCAGTTGGAAAGTAAAGACGGGATGGGAGTCTGGCGCAACGTGTAGAGCGCCGCCTGTGACACTGGCATCCCATATGGGCACCGGTTCAAGACCTGGCTGCTCTACTTCCAGTCCACTTCTGCGCTATTATACCTGGGAAATTCAGTGGAAGATGGCCCAAGTGCCTGGGCACCCACAGGGGGAGACCCAGATGAAGCTTCTGGCTTTAGCCTGGCACAGCCCCATGTGGACATTTGGGGAGTGAACCAGTGGATGGAAGATCTCTCTCTCTCAGTCTCTTTCTATGTAGCTCTGCCTTTCAAATAAATAAAAAAACTTAAAAAAAAAATGAACATTAAAAACAAAAAACAAAAAAAAAGAAAGACAACAAAAAAAAGAAAAAAAATGAACATGGACAGATTTATCAGATGCAAAATATAGGAACCTCATATATATATGTATATACGTATATACATATACATATATATTTTATATATATATACATATATATATGTAAAATGAATTTGAAAGGCAAAGAGACAGACAAGAGATCTCTCATTTGCTGCCTCTCTCCCCAAATACCCACAACAGCCAGGGCCAGGCCAGGCAGAAGCCTGGAGTCCAGAGCTCCATGTGGGTCTCCCACCTGAGTGACAGGGACCCGAGTCCTTGAACCATCACCGCTGCTTCCTCAGGGTGTGCATTAGCAGGAAACTAGAGCCGGAGGCTGAGCTGGAGCTGGGAGTCCAAGCCAGGCCCTCCTCATGGGATGCAGGCACCCAAGTGGCAGCTTAACTACTGCGCCAAAGAGCCCGTGGTTTCTTTAGACCAGGGAATTACCTGGAACCCACATCATACTGACATTTCCTACCTAAAGCCAACCCCATCCCTTCTCAGCAAATTAATTCTTTCAGTCTCATTTCCTCTAGCAGCTGGTGAGCTCTGACCTGCTAAGAGCTGGAGACTGGGAAAGTCCCTCAAGACTCGTCACTCCCTGCTTCGAATCAAGCGAGCCCAGGTCTCCACTCACCCCAGATCCGGCGTCTTTCTTCCGGCCTCTTGTGTGGTTCCCATCTTCAAGTCTTCCTTCTCGAAACGCAGCGGCCGGGGAGCTGCTCATCCCACCTCCAACCCTTCTTCACCCCCTTTCTCCTGCGCTTGTTGTTGTCCTTGCTCCAAGGCGGGAGGCGTGGGAGGGAGGTAACCTCTTCTTCAAACAGGTTTTGCCACCTCCCTTCCCAAGGAGCAGGTTTGCCCAAAAGAAAAACCCTGCCTCCTGCGTGGGGGCGGGCTCTGGGGAGGAGAGTGCGTTTCCTAGGGTGGCAGTCATGGGTGGGTTTATGAAGGCACTTTGTTCTCCTTTTGGCCTTCCTGATTTTTTTTTTTTTTACTTATTAGAAATGTAGAGTGACAGAGAGAGAGGGAGAAACAGAAAGAAATCTTCCATCTGCTGGTTCACTCCCCAAATCCCCAAATGGTTACAACAGCTGGGGCTGGGCCAGACCCAGGCAGGAACCGGAGAAGCCCAAGCACTTCTTCGTTGCTTTCCCAGGCACATTAGCACAAAGCTGGAAGTAGAGCAGCTGGGACTTGAATCTGTGCTCTGACATGGGATGCCGGCATCACAGGCAGTGGCCTAACCTGCTGTGCCACAATGCTGGCCCCTGCCTTTTTGTTTTTTTAGATTTATTTATTTGAAAGGCAGAGTTACAGAGAGGCAGAGCAGAGAGGAGAGAGAGAGAGAGGTCTTTCATCTATAGGTTTGCTCCCAAATAGCCACAATGGCCAGAGCTGGGCCAATCTGATGCCAGGAGCCAGGAGCTTCCTCCAGGTCTCCCACGTGGGTGCAGGGGCCCAAGGACTTGGGCCATCTTCCACTGCTTTCCCAGGCCATAGCAGAGAGCTGGATCGGAAGTGGAGCAGCCGGGACTCAAACCAGTGCCCATATGGGATGACAGCACTGCAGGCAGTGGATTTGCCTGCCATGCCACAGTGCCGGCCCCATGGGATGCTGGCATCTTAAGCAGCAGCTTAACCACTATGTCACAATGGCAGCCCCCTTTTTGTTTTTAAGGAAAAAGCAACAGTGGAAACCATTTTAGTTGAAATCATTTTTGTTGTAAGACAATCTTGGGCCTACTGTTCAAGCATAAGCAAAACTGGGGAGATAGCAGTATGTTGCAAAGAGGGTTCTTAAAGGCTAAGGAAGGATAAGGAGACAGACGCTTGCTGTTCCTTATTCCTAACAGGAATCGACAGGTGACAATAGGGATGAAGCGAGATGAAGCCTTAGAAGGCTGAAACAAGTATCAGAGGGAAAGGCCTGATTACAGCTGTAAAAAGACACTAAGACCCCAAACAGGAAAAAAGTATTTAATACTTTAACAAAATGCAAAAGAAAGTACCAAGTTACAAAACAAATGCCTTTGGTTCAGTGATTAAATCACTATTTTTACCTTCCAATGGCTACAGATATCACACCCTTCAAGCCAGACTGTACCCCTCATCCTCGAAGATGCCACGCCAAAACCATCACATACCCCACTGTGCACTGAGAACCGGGGGCAGCTTCCATGGAATACAACTGTTGGGTGGGAAAAGGGGGGACGAGTGGGTCTGAAGAGAAAAGGGAGACTCTACACATGCAGAACAAGCCAGGGGGACGGAGCTATCTGGGGACCACTAGGGCATTACGAGCCACACCCCTGTACATGCTACCTGAGGCCAGGTCCCTCGGTACAACCACACAATGCAGACCATCTAGTGACACCAAGCACTCCCAGAGAAAACAGAAAAAAATAAAATAAAATACAGAGGCGAGGAAAGGATGGCAGCAAAGGCAGATCACAGAACAGCAGGTGTGTCTAGTCCAGACCCTGTGCGAGGCCCAGAGTAGGCAGTGTACAGCCCAAAAATGACAACACCGCTTGTGGCAGTCCGCATTCTGACTCCACGCCCCCTTCTAACGTGAACACGAGCAAGGGACGGACAAGAAATCGACAGAGCCCCAAGGCAGGGGACGGCCCCGGGGCTCTCGTTGCCGTTCTGCTGTCTTGGGGACAGTGCCGGTGCAGCCTTCCTGGGGTACCTCCTGAACCCTTCAAGAACCAGGCTCTGCAGGGCCTTTCCAGGGTTCCGTGTGGCTCTGGGACAGAAGTGTGCACAGAAGCAGAGAGCCAGTCCTGATCAGGACAGTCGTAACAGCCTCCAGTCTGCTCCCGACCCAGACCTGGAACAGTCCCAGTTGGCTCAGAACCAAGCTCTGGCCAAGTCGGAACCAAACGCCCACTGGCTGCAGACGCAGCCGAGGGTCAGGGCGCTGCGAGTGTGCTGAGGACACAAAACTGGAAGGGGCGTTTCCAGAGCACGCTCTTCTCTACCTGACTAGAAGCAGGTGGTCCATGCACATTTGAACAAGTGACTACGTGGTTCCGTGACAGACACTGGTCCTGTTCAAGAGCCTCACGGAGGGCACTCTGGGGGCCTACATTCTTCGACCCACCCTGCAGGGGCTGCGGGTGTTGTCACCGTGTCCCTGGCACATGAAACAGAGGAGTCAGTGCACATTTAAATAAAACAATTAAATAATAAAACTGTCTGATGGGCAGACCGGAGGGAGACGCAAAGTCGCTCTCACAGCAGCCGCTCCCTTTCGCCTCCCAGTTTTATGAGAACAGCACCCCAGAGCCTGGAACGGGGAAGACAGAGTTGCCGAAATCGCCAAACATCTCAAAACATGCACTTGAGGTGGGTTGAGCCACCTCCTCTCCCACCACCTCTCCCTCCCCGCAGTCACTTCTTTGACAAAGAGGACTGTGACAGCGAGATCTGACTGCACTTTTCGAAGACCGCCTCCGCGGAGAGCCTGGGTAGCCCCTGATCCAGAGGGCACTCATCCACCAAGCTGTTCATGGGCGTGGGGGGCAGCGGCGGGTCCTCCTCGTCCTGACTCAGTCCAGCGATCAGCGAGTTCCCCGCCCTGTCCAATTCCTTGTCGGCCTGCTCCCTGGACGCTCCCGCCGTCTCGGGCTGTCCTGACGGTATCTGCACGGAGTCAGAATAGGCCGACAGGGCTTCCTGCAGCAGAGGCAGAAGTTTCTTTCGGGAAGCCTGCGTGTTGCCTTGAAGATAGGCTTGGAGGTTAGGGTGGGTGCTTGGAACAGGGGTCAGCTTCAGGGGCGGAGACTGGGAGCGTTCCAGAACCCCACAGATCTGCAGAGGAGATAAAATGGGGAGATGAGACATAACATGGCATAGCAATGAGGTGAGGTTCCAAGTGAGAGGCTTCCTTTAGAGAATAGAAAGCTTTTTTTTTTTTTTTTTTTTTAAAGATACGGCCACGGCCTCAATGGCCAGGGCTCTACCAGGCTGAAGCCAGGGACCATGTGGGTACTAGGGGCCCAAGGACTTGGGCCATTGTCCACTGGCTTCCCAGGCACACTAGCAGGAAGCTGGATTGAAAGTGGAACAGCTGGGACACCAACTGGTGCCCATATAGGATACTGGCGTCACGGACAGCAGCTTAACATGCTACACCACAATGCCAGCCCTCCAGAAACTTTTCCTAATTAAGTCATCAGAGTTTAGTTTAATTGCTTGCAAGAAAAGGAATGTAACTTAGAGTATGTTAGAAAGCAAAGAAATATTTTAGATTATATACTTCATTTTAGCTTTAAGGAAACCAAAGCTTGAAGAAATTAAGCATCTTAAGCAAAACCACACAGATGAGGACAGAGTCATCTGATAACAGATCCCAGGGCCCCCAGCTCCTAACCTAACGTTTCTAAGTGTATACTCGTGCTCAGGAACTTCAACTCTGACCCTACCTGAGATGAGACTAGCGTATGTGTAGAGGTCAGGGGAAGGACTGAGGCAGAAAGAGAGAATAGGACAAATGGGAATGAGAGTCAGGCAAGCACAGGGCCAAAGTCTGGCCATTTACAAACAGCATCTCATTTAATTCTCACAACTGCCCTGCAAGGCTGGCATTACCAACACTCTCATTTACAGGCAGGAAAACAAGCGGTCAATTAGGTGACCCACCTGAGGTCACAGTTTGCATCGAGCAGAACTGACACTCAAACCCAGGAATGTCACCAGTGATGGAGTTCTAAATCTATGCTGCCATCCCCACGCGGGAGGACGAGAGGAGATGGCAGAGCACACCATGAAGAGGGCCCCGCTCCTCAGCCCAGAGGCAGCCCGCGTGATGGCGGGGTCCTCAGACCTCGTGAGACACCTGCACGGCTTCTGAGAGCAGCACTGTGGAAACCAGATCCAGGGAGAGGAGACAAGCACTGCTATTTATCTATTTATTTGAAAGAGAGAGAGAGAGAGACAGACAGAGAGAGATCACTCCCCCAAAACTGACAAGAGCAGGGGCTGGGCCAGGCTGAAGCCAGGAGCCCAGAACTCAATCTGGGTCTCCCATGTGGTTAGCAAGGACCCAAGGACTTGAGCCATCAACTGGTGACTCCCAGGGTGCGCAACAGCAGGGAGCTGGATTGGAAAGGGAGCAGGGACTGGAACCCAGGCATTCTGGTATGGGGTGCAGGTGCTCCAGGTGGCATGTTAGCCACCAGGCCACTCCTGTCTTGTGAGAGGCACTGCTTAGGGTTCAAGCACCCTTTCCTTCCTGACACGACCAGAACGAGCCACCCTCTGCCGAGTGCTTACGCTATGCCCATATGGCATACGGCATTATGTCTGATGATCACATCAGACTAATCAGCAGGTACTGTTAGACCTTTTATAGACTCCAAAGTCAAATGCTTTGCCTTAGCTCAAAGGGCAAGGAAGTAGCAACCTGGGACAGAAAAGGATGTTTATTGACTTTAAAGGCTAGAGTTCTTTCCACAACGAGAAACTGCCTTGCATTTGGGGAAATCACATTTGCTTCCGGGGAGAAGACAAAGGCAAAGAGAAGGGTGAGGGCAGGCGTACCTTGTACATGCAAAGGATTACCTAGCCGTATTCTGTCTTCAGCAGTCCTCACATTGCCCAACCAACCTAAGGAGTCCCTGGACTGAGTGCCTTCAGCCCTGGTTTAAATTCTTTCCTGGCTAATTGGTAACCAAGAGAGGAAGAAAAAGAGGAGGAGGTTGGAAAGATGGTCAAATGGAAGGTAAGGGGAAAAACCAACCCAATCTGAGATCGCTCCTCTGTGAAGTCATGCCACACAGAACTGTAGGCAATAGGAAAGGTTTCTCTGTGCTTCTAACTCCCAAGGCAACAGAACAGAAAAGAACTGCTTTTCCAGGGTAAGAAATGAATGATTAAGTCAAGTTCAAACTCAAGATTTATAATCTTTCCTTCTAGCCAACCTTCAAGTTCTGCCCAAGTAGAGACTATGTCTCTGATTCTCTGGAATCCCCTGTCTTCAACTGTATGATTAAGGATATTCAGATACAGAGAGTGAAAAACAAAACAAAACAAAACAAAACAGGGAGGGGAGGTTCTGGCAAGTCAAAGAACTTCTGTGTAAACCTAAGAACAAGGAGAGGTTCTTACAGCACAGAGGGGCACACGGCAAGCCCCGGGAGGCCGGCCTGTTGCAGGAGGCCTGGAGACTCACCGTCGTCCGCAGCGCCACTTGGGTACAGAAAACAGCCAGCTGCCGCACTGGCTCATTTTGAGTGTTGAAAAAGATAGTCATGGCGACCAGGGCGTCACAGTTGTGAGCGTGGCAGAAAGCGTGGAGGTCTGCAGAGAGGTTGGGTCTCTGTAGAAAGGCCTGCAGGGAAGACATGGAGAGAGATGAGGGCTACGGCTGGACCCTCCCCGTCATCGCCAACCAAACACGTTAACTCAGGACTTATGCACCACGAGCAAGGTATCTGGTATTTGTGCTATCTGTGCAGTGGGGAGCAGAGTGGCGGGATGGGGAGAAAAGACAGGCCTGGGATTAAGACAGAATTGGTTTGAAAATCAGCTGCATTACCCATTTTAACCTCCCTGGACTTAAATGTCCTTATCTGTGAAACAAGTTTGTAACATTTACCTAACTGATGGTGACAGGGATGAAAATACTGTAATGCGTGTGATGTGCCGGACATGCTCAAGGCTCTCCTGCTCTTGCAACCAAACAAGCAAGGCTTTTGCCCTGTGGCTATTTTTATTCTAAAACAGATCAGTAGAGCAAACGGATGTGGAGTCGCAGACAAGCAACAACCACAGCCTCCGTTCTTTCTCTGTGGATCCAGTCTCTTCTCCAAAGTCTCAAGTGGTGCTTCCTCCAGTGACTACCACCACCACCTAGTTCAGATCAGGGCTTTGCTCCATCCTTGGCATTTCTTTTCTTTTAAAGACTGATTTGAAAGGCAGAGTTATAGAGAGAGAGGGAGAAACAAAGACAGAGAGAGAAAGAGAGAGAAAGAGAGAGGGAGGGAGGGAGGGAGGGAGGGGGAGAGGGAGAGGGAGAGAGAGAGAATCACTGGTTCACTCCTCAAAAGGCTGCACACCCAGGGCTGGGCCAGGTTGAAGCCAGGAGCTTCATCCAGGTCTCCTTCATGGGTGGCAGGGACCCAAGCACTTGAGTCATTCTCCTCTGCTTTCCCAGGTGCACCAGCAGGGAGGGGGCTGAATCAGAAGTGGAGCAGAGGCTGGCACTGTGAAGTTGCCACCTGCAGCACTGGCATTCCATATGGATGCAGTTTTGAGACCCAGCTATTCCACTTCTGATCCAACTCCCTGCTAATGTGCCTGGGAAAGCAGTGGGACATATCCCAAGTCATTGGGCCCCCGCACCCACGTGGGAGACCCAGAAGAAGCTCCTGGCTCCTGGCTTCAGACTGGCCCAGCTTCAGCCATCACGGCCATTTGGGGAGTGAAACGGTAGATGGAAGATCTCTTTCTCTCTGCCCTCTTCCTCTCTCTGTGTAACTCCACCTTTCAAGTGAATAAAAAAAAAAAATGTTGAGCAGATGGGTCTTGAGCTGGCACCCATATGGGATGCTGGCCTTGCAGGTGGCAGCTCTATCACACAACATTGGTCCCCATCCTTGGCTTTTTTTTTTTTTTTTTTTTTTGGTAAAGACTTATTTATTTGTTTCAAAGTCAGAGTTACAGAGAGAGAGAAAGAGAGAGATCTTCCATCTGCTGGTCCATGCCCCCGATGGCTGAAGCCAGGAGCTAAAGAGCTCCCTCAGGGTCTCCCACATGGGTGGCAGGGACCCAGTACTTGGGCCATCCTCTGCTGCTTCTCTCAGACCACTAGTAGGGAGTTAGATCAGAAGTAAGGCAGCCAGGACAGGAACTGGCATCCATATGGGATGCCGGGGTTGCAGGCGGTAGCTTTATCTGCTTTACCACAATCTTTTTTTTTTTTTTTTTTTTTTTTGGACAGGCAGAGTGGACAGTGAGAGAGACAGAGAAAAAGGTCTTCCTTTTGCTGTTGGTTCACCCTCCAGTGGCCACCATGGCCGGCGTGCTGCGGCCGGCGCATCGCGCTGATCCGAAGGCAGGAGCCAGGTGCTTCTCCTGGTCTCCCATGCGGGTGCAGGGCCCAAGTACTTGGGCCATCCTCCACTGCACTCCCTGGCCATAGCAGAGAGCTGGCCTGGTGGCCTGGAAGAGGGGCAACCAGGACAGAATCCGGCACCCTGACCGGGACTAGAACCCGGTGTGCCAACGCCGCAAGGTGGAGGATTAGCCTATTGAGCCGCGGCGCCGGCTTTACCACAATCTTAAAAAAAAAGAAAAAAATTAAGTTCATGGAAAAAAAGAATTAAAAGATAAATTTATTTCAGTGCAAAAGATCTTGAAATCCATGCATAGTTTCTCATAATATATATTTTCTATGTTCCTTGAAGACCCATTGAATAGACGCCAAACAAGGAAACCATGAGACAAGATCATTTCAGTATGTTAAGTGCTATGGGGAAAACAAAACAAACTGCTAGAGGTTTCCTAAACACAGGAAATATTACAAAATAATAACAACAGAAAGCATGCTCAGGACACATCTGCACTGATGCTGAGTGATAAGGAGGAACCAGCTCTGCTACAGGAAAAGCAAGTTCAAAGCCTTGACTTAAGTGTGAGCTCACTGCTCTGAGGAACAGAAAGAAACCCAGCCTGGCTGTGGCACTGTGAATGCAGGAGTGGGGCTGGGAGGAGATGGGCTGGACCTGGGCCCTACTGTAAGCCAGGCCTTTAGCTCTCGTTAGGAGGACAGAGAAAGGCAGTGAAGGCAGGAGGGGTCGGCCATGATCTGATTCACACCTTAAACAGATTACTCTGGGTGCTGTTGGAGCACAGTTCCCAAGGGTGAATGAGATCTCATCCGTAATGAGAGGAGGTTACCGCGGTGGCCAGAGTGGAAGTGCAGACAAGCAGACAGGCACGAGAGACACCCTGGAGGGGAACGAGGGGCAAGGTGCCACCGTGACTAGAGATTTCCCTCCCCACCCTCCTCCACCTCTTGCTCTTACCTCCAGATCCATATATATTGCACTAATGGCCACCTTGCTGCCTGGCCTGTAGATGGTCTTCAGGTCCTTTCTCAGCATCTGCTCAGTGGTCAGTCCTAGAAAGTAGATGTGATCCTAGGGGTCAAATAGGGGAGCCCGGGTCCCAAGACAAGGAATGCCGGAACACCAAGAGGGGTTAATGGAGAGGAGAAATGTGGTCTTTCTTTGGAGGACATGAAGCAGAGAGATGATGGAAAATGCATTTATAGGAGCTGGCGCTGTGGCGCTGTGGCACTGTGGTGCTGTGGTGTAGTGGGTGAAGCCACCACCTGCAGTGCCAGCATCCCATATGGGTACCAGTTCGAGTCCTGGCTGCTCCACTTCTGATCCAGCTCTCTGCTATGGCCTGGGAAAGCAGTAGAAGATGGCCCAAGTGCTTGGACCCCTGCACCCATTTGAGAGACCTGGAAGAAGCTCCTGGCTTTGGATTGGCATAGCTCTTACCATTGCAGCCAATTGGGGAGTGAACCAGCAGGTGGAAGACCTCTCTCTCTCTCTTTGCCTCTCCTTCTCTCTGTGTGTAATTCTGACTTTCAAATAAATAAATAAATAAATCTTCAAAAAAAAAAAAAAAAAAGACTACAATGAGCAAGGCTTGCCTACTTGTCTTCTCATGCAGGAGGTAGGGAAGTCACTGTGCCACTTCCTACCTGACACATCAAACTTTGCCTTTTGGAGGGAATCAAAGATGTCATCTCTCTTGGGCAGATCTGGGAAGAGGGCCTCCAGTTTCTCTACATATTGGTTGTCCTTTAGGGTTGCCTTTCCAATTTTAGGGTCCATGTTGACACAGTCCAGGATGATGGTTCCTGTGCAGACAGAGAGGGAAGAAGTCAAATCCTAAGATCCTCCACTCACAGCCACTAGAACACACGTAACCAGGGCTGGCACTGTGGCGTAATGGGCTAAGCATCCATCTGCAGTGCAGGCATCCCATGTGGGTGCTGGTTCTAGTCCGGGTGCTCCTCTTCCAATCCAGCGCTCTGCTATGACCTGGGAAAACATCAGAAGATGGCTCAAGTGCTTGGGCCCCTGCACCTTCCTGGGAGACCCAGAAGAAGCTCTTGGCTCCTGGCTCCGGATCAGCCTGGCTCTGGCTGTTGTGGCCATTTGGGGACTGAACCAGTGGATGGAAGACCTTTTTTTCTGTCTCTCCCTCTCTCTGTCTGTAGCTCTGCCTCTCAAATAAATAAATAAATCTTAAAACACACACACATACACACATACCCTTCAAACCACACTGACAAAATACAGAGGAGACTTGCATGGCAAACTCACTGAAAACAAAACAAGAAAGTGCGATGGTCTTTGTTCTGAGTAAGACCTTCCATATCCAAAATAAAACGGAGCTGGGGAAAGGGAGAAAGGTGGAAAGGAAGTCTGAGCGTCTCAATCCTTGTGGATTTCACAACCTAGTCAGAGAGAGATGACAACTCTTCAATAGGCCAAAGTCTACCAAAGAATCTTACCATCTGGAAGAAAGTCTATTCCAACTGTAACTTGTTTTTAAAATGGAGAAAATGGCAAAAGAAAGGCTAAGAAATTTGCTCAAAGCCATACAACTATTTCCTGGCAGAGCTGGCATTAAAATGTGTTCTAGGGTAAGCATTTGGCCTCATGGTTAAGCTGCCAGTTATGATGCCTACATTCCCTATCAGTATGTAGGCTCAACACCTAGCTCTGGCTCCTGACTCAGTGCCTTGCTAATCCAGGCTGTAGGGGGCAGCAGTGATGGCTCAAGTCATTGGTTCCTGCCACCCACATGGGAGATGGAGACCTGGATTGAATTCCTGACTCCTGGCTACAGCCTGGCCCAGCTCTGGCCATTTTGGACATTTAGGGAGTGAATCAGCAGATGGGAGCGCTCTCGCATGCTCTCTCTCTCTCTCTTGCTCTCTCTCTCTCTCTTGCTCTCTCTCTCAAATTAACTAAAAAAAGTTTCCTTCTGGTTTAGCTAGTTATGCAATGCTGCTAAAACAAAGTACCTAGGTCTATTGCTCTGCATTTCAAATAAATAGTTTTCAGGGGCAAGCGCTGTGACAAGTGGGCACTGATGAGTCCCAACTGCTCCACTTACAATCCAGTTCTCTGATGGTGCTCCTGGGAGGGCAGCAGAGGATGGCTCAAGAACTTGGGCCCCTGCACCCATGTGGGAGACCCAGAGGAAGCTCCTGGCTTCAGTGTGGCCCACCCTGGCCCTTGCAATCAATTGGGGAGTGAACCAGTGGATGGAAGATATCTCTCTGCAACTCTGCTTTCAAATAAATAAATCAATCTCTTTTTTATTAAAAAGATTTTATTTATATTTGAGAGGTAGAGTTACAGGGAGAGGCAGAGGCAGAGGCAGAAAGAGAGAGAGGCAGAGATAGGTAGGTCTTCCATCTGCTGGTTCACTCCCCAGTTGGCCACAAGGGCCGGGGCTGCGTGGATCCGAAGCCAGGAGCCAGGAGCTTCTTCTGGGTCTCCCCCGTGGCTACAGGGGCCCAAGGACTTGGGTCATCTTCCACTGCTTTCCTAGGCCACAGGAGAGAGCTAGATTGGAAGAGGAGCAGCTGGGACATGAACCGGTGCCCACATGGGATTACAGAGCCACAGGTGGAGGCTTAGCCTACTATGCCACAGGGCCGACCCCAATAAATCTTTTTAAAAATATATTTTTCAAAAAGGGTGGGTGTTGTGGTGTAGCAGTTTAAACTACCCACTTACAACACCAGTATCTCATATCAGAGTGCTGATCTGAGTCCTGGCTGCTCTGCTTCCAATCCAGCTCATGTCAGAGACCAGGATAGATTTTCTGGCTCCTGACTCTGGCCTGGCCAAGATTGATTGTTTTTATTTTTATTTTTTGTATTTTTTTAAAGATTTATTTTATTTATGTGAAAGGCAGCATTACAGAGAAAGAGAGGAGAGAGAGAGAGATCCTGCATCTGCTGGTCCACTCCCCAAATGGCCACGATGGCCAGAGCTGAACCGATCTGAAGCCAGGAACCAGAAGCTTCCTCCTGGTCTCCCATGTTGGTGCAGGGGCCCAAGCACCTGGGCCATCCTCTGCTGCTTTCCCAGGTGCATTAGCAGGGAACTAGGTCAGAAGTGAAGCAGCTGGGACTCGAACCAACACCCATATGGGATGGTGGCATTGCAGGTGGCAGCTTTACCGCTATACCACAATGCTGGCCCCCAGACTGGCTGTTGCAGCCTGGCCAAGACCTTATTGTTGCAGTCATTTAGGGAGTGAACCAGTAGATGGAAGATATCTCTCTCTCTCTGCCTTTCAAATAAATAAATAAATGTTTTGAAAATAATTAGGGGCCAGCACTGTGGCATAGCAGGTAAAGCCACCGTCTGCAGTGCTGGCATCCCATATGGGTACTGGTTCTAGTCCCAGCAACTCCAACTTCCGATCCAGCTCTCTGCTATGGCCTGGGAAAGCAGTGGAGGATGGCCCAAGTCCTTGGGCCCCTGCACCCACATGGGAGACCTGGAAGAAGCTCCCGGCTCCTAGCTTTGGATTGGTGCAGCTCCAGCCATTGCAGCCATATGGGGAGTGAACCAGTGGATGGAAGACTTTCTCTCTCTCTCTCTACCTATGCCTCTCTGTAACTGTGCCTTTCAAATAAATAAATCTTAAAAAAAAAATAATTAACAAATAAAAAACATAATAAAGAGAAAGCAGAAGTGAAGTGCACAGCAGCAGACCTAGAAGCTTCCTATCAGCAGCACTGTACAATGGAAGGAGAACCAGCCAGAGAAGCAGGAAACTTTTTTTCAAACTTACTAGAGAGACAGATGCTAAATACCCGCCCCTCTTCTGCTTTCTCCAACCAAGTACCCTGAAGGTCCTTAAACAAGTGCTTCATTGTCCCCTGCCCCAAATCCCATTCTTTGGTGTGAGCTGAACATCTATGGGAGCACATGGGAGAGTCTAGACGTTTCCACGCTCCCCTGTCTTGGATGGAAAGAGGAACCAGTCAGGTCCCAATTTCAAAGCCACCCTTACCCACCGTGCAGAAGCGCTGCAGTTGTCCTATCCAGGATCTCTGGTGCCCCCTGCAGGATTCTCTCTGCCACCAGGGTAGCGCAGGACCCCACCAGCTCAACAGAAACAGGACAGGGTGGGCAGTGCTTCTGCTCGATGGGGCGATGGTCTAGCACCTCTGCTACTGCCTCCTCCAGGGCTGCATCGCTCCTGTGGGGTGGGGGAAGGACAGGGGAAAGAAGGACGGGTCAGGGCACTCCAGCAGCTTCTAACCAGTCCCTCCTACCCAAAGGAAAGTGGACATGCCTTAGGCAAACCGTTAGACTCCTGGTCACTGCAATCTCTGCTCACCCCTCCCAACCGTTTTCTTTGATATTATGACTGAAGCTGTCTTTAAATGGCACACACATGAATTTTGTGAATTTTTGGCTGCAAATACCTCACCTGCATTTGTTTGTCCTTTACGGTTGCACGTTCAATGGACAGACCCTTGATGCCCAGCATCTAAATCCCTTCCTGTCCCCTCAATCCACTCACTACCTAAAATTCTCTGCAGGGCACTGGGTCTGTGGCTTCTACCTCAATTCCAATCCATGTCCTCCTTTCCAACCCTTATTCCAAGTCCTTAATATTCCTCATCTGGACTATTCCAGCAGTCTCTTAACCAATCGCCTGCTCCCAACCCAGGCTACTACTGAGCTGTCCTTCATAAAGCTCCCTGAATGGTTATTTGAAAAAAAGCAAACCTGATTCTATTAGGAACTGGAATAAATATAATTAACAATAGCTCCTTGCTGCCTAAAATAAAACCCATCTCCTACAAGGCCTCCACGGCCTGCCCCCTGCCTACTCTGGTCTCATCTTTTTCCATGTCCTCATATTTTACGCCCCAGCTGTGCTGAACAGATTCCAGTCCCTGTAACTCAGCCTGCTGTTTCATGCCTGCTTGTGTTTGCTTCTATTAATGACTTCTGTTGCCTGGAACGCCTCTCCTGACCACATTCCCTCCCCATTCACTGAACAAACACCTAGTCTTCTTTCAAGACCGAGACCAAAGATCAAATCTGCTAGGAAACCCTTCCCCACGCCCTTGACTCCATCCTCTGTGTACCCACTGTCTCCTAGAGCAACAATCATTGCTCAGTGTCTAACACCCATTAACACGATCTGCCTGCCTTGCTCCTACTACTTGACTGAAAGCTTCATGAAAACAGGTCATCTGTGTCTCACCTTCAGCCTCTAATTGAAAGTTTGTTGTTGTTGTTTTTAATATTTAGTTTATTTTTATTTTTAGAAAGGCAGAGAGAGAGAAAGAGAGATCTTCTATCTGCTGGTTCACTCCCCAAATGCCCACAACAGTCAGGGTTAGGCCAGGCTGAAGCCAGGAGCCCAGATTTCAACCTGGGTCTCCCACATGGGTGGCTGCAACCCAAGTACTTGAGCCATCATCTGCTGCCTCCCAGCATGTGCACTGGAGAAATCGGAGTCAGGAACCAAACCCAAGTACACCAATATCAGATGTGGGCGCCCCCGCCACTCACGTGGGAGACCTGAATTGAATTCTTGGCTCCCAACTTCAACCCTGGCTGTTGCAGGCATTTGGGGAATGAATCAGGGGATGCAAGTTCTCTCTTGTCTCTGTCACTAAAATAAAGAAAGAAAAAGAAAAAGATCACCAAGAGTTTATGTAGGAAATACTTCTAAAAATTAAAAAACCTTTTTCAAAAGTTTCTATTACAATAAATCTGTCACAAAAATCTTAATTTAAAAAATATTGATTTATTAATTTGAAAAGTCAGAGTTACACAGAGAGAGGAAGAGAAGAGAGAAAGATCTTCTGCCTGCTGGTTTATTCCCCAAATAGCTGCAACGGCCAGGGCTGGGCCAGGCCAAAGCCAGGAGCTTCTTCCGGGTCTCCCACGTGGGTGCAGGGACCCAAGCACTTGGGCCATCCTCTGCTGCTTTCTCAGGTATATTAGCAGGGAGCTGGATCAAAGGTAGAGCAGCCAGGTCTCCAACCAGCACTCATATGGGATACTGGCATCACAGGCAGTGACTTTACCTGCTATGCCACAATGCCAGCACCTCAAAGGCAGATTTAAATGATTTTTTAAAAAATTACCATTCAGTTTGAAGTCACCATGCTTCTATTTCTTTCACTATGGTCTATGTCTTTACACATTAGATGTACATATAACTGGAAAACTGATAATATTTTCTGTGTCTGATATGATCCACCAGTTATGATTAGCTTGTGAGACTCCTACAAAATAAATAAATAAATAAATAAATAAACTCTTGAGGCAGGTATTGCGGCAGTGGTTAAGATGCCACGTGAGGGGCCGGCAGACGAAGCCACCACTTCACTTTTGACATCCACATCCCATATCACAGTGCTGGTTGAGTCCTGGGTACTCTGCTTCTGGTTCAGCATCTTTGCTTACCTATCTGGGAAGGCACTGGAAGATAGCCCAAGTAGTTGGGTCTCTGCCACCCACACACCCATATGGAAGACCTGGATAGAGTTCCTGGCTCCTGGCTTCAGACTGGCCCAGTCCTGGCTATTGTGGCCATTTAAGGAATAAATCAAATCTCTCTATTTCTTCCTCTCTCTCTCTGTATACTTCCTTTCAAATAAATAAATAAATAAATTTTTAAGAAAAAAATGCTGCCACCAGGGATGCCCACATCCCATATCGGGGGGGGGGGGGGGGGGTCTGAGTTCCAGCCCTGACTCTGCTTCCAATCCACTTCCTGCTAACACACACCATAGGTGGCAGTGGGTGATGGTTCAGGCATTTGGGTTCATGCCACCCGGGTTCATGCCACCCAAGTGGGACACCTAGACTGAGTTCTGGGCTCCTGGATTCAGACTGGCTCAGTCCTGGCTGTTGTAGGCATCTAGGAAATAAACCAGCAAATGGAAGTGCTCTCTCTTTCTTGCTCTGTGTCACTTTTTCAAATAAAGAAAAATAAGTACATAAAAAATATTTAAGCCCTCTTTCTTCACTTTAATTCACTCTTCAGAGCCTGACATGGTACGTGGTAAGTATCACTTTCATCTCCTTCTACTTACTTGGGTAAGACATGATGGTCAACAAGGACAAGGCTGAGCTGGCTAGCCTGGTGCAACGCGTGGAGGTCAATCTCATCCCGAAAAATTAAGAGAGTCTCTGGAATGTGAAGCTTCTGGAGGAAGAAGACGTTGTCGCCTCGCAGAGGTAGCTCAGAACGTTTTATATTTAGAACTGGCACGAAGATTTCCTCGGCCTCAGTCGTCTGGGTAGAAAAATCAAAAGATGACAGAAGGAAACAAGGCCACTGACACCAAAAGATGTGGCCCTGCTAAGTCATCACCTTTCTCAGTCACAATTACCCAGTCTATAAAAACGAAAGGGTGACCTGCCCTCCCTCCAGCTTAGCAATGACAAGAAAGTCAACAAGGTATCGCAGTGAAAAAACCCCAGTGCTACAGAGACAGGATTTGTGGTTCTGAAGAGCTAACCTGGGCAAGAAGAATACACACTAGATAACTGATACCCATAAGGAACTCAATAAATAATACACTGTTTAAATATTGCCTTATAGTTTATAAACCCCTCAAAATATAGTTGCTTGTTTGTTCCTCATGGCAACACTGTAAAATATTCTCATTTCAGATTTTATAGACGGTGACATGAGACTCAGTAAAGTTAAGGGGTTTTGCTTACCCAAGGCTAAGTGCCGCTAAGTGGCAGAGCTGGGTCTTGAATGCACATCTGTTCGTCCTAAGGGACTCAGCGCCCAGTACTCACCTTTGCCAGGTAAAAAGCCAGGGTGAGAGCAGACACCATGGAGTCCAAGTCACAGGCTTCATTTCCCAGCACCACATGGAGAGGTCGGGACTCCTGGGAGAGAAGAATGGGAAGCAGCGGCGTCCCTATCTATTCCCGCGCACCCTATCCTCCCGTCCTCAGGGAGGGCTTCACTCCCATCCTCTCCCCGAGCTTCATGGAGCAGGGGGCTCAGACCGTCTTCTGAGAGGACCTCAGCATCCTAGCAGGCAGGGCTAAGTGTTTCAGCCACACTGTAACATCCCATACACACCCAGTTACTGGGAAAGTCTTCTTTCCTCTCTACTAAATTTGACTTACAGAAGAGCAGTAAATAATCCTCTGACTTCTTGTGCTTCTTTGGACACCAAAATAGTCAAAAGTAGGCCATTTAGAATAGGTGATATATTCCAGCAACACTCTTAGGCATAACAGTCCTTGTTTGTCCCTTCCATCCCCATTTACAAAGCAGGAAAAAGAATTCTTACACCTCTAAGTCATGAAAATAGGGGACAGCCCATGTGGCATAGCAGGTAAAGCTACTGCCTGCAGTGACGGCATCCCATGTGACCACCAGTTCGAGTCCTGGCTGCTCCACTTCTGATCCAGCTCTCTGCTCTGGCCTGGGAAAGCAGTAGAAGATGGCCCAAGTGCTTGGGTCCCTACACCCACGTGGAAGACTCAGAAGAAGCTCTAGGCTCCTGGCTTCAGATCTACCTAGTTCCAGCCGATGCAGCCATTTGGGGAGTGAACCAGCGAATGGAAGACCTCTCTCTCTCTCTCTCTGCCTCTCTGTAACTCTGTCTTTCAAATAAATAAATCTTTTTTAAAAAGAAAAAAATGGATCAGTGTTGTGGCACAATGGGTTGAGCTGCCACCAACAATGCCAGCATCCCATATAAGCACTAGCTCAAGTCCTGGCTGTTCCACCTCTACTCTAGCTCCCTCCTAATGAGCTTGGGAAAGCAGCAGAAGATGGCTCAAGTGCTTGGGGCCCTGCACTCTTATAGGAGATCTGGAGGAAGCTCCTGACTCCTGGCTTCAGCCTGCAGCTATTTGGGGAGTGAACCAGCGGATGCGAGATCTCTCTCCCAACCTGCCTCTCTGTAACCTTGCCTTTCCAAATAAATAATTTTTTAAAAAAGATTTATTTTATTTATTTGAAAGACAGAGTTACAGAGAAAGGTAGAGACAGAGAGGTCTTCCATCTGCTGGTTTACTCCCCAAATGGCTGCAACGCCTGGAGCTGTGCTGATCCAAAGCCAGGAGCCAGGAGCTTCCTCCGGGCCTCCCACAGGGTGCAGGGGCCCAAAGACTTGGGCCACCTTCCACTGCCTTCCCAGGCCATAGCAGAGAGCTGGATCAGAAGTGGAGCAGCCGGGACTAGAACTGGTGTCCATATGGGATGCCAGCACTTCAGGCCAGGGCTTTAACCTGCTGCGCCATAGCGCCAGCCCCAATAAATAAATTTTTAAAAATTTCAATAAATCAGTCAAAAAATGGGCAAAGAGGTTAAAAAATAGATCTAGTCCTTTGGTTGTCTGAGAAAACGCCCACTGCCCTGAGCAGGCCTAATGATAACTACGTATAACCAAATACCTCGCACAGCCCGAGAACAGACGCTTTCCCCAGCAGGTTCGGATTAACGCAGGAACACATGCTACTGCTGGAACTTTTTTTTCTGAAAATCCCAGCTGCTGATAAGAACTCCGAGGAGGGAGGGATATCTGCTATTATTAACTTTGTTCCCTTGCAACGATCTCCCCAGCTATCAAGTCTTAAAATACCACAGTGTCTACAAGAGCAGAGTTGTTTTTTTTTTTTTAAGATTTATTTATTTGCAAGGTAGAGTTATAGAGTGATAGAGGGAAAGGTCTTCCATCCACTGGTTCACTCCCCCAATGGCTGCAAGGACTGGGCTGGACTGATCCCAGAAATAGGATTTTGCTTTTTGTTTTAAATGTTTATTGATGGGGCCGGCATTATGGCCTAATAGGTTAAGCCATCGTCTGTAGCACCTGCATCCCATATGGGCGCCGGTTCGAGTCCCGGGTACTCTACTTCCTATCCAGCTCCCTGCTAATGTACCTCAGAAAGCAGCAGAAGATGGACCAAGTCCTTCTTGTGGGAGACCCAGATGAAGGTTCTGGCTCCTGGCTCCTGGCTTTGGCCTGGCCTAGCCCCAGTCATTGCAGCCATCTGGGAAGTGAACCAGCAGATGAAAGACCTCTCTCTTTGTTTCTCCCTCTCTGTCTCCATAACTCTATCTTTCAAATAAATCTTTAAAAATATATGTATATATAAACATTTATTGATTGTGCCAGGTATTATTACAATATTTTTACATGCATTAACTAATCATTTAATCCTTAAAACAACTCAATGAGGCAGATACTTTAAAAAATTTATTTAGTTTTAGTTATCTGAAAGGCAGAGACAGAGACAGACAAACAGAAAGTGGTCTCCTATATGCTGGTTCATTCCCCAAATGCCCACTACAACCCGGGCTGGGCCAGGCCAAAGCTAGGACCTGAGAACTCAGTCCAGGTCTCCCACTTGGATGTCAAGGACCCAACTACTTGATGTATCACCTGCTGTCTACCAAGATGTGTATTAGCAGGAAACCGGAATTGGGCACAGAGCTGGAACTCAAACACAGGCTCCCCAATATGGGATTGAGGCGTCCCATGTGGCATCTTAACAGTTAGGGCAAATACCACCCCAAGGCAGGGTGAACGAATTATTTCATTCTCCGTGTGAGCATTTTGCTGGTGGAGTAAGACCATAAAGCCTACAGTTCAGCTCAGAAGACAATTCCTTCTTATTAGTTTACTTCTGAACTTCTATCTCTGCCTGCTTCTGAGAGAGGATAGGCTGAGAAACAAAACGACTCACATAGCAGGGCTCCTCAACTTTAGCATCACTGGCATTTTGACTAGATAATTCTGTTGGGGAGGGGCTGTCGTGTGCATTATAGGATATTTGGAAGTATCCCTGGTCTCTACCCACCAGATGCTGACAGCACCCTCAGTCATGACGATCAAAAACATCCCCACAGAAAGGAAAAAAAAAAGAAGAAAGGAGAAGAAGGAGCAGAAGGAGAAGGAGGAGAAGGAGAAGAAGGAGAAGGAGAAGAAGGAGAAGGAGAAGAAGGAGGAGAAGGAGGAGGAGGAGGAGGAGGAGGGAGGAGAGAGGAGAGAGGAGAGAGGAGAGAGGAGAGAAGAGGAGAGAAGAGGAGAGAAGAGGAGAGAAGAGGAGAGAAGAGGAGAGAAGAGGAGAGAAGAGGAGAGAAGAGGAGAGAAGAGGAGAGAAGAGGAGAGAAGAGGAGAGAAGAGGAGAGAAGAGGAGAGAGGAGAGGAGAGGAGAGGAGAGGAGAGGAGAGGAGAGGAGAGGAGAGGAGAGGAGAGGAGAGGAGAGGAGAGAAGAGAAGAGAAGAGAAGAGAAGAGAAGAGAAGAGAAGAGAAGAGAAGAGAAGAGAAGAGAAGAGAAGAGAAGACTAAAAACACCTCCAGGGGCTGGTGTTGTGGCGCAGTGGGTTACGCCACCTCTTACAACACTGGCATCCCATACCTAAATGCCAGCCTGAGTCCTGGCAGCTCTGCTTCCGATCCAACTCTCTGCTAACGTGCCTGGGGAAAACAGCAGATGATGGACCAAGTGCTTGGACCCCTTCCACCCGTGTGAGAGACTCAGATGCAGTTCCTGGTTCCTGGTTTCAGCCTGGCCCAGCTCTGCCTATTGTGGGCCTTTAGGGAGTAAACCAGCAGATGGAAGACCAATCTCTCCTCACTCCCCTCTCCTCCAGGCACCCCCCCACACACACACCTGTCTCTCTGCCTTTCAAGTAAATAAATAATAAATCTTTTTTTTTAATGTCCCAGAGTTATCGAATGTTCCCCCTTGAGAACTACAGAGTACAGGAAGGTGAAAATCCATACACTCTGGCTCCTACAAGCAGAGGAGCTTTGTCAGACATAAGAGTTTAGCAAAAACAAAACAAAAAAATCAGTTCAGCAATATGGGAAGGAAGTTCAGAGAATAAAACAGCAATGGACAGTTATCAAGTAATGTAACTTCAGGAATCAAGAGTCTAGGGATATCTGGACTCATCATCCTTAGATAGGCTATTACCACTCCTCTTAGCCCACCAGAAAGACAGAGCCCCAAAGCGGCAATTTCAGAAAACCTGAGGTGGTAGAAATTGCACTGACTCCGGGAGACAGACTTAGGTTTCTGTCCCCATCTCCATTCCCAGCCCTCCAGAGAAGCAGAGAGAGCCCTGGGCAAGTCTGCTCTCAGGCTCTCCCCACGTCCATTTCTCCACGCTCACTTCAAGAGGGTGGACGCTAAGGCCCACCCAGACTCAACAGTACTGGGGAGGGCGATTCTTTCTCAGCATGAAACCCTTTTCTAAACCAGTAAGAGAACTCTGTACCCAAGACCCTAGCCCTAAATAAACACCTCCGACTTGCGATTCTGCCTCCTGATCCCAGAGAAGGCCCCTGTTTCCTGGATACCAGGAGCTGCCCAGATGGCTGTGGACCAAAGTGACAACCAGCTCAGGAGAAAAGTGGTGGCGGGGACAACCCACGCACTGGAGCAGGAAGGGGCCCCAGGGCAGGGACTATTTAAACACCAGGGGCCGCATGGTCCTGACTCTGGGGAAACAAAGGTAAGAAGGACAGAGCAAGGGGGAGACCCACTGCTGGCTACAAGCAGGCCCTCGGAGGAGCCCTCCAAGACGCACAGGACGACGCTGCTTTGGGCAAGGGGCAGCTGAATCAGGATCAGCGTGCTCCCTGGCATGACGGAAGGGCAAATGGAAAAGCAGAAACTTGGGGCCAAACACAACCTCCTGATTCCAAGGCGAGGAGCCATGACCAGAAGAAGATGAACAACTAAGCCCTTGTGCTCAGCCCAGCCCAGACAGCAGCCAAGAGGAATGAATGCAGAAGGAATACTCGGAGTCTTGCAGGCAGGCTTGGAACTGGAGGGACCCAGGGGGGTGGTAGCATTCCTTTCCCTGCTCCGCACCCACTTACCCCAGCCCGGCGGACCACTCGCCGCCCCCAAACCATGGTGTGCACATTCCCAGCTCTGCCCTTCACACAATTTGTTGTTCTCAGTCTGAGAGCCGCAGAGCTGCCTTTCACAAAGATCAGACTTTGGGGTTGAATCCCAGCTCTGCTTCCCTAAGCCTCGTTTTCCTCCTATAAAACAGAGACTAACACCGTCAACAAGTCGCACAAAGTCATCCTGAGGATTGCGTGAGAGCGCGCACAAGGGCCCACGCTATACCCTTCCCTGCCCATTCCAGTCCTACCTAAAGCCCACCTTCTCCGTGCAGCCTTTCCTCCCGGCCACTCAGGCCAGGGGAATCCTCCTGTGAGCCCCCAGCTTCCAGCACTGTGCGCTCAGCTTATACTGAACTTGTGCCTTAAGGAGCTCACGGACTTGTCACAGCCACCTATCCCTAACCCTTAACATAGCTTATGCAATGGGTGACTGGGTGACTATATACTTTGTTGTTCAAACTGGGACACTTCTGAGAATGAAGAGAAGCATGACTCATGATTACACTGGGGAAAACTAATATTATCCTAGGCAAACTGGGTGCACAGCCGCCCAGCTTATAAGGCACCGTTCTCCTCTTCATTTAGGGAAAACATGTGCAACCCTTAACCTCCCCCATCCCCCATTCCCCCCAGCTGAAAACACAAGCCAGCCAGCCTCAGTTTTCAGACAGAAGAGTTCGGGGGAAACACAGCTATACTTAGCAGCATGAGAAAGCATGAACTGCAATGGGAGAAATACAATCTGAGAGCCACAAATAAATATAAATGTTTTTTCTTAAAAAAAAAAAAAAAAAAGCACTAGCTGAAATGAGTCTCATCCTGATGTTTTCTTTGTAGCTTTATAAGGGCAGGGAGAGGTTCTAGTGCTGGCAAAGGAAACCACTTCCCTCCTGAAGTGGAATATGGTCTGATAACTGCTCTTCAAAATAGTTAATGAGAGGGGGGAAAAAATGACAAAGGGGCCGACAGAGACAGGCCCTCCCAAGAGAGATAATGGGGCTGATAGTGGTGCCAGGACTGCAGATTTCTAAGTTCCTGCCTCCTGCTGGAGAAAACACGTACAACACATCATGCAAAGGCTCCTGGGTGTGTACCTACACAGGAACGTTGCACCACCCAGAAGTGAAGATGAGTCACCATGAATAGGACATTTAGAGAAATAGGATTTCTTTGATTGATTTGTTTTTAAATTTTTATGTATTTACTTGAAGGCAAAGACTGACTGATTCACTCCTCAAATGCCCACCACGGCCCCCAGCTGGGGCTGAAGCTGGAAGCCGGGAACTCAGTCCAGGTTCTCCCCTGTGGTTGGCAGGAACCAAACTACTTGAGCCATCACCACTGCCTCCCAGGGGCCAGAGCTGAGTGTCGAAGCCAGCTACTCTGACACGGGACATGGGCATCTTAATTGTTTTTTTTTTCCCCCAAGATTGATTGATTGATTTGAAAGTCGGAGTTATACAGAAGAGAGATCTTCTATCCTCTGGTTCATTCTTCAAACAGCCAGGGCTGGGCCAGACTGAAGCCAAGAGCCAGGAACTTCATCCAGGTCTTCCACTTGGGTGGCAAGGGACTCAAGTACTCGGGCCATCTGCCGCTGCTTTTTCCAGGCCATTAGCGGGGAGCTGAACCAGAAGTGGCGGAGCCTGTCAGTGAACCAGCACCCATATGAGATGCTGCCGGCTTAACCCACTGTGGCCCAACGTGGCCCCTTAACTGGTATCTCGACCGCCACGTCCGCCCCTAGCATTTCTTTTAAATAGAACATTCTATTGTGGCTGTGGCAAAAGCTACAGAAAATGTCCCTGGTATTATATGCTAAAAATATGGTATCAACTGGAGACTTGGCTGAACTATCAGCTGTCTCTACCCCATGCAAAAGCCAAGCATTCACAATTCCCTGAAGTTTTCAAGCTTAGTAGCGCATCTGTCTAAATTATGTCTCTCTTTACAACAGAAATCTCACAGATAGAAGGGAAGAAAAAAAAGATCTTTTTCTTTTTCATTTCATATCTTTTTTGTATTTAAACATTTCTACTTTGTGTATTTAATACTACTCTGTAATTTAAAGCAATCTAAATGGTTGGCATCGCTGATATGTCTTGCCACCAGCTCACCCACTAACACTCCTAGAATCTAACAGTCTCATTCTCCCAGCCCTGGCATCGCTGGTGATAATAAAAGCTCCTAGACACATTCTCACCTTTACAAGTGCAGGAATTTTCACAGGAGGATCTGGATCTTGCTCCTGGGGAGATGAATGTACGGAGGGAAAGGGCAAGATACCAGTAATACTGGAAAAATCATGTATTTTCCAGCTCTGAACTGGTGTAGGAAACACACTGCTAACCCTGAGAGGGGTGCTGTGGAGGGTGCGTGCCGAAGAGCAGATATATGCATAGAAATGCTACTTGGTGAGGTTTCAAGTCAAGTGGGAAAGACCAGTCAACTCCAGTTACTGGGGGGAAAGACCCAACTGCTCACCACATAGACTGGTGATACAAATACTCTATAAGTCCTTCAGCGAGCAACCTGGGGTGGAATCCGAGGAAACCAAAACTAACTGGCTCCAAACTGCCACTATGCATTAAAACAACTTCTCTTGGGGGCCGATGCAATGGTATAGCAGGTAAAGCTGCCGCCTGCAGTGCCGGCATCCCATATAGGTGCTGGGTCAAGTCCTGGCTGCTCCACTTCCAATTCAGCTCTCTCCTGTGGCCTGGGAAAGTAGTAGAAGATGGCCCAAGTCCTTGGGCCCCTGCACCTGCATAGGAGACCTGGAAGAAGCTCCTGGCTCCTGGCTTCAGATGGGCCCAGCTCCAGCCGTTGCAGCCATCTGGGGAGCTAGCCAGTGGATGGACGACCTCTCTGTAACTCTACCTTTCAAATAAATAAGTCTTTAAAAAACAAAACAAACAAACAAAAACTACCACCACCATCAACAAAAACTTCTCCAAAACGTGTTTTTTCACAAAAGAAAAATTTGGTATAACTGATACTGAAATTGAACTTCTCCGCAATTCAGTATGAAGACATTCATTTATCTCACAGTACCCGAGCCTGCAGCATGCATTGGATGACTTTTAGGATTTGTTTAAAGACCAGAATCTATGGGTCAGAGGAACCCGTAGTTTAAGAATCTATATTTAAGGCAGCCGACCATTTGTTCAGGTGTGCTGAGGGGCAGGTGACCTGGAGCCTCTCTCTGGCTAACTTCTTGCTGCTAACCGGGTACAACAGCCTAATGCTGCATGACCAGTGAGCCTAGGCGGTTAGTCCAACTGGCTCAGGGAACACCAACAATAAGACACAAAGCATTCAGGAGTCAGGCTTCTGTTTTGGTTTCAAACAAACTCTGCTTATCCCTTCCACACGGGGGATTTTTATGTAATTTGTGCGCATTAAGGCCAAGGGCAAAGGAATGCAGGTTGTGGGTCAAAGAGAGATACCCGATGTATTCACTATGTTTGACTTAAAAACAGACCTAAAGCGAAACACCGTGAGCACCTCTTATCTAGGAATGAGTTGGGCCCGTCCGAGAAAAACCGAGGTCCAAAGGGAATAACGCGTGGGCACAGGTTCCGTCCACACCCGCGAGGTTCACCTGGAGGCCAGTGGGCCACGCCAGGCCCCGCGAGCCGCGAACTCAAAGAGGGGCGGGGAGAAAGGAAAAAACGCGCTAGCTGGGCAAGCCTGGCGGCGGCACGGCCCCTGTCCTTTTTGACAGAACTGACTCCGGCGACCGCAAGCAGAGACTCAAAGGCAGAACCCAGCCCCAAGCCGGGAGGGGCTCCCGGCTCTCAGGTAGACCCCCAAAGGCGGGGAGCAAAAACCCGGAGACCCAGCGGCATTCTCACGCTCGCAGGCTGCGTTCCCGCTCCTCGCTCCCCACGACCCAAGCCCGACCAGGCGCCAAGCCCCCTCCCTACAACTAGGTGTTCCCTCCACACGGACCGTGGGGCTCCCCCCAGGTTCCCCGTTTTCGTCCTTCCAGACCCCATGCTTCATGCCTTAGTCGTAGACAGGGATCCGTTACCTGCAGAGCGGCTCGACAACCCTGCAGGTAGTCCTCCATGGTGAAGCCCCAGGTATGCCGTCGCCCCTCGTGGAGGAGAGGATGCCAGGCAAATGCACCCCGCCCAGCACTCGGGCAGGAGGTGAGGGTCAGGAGGCGGGACTCGAACCCGCCACACAGCGATTCGGGTTCCCCCCCCTCCACCCCGGGAGGAAGTGCGTAATTGGGCACTCCCGGAGTCCGACGTCGCCCCGCCCCCAGCGGCGGAGGCGGAGTTCTGCGCCCAGAGACTCACGGGGCGTCTGTTGGGAGGAGCGAAGGGGGCGTGGCGCAGGGTGTTCTGGGAAACGTAGTCCCCAAGCTCCGAGAAGTCCCTAACAATTGAGGGGAGGGGAATATTCTGAGGAATCATTCATTTGACACACAAATGTGTATGTGTCATAATGACCCATCTTTGTGGCATCTGAACTTTCTTTTTCCGATCAGGCTAAATTTAACAGCTTTCCGCCTGTTACACCGAGCGTCTGGCTGACATCTTAAGTTACACATGGCCAAACAGCTGTCCTTACTTTCTCAAAGTCTACCCTCTACCAAACGGAGGCATTGCCACCAATTTTGTGGTTGTCTGTGTTAGAAAAACATCAGGATAATCTTTGACCCCCTTCGTCATACCTGCCTCTGCCTAAGCCGGCTGCTTCTTCCTCTGCAGACCTCCTCGCGTGTCTCCGCACGCACGGCTTTCTTGGTCTGTCCTAACCTTGGCCCTTTGCTGCCTGCCTCTCTAATTGTTCCAACTGCTTTTTGAAGCCTCCGGAGGGGCTTGAAGTTTCATTCTGTGGCCGTCTTCTAAGCGGAGTTTGGAGGACCCTTCAGGATGTAGTTAGATTCCACCCCCTGCCCTTAACTGCCACTTAGGAGCGCAGCTCCGGATACATGTACCCCTGTCATCAGGGGCTTCTTCCACGCACTGCCAGGTGCACAGCCCAACCAGTTTCATTTCTAGATGAAGACAATGATACAGCGACGACTTGGAAGGGAGAACTCTCAGCGCTCCAAGCAGGGCAGGAGAAGGGTTTTTGTTTTTTGTTTTTAATTTTTCCATTAAATGAGTAAACATGCAAATATCGTATCTTTGGCCCTGGCTCTGCGGATCCAGAGCGAAGGACTGCCACAGAGGGAGAGAAAGCCCAGATCCCAACAAGCTGCTGCTGTCCAGCGCGGCTCCTCCCCGCTGGGCAAGGGCACTGTTCTCACCAGAGAGGCACAAGCGCTCCGTCCCCTCCAGAGGCAGGCGCAGGGAAGAGAAAGGGGCTGTTGTTTTTCTCTCCTTGTTTCTCTCTCCCTCGCTGCTGATCACCATCAGAAAGCCCTGATGGAAAATCCTCCAGTGCTGGGCAGGCCCCTCCTCCGCCGGGGAGCTTGTCCTTGACAAATTTTTCTTTGTCCCGATGGGAAAAAGAGAGAGAGAGAGAGAAAGAAGAAAAAAAAAAAAAAAGGAAAGAAAAACCACAAACTTCCTTTAAAAGCAGCTTGTAGTCAGGGCCTGGAGTGCACGCTCCAGACTGGCGACTCAGGAATCCAGAAGCCGCTCTGAGCGACCGATCCGGAGCCCCTGGGCTGTGTCGCTGCCTGCCTGCACCCTCCTTCGGTGCCCCTGTCCTGGGCGTGAGTCCGGAAGTGGCCGTGACCCAGCCCTCACTGCGCGCGCGCGCTCGCTCGCAAACCTGTGTAAACCTATATCGCTCTGGCGTTGACAGCTGGACGGCAGCTCGCCGCGGTGGGTGCCCCTCCTGTGCCCACCTCCCCCACCCAGCTGCCAGAGCCGCGCCCGCCTTCTCGGTGCTGGGACTGCACCCACTTCTTTCAGGTAAAAACTTTGTTTTAACCATCTTCTTCACCTCCACTCCCCCCGCGGCTCTTCTCTCAGCTCCGGGAGATTGACACCTGGCGGTCCCCTCATCTTTGCTGTCTACAAGTCGGATTGCTTAGGGGAGCTGGAGCCCAGGAGGGTGTTCAAGAGATGTTTCTTGGGCCCTGTCTTGCCTCCAGCGAGACGCATCCGCTCCGCTCGTGAGCGGGTGCTGTTTGACTTATTCAAGGGGAAGAGCTGAACCCTGATTGTGGGAAGACTCGGGACAGTCAGGGACTTGAGAGAGGACAGTTCTGGGGAAGGAGGACTGTCTTCTATTTTTTTCTTCTTCTTTTCAATTTTTTACCTGAAAGGCAAGGAAACAGAAGTGTCTTCTCAAACTGATATACCTATTCTTGATGCTTCTTCTAAATTTTGGCTATTTACTGCCACTGTCTGGGGAGGAGCTGGGGCTATTTTAACTCCCTCACCCGAACGATAATTACCATAGGATAATTCCAGCTGGAAAGAAAGTATAGGATTTGAGGAGCTGAAAAGGAGGAGGGAAAGAATGGAATCCCGACTCACGTGAGTGCCCTCCCCTCATCCTTTCCTACTCAAACAGTCCACGCCTTTGCCTCCAGGAGAGCACCTTGTCAGTGCAAGCCCTCCCCCTGTCTCCTAAGACTGAGCCCACTTAGCTCTGCACAGTTCCTCCTGAGACCCACTCCCTTGGGTGCCTGCCACACCTGCTTTCTTGGGGCCTCTCCTGCTGGCTGGCTAGGTGCCCAGCCCCCACTTAATTACTGATCATTTTTAGCAGTGTACAGAAAAGGTAAGAAATGAGCCGTGCTTTTCTTTGAGCTTTTTTAGATGTTACCAGGCTCCGGCCTCTGTTCGGAGGCTCACCTAAGTGTCATTCAGGAGGGGAGGGAGGAAGCAGAGAGGCCTCGAGGCGATTTCTGCTGCTCTCTTCCTAAATTATAGCATGCAAATGAGATGCAGCTAGCATAAATTATACTTGAATCAGGAGAGTGATCAATTTGGGCGCAGGCTGATTTTACCTGAGCAGTTTTATTGTTCCTCAACTCATCTCCTGGGCCTTCTCCCAGCCCCAATTTCCTGAAGTTTCCTTAGAAGGAGGCATAGTCTCAGGTTAGCAGGAAGCTGCAGAAAAAATTTCTAACTAGTTTAATTTGCCCCCTTTTCTTACTCTAACTAAAGAGAGGAGAGAGGAGCAAAGAGATTCAAGGGAAATGTTTCCCAGTGGGCAGGGCGTGTGGCTTTTTATCATTTGCTGTCCCTGTGTTAATTAAAGGTCTCCCATAATGCAGATAGAGATCAGGTTAAGCAAGTTTGCTGTTCACATCTAAAATGACCTGACTGTAAATAGACATAAAGTACAGGAAAATGTAGAAAGGGCATTTAAAAAAAATTAAGTTTGTTTGAAAGGCAGAATGATAGAAGGAGAGAGAACTCTTCCAGCCATTGTTTCACTTTCCAAATTTTTAGAACAGCCAGGGCTGGGCCAGGTGGAAGCCAGGAACTCTATCTGGGTCTACCTCCTGGGTGGCAGGAACCCAATTCCCCCTCTCCCCCCTATCCACTGCTTTCCCACACCCATTAGCTGAATCAGAAGCATGGAGTACTGAGACTCCAGCACACCCTCCCGCATGGGATGTGGGCATCCCAAGCAATGCCCAGCCCAGAGAGGGTGTTTTTTTTAAAAGATGTATTTATTTATCTGAAAGGCAGTTAGAAAGGCGGCGGGGCGGGGGGGGAGAGGCCTTCTATCCACTGGTTCACTCCCCAAATGGTCACAACAGCTGGAGCTGAGCTGATCCAAAGCTAGGAGCCAGCAGCTTCTTCAGGGTCTCCCACACAGTTGCAAGGGCCCAAACACTTGGGCCATCTTTCACTGCTTTCCCAGGCCATAGCAGAGAGCTGGATCGGAAGTGGAGCAACCGGAACTTGAACCGGTGCCCATATGGGATGGCAGCGCCACGGGAGATGGCTTTACCTGCTATGTCACAGCACTGGCCCCAGAGGACCAGTAAATATTGTAAATCAATAACCAGCATTTTCATATTCCATATAAATAGAGGGAAAGAGAATATCTCTAGGTTGAGGCAGAGTTTGGAACCAGGAACAGAAGTTACGTCTCATCTCCAGGCTGTCAAAGGAAGCTTGCTGGAAGAATTTATGGGAAATGGAGCTGGCACTGTGGCCTTTTAGGTTAAGCTGAAGTCTGCAACACTGACATCCCATATAGGTGTGGGTTCAAGTCCCACCTCCTCTGCTTCTGATCCAGCTCCTTGTAACATACCTGGGAAAGCAACAGAAGATGGCCCAAGTGCTTGGGACCCTGCACCCGCATGGGAGACCAGGAGGAAGCCCCTAGCTCCTGGCTCCTTGCTTTGTCCTGATCCAGCCCTGGCCATTGTGGCCATTTGGGAAGGGAACCAGAAGATCTTTCTCTTCTCTTCTCTCTGTAACTCAGCCTTTCAAATAAATAAAAATAAGTATTTAAAAAAATGCTTTAAAATATTTTTAAAAAAAGATTTATGGGAAATGCTTTTGGTGCCTCTAATCCGAAGTTACTTTTCAGAGCAGCCTCTGATTCAAGGCCCCATGACCTACGTTTCCCCCTCCAGCCTGAAGGAAGCCCCTCCTGGTGGTTTGGGATTGTGTAAGCTTCAGTAGAGTCCCCTGAGAAGAAAGATTTCCCCTTCCTCTCCAGCTTGTCACCCTTATTTATCGAGTTACAGAGAGAGGGGGAGAGTCAGAGATCGTTCATCCACTGGCTCACTCCCCACGACTGGGCTGGGCCAAAGCCAGGAGCCAGGAGCCTCTTCTGGGTCTCCCACATGGGTTCAGGGGTCCAATCATTTGGGCCATCTTCTACTGCTTTCCCAGGCATATGAGCAGGGAGCTGGATCGGAAGTGGAACAGCCAGGGCTTGAACCAGTGCCCATATGGGATGCTGATGCTGCAGTGCTGACTTTCCCTGCATCAGCCTGTCAGCTTTAGGTACGCCATACCTAGCCCTGCATCCTCACTCTTCACCCCAAGCATTCTGTGACTATGAAAGTTTTCCTCCTCGGTGTGAGGTAGAGAGGTGTGCGTGTGCGTATGCTCAGGATGGATCTACAAAGGGGCAGAGACGGGGTCCCCGATGCACTTCATAGCTAGAGAGCACCACGTTAACCACATGCCATAGTAACCTGTCTTTCTCCATCTCTTCCCTACTGCCATTCTGCTTTGCCTTCTCCCTCTCTCTCTTCTCCATTTCCTGTCATTATCTATTTCAGGGAAGCTGACTCCATCTCATGTCTTCAATCTCAGCAGAATCGTCCCTTCCAAGCCTGGAAGCCACATGCCCTCACGCCCTTGTTGGTCCCATCTGATCACAGCAACTTACAGGTGGAGGACTCAGCCTAGAGCCCTTGCGTTGCCAGGAGCTGAGAGAGGCATGTACTGCCCGTAGCCAGGAGTGACTGTGCAGACGCAGCCAGCCTGCCCTACTGCCTTCCTATTCCAGGACTTTTCTGGCTCCTTTGCTATCCAGCTCAATGGTTTTCCTCTAATTGGACAGTACCTTCCTTTGCCTACCAAGCCTGGCTTGGGCAAATCCTTGAGTTTGGTGAACGACTTCATTGCCCCCCAGCTGCCGTCTTTCCAGCCATGGAACCCCGTCATCCTGAGCATCTGGCCCCTGATGAGGCTAGGACAGCAGAAGCAGTCACCCCCACAAACCCGGAGGTGCTGCCAGGGCCAGATGAGCACTGCCAGGACGCAGAGGCCAAGGAGGCTGAGAGGGCAGCTGGAGAAAAGGAACCAGCAGAGCAGGCTTTGCTACCTGCCCAGGGCGAGGATAATCTGGAGTCCCCCCCACCTGAAGATAGCTCCAGTCAACCTGGGCCAGCCCATGAGACCTCACTTGAGATAGAGACAATAGGGGCGTGCTCCAGGCCCCAGGAGCTCCCCCCACCCCCCAGGGCCCGCCGGCCTGAGCTCGATTTCTACTGCGTAAAGTGGATCCCCTGGAAGGGAGAGCGGACGCCCATCATCACCCAGAGCACCAACGGCCCTTGCCCTCTCCTGGCCATCATGAACATCCTGTTTCTGCAGTGGAAGGTAAGAGCGTGTTCCGACGGGGGCTCAGGACATAGTGGGCTGGCCTCACCTGACCCACCCCTTGATTTCTCTCAAACCAGTTAAAACTTTCCAGATTTTTCTCTGCATTTCTCCCGCCTGATGTTCCTAAAACATAGAAGAAAAGATCTGTCCTACCCCTGTGTCTCCTCCTCTCCAGAAGATGGGAATGCCTTGCAGTGTTTCCCATTCGTCCTCTTGTTCCAGTTGCAAGCCATTCTTCTCTCCTCTCCTCTACCTCTGGCCCCTGTCCCCCAGTGCCCACCCTGCCCTGCTGTGGGTTCCTCCTCCAGCGGTATGGGGAGGGGGAAGCACACACACGCTCAGCCCTTCTGCCTTCAGGTGAAGCTGCCCCCGCAGAAGGAAGTGATCACCTCAGAAGAGCTCATGGCCCACCTTGGTGAGTGACTGGGTCTTCAAGAAGAGTTACCCCAGGGGGTCCAGAACTAGCCATTCAGCCAGAAATCCAGACCATAGAGGGATGCCCGTTTGGGGCTCTGAAGTTGCAGATGGGTCAGGGTCCTTGGGGGTCTCTCTGCAGGGCTGGATAATGAAAAGCAAAGGTCGGGGGCGGGTGTTGTGGCACAGCCAGCATTCCATACTGGAGTGCGACTTTGAGTCCCAGCTGCTCCACTTCCAATCCAGCTTCCTGCTAATGCACGTGAGAAAGCTGTGGATGATGGTCCAAGTCCTTAGGTCTCTGCCACCCATGTGGGAGACCAGGATAGAGTTCCTGGCACCTGGCTTCAGCCTGGCCTAGCCCTAGCTGTTGTGGGCTTTTGGGGAGTGAACCAGTGGGTGGGAGACTCTCTCTCTGTCTCCCTCTCTGTCACTCTGCCTTTCAAGTAAATAAATCTCTTTTAAGATCTATTTATTTATTTGAAAGGCATAGGCAGAGAGAGAGAGAGAGAGAGAGAGAGAGAGAGAGATCTTCCATCTGCTGGTTTACTCCCCAAGTGGCCACAATGGCTGGAGCTGGGCCAATCCGAAGCCAGGAGCCAGGAGCTTCCTCCGGGTCTCCCACAAGGGTGCAGAGGCCCAAGGACTTGGGCCATCCTTTGCTGCTTTCCCAGGTGCATTAGCAAGGAGTTGCATTGGAATTGGAGCAGCTGAGATTCCAACCGGTACCCATATGGGATGCCAGCACTGCAGGCGGCAGCTTTACCTGCCGCTTTACCACAGTGCCAGCGCCTCGAGTAAATAAATCTTTAAAAAAGAAAAGAAGGGTCAGAGCGTCAGGAGTCCTGGGTTGTAGCCCCAGCTCCACCCTTAGCTTTAGTGCATGACCTTGGATGGGCCCTCTCCTTGGTGAGCCCACTTCTCCCCCTAAGAATGAAGGGTCTGCATTAGACTGTGAGGTCTCCCCAGCTCTGACCATCTGGTCCCGTGACATTACCCCCATTCTCCAGGGGAAGGGGAGGCTGAGCTTCAGGGCTGATTGGCAGGCAGGCTGCTAAGGGCTCCCGTTTTATAGGAAACTGCCTCCTGTCCATCAAGCCCCAGGAGAAGTCAGAGGGACTTCAGCTTAATTTTCAGCAGGTGAGGAAAGGTTGTGGACAGAGGGGCTGGCAGCTTTGGAAGGGGACGCCGGCAGCTAGGAAGAGAGGCCTTTCTGCTCTTCGCAAGAGGGTTCCTTGAGCCACGATTTCCTTCTGCAACAGCAGCACGACAGGATGCCTCTGTCCTAGGAAACGGGGCTCACCCAAGGGGAAGAAGGGTTGAGGCGAGGGGGTGGGTGGGCGGGGCTTGCTATAGGAAGACCCGGGGAAGGAAAGCAGCGAGGAGCAGTGGGAGCCGCGTGGTGGGAGGGGAGGCTAGAAGAGCCGTCCTTTCCTTTTCTGCCCCCAGAATGTGGACGATGCAATGACCGTGCTGCCCCGCCTGGCCACAGGTCTGGATGTCAATGTGCGGTTCACAGGTGTCTCTGATTTTGAGTACACGCCCGAGTGCAGTGTCTTTGACCTGCTAGGCATCCCTCTGTACCACGGCTGGCTGGTTGATCCACAGGTGAAGGCGGGAGGACCCCAGTGACTCGTAACCTGAGAGAGGCAAAACTGTGTGTGTGTGTGTGTGTGTGCGTGTGTGTTGGGGAGGGGAGTGGGGAAGTCGAGGTTAGATTGGCGGGGGGAGGGAATAGGGTTTAGAGACTGGACCCAGTGCAGAGCAACAAGAAGTCACATGCTCATAGGACTAGTTCTTTAGACATCAAAAATTCAGAAACTTTTGGTCAAGGGTTGCAGTCCTTGTAGGTTTGGTTCATTTCCTTCCTTCAAAAACAACCCAGGTTTTTTTTTTTTTTTTTTTTTTTTGGCTCCACCCTACCCTCCTACCTCTACAGAGCCCTGAAGCTGTGAGTGCAGTTGGGAAACTGAGTTACAACCAGCTGGTAGAGAAAGTCATCACCTGCAAACACTCCAGCGACCCCAACCTGGTGACAGAAGGTGACATTTGCTCCCTGCTCATGGACCTTACGTGGAGGGAGGGGTGGCTGCCTTGGCTGCTCAGGAAGTTCCCGTGGAATGAATGACTCCACCCCGGCTTCCAGGAAGGGGCTTCAAAGGGAGGACGGTGCCTAGGGCTCCTGACAGGGGCCTCTCCTGCTGGGACTTTGGATTCGAGCCAGGTGCCCCCCATCCCGGGTCCTCCCCGCAGGCCTGATCGCCGAGCAGTTCCTGGAGGCCACGGCAGCCCAGCTGACGTACCATGGACTGTGTGAGCTCACAGCAGCGGCCAAGGAGGGCGAGCTGAGCGTCTTCTTCCGAAACAACCACTTCAGCACTATGACCAAGCACAAGGTGAAGAGGGCTCGGGACTGGGGCATTGGCGAGCAGTCTGCCTCAGGCCTGTGTTCCCCTGGTCAGGGTCTCACTCAGGCTGAGGAAGATGTAGCCATGGTAGCAAAGGACCCCTCAGTCCCCTGGGGTTGGCTACCTTGGAGGTTTCTTCCTCACTCGCTGCAGGCCCGCTGTAGATTGGCCATGGTTCTGTCCCACACCGTCCTTACGCAGGGACTCCAGCTGACAAAGGAGCCTTTAGCTGGACTATGTGAGGGAAAAGAGAGGCCTTCTATGTCCTCACTGCCAGTGCTTCTGTGTGGAAAGGACGCATGGCCTTTCCGGCCACACTGGGTAAGCCTTCATCCCGTGTTGGAGAGCTGGCTCTGCACTTCCAATTCAGCTCCCTGCCCGTGCACCCTGGAGGCAGCAGAAGGTGGCCAGAGTGCGTGGGATCCTGACACCCACATGGGAGACCTGGAAGATCCTGGCTCCTGGCTTCAGCCTGGCCCAGCCCTGGCTGCTGCGGAAATCTGGGGAGTGAACCGGCAGATGGACAATCTCTCTCTCTCTCTCTCTCTCTCTCTCTGTCATTCCACCCTTCAAATAAATATGCGAATCTTTTTTTTTTAAAGGATAAGTTTACTTTTGTGGAAAGAATTGAAACCCATGCACGTAAGGTTCATGAAAAGTGCATGTTATGTAAGAACCATGCTTGGGTTTCAAGATGTTTCTTCAACAAAAGACTTTCTCTTTGTTCCAATTTCATGAGCTTTTTGACGTATCTTTGTGTGAACCTTTTCCATGAAGTGGCAGTGGCAGTTTTGAATTTTGAACAGTCTTCCAAAGTTAGAAAGCGTGGAGATGTTCTAGGAATTGAGTTAACGAGGAAAAGCTCTATGGTTCTCAAAGGATTTATTCTCATAGCCATCAGGTGAGCCCAGAGAACCCTGGGAAACAGCAGGAAGCAGGAGCTTTGCTTTTGTATTTCAGCAGGTGTTGGGGGAAGGAGAGATGTTATTTGCTAGTTTATTTCCCAAATGCCCACAGCAGCCAGGGCTGGGCTCAGCTGTGTCTGCAGCCGAGAGCCAGGAACACAATCCATGTGGGTGGAAGAAACCGAACTACTGGAGCCATCACTGCTGCGCCCCAGGGTCTGCATTGGTGGAAAGCAAGAGTCGGGAACTGAACCCAGGCACTCTGCTGTGGATCTGGGCATTTCATTTTATTTTTTAAAAAAGATTTTGTTTATTTAAGAGGTAAAGTTACAGTCGGAGAGAGGGAGAGACAGAGAGAAAGGTCTTTTGTCCATTGGTTCACTCCCTAAATGACCACAACGGCTAGAGCTGGGCCGATCCAAAGCCAGGAGCCAGGAGCTTCTTCTGGGTCTCCCAAGCAGGTGTAGGGGTCCAAAGACTTGGGCCATCTTCTACTGCTATCCCAGGCCATAGTAGAGAGCTGGATCGGAAGTGGAGCAGCCAGGACTTGAACCAGTACCCATATGGGGTGCCGGCATTGCAGGCAATGGCTTTACCCACTATGCCACAGCGCCAGCCCCTGCCTGGATGTGGGCATTTTAACTGCTGGACTAAAAATCCTATCTGGGAAGCAGGATCTTGTGTGGCGCCCAGCCCTGAGGCCGCCACACTTGACCAAAAATGCCTGCCATACTCACACCCGACTGGACATCCACTGACACCCACGGTCCCACATACTTATAAAAGGTCTACACTGACATGTTCCAGCTAGTGTGCCGGCTTACTCAAATGGTGTCCAATCGTGACTCTCGGATGATCTGTGGCCAGTAAACTGCCCCAGTATTGCTTAGCCCACCACTTAGCTGCGTGTTTTCCTTTGCAGAGTCACTTGTACCTATTAGTCACCGACCAGGGCTTCCTACAGGAAGAGCAGGTGGTTTGGGAGAGCCTGCACAACGTGGACGGCGACAGCTGCTTCTGTGACTCGGAGTTCCACCTAAGTCACTCCCTGGGCAAGGGGTCCGGAGCACGAGGTGGGAGCAGCTCCCCAGAGAAGCAGCTGCAGGTGGATCAGGTGTGTGGGGCCCTCGGGGTAGGCACAGACAGCCTTTGCCATAGGCGAGCTGCGTGCATTTGATCATCCGGAGGCCACAGCATATAGCACCCACGCCCCTTTGCTCTCTGTTACCATTGGCGCCACGAAGAATGCACTTGGCTGTGTGCTTTGCTCTGGAGAGAGGAGCTGCAGAATTTCAAGAATGGGGAAAAACTGGCTTGGAAACCCAACCCGAACAGCCATCCTCCCAGGCCGGAGCCCACCTAAAGCTCTCACTCTCTCTAGGACTACTTGATCGCCCTGTCCCTCCAGCAGCAGCAGCCGGTGCCGCAAGGCACACTGGGCCTCAGTGACTTGGAACTGGCCCAGCAGCTTCAGCAAGAGGAGTATCAGCAGCAGCAGGGGGTTCAGTCCCTGCAGCCTCGGACCCCCGTCCCACAGGTGAGCCCCACACACCAGCCCTCCTAGTTTCCCCTCAAGGCACTTCTCAGGCCTGTCCCTGCCCCCCCAACACCCCTTCCTATCTTTCTGTGTCCACTGTACCTCCTTCCTACCGGAATCTCTAGCCTCGGGCTCTCCTGTGATGACCAATCCTTACGTCCCAACAGGGCAGAGGAGCCGCATCGGGCCGGCCAGCCGGGGAGCGGCGGCAGAGGCCCAAGCACGAGTCGGACTGTGTGGTGCTGTAGCTCTACCCGCGGCGTGCGGCTGAGCCATCCCTGCCTCTCGGGGCGATGGCTCCCAGGCTCACTCTCGGACCTCAGCCCCTGAGATCCGCTGCAGGCTAACTTATTTATGCACCGCGGGCGTCCCAGCAAGTGGTGAATGCCAAGGTCAGGCACACTCATATCCTTGCCCTCACATGCTGCCACCTTCTCTTCCTCCCGTCCAGGGCAACACCAGGGTGGGTGGGGTGAGGACTTCTGGTTCCCACCTGCCTTGCCCAGAACACTCACACAGATATGCAGACTCAGGCTCCACGGCGAGGCGCCCTGTCTGGAACGCATCCCCCTACCTCTGCTCCCTGATTCCCCTGGGCACTCCTGGCTCCCCAGCAGGCCTGTCTGTTTCAGGGTCTGGTATGGGTTTCTAAGTCCCTTGTTTGTAATGCCTTCCTAGGGGTTGGGGAATAAATCTTCTTTGCTGAGATCTACTGTTTGCCATACACGGGGTGGACTAGTTGACCCAACTGAGGAATGCAAAGGAAGGTGTGGTGGTTGAACAGGTGGAAGCAGGCTGCCTGTCGTTTCCAGCAGGACCAGCAGGGGGACCCCACGCCTGCCTTTTCTCTTGTCTGTGTTCCAGTGTTTCTGTGAGAAACAGTGCTCCCACAGGAGGTGGGTGTCGGAATCCCTGTGTGGACAGGTGAATGTGGGAGTTGTACTCGGAGCAGGGCCAAGACTTCCCCGGCTGGGGAGGGCCACTGGACCCTCCGCGTGCTTCCAGGTCCATACTACTGGGCCTTTGCTACCTCTGACCATTCCTGACTTGCTCTGGTGCCCGTTTCTCGATTATTTTGCCTGTAGTTTCCTGGGGAAGAGAGAATAATGAGAGGGGAGGGGAGGCCTGAGGTGGGGACAGCACAGGGCTAAAACAGGATTCCTGTTGAATGGCCCAGCGCACATCAAAGGTGCCTCCATGGCCAGGGCCTCTTCCTGGCCCGTGTCCTGCTCCACCCAGACTTCAATCAGGGAACACAAACAACAGTGACATTTGCCAAAAGAATTCAAGAACCAGTGAGACATTCTGGCCAGGATACCAGAAAGATGAGAGAGGCAGAAACTGCCTGAAAGCCCCCATCAGCCCCCCACCTAAGACCGAGTGGGGGGTGGGGGGAAACCTAGGCTAGACATCATTTTGAGATAAAAGAGATCAAGAGATTTAAAAGAAAGGTGGAGTTCCACGCTCAGCAGGAAGCTGGATCCCGAGGTCCTGGGCAGGTGGGGGTGGGGGGCCCAGCTGGTCTCCCGCAGGCTTCTCCGCACATGGGATTCTCAGATCCTTGAAGGCTGCGTGGGGTGGAGTGGGGGCTGCGCTCTCACATGTCTTCAGCCCTGCACAGGGCCAGCAGCGCCGGGCGGCAGTCCCCCTTCACTGCATCCTATGGCGGGGGGAGGGGGGGCAGGGGAGCCAAGTGTTAGCGAGGTTCACCACCACCACGGCCCGGCCCGTGACTCAGCGGGGTGGGAAAGAGCCTCCCCAGGGTTTGGGGTCCTGCATGAAGTGAACCAACGACTTGTGAGTCCTACGTGACAAGAACACGTAGTTTTGTACAGGGAGTGTGGGTAGATGTGAGGTGTGAGGGGGGAGGCTCCTGGGCTCCAGGTTAAGAACTAGCCAAGTTTCACCTGGAGAGAAGAGTAGAGGGACTTCCCAAATTTCTTCTTGAACTCGGCTCGGATACTCAGAAGGTCAGTTTCACTGCGAGAGATGAGGATGCGCGTCAGGGCTTGATAATTGGGCTCGGCTTCCTAGTAGAGAAGAAACAGGCTGGGGGTAAGGACAGTGAGAAAGTGGGATTCTCACGGAGCACGCTGGCCTCTGAGGGTCATCGCAGGGAGTGAAGGGGAGGTGGGCGTGGAGAGAGGGAAGAATACTCAGATATTATCTCTGGGCAAAAAGCTTCTTTGTCGCAGTCCCAGCTTCCCCGAAGGTGATGCGGGAGGAAATATTGGTCTCTGTGGGGACAGCTCCAGTATTGCTTCCCCACACCTTTCCCGGCCCCTACCCGAGAGCCTGGCTTCTCCCTTGCTGGGCGGTGGACGGCTCCAAAGACAGACACATGAGGGAGACTAGAAAAGACTTGCTGCCAGGGCTGGCGTTGTGGCGCAGTGCCTGGTTCACCCCTGGGGACGCCGGCATCCCAGATCAGAGTGCCTTGGTTTGAGTCCTGTCTGCTCTGTGTCCCATCCAGCTTTCTGCTGGTGCGCACCCGGGGAGGCAGCAGGTGATGGCTCTAGTACTTGGGTCCCTGCCACCCACAGGGGAGATGGAGATGGCCCCACCCTGGCTATTGTAGGCATTTGAGAAGTGAACCAGCAGCTAGAAGATCTCTCTCATCTGTCTGTCTCTTTTCCTTTAAACCAAATGAAAATAAGTAAGTAAAGGAGGGAAAGAAGGAAGGAAGGACTTGCAGCCTATAAAGGCCACCAGCAGGGCCGGTGCTGGGGCATAGCAGGTTAAGCTGCGGCCTGCAGGGCCTCCATCCCTTATGGGTGCTGGTTTGAGTCCTGGCTGTTCTACTTCCAATCCAGCTCTTTACTCATGTGCCTGGGAAGGCAGCAGAGGGTGGCCCAAGTCCTTGGGCTCCTGCCCCCATGTGGGAGACCCAGAAGAAGTTCCTGGCTCTTGGTTTCAGCCTGGCACAGCTCTGGCTGTCGCAGCCACTTGGAGAATGAACCAGTGGACTGAGGATCTCTTTCTCCCTCCCTCTCTGTAACTCTGCCTTTCAAATAAATAAATACATTTTTTAAAGTATAATGACCTACAGTCGAGGGGTGTGGCTGGATGGTAGAACAATGCAGGTGGATACCATTAACAAGGCACGATGGCTTCGCAACTTCTCTGCAGAGAGCTATTCTATCGGCCAAAATGGTAACTACTTTTATCTTTTCCTGCTTCTTCAAGTAGTTTCTTTAACTTGGTAGGTTTTTTTTTTTTCTTTATTGATAGGTTTTGGAGGCCAGTCCTACTAACAGGAGACCTAAGCAGAATGACTAGGTCCTGTTGGTGGAATTATTCAAGCCAAGGCCCCCAGTTTGAGTATGGACAACAAGGGACAAAATCTGACCAGTGTGGAGAGCACTGATGTGACCGCTGACAAGGAGTTGACCCAAGGCAGGCAGTGTTCTGAATCATAAAGTTTAGCAGGGGCATTGTACTAGCTGTGTGACCTTGGGTTAGGCAGTGTACCTCTGTGTCCCAGATTTTTCACGGGAGGATTAATTGAAATGTGTGTAACCCTAGCACACAATGAGCACCTTAGTAATGCTGGCTCTTGTTATTCTTGCTGGTGCCATCAGCCTCGCCATAGACAACAGCAACTAGACAAAGCCCTGCCTTCCAGAGCAAATTCTTACCTATACGTGGCCAGCTAGGCCTTAATGAAGCCAAAGCTTTCGCTTTAGTGCACTTAGGGGTCCAACTGAGTTCTCTACCCTCAGCAAGACTGTTCATAAGTTTAGGGAAAAATGAGATTTTTTTTTTTTTACATTAACAACAACCTGACAATGTGTCTGTCCTCAGATCTTGTCCCAAAGAGAGGGAAAAGGGGCGCCCCTCTCACCTGGAGGGCTTGATGAAGTTTCTCAGCAAAGTAGAGTGGTGTGTTCCTGACCACCGAGGCTGGAAGCACACAGCGGGGGACCGAGGGTCACAGGCAGGGAGTAGCTCCCCCCCCCCCCCCCCCAGATATCCCCGCATTCCCAGAGCAGGTGCCTACCGAGGCTGAGCAGGGCCACCTGGGTGTCTCCATGGAAACGGCTCCGGACAGCATCCTCCAGCCCCTGCCCGGTGCCTTGGTGGTACTGTTCAAACACTGCAGCAGGGACAGGGTGAGGAGCACAGACCCGGAGGGGCCCTCCCCACAACCTGCTGTGGAGTCGCCCTCAATACAACCAGGGGGACAGAGGCTGTGCGTACCTCGAATGAGGTGCTCGGGGTTTCTCTGGGTGAAGATTCGGACCCATGTCCCCTCGCTGTGGGGTCCTTGGTCCTGCTGTAAGGCCTGGTGGAAAGGAGGAAGTGTGGGGGGTGAATCAGCCACACTGGGACCCAGGGAGCCCCAGTTACAATGTTCCCAGAATCTATCGCCATGATGATCCAAATGGGATGAAGGGTGGACAAGGTTATTGTAACCAGTAAATTAGTTGGTTTTATTTATGCTTTAAAAAGAGAAAGAAGGGTAGGTGTTGTGGCACGGCAGGCTAAGCCGCATCCCAAATCAGAGCGCCCATGTTACAGTCCCCGTTTCTGCTTCAGATCCAGCTTCCCGCTAATGAACACCCTGGGAGGCAGCAGATGGCGGCTCAGGGGCTTCAGGCCCTGCCACCCTGTAGGAGACCCCAGTGGAATTCAGCTCCTGGCTTTGGCCTGGCCTTGCCTTGGCTGTTGGGGGCATCTGGGGAGCAAACCAGCAGATGCAAGATCTCTCTCTCTCTGTGTCACTCTGCCTTTCAAATACATAAATGAATAATTTTTTGAAAAATGAATAAAATAAAAAAGTAAAGAAACAAGGCTACCAGGCCCTGCCCATATACTCCAGGATCTGGAAAAATCCCAGTCCCCAGTCCCCAGTCCCCAGGGAACTAAATAACCCGCGGGTGGCTTCCCCACCCCAGTGCCCCTGAGGGAGCTTCTCTGATGAGCTCGGAGGCCGGCTAGTGAAGAGGCCTGTGCTGTGACAGAGCCAGCGCCTGCCACTCATCACGTCCCCAAGGGCAGCAGGGTTGCAGGAGGAATGAGCACACAGGTCACAGGCCCCAAGACGTGGTAGAGGCTTGTGTCTTTTTTCTTTTTTTGAAAAGCTTTTTGGCGTGACCGCAGCGCGCCAGCCGTAGCGGCCACTTGGGGGGTAAACCAATGGAAAAGGAAGACCTTTCTCTCTGTCTCTTTCTCTCTCACTAACTCTGCCTGTCAAAAAAGAAAGAAAGGAAGAAAGAAAGAAAGAAAGAAAGAAAGAAAGAAAGAAAGAAAGAAAGAAAGAAAGAAAGAAAGAAAGAAAGAAAGAAAACCTTTTTGGGATTGGTGCTGTGGTATTGAAGGCTAAGCCTCTGCTGGTGTTGCCGGCATCCCATATAGGTGCAGGTTTATATCTCGGATACTCCTCTTCCAATCCAGCTCTCTGCAATAGCCTGGGAAAGCAGTGGAAGATGGCCCAAGTGCTTGGGCCCCTGCACCAGTATGGGAGATGCAGGCTTCTGATTGGCCAAGCTCCAATCGTTGCAACCATTTGGGGAGTGAAGCAGTGGATGGAAGATTCTCTCTCTCTCTCTCTCTCTCTCTCTCTCTGTAACTCTGAATCTCAAATAAATAAAATCTTTAAATTTTTTTTTTTTAATTTGAAAGGCGGAGTGACAGAGAGATATTAGGACTGGTATGGCGTAGCAGGTTAAGACTCTGCTTGCAGAAAAAAAAAAAAAAAAAAAAAAGGATCTGCCTGCGACTCTGGCATGTCATATGGGCGCTGGTTCCAGTCCCGGCTGCTTCACTTCCAATCCAGCTCCCTGCTAATGTGCCTGGGAAGGCAGCAGAGGAAGCTCCAGACTTCTGGCTTTGGCCTGGCCCAGTCCTGGCCATTGTAGCCATCTGGGGAGAGAACCAGCAGGTGGAAGGTTTTCTTTCTCTTCCTCTCTCCATATCTCCTCTCTGTAACACTGCCTTTCAAATAAATAGATATAGCACATTTAGGCCAGGCCAAAGCCAGGAGCCAGGAGCGCTTCTTCCAGGTCTCCCACGTGGGTGCAGGAGCCCAAGCACTTGAGCCATCCTCTGCTGCTTTTTCAGGCACATTAGCAGGGAGCCAGATCAGAAGTGGAGCAGCCAGGACACAAACCAGTACCCACATGGGATGCTGGCATCGAAAGCAGCAGTTTTACCTGCTATACCACAACACTGGCCCCCCAAAATAAAATCTTAAAACTTGCACCCCCTGCTTCACTTTCCAAATGCCTGCAAAAACCTGGTCTGAAACCAGGAGGCTGTAACTCCATCTGTGTCTTCCACGTGGGTGGCAGAGACCCAAGCACATCATGAACCATCATTTGTTGCTTCCCTGGTGCATTAACTGGAAGGTGGATCAGAAGTGGAGCTGCCAGGGTAGGGATGGGGAGACTTGAACCAGCCCTCCAATGGGGGTGGGGGACGGGGATCGGGGGCCTCCCAAGCAGCAGCCTAGCCCGCTGTGCACCCAAGCACCTGCTTGTGGCTGTGCCAACTCCTAAGCCCTAGCTCACCTGGGCGTCCTGTTCTGCCAGGTTGTAGTCAATGACTCCAGAGTAGCTCTCACGGCCCCCCTGGGAGAAGAGACTCTCTTCAGGAGGCTTTCTTGAAGGGCAGCTTTCCCCCTGCAGCCCGGCAAGCCTAAGCCTGCGCTCCCCTAAAGCCCGGCTGTCACTCACTATGCGACTCCTGGTCTGCCTGTCCCTTGCAGACCAGACCGCCTCACCTTGGCCAGGGCCAGCAGCAGGTCCCGCAATGTGCCGCTGGTCTCCGACTTGATGTCCTCCTCTGCCTCCACCTGGAAGTCTGGGAGGGGTCCTGGTTTTTGCTAGTGTAGCGCACCCCAGGGCAGCCCACCCCGCCCTGCTCCAGAGCTTGCTGGAAGCGCTGGTTTCCCAAGCACCGTCCTGGCAACCCTGAAAGCCCCTCTAAGCAGGGAGGTAGGCGTGGCCTCATTCCAAGCACTCCTGCCAGGCAGGAGGCATCCTTGCAGTGTAAAGGGGGCCCAGACCCAGATGATGAGGTCGGGTTGGAGGGGAGGGAGAGTGTGTGACAGGTGGGATGGGAAGGAGGGAAGGACAGGGAGAGTTGGTGTGGTGCAGTGGGGGGTTACGGTGCCCCCTGCAACACCACAAGAGTGTCAGGTAGAGTCCCAGCCGCTCTGCTTCTGATCCAGCTCCCTGCTAATGCACCTGGGAAAGCTGTGCACCCTGTGGGAGACCCAGATGGAGGTCCAGCCTCCTCAGTTCGGCCTGGCCTAGCCCAGCCGTTCGGGAGGTGAACCAGAGGGTAGAAGCTCGCTCTCTCGCTCTCTCTCTCTGTAACTATCTCTCTCTCTCTGTAACTATGCCTTTCAAATAAATGAATCTTCAAAAACAGGGAGGAAGGGAGGAGAGGGATTAAGAACACAGGCTGAGATTTCAACATCAAAGACAGAGGGGCGGGGAGGGGTGAGATGAGGCTGGGAGACCTGGTCCCAGATCAGGGCTGAGGGATGCGACGGCCCGGCCCACAGGGGCGACACCAGCACTTACAGGGAGCTTCGCCCTGCCCCCCGGCTGCCAGCGCTGCAGTCAGCTTAGCCTGTGGGGCGATGGCAGAGACAGCAAGGGGCTGAGAAGGTGACATGGGCACCTTGGGACTGTCAAGGCGCCTAATGTGGTTATGACTTTGCAATCTGCCCCGGAGCCCCAGACAACAGGGTTAGTCATTGTTTTTCTTTAATAATCACATCTGGCCCTCTCCCCTGGGGAAACTGAAGCACTGGTGGAGGAGGGAGAGCCCCAGGGAACAGAACAGCCAGGTTCCCAGGTGGCTTGTCGGGAGCAGAGGGGACGGAGGTGTTCTAGGACGGATCCTTCTCCAGCTCCTGGGGGCCCCCACCCCGCCATATTCTCACCACGTTTGTAAACCGCCAGGCATTCCTGCAGTCGGGCTGGGGCTCGGGTGGCGAGAATTTCCGTGGCCACCTCCTTAGCAGAACCTGAGGCCTATAAGAAATTGGGAGGCTGCTCTGAGACCAGGCCACATGTGTCATCAGGGTGGCAGACAGAGCTGGCCTCTGCTCCATCTAAGGGTCCCTGTGGGCTGGCTCGAGGAAGCCTCTGCCAAGACCACCCTCTGGAGCCGTCAAAGGCAAGGAGGCAGTCAAGCCCTGTTCCTCCCTCAGGGGCGTCCTCAGCCCTCAGCACCCCCTCCAGCAGGTGTCCTCCCCCCACCACCTTCAAGGCTGTCCTCAACTCCTGGGCGTCCAGCTGGGCTGCAGGCTGCAGCAGAGCCACCACGATCCTCTCCAGGTCACCGCAGAGTGCCGCCTGCAGGGACTTCAGCAGCTCCTGCAATAGACACTCCCCACAGGAGAGGCCCCAGCCGCATGGCAGGCCGGGAGAACATTGGCTGTTCCAGCTCAGGCCGGAAGCCCCAGCCCTGTGATCCGGGAGGCAGAGGCTGGCCTCAGCTGCTGTGGCTGTCCTGCAGCCCTCTGCGCCTAGGAAGTCGGGGCATCTCACCTGCTGGGTGCGCTCCTGGAAGGTTCTGGAGATGAGCTGCCTCTGCTCTCTGCTCCGATTGGTCAGCACTTCCACAATGGCGCCGTGGTCCACCCCTAATCGGAGAGAAGGGCGGGGCTGTACTCAAGGTCTGTACAGTGCTGGAAGCCCCAACTCCCGGCAGAAGACTGCGGGGCGTAGGGGAGAGCTCAGGAGGAGAGGATCAGCACGCCTCCTTTCCATCTTGGGAAAAGATGCAACCAAAACACCAAAACAGCACGCAAAGCTGGCCCAGGGTTAAGCCACGGCGGCCTGGTGTGAAATGACTTCTTGGGGTTGGCTGACTGAGGGCGTGAGCTGTGTGACCTTGGGCGGGCCTCCAAACCTCGCTGAGCCCTGGTTTCCGGACCTGGAACGTGGATGTGAAGTCTTACTCATTACTCACCGGGCGCTGTGGAGGTGGGGAGCACACACCCACCGCGGTCCTGACACCTTACAAGCATTCCCCACGCTGCTAGCTCCTCCCATTGGCCGGTTCCCCAAGGGCAGAGGGGCGGGGCTCACCTTGGCCTGCGATGGCCCTCAGCAGCCGCTGCACGTCCTTGTCCACGCTGAAGCTCAGGAAGGTCCTGAGGACGCCCAGGGTGCCCCACGCCGCAGTCTGTGGGGGCGCAGGGCGACGGGGACATCCCGGTCTGTGCGAACCCCTCCTCACGCCCCAGCCAGGCCCTTGGCACAGCCTCAGGCCTGCTCTCCATCTGCCTATCTGCCCACCCGCACCTCACAGCCCCCAGCATGTACATTGAAAATGGTCCCTCAAATCCCAACAGCCCCTACCTTGCTGGCAAGGCCCAGGTGGCTGAGGATCTCCTGGGTCAGGGTTGGCGCCGGCTTCCCGCTGCTCGCAGACATGGTGCTGCGGGCTAGCCTGGGGAAGCAAAGGGGAGCAACTGAGCAGGATGTCCCAGCCTCTCCACTGGGGTGGCTTCAGGACCTCAGACCCTGCCTGTTCCTGCCCCTGCTGGCAGGAATAAAGAACTCAACCCACTTAGTTAACAGGTTCAGGAGCCAGAGCTGGAGCAGGAGAGGAGGGGACATGGGTCCCAACATCCCTGTGGGAAGCAGGGACCCTCGTGGGAGGTGTCAGGATCAGGCCCAGCCAACCCTGGGCACCCTGGGGCTGTCCCAAGGCTCTTCAGCCCTGGGTGAGGTGGACGCCCTCCCTTCCTGGCCTGGCTGGGTCCTCCTGGAGGAGCACAGAGGTATTGAGGTGAAGTGAAAGGATCAAGTACAGTGGGGTACAATGGGGTGAGAGGCAGCTCCTAGCGGCACCTCCCTGGGGCTGGTGCTATGGAGTAGCAGATAAAGCCACCACCTGCGACACCTGGGCACTGGTTAGAGTCCCAGCTGCTCCTCTTCTGATCCAGCTCCCTGCTGATGGCCTGAGAAAACAGTGAGAGATGGCTCAGGTGTGTGGGCCCCTGCTACCCATGTGGGAGACCTGGAGGAAGCTCCCGGCTCCTGAATTCAACCTGACCCAGCCCGGGCTGTTGTGGCCATTTGGGAAGTGAACCAACGGATTGAAGATCTCTCTCTCTCTCCCCCTATTTCTCCTTGTAACTCAGCTTTTTTCAAATAAATAAAACAAATCTAAAATAAATAAATAAATAAAAGCACCTCCCACCACCTGCTGCCCAGGCCTAGAAGCAAGGCCAGCACCTGTCAGCTTGTCTGCCTTCTACTCTGGGGTCTCGAGCTGGAATGGTTAGGTGAGCAGGTGCAATCTCCAAGCTGGCGAAAGTGTTGTTGTTGGGACACAGGTGCCTGTTCAAGACAGCAGGCACTCTCTTGTTGGAAAAGGAAGGCTCATTCCTCCCCGGCCCCCACCCCAGCATGCAGGCCCCGGCCCAGCACTTACCCAGAGGTGCGAGGGGTGAGGCGGTGTTGGTGTAGTGGCCGGGTGGCAGCTCCCGTGTGGCCTGGGAGAGGTGAGGGGGCGTGGGCAGCTGGTCAGATGACCTCCTTGCAGGGCAGAGCAGCTGTTGTCTGGGGCTCTGGCCCCTCCCACACGTGGGAGAAGACCAGGCTGTACCAGGTCTCCTTCATGCAAACACCTCTCTGCTCGCATCTAACCTCCCAGGCACCGGGCTCAGCTGGGCTCAGCCTCTCAGCAGCTCAGTCACACAGAGGCGCCTTTGTGCAGTGCTGTCTCCCTGTGGGGCCAGGTGGGACCACAGAAGCCTCGTTCCTGTCCAGTTTCTGGCCTGGCTCTGCCTCTGACTCCAGCTGCCTAAGGGGGCAGGTCAGACAGGCTCCGGGCCGGGCTGGATTTCAAGGTTGATAGAGAAAAACCTGTTGGGGCACATACTAGCAGGGCACCCCAGCCTGCACCCCAGAGGGGGTCCCAGCCCAGAAACTCCCTTGCCTTTTTAGAACCAGCCAGCCAGCCGGGTGGGGAGGGTGAAGGCACTGTTTGTGTCTGTGGCGAAGGAAGGCACAGGTATTTGGGGGTGGGAACAGAGCAGCCAGTCAAGAGAAAAAAATGCAGAGGGTGTTCCCGGAGGATGGGCGCACCATGCTCCCAAGAGGCAACCCCGAGAAGGGGGAGGCTCCCTGGGCCCCGGTTTCCTCCACTCCTTCTGCAGCCTTTTGGCTGCCAGGGCTCCCTGGCTGCTGTAGCTGTGGGTGATGCAACCCCAGCAGCTGGGCAACAGCTGTGAGCGTGCGGAGCGGCAGGTGAACAGTTCTGGGGAGCCGCCCGCCTGGGGCCCTGAGCTGCTGCTGCTCAGACCTCGCAGCCGGCTCCCTAGGGTCTGGATGCAGCCTCTTGTCTCCCTGGAGAGGGCATCCCATGGGGGCTGGGCACAGACGCTCCAGAGCTGGCCCACTCCCCATCACTCCCCCAACCCAGGCTTTTACTCCAACCTCCCCCTGAGGTGCCACCCAGAAGAAAGACACCTGTGGGAGTGATCACCACACCCCACTTTTCTGTCCCGTTAAAGCAGAAAACACGCACCAGTCTTTGAATTGCCGAACGCAGGACAGGTCTGCAGCTCTGCTCTGTGACCTTAGTTGGTCATCTCAGCTCTCTCAATGGGAATACTGGGTGAGGTGAGACGGGGGACCTGCTGGGGCATCTGAGGGTTGATCGCCTGGGAGGATTAAGTGAGGTAATGTGGGGCCGGCACCATGGGCTCACTTGGTTAATCCTCCGCCTGCAGTGCCGGCATCCCATATGGGCACCGGGTTCTAGTCCTGGTTGCTCTTCTTCCAGTCTAGCTCTCTGTTGTGTCCCAGGAGTGCAGTGGAGGATGGCCCAAGAGCTTGGACCCTGCACCCGCACAGGAGACCAGGAAGAAGCACCTGGCTCCTGGCTTCGGATCAGCACAGCGCTGACTGTAGCAGCCATTTAGAGAGTGAACCAATGGAAGGAAGACCTTTGTCTCTGTCTCTCTCTGTCTATAACTCTACCTGTCAAAAAAAAAAAAAAAAGTGAGGTGATGTGTGTGATGGTAGAGAAAATGCCTTGTAAACTAGGGGTGTTCAATTAAGTAAATAAAAATGCAGGACACCAGTTAAACGAGAATTTCAGAGAAACAATGAAAACAATGTTGGTATAAGTATAACCCAAATACCTTCTAGTCCCGGTCGGGGCGCCAGATTCTGTCCCCGTTGCCCCTCTTCCAGGCCAGCCCTCTGCTGTGGCCAGGGAGTGCAGTGGAGGATGGCCCAGGTGCTTGGGCCCTGCACCCCATGGGAGACCAGGAGAAGCACCTGGCTCCTGGCTCCTGCCATCGGATCAGCGCGGTGCGCCGGCCGCAGCGCGCCAGCCGCGGCGGCCATTGGAGGGTGAACCAACGGCAAAGGAAGACCTTTCTCTCTGTCTCTCTCTCTCACTGTCCACTCTGCCTGTCAAAAAACAAAAAACAAACAAACAAACAAACAAAAAAAAAGTATAACCCAAATACTTCACAGAATGTATTTATGCTAACAAACGATTTCTTATTTATCTGAAATCATAACCTAAATGCATCCTGTGTTTTACCTGGCAACACACACACACACACGGGACTCAGTCTCAGCATGGTGGCTAAAAGCAAGGGTTCTAGAGCAGAATTCTTAGAGCCAGAATCCCAGCTTTCTGTGTGACACTGGGCAAGCGCCTTGACCTTTCGGTGCTCAATTTTGTCATTGTCAGAAGAGATGATAGGGGGCCTATGTTGCGTTCCATTTGGGAGTGCTGGCTCAAGTCCCGGCTGCTCTGCTTTTGATTCAGCTTTCTGCTAATGTGCCTAGAAAAGCAGCAGAAGATGACCCAAGTGCATGGACCCCGAGTGACAGACTGGGATGGGATTCCTGGATCCGGGCTTCAACCTGGCCCAGGCTGGCTGTTATGGCCATTTGGAGAGTGAACTAACAGATGGAAAAATCTCTCTCTCTCTCTCTCTGTCTCTCTGTCTCTCTGTCACTCTGAATTCCAAATAAATAAGTAACTAAAAACCACAGAGATGAAAACACTATTTATGTTATAGGTTTTTGAGAGAATTACATTAATACATACAAGGCATTTAGGAGAGTGTTGGACACAGAATCAAAATGTTCTGAAATAAAAATATATCCAGAGGTTAACTGATATTTAACTTAAACATGGTTGCAATGTTATTTTTAATGGTAACTTTTATTGTCCAGTCTTGGCTCTTCCTTGCCAATCCCCGATCTGGCCACAAGAGGGCATCAGCAGCCCCTGAACCTCTCGAGCCCTCTAGTGGGCACTTGAGGCCTTGGCTACATTCCCAGATCCAAAGGGGCTCTCTGGATCCACTTGTTGCGAAGTGCATCCTTCCGAGGACATTGGGTTCCTGGGTGGACTTGACGAGAGGGCAGCGTCAGCCTCAGTGTTTATCTGCTCCGGGCTGCAGGGGTGGCGGAGCTGTGGACACGCGCAGGGCACTCTTCACCAGTTAGGCTGGGTCACCAAAGTTCAGCAGCTGCCTGGCCCAGGTCCCCGTGCCCTGGGCTTTCTGAACCCTTCAGGGTCTCTTCTGGCTATGTGTGCGGAGCTGGCTTAGGAGGAAATGAAGGGAGGGTCAGGGTTCTTGTTGGTCCAGCCTGAGCCTCTCCGAGGGACTGCTGGTCTACCTACATGGCTGAACTCCGAACCTGGAGTCGTGGGCAGAAGCCCAGTCACCTGGCAGAAGCGACGCGCTCGCAGCCTGGGTGTGAGGAGTGCTTGTGTGTGCGAGGCATTCACAATTGTTCCACTGACACCTGGATGGACTCTCGGGCCTTTTATCTCTGGGTTTTGCTTTGTTCAGTTCCAGGGCGACTGTGGTTGTTTTCAGATTTGCTAATCACCTTCCACCTCCCTGCTCTATAATTTGAGAGTTGGAGGAAATCTGAGATGATCTTATCTGTCACCCTTTCATTACCGACTCAAGGAAGGTGCCAGGCCAAAGACTTGGAACCAGAATCCAGGCTTCCTAACCTTTCCTTGGCGTTTTCTTTGTCACTCGGTGACGGCAGGTTGACTGAAGATCTCTCTTAGTGGAACACAGGGGAAAAACCCCAATAGATGGCGCCTCGGCTGTCGACTCACGGACAGGTCTTCAACACTCAACCTCATATTACATTTCTTTCTTTCTTTTTTTTTTTTTTTTTAAAGATTATGTATTTATTTGAAAGACATGAGTTACAGAGACAGGTAGAGACAGAAAGAGAAGTCTTCCATTTACTGGCTAACTCCCCAAATGGCCACAAATGCTGGAGCTGGGCTGATCCAAAGCCAGTAGCCAGGAGTTACTTCCGGGTCTCCCCCATGGGTGCAGGTGCCCAGGAACTTGGGCCATCCTCCGCTGCTTTCCCAGGAGCATTAACAGGGAGCTGGATTGGAAGAGAAGCAGCTGGGCCATGAACCAGAGCCCAAATGGGATGCCAGCACTGCGGGCCAGGGCTTTAACCTGCTGTACCATAGCGCCGGCCCCCTCATATTACTTTTCTGCAAATGCTTTGCATTGCAGACTTCAGAGTACATAGAAATTCCTTCTATTTTACCTCTTCTTTAAATAAACATTTATTTATTTATTTGAAAGGCAGCTCAACAGACGGGGAGGGGAACACACATACACACACACACACACACACACACAGAGAAGGAAGGAGAGAGACCAAGAGAGAAATCTTCCATCTGTTGGTTCAGTTCCCAAGTGGCAACAATAGCTGGGGCTGGGCCAGGCCTAAACCAAGAGCCTAGAATTCCACCTGGGTCTCCCACACAGGTGGCAGGGACCCAGGTATACCTGGGCCATCTTCCGCTGCCTCCCAGGCACATCAGCAGGAAGCTGGGTCAGAAGCAGAGCCACCGGGATTCAAGCCGGCGCTCTGGCATGGGATGCAGGCGTGGTAAGTGGTGGCCCAACCCACTGTGTCACAGCACGGGCCCCTATTTTACCTCTTGTTAGGAGACGTGTTCTTTCTTCCTGGGCCTCCTGGCACCTGCATCTCTTCTTTCAGGCAGGCCGGGTTCTGTGCAGTGCAGCTCACCCTGACCTGCAAAGACCTTCCCCTGCTGGGCTCCCTGTGTTGCTCCATCGCAGGGGCCTCCCTCAGTACCTAAACTCTGGCCTGTCCTCTGCCTTGGGACACCTCAGCAGCCCAAACAGAGGAAGTGAGTCACCACAAGGCAGCAGCTTGGGGCACTGAGGGCGTGGCCGTGCCAGCCTTTGGGGGGATGGGTTGGAAGAGTGGGGTTGGGACTGTCCTGGTCCACCCTCGCACTGGCTGGGGCCTGTTTCCTCTCCTCCATCCTCCTCTTCCTTTGTCTCCTGGGGGAAGGGTGCACCCTCTTATCTTTATTTCTCAGGCCCTCATTTTTCCAACTTCTGCCCCCAAACTTCCCTTCCCTACTACTAATTTTCAAAACAAAACAAAAAAGCTAGACAGTTTTCAGGCCTTCTGAGGAAGCATTAAAAGGCCTGGGTCACCTAGGAGAGCCACCTGTGAAAAGGGTCAGGAGGTGGGCGGGGTGCAGAGCGCCCCAAGGTTGGCTGGGGCGCAGACAGAGACCCTGGGACGCTGCGGGGAAGGCATGTGCATAGCAGGTGAGTGGCAGAAGGCACTGGGGACCAGCAGAGGGAACTTTGGAACTGGAAGCCTGAGAGCTCAGGAGTTAGAAAGATATCAGATATGCTCACAAGGGAGGAGGAGTCAAACGGGGGCAAAGGAGAGGTTGCTGGGAATCGGGATGATTGGCAGGCCTGGAGCTGGAGGAGCTGGGAGAGGCCCCTGGGGCAGGGCAGGGGATGGGCTATCCTGCAGTGGCCTGGGCTGGTGATGGTTGGTGGTGGTGGGGGGTGTCCCAGGGCTAAGAGAAAATGAGCAAACAGGTTGGCTGTCAGTCCTGCCTCTCTACCCCTCCAGAAAGAGAGGAGTGTGTGTGTGTGTGTGTGTGTATGTGTGTGTGTGTGAGAGAGAGACTCCTGAGGGTAGCTGTCAGAGAACCCACACTTGCCTAGATAAGCCATGACACAAACCACAGACACAGGTTCTAAATGACAACATAACAAGGCCATTTCATCATGGAGAAGCGTTTCAAAAGTACCTCTGCGTGGAGTAAGCTGTCAGTCTCCCGGAAAGCAAAGCCTCAGAAGCATCCCAGACAAACTGTCAGGCCGGTCAATGGCCAGCTTTCTAGCATAGACACTTTGCATCTTCCTGAAACATTAATCCTACTGATTTAAGGGGAACATATTTTTAAAAACAGATTTTTAAAAAGTTATTTGAAAAAAAAAAAAAAACTATTTGAAAGGCAGAGTTACAGAGAGAGGGAGACACACACACATCTTTTATCTGAAGGTTCACTCCCCAAATGGTTACCATTTCTAGGGCAGGGCCAGGCGAAGCCAGGAGCCTGGAACTCCATCTGGTCTCCCACGTTGGGGCAGGGGGCCAAGGATTTAGGCCATCCTCCTCTGCTTTCCCAGGCACATTAGCAGGGAGCTGGATCAGAAGAGGAGCAGCCAGGACACCACGCTGTGCCCACAAGGGATGCCAACACTGCAGGCCATGGCTTAACCCACTGCACCACACACCAGTCCCAAATATACAGTGGGCCTGGTGCTGGGTATAGTAGGTTAAGCCTCTACCTGCAGTGTCAGCATTCTATATGGGCTCTGGTTCGTGTTCTGGCTGCTCATCTTCCGATCCAGCTCTCTGCTAATGTGCCTGGGAAAGCAGTGGAGGATGGTCCAAGGAGACCTGGAAGAAACTCCTGGTTCCTGGCTTTAGTCTGGCCCAGCTTCCACTGCTGTGACAATTTGGGGAGGGAACCAGCGTATGGGAGACCTCTCTCTGTTGCTCCCTCTCTCTCTAAGTGTGCCTTTCAAATAAATAAATCTTTAAAAAAATGTATTGATTTGAGAGACAGACACAGAGGGCACTCCTATCTGTTGGCTCACTCCCCAAATGCCCTCGAAAGCTGGATTGGGGCAGACTATGTACGGAGCCTGGATCTCAAGCCTGATCTCCCACGTGGGTGGCAGAGGGCCAGGTACTTGAGCCACCACCTCCCAGGATGCCCGACAGCAGGAAGCTGGATTCGGGAGAGGAGCCAGGACTCCAACAAAGGCACTCCGATGGGGGACGTGGGTTTGTTAGTAGCTGCACCAATGCCTTCCCCAAGGGAAAACGACTTTTATTGATTTATTTGAATTCAAAGACGGACATAGGGTATAGATTGAAAACTTAAATTCATTGTGCAAAACAGAAGTTGTGTCTGTCAGCCTCTCTTTTCTACGGGGAGGTGTGTGTGCAGGAAGGGTGTACGGTTTTCTGGCCCACAGCCCTTGGGTTGCACGGGCCTGGAGGGAAGGGTCGTGGCTGCGCTGCGGTCGTGGACCGAAGTGGGGGGCGGGCAGGGTGCGGCAAGGGCGCGGCCACCTCGGGCCCCACCCCTGGGAACCTCGTGGGGGGCCTCTCTTGGTCGATCGGAGGGCCAAAGCGTCTGTACGAGCCGCACGCGGCCTGCCCTTCCCGGACGCTTCTCCCCGGGGCGTCCGGAGTGCGGCCGCGGCGCTGGGGCGCAGCTGCCCTCCCGGCCGCAGGCCCACGCCCAGACTCCCGCTCCCTGGCTGCTCGCGGCCTTGCTCTCCCGGGCTGGGCTCGCTCTCGGCTCGACTGGGCTCGGCGGGCGGAGGAGGAGGAGGAGGAGGCGGTGGAGGAGGAGGAGGAGGAGGAGGAGGAGGAGGAGGAGGGAGCCGGTGGGAGGGCGGAAGGGGGAGGAGAGGAGCGAGAGAGCCTGGCGGAGGGGGCCCGGAGCGCCGACCAGAGGAGACGGAGCAGCGGCCCCCGGCCCGGCCAGCCCCGTGCCGCCGCCGCCGAGTGAGTAGGGACCCCCGGCGGGCGCTGGGGCGCGCGCGAGAAGGGCCGTGCCGGGGCTGCGAGAGCCGGGCGGCTGGGACGCGGCTCCGCAGAGAGTGCCCGGCCTGGGAGGGCGCGAGGGGCGAGGCGGGAGCTGGCCGGGCGCACGCCCTAGGCAGCCGGGCGGGGAGGCAGCGGCCGGCCCGGGGGCCCTGCCCGGCGCGCTCATGGCGGCGGGCCTGTGGCGGGCGGGCCGAGCGCCTCTCGGCCGCCGCGGCCGGGCCCCCAGCGCCGCCCCGGGCAGGCTGGCCGGGCCTCAGCGTCTCCAGCGCGCCGCCCCGGGCCCCGGGCAACAGGTGGGGGCTGCTCGCGGAGGGCCCCGGGCCCTCGGCGCCCTTTGTTGGGCAGGAGAAAAGCTTGGTGAGCGTTCGCGCCAGAGTCCCCAGCCCGGCAGCGGAGCGCCGAGGTGCCCCGGCCTGGCCGGCCCCGCGGCCGGGGTGGGAGCGGAGCAGAGGTCTTGCTGCTTTTTCTCCTCCTCGGTCCCTTGTGCCCAGCCCGAGAGCGAGCTCAGGGCGTCCATGTGCTTAACGGGAAACAGGAAGGAGTGGCTCTGAGTGTCCGCCCTGGCCCCCCAAGGCTAAGGCTCCTATACCGTTATGGGGTGTGTGTGGCTGGCTGGGGAGCTGCTGGTGGAACTGGCTTTTTGGGCGGGTAGCTGGCTAATTACCGCCTCAGAGGGCCTCCAACTACAGGTGTGTGGCACTCATCTTTGGCCCGAGCTTGGGAGTTCTCCACCTGAGCCAGGCTGCTGGCATGCAAGCCGGGTCTGAGTCACCTGAGCTGCCCGGCCCTGGCAGGGGTACTGAGGAGCCTGAGGCCATGGGGTGAGCCCCTGTTCCCTAGCACGGGTGTCTGGGACAGTCCCAGCAGGCAGTGAGGGGAGGGGGAGGGTCGCTGTCCCAGGCCGGAGTTGAGGGGTGACTGGGCCTGCATGTGAGTGGCGGACTGCACCTGTGATGGGGTTTCCCAGAGTAAGGACTTGTCTGCGGCCTGCGCCTTGATCATACAGTGCCCTGCACATCCTGTGTTCTGCACAAAGAGGGAGGTAGGGAGAGAGAGAGAGAACCTCCCTCCCTCACTGAGACCCTCTGGCTAGGCTACCCCCTCCCCCAGCCCTCCCACTGGCTATTGGCTGGCTGGTCTCCTGTACCCTGCTGCCCCTTCCACCCCTGGGGGCTGTAGTCTCCTGCAGGGGTTGCTGTGTTGGGGGTTTAGGTGGGACATCTCAGACAAGCCGTAGGCAGGTGAGGCCTGAGCACCACAGTTCTAGCTTCCTCCCATCCCCATCTTTCCCACAATCTGACCTCAATTTTGGGGCAGTGCTGTAGCCTGGAGCAGTGACACACCTCGCTTGGCTTCCTCCATTGTTTGCAGCCTTCTCCTTCTTGACCTGCCACTGTGGTGTGGAGAGAAAGTTTTCAACCAGGAAGACTGCTGGGGACTTCTTCCAGCTCTCTTCTGCCCCAGGCGTCTGTGAGGCCGGAGGGAAGCCTGTGGGGTTCTCCTCTCCTTTCTGTTGTCCTTAGTTACTCCTCCAAAAGAGGGCCGGTGTGGCTGCCATGCACTGTACACTGCGGCTGTGGGAATGCCTTCCCCTCAGGCTCCCAGCACTCTGCTCTGCCAGCGGCCACGGCGGACCCTCTGCCCCCTTTCATCCACCAGGAGGGTCCTGGGGGCTGATCCGTCAGAATGGGAGCAGAGGTTTGGGCTGGGCCGAGCCTTGCTCAAGTCCCCGGTAACCCAACGCCAGTGAAATCCCTGCTCCACTGGCCTCTCTCCAGCCTCTGCCACAGGAGCGGTGTCTGTGTCTCTGGGGCAGGTGTGTGAGACCTGGGGGGGGGGGGGGGGGCACATGGACACGCCCACCGCTTCTCTGCAGGGGTGGGGGCAGAGTTTCCATAGCAGGAAAGTGTAGGTGGGAAATCAAGTTTGTGTCCCATGTTCCCAGGGAGCTGGGAGAGGAGGGCCATCCCTTTACCCGGCCCCGGTGTGCACAGCACCTTTGCTTGCCTGGCCTCTGGTGGATGGGATCCTTGTTTGGCTTGGTGTGCCGGTGCCAGCGAGCTGTCAGGGCTTCCACAGGGAGCAGGCGGCTTGGTTCTGTGGGGCTGTGTAAGCGGAGCCGGCTGAAAGCCCTACTTGTTGTGAGTCACAAGTCCTGACCCTGTTGAATCTGGGCCTCTCCCTGCTGGGCCAGGCCAGCGGGGAAGGGGCGCAGATGCTAATGGAAACACAGGGCCGCTTGCGAGGCCTGCCCCCCTGCCCCGCCAGGGCATCTCCGCTTCGGCTCCTGGTGCCTGCTGCTCTCAGGCATGCCTGGCTTCCACTCCCGCTGCTCTCTGGTTCTGGGTTAACCAGGTGCTGGCCTTTGGCCATTTTCCAACAGCCACCCTGCCCACCTCCCTGGCGAGGGATGGGGCGAGGGGGCACAAGGCATTCCCGGGCCCCAGGAGTCCAGGGAGCCATGCCCCTCCCCCAGGACCCCAGCCAGCCCTCTGCATCCTTAACTCTCAAAATGCTGTATCCCTGCCAGTGTCCGCTGAGCGGGATGGGGAGGGACCCCAAGTCGAGAGGTCCCTGCACCCTTGGCTTTAGCTCTCACTGAAGGAAAAGTTAGGCTGCTAGAGAGGCAGCAGTCAGGTGCCTGGCTAGGCACACTCCCCCACCTCCTGCAGGCTAAGCGAAGAATCTTAGCTGCGAGCAAGAGGGGCAGAAGGCAGATGCTTCCAGGGGTGTTGTGTTGTGCATACTCTACTCAGTGTGTGTGTGTGTAGAAAGTTCCATTGTGGGCAGTTTTATCTAATTTTGTTCAGTTCAAAAGGCTTCCATCTCCTTAGCTAATTAAATATTTATTCTGGCTAAGGTGGAGGGGGAAAGGGCAGTGCCCTGGGGTGCGGGAGAGCCAGGGGCCGGCGGGGGGAGGGGCGGGGCTGAAGCTGCTTTATTGTCAGTGCTGACCTCTGATTTCATCCGGGAGACAGCAGTGACCAGGAGAGGGTAAAGTCCTTGAGCTGGAATACTGACCCGTGACAGGCCGAGAGGATTTCGAAAGTGCTTCCGTGGTGGTGGTGGGGGCGGAGCTGAGGGGAGGCTGGGGCAGGTCCAGCCCAGCTCTCCGTGGTCCTGGGCTGCAGCCTTCATTCAGCCGGGCCACTGGCCTCCCGTTTGCCCTGCAGAACAGCTTCTCGCTCTTTCCTCCCTGGCTGGGACGAGGCCACCTTCCTACTGCCTCAGCTGTGGGTCTGCAGCCTGGCCTGCACACCACCGCCGCTCCTGGCTCCTGGGGCCCGAGGACCTGCGGCAGGGCCCTGGGAGAGGCCGCCTGGCCGTCCTGCCGGCAACCGAGTCCTGGGACCTCCAGGTGTTCCTCAGGGCCATCTTCTGCCTCTTTCAGCTCCAAGCAGCGGCTGCTGTTAAAGGAGCCCCAGGCCACTGCCACCCTCGGTCTCTACCACCTGCGGCCCCTTTTCCTTTCTGTGTGTACGAGGGAGCCGGAGGTGTTAAGCAGCGGCTCTTTCCTGGGCTGAGGTGGGGGGCTCCCTTGCAGGTTAGTATCTATTTTCTGGGTGAGCTTTGATGAGAAACCGCTCTTGCTTCCACCAGACGTCTGGGTCTCCCGGTCCTGACTTGGAGCTACTTTGCCTTCGCTTTCTTTCTGAAGATGCTTGCAGATCAGGCTCATCTGCTCATGTGTAGGGACTGGATGGCTTGGCACGGGGTGTCACCCTTTGGTGCAGTAGTTCCTCACTCTGGAACTCAACATCATTTGGGGACATGATTTTGCTTTACCATGGCCTCCTACTTTTTCCTAGAGACTTGCCAGATGCCTTGTGGGAGAGAGGAGGAAGCGTTCATTCTGGCTATGCAATCTGTTTTGGGGCCTCCCCTACCCCACTGGAGAGTCTTGCATCTGTGGGTTGGCTGGGGGTGAAGGAGGCAGCTGGGGAGAAACGGAGAAGGGACGGTGCTTCTGACTGCTGCTTAGGCTGTTGGCCACAGCTCTTAGGGCCAGGTCCTGCCCATCCCCCAGGTTAGGACAGCAAAGTGCTGGGAAGACTCCGATGTCCTCAGGGCCAGGGCGACAGGGCTTCTAGGGCACCTGCACCCCCCTGGGCTGCTGTAAATAGTGAGAAGTCACCGTCTTACAGGTACGGCAACGGGTCTGCCCAGGACCAGGTTCCCGGGCTGGAGTCTGTGCCCTGGCTGTGTCTGATGAGCGTCTCTCTCCTCTCCCCTAGCTGTGTCTGATGAGCGTCTCTCTCCTCTCCCATAGCTGTCCCCTCCTGATGCCCTCTACCTTGTCCCTCCTCCAGGATGCTCCAGACCTTGTATGATTACTTCTGGTGGGAACGGCTGTGGCTGCCTGTGAACCTCACCTGGGCTGATCTAGAAGACCGGGATGGACGAGTCTATGCCAAAGCCTCAGACCTCTATGTCACACTACCCCTCGCCTTGGTCTTCCTCATCATTCGATACTTCTTTGAGCTGTGAGCAACCTGCATGCCTTCTCCAGCTGCCACTCACACACTTTCTTGGACTTCAAGTTTGTCTTTTGCTGTTCAGTCCTGGACCCTGGTGTTCTGGCTATGCAGGCCCCTGCCCACGGTGCCCCCCTGCCTGCCAAGGCACCATTGTCTTCCCTTCAATGCTTATTTGTTCTCAGCCCCACCCGCCACCCTGCCTGGCCGCTACCGAACACAGCCAGCTTTGTCGGCTGTGGCAGCCCAGGAGGCTAGACAAAGAATTGCCAGGAAACTGGGGAAACTGAGGCCCAGAATAATGTTGCCTGCGTGCAGGCCTCCCCCACCCCATCCCCTCCAGGTTAGGGGCCGGGAGGGTTCTGAGAGCAGGTACCTCACTCCCATTCCTCCTGCAGTTATGTGGCCACTCCCCTGGCAGCCCTCCTGAACGTTAAAGAGAAGGCACGGCTTCGGGCCCCTCCCAATGCCACCTTGGAGCATTTCTACCTGACCAGCGGCAAGCAGCCCAAGCAGGTATGAGCCACAGCCTCAGCTCCGGGAGTTGCTGAGTTCTGGTGGGAAGGAAAAGAGAAGGCTTGAGTGGCGCCTGCAGTGCTGCCGACTTAGGCTGTTCCTGGAGAGGCTGGGAGAAGGGTTGCTGGAAGTAACCGGCTTCTTCACTACCCCAGGCAGAGGTAGAGCTTCTGTCCCGGCAGAGTGGGCTGTCTGGCCGCCAGGTAGAGCGCTGGTTCCGCCGCCGCCGCAACCAGGACCGGCCCAGTCTTCTTAAGAAGTTCCGAGAAGCCAGGTGGGGGTTGTTGGGGCACGAGAGTGGGTGGCAGAGGAAGGTGTGATGTACCTTGCTGGGGACGGGTGGGCCACAGCTATATGCAGAGGTGAGGTGAGTTACTAATGGTGGCTTCAGACTCGGGGTCTGTGGAACTGCCGGGGGGCTGGGCCATCCCCCACCTCACCTTCTCCATTTCCTTCTAGCTGGAGATTCACATTTTACCTGGTTGCCTTCATTGCTGGCATGGCTGTCATCATGGATGTGAGTGGGGATTACTGGGAAGCAGGAGTGTGTTCTCCGGCAAGGTGGGATGAAGCCAGGGAATCCAGGTCCTCCTTCTAACTTCTCACCATCTCTGCAGAAACCCTGGTTCTACGACTTGAAGAAAGTGTGGGAAGGATATCCCATCCAGGTATGTGCTAAGCCTTGCTCCTCGCGTGGGGTGGGCCTAGACAGACACCACTGGGAAGAGGTGGTTGCCATAACTCAAGGCATAAGCTCAGGGCCGACGGGCCGGGCTAGGAGAGGTGGGCCCCTGGGTCTCTTGCTCTGGGGTCCCTTAGCCCTCTCTTCTGTCCCAGAGCATCATCCCTTCCCAGTACTGGTACTACATGATCGAACTCTCCTTCTACTGGTCCCTGCTCTTCAGCATCGCCTCTGACGTCAAACGAAAGGTGGGTGAAGGCGCTCTGCAGTTAAGCCAAAGCCAAAATGAGCGCTGCCTGAACAGCCTCTCTGACTTCTGGATGGAGTGGTTGGGATACTGGGGACTAGGAACAAGTCCTCTGGGATCTTTCCTGCAGGATTTCAAGGAACAGATCATCCACCACGTGGCCACCATCATCCTCATCAGCTTCTCCTGGTTTGCCAATTATGTCCGAGCAGGGACTCTCATCATGGCCTTGCACGACTCTTCTGACTACCTGCTGGAGGTCAGGCTTCCTCAACCCTAGAGACCCCAGGGCAGGTTCTTCAGCTCCTTTCTCTTCTGGGGGATTGTGTATGGGAGGGTGACCTTCCTGGGACATAGGACGAGTGCCGCTAACTGGGGTGTGCACATGAGTGTATGTGGGAGACAGGAGCCCACGATGATGGCTGGGGGCTATTTATGCAGTCAGCCAAGATGTTTAACTACGCGGGATGGAAGAACACCTGCAACAACATCTTCATTGTCTTCGCCATTGTCTTCATCATCACTCGACTCGTCATCCTGCCCTTCTGGTAAGGAGGCAGCCAGGCTGTGCCCGTTCTCAGGAAACCAGGACTCTTGCCTTTTACCCCATTTATCTACCGTCCACCTTAAGTCCCTCTTGTCCGTGTCTGTAATTCGGTCTCTCCTTGAACCCTCAGGATCCTGCACTGCACGCTGGTGTACCCACTGGAGCTCTATCCTGCCTTCTTTGGCTATTACTTCTTCAACTTCATGATGGGGGTGCTGCAGCTGCTGCATATCTTCTGGGCCTACCTCATCTTGCGCATGGCCCACAAGTTCATAACTGGAAAGGTGAAGGAGGGCTCCATCCCCATTGTGTAGGCCGCAGTACTCAGCTCTAGAGTTCTGCAAACTTCTTGTCATACCCACAACCCTCTAGAGAACTACAGGGGGGCCTGGGTACGGCAGGATCAAGCCCTGGGAGTGACATTCTAAGGGGTTTGAGATCAGTTAACTGTCCTTATCCCTTTTCCACAGCTGGTAGAAGATGAACGCAGTGACCGAGAAGAAACCGAGAGCTCAGAGGGGGAGGAGGCTGCCGCTGGGGGAGGAGCAAAGAGCCGGCCCCTTGCCAACGGCCACCCCATCCTCAATAGCAACCATCGTAAGAATGACTGAACCATTGTCCTAGCTGCCTCCCAGATTAATGCAGAAAGCCAAGGAACTGCCCCACCCTCCCGACAGGGTCACTCTGAGCTCTGGGAAGAAAGGAGAAGGCAAGGAGAGTTCTTCCATGTCCTCCTCTCTTGCTTCTTTGTCACCCAGATGCCTTTAAACCAAATTCTAACCAGCTTTTCCCCAGGAAGAGGGGAGGCTGGTTATTTCCTTTGTCAGAGGGGAGATGGTTTTATTTCCCTCTCTGTCTTCCAAGTTGTCCTTTCTATTGCTTTCGGGACCCTTCCTCAGCTCTGGGGCAGAGGTTACAGATCACATTCCTCCCTCAGAATCTGGCCCCAGCCATTTGCCTTTGACTCCCTGCCCTCCAGGGCCAGGGCTGTGCCTTACTGTCCCATCTGTGGGCCTCATTCTGCCAAAGTTGGACCAAGGCCCACCTAAACTCCCTCCCTTCCTTGGGCCAGAAACCAAAGCTGAGCTTTTAACTTTTTCCCTCCTAAGACACAAATGAATTCAGTGTAGGAGGGTGCACATGACCCTTACCCTACCTCTGCCAAAAAAGCAGGGGCCATCCTGGGGCCTGCTCAGATGGTCCTCGTGTTACTCCTCTGCCAGTTGTCCCTGCAGCCACAGGTCCCAGACCTTACTGCCGCTTCTCTTCTCTTCAGCTAGGCTAGCTGGTTTGGAGTAGAATGGCAACTAGTTCTAATTTTTATTTATTAAACATTCGGGGTTTTGGTTTTAAAGCCAGAATTACAGCTAGCACCTGGCTGGCTTTTCAGCAGAGGGACCATTTCAGACCAAAATGTACTGTTAATGGTTTTTTTTTTTAATTAAAATATATTAAAGATTAAATAAAACATGGCAATAAGTGTCAGACTATTAAGAACTGAGAAGTGGGATCAACTAAGTAAACTAAGGTAGTCTTTCTTACACCTTCCTTGCAGTTATATAAATTTCCTTTTGAATTTCTTATGACCAATATGAAAAAACAAAGGTAGCAGAGGTACAAGATAATGACAGCTGCCCACTGGGGAGGGTGGGAGAAACAGATTTCTCTTTCAGATTTCCAGAATTGGGAGAAAAATTAAATCACGACCTTCGTTTTATCATCTTGTTAAAAGATTTTCTGGATACAATACAAACCGGGGTAGCAGATACACAGTCCCCATTCCAGGAATAACGTCTGTTGGGAGCATCAACACTTGAACCGATGTGGGACGGGAGGGACGTGGCAGGGCTAAAGGGAGGTCAGGCCTGGGTTAGAGTGGTCGTCTTCTCCCACCTCCTGGTGCCTCAGGAGGATGAGAAGGAGCCCTGCCTGCTAGCACCATGAAGGGCGGGATCTCCTGACCCAGAACCCCTGTTTCTACCTACTAGGAGCTGGGGGAGTAGCTAGACTAGAGACTAGGGGATCAGTGTTCAACGGTCAGGAAGACCCAGTTCCTGAGGAAAGGCCAGTTCAAGAAGGGGTCTGCAGGGCAGGAGGAAGGCAGTCCTCTAGAGAAGACGCCCTCTGCATTCGATGGCGCCACAGCAGCAGAGCAGCTCCTTGCCTTCCACACTGCCCACCTCGTAGTTGTAGTCCCACGTCAGTTCCGTCCCAGCCCGGATTCTCCTGAGGAGGAAGAAAAGGATGGGGTGTGGTGAGGCGGTAGACAGTAGAGGCACCTGGGGTCACAGTGTGTGCAGGTGAAGCTGGGTCACAGATGCAACAGGGGCCCTCAGGGTCTCCACGGGTGCTTACTCCTCCCCAGTCCTTCCCTTTGGTGACTCTGTCTTACTTGCTGGCAAAGAAGGCCACCCAAGGGAAGCGAAGATCATGGGTGTCCACGAAGACATTCTGGACAAACAGGTTGGGGCTGCAACTGTGCTGTAGATTTAAGGACAATAAAGTAAGAACCAGGGAAACAGAATCCGGCCTGTGGAGTGAGAGAGAACTCAAAGACAACTGATGCCATCTGACGCTATCATAGCTCAGAGGTCCAGAATTTACAAAAGGGAAAGGCAGGTTTATGTAGTAGATTCAAGGAATTAGGAATCTGAGGACGACAGGATAATCTATACATACAGGTGGTAGGAAGGGGGTCTTACATTGAGGTAGCGGCCCAGGTTGCCTTCAAGCTTGGCGTCAATGATGTAACAAGACTCCTCACCATCGTAGAACTGGCGTGTGTTCTTACGAACTGGGGCGCTATCTCCCTTCTCCACAGAGGCCATGTTGGTTGACTTAATAGCAATCCCATGGGTTGATTTAAGAGCAAAGCCCCGGGTTGACTTTACTGCCACCTGGCGCTTGGTTGGACCTGGACAGGAAAGAAAATGGGGTTAGGGCACATCCCAATTCATGAACGGACACTTCACCCCCATTTTTGTCCCATAAATTGCAGCTGGAGAATACCGATAACCCAGGAGTCAGTCAAAGATCCTGAGTGGCAGAGTTTTCAAGCAGGATTAGATGTGCTGGACAAAGGAGCTGAGGGAAGAGTCCTTTTCTGGAAAGATGTGAGGAAGGGGACATGGCAAGCCCTATTAATTGTTTAGTCTGGAGTCAGAGAACCCTCCAGATAAGCCTCAGTTCTTAGGTTCTGAATTTTCCCTCCTTTTAGCTTAAAAAATTGCTCCATCCCAACTTTCCTACTGTTTCTTTACACGACTCCCGCAATTTCTCAGGCTACCAGACATGTTCTTTTTGTCCTCAAAGTCATCTCCTTCGGAGCCGGAGGAGATGGTCTGGATGTCATCACTGTCAACCGCCGTGGCTGCAGTCTGACCAGCGGTGGGCTTCCGGCTGGTCCCACTTTCCCCCTCACTCTCTGTGCTGCTGGACAGTGTCAGAACATCCTGGGGAGGCAGAAGGTGGAACATAAGGAAGAGTGAGTGGAGAGGGGCCTCAGAGTCCACGCTCTACCCTACGGTTTGACAGTGGGCCGAGACGGTAGCAAGAGCAAGATTAGATGTTGGATGGAGAACACAGGGTAAGAAGTTAAGGACAAAGAAGGAAGAAAAGACCTAAAAGTAATTACGGACTTTAAGTCAGACTGTTCCACAGTCCTTTACTTGCATTCAATAAAACAGAAGGCTGGGTAAGAGACGGCTTTAGAAGGTCACTCACATCAGTGTTGGCCTGAGCAGAGGCCATGAGTCGTCGGCTCTGATGTAGATTTGTCTTACTCGGTGGGCGGCGAAGTCCTTCTGGCTTCATGGGAGAAGGATTGTAACCATAATTTCTAGAGCTTTCAGTAGCTCTGATGGGGAGAGAAGGAATGAGAGAGGGTCAGGTTATTGGCTGTTTCTTGGGCTTCTTTCAAAGGCTTGAGAGATGGTAGGTTTGGAAACAGAAAAGAACAGGCACTTACCCTGATGTCTTGCTTCGGTCATCAGGTTCCTGGAAAAGGGCAAGTGATGGGTTAAATGCTTTCATGGTCTAAAGTAATAAATATGGTAATTACACTTTGTTTTCAAATGACCTCCAAAGACAATATTAACCAGTCACAGTAAACCAGTAAAGAGAGATGGGGATAGGGAAATCATCCTATAACTTGACACTAACAATCATTCTCAACAATAAAACCCCCACGGCAGGGGTCTTCAGCCTTTTCCAAAGATGAGGCATAGCATTCATGGAAAAAACGCCATGAGCAATCATACATGGATCAGACATGTACTAAGCTTCAAGATCATGAAAGATATATTTAAATATGTATATATATATATATATATATATTTTTTTTTTGACAGGCAGAGTGGACAGTGAGAGAGAGAGAGACAGAGAGAAAGGTCTTCCTTTGCCGTTGGTTCACCCTCCAATGGCCGCTGCACCGCGCTGATCCGATGGCAGGAGCCAGGAGCCAGGTGCTTTTCCTGGTCTCCCATGGGGTGCAGGGCCCAAGCACCTGGGCCATCCTCCACTGCACTCCCTGGCCACAGCAGAGGGCTGGCCTGGAAGAGGGGCAACTGGGACAGAATCCGGCGCCCCGACCGGGACTAGAACCCGGTGTGCCGGCGCCGCTAGGCGGAGGATTAGCCTAGTGAGCCGCGGCGCCGGCCTAAATATGTATATTTTAAATTTATTATTTGAAAGGCAGGGCAACAGAGAAAGAGGGTGAGAGAGAGAGAGCCTCCATTCACTGGATAACTCCCATATGGGTGGCAGGGGCCCAAATACTTGGGCCATTATCCGCTTTCTCACACACATTCGCAGGGAGCTGGATCAGAAGCAGAGAATCTGGAACTAGAACCAGCACTCTGAAGTGGTATGCTGGTGTTGTAAGTGGTGACTTAACCTGCTGCGCCACAATGCTGGCCCCTAAAATCAGTTTTGGTTTCTGTAGCAGAAGGAAGCAATGACATATATAACTTGAAATGCCATTTAATTAAAAAAAAAATCACTTAGAGAAATCCTTTATTTTGGAATGAATCATATATCCTCTGATCCCCAACCAAGTAAATCCTAAAAGAATTTGGTTCTTTAAACTTTTTTTTTTTTTTTTTTTTTTTTTTTTGGACAGGCAGAGTTAGACAGTGAGAGAGAGAGAGACAGAGAAAGGTCTTCCTTTTCCTTTGGTTCACCCCCCAAATGGCTGCCACGGCTGGTGTGCTGCACCGACCGGAAGCCAGGAGTCAGGTGCTTCCTCCTGGTCTCCCACACGGGTGCAGGGCCCAAGCACCTGGTTCATCCTCCACTGCACTCCCGGGCCACAGCAGAGAGCTGGACTGGAAGGAGCAACCGGGACCAGAACCCGGAGTGCTGGCACCGCCGGCCTCTTTAAACACATTCTAGAAATGTGCTGAGTAAAGGGGGAAATAGGTTTCCAAAGAAATACCCGTCAAGTAAGTTAGGTTACTAACATCAACACTAACAGCTACTGCTTACCTCCTTCTTGGTCTGCTTGACGTCCCCCTCGTCCTTGATGCCCAGTGCCGAGGCGGTGGCTTTCTCAGCTTCCCCTCGGCCTCCCCCAGCGCTACCTTCACCAGTCTTGAAGGAGGAGCGGCTATCAGAGTCAAAAGCACCGTCACTGATACTATTGCAGCTCAGCCACGAGGCCACCTTGTTCTTGGGTGTCTCCTCGGAGGAAGGTGGGTTGCAGACACCTACAGGGACTGAGGGAGGGACAGGCATATGTGGTGGCCCAAGGTCTGGGGGACGGGAGTCTTTGGCAGCCATCTCAGACAGTCCATTTTCCTTCTGGCCTCGGGTCTGCCTCCGGGTAGCATAGCTGCGCCACACTGAGCTGGTGCTGAAGTCCTCATCCTTACAGAAGTTGTCATCTGAGCTATCATCATTGGACTCCTCAGCATCCTCTGTACCACTGTTACCATCTTCCTGGTCCTTTAAGTCTACACCACTGCTGTCAGAGGAACAGGGGGCATCACTCTCATATCCTTCCTTGAAGTTCTCCACGCTCTCGATATGGTCCAGATTTGCAAAGTATTCATCACCCATTTCCAAGCCTTCCTTGTCTGCAAAGTCATCTGTCAGGATCTTGCCTGAGGAAGAGAATTAAAGGCTTTCTAGGGTTATGGGGCCCTTTTGGAAAGATTAAGTGTCCATCCACCCACACCCAGTGCTCCAGCACAGAGGTAAAATGCCTACATTTTGGTCTCTTGTGTCTCTCTTCGATGATACCTCCTTTACTGTAGCTTTAATCTTGTCCTCTCTGTCCTCCCATTTCCTCCTCTTCTTTTTTTTATTTTTATTTTTTGACAGGCAGAGTGGACAGTGAGAGAGAGACAGAGAGAAAGGTCTTCCTTTGCCGTTGGTTCACCCTCCAATGGCCGCCGCGGCTGGCATGCTGCGGCCGGCGCACCGCGCTGATCCGATGGCAGGAGCCAGGAGCTTCTCCTGGTCTCCCATGGGGTGCAGGGCCCAAGCACCTGGGCCATCCTCCACTGCACTCCCTGGCCACAGCAGAAAGCTGGCCTGGAAGAGGGGCAACCGGGACAGAATCCGGCGCCCCGACCGGGACTAGAACCCGGTGTGCCAGCGCTGCTAGGCGGAGGATTAGCCTAGTGAGCCGCGGCGCCGGCCCATTTCCTCCTCTTTAACAACAGTTCTCAGCCATGCTAAAAAAAAAAATCTTTGGGTGGAGAAACGTGGGAGGACAATACATTGGACTCTGCAATCATGTCTCTCCCCTGGAACATCATCACGTCTAAAACATTACCCCTTTTTTATTTCTGTCTTTCCAAAGCCCTGTGTCCCTCTCTGTGAACCTCCACAGGTTCTCTACAGAAGCGAGCCCTGGCTCCTCTCTCTCTCAGTTCACATGTCCAGCACATTATTCGTAAGCTCAACTTGCATCTGGTTCATTTCCCCACCACATCCCAGACCCAGGAAACAACCTTTATATCCATCACCAACCTGCATAAATACAAACAAAAGAGCCTTTGGCAATGTCATCCAAGCAGCGGATACCCCAGCCCTTGTTCTGTGTCTTGAATAGCTGTAGGCGAACCTGTAGTCCATGCTGCACCAACCGGTTTGTGCACATGTTTGGGTCACATTTGCAGCGTTTGTTACACTCATATACCCTGGGAGATTAGAAAGATCAACCATGAGATGAGCAATAGAAACGCACAAAACAGTTATAATTCTTAAGCTATCATTACTTACAATGTGTCCTGGGTAAAGATTAAAAATTAGGTAATGATCTGAGTGGATTTACTGAACTGTCTATGCTGTTTCATTTATTTGGGAATATAGCTCACAGAAATAACTTAGAAGGGAATTAACGATGTTTATAGCAGTGTTCTAATAGTGAATGCCAGAATTCCTAACACCTGGAAAGAGGCTAAGAAAACCATGACGTGAATACAGATTACAGAGCCACTAAAATAAGTATATAGAGTCCGTCAATTTTCAGAAAAAAGATGCATAAAGATACGTAAGAAAAGCAGAGGCTGATATACTGATTTTATATATATATATATATATCAATATATATATATTATACACACACACATATAATGTCTAAAGAGAAAAGAGAAGGTGGTATGGATGTTTATGGGGACTTTTCTTTGGTAAAGTTGGTTTTCATCATATCATTCAGTAAACACTTATTAAATAATAATAGTTGTGCTAGACACTGGGAATAATCAAAGAGGTCATAATCTCTACCTTAAAGGAATTAATCAGTTGAAGAATTTAACAACTTAATTACTTTTAAAACAAACTATTAAAGTTAATCAGAGGGATCTAGCAAATATGAACATTAAAGGAAGAAAACAGCTATGCTGATAAGACTGGAAATGTTACGGGTACCAATGCTTCTGCTTGATTTGCTTTGCTCACTGTTAGGATTATACTTCTTGGTATAAATTGCAGGGAGACATTTACTTTTGGGAAGAGGATAATAAAACAATTTCTTGGCTAATGACATTAGTCACATCCTTCTGGATAAAGACAGTAAGAGCAGTTCTACTTACTGAACATACACTTTGTTTTGTTGCTATGTAAATTGCATAATTTACACTCTCTTATTCTATCTATCTTCAAAGCAGTGCTATAATGGTATTTTTTAAAAGTTTTTAAAGAAGATTTTCAAAGTATAATATACATAAGAAAAATATACAGAAAAGTTCATAGTCAATGGATTTTCAGACTAAACATACTGTGTTAACCAGCACCAGATAAAGAAAGAGTCTGTTAGGTCATTTAAAACCCTTTGGGGATAGAGTGTGGGTGTCAGTATTAATATCTCCTATTTATAGCTGATAACAGGATTAGCTCCAAAGTGGAAGACCAGAACCTGAACTCAGGTCTAATTACTTTTTTTTTTTTTTTTTTTTTTTGACAGGCAGAGTGGACAGTGAGAGAGTGACAGAGAGAAAGGTCTTCCTTTACCGTTGGGTCACCCTCCAATGGCCACTGCGGCTGGCGCACCGTGCTGATCTGAAGGCAGGAGCCAGGTGTTTCTCCTGGTCTCCCATGTGGGTGCAGGGCCCAAGCACTTGGGCCATCCTCCACTGCCTTCCCGGGCCATAGCAGAGAGCTGGCCTGGAAGAGGGGCAACCAGGACAGAATCTGGCGCCCCGACTGGGACTAGAACTCGGTGTGCTGGTGCCGCAAGGCAGAAGATTAGCCTATTGAGCCACGGCGCCAGCCCTAATTACTACCAATAACTCTTCAGAGTAGTAATGCTAAGTATCTTTCATTCCTTTTGTGGAACCATTACCATGTGCCAGACACTGGGTAAGCTAGCTCCTGTGATACAATGGTGAACAAGACAGAGCCTCTGCCTTCTAATGGAAAAGAGAAAATCCAGTCAACAAATGAAATTGTCATAAATGCTATAAAGAACACACACATGAAGTTCAGTGAGAGAATTAAGGGGGTGAAACTTAGATTTAGAGTGACCAGGGAAGATGTTTCTGAGGAGGTGAGTTTAAAACTGAGAGCTCAAGGTTAAAGAACAGTGGAAGGATGCCAAGAAGAGGGCACAGCATGTACAAAGGCCCCAGAGGCAGGCGGGACACATGGGGTGAACTGAATCCAGGAACCTTGAAGAACATCAGCGTAGCTGGAGCAACTCTGGAAGGAGTGAGGATGGGGGAGGGGAGGTAGTACAGGATTTTATAACCCACGGTTAAGAGAATAAAATTCCAAATGCAGTGGGAAGCTATTTAAGAGTTTTTAAGCAGGGGAGTAACATTGTGGTTATTAAAAAATTTTATGCATTAAACATGTAAAAAAGATGTAATGAACACCATGTAATTACCAGCATTATGAAATCTAAGCATTATTGTAAGATACAGAATTTAAAATTAAAATATAAAGGGGCTGCTGCCTGCAGCGCTGGCATCCCTTATGGGTGTTGGTTCAAAACCCGGCTACTCCACTTCTGATCCAGCTCTCTGCTATGGCCCTCGACAGCAGAAGACAGCCCAAGTGCTACCCACGTGGGAGACCTGAAGCAGCTCCTGACTTTGGAGAGGTGCAGCTCTGGCTGTTGCGGCCATTTGGGGATCTTCTTTGGATCTTCCATCCAACCAGTGGATAGAAGCTCTCTCTCTCTCTGCCTTTGCTTCTCTGTAACTCTTTCAAATCAATCCATTAAAAAAAAAAAAAAAAAAACCAGTAATCTAAAATTAGTAACTGTCTTTCCCTTGCTTAGCTGTCTATATATTTCACACAAATTCACCCCGTCTCCGCAGTAGTCTCAATCTCCTCTGAGATCCCTGCTCTCCTGCACTGGCACTGGCTATAGGCTGTCAGCTGGATGTCCTCCTTCCCCCCACTATCATCTGGGGGGATTTCCTATGCTCCTCTTTTGAGTTGTACTCTGTGTCCCCTGAACTGTATACCTCCCTCTTCTTGGGTTTTTCTCCTCATTTTGGTAAATATGGCCAGTAACTTTTTCTTCCCTTCCTTTTGTTAGTACTTTTTGAAAAGAAAAATAATGAACAACTTTACAGTGCATCTAAAAAATATCCTTAGCCTATTTTAACAATTGAGTTTAGAATTCTATGTTGGAAATAATTTTCCTTTGGAATTTTGAATAATTAATTGCCCTCTAGCTTCCTGTGTTATTTTGGAAAGGCTAGAATTTCAAACTTTTTTAAGATTTATTTATTTATTTGAAAGACAAAGTTACAGAGAGGCAGAGGCAGAGGCAGAGAGGTCTTCTATTCACTGGTTCACTCCCCAAATAGCCACAATAGCTGGAGCTGGACCAATCCAAAGCCAGGAGTCAGTAGCTTCTTCCAGGTCTCCCACGCAGGTGCAGGGCCCGAGACCTTGGGCCGTGTTCCACTGCTTTTGCAGGCCATAGCAGAGAGCCGGATCAGAAGTGTAGCAGCCAGGATCTGAACCAGCGCCCATATGGGATGTTGGCAATGCAAGCAGCGGCTTTACCCGCTACACCACAGCGCTGGCCCCCAAATCTATTTTTTAATGTGGTCTATTTCACTCTTCTAGAGGCTTTTAGGATTTGTTCTTTATCCTCAGTGTTCTCATTTTTTTCCTATCTCAGTGGAATTTATTTACACTTATTATGCTAAGACCTCATTGGCCCTTTAAATTGGGAATTACACACTTTTCAATTATGACCAAATTTCTAAACTATTTAATCAATGCTTTTCTCCTCTTCTGTTAATTATATATCTGCACACTGGATCTGTTAGTCACATGTTCATATACACCAACTTACCACGACACCTCCTTCTCTTCTGTTGTCTGTCCTTTCTCTGACCTGTCCTTCTCTGTCTCTCATGCTGCCTCACCTCCTCTGCTCACCCACCCAATGTTGGAGCACCCAGGGCTTATTCCTGGGCCTCCTTCTCTATTGTCAACATTCTCTCCAGGGGAACACGTGCAAGCTTTAAATATTACATTTGTGCTGATAATCACTAAACCTTTTTGTCCAGCTCCCATACCTCTTTCCAGAAAATTCCATTGCCTCTTGACATTTCCACTTAGATTCCCCAAGAAGTTTCTAAAATTTAAGATGACCAAAACAAAAGCTGAATTTCACTCAAATTTCAACTCATTTGTCCTGACACCCATCCTTCAGTAAAAGGTGACAACATCTACTTAGTTGTTCAAGCAAATTTAGAAATTGTCCTTGATTCCATTCCTTCCCTCCTATGCCAGTCCATCTACCAAGTTCTGTAGCTCACCTCCTAAGGCATCCCAAATCTTTCATCTCCACTGCCACCTTCATTCTAGTATAAACTCCACTCACTACTACCTTTCCCTTGCCTATATTCCTGTAATCATCCCCTAACCTGTCTTGCAAATCCTGCTTTTGTTGCCCTAAGAAATATGCTCTGCAAAGGAGCCAGAGTCACCCTGAAAAGGCAGATCACATCACTTGCCTGCTTAAAATCCTCCAAAATCCTTCTTACTGTACCATAAACTTGATTCTAATTTTTTATTCTAGCTTACAAAGCCCTATATAATCAAATCCCTGCTTACTTCTTTGAACACATTTCACTTGCTATAGTAAATCACACTTGGTTAATGCATTCATACAGCTATGAAATTAAGATCATTTCCCACAACAAGAAATTACTAGATACTACTCAATCATTCTATATTCTCATTTCAAAGAAAGCCAAAAGAAAAAACATGCTATATAAATTTAAAATTAATAAAATATCTGTTTCTGTATTCTATTTTTTGTTCCAATTTTTATATTTCTGATGGTTCCTTTAAGCACAGAAAAATAAGAAAATGCTCTTCAATCTCTGAGGTAGCCAATCCCCTGACACTTACCCTGTGGGCAGACACTCTTCTAGTCTCTTGTACTGGTAGCCAGAGTTAGGGTTGATCTGACCCCCTGGGGTACAAGCAGTAGCCTGGATAGTTAGCTGATGGCAGACACACTTAGACCTGTGTAAGAAGGATATGACAACTACAGTGTTGAGAAATAATAAAAGGATGGAGATGTAGTAATAAATTTCTTTTTTTCTCAGAGTACCAACAGAGAAAGACAAGGAGATAGAATGAAACAAACAGGCAGAGTGAGAATAAAACAGAGACAGAACGAAACAAAGTGGCAACTGGAAGTATGATGGAGAGAAACAGGAAAAGGGGGAGAATCAGAGAAGCAAACAGGGACCAGCAGGATGGCACAGAGAGTCAAGCTGCCGCCAGCATTCCATTTCAGAGCTGCTCCATTTCCAGTCCAGCTCCCTGATAGTACACCAAGATGGAGTTCCTGGCTCCTGGCTGTTACCTGGTCGAGCCCCAGCTACTGCAGCCATTTTGGGAGTTAACTAGATGGAAGTTCTCTCCTCTGTCACCCTTCCTTTTAAATAAATAAATAAATCAGAAACAACATAAAGCACAGGTACCCGGGGTTACTCACTGGGGCCTGTTGGACTTCAGTCTCCCTACCTCACAGCTTTCATGGTGGCCTTAAGGCTGGAGTTCCTGCTGAGGAAGGAGGTGAAGGGAGGTGGAGAAAGCAATACCGACAGAAAGCAAAAGAAGTGAAAAGAAAGGCAACCACAAGAAACTGTGGCAGGAGCAGCAATTCCTCCACCAACTCACTTGTCCCGACACCCATCCTTGCAGTCGCAGCCGACCAGAAACTCAGGGCCCGTGTTAATGAAAACACCCTTGCCAGGGATCCGTTCCTTGCTGTAGGCCACCTGTGGTGGAGGAGTTGTGTCAATCTCATTGACACAGGATAGGGGAACATCTTCCTTCCCGTAGGTGATGTCCAAGATATAGTAAAAAGGTTTATAGGGCTGAAACTTCCGGTCCACAAGAACATATGGATCTAAACAGAACATCTCCAGAAAGAGGAAGTCACAGCCAGTCTCAAAAAGGTAGCGTTCAATCTCCTGCATTGTCCGAAGGCAGAGGCCGCAGGGTGTCTTATAGATAACATGAAAGCCCATTTTGCGATTAACCCGGCGCCGGGCTGTCATTCGCCGGAAGTCGTACAGTAGTGGGACCAGCAGAGGGTTCTTGCCCCGGTACTGCTCATTCCTCATAGGTCTGATCCGAGACAGACAAGTATAGCTGCAGACGTGAGGTAAGTAGAAAAGCTTCTCCATGGGGGCACGGTAGGAGGGCTCTGCAGGGGCCCGCTCCAGCATACCATGGAAGGCTGGGGGTGCTGGGGGTGCTGGGGGTGCTGGAGGAGCCGGGGGTGCTGGGGCAGAGGCTGATGAACCTAAAGGTGACCTGCAAATGAGATGCAAAAGATGAGGTAAGAAGGCAACCAGGGTGTTCGTACTGTATAAATACCCCTCCAGCTCGCGAAGCCATTTCTTTCATCTTTTAAGTAGCTGTGCCCTTAACACTAATGATGACACAAGAAAGTCAGATCTTGCCTTGCCGTAACAAACCTGAATAATGAAAATTGGTTACTTGTCACTGACTGATAGCTATCTCTCTCTCTTTCAACAGTACACCTTTTCCTAAAATGTATTTGCCCGTGAATTATGGAAGAAGAAGTCAGTCTTCTACCAAAGTCCTTAATAGCTCCTAGGATTCAAGGAAAGAGACTACAGTATTTTCTTTCTATTACAGCAATGATAGCAAGAAGTTTAACAAACAGGCTGAAATTGTGATGCTGTGGGTTAAGCCACCACCTGTGACACTGGCATCCACTATCAGAGCACCAGTTAAGAGTCCCAGCTGCTCTGTTGGTGATCCAGCCCCCTGCTAACACATCTAGGAAGGCACTGGCAGATATCCTAAGTGTCTGGGCCCTTGCCACCAACATGGGAGGCCAGGATGGAGTTGCTGGCTTCTGGTGATAGCTTGGCCCAACCCAGGCCATTGGGGGAGTAAATCAACAGATGAAAGATCCTTCCCCTTTTGTTTTCTCTCTGTAGCTATCTTTCAAACAACTAAATAAGTAAATCTTTAAAAAAGAAAACACAAGTTTTATTAAAAGCCTACTGGTGATTACATATTTCCAGGTACCAAGTTCCTAATTCAATTATTCTTACTTTCTAAAAAGCTTCTAAAGCGAAAGCTTCCTTTTTAAGTCCAAACTCCTTACCATCACACCCTTAACCTAACCCCCTTGGAGCCAAGGACTTTCTACTCAGCTCATATCGCCAACCTGCCCCCTGACAACCCAAGCTTTTTCTCACCTATACGTCTGGTTGACTGCAGGTTTCCCACCAGGGGCACTTTCACTGAGTGCAGGGGATGTAGGGGAGGAATGACCAGAGCCCACAGATCCTGGTCGAAAGGATGTGCTCTTTTTGGCTACCTGCTTCCGTGATTGAGCAAGCTGGCTTTCCAAGCTTCTAGGAGATTCGAGAATAGATCATATAGTAAGGGATGCAGGAAATGTAATATGAAAGAAACTGAAGGAAAAAAAAAAAAACAAGAAATAGCACTCACTCAGCGTCACCTGCTTGAGGCGACAGAGGTGAAGTAGGTGGGATGGGTGGGGCAGGTGGGGCTGTAGGCTGTGGGGGCTCCATTGGCTTGAATTGGGTCCCAGTACTGGTCAGATCCTGTGTATACTGGACAACAGGGCCTTTACTTCTCACCGCACCTACAGGAAAAAGGAAACTGATCGCTGAGAGGATGAAAGCTGTGTGACTTGTTCTCATTCACACACCTGATTCTCAACTTATACAGTACAAAAAGCAGCAATGGAAACATTAAGGGGCCAGTGTTGTGGCGTAGCAGGTAAAGTCACCGCCTCTGCAGTGTTGGCATTTCATATGGGTGCCAGTATCAAGACCCGGCTGCTCCACTTCCAATGCAGCTCTCTGCAATGGCCTGGGAAAGCAGTAGAAGATGGCCCAAGTCCTTGGGCCCCTACATGCACATGGGAGACCTGGAGGAAGCTCCTGGCTCCTGGCTTCAGATCAGCACAGCTCTGGCCGTTGCAGCCAATTAGGGAGTGAAACAGCGGATGGAAGACCTCTCTCTCTCTCTCTCTCTGCCTCTCCTTCTCTTTCTAACTCTGACTTTCAAATAAATAAATAAATATTAAAAAAAGAAACATTAAATGTATATGAAGACTCAATTCCCATATACCGTGACTGGAGATGCTAGTATATTGCTGGTTTTTTTTTTTTTTTTTTTTTTTTTTAAATTTTTTTTTGACAGGCAGAGTAGACAGTGAGAGAGAGACAGAGAGAAAGGTCTTCCTTTGCCGTTGGTTCACCCTCCAACGGCCGCAGCAGCCGGCGCACCGCGCTGATCCGATGGCAGGAGCCAGGTACTTATCCTGGTCTCCCATGGGGTGCAGGGCCCAAGCACCTGGGCCATCCTCCACTGCACTCCCTGGCCACAGCAGAGAGCTGGCCTGGAAGAGGGGCAACCGGGACTAGAACCCGGTGTGCCAGCGCCGCAAGGCAGAGGATTAGCCTAGTGAGCCGCGGTGCCGGCTTTTTTTTTTTTTTTTTAAATTTTGACAGGCAGAGTGGACAGTGAGAGAGTGAGAGAGTGAGAGAGAGAGAGAGAGAGAAAGGTCTTCCTTTTGCCGTTGGTTCACCCTCCAATGGCCGCCACAGCCGGCGCGCTACAGCCAGTGCATCACGCTGATCTGAAACCAGGAGCCAGGTGCTTCTCCTGGTCTCCCATGTGGGTGCAGGGCCCAAGCACTTGGGCCATCCTCCACTGCCTTCCCGGGCCATAGCAGAGAGCTGGCCTGGAAGAGCGGCAACCGGGACAGAATCCGGCGCCCCGACCGGGACTAGAACCTGGTGTGCTGGCACCGCAAGGCAGAGGATTAGCCTATTGAGCCATGGCGCCGGCCAGTATATTGCTGTTTTTGTACTTAAATAATACTTTTAATCTTCCTGCCTCAGGCAATTTACATCATTTATTAATTATGTCACACTTTAAAAAATTATTTTTGACCAAACAGCATTGGTGGAAGAGGAAATCAGATATTGCGGGAACACAGGGAAACAAAAGCAAAAACTACAAACAATACTCAAAGCAGACAATTATATAGAGTGCTAACTGCTACATCCTAACCTAAGAAAACTTCATCAGACTTTCACGTGATTGTTTAGGATGAATCAGAGCCACAGCATATGGAGGGAGCACCACAAATCCATCAACACTACTGGAAACAACTCAGGGCACACATCCTGTGTTTCCACTGAGTCTGCAGTGCCACCACAGTGAACAAAGGGTAGCCACAGTATATGGTCTCCTTTGCTGTCTGGCTGTATCTTCCCTCCCCTGGGTACCTCTCAGGACGTACCCATATTTGGACGTGTCCTGAACTGTCCCCCTTGCTTTTTTTCCAGTGCAGAGGCCGAAGATGTCTTCATGCTAAACATGGGCTCCAGCCGTGTAGAGCCTCGATAGATCCACTCACATCTTTTGTCATCCTGGGGAGACAGGAGAATGGGGGTGGGGGAGACAGGTTAAAGGTAGAATCTGTCCTGTCAGTTGTGGAGAATATTCCACCTACCTGGGAAATCTCCCCAGTGAACCCTGAATGCCCTATATTTTCAATAAACTTAGGTACCAGGTTCCATGACAGGTATCAGAAATAAAAAAGAATACACTCATTAAGAAATTATAGGGGCCGGCGCTGCGGCTCACTAGGCTAATCCTCTGCCTTGCAGCGCCGGCACACCGGGTTCCAGTCCCGGTCGGGGCGCCAGATTCTGTCCCGGTTGCCCCTCTTCCAGGCCAGCTCTCTGCTGTGGCCAGGGAGTGCAGTGGAGGATGGCCCAAGTGCTTGGGCCCTGCACCCACATGGGAGACCAGGATAAGTACCTGGCTCCTGGCTTGGGATCAGCGTGGTGCGCCGGCTGCAGCGCACTGGCCGCGGCGGCCATTGGAGGTTGAACCAACGGCAAAGGAAGACCTTTCTGGCCGGCGCCGCGGCTCACTAGGCTAATCCTCAGCCTAGCGGCGCCGGCACACCGGGTTCTAGTCCCGGTCGGGGCGCCGGATTCTGTCCCGGTTGCCCCTCTTCCAGGCCAGCCCTCTGCTGTGGCCAGGGAGTGCAGTGGAGGATGGCCCAGGTGCTTGGGCCCTGCACCCCATGGGAGACCAGGAGAAGCACCTGGCTCCTGGCTCCTGCCATCGGATCAGCGCGGTGCGCCAGCCGCAGCGCGCCGGCCGTGGCGGCCATTGGAGGGTGAACCAACGGCAAAGGAAGACCTTTCTCTCTGTCTGTCTGTCTCTCTCACTGTCCACTCTGCCTGTCAAAAAATAAAAAATAAAAAATAAAAAAAAGGAAGACCTTTCTGTCTCTCTCTCACTGTCCACTCTGCCTGTCAAAAAAAAAAAAAAAAAAAAAAAAGAAATTATAGGAAGGACAGATGACTGAGTGTTAAGAAGTATCGCAGTGGTTATAAGGCCTTAGGAACAAAAGGCTGAGATAACACAGAGAGAAGAAATCTAATTTTGAGGAGGGAAAAAGGATGAGCCTAAGAGATCTAAGACTTAAACTGAGCCTCGAAAGATCATCAAGAACTCCAGTTCCTCAATCCATCTTCTTTGTCCCATCATGCTACCAAAACCCTCACCCTGGAAAAGCTCTCTAAAAACATCAAAACTATGCATGGGTTGGTATCATAATTAAACTTAGGAAACTAATTTTTTTGCTATTTATTTTTTTATTTTTTTGACAGGCAGAGTGGACAGTGAGAGAGAGACAGAGAGAAAGGTCTTCCTTTGCTGTCAGTTCACCCTTCATTGGCCGCCGCAGCCGGCGCACCGTGCTGATGGGACAGCAGGAGCCAGGTGCTTCTCCTGGTCTCCCATGGGGTGCAGGACCCAAGCACTTGGGCCATCCTCCACTGCACTCCCGGGCCAAAGCAGAGAGCTGGCCTGGAAGAGGGGCAACCGGGACAGAATCCGGTACCCTGACTGGGATTAGAACCTGGTATGCCGGCGCCGCTAGGCGAAGGATTAGCCTATTGAGCCGCGGCGCCGGCCTGCTGTTTATTTTTTAAATATTTATTTATTTTCGAAGTCAGAGTTACCAAGAGAGACAGAGACAAAAAGAGATCTTCTACCAGCTGGTTCACTCCCCAAACAGCTGCAATGGCCAGCCCTGGCTAAGCCAAAAAAAGAAGCCAGGAGCTTCATCCAGGTTTTCCATGTAGGTGGCAGAGACCCAAACACTAGGGCCATCTTCTGCTGCTTTCCCCAGGCCATTAGCAGGGAGCTGTATTGGAAGTGGAGTAGCTGGGACATGAACTGGTGTGCAAAGGGGATGCCAACATTGCAAGTGGCACCTTTATACTCACTATATCACAACACTGGTCTTAGGAAACTAATTTTGAATAACCATCCATATAAAACCAAGAGAAAGGCAAAGTAAAATTTGACCAAAGACATGGAGAACAAATAAGAGGATAAGAAAGGAAAGCTGGGTTAGCACTATGGTGTAGGAGGTTCAGCCACTGCTTGTGACACTGGCATCCCTTACCAAAGTGCCAGCTTGAGTCCCATCTGCTCTGCTTCTGATCCAACTCCGCTAATGTACCTGGGAAAGCAGTGGAAGTGCTTGGGCCCTGCTACCATGTGGGAAACCAGGATGCAGCTCCCATTACCGGTTTCAGCCTGGCCCAGAATTGGCTATTGTGGCTAACTGGAGAATAAACCAATGGATGGAAGATTTTTCTCTCTCCTTCTGTCTCTGTTGCTCTTTCAAATAAATACATCTTCTGGGGCTGACACTGTGGTGTAGCAGGTAAAGCTGCTACCTGCAGTGTTGGCATTCCATATGGGTGGTGGTTCAAGTCCTAGTTGTTCCACTTCTGATCCAGCTCTCTGCTATGGCCTGGGAAAGCAGTAGAAGATGGCCCAAGTGCTTGGGCCCCTGTACCCGAGTGGGAGACCTGGAGGAAGCTCCTGGCTGCTGGCTTCAGATCGGAACAGCTTCGGCTGTTATGGCTGTCTGGGGAGTGAAAGCAGCAAATGGAAGACCTCTCTATAATTCTGCCTTTCAAATAAATAAATCTTAAAATAAATAAATAATAGATAAATCTTCCCCCCCAAAAAAAGAGGGAAGCTATGGAGTAACTATAAAATCATCTCATTATAGTTTCTTATGCCCCACCCCTTAGCCTCTTGTCTCCAGAATTCTAGGAAAGAACAGTACCAGGAAGAGGATCCTGACTAGGCTGCCGTCCACTTCCTCAACTCGTGACTTCCACCATGTGCCCTCCCACTCAGTCTTGATAAGCTGTCCACTCTTGAGCAGCACCATGGGTCGGTTGGGGTAGGCAGTGATATACTCCTCTATGAAGTCTCGGCAGGAGACGTCTTCTATGTCCTCCCAAGTCTTCTTCACTGTCCCAAGGAAGAAGCAGAGCTAAGAGAGGGCAGGCAGGCCATGTTGCAATAGGAAAAAATGGACAGCAAGGAGACATTTGGTATTTTTCAAGTAGGGAGGGAGAGAAAAAATAAAGGAAGAACCATAACCTCAAGGGAAGCAAAACCAAGACTAAGTACTGAACCTAATGAGTAAAGGTACATACAAATCAAGGAGTATCTGAACCGCCAGGCCAAATGCCTGCCCTGTATTTAGAGGACTCTGAATGTGTTTACCGCCATACTATGTGGAAACACAGCAGTGTCAGCTAACTCTTTTGTAAGTAAAAACAGAGGCTGTGGCAGGAGTCTGTTACTAAGCCAGAGTAGTGAGCATGGAGGACACTTAAAGCTCCATCTAGCACTGCTTCTATGGAAAGCACTGTACAGACTGCAGATTATACAGAAGACTAGCACAGAAGTGAAAAACTTCAAACCCACATCACTTAGAGGTGAAAGCAAAATCCATGTGTAATATGAGCAGCCCACCCAAAGTCAGTCATAATCTTCTAGTGTCTCACTCTTTGGCTACTAATATCCAGCCTTAGAGATAAACATTCAAACTGTACCTCCCAAAGGACATCAATCAAATTTATACTCTTTTGAGACTGAAGCATTCAAAACACTGGGACTTTTTTTTTAAAAACTGGGAATCTTAAGAAAAAACACAAAGTAGAGGAGAAAACAATAGAGCTAGGGAAGGTAGGAGGACACTCACATGGCCGGCAAATGGGATACAGTTCAGACTGTGTGACATAGGATGCGTAGCCATCATCGAAGAAAATGAGAAACCTGGAAAGGATGACTAGCGTTAGAAAGGTCTGGGGGCTATGACATTCCCCGGGACCAACGTGAGCTCCCAGGCCTCTGGATCATAGCAGGAACTACAGAGAACTACCACTTCCTTCCTTATAAGAGTTAGGAATTTTCTTTTAATCTAACCAATGCATCCCCACTTTTATAAAATCCACTTATTCTTGTTCCTCTAACATAGTCCTATGCTGCTAACCTTTTATCTCCATTTCTTGCTTCTACATGAATTTCCTATTCTCCTCATCATTTATCAATTTTGATTACTCTCCTAGTTTTTCTCCAAGTTTTCTCCTTAACAGAAAAATAAGAGGAAAAAGAAAAACAGTTCACTTATTTGGTTCCTCTGACAAAGAAAGAGAAAGGGTTTCTGGCCACTGGGGAGTAAGAACACAAAAGCTAATTGTGGGATCTAGAGGTGCTGTGCTCCTGGCCTCTACTCCCTTTATAATCCTCTGCCCAAGTACCTGAGCTTGTTTTTGACGTTTGGTGTTTCGGCTACAATGCCAGCATAGAGCCAGACCTGGTTCCCATCTTTGTACTTGGCCACCACTCGACTGCCCACGAACAGCTTGTCAGCGGGAGGGTGGTAATCATAGGCAATATGGTTCCCTGACAGCAGACTCTTTCCTTTGTTGTCAAATTTCACCTTGTACTTCTTCCCTGGCCCTGAGTACAAGGGAAAGAAACAAATTTTTTTAAAAAGCTGTCAGTTTCTGAGGAGCTTCTGGCTGCTCTGTAAGATACAAAGGCAAAGGCTGTAGGGAAAGGAAACAAACAGCATGGAGACCTGCAGGTGCCCTTGCAGCAGTGCTCCCTCTAGCTGGAACATACCGACCGTCTGGATGGCAATCAGGGTGCCTTTGTGCCACGTCTTGGTCCTCTTCTTGCCCAGAATCCGCATGCTGACTATCAGGTCACCATCTTTGCTCAGTTCACCCGACATCTGACTCAAGGTTCCTATGGAAGAAAGCAAGTTGTTTTAACCAGCTCCACCACAGGTCCAATATAAAAAATGGAAAGGTAAAAATGACAGTACAGTAATCAGGGAAAATGAGGCTATCTTTGATCCTTCGCCACTTTGGTGCTTCCCCTGGCCAAGGGCAGAAACACAGCACTGTACTAACAGGAGAAACTTGAATAACAAAAGTACACAGGTAATTCAAGAATGTCTCACCTAAACGTAATGTTCCCAATTTCTTAACAGTAGAAATAAGGCCACTCATTAGATACTAAGTAGCATCTATAAAACATTTTCCTGGGTGATATCTATGAATAGCCCATTCTATAAAGCTTCCCTCAGATCTCTATGCGAGTCCAATTTACTCTCCCCCCCCCCAAATCTACATGTTGAAGAAGTAAACAAGGGCTTGGAAAATGCCTAAATGTAAAAAAATAAAAAGATATTAAGATAAAACCATCACAGACTAGAAAACCAGCATCAGCATAATTGGGACCTGACAAGTACTGAGGACAGTAAGTCTGGCATATCACAACCAGCTGATCAAAAACACTTTAAGTGATAACAAGGAAAAATAAAATCACATATAATCATATACTGACATGGCCATACAGCCAGCTTCTACTAACAGGTAACAAAGGATTCTGAAAATGCTAAAGCAAATCAATTTTATCTATTAAATCTCTACAGAAATTCACCTTCCATCTATACCAGATACTTCATGACCCTAACCTTTGTGTAGATCCTGGGAACTGCTCTTCTTGTTGACAGCATCCATGAACTTCTGGACATCTTGAGCTGATTTTCTTAAAGCAGCCATAGCTTCACGGAGCTACAGGGACGGTAATGAGGGAAACAAATTTTGTAGCATGAGTTAGAAATAACTTGAAAATAAAAAACCTAACTTTCAAAAAATAAAATGGAATGAGTTATGCATGGAATCTCAAGCAATATTGTCTTTTCTTATAAACCTTGTTCAGAAATCAACTTTAGGAAGATTTTGTAGACTAATCTCAAATAGCTGAACACTGCTAAATTTTATTTTCATACAGCACCAGTGTGTGCATCTCTTTTTTAAGGATTTATTTTATTTATTCGAAAGACAGAGTTACAGAGAGAGAGGCAAAGACAGAAGTCTTCCATCTGCTGGTTTATTCCCCACATGGTGAAGCTGCAATGGCCGGAGTTGAGCCAATCTGAAGCCAGGAGCCAGGAGCTTCCTCCGGTTCTCCCATGTGGGTGCAGGGGCCCAAGCACTTGGGCCATTCTCCACTGCTTTCCCAGGTATATTAGCAGAGAGCTAGATCAAAGTAGAGCAGTTAGGACTTGAACCAGTGCCCATATGAGGTGCCAGCGCTGCAGGCTGGGGCTTTAACCCACTGCACCACAGTGCCTGTCCATGTGTGCATCTCTTGTTAATACCTTTTTGGATTCTTATAACGTTTATTAGAGGACTAAAACTTACAGGGCTGATGACAGGGTGAACATGTCAATGGTTAAAATGACAGGATGGTCAGCCAAAAGTTCTTCCCACTTTCATACTCTCATCCCTCACTCTTCCATTACCCACCTTCTGATCTTTAGGAGTTCTGCTCCCAGCATCACCTACAGATGAAAAGAACTCTACTGAGTGTAAAAGACTTACAAGAATTTCCAAGAAATCAAGATCTAAGTTATTTAAAGAGTTATCATGGAGGCATTATCAATAATACTTGAAATATATATATAAGTACATATATATATATATATATATATATATAAGTACTCAACAGACTGGAAAGATTCACAATAAATGAATGACAGTGCTTACTTTTGGATAAGTTACTCGGACAGGTGTTGGTCCAGAGGATTTGCAGTTTTCATTCTGTATCTGAATTCTTACGACTAAAATCAATGCAATTTAAATAAAATGTGGAAAATGAATGAAGCAAAAATATTTATTCTTTTTTCCCCCAAAAGATTTATTTATTTATTTCAAAGGCAGAATGAGAGAGAGAGATTTTCCATCTGTTGGTTTACTCCCCAAATGGCCGTAATAGCCAGGGTTGGTCCAGGCCAAAGCCAGGTACCAGAACTCCACCCAGGTCTCCCATACGGGTTGCAGAGGCCTAAGTACTTTCCTAAGCAAATTAGCAGGGAGCTGCATTGGAAATTGAGCAAGAGGGACTTTGAATCAGTGCTCCAATATGAGATGCCAGCATCACAGGCAGCAGTTTAGCCTACTGTGCCACAATGCCAACCTCAAAATGCTTACTTTTTTCTTTTTTTTTTTGACAGGCAGAGTGGACAGTGAGAGAGAGAGAGAGAAAGGTCTTCCTTTTTGCCATTGGTTCACCCTCCAATGGCTGCTGCGGCCCCACCGCGCTGATCCAATGGCAGGAGCCAGGTACTTATCCTGGTCTCCCATGGGGTGCAGGGCCCAAGCACTTGGGCCATCCTCCACTGCACTCCCTGGCCACAGCAGAGAGCTGGCCTGGAAGAGGGGCAACCGGGACAGAATCTGGCGCCCCGACCGGGACTAGAACCCGGCGTACCAGCGCCGCAAGGCAGAGAATTAGCCTAGTGAGCTGCGGCTCCGGCCCTACTTTTTTTTTTTTTTTTTAAAGATTTATTTATTTATTTGAAAGGCAGAGTTACAGCAGAGGCAGACAGAAAAGTCTCCCACCCACTGGTTCACTCCCCAGATGACTGCAATAGCCAGAGCTGGGCTGATCCAAAACCAAGAGCCTATTTTGGGTCTCCCACATGTGTACAGGGGCCTAAGGGCTTGGGTCATCTTCTACTGCTTTCCCAGGCCATAGCAGAGAGCTGGATTGGAAGTGGAGCAGCCAGGATTTCAACCATCCATATGGGATGCTGGCACAGCAGGCAAGGGTTTTACCTGCTAAGCCACAGCACCAGCCCCAAAATGCTTACTCTTGAATAGCACTAAGGGAACTATGTATGACAGAAATGTTCTATATCTGCACTGTTCCATCTGTTGGCATTTGACCACTAAGTGCACATGAAATACGGCTAGTGAAACAAATGAATTCCAAATTTCAACTGAAGTTTAACTCACATTTAATACTTTGTTTTGCTCTTATTTAATTATTTCAAAGGCAGAGTTAAAGAGAAGGAGAGATAGACATACACACACAGATCTTCCATCCACTGCTTCATCCATCAAATGGCCACAACAGCCGGAGTTGGGCTGGTCTGAATCCAGCAGCCAGGAGCATTCTCCAGGTCTCCCACGTGGGTATAAGGGCTTAAGTAGTTGGGCCATCCTCTGCTGCCCTCCCAGGCACACTAACAGGAATCTGGATTGGAAGTATAGCAGCCAGGACTTCAACCAGCGTCCATATGGGATCCCAGTGGTGCAGGTGGCGGCTTCACCCACTATGCCACAACTGGTCCCGATAATTCTTTTAAATGCATATATTCACAAGACTGAAAATATCATCAGCTGGAACAAGAACCAGTGCCCAAATGGGATGCTGCAGTAGAGGCTTAGCCTACTACAGCACAGTGCCAGCCCCAGCCTCTCAGCTTTCAATCCAGCTCCCTGATAATGCCCCTGGGAAAACAGTGGAGGATGGCCCAAATACGTAGGCCCCTGCAACCCAAGTGGGAGACCTGGATGAAACTCCTGGCTTCAGCCTGAGCTAGCTCCAGCCTTTGCAGCCATTTGGGAGAGTGAACCAGCAGACAGAAGATCAATTTCTCTCATTCTGCCTTTCAAATAAATAAAATAAATCTTAAAAAAAAAAAAAAAAAAAAAAAAAAAAAAAAAAAAAAGATGGCCAGAGCTGCAGCTCACTAGGCTAATCCTCCGCCTGCAGCACCGGCACACCGGGTTCTAGTCCCAGTTGGGGAGCCAGATTCTGTCCTGGTTGCTCCTCTTCCAGTCCAGCTCTCTGCTGTGGCCCGGGAGGACAGTGGAGGATGGCCCAAGTGCTTGGGCCCTGCACCCACATGGGAGACCAGGAAGAAGAAGCACCTGGTTCCTGGCTTCGGATCAGCGCATCACGGCGGCCACTGGAGGGTGAACCAACAGAAAGGAAGACCTTTCTCTCTAACTCTGTCCCAAAAAAAAAAAAAAAAAAAAAAAAAGCTTAATTAAGGCTACAGGCAGCAAGATTAACACAATGAATCAACTTTATCCTCAAATAAAACTAAGAAAATAATTTCATTCACATCAGCACCAAAAATGCTTAGGAAAAAATTTAACAAAAGTGCAAGATTACAAAACACTGTTCAGAGGCCGGCGCCGCGGCTTACTAGGCTAATCCTCCGTCTGCAGCACCAGCACCCTGGGTTCTAGTCCCAGTTGGGGCACTGGATTCTGTCCCTGCTGCCACTCTTCCAGTCCAGCTCTCTGCTGTGGCCCGGGAGTGCAGTGGAGGATGGCCCAGATCCTTGGGCCCTGCACCCGCATGGGAGACCAGGAGGAAGCACCTGGCTCCTGGCTTCAGATTGGCACAGTGCTGGCTGTAGCGGCCATTTGGGGGGTGAACCAACAGGAAAAAGGAAGACCTTTCTCTCTGTCTCTCTCTCTAACTCTGCCTGTCAAAAAAAAAAAAAAAAAAAAAAAAAAATTGCTGAGAAAAACCAAAGACCTAAATAATTGGAGAGATATACCATCTTCATGGATAAGTCAATACTGTTAAAAAGGCAGTATTTCCCCAGCTGACCTCTAGATTTAATATAATCCCTATTAAAAAATCCTAGCAGGTTGTCGTGTGTGTTTGTGTGTGTGTGTCTGTGTGTGTATGGGTGGAAGTTTTTAGAAACTGACAAGTTGATCCTAAAATTTATATAGAATATGTATGAAATAACAAATAAATGTACAGGACTTAACAATAATTGATTTCAATACTTACCATAAAATTATAGTAATTAAAACACTGTGATGCTGCTAGACATTTAGATTAATATGACAGAACAGCATTCAGAACTAGCCCATTTACTGATCAGTCAGATGAGTTTTTTATTTAAGATTTATTTATTTGAATTGCAGAATTACAGAGAGGGGAAGGGAGAGACAGAGAAAGGAGAGATTATCCATCTACTGGTTCACTCCCCAAATGACCACAATAGCTAAGGCTAGGCCAGCCTGAAGCCAAGAGCTTCTTCCTGGTCTCCCATGTGGGTGGCGGGGGCCCAAGGGCTTGGGCCATCTTTCACTGTTTTCCCAGGGCTTTAGCAGGGAGTTGGATCTAAAGTGGGGCAGCCAAGACTTGAATTGGTGCCCAGATGGGATGTTGGCACTACAGGCTGGTAGCCTAACTCATTGAGCCACAGCAACAATCCTCATATAAGTTTTTTTTTTTTTTTTTTAATTTTAAAAGATGTATTTATTTATTTGAAAGGGGAGTGGGGAGAATCTATCTTCCATCCACTGGTTCATTCCCCAAATGGCCATAATGGCCATGATCTGGCCGCGCTGAAGCCAGGAGCTTCTTCCAGGTCTCCCATGTGGGTGCAGGGACCAAAGTATTTGGGCCATCTTCCACTGCTTTTCCCAGACCATGAGCAGTGAGCGGATCAGAAGCAGAGCAGCTGGAATTTGACGCAGGGACCAAATGGGACACAGGCAGCAGCTTAACCCATTACATCACAATTTGGCCCCCCAATGTGTTTTTAAAATCTTTTCGATTTTTTCGAGAGGCAGATATATGTGTGCATATATATCTACCTGCTGGTTCCTGGACTGAGCCAAAGCTGGGAGCCAGAAACACCATATAGGTCTCCCACGTGGATGTCAGGAACCAAATTACTTGAGCCATCATCATTCCCTTCAGTGACTGCAGCAGCAGGACAGTAGAGTCAGGTGCTGGAGTCAAGAATTGAACCTAGGTACTCCAATGTGGAACACAAGTGCTTCAGCTGGCATCTTAACTGCTTGGTTAAATGCCCATCGGTACTAAACAGATAGTGCTTTAACAAATGGTGGTCGAAAAATTGGGACTGGTGTTGTGGAACAATGGGTAAAGTCACTGCCTCTGATGTCAGCATCCCATATATGAGGGCTGGTTTGTGTTCCAGTTGTTCCACTTCTATGCAGTTCCTGCTAATGGCCTGGGAAAAGCAGCAGATGATGGCCCAAGTGTTTGGGACCCTGCCACCCATGTGGGAGACCTGGATGAAGCTCCTGACTCCTGGCTTTGGTCTGCCCTAGCATGGGCCCTTGCAGCCATCTGTGGAGTGAACCAGTGGATGGAAGACCTCTGTCTCTCCCTCTCTAACTCTGATTTTCAAAGTAAATAATCTTTTCTTCTTTGTTAATATTTATTATCTGGCTTTTTGTTTAAATATTTATTTATGCATTTATAAATAATCTATAAATGAATAAATTTATAAATTATAAGATTATAAATAAATCTTTACCAAAAAAGATACAATTAAGAAAACGAGAAGATTAGCCACATGGAGAAAATAATTATAAGATGTATCTGATAAATATAAATTGCCCCTACAATATGTAAGTATTCTTAGGGGCAGGGGTTTGGTGTAGCAGCTAAGCCACTGTTTTGAATGCCCACATCCCATATCAGAGTGCCTGGGTTTTAATTTTGACTGTTCTCTTTCAGTTTTCTGCTAATGTACACCCTGAGATGCAGCAGTAACAGCTCCTGCAGCTGTCAATTATGTGGGAGATCTGGGTTTAATTCTGACTCCTGGCTTAAGCCTGGCCCAGCTCTGGCTATTGCTGGCACCTGAGGAGTGAATTAGAGGGAGATAGCTCTCCTTCTCTCTCTCGGCCTTTCAAATAAATAAAAGTATATAAAAAAAATTCAATTTTTTTAAAAAGGGAGAACACTTGCAAATGACAAAGTAAAAAAAAAAAGTTCAACATTAGCTATTAGGAAAACATAAACTAGAATGACAACATGATACCACCATGCACCCTCTCTAACTTTGCCTTTCACTTAGAAAGGCTACAATCAGGAGCAGATGTTGTGGCACAGCAGGTTATACTGCTGCTCAAGACGCCCACATTCCACATCAGAGTGCCAGATGGAGTCCCAGTTGCTCTGCCTACAATCCAGCCTCCCACATCCCACATCCTGGGAGGCAGCACATGATGGCCCCTGCCACCTACACGGGAGACCCAGATGTAGTTCCAGGCTCCTGACCTTGACCTGGCCCAGCCCTGGCTCTTGTGGGCATTTGGGGAATGAACCAGCAGACGAAAGATCTCAGTCTCTGTCTCTCTCTCTGATACTCTGCCTTTCACGTAGATGGAAAAAAAAGAAACAAAACCAGAAAACAAAAATTGCTGCACTAAAAAGAAGCCTCAAATTTCGTTTAAAAGAAAAAAAAGAAAAGCTAAAGATGAAAAATAGCAACGAGTACTAGCAACAATGTAGTCTTGAAATTCTCAGTTTACTAGTGTGAAAGAAAAACTGTATAACTGCTTTGTCTATAGCCAACAGCTTCTTCAAGTCAAACATATACTTAACCCTAAGACCTCGCAATTATGCAACAGAGATGAATTTCAAAAAGAGTGACAAATGCTGAACCCAGAATACTAGATTTTGTATAATTCTATTTATACGAAATTTCTAGAAAAGGTAAAACTACAGAAAAGAAACAGATCAGTTGGGGTAACAAGGGATACTGAGGGCAAACTAGCAAATGGAAGTTTCTGGGAAGATGTAAATGTTCTGAAATTAGATTACTGTATCAATGTACTAAAACTCATATCATGCAATTAAAATGGACTAATTCTATGGTATGTAAATATCTTATTAAAACTTCTAAAAATAGAAAAAAAAATCCCAATCTATTGTTTTTGGATACATACACAGGTACTAAGCCACCAATAAAGAAAAAAAAGGAATTCGGAACAGACATCACAGAGAACTGGGCGGGGGGGGGGGGGGGGGGGATATGCAATCAGGGTATAGCACATAAGCAACACCTATATTAATAATGTTGTACTTTTTCTGTACTAGACAAGTAATTTGTAATATCAAGTTACTGACAATGGTTTCTCACCTCTTATTGTCTTCTAACTGTCCATATTCCAGTGTTTCTACTTCAGTCCTTAGACTTTCCTATCCAAAACCTCATCAATTACCTGAATCAATACTAAGGACATCATCATCTTCATCAGGAATCTCAATTATTTCTGTAGGCCGGGAAGCTTCGTCTTCAGAGCTACTGTCTCGATATTGTAGTCCCAGCTTGGAGTAGAAGTCCTTCACCAAAGACTCACAATTAGTCACTGCCCTAATATTGGAACACATATAGAAAAGGTCAAAGCCAGCAAAGAAAGTAAAGGCATAGGACCCACTAGAATTTACATATATAATTAAGTACAGACTGTCCTCAACTTAAATGGACCATATTGCAAAGTGTCTTGGTTTAGAATTCAGGATGCTTTTCCCACAAAAAAATATTTTAAGTAGCAGTTTCATCTTCAGACTAATTCCTCAAAACTCCAAAGTATAGTCAACTCATCTCTCAGTATCTATGTGGGACTGGTTCCAGAATTCCCCTTTGGATATTCAAGCCCCTTACATGAGATGGTGTAGTATTTGCATATAACCCACGCACACCTTCCTGTATACTTTAAATCATCTCTAGATTATTAATATTACCTAATAAATGTAATTACCATATAAATAGTTGTCATGCATTTACAATGTAAATGTGAAGTAAACAGTTATTATATGGCTGTACTGTTAAGGGAATAGCAACAAGGAAAAAAGCCTGCACGTGTTCAGTATAGAAGGAATTTTTTTTTACTATTTTCCAAGCACAGCTGAATCCATGGATACAGAACCCACGGATACTTGGGGTCAGCTGTGCTTTAAACGCTATATATTTATTTATTTATTTTTAACAGCCAGACCGAATTTATTCAGAGAAAATAAATTTGCAGAGGTGGGTGACCAACTGCCAGCGTGGACATGATGGAACACGTGGCAGAAGGTCTCACCTTGTTATCTGAAAACATATTCTTTTTTTTTTTTTTAATAAGTTTTTTTTTTATTTTTTTTATTTTTTTGACAGGCAGAGTGGACAGTGAGAGAGAGAGACAGAGAGAAAGGTCTTCCTTTGCCGTTGGTTCACCCTCCAATGGCCGCCGCAGCCTGCGCACTGCGGCCGGCGCACCGCGCTGATCCGATGGCAGGAGCCAGGAGCCAGGTGCTTTTCTTGGTCTCCCATGGGGTGCAGGGCCCAAGCACCTGGGCCATCCTCCACTGCACTCCCGGGCCACAGCAGAGGGCTGGCCTGGAAGAGGGGCAACCGGGACAGAATCCGGCACCCCGACCGGGACTAGAACCCGGTGTGCCGGCGCCGCAAGGCTGAGGATTAGCCTAGTGAGCCGCGGCGCCGGCCTTCTGAAAACATATTCTAAGTGGAGCAATGGAAGCAAATCTTCTGGGGAAGTTTAGGAACTTAATTGATGTTCCACAATTACATTAATACAGTAACTGTTTACAATTCTCATTCCCCAAAAGCTCTTATGAGGCAATCAAAGCAATTATTTTAAAATAGAGCACAAGAAGAAAGGGGCAGGCAGTGTGGTTCAGTGAGTTATGCCACCTCTTAGGATAATGGATCTTATATCACAGTGCCTGGGATTGAGCCCTGACTCTGCTTCCCATCCAGCTTCCTGTTAATGTGCCTGGGAGGCAGTAGATGATGACACAAAACTGGGTCCTTGCAACCTACATAAGAGATCAGATGGAGTTTTTGGCTCCTGGTTTCAGTCTGGCCCAGTCTCAGTTGTTGTGGGCATTTGGGGAGTGAACTAGATGGAAGATCTCTCTACTGTTCTGCCTTTCAAATAAATGAATAAACATTTTAAAAATAAAGTACAAGAAGGGCAAGTGACTCAAGTCGCTCACCTACTTCTAATGATATATTAGCCTTTGATAGATGAAAATTCTCTATATAGGTAATTCTAAGGTCAGATTTTGGACCACTTTGATATAAGGTAAAATTCTACACAGCTGTACTTTGTAAAGCATAAAGTACTTAGTTCAGGATCATGAATAATTATACTCAAAGTGTCTGCCAATGGAGAGGTCTCCTCTTTCTCAGGTAGTCCTCACCTGGATGCATCATCAAAGAGCTGGTCAACATGAGCCACCTCAGACTCTTTCTGTATTACCCACGTCTCCAACTCGGCTAGCTGCTTCTTGCGCTGCTGGACACAGTCCATCTTCTCCAGTTCTTCATCAATGAACTGCCGGAGTTCCTCCATGGAGATACCCAGCTCTTCAACCACTGCTTGCTGCAGCTCTGCAATCTCTTCCGACTCCACTGCGGCTGCGGCTGCACCCAAGCCAATACACCCAGGCAGGGATGCCATGCTTCCGTCCTCTGCATGGAACAGAAAACTAAAGAGACATTATAATCACAAAGCAGAATGTCATTCTCCTGATAAAACTGCTTTCTACTCTGCTACCTGTTATCCCAACGGCCTATGTTCTCTCTCCTCATTCTCCAAAATCCGATGCTGAGATTTTGTAAAGTTCTCACCATCCGCTATCAACTAACAGGCCGGACTAAGAACCTTTTGCATTAGTGAGCTACTGGAAATGTTTTAAGAAACCGAGGAGAACCAATCTGCAGAGAAACACATTTCTGTGATCTGTCTGTCGTGTTCCTTAACTAACAAGATAAATCTTACGCGCCATGTAATTCCTAATGTGAACAACCTGGCCACAAGTGGGGAGTTGATTTCAACTCAGTACTGCGGCATTTTCTTTTATTACTTGTTTACCACACATTACTTCGTTTCCGTGCAATTTTTTTTTAAGTCTAAAATATTTACGAACACAAAAGCTTGCAGCGAAAAGATTTCCCCAAGAAAAGATAAGTAAAACAATCTGGAAACAAAGTGTGGCTTCCTAATATCCACAATCCAATAACCCATAGAGTAGCGTTAACTGATTTTCTGATCAAATGGTTAAATCAAAACTGATGCCAGAACGCCGTACGACCCTAGCGCCAGTTCCCAGCGCCTCCATTTTTCCTTTGCCGACACACCGACCCTCGGCCCATCACCCGTTTGAGGGGTGCATCCCACTTATTTGCAAGTCCCCCTCAGTCCGGCGGCCGCTCGCCTCTCGGGAAGACTTTCTTCTCACCCCGGCCAACCTCTTCCCACAACATCCCAGATAAGCGTTCAGTCTCCGAATACCTCAATTACCAGTACTCCTCACACCTCCGGGCTTCCAGCTTCAGGGGCTCTTCTGCATCCACCAGACCCCAGACTCAGAGCCTGGAGCCGACCTCCACCAGAAAAAGAGAAACTGAAGGGAAACGGGAGCAGGGGGAGGGGAAAAAAACGTGAGGGAGGGAAGGGGGAAGCAAAAGGGAGGCCCGGAAGTAAATCTCAAGCGCCGTTCCGGTCACCACGACGGTAGCCTGAAGGGGTCAAATCCAGAGCGGCGAGGCGCCCCTCAGAGGATAAAACGAGCTGAGGTGACTACGCATGCGTTAAGCAGGGCCTTCCCGGGCTCCGGTAAAACGTCCGGCAAAGCACAGTGGGCGTGGCCAGGAGTAGATTACAGAAGTTCCGCCTCTCGCACCGGGCTCCAACTAGTGGCCGTTAAACTGCATTTATTGCCTACAAACAGTCGACCAACACTCAGTTTTTTTGTCAATTTTACTGGAGTTTGTTTTTATTACACAAGTTGTAGAAATTGTAAAGGAACTCAAAGGATATTAAGGTAATAACAAACACAACATAATAACTTTTCCTTCCTCCATCATCGTTCCGCTCTTTTGAGGTAAAACAGTTTAGTTTTCTAGGCTTATGTGTACAAATCCATGATATTTATTGTTTGCTTTGTTTTTAATTAATATGTTCACCTGAAGCCAAAAGATAAAATTTGTCTTTTTGATAGCTGCATAATACTTCATTGCATGATTTAACCGTATTTAGAAAGCTAGATTGTTTTCTGTTTTTAGCCACTACAAATGATGCAACAATAAAAATTCACATCCTTTGGGGCTGGTGCTGTGGTTTAGCGGTAAAGCCACCACCTGCAGTGCTGGTTCGAGTCCTGACTGCTCCTCTTCCTATCCCACTCCCTGCTATGACCTGGGAAAGTGGTAGAAGATGGCTTAAATGCTTGGGCCCCTGCACCCACGTGGGAGCAACTCCAGGCTCTTGGCTTTGGCCTGGCCCAGCTCCAGCTGTTGGGCCATCTGGGGAGTGAACCAGCTGATGGAAGACCTCTCTCTCTCTTTCTCTCTCTCTCTGCCTTTCCCTCTCTGTAACTCTGCCTCTCTGCCTTTCAAATAATAAATAATCTTTTTTTTAAAAATTAACAACCTTGGGGTGGGTTCTGATTAAGATGCCCCTGTCCCAAACTTGGTTTGATACACACCTGCCTCCTGATTCCGGCTTCCTGCTAATGCGGGCTCTCTCTCTCTTTCTCTCTGCCTCTGCCTCTCTGAAACTCTCTTCCAAAAGGTTATGGCAATTATTAATGATTCTACTAGCAAACCTCTGAAAGTACCTATTTCCTCACATGCTCATTAGAACTGAATGTTAGCTAAGTCTTTTTTTTTTTTTAAATTTTTTTTTTATTTTTTTGACAGGCAGAGTGGACAGTGAGAGAGAGAGACAGAGAGAAAGGTCTTCCTTTGCCGTTGGTTCACCCTCCAATGGCCGCCATGGCCGGCGCGCTGCGGCCAGCGCACTGCGCTGATCCAATGGCAGGAGCCAGGTGTTTCTCCTGGTCTCCCATGGGGTGCAGGGCCCAAGCACTTGGGCCATCCTCCACTGCACTCCCGGGCCACAGCAGAGAGCTGGCCTGGAAGAGGGGCAACCGGGACAGAATCCGGCACCCCGACCGGGACTAGAACCCGGTGTGCCGGCGCCGCAAGGCGGAGGATTAGCCTAGTGAGCCGCGGCGCCGGCCAGCTAAGTCTTAAGGATTTGATATGTGTTAGTGTCTGGGAGTCAGGTGCTTGGAGCAGTTGCTTCATTGGACATTCTCATCACATGTTGGAGTGCCTGGTATGTAGCAAGCACTGGGCAACTATCATGTGTGGGTTTATAGGGAGTAGTAAGTCTAAAATTCCTAGCTCAAGTTAGAAGCCAGGAATTTTATTGTTATTTTAGTATATGTGCTGCCAAAGCAAGCACAGAATTTTATTGTTATTAATTCAATTAATACTCATATTAATTCTATGAGGTCAGAATAATAACCCGTTATTACTGTATCTTTTTTAGGTCTAAGAAAACTTGGACACAGAATTTAATAAATTTCCCGAAGGCACATAGCTAAAAAGAGCCGGGAAGCTTCAATGTATAGGTGGTATTATTGAATCATTGTTCAATATTGCTTGTTTATCCTAGTTTGGAAATGTCTATTATTACATATTACCCTATTTTATGGCCTTTGTTTAGCTCTTTTTAAAAATATTTATTTATTTATTTGAAAGGCAGAGATACAGAGAGAGAAGGAAAGAGAGAGAAATAAATCTTTCATCTGCTGGTTCACTCCTCAAATGGCTGCATCGGCCAGGGCTGGGCCAGGCTGAAGCCAGGAGCCGGGAGCTTCATCCACTCTCCCCCATGAGTGCCGGGGCCCAAGTACTTGGGCCATCCTCTGGTGCTTTCTCAGGCTCATTAGCAGGGAGCTGGATAGGAAGTGGAGCAGCAGGGACTCAAAACAGTGCCTATATGGGATGCTGGCCCTGTAGGCGGAGGCTTAGCCTTCTACGCCACAGCACTGGCCCCTAGCTCACTCTTCCTTCCCTCCCTCCCTCCCCCCTTCCTTCCTTCCTCTCTTTCTTTTTAAAGATTTATTCATTTATTTGAAAGGCAGAATTTCAGAGAGGCAGAGAGAGAGAGAGAGAGAGAGAGAGAGAGAGAGAGAAACAGAGAGGTCTTCCATCTGCTGGTTCACTCCCCAAATGGCCACAATGGCCTGAGCTACGCTGATCCGAAGCCAGGAGCCAGCTTCTTCCTGGTCTCCCACACGGATGCAGGGGCCCAAGGACTTGGGCCATCTGCTGCTTTCCCAGGCCATAGCAGAGAGCTGCATCAGAAGTGGAGCAGCCAGGAATTAAACTGGCGCCCATATAGGATGCTGGCATTGCAGGCAGCAGCTTTACCTGCTACACCACAGCACCAGCCCCTCTTATTTCTTGCCAGGACAAAATAACCTCATGATTGGTACAACTTACTCTTTTTTTTTTTTTTTTTTTTTTTTGGTACAACTTATTCAATGATCAATCCTGCACATAGTTCTAACGTGCAGTTCTGACCATGTTACATACTCCTGCTTTTTTCTTTTTTCTTTCTTTTTTTTTAAATGAGTTTTTGTGTGCATTTTAAGATTTATTTATTTGAAAAGTATGTGGGAGATCTGAAAGGAGCTCCTGCCTTCTGGCTTCGGACTAGCCTAGCTGTGTCCATTGTAGCCATTTGGGGAGTGAAACAGCGGCTAGAAGACCTTTCTCTCTATCTCTTTCCCCCTCTGTTTGTAACTCTGCCTTTCAAGTAAATAAATCTAAAAAAAGAAAAGAAAAAAAAAAGAAAGGGTTACAGAGGGAGAGAGAGATCTTCCACCCACTCGTTCACTCCCAAATGACCACCATGGTCAGGGCTGACAGGCCAAACAAGGAGCTAGGAGCCTCATCTGGGTCTCCAGTGTGGGTGTAGGGGCCCACGTCCTGGGGAGATTTTCTTCTGCTTTCCCAGGAGCATTAGCAGGTAGCTGGATCAGAAATTAAGAGTCACTGCCTTAGACCATTACTTACCCCCTGAAATGAACACCAGCCTTGGGGCTAGGATTACCTTAGTTGATTTCACTTGTGCCTTATCAGTGTGTGGCTCTATCTCCCCTGCTGGTGTCTGGACAACTTAAGGCTGGATCCTGGGTTTTTGTTGCTTTTATTATTGTTTTCCAGAAGATTTATTTATGAGTCCAGTGTTGTGGCTTAGCTTGCAGCGCTGGCATCCATATGGGCACCGGTTCTAATCCCGGCTGCTCCACTTTTGATCCAGCTCCCTGCTAATGGTCTGGGAAAGCAGCAGAGGATGACCCAAGTGCTTGGGCCCCTGCACCCATGTGGGAGACCCGGAATAAGCTCCTGGCTTCTGGCTTTGGTCTGGTCCATCCCCTGCTGTTGTGGCCATTTAGGGAGTGTGAATCAGTGGATGAAGGATTCTCTCTCTTTCTCTCTTCCCTCTCTGTGTAACTGTGCCTTTCAAATAAATACAAATATAATCTTAATTTTAAAAAAGGCTTACTTACTCATTTGAAAGTCTGAGTTACAGAAAGAGGAAGAGACAGAGAAAGAGATTTTCCACCTGCTGGTTCACACCCCAGATGGCTGCAATGACTGGGGCTGGGTCAGGCTGGAGCCAGGAGCCAGGAGCCTCCAGGAGTTTCATCCAGGTCTCCCATGTGGGTGGCAGGGGCCCAAGTTCTTGGGCCAAGACTGCTGCTTTCTCAGGCTCATTAGCAGGGAGCTGGGTCAGAAGTGAAGCAGCCAGGATTGACCCAGCATTCATATGGGATGCTGGCACTGCAGGAGGTGGCTTAATCCACTGTGTCACAACACCAACCCCTGAGATCCTGTTTATCATCTTTGTTTCTCCTAGCACCTGATATATTTTCCCTGCATGTATGGTATCACATAATGTATGATGAATGAGGGCAAATCTGAACCCTACTCGCGTTCAATTCCATTCTGTTAGGTTCTTTCTGCTTTCCAGGATGCGGCGGTGGGATGGAATGTTGAATAGGATGCTATTTTTGGAGCATCAGATTCTGGTATGATTAATTCATCATCCTGAGAAAGCTGAAGGAATCAGTCCTGAAGAAATCAGCTGAAGAACCTAGAAGTGTCTTCTAAGGCCTTGTAATTCAATTAAGTCTCAGGTCCTACTCAAGATACTGAATTAGAATCTGCATTTTGGGATTGGAGCTGTGACACAGCCGTTAAGCTGATGTGTGGGACACCATATCCATAGGGGAAGTGCCTAGTTTGAGTCCCGGCTATGCTGCACTTTTTTTTTTCTTCAAGAAAGGCAGTATTAAAGAGAGAGAGCCACACACACACACAGAGAGATCCTCTATCTGCTGGTTCACTCCCCAAATTGCGGCAATGCTAGGGCTGGGCCAGACCAAAAAACCAGGAGCCCAGAGCTTCTTCCGGGTCTCCCATGTGGGTGCGGGGGCCCAACCACTTCAGCCATCCTCTGTTGCTTTCCCAGGAGCATTATCAGGGAGCTGCATCAGAAGTGGAGCAGCCTGGACTTGAACCAGCGCCCATATGGAATGCTGGCATCACAAACTGTTTTACCCGTTATGCCACAATGCGGGCCCCAGTGCTGCACTTCTGATTCAGCTTCCTGCTAAGGTGCCTCTTTAAGGAAAGAAAGAATCTGACTTTTAATAAGACCTCTAGATAATTTATTCACTAAAAGTTGAGTGGCACTATAGGAGAGGCAAGTTTGAACTGCATAACCCTATATAGGACAGAGTCTCACTAATTAGGAAGTCAAGCTCTGGTTTTCTGCTTTTAAGGTCTGAAGACTACCTCTTAATCTGGTCTTAACATAAGTGACTCACATTATTAAAATTTACAAGTCATTATAGACAGCTGAGTGTCATTATTAATAAAATGTAATAAGTAAGTGGTACACCAACCGGGATACTCAAGTGGTACGCTCAGCACATTCGGTCTTTTCCTTTGTGTACAGTGGGAAAACCACAGCTACACACCACTGAATACCTGACTGTGAGGAATCATAGCTCAGGGGCCAAAACCTTAGGATGCCAAGTAATCCTTTTCCTGCAGACAGACTCGAAGGGAAATCAGAGCCAATGTGCAGATTGTTGAGTGATCTCAGGATCAAAACCTTTGGATTGAAAATTCAAAGGTTTATAGGCACCAGGAAAGTCATGGAAAGGAGCAAAGGGTGACAGACAAAGGCTGGCCAGCTGGGGAGTACGTATTTCACCTCGGGAGCAGTCGCCGCTTAGCTCCAGCTAGTTTTTGTCCTGTCCGATATAGTGTTGCTAGGCCTTCCCATTTTTCAAGTGTATTTAGAAATCCATGTCTGGCGGGCGCATGGTCCAGCAGGCTAGACTGCCACTTGAGGCAGCCATACCCTGTATTAGAGCGCTGGTTTGAGTTTTGGATGTTCCACTTCCAATCTGGCTTCGTGCCAATGTGTTGGGAAAGCAACAGAGGATGGCCCAAGTACTTGGGCCCCTGCTACCTATGTGGGAGACCAGAATGGAGTCCTGGAGTCCTTGCTTTAGCCTAGCCCAGCCCTGTTGCAACCAACTGAGGAGTGATCCAGTGGATGGAGGATCTCTGTCTCTCCCTCTCTCTGTCACTCTGCCTTTCAAATAAATAAATCTTTTTTAAAAATCCAATTTTGTACGAAAGCTTCTGAATTTAAATATTGACAATTAAAAATTTTGTAGATTCTGCTATACTTTAAAAAAAAAAGATTATTTGAAAGGCAGAGTAACAGAGAGGCAGAGGCAGAGGCAGAGAGAGAGAGAGAGAGATGAAAGTCTTCTATCTGTTGGTTCACTCCCCAAATGGCTGCAATGCCTGGAACCAGGCAGATCCGAAGCCAGGAGCCAAGAGCTTCTTCTGGGTCTCCGACACGAGTGCATGGGCCCAAGGATGTGGGCCATCTTCTACTGCTTTCCCAGGCCATAGCAGAGAGCTAGATTAGAAATAGAGCAGCTGGGGCCGGCACCATGGCTCAATAGGCTAATCTTCCACCTTGTGGCGCCGGCACACTGGGTTCTAGTCCCAGTTGGGGCGCCGGATTCTGTCCCGGTTGCTCCTCTTCCAGTCCAGCTCTCTGCTGTGGCCCGGGAGTGCAGTGGAGGATGGCCCAAGTGCTTGGGCCCTGCACCTGCATGGGAGACCAGGGGAAGCACCTGGATCCTGCCTTCGGATCAGCATGGTGCGATGGCCGCGGCGGCCATTGGAGGGTGAACCAACGGGAAAAGGAAGACCATTCTCTCTGTCTCTCTCTCACTGTCCACTCTGCCTGTCAAAAAAAAAAAAAAAAAAAAAAAAGACAAATAGAGCAGCTGGGATTGGAACCAGTCCCCATATGGGACAGCACTACAGGCAGCGGCTTTACCTGCTACACCACAGTGCTGGCCCGTGCAATACTCTTTAAATGAGCAATTCAGCTTCCACAAATTAAACTATATATCTTTGAAAATATAATAAAATATATATATTTGAAGTAATATAATTGCTAAATTATCTTTTGCAATTTCTGAAATAGCAATAGATTTAGAAGCAATGTAAATTTCTCTTGACAGGAGTTGAAAAATCATGGCACCCCAAATAATGGAAAACTTTGATTGTATTTTTAAAAGCCATTCATTATTGCCATTCATTCATATGGAAGATCTTCAAGATACTATGTTAAATGAGAAAAGCAGGTGCAGAATATAGTATATAGCATGGCATTATTTACACTAGAAAAATATATTTTTCCCTTATAGATACACAAAACATCGCTGCAAGTGTACATAATAAATTGTTAACACTGGTTATCTCTGAAATGGGACATGGAAGACTGGGGGTGAGGAGAAAATTGTGACTGTACACCATTCTGTACCTTTTAAAAATTGAAATTTTAGGGGCCGGTGCCGTGGCTCACTTGGCTAATCCTCCGCCTGCGGCGCCAGAATCCCATATGGGCACCGGGTTCTAGTCCCGGCTGCTCCTCTTCCAGTCCAGCTCTTTGCTGTGGCCCGGGAATGCAGTGGAGGATGGCCCAGGTGCTTGGGCCCTGCACCCCATGGGAGACCAGGAGGAAGCACCTGGCTCCTGGCTTCGGATCGGTGTAGCTCCAGCCGTAGCGGCCATTTGGGGGGTGAACCAACGGAAAGAAGACCTTTCTCTCTGTCTCTCCCTCTCACTCTCTGAAACTCTACCTGTCAAATAAATAAATAATCTTTTAAAAAATTGAAATTTTAAAAATTGAAACAGGGAGTGGGTAGCCTGTTCAAAATGTTACATTAAAAAGAAAAGGATGGCCGGCGCCGTGGCTCACTAGGCTAATCCTCCGCCTAGCGGCGCCGGCACACTGGGTTCTAGTCCCGGTCGGGGCGCCGGATTCTGTCCCGGTTGCCCCTCTTCCAGGCCAGCCCTCTGCTGTGGCCCGGGAGTGCAGTGGAGGATGGGCCAGGTGCTTGGGCCCTGCACCCCATGGGAGACCAGGAAAAGCACCTGGCTCCTGGCTCCTGCCATCGGATCAGCGCGGTGCGCCGGCCGCGGTGGCCATTGGAAGGTGAACCAATGGCAAAGGAAGACCTTTCTCTCTGTCTCTCTCTCTCACTGTCCACTCTGCCTGTCAAAAAAAAAAAAAAAAAAAAAAAAAAAGATGATGTTCAGGAGGGTATAATACAGATATTGCAAAATTGAATGAGCTGAATAGCAGTTAGCTCTGGGAAGAAGGAATGGGAAACATGGCAGTGGTCTGGGATTTTTTGCATTTTTAACCTTAGGTAATGCTTGAAAAGAAATTTTTTTTTTTACCATGTACATGTATTACTTTTATGATAATGGGATTAAAAGATTGAGTGAAAACACACATGCAGAACCTAACACACACCCACGTGCACTTTATAGAGTAATACTAGAAGGGTTCCGGCCAATAAAAGCTTTGCCGACCGACTGGGCCCCTAAGCTGGCAGCTTAGGTGAGGTGGGGAAAAAGGAATGTGCAAGGATATGAGATTCGCAGTGATAACGTGGGCAACAGAACCAGAAAGCCCAGCGTCCATGCGCTGCAGCTCCCTGAACCTCCATGTCAGGGCCCTCTGCCCCTGGCACTGGAGGTACTCTACTGTCCAAGGGCTAAGCTGCCCTTTCTCCTGAATAACATTCATATCAGCCCTGGGTGAGTTTCCTTTTCTTTTAGCTGCTCCACTCTTTTTTTTTTTTTTTTTTTTCTTTTTTGACAGGCAGAGTGGGCAGTGTGAGAGAGAGACAGAGAGAAAGGTCTTCCTTTGCTGTTGGTTCACCCTCCAATGGCTGCTGATCCGAAGGCAGGAACCAGGTGCTTCTCCTGGTCTCCCATGGGGTACAGGGCCCAAGCACTTGGGCCATCCTCCACTGCACTCCCGGGCCACAGCAGAGAGCTGGACTGGAAGAGGGGCAACCGGGACAGAATCCGGCGCCCCGACCGGGACTAGAACCCTGGGGTGCCGGCACCGCAAGGCGGAGGATTAGCCTATTGAGCCATGGTGCCGGCCTAGCTGCTCCACTTTATCTGCTCCCACAGATGCTGTTTTTTCTTTTCTTTTATTTTTTCCTAAGGTTCCTGGAGAAAGCCAGATAATTGTCACGCCTGTGCTTTTCTAGTGACTGCATATTGATGCTGTCTTTAATCATGTATTTGTCTTGCAGCTTAATTTTAAGAGATGGAGAGAGGCCAACATTGTGGCTTAACAGGTTAAGCTGCTACCTGCATCTGATATGGGCTCTGGTTCGAGTCCCAGCTGCTCCACTTCTGATCTAGCTCCCTGCTGATGTACCTGGCAGCAGAAGATGGCCCAAGTCCTTGGGCCCCTACACTGCATGGGAGACCCGGGTGAAGCTTCTGGCTCTTGGCTTCAGCCTGGCCCAGCACTGGCAGTTGCAGCCATTTGGGTAGTGAATCAATGAATGGAAAAGTCTCTCTCTCTTTTTTATTTATTTATTTTTATTTTTGACAGGCAGAGTGGACAGTGAGAGAGAGACAGAGAGAATGGTCTTCCTTTGCCGTTGGTTCACCCTCCAATGGCTGCCGCGGCTGGCGCGCTGTGGCTGGCACACCACGCTGATCTGAAGGCAGGAACCGGGACTAGAACCCAGTGTGCCGGCACTGCAAGGCGGAGGATTAGCCTATTGAGCCACGGCGCCGGCCAAAAGTCTCTTCATATTCTCTCTCTCTCTGCCTTTCAAAAAAAAAAAAAAAAAAAAAAAAAGATGGGAAGAAGTTAATTTGAGTTCCTAGAGGGGAATCAGAGCAGTCCTCATGTCCTGACAGCAATTGTAACATGCTTTTACTTGACCTACACTTTGCCTTGAGTTTCCTTCCATCAAGTCAAGGTAGAAAACACACACACACACACACACACACCCCAGTTAACCAGTATAGCATCTTCTGTTATGGTGCAAAGATCAGTGTTTCCCTTGTCAGGCTTTGTTTCTCCTGCCCCATATGCAGAGAATCCAAGAGGCTTCCTTCAGTGAATGAAGGGGCACTCCTACTTCCAAGAGTCAGGAACCGAGACAGTTAACAAGTTCCTGGTAACAAGGAGAGGCTGGAATTGTGTCTCCATGTCACATGCTACAGTAGTCCCCTTTTACCTGTGGAGGATTCATTCCAAGACCTCCAGTGTATGCCTGAAACTGTAGATAGTACCGAGCTCTATAAATATGTTTTCTCCATACATATAAGCTCAGCTTATAAATTAGAAACAATAAGAGATGAACAACTACAAATAAAATAGAACTATTATAGCAATATATAATATAATGATTTTTGTAGCTAGAAGGTTCATTCTTACTGTAGATCATAGCAACCTCAGGAGGACGTTCACCTTTTCACTTAAAGTAAGCACTTTATAGCTTCTCTTTGGCATGTGTGAGTTACCACCATGATTAATCTGTGTGCTTTGAGATTATTAAGACAAGCGTTACCTGAGCACCAACACTTCAATAACAACACACTTAATTGGATAAGCAAAATGGCTACTAAGTGACTTGGCTCCAGGATCCCCATAGATATCAAAATCCTCATATGCTCAAGTCCCTTATGGAACATGGGTTGGATTGGGCTGGTGCTGTGGTGTAGTAGGTTAAACCTCTGGCTGCAGTGCCCACATCTCATATGGGTGTTAGTTTGAGTCCTGGCTGTTCTACTTCACATCCATCTCTCTGCTAATGCACCTGGGAAAACAGCGGAAGATGACACAAGTGCTTGGGCCTCTGCACCCACGTGGGAACCCAGAAGAAGCTCCTGGCTCCTGCCTGCAGCCTGGCCCAGCTCTGGGCATTGTGGCATTTGGGGAGGGAATCAATGGATGGAAGACCTCTCTCTGTCTCACCCTCTCTCTCTCTCTCTCTAACTCTACCTCAGCAATAAATAAATCAATCTTTAAGAAAATGGTGTAGTATTTGCATATAACTTGTGCACATCTTCTCACATACTGTATCTATCTTTAGATTATGTATAATACAATGCAAATACAATGTAAATAGTTGTTACACTATTGTTTAGGGAAAAAAATCCATACATGTTCAGTGCAGACACAATCATTTTTCCAAATGTTGATCCACATTGGTTGAATCTATGGATGTAAAGCCCATGGATAAAAAAGTCCATTGTATTGTGTAGATACATGTCTCCTCTGAAGTAACTGCTTGCTGGCCCAATTTCCCTACAAAAATCCGATTGATGCCTCACCATTTAGAGTCCAAAGTTACAGTTCTCTGTCCACATTCATCATGCTAGGTTACTGTTGCCTAGAATTAGATGTGAGGGCTTTAATTCTCCATCACTTGCTGTGTTAGAACCAATGCTCTTCAGCCAAAGCCACACTGCGCCTTGGTCAGCAACCCAGATGGACTTTACTGCCAATTGGACTGTAGCCCACTCTATACGTTTCCCTAACTTCGGACTCTGAACAGAACACACTATGATTTCCTTCTCTTTTCTCTTTAAAGGTCCCTGGACTGATGATCTCTGTGATCATAACATATTATGCAACAGCTTCCAGGGACTGCCATAGCAAATTACACACTGGGAGGTTCGAAGCAACAGAAATTTGTTCTCTCATGTTTCTGGATACTAGAGATCCAAACTTAAGGTGTTAGCTGTATGGTCACCAAAGGCTGTTTCTGGTGGTTCTGGGCACAGGTTCCATCACTTGGGGCTGCATCAGTCCAATCTCTGCCTCCATATTCACATGGCCGTTCCCCCTGTCTCCCTGTATCTTCTCCTCTTTTATGCTTTTAAAAGATTTGTTCACTTATATATTTGAATGGAAGAGTGAGAAAGAGAAAGAAAGCGCTCTCTCCCCAAATGGCTGCACCAGCCAGGGCTGGGTGAGGTCAAAGCAAATCCAGAACGCCATACCGGTTTGCAACATGAGTGCCAGGGGACCAAGTATTGGGACCTTCATCTGCTACCTTCTTGGGCGCATTAGCAGAAATGCTGGATGAGAAGTAGAGCGTTGAGACTCAAACGGGAGTTCTGATATGGGATGCCAGCGTCTAAAGTGGCAGCTTAACCTGCTGATCGGCAACTCCAGCCCCTCTTTTCCCTCCCCTCCCCTCCCCTCCCTTCCCCTCCCCTTCCTTAACAAGGATACTTTCATTGGATTTAGGGATCACCTAGACAACCTAGGATGAGTATATTTTTATTCATTTGAGAAGCAGAGAGAGAGGAAGGAATTAGCAGGAAGAGGAGAGTGCTCCCCCATCTGCTGGCTTGCTCCCCAAATGCCTAAAGTGGCAGGGTTTGGCTGGGGCTGAGGATGGGAGTCAGGAATATTATCTAGGTCTCCCACATGGGTGGCAGCTATCACCACTGCTTCCCAGGGCCTACATTAGCGGGAAGCTGGAGTCAGGAGCTGAAGTTGGAGCTAGGGCCAAGTATCAAACCCAGGCACTTTGCTGTGTGATACAGGTATCTTAACCACTGGGCCAAATACCTACCCCAAGGCTCAATTACCTTAAGGTTCGTAATTATATCTGCAAAGATTGTTTTCCAAATAAGTTGACATTCTTAGGTTCTGGAGTCCAGATTCAACTCAATACATGGTATTTTATAGAGGACGATATTTGAGCAGAGAGAAATTATGGGATTCATCCGAGACAAATTTCATTCTCTTCTACTATAGAGCTCTACTCACTTGAGAATAGTGGAATTTGCAAAACTTCTCATGCTAGAAAGGTTTTGGTAGACTCTTGTCATAGGGCACTGCTGATTTTATTTTTTTATCAGGTAAAGGAACCATTCACGTCTTACCCTGGGTAAGCTAGTTTAAATGGGCCTTACCAAACATGATATATTGTTACATTGCATCATAAAATTATGACCCACTGTCCCATCCTAAGGACATTAGATACCAGAGAATTGAAACTCATGGCCTCACTCGGGCCAATAAGTTCAACCTGTCTTTGACCCATTTTTGTAACCATTTCCCTGAAGAGGAACAATGCAAACTGGCTTGTATTTCATTTCCTCTTATTATTCTTGACTCACTCTCATGTGCCCATTGTGGAATGCAAGACTGAGAAGGCTGAGAAACAGGGAGGTGAAATAATACAAAGTTTGGATCATAAAAGTCTATATAAAAGCTTCCAGATCTCCGGTGAGAAGGGGTCCACCAGGCTTAATACTTCAGCTCAGAGATGATTCTGCGGTGGTGGAGGTGGCCTCATAGGGATTCTTCACCAACTTGGCACACCGAAAGATCATCACTATTAGGAATAGAAACAGAAGAACAACAAAGGCGATGGCAAAGCCTTTGTCCACGTCCACACTGCTAGCCAGGCTTGAATCTTCCATGGAGAGATGCACCTCGTTACTGTCATCCAGCAGCAGCTACCTCCTCACATGTATCAGATGCGTCATATTCCTAAACAAAAGACAATAAGGCAAGTTTACCAGCCTGTATGCATTTCCTTACGAACACTGTGTAGGTAACCAAAAATGACCAAGGATTGAAAAAAAAAAAAGCCAGATTTATTTTAGAAGCACTTGTAGGGTGCTAATAACTTGCAGTGTTTATTTCAGTTCATTCAAATGCATGCACCTATTTCAAGTGGATAAATTCACACCCAGTTCAGTCCAGGTTTAATGCATATTTTTTAAAAAGGTTTATTTTACTTTTGTTTATTTTTAAAGATTTATGTATTTATTTGAAAGTCAGAGTTACAGAGAGAGGGAGACACACACACACACACACAGAGAGAGAGAGAGAGAGAGAGAGAGAGAGAGATCTTCCATACGTTAGTTCACTCCCCAAATGGCCACAACAACCCAGGCTGGGCCAGGCTGAAGCCAGGAGCCAGGGGCTTTATCCAGGTCTCCCACATGGGTGGCAGGGCACAAATATTTGGGCCATCCTCTGCTGCTTTTCCCAAGCCATTAGCAGGGGGCTGGATTGGAAATGGAGCAGCTGGGACATGAACTGTTGCCCATATGGCATACTGGCATTGCGGGTGGCAGCTTAATCCTCCATACTACAACGCCGGCCCCAGAAATGATTTATTTTATTTCAAAGAGTTACAGAGAAAGAGAGGGAGAGACAGAGAGAGCAAAAGATCTTCTATGTGCTGGTTTATTCCTAAAATGGCTATAAAGGAGCCAGGAGCCAGTAGCTTCATCCGGGTTTCCCACATGGTTGGCAGAGCCCCAAGTACTTGGGCCATCACCTGCTGCTTTCCCAGGGGCGTAAGCAGGGAGCTGGATCAGAAGTGGCAGCCAGGACTCAAACCAGCACCCATATAGAATGCCAGTATCTCAGGTGGTGGTTTAACCTGCTATATCACAATGCTGGCCACATAAACTTTCAACTTTTTTTTTTTTTTTTAAAGATTTATTTATTTGAAAGACAGAGTTACAGTGAGAGGGAGAGACAGAGGAAAGTTTTCCATCTGCAGTTCACTCCCAAATGGCCACAACAGCTAGAGCTGCACTGATCTGAAGCCAGGAGCTTCTGCCAGGTCTCCCACATGGGTGCAGGGGCCCAAGAACTTGGGCCATCTTCTACTGCTTTTCCAGGCCATAGTAGAGAGAGGGATCAGAAATGGAGCATCTGGGTCTTGAACCGGCACCTGTATGGGATGCAGGCTCTGCAGGCCGGGGCTTTAACTCATTGAGCCACAGCGCTGGCCCTACCTTTCAATCTTTTAAAAAGATTTATTGGCGGGGTCGGCACTGTGGCGTAGCGGGTAAAGCTGCCGCCTGCAGTGCAGGCATCCCAAATGGATGCCAGTTCAAGTCATGGCTGCTCCACTACCAATCCAGCACCCACGTGGGAGACCCGGAAGAAGCTCCTGGCTCCTGGCTTCGGATCAGCTCAGCTCTGGCTGTTGCAGCCATTTGGGGAGTGAACCAACGGAAGGAAGACCTTTCTCTCTCTTCCTCTGCTTCTCTGTTAACTCTGCCTTTCAAATAAATAAAATAAATCTTAAATTAATAAAATAAATCTTTAAAACAATTATTTGAAAGTCAGTCAGAGAATAAGAAAGAGACAGACATCTGGATGGAGGTGTGGCCTCCCATCTGCTGGTTCACTCCCCAAAATGTCCCAGTGAAGCTGAGAGCCAATAATTCAATTCAAGTCTCCCCCATGGGTGGCAGAGATCCAACTACTTGAGCCATTACCTTGCCTCCCGGTGTGCGTATTAGCAAAAGCTAGAATTAAGAGTGGAGTTAGGACTCAAACCTGTGCACTGGGTATCAGATGCTGGCATTCTAACTGGCATCTTAACTGCTACCAAACCTCTAAATTTCTAGCTCGTCCTCCTCTCCCATGCTCCAGCTCCTCTAGTGTGTAGGACCAGGGAGGAATGCAGGAGAGATGTGAAGCATTTCTCTACTTAGTGGATTCAGTTGTGGCCAACTGTGAGTGAGTAGGTGACCTGAGTGAAAGGTGTATTTGGCCGGTGCCGCGGCTCAATAGGCTAACCCTCCGCCTGCGGTGCTGGCACACCAGGTTCTAGTCCCAGTTGGGGCACCGGATTCTGTCCCAGTTGCCCCTCTTCCAGGCCAGCTCTCTGCTGTGGCCCAGGAGTGCAGTGGAGAATGGCCCAAGTCCTTGGGCCCTGCACCTGTGTGGGAGACCAGGAGAAGCACCTGGTGCGCTGGTCGTAGCGGCCATTGGGGGGTGAACCAATGGCAGAGTAAGTCCTTTCTCTGTCTGTCTCTCTCTCTCACTATCCACTCTGCCTGTCAAAGAAAAAAAAAAGGTGTATTTTTTTTTTCTGAGTAATGTTTATCTTCACTCTGAACTTTTCTGTCATTGAAGACCCCATAAATTGGTGCTGCCTATTTCTTATTCTGCCACCCTAAACTCAGGTTGAATGTCTCATTGCTGGATACAGTGGTCTAGCACTGCCCACTGCTCCTGCTCCTGCTCCTGCTCCTCCTCCTCCTCCTCCTCCTCCTTCTTCTTTTTTTTTTTTTTTTTTTTTTTTTTTTTTTTTTTTGACAGGCAGAGTGGACAGTGAGAGAGAGAGACAGAGAGAAAGGTCTTCCTTTGCCGTTGGTTCACCCTCCAATGGCCGCCGCGGCCGGCGCGCTGCGGCCGGCGCACCGCGCTGATCCGATGGCAGGAGCCAGGAGCCAGGTGCTTTTCCTGGTCTCCCATGGGGTGCAGGGCCCAAGCACCTGGGCCATCCTCCACTGCACTCCCTGGCCACAGCAGAGGGCTGGCCTGGAAGAGGGGCAACCGGGACAGAATCCGGTGCCCCGACCGGGACTAGAACCCGGTGTGCCGGCGCCGCTAGGCGGAGGATTAGCCTAGTGAGCCGCGGCGCCGGCCTCCTCCTCCTTCTTCTTTAAAGATTTATTCATTTATTTGAAAGGCAGAGTTACAGAGAAGCAGAGGTAGAAAGAAAGCAAGAGCAAGAGCTAGAGAGAGAGAGAGAGGGGTCTTCCATTTACTGGTTCACTCCCCAAATGGCTATGATGGCTGCAGTTGGATTGATCCAAAGCCAGGAGCCTGGAGCTTCTTCCAGGTCTCCCACATGAAAGCAAGGGCCCAAGAACTTGGACCATCATTAACTGCTTTCCCAGGTGCACTAGCATGGAAGCTGGATTGGAACTGGCGCAGGTGGGATCCTGAATGGGATGCTGGCACTGAAGGCAGTGGCTATACCTGCTATGCCACAGTGCCAGCCCCTCTGCTTATTCTAAGATACTTTGTGTTGTGTGGATTTTGTTACTATAATGAAATAATTAAGACAAGCTGCTTATGAAGGAAGAAGGTTTATTGCAACTCAGCTTTGAAGGTTCAGGCTCCAGCATCAGGCAGCCCATTACTTTGGTATCTGATGTCATTGTTGCTGATAGATCCTGGAGGTAGTACAGGCTGTCACAAGGCAGGTGGAGAGCATGCATCCAGTATGTATGTCTTTTTTTAGTTTTATTTTTAACACATTTATTGGGTTATAATTTATAAAGTTCACCTATTTAAAGTATAGAATTAAATATTTTTAGTATACTCAGAACTGTGCAATCATCATAATCTAATTTTAGAACATTTTCATCACCCCAAAAGAACCACAACAGTGTTATCATTATCTATAGTCACCCTTCTGTGCAATGGGACACCAGGATTTCTTACTCCTGTCCAACTATAGCTTATACCCATTAATCAGCTGTTCCCATCTCTTTCCCCCCTTGTCTTTCCTTGTAAGTCACCGTGATTTGATCATTGGGGCTCCCCTCTCACACACAACCTAATCCAATCTAATCATTTCTCAAAGGCCCCACCTCTAAACGCCACGATTGGATGAAGTTTCTATCCTCCTAGTACCATTAACTATGACTTTGGGGTTTAAGATTCTGTGGAAGCCAAATCATGCTCAAGCTATAGCACATCTGAAGTCCTTCAAGATGATACGCTGGACTGGGATGGGTCAGGGGGAATGGCTACCTTTTCCTCCTAGCATGCTTCAGTAAGGAACCTACAAAGCCTGCTAGCGCAAATTGTTCTAAAGTCTTTCCAACTTCAGAAATCTCTAATGGGGCCAGTCCTGTGGCATAGCAGGTAAAGCCACCGCCTGCAGTGCCAGCATCCTATATGGGCACCAGTTCCAGTCCCGGCTGCTCCACTTCCAATCCAGCTTTCTGCTATGGCCTGGGAAAGCAGTGGAAGATGGCCCACGTCCTTGGGCCACTGCACTTACGTGGGAGACCCAGAAGCAACGCCTGGCTCCTGGCGTCTGATGGGTCCAACTCCAGACATTGGGGTCATTTGGGGAGTGAATCAGTGGATGGAAGACTTCTATCTCTCTCTCCTTCTCTGTCACTCCGCCTTTCAAATAAATAAAATCCTTTAAAAATGAATAACATTGTTGTGACCATGAACTTTTTTTTTAAAGATTTATTTTGTTTATTTGAAAGACAGAATTACAGAGAGGCAGAGATGAAGAGAGAGGTCTTCCATCCGCTGGTTTGCTCCCCACTTGGCTTCAATGGCCAGAGCTGCACCAATCTACAGCCAGGAGCCAGGAGCTTCTTCCGGGTCTCCCATGCAGGTGCAGGGGCCCAAGGACTTGGGCCATCTTCTACTGCTTTTCCAGGCCATAGCAGAGAGGTGGATGGGAAGAGGAACAGCTGGGACTAGAACTGGCGCCCTTTTCACGGGATGCCGGTGCTTCAGACCAGGGCTTTAACCCGCTTGCCATAGGGCCGGCCCCTGAACATGAACACATGTGTTCATTTTTCCTTGGTGTGCACCTAGGAGTGGATTACTAGGTCATATAGTAAGTAGCTCTATGTTTAATCATTTAACAAAGTTGGGCCATCTTCTGCTGCCTTCCCAGGTATATAAGCAGGAAGCTGGATGGGAACTCTTAACAGGTGCTCTGATACAGGATGCAGGTATCTCTAGTGGCAGTTTAACCTACTGCACCACAACAACCACCCTACGCACCTCAATTTTAAATGTTGTGAATATAGTAGGTATGTTAGGACTTAACATTTGGTATATATTGTAAATCTCTTCTTCTATTTTTCAGTTGTCTTTTGTTTTTGTGTTTTTTTTTTCCAAAACATAATGAAATTTATCATTTTCTTTTTTTTTCTTTGTGATGAGCAATTAATATACAGTGCTGGAATTGGAGGGTCTCAAAGACATCTGCCTATCCTTAATGGCTTCAACCACTCTGATGAATCCTTCTGATAGTTTTCTTTTTTTAAAATTTTTTTTATTTGGCCGGCGCCGCGGCTCACTAGGCTAATCCTCCGCCTAGCGGCGCCAGCACACCAGGTTCTAGTCCCGGTTGGGGTGCCGGATTCTGTCCCGGTTGCCCCTCTTCCAGGCCAGCTCTCTGCTGTGGCCAGGGAGTGCAGTGGAGGATGGCTCAGGTGCTTGGGCCCTGCACCCCATGGGAGACCAGGAAAAGCACCTGGCTCCTGGCTCCTGCCATCGGATCAGCGCGGTGCGCCGGCCGCAGCGGCCATTGGAGGGTGAACCAACGGCAAAAGGAAGACCTTTCTCTCTGTCTCTCTCTCTCTCACTGTCCACTCTGCCTGTCAAAAAATAAAAAAATAAAAATAAAAAAAAATTTTTTTTTATTTGACAGGTAGAGTTATAGACAGTGAGAGAGACAGACAGAGAGAAAGGTCTTCCTTCTGTTGGTTCACCCCCCAGTGGCCGCCATGGCCGGTGCTGCGCCTATCCAAAGCCAGGAGCTGGGTGCTTCCTCCTGGTCTCCCATGCGGGTACAGGGCTCAAGGACCTGGGCCATCTTCCACTGCCTTCCCGGGCCGCAGCAGAGAGCTGACCTGGAAGAGGAGCAACTGGGACTAGAACCAGTGCTCATATGGGATGCCAGCGCCGCAGGCGGAGGATTAACCAAGTGAGCCACAGCGCCGGCCACTTTCTGATAGTTTTCAACTTTCATTTCCTCTATCTTCAAGGAGAGCTTTATTCATTGATTCACTCATTTGTTCATGAGTATATTTTTTTAAAAAGTTTTGTTTATTTATTTGAAAGGCAGAGTTACAGAGAGGCAGAGGCAGAGAGAGAGAAAGAGAGAGAGAGGTCTTCCATCTGCTGGGTCACTCCCCACATGGCTAGCCAGAGGACAGACATACTGACTCTGCGGTTAGGTAAACCTGATGGGGGAATTTTGGAGGAATCCATAAAAATCACCTCATGAGAAAAAGAGGCCTGAGCATTTTCCCAGCCTAGAGTGAAAAATTGTTGATAGGTTTGTTTTGGAGAATAGTTTAATGGGCCTTTTGGTTCATACAGATAAAGCTAAAATCTTACTTGGTAAAAGATTAATTGGGCATATAGGAGCTAAATTGCTGTCTGAAACAATATCAAAAGTTGTGGAGAGTTGTGAGTTGGCAAAGAATTGCAAGGAAGTGGTCCAAAGACAGAGAAAATTATTAATAGAAAATTGGTTTGGAGCCCTCCCAATAGTTAAAAAATATGGGAAGATTGGTAGATATTTGTACCATCTTTAAGGCATATACATTATTGACACATATATAACATTATTTGTGTGTCTTATTTCTTCTACAGTCTTCTTTCAGAGCATGGTCAGATGCACTTTTTCCAAATTGAAGTGTCTGTCAATTCCCTTCTGAGCTTGCTGTGAAAATATCTTTCAAATCAATTCCTGTCTCTGTATCTCTATTTCCACTACTGTACTCTAGACCATCAAATGCCAGGCTCCTGTAAAAAAAAAAAAAAAAAACACCCTTAACTTTCCTATAACACTCTTATTCCCTTCCAAAGCACAGTGATAAAGGCAAATTGATCTGTCATCTGATCAAAATCCTTCCCCAGCTTCCTATTGTCTTGTCTTTCTTTTAATTAAAATATTTATTTATTTATTTGAGAGAGAGAGAGAGAGAGATAGAGAGAGAGAGATATCAGCTCTGGTTCACTCCCCCCAGGTAGCCACAACAGCTGGGGCTGGGCCAGGCTGAAGCCGGGAACCTGTAACTCCATCTGAGTCTCCCACATGGGTGGCAGGATCCCAAGTACCTAGGCCCTCTTGCACTGCTTTCTCAGGTGCATTTTCAGGGAGCTGGATCGGAAGAGGAGCAGCTGGGACTCAAACTGGTGCCCACTTGGATGCTGGCGTAGCAGGTGGCAGCTTAATCTGCTGTGCCACAATGCCGGTCCCATCTTCAGTCTTCTTAATGGGCTCCAAGACTCTCCACAAATCGGTCTAACCTTGCTTCTTACCTCCTTCTCCTTGTACTTTTTGACCCAACAATGCTGGGAGGCAGCAGATAATGGCTTTCTCATATTTCTATGAATTTTGTTTGATCCCACTTCGCCTTCAAGCCTTTCCCATTAACATTCTCTTTGCATTATTCTCACTCTATATGCAACTTTTAGGCTTTACCTTAAGTATTAAATTCCAGGGAGATCTATTTATAAGTTCAATATAGTTTATTATAAATACTTTAATGTCTGTGTTTTCTGGAAAAAAAAAAAACAGTAACCCAATATGATGATAGGGACCATACCTAATTTTTTTTTTTTTTTTTTTTTTTTGACAGGCAGAGTGGACAGTGAGAGAGAGAGACAGAGAGAAAGGTCTTTCTTTGCTGTTGGTTCAACCTCCAATGGCCGCCGCAGCCGGCACACCACGCTGATCCAAAGGCAGGAGCCAGGTACTTCTCCTGGTCTCCCATGGGGTGCAGGGCCCAAGCACTTGGACCATCCTCCACTGCATTCCTGGGCCACAGCAGAGAGCTGGCCTGGAAGAGGGGCAACTGGGACAGAATTTGGTGCCCTGACCAGGACTAGAACCCGGTGTGCCAGCACTGCAAGGCGGAAGATTAGCCTGTTGAGCCACGGCGCCGGCCCCTAATTTGTTTTTTATTCTAAAAGTCTGGGATCTACTAGATATTCAATAAATATCTTCAGTGAATAAATATAACCTTGCACCTTCCAGATTTCTGTAAAGATGCTGGGAACTGAATGACTTTGAGATGTAGCCATGGCCTTGAATTAAGACAAGAGAAGGCTGGCGCTGTGGCTCAATAGGCTAATTCTCTGCCTGTGGTGCTGGCATATCGGGTTCTAGTCCCGGCCGGGGCACCGGATTCTGTCCTGGTTGCCCCTCTTCCAGGCCAGCTCTCTGCTGTGGTCCAGGAGTGCAGTGAAGGATGGCCCAAGTGCTTGGGCCCCTGCACCCGCATGGGAGACCAGGAGAAGCACCTGGCTCCTGGCTTTGGATCAGTGCGATGTGCTGGCCGCAGCGCGCCAACCCGGTGGCCATTGGAGGGTGAACCAACGGAAAAGGAAGACCTTTCTCTCTCTCTCACTGTCCACTCTGCCTGTCAAAAAAAAAAAAAAAAAAAAAAAAAAAAAAAAGGAAAGGGAAGTGTGATATTGAAGACGCTAAGATTTTAAATCATTTATGAAAAATTCCATTAGGACAGAAAGAAGAGAAATAGAATCACTGCTGAAAGGCTGCCACAGAATCAAGGGGAGGATTCCTCCTCAGAGACAAAATAGAAAGGTGTCAGGTAGGATGCTTTTGGTTGCACGTGACAGAAAAGCCCACTCAAGTGAGACTTAAAAAATACATGGAATCTATTGACTCATGAGGCTAACTTTAGATCCAGAGACTGAAGGTCTTACCTGGGTTCTGCCTTCACATGTTTATGGCGCTTTTTTTTTTTTTTTTTTTTGACAGGCAGAGTGGACAGCGAGAGAGAGAGACAGAGAAAGGTCTTCCTTTGCCATTGGTTCACCCTCCAATGGCCGCTGCGGCCGGCGCACCGCGCTGATCCGATGGCAGGAGCCAGGAGCCAGGTGCTTTTCCTGGTCTCCCATGGGGTGCAGGGCCCAAGCACCTGGCCCATCCTCCACTGCACTCCCTGGCCACAGCAGAGGGCTGGCCTGGAAGAGGGGCAACTGGGACAGAATCCGGCGCCCCAACCGGGACTAGAACCCGGTTTGCCGGCGCCGCTAGGCGGAGGATTAGCCTAGTGAGCCGCGGCGCCGGCCCTATGGCTTTTCTTAACCCTGTCTTTCTTTCACGTTGATTTTTATCCCCAGGTTCATTTTCCTTATGGTATTAGGAATGGCTCCAGCAAATCCATCCTCACATACATCCCCTAGGTATCATCTCTCCCTTCTCCATTCCAGAGGGAAAAAAACAAGCATTTTTGTATCAGTCAGGATTCTCGTTTGCAAGCAACAAAAATGGGATCTCTCCCTTACCCAAACAGAAAAGATATTTATTATAAAGAAATCAAACAGCTCTCAGAAGGACAACTAGTCATATAAATGGGGAGAAAGCAAGAGAAGTCAGCACTAGGAACCACGGTCAAGGTCAGCAAGGGAAGAGTGTGGTTAGGGCAAGGCTGGCACCAGACATTGACCACCAGACACTGCTGTGGCAGAGGACTGTTGCTACCGTGACTGGATACTGGTGCCTCTGCCATGCCTGAATTATAAATTGTGTCATCTTTGTGTCACTCAGTATTCCAGGCCCTGGCTGGAGCATCCGACTGATCACGGCTGAGTCACGCACCAGCACCTTGGCTGCCAGGGAGTGGAAGAGGCAATATTTGGTTTCTCTAGGCTTCTGTAGTGGGAATGAGGTTCTGGCTCTCACAGATTCCTGTAAAGGAAGCCTCTCCTTTAGCAGGAAGCATTTGTGGACGCTGGGCAGACCAAAAAATGCTAAACCTCCACCTTTTGGGTTTTGGCCCGAATCCAGCCATGTGCTGTTTAAAAAAGAACCACTTAAAACTTGTATGCATAGAATGCTGGCAAATAAAAGGTATAGAAAGAGACATACTGGGTTAATATTTACCAAAACAAAACTGAGGAGCTAAATGAGTATCAGAGAAAATGGACCTCAAGACAAAAAGCATTCACAGGGATAAAGAGGTGTAATAGATAATGATAAAGGGTTTAATTCAGCAGGACAATATAATAGTTCTAAATTGTATGTATCTAAAATAATAGCTCAAGAGAAACAAGTAAACAATAAAACTAGAGAAAGAAATTCATAAAATCCACCATTATACTTTTCAAATATTAATAGTTCAACCTATACAAAAATCAACATAGGATGTTTTAATAATGTAATTAACAAGTTGGATTTATTGAACATCTGTAGAGCCTGGGGCCTACACGTAGCAAATTCATGCTTTTATTTATATTGTGTAATCCTTTTGAGGTTCTTCTTTTTTTTTTTTTTTTTTTTTGATGTGCTCATTTGTAACTAAACATATTGTTTCTGTTTTTTTTTTTTGGTTTATTTACTTTTTTTTTAAAATTTGACAGGTAGAGTTATAGACAGTGAGAGAGACAGACAGAGAGAAAGGTCTTCCTTCTGTTGATTCACTCCCCAAATGGCTGCTATGGCCAATGCTGTGCCGATCCGAAGCCAGGAGCCAGGAGCTTCTTCCTGGTCTCCCATGTGGGTGCAGGGGCCCAAGCACCCGGGCCATCCTCCACTGCCCTCCTGGGCCACAGCAGAGAGCTGAACTGGAAGAGGAGCAACCAGGACTCAAACCGGCACCCATATGGGATGCCGGTGCTGCAGGTGGAGGATTAACCAAGTGAGCCACGGCGCCCCTATTTTTTTTTATATACAAAAGATGGGAGGTGGAGAGAGAGAGAGAGAGAGAGAGAGAGAGAGAGAGAGAGATCTTCATCCACTGGTTCATTCCCTAAATGCCCACAACAGCTAGGGCTGGACCAGGCCAAAGCCAGGAGCCCGGAACTCTATCCAGGTTGGTGGCAGGGACCCAAGTGCTGCTGCCTCCCAGGATGCACAGTAGCAGGAAGCTGGATCAGAAGCAGAGTAGAAAAGTAAATTACTGGGGGCCTGGAGTTGTAGCCTAACATGTCAAGCTGCCAGCTGCGATGCTGACGTCCCATGTAAACTCTCTCAACTTTATAAAATTAAAGGGAAAAATATACATTTTTCTGAAAGACAAATAATTAACAAACGAATTGCTGCTAAAAATGTGAAAGGGGCCCAAAAGAAGAATCCAAGAAGGTTTTACAGGAGAGGCAAGCACATGAACTGAACTGAGGCCTGATGACTATGTTTACCAAACAAGTAGAAGTGAGAAAGGGGGAAGGAAGGGAAGATATTCCAAGTAAAGACGTGAGAGGGAGAACTGAATAGCATCTTTGAGAAACAAAATTATTCCCCAGGCATTTGAGATGAATTCACCTGCTGAAGAACAGGCACGAGGGAGAAGCCATGGCTGCCTCTCAGGGGTCCCGGGATGCACATTAGAGACTCTGGATTCAATTTTACAACCAGCGGGAAGCTTTTAAACTTGAAAATCACAGAATTAGATTTTTGTATCAGATTGGAAAGAATCTGGCAGGCATATGAGCCTACAATTAACTGGATATTCTTTCATAAATATGAACTTCTAGAGGATCAAAATCCATAGGTACTGACTTTTTCAATCGTCTCATAGCATAGGATAGAAAAATGCCCACACCTAGTGTGAACTGTTTGTTGGTGTGGGGGTGTCAATGGCCAAAGAAACACTGCTTTTCTTGGGCTTAGAGAATGTTTAACAAACTCCGCTGGGGGTTGGACTAGTCGTAGAAGTCTGTTCATAGGTAGTGGCTGAAGTCTATCTGGATTAAGGAAAGAGTGGGCCAAACGAGGCAACAGTGATAGAGATGAGGAATCCTAGGACCTTTTAAAAAAAATGGTGTTTAGTTTAATGTGGTAGGGCTCGTAATACGTGAACATGAAAGGTATAAAATCCTAGACTCTCACATTGGAAAGAAACTTTTAAACTCATCTTGTTGTACCGGCCTTTTAATCACTCCTGCGAAGTCCCTGCTTGGATTCCTCGGGGAACAGGGGGGTCAGGCACTATCTTCCAAGACGGTCCATTCTATTTCAGAAGTTTCTGTAAGGAAGTTATTCCCGAGGTGGGTGTTTAGCCTAATGATTAGGACACAGTTTTAAGACATTTGCATTCCATATAGGAGTACCTGGGTTGAATACTCAGCTCCAGCTTCTAACTCCAGTTAATGCAATCCCTGGGAGGCAGCAGTGATGGTTTGAGTAGCTGGGTCCCTGCCACCCATGTTGGTGACCTGGATTGAGTTCCTGGCTTCTGGCTTTGACCTGGGCTAGCTCTGGCAGTCGTGGGCATCTGGGGAGTGAACCGGAGGATGGGAGTTCTTTCTGTGACTTTCTCTTTAAAATAAATAAGTAAATCCCTAAACTACAGGGCTTCTGACTCAAGGTTCAGGAATCCAGTTTAATGAAATAAGGAAAAGGAGAATCAAAAATGCTTGATGCCTTCTGATTTCCGGATTCTAAAAGTTTTCTATCTTTCTGTAGTGTTTGAAGGTACTGACAAAGACCTTCCTCAAATCCTTCACTGCCGCTTTCCCAGGTATATTAGCAGGGAGCTGGATTGGAAGTGGAGCGTCTGGGACTGGAACTGGCGCCCAAATGGGAAGCCAGCATTGCAGGTGGTGGATTAACCCTCTGTGCCACAATGTTGGCCACAATTTCTAGTAATTTAAATATGGCTATCAAGTACTTGTTAGTTTTGTTAATAATTTCAACATTTTATCATTTCTCAGAGGATAGGGTCTATCATTTTTATTTATTTCCACAGAGTATGTTCTAGTTTGTCGCTACCCCTTTTAAAATGTAATGTCCAGGATGGGTGTTGTACACCTGAGTTAAGCTGCCACATGGGACACCCACATCTTATATTGGAGCTTCTGGGACTAAGGGGTTGCCTCTGTTTTCCCCCCAGCTCTCTGCTAATGCACCTGGGAGGAAGCGGGTGGTGGCTAAAGTATTTGAGTCCCTGCCATCCACCTGGAAGACCCAGGTGGAGTTTCTGGCTCCTGTTGTGGACATCTGGGGAGTGAACCAGAGGATGGAAGATCTCTCTGTCATTCTGCCTTTCAAGAAAATAATGTCTTTATAAAAGATAAAATGTAGTGTCCAATACAGAGTAAAAGACCTACACAAACTCAAGATCATTCAGCTAGATAATGAACTTCTTTTGTGTGAGATAGTATCAAATTAAACCTTACAAAGCAAGGTAAAAAATTTGAACTTTACTCTTTCAGGCATAAGGGAATTATCAAAGGTTTTTGAGCAGATAAACCTCTGAGCACTGGGGTCATATCTTACTGTGTACCCCACTGACCCTAATTAGAATGTGTCAGGTGTCTGTCATATCCATGGCATAGCTTCTGTGCCTAGGAGAGGGCTGGCACATTGTAACAATGTGGTATACTCACATGAATTATTGCCTGTATCAGTGCTTGGGGTTTGTGCACACACAATTCATGCCTGTTGAATGAAGGAAGGTAAATTATTAAAGCTGTGCTTTAGGAAAATAACTGGCAAGAGCATGTAAAAGGTATTGGAGACAGGAAACAACACACAACATGAGAAGAACATTTGTAGTTATTCCAACAAGAGAAAACATAACAGATATTTTAAGAGACTATGATAAATTCCTTCTGGGGTAAGTTGAATTTAAGGTACTGATTAAACATGCTCAGGAGGCAGAAATACGGGACTGGAAGTTAGGGGTAGAGAAGAGCAAGACGGGGGCCAGTGTTCAGGCCCATCAGTGACCGGGCTGCCATGTGGGATGCCTGTCCCTTATCAGAGGCTGTGGGTTAGAGTCCCAGCTACTCTGCCTGCCACTTGCCATGCAGCTTCCAGCTACAGCGCACCCCAGGAGGCAGCAGGTGATAGCTCAATACTTGAGCCCCTGCCACCCACGTGGAAAACCCCTATAGGGGTCCAGCTCCTGGCTTTGGCCTGGCCCAGCCCCAGCTATTGCAAGCACTTGGGAGATGAACCAGCAAATGAAGGGTCTTTCTCTGAGCGAGATCTTTGGAATTGAGGGTCACCCACGGATAGGATAAGGGAAATCATAGTAAGTGAGATGGCCACAGCAGAATTGGAGACAAAGTCATGCCTGCATTAATGAAGAGTAAAGATATCAAGGAGCCACAGAAGGCACAGTTACAAGTAGAAGAACCCCAAGAGTGCAGGGTCATGGAATTGATGAGACAAGGGATTTGAGGAAGGCCTTTGTCAGTACCTTCAAACACTACAGAAAGATAGAAAACTTTTAGAATCCGGAAATCAGAAGGCATCAAGCTTTTTTGATTCTCCTTTTCTTTATTTCATTAAACTGGATTCCTGAACCTTGAGTCAGAAGCCCTGTAGTTTAGGGATTCAGACTTCTCACCCACAGCTGCCAAGTTCTAATAAACTGATCTGGATCCTATTAGGTTGCTATTTTTCCACCTACCCCTTAGAAAGTAAAATACAATTCTTTGGGGGATAAAAAAGGAAAGTAAAAAGGCTGATATAGCTGGTGCCGCGGCTCACTAGGCTAATCCTCTGCCTAGCGGCACCGGCACACTGGGTTCTAGTCCCGGTCGGGGCGCTGGATTCTGTCCCGGTTGCCCCTCTTCCAGGCCAGCTCTCTGCTGTGGCCAGGGAGTGCAGTGGAGGATGGCCCAAGTCCTTGGGCCCTGCACCCCATGGGAGACCAGGAAAAGCACCTGGCTCCTGGCTCCTGCCATCGGATCAACGCGGTGCGCCGGCCGCAGCGCGCCGGCCGCGGCGGCCATTGGAGGGTGAACCAACGGCAAAGGAAGACCTTTCTCTCTGTCTCTCTCTCTCACTGTCCACTCTGCCTGTCAAAAAAAAAAAAAAAAAAAAAGGCTGATATTTAGGGCCGGTGCCGTGGCTCACTTGGCTAATCCTGCGGCACCGGAATCCTATATGGTCCCGGGTTCTAGCCCCGGTTGCTCCTCTTCCAGTCCAGCTCTCTGCTGTGGCCCGGGAAGGCAGTGGAGGATGGCCCAAGTGCTTGGGTGCCTGCACCCACGTGGGAGACCAGGAAGAAGCACCTGGTTCCTGGCTTCGGATCAGCATAGCTCTGGCCGTAGCAGCCATTTGGTGGGGTGAACCTTTCTCTCTGTCTCTCCCTCTCACTGTCTGTAACTCTACCTGCAAATAAATAAATAAATAAATCTTTTTTTTTTTTTTTTTTTTTTTTTTTGACAGGCAGAGTGGACAGTGAGAGAGACAGAGAGAGAAAGGTCTTCCTTTGCCGCTGGTTCACCCTCCAATGGCCGCCGCTGCAGCCGGCGCACCGCGCTGATCCTGGCAGGAGCCAGGATCCAGGTGCTTTTCCTGGTCTCCCATGGGGTGCAGGGCCCAAGCACCTGGGCCATCCTCCACTGCACTCCCTGGCCATAGCAGAGAGCTGGCCTGGAAGAGGGGCAACCGGGACAGAATCCGGCGCCCCAACCGGGACTAGAACCCGGTGTGCCGGCGCCGCAAGGTGGAGGATTAGCCTATTGAGCCACGGCGCCGGCTCAAATAAATAAATCTTTAAAAAGATAAAGGCTGATATAATTTTGCTTCTAAGTATGCCATGTATATTCCTGGCTCTCATTTTCATATGGGGGGATCCCAGGTTTTATGAGGAGGGAAGTCTCTCTTTAAGAAAAAGAATACAATGTTTTGAATACAAATTGAGGTCAAAAACTTTTTGAGTGGGAGAAAAAGGTCACAGCAAATTCTTGGAACCTGGCTATTCTGTTTCCTTTCTTCAAAGACCTCTTAGGGAGCAACAGCTTGTCTTGAGAGACTCACTATCCTGACTGGTAGATCCAAAAATCTGCTTTCCAAAGAGAAGACCGGTCCTAGGATTTTTAAAAAAGTGCTTTTGAAGGTTTCTGTTTTGTTTGAGATGAGTAGCAGCACTGTTCAGGACTAAAGGAGGGAAAAGGAGGCGGGGCATCCATCTGCTCATTCATGCTAATGTAAGAAACAGAGCAACAGCATTATAAAGCCTCAGGAAAGTCACTTCCTCTCTCACTTCCAGAGAGATCCATCACCTCTCTCTTTCCCAGTGTTCCAATCCTAAATCACTTCATACTTCCCACCTCCAGGGCCCTGTTACCCTTGAAGAAACTCCCAAGCTAAAATGACCCAGCTCTTCTCTCCTGGCTATAGGTTAGTGTGAAGGGAGAGGTGATGGGTCAAGAAATACAATAAAAAGGTTTTGAACTATAATCCTTACAAAGCAAAGTTATTCTCTGGCTAATAGAAATCATCAGAGGTCCCCCCACCCACAACTTGCTTTATAGAAGACTATGCCCAAGACGTTCCCTTTCACATGGAAGTTTCTTTTCCAGAAAAGCTCTAAATAATAATAATAATAATAAAATTCTTTACATCCCATAATCATTTCCCCAGTATTCTCCAAGCTCATAGGAAGGTGCTATGAAGCTTGGAAAACTATTCCATTTTTTCTCAGTGAAAACTCCACTGGAAGGCTATAAGGGTAGTTATTTACCTTGTGGGGGAGTGATATCCAAGGCGGGATTTGGCTGCTGTCGGAGGAGTCTCCTGCCTCTTGAGCACATCTCTTGGCAGCCTCTCCTCTTTTTATCAACCCCCTCTTACAAAAGGAGAGTGGTTGGTAGCTCTGTCCCTTCCCCACTCCCACACTGAGCTCAGAAGCTTCATGAATAGTTCAACTAAAACAGGATCAAGTTTCGGACACTCCCACGGTGAGTGAGAAAACGATCCCACTAGATTAAATTGGAGCCTAGATCAGTGGAGGAATATTTCCATCACTCTGTCAGGGCTGGGGCAGCCAAGGTTAATATCTCAGGTAATACCTCTTAAGTAGGATCACATGGGTGGTAGAGGATGGATCAGTAACCAGGTTTTTGGTCTGTGCAATGGGTCTCTGGATTAGCAGCATCACCCTAGTAACTCGTTAGATATTCAAATTCTCGAATGCCTGTTCCAATCTTAATGAATAATAAGTCTTGGAGGTGTTAACAACTATGTTTTAACCAGGTCTTCTAGGTGACTGTGTGATGTATACTCAAATTTGAGAACTACTTGTCTATAGGATCCCTCATTTCTTAAAATAATTTACTTATGGCATTTGGATTAGAAAAATCAAAATGATTTCACTGTTACAAGTGTTCATAAACAGCTCCAATACATACTTTACTACTATTTCCTCAAAGGTTTGATTTGGCTTGTATTTGGTTCATTAAAAATACTTGGTGTGTGTGTGGGGTGGGTAGCATTGTGCATAGCGGGTAAAATCCCTGCCTACATCTTCAGCATCCCATATGGGCATCTGTTTGTGTCCTGGCTGCTCCACTCCCAATCCAGCTCCCAACTAATGGCCTGGGAAAAGCAGCTTGGGTCTCTGTACCCATGTTCGAGACCCAGCTGGAGTTCCTGTCTCCTGGCTTTGTCATGGCTCAGCCCTGGTCATTGCAGCCACTTGACGAGTGAACCAGATGATGGAAGATTCTCCCGCCCCCCCCCACAACTCTTTCAAGTAAAATGAATAAATCTTTAAAAAAAAAAAGAAGAAGAAAAGAAACTACGCTGGGGGCAGACATTTAGCCTAGCAGCTGAGATGCCAGAGTCCCATATTGGAGTGTTGCGTTCAACGTGTGGCTCCAGCTCCTGACTCCAGCTTCCTGAGAAGCAGCCTGATGGCGCAAATGGCTGTGTTCCCGCTGGCCATGTGGAAGACACGGACCGAGTTCCCAGCTCCAGCTCCAACTCCAAGCTTCAGTGTTTGAGGAATGGGCTTGCAGATGGGAGTCTCTCTTGCTCTCGCTCTCGCTCTTGCTCTCCTTCCGTATCTCTGCCCCTCAAAGAAAAGTGGCTATGATGCTCATGTTCCACACAAAAGTGCCTGGGCTGGATTTCTGACTGTGGCTCCTGACTCTGGCTCGTGTGGACTTGGGAAGCAGCCGTGATGGGTCAAGTAATTGGGTTCCTGCTTCCCGGGTGGTGGACCCGGCTTGAGTACCTGGTTCAGCTCTGGCTGTTATGGGTATTTGGGAGTAAACCAAGAGATGGATCTCTGTCTGTCTGCCTCTCTGTCTGTCTGTCTATCTGCCTCTTTTTCTGCCTCTCAAATGAAAAACAATTTGTTTTTTTTTTACAGGACACCTATGTGTATTTGCTTCTAAGTACATAGAATTTTCTGGAGGCAAAATTCCAGGGCTTTTAGGAGACAGATTGATTGGGTGGTAGCGACACATTATCTACTTAAAATTTCTTTTTTTTACAGTTGATAATTCTTGGAAATATTATCAGACCTTAAAGTAGAAACTCTCGTGACAAGTGTTCTCTCTTTAATATTTACTGAATGTTTACTAGTGTTAATCATGGTGCTGGGTGCTGGGAATAGAATGCAAAGTAAGATATAGTCCTGGCCCTCAACTTTTTTTTTCTTCCTAAATAATAATACATATAGATTTAAAAAATATTTTCTGTTTCCAAGTTTTTCTTGCCATTGACCATGCTATTTCAAATTGTGTGGGAGAGCTGTGTCAAGGGAAGGGTAACATCTATTTCTTTCCAGCGTGGGGGGAACTAAGCTAGAAACAAAACCAGGCATGGGAGGGCCAGCACTGAGGTGCAGCAGGTTAGTTCTCTGCCTGCGATGCCGGCATCCCATATGGGTGCTGGTTCCAGACCCGGCTGCTCTGGATCGGAAGATCCAGCTCTCTGCTATGGCCTGAGAAGGCAGTGGAAGATGGCCTGACTGCCTTGGGCCCCTGCACCCACGTGGGAGACCTGGAAGAAGCTCCTGGCTCCTGGCTTTGGGATTAGCTTAGCTCTGGCTGTTGCGGCAATTTGGAGAGTGAACCAGCGGATGGAAGTCCTTTCTCTCTGACTATCCCTCTCACTGTCTGTAACTCTACCTCTCAGATAAATAATAAATAAAATCTTTTAAAAAACAAAGAAACAAATTAAAGCCGGAGCCACGGCTCAATAGGCTAATGCTCCGCCTGCAGCGCCGGCACACAGGGTTCTGATCCTGGTTGGGGCGCCGGATTCTGTCCTGGTTGCCCCTCTTCCTGGCCAGCTCTCTGCTGTGGCCCAGGAGTGCAGTGGAGGATGGCCCAGGTTCTTGGGCCCTGCACCTGCATGGGAGACCAGGAGAAATACCCGGCTTCTTTTTTTTTTTTTTTTTTTTTTTTTCTTAATACCCGGCTTCTGGCTTCGGATCAGCACGGTGTGCCGGCCGTAGCGTGCCGGCCGCAGTGGCCATTGGAGGGTGAACCAATGGCAAAAGGAAGACCTTTCTCTCTATCTCTCTCTCACTGTCCACTCTGCCTCTCAAAAAAAAAATTTTTTTTTAAAAACCCAAATAAAACCAGGCTTAGGGTCTTACTATGACATCTACTGTTTACTTAGTGATGGATTTTTTAAAAGAGAGATCTCCTTTTCTTTCTTTCTTTTCTTAAAGATTTATTTTATTTATTTGAAAGAGTTACAGAGAGAGGTAGAGACGGAGAGAGAGAGGTCTTCCATCTGCTGGTTCACTCCACAGATGGCTGTAATGGCCGGAGCTGAGCCAACCCAAAGTCAGGAGCCAGGAGCTCCTTCCAGGTCTCCCACGTGGGTGCAGGGGCCCAAGGACTTGGGCTATGTTCTACTGCTTTCCCAGGCCATAGCAGAGCGCTGGATCGAAAGTGGAGCAGCCCGGACTAGAGCTGGGGCCCATATGGGTTGTCAGTGCTTCAGGCCAGGACTTTATCCTACTGCACCACAGCACTGGCCCCATTATCTACAACTTTTTGTGAGATATGTTTTCCCAGTGCCTATCTTCAGCTACTCCAACTCCTTCACTTTTTTTTTTTTAAAGACTTATTTTATTTATTTGAAAGCAGAGTTACAGAAAGAGAGAGAAAGGGAGAGACACAGAGAGAGGAAGATCTTCCAACCACTGGTTTACTCCCCAGATGGCCAGAGCTGCGCCAATCTGAAGCCAGGAGCCAGGAGCTTCTTCTGGGTCTGCCATGTGGGTGCAGGGGCCCAGGGACTTAGGCTATCCTCCGCTGCTTTCCCAGGTGGATTAGGAGGTGGTGGCTTAACCCATGAAGCTATAATGCTGGCCCTCATTTTTTTAAATATTTATTTATTTATTTTGAAAGTCACAGTTACAGAGAGAGGGAGAGGGAGGGACAGGGGAAGGAGGGAGAGACAGAGATCATCCATCCACTGGTTCACTCCCCAGATGGCCACGAATGGGCAGCCCTGGGCCAGGCCAAAACCAGGAGCCAAGAACTTCATCCGGATCTCCCGTGTGAGTGGTAGAGGCCTAAATACTTCGACCATCTTTTCCCAGGCCATTAGCAGGGAGCTGGATGTAAAGTGGAGCAGCCAGGACATGACCTGTGGCCAATTTGGGAGGCCAACACTGCAGGCAGCAATGTTACCTGCTATCCCACAATGCTGGCCTCTTCAGCTCCTTTGTTTTCAAATCTGCTCCCTTCCAACATCAGTTTCCAGAATTCTCCATCATTTCTCAGGCCAATTAACTTCCTGCTTCCCTTGTTTCTCCAGTCAGTTCATTGCCCTCCCATAGACTTAAACTGTGCTGTGTTTGTAGCTGTAGAATCTTCCAGGCCCAGGATATGATTCTGATTTGTCAGTTTGTAGGATCAATTCTGGGTAAACTGTTCTGGCACGTTCTTTCCTCAGACAAGGTGATAACAGTGCTCTGTGGTTTCTTGAAAATTTGTGCCTCAGAACCTTCTGCAATGGTTTTATTCTTCCCCATCTAACTTCTCAATCGATTGCCTACAAGGCTGTAGCCACAGCCAACCTCATTTCTACCTCAGAACTTTCACTAGTAATGCTCTTTGAGAAACAAAATCATCACACTGCTGACGTCAGTTTCCTTTCCTCCCCTTCAGAATGTCTGCGCGTCACTCCTGACCGTGTGCCTTGGTTTTCTGAGCATAACCCTTGCGAACGCAAGCCTAGCCCGATCTCCTCATTTCCCCCATGACTCAGTCCCACTTGTGTTTTCACAGGCACGTATCTTTTCTTGCCATCTGAATTTCCCCCTCTCTGTGAGCTCAGTCCATAGATGTGTGTTATTATTTCCCACTCATACCGTAGCTCCTGCCCCAGCTACTGTTTTTCTTCAAGGGCTTGTCTTCATGGGCATGTTTCTTGAGAAAGTGATCTATGCTAATAAGTTGCCTCTATTTTCTGCTCACTTCTCACCCACCTGCAATCTGGTTCCCGTTCCTTACGGTTACTCATCTCTCCTCCTCTTCCTTAACTAGTCAGAACAAGCTGTTTCATCTTGAATGTCCTTTGGCTTCTGATGCCATAGTCTTTCCTGGGTGTTTCTTTACCTTCCTCCATAATCTGAAACAGTCATTTCTTGAGGCATTATTTTTCTTACCTCCTTCTTATCTCTCTCTCTCTCTCTTTCTCTCTCTCTCTCTTTTTAAAGGCAGAGAGAGGGGCTGGATCTGTAGAACAGCAGGTAAGGCCACCACCTGCAGTGCCAGCATACCATATAGGTGCCGATTTAAGTCCCGGCTGCTCCACTTCTGATCCAGCTCTCTGCTGTGGCCTGGGAAAGTGGTGGACTATGATCCAAGTGCTTGGGCCCCTGCATCTGCATGGGAGACCCAGAAGAAGCTCCTGGCTCCTGGCTTTGGATCATCCCAGCTCTGGCCATTGCAATCATTTGGGGAGTAAACCAGCAGATGGAAGACCTCTCTCTCTTTCTGCCTCTGCCTCTCTGTAACTCTGTAACTCTGCCTTTCAAATAAATAATCTTAGGAAGAAGGAAGGAAGGAAGGAAGGAAGGAAGAAAGAAAGAAAGAAAGAAAGAAAGAAAGAAAGAAAGAAAGAAAGAAAGAAAGAAAGAAGAAAAGAAAAGGAGAGAAAGAAAGAAAGAAAGAGAGAAAGAGAGAGAAAGAGAGAAAGACATAGAGACAGAGCTCCCATCCACTGGTTTACTCTCCTAGTGCCTGAAACGGCTTTGATTGGATTGGGCCAAAACCAGGAACCAGGAACTCAATCCAAGTCTCCCATGTCAGTGGCAGGGAACTAAATACTTGAGCCATCACTTGCTGCTCCACAGGATCTGCATTGGCAGGTAGCTGCAATTAGGAGCTGGAGCTGGATCACAAACCAAGGTACTTTGATATGGAGAGTGGGCATTCTAACTGAATTTTTTTAAAAGATTTATTTATTTATTTTAAAGGCAGAGTTACAGAGATGCAGAGGCAGAGAGAGAGAGAGGGAGAGATCCTCCTCCACTGGTTCACTCCCCAAATGGCTGCAATGGCCAGAGCTGGGTGATCCAAAGCCAGGAGCCAGGAGCTTCCTCCAGGTCTCCCACATGGGTGCAGGGGTCCAAGCAACAGGGCCATCTTCTACTGCCCTCCCATGCCATAGCAGAGAGCTGGATCAGAAATGGAGCGTCTGAGCCTCAAGCTGGTGCCTATATGGGGTGCTGGCACTGCATGTGGTGGGCTCACTTGGCTATGCCACAACGCCGGCCCCCATAACTGGTGTCTTAATTGTCAGGTCAAACATTAGCCCCTTATCTTAAAATATATATTCTTATCACTTGTAATATTAGTGGTTTTTTAAAGATTTTTTTAAAATTTATTTGAAAGGCAGAGTTCCAGTGAGACAAGGAATGAGAGAGAGAGAGAGAGAGACAGAGATCTTCCATCTACTGGTTCACTCCCCCAGATGGCCACAATGGCCAGGGCTGGGCCAGGAGCTTCTTCTGGGTCTCCCATTTGGGTGCAGGGCCCAAGAACTTGGGCTGTCTTCTGTTGCTCTCCCGGGAGCATTAGCAGGGAGCTGGATCAGAAGTGGAGCTGCGGGTTCTTGAACCAATGCCTGTATGTGATGCCAGCGTTTCAGGTGGAGGCTTAATCTGTCTCACCACAATGCTGGCCCCCAGCATCAGTGTTGTCATTCTCTGGAACCATGAATCTTTAATAGTCAATGTACAAGTTCAGGTCTTGGTCTCACCTCTTTTCTAGGCAAGTGCTCTGTGATTTCATATGCATAATAACCATTTTTTTTTCTAATGATCTTACCAACCAATCCAACAACTGAATTTGAATAGGATAAATTTGAACTTCCACTTTGCACCTGTATCTGTTATTGACATATAAAGGTCTTCTTTGACAATAGAGATTCCTTTCATTCCATCTTCAATTACATGGTTGTATTTGTGGCAACCATTTTCTTTTCAGTTTTATTGATATATGTCAAGTCCATGTAATCTCTCTCCTGGATTTCTGCGATAGCTCCTTACCTATGTGAATTTCCTGGTTCTAGTCTCCTCCCTCCCAAAAAAGACTGGATCAGTGTTCCTTAAAATTTTAACCTCCTGGAGCCAACATTGTGATGCAGTGTGTTAAGCCACTGTGTGTAATGCCAGCATCCCATATCAGGGCACGGGTTCAAGTCCTAGCTGCTCCACTTCCAATCTACCTTCCTACTAATGTGCCTGGGAAGGCAGCAGAAGATGGTTCAGATTCTTGGGCCCCTGCCACCCATGTGGGAGATCTGGATGGTGTTCCTGGTTTCTGGCTCCTGGTCCTCCTCTACCTATTATGACCATCTGGGGAGTGAGCCAGTAGATGGAAGATATCTCTCTGTCACTCTGCCTTTCAAATAAATAAATCTTTATAAAAATTCTTTTAACTTTCAGGAGTTGGGTTGCATGTAGAATGTGAATAATTCTTTAGCATAAATATGTCCTAGTGTAAAATTTAAAAGATCAACTTGTTGATCCAAAATTCAAACTGAACTGGCCTACCTGTATTTGCTAAACCTGACAACTCTATCTAAAGACACTTAATAAAATTTTGGCATATCTGCAAATTGCTGTTCTAAGTAGTTAAAAGGTCAGTTTACCAAGTATAAAATGCTGCAGCACAGCAGGTTAAGATGCCACTTGGGATGCCAGCCTTCCATATCGGAGTGTTGATTTGAATTCTGGCTGCTTTGCTTCCTATACAGCTTCTTGCTATTGTGCCTTGCATGCAGCAGATTACAGCCCAGTAGCTGGGTTTCTGCCAGCCACCTAGCAGAACCTGATGGGGTTCTGGACTCCTGGCTTTGGCCTGGCCCAGCCCAGGCTATTGGAGGACATTTGGAGAGTGAACTAGTGGACAGAAGATCTCTATCTCTCTCTCTGTTTTTCTCTCTCTTTATCTAGAAAACAAAGCAAAACAAAAAACAGTTTACCATAATAGTGAAGAGAACAGAACCTAAGTAGTTTAAAAAATAGTAGTAATATTAACTGTTTAGTCATATTAATAAGCTGAAAACATGTAGGTCAGGCTTCATTATTAATTTCTTTTTTTTACAGATTTATTTACTTATTTGAAAGGCAGGGTTATAGAGAGGCAGAGGCAGAGAGAGAGAGAGAGAGAGAGAGAGATCCTCCATCCACTGGTTCATTCCCCAAATGGCCGCAATGGCCAGAGCTATGCCAATCTGAAGCCAGGATCTAGGAGCTTCTTCTGGGTCTCCCATGCAGGTGCAGGGGCCCAAGGATTTGGGCCATCTTCCACTGCTTTCTCAGGCCATAGCAGAGCAGCCAGAACTTGAACTGGTGACCATATGGGATGCCAGCACTGCAGGCAGCAGCTTTATCTGCTACACCATGGTGCCGACCCCCCATAATCAATTTCTTATCTTGATTTCCACGAAATTTAGAAAATAAGAAATTCACAATGAATTTAGCAGATATGGCAAGGAGTTTTTGATGGTTACTAGATAATTCTGAATCATTGAAGTGAATATGGATCTACAAGTTTTATCATGGAGAGAGTTTCTTCTTCTTTTTTTTTTTAAGATTTATTTTATTTATTTGAAAGGCCAAGTGAGAGAGAGAAGAGACAGAGAGGGGAGAAAGAGATCTTCCATTTGCTGGTTCTCTTACCAAATGGCTACGATGGCTGGGGCTAGGCCAGGCTGAAACTAGGAGCCAGGAACTCCATCTGAGTCTTCACATGGGTGGGAGGGGCATCTTCCACTGCTTTCTCAGGAGCATTAGGAGGGAACTGGATTGGAAGCAGAGCAGCTGGGACTTGAACAGGCGCTCTGATATGGGATGCTGGCATTGCAAGTTGTAGCCTAACCCACTAAGCCATAATGCCAGCCCCATAGAGAGTTTCTAATTGAAGACAGCTTTCAATAGTTTGTCAGATTCTAAGCAGAGGAACATAAGTAACCTCAAAAGTTGAATGTTTTTCAGTTTCATTGGTTGCCTTCAGCTCTGGAATCTATTTTTTCCATTTTGTTGCAACATTTGGATGTGGTTTAGAATATGTTCAATGTGTCATTTTTCCCTCTTTGATGAAGAAAGAAAATTATGTGTTGGGAAATAATAAACTCTTGGCAATGAAGGCATTTTCATCACAGTCTTGTTTTCTTACAAAACCCTGATTCTTTGTTCTTAACATTAAAAATTATGACTTTGCAATTCACCCTCTGCAGTAGAATCGATGGAGATGTTCATAAAAACTTTATGAGCAGCTGGCACCGCGGCTCAATAGGCTAATCCTCCACCTAGCAGCGCCGGCACACCAGGTTCTAGTCCCAGTCGGGGTGCCGGTTTCTGTTCCGGTTGCCCCTCTTCCAGGCCTGCTCTCTGCTGTGGCCCAGGAAGGCAGTGGAGGATGGCCCAAGTGCTTGGGCCCTGCACCCCATGGGAGACCAGGAGAAGCACCTGGCTCCTGGCTTCGGATCAGCGTGGTGCGCTGGCCACAGCATGCCGGCCATGGCGGCCATTGGAGGGCGAACCAACGGCAAAGGAAGACCTTTCTCTCTGCCTCTCTCTCTCACTGTCCACTCTGCCTGTCAAAAAAAAAAAAAAAAAAAAAAAAACTTTATGAGCAAGACCATCAGTCTCTAAGTTGAACCCTCTGATACAAGGGAAAATGTAAAGGCATTCCAAGGTAAGGAAGAAATTCCTGTTGAACAGTGAAGAGTGATCTTTGATGGCAAAGAATTGGAAGACGACCTCAAAAAGAGGTCAAACTTCTTCTTATGTTCAGACTACATGGTGGAGTTAAGGAAGAAATTTTACCCTACTGCTAAGACAAATAAGCATAAGAGAAGTGGAAGAGACTGGCAAAATTCAGCACCTTTGTTGGGAGTGCCTACATTCTTATGGCCAGCTACTTTTTTGTAAAGATTTATTATTATTATTATTTTTTTTGAAAGACAGAGTTATAGAGAGGTAGAGGCAGAGGCAGGGAAGAGAGATCTTCCATTCGCTGGTCCACTCCCCAAATGGCTGAAATGTCCAGGGCTGGGCCAATCTGAAGCCAGGAACCAGGAGCTTCTTCCAGGTCTCCCATGCAGGTGGGAGAGGGCCCAAGGAGTTGGGCCATCTTACTACTTTCTCAGGCCATAGCACAGAGCTGGATCGGAAGTGGTACAGCTGGGATTTAAACCAGAGCCCATATGGGATGCCGGCACTGCAGAAGCGCCGCCCTCTGGCTAGCTACTTTGACAGATGTGATTGTGGTAAATGTCATGTGACTTACTGCTTCAACCAATCAAAAGACAAGTAATCGTGGATTGGTTAATAAAAAACATGAGCTAGAAAAAAATCATGGCATTTAGAACTTGATGTAAAACATTCCGATTAACAAAACCATAGCTCTGGGCTGGCGCCATGGCTCAATAGGCTAATCCTCCGCCTAGCGGCCATTGGAGGGTGAACCAATGGCAAAAGGAAGACCTTTCTCTCTCTCTCTCTCTCTCACTGTCCACTCTGCCTGTCAAAAAAACAAAAAAACAAAAAAACAAACCATAGCTCCGATGTGAGCAAGTGTACTTGAAATAACAAAAATGGATTCTATTATTATTAGCACAAAGAAGGGACTTTTACTCCAGCTGTTATTTATTTATTTTTTATTTATTTATTTATTTTTTTGACAGGCAGAGTGGACAGTGAGAGAGAGAGAGACAGAGAGAAAGGTCTTCCTTTTGCCGTTGGTTCACCCTCCAATGGCCGCCGCGGCCGGTGCGCTGCGGCCGGCGCACCGCACTGGTCCGATGGCAGGAGCCAGGAGCCAGGTGCTTTTCCTGGTCTCCCATGGGGTGCAGGGCCCAAGCACCTGGGCCATCCTCCACTGCACTCCCGGGCCACAGCAGAGAGCTGGCCTGGAAGAGGGGCAACCGGGACAGAATCCGGCGCCCCGACCGGGACTAGAACCCGGTGTGCCGGCGCCGCTAGGCGGAGGATTAGCCTAGTGAGCCGCGGCGCCGGCCTACTCCAGCTGTTATTAAAAAATTTGTGACTTGGGGCTGGCACTGTGGCATAATAGGCTAAGCCTCTACTTGTGGCCCCGGCAGCTAACCTGCTGCACTACAATGTCAGCCCCAGAACTCAAACATCTTAACTGGCCTCCCATACCACTGCTGTACTCACTGAGTGTCCTTTGCTAAGTCTCTTTGTTCTATTGCCTTATTTTCAAAATGGAAATAATACTATGATCTACCTTATTATTTTATTGTGAGTATTGAATAAATATGTATAAAGGATTTTGGACAGCTTTTTTTTTTTTTTAATTTATTTGAAAGTCAGAGTTACAGAGAGGAGAGGCACAAAGAGAGAGGTCTTCCATCCGCTGGTTCACTCCCCATTTGGCTGCAACGGCCGGAGCTGTGCGGATCTGAAGCCAGGAGCCTAGGGCTTCTTCCAAATCTCCCACATGGGGGCAGGGACCCAAAGACTTAGGCCATCTTGTACTGCTTTCCCAGGCCATAGTAGAGAGCTGGATCAGAAGTGGAGCAGCTAGGTCTCTAACTAGTGTCCATATGGGATGCTGGCACTTCATGCTGGGGCGTTAACCCGCTGGGCCACAACGCCTGCCCCAGGCAGTTTCTTATTATTAGAAAAGAAACCTGTAGGAGCCGGCACTGTGGCATAGTATGATAAGCCTCCACTTGCAGTGCTGGCATCCCATATGGGCACGAGTTCGTGTCCCAGCTGCTCTACTTCCAATCCAGCTCCCTGCTTATGGCCTGGGAAAGCAGCGGAAGATGGCCCAACTGCTTGTGCCCCGCACCCATATTGGAGACCCAGAAGAAGCTCCTGGCTCCTGGTTTCGGATTGGCTCAACTCCGGCTGTTGCGGCCATCTGGGGAGTGAGCCAGTGGATGGATTACCTTTCTTTCTGTCTCTCCCTCTGTCTGTAACTCTACCTCTCAAATACATAAAATCTTTAAAAAAAAAATCTGTAAAGTCCTCTTCTTACCACTCCCCTACTAAAAACGTATCATTATGTTCCTATGACTAAATGAAGTTACAAAGTTACACTGCTTTCTTTTCTTTAAATTAATTTATTTGAAAGGCAGCGTGACTGAGAGACAGACACAGAGAGATCTTCCATCTACTGGCTCATTCCCCAAATGGTCAAACTGAGGCTGGGTCAGGTGGAAGCCAGTGTCCAGGAGCTCCATCCTGGTCTCCCACATGGGTGGCAGGGACCCAAGCACTTGGTCCATCATCTGCTGCTTCTCAGGCAAGTTGGATCACAAGCATGGAGGAGCAGAGACTCTAACCATCACTCTGACAAAGGGTGCAGGTGTCCCAAGCCACAGCTTAACCTGCCTTGCCACAACAACCACTGCACTTTAAATCAAAGTATCTTCCTTGTCCATTGCCTGCAGTTTTGGCTATTGGTATCTTTTATCAGCCTGTAAACACTGAGATCTTTTTAGATCACCACTTTAATAATAAGCATTCAAAAATTAGTTATTGGGCGAGTGGGGGCCAGTGGTTAGTCTAACCATTACAAAGATACTTAGCCTCCCATCCCACATCAGAGGGCTTGGGTTGCACTGCTGGCCGGATTCCAGCTTCCTGCCAATGCAGACCCCGGGGAGGCAGCAGAGATGGCTCAAGCAGTTGGGTTCCTGCCACCCACGTGGGAGCCCCGGTTTGTTACTGGCTTCTTCCACACCTGTCTCAGACATTGTGGGCAACAAGGCAGTGAACCAGCAGGTGCGATCTGTCTAATTAAAAAAATTACCTATTGAACTGTTTTCGGCAGGGACAAATGTCTTTTAAAGAGGGAGAAAAAACACCAACAAGGACTACAAATCACATGAGAAGTTAAAAGTATTAGAATCCCTAAGGACGATTCACAAAAGTAGTCTGCAGGGGGACCTCACGGCTGAATCCACCACTAAGAGAAGCTTTTTAGTAAAATACACACTTTGTTTTTCACTGATGTCACTTGGTCACCGACTTCTGACGCAAGGAAGGCAGGATTACGGAGACAGCTGGACTTCTTCCTCGCTCTCTCTCCAGTGGCCGGCCTAGCGCACTGACCAGCCCTGCCCCTGGTCGGCTTGGCGTTTCCATTGGCCCGTGCCCACAGAGGAGGCCGGACGAGGAATGACCCGGCCCATCGAGTGGGCGGGGCCTAGCCACCACTGGGCCGGGGACGGCGGGGGTTGCCGCAGCCGCCATCTTGGATTCCGCGGTAGCGGTGGCGGCAGTAGGGCGCCGCTGCTGGGGAGTGGCTCGTCCCTCCCCCGCCCCCCGGCGTTCGGTGGCGGCGGCTCCTCCCACTGGGGGGGTGGCGCGGCGGCGGTGGCATCTAGGGCCATGGCGGCGACTACTGCTAACCCGGGTAAGGAGACGGAGGACTGGGGCGCCTGTAAAGGGGGAGGAGCTGAAGGGGCTGACAAGTGAGGAGATCTAGGGCAGAGGGTCGGTAGCGGGGGTTTAAGGCGCTGGGGCGGGAGTGGGCGGCCGGGGAGAGGTGGGGGAGGGGAGTGACCTGGGGGAGGGGCCCGGGGACCGGGGAGCCCCGGGCTGGAGGGAGGGAGCGGGCGGGTGGGAGTTGGGGGTTCCTTGCGGGAGCCGGGTTGGAGCTCGGCGGGCCCGCCTCCGCTCCGCTGGCGGCGTTGTGGTCTGTGATGTGGTCCTCTTTTAACCCGCTGGCCCCTCAGGCTGCTGGATGTCGAATAACTGTGGGCAGAGTGGCTCGGTGCACTTTAAAAGTAGTTTAGATTCATAAACACGGGAGTTCGTTGCTGTTGGAGGTTGTTTGCAAACATTGTAGCGTTTGGTTTTAAGTTTTAAAATCGTGTGACTACTGTACGCTCAGATTCTGTAGGCTGTATCTCCGGTCCCCCCTTCTCACTCGGGGGCTATACCTTGAAACTTGATGTGTTAAAAGGGCCTCTAGTGTCTTGAGCTAATGAGGGCGAGTTTTGTAATGGTTGTGGGTCAGGAGAGATCTTTCGTCCAGAATCCCAGGTTTAAATCTCGTGAGGCCTAGGTCGAAGCAGTTACCATTCTTTCTGCGAAGTTTAGTTCCATGCCATTTCTCAGTGAACATTAAAAAGATTTAACCAGTCATGTTCAAGTGTTGGGGGTGGAGCTTGCTGTGCCGGTCTGGAGATGGCAAATCTTTGATTCTTAGTACAAGTCCTTTTCGCTGTTATAGATACTTCTCCTTAGGAAGCATTTCATTTTAGGGCGCCTAGTTTATCTTCCTGACCTTGGCCATTCCCTTGCAAAATAAAAGCTATCCTTTCCCAGAAATCCAAATCTTTGATAGCCTTAAAAAGGGCTGAAGATGTGTTTGTGTGTATCTCTGTGTGTAATTTCTTGAACATTAATTTTTTTTTCATGTCTGGAAATGTAATACTATTTTTGCAATACTCAAGTTTTGATATCATAGTTGAATCGCTGAAATTTACTGTCTTTCCATGTTTCTAGGAGCAGAGCTATTTTAAGAAATGATTTGGCACATGCCAATATCATTAGAAAACTTGTAAATTATTTTTAAAAGGAAAAGGATATGAAATTAATGACTAAAATTCCTTGGAGGAAGTCCTGAGTGATGAGCTGAAACTATAAAATTGGAAAAATGCTGTTATGGCAAAGCTGACCTTGTAGTAAGATAATCTATCTGTGAACTAGGGAGTAAATAAACAAGATTTTAAACTGATCACACATTGCAAAATACTTATATAACCCTAGTCAAGTTGTAAAGTATTTCTCTTATTAAGAAGTGGTCTGGGTAAACAAGTTTTAGGGCATATGTCAGAAGCTTTTTCCCAGCTGTGGGTGGGGTTGTTTTGTTTTGTTTTGTTTTGTTTTAAACAACAGCCAGCTGAATGAAAATCTCTTGACCATATTTTCATTAGCTGATCAATATCAGCTTACATGTCTTAAAAGAAAACATGTTTTTGGGACCGGCGCTGTGGCGCAGTAGGTTAATCCCCCGCCTGCGGCGCCAGTTCTAGTGCTGGCTGCTCCTCTTCCAATCCAGCTCTCTGCAATGGCCTGGGAAAGCAGGAGAAGATGGCCCAAGTCCTTGGGCCCCTGCACCCACATGGGAGACCTGGAAGACGCTCCTGGTTCCTGGCTTCGGATCTGCACAGCTCCGGCCATTGCGGCCATCTGGGGAGTGAGCCAGTGGATGGAAGACCTCTCTTTCTGCTCTACCTCTCTCTGTAACTCTGTCTTTCAAATAAATAAAATAAATGTTAAAAAAAAAACCACATTTTTGGTGCAGAATCTTTGTTAATCGCAGCGCCCCCGAAAATCACTTTTTTGTTTGTTTGTTTTTTAAGATTTAGTTATTTATTTGAAAGACAGAGTTAGAGATAGAGATAGAGAGAGAGGTCTTCCATCTGCTGATTCACTCCCTGTGTGGCCACACTGGTCACAGCTGAGCTGATCTGGAGCCAGGAGTTTCTTCTGGGTCTTACACGTGAGTGTTGAGGTCCAGGGACTTGGACCATTTTCTGCTGCTTTCCCAGGTGCAATAGCAGAGAGCTGGATCATAAGTGGAGCAGCCGGGACTCAAACCAGCACCCATATGGGATGCCAACGCTGCAGGTGAAGGCTTAACCTTCTATGCCACAGTGCTGGCCCCTCCATCAACTTTTTGAAATACTCTTGTAACTGTGTTGTAGGTTTTTGAGAAGCCTATTGCATTTTGGGAAACGAGATCCATGAATGGAGGGACATTGGGTGGAAATTTACTGTGCCCAGTGAAAAAGTAAATGGTTTTCAGGTCAGAATTCTTTACTGCCTCAGCACACCTTTGCTTAGAATCATTTTAGGGACTGTGGACATGATACCTATTTAAATTTTTTTCTAGTTTGTATTTTTGCTGGATTACTGGTTAAGTTTCCGTACAATTCTTGATTTATCTTTACATTATGTCTACAAAAGACTTTTAAAATAATCCACTCTTCTAAGGTTCAGTTTAGTTAATCCTTAGACTTAATAACAGTGCTTGGTCATGTTAATTGTATTTGGAATATAATTTAGAGATTGCTGGTCGTTTTTCAGTGTCTTTAGGGATCCTGTTTCTTCTGTATTTTTTTTTTTTTGGTAAGATTTATTTATTTATTTATTTACTTACTTACTTGAAAGTCAGAGTTACACAGAGAGAGAAGGAGAGGCAGAAAGAGAGAGAGGTCTTCCATCCGCTGGTTCACTCCCCAATTGCCTGCAACGGCTGGAGCTGCGCTGATCCGGAGCCAGGAGCCAGGAGCTTCTTCTGGGTCTCCCATGCGGGTACAGAGGCCCAAGGACTTGGACCATCTTCCACTGCTTTCTCAGGCCATAGCAGAGAGCTGGATCAGAAGAAGAGCAGCCAGGACTAGAACCGGTATCCATATGGGATGCTGGTGCTTCAGGCCAGGGCATTAACCTGCCACGCCACAGTGCCGGCCCCTCTTCTGTATTTTTCATTCTGGCTTGACGTGGTACTGGATCAGAGGAAGAGTAAGATCTGATATCCTGTCTCTAAGAGTTGTATTGAAGTAATACTTTCTAATGTGATGATGACTTTTTTCTGCATGAATTGATCATTCGTCATGTTCTATCAATTTTAACTAGTTCTGCTTACCAATGGCAAGTAGAAGTGGGTGGATAGGTGGCTCAGGAAATCTTGGGCTATATTTTTCTTACCTATGGATTACTAAAGCTTGAGAAACACTTTTTAAATAGGATGTGCAGTTTGTAATGCATTGGCTAAAAGACTACTTGGGAAGAGAGTAGGTTTGCTTTAGTTTACAAGTCAGTGTGCAAACCAAAGTTGTGAATAAGTCTGTAGTGAGTATAGATTTTTCCTTCGAGTTTCTCATTAGTCCAGAACTCTTTTTGTGCTATTATGTACATTTTTTTTTTTTTTTTTTGTGGATGGAGAATGAAATAGAAGGTAAAGTAGGGAGCACTGGGTTTGTAAGGCTGACAGGAAATTTTTTTTATATATAATTTTGATCTATATAAATTATGGTTTTAAAATCGTGAATTAGGGGCTATTTTGTGGCACAGTGGGTTAAGCTGCCGCCTGTGATGCTGACATCCCATATGGGTGCCAGTTCCAATCCCGGCTGCTTCACTTCCAATCCAGCTCCCTGCTAATGTGCGTTTGAAAGCAGCAGAGAGTGGCCCTAGTGTTTGGACCCCTGCACCCATGTGGGAGCTTCAGAGGAAGCTCCTGGTTCTTCGGCCTGGCATAGCTCCAGCTGTTGTGGCCTTTTGGGGAGTGAACTAGCGGGCAGAAGATCTCTCTCTCTCTCATCCTCTCTCTCTAACTCTGCCTTTCAAATAAAATTAATCTTTTAAAATCATCAATTAACAAAATTCATGTTACCTTTAATTGCCTTTGTGAGATATAGAAAAGTAGAAATTTAAGCATTATAAAATTAAGATGTCAGGACTATGGTGTACTGCAAAGACCTCTTCAAAAATTATTAGATAGGGTACAGTGTTGTGGGGCAGTGGGTTAAGCTGCTGCTTCTGATCCAAGTTCTTGCTATTGCGCCCAGATGTGCAGTGGACGATGGCTCAAGTGCTTGGGTCCCCACTGCCATATGGGACATCAGGATGGAGTTCCTGGCTCCTGGCTTTGATCTGGCCAGACTTGACTGTTAAGGCCATTTGGGGAGTGGACCAGCAGGTGGAAGATCATCTCACCTAGCCCCTCTCCTTCTGATGCTGTGCCTTTCAAATAAAGAAATAAATTTTAGAAAGAAGTATTAAATGTATTTTATTCAGCAGTTGAAATACAATTAACATGTTGAAAGGAACCTCTTTGCATACTTCTTTTGCAGTAGATCTGTGGCACCAACCTGAATCTTCTGTTTTCTTCAACATTAAGAAGTAGATATTTCTGCATTCTTGAAACTGGGAGATGGATCAAACCAGCCGGCAACCATATGGGATGCTGGCCCTGCAGGGGTGGCTTACCCTGCTATGCCATGATGCCAGTCCCTGGATGCCTTCCTCTACCCCCCAAGGCTTTAACAATAGGGATTACCACAGTGCTAGGTGGTGATTAATCTCCAAAAGCTAAATTGTAATATTTCAAGAAACTAAATATCTTTTTCTTGATTTTACTTAGGCCATGGCATTTTGAGTGTGTTTAATTCCAAAACTAGTAAAATTTGAATCGTTGATGTGGAAACTCTTTGGAGACATCTTTGTTTTTTTTCCCCCCAGACGAGTTACAAGCTTTATTTTAAGTGTTAATTCCCTAGTGGTACAGTTACATAAGGGGTATTTCTGTGGTTGTGTAGCTGATTTCATTTACTTGTAACAATAAAATAACTAGTTTTAAAGCCATTCTGAAACTCAGGACCTGAGCCCAGTGAGATCTGGGCTTACCACCCACTTCAGTGATAGGCCCTGCTTGTAGGTCCATCTGTTTTTAAGAATGCTGCCCAATATGCCCTGATGACTTAATAAGTAAGTAGATGTCAATGAATATTCAAATGGGAAACAAGGCATTCAGTCTCATTTTACACATGAGGAAACCCCGAAAAAGGAATGGACATATTTATTAAACTTTTATTAAGCTCCTGTTACATGCTGGACTATATTGTTGGCTAGTCTCTAAGTTATACTAAAACAGTTTGCCAGTTTCCCACCTTTCAGATAAATTCTCTCAATTTATGTCTTTTATCATTTCCTCTTATATTTTCCCTCTGCATTTTCACAGTAGTTGAATAGACAAGAGTAAGATTATGGCTTCAGCAGTATAGTAAGTATAAGTTCCATGCAAATGAGATTTTTCTTCTTTTTCTTTTTTTTATTTTCTCCAGAAACCTTTTATTTAAGGAATACAAACTTCACATATTTCATAATTACAACTCTCCCACCCCCACTCCCTTCCTCCCCTCTCTTGTTCCCATTCTTATTTTTTACTGAGATCTATTTTCAATTACTTTATACACATATGATTAATTCTATATTAAGTAAAGAGTTAAATAATAGTATGAAAGAAAAAAAAAAAAACTGTTCCTCAACAGTCAAGACAGGTGCTGTTCAAAGACATTGCTTCTCAGAATGTCAATTTCACTTCTGTAGATTGCCATTTAGGTGTTCCAATAGTTTTCATAGATCAGGGAGAACATATGGTATTTGTCCTTTTGGGACTGGCTTATTTCACTAAGTATGATGTTTTCTAGTTCCATCCATTTTGTTGCAAATGACTGGATTTTTTTTTTACTGTTGTGTAGTATTCCATGGTGTACATATCCTGTAATTTCCTTATCCACTCTTCAGTTGATGGGCATTTGGGTTGATTCCATATCTTAACTATTGTGAATTGAGCTGCAATAAACATGGGGGTACAGATAACTCTTTCATGTGCTGATTTCATTTCCCTTGGGTAAATTCCCAGGAGTGGGATGGATGGGTCATATGGTAGGTCTATATTCAGATTTCTGAGGTGTCTCCTTACTGATTTCCACAATGGCTGTACCAGTTCACATTCCCACCAACAGTGGATTAGGGTACCAAAAAACACCACATCCTCGCCAGCATTTGTTGTCTGTTGATGGCTGTATGAAAGCCATTCTAATGGGGTTTGTGTATCTTTGTGTGTGTGTGTGGTGAAACCTCATTGTGGTTTTGATTTGCATTTCCTGAGGGCTGGTGATCCTGATTTTTTATGTGTCTGTTGACTATTTGGATTTCTTCTTTTGAAAAATGCCTGTTTAAGTCCTTTGCCCGCTTCTTAACTGGGTTGTTTGTTCTGTTGTTGTTGAGTTTTGATCTCTTTATATATTCTGGTTATTAATCCATTACCAGTTGCATAGTTTGCAAGTAATTTCTCCCATTCTGTTGGTTGCCTCTTCACTTTGCTGAGTGTTTCTTTTGCAGTACAGAAGTTTCTCAATTTGATGTAATCCCATTTGTCAATTTTGGCTTTAATTGCCTGGGCCTCTGGGGTCTTCCAAGAACTCTTTGCCTATGCCAGTGTCTTGAAGGGTTTCTCCAATGTTCTTAATAATTTGATGTATCAGGTCTCTTCCTTTTTTAAAAAAAAATATTTATTTATTTGAAAGAGAGAGATCGATCTTCCAGCTGTTGGTTCACTCCCTAAATACTGAAACAGCTGGAGCTGGGCCCATCTGAAACCAGGAGCCAGGAACTTCTTCTGGGTCTCCCATGTGGGTTCAGGGGCCCAAGTACCTGGGACATCTTCTGCTGCTTTCCCAGGTACATTAGCAGGGAGCTGGATGAGAAATGGAACAGCTGGGATTCGAACTGGTGTTCATATAAGATGTTGGCACCACAGGTGGCATCTTTACTCACTATGCCACAGTGTGGGGTGGGGGTGGGTGGTGGGCAGGATTTTGCTTTTCTTATTCACAGTACTCCCTGATTGCTTACTGTAGTGCCTAGTATATAAGATTATAGTTAAGTAAATTGTTTAGTAAATAAATGAATGTAAAACCTAGCATTGGAGATTCATTCCTTTATACACTTCTTTTTGTTTTTTAATTTATTTGAGAGGCAGAGTTACAGACAGAGAAGGAGAGACAGAGAGAAAGGTATCCGTCCACTGGTTCACTCCCCAGTGTTCGCCGTGGCCGGAGCTGGGCTGATCTGAAGCCAGGAGCCAGGAGTTTCTTCTGGGTTTCCCACATGGGTGCAGGGGCCTAAGCACTTGGGTCATCCTTCATGCTTTCCCAGGCCATAAGCAGAGAGCTGGATCAGAAGAGGAGCAGCCAAGACACAAATGGCACACATATGGGATGCCAGCACCACAGGCAGAGGCTTAACCTACTGTGCCACGTAACAGCCCCTCTTTATGCACTGTTAACTTGAAAATACTTTGAAAGGATAATACTGTCAGTGATGGCATGAATTAAATTAATGTAGCTATAATAATAAACAGCACCAGCATCCCATATGGGCACTGATTCAGAAGTCCCAGTTCCCATCCAGCTCCTTGCTGATGGCCTGGGAAAGGCAGCAGAGGATGGCCCAAGTCCTTGGGCCCCTGCCAGCCATGTGGGAGATCTGGAAGAGGCTCTTGGCTCCTGGCTTCAGCCTGATCCAGCCCTGGTTTTTGCAGCCATTTGAGGAGTGAACCAGCAAATGGAAGATTTCTCTGTCTCTTTCTCCTCTAACTCTGCCTTTCAAATAAATAAATAAACCTTTTAAAAAAAAAACCTTGTATCTGTATTTGCCTAATCTTTAACATGTTATATGAACACTCACCATTGTTTTCTTTATCCTTCATGTTTGGCGCCCTTCTTAACTTTTCTGTATCTTTCATGGCTATCAGGTTTTCCATTTCCCCAGGCTAAGCAACTAGAAGTACATTATTTGGATATTTTAGATTTTTTTTTTACTTTCACTGTGTTTATCTCAGTGGTTATCACATCATCTTAGTTCCTTTAAATTAAAAAGTAAGTATGTGTTAGTTTAAAATTATTTAAATCAAAATTATACCTTTAGAACAGTATTTTTCCATACAATTTGTTGAACTCTTAGTATAGAGTTAATCTTCCACATATAAAGTTAATTCAAAATAGAGTTTGTAAAAAATAACACTGGGAATAGAAGAGGGAGGAGGAAGAGGGGTGGGAATATGGGTGGGAGGGTGGATACCGTGGGAGGAATCATTATATTCCTAAAGTTGTATTTATGAGATGAATGAAGTTTGTATTCTTTAAATAAAAGGTTTCTTTGGGTGGGGGGAGAACTGTTTCCCCACCCAGGGTCATCAGCAAGATGGACATTACCTGGCCTCCATGAAGGGAGTGGGAGAGCTGAATTACATCAATGGGGAACCTGAACACAGGACCCTGCCCCACTCCCTGTCTGAAATCTGGAAGATTGCCAAAGAGCCTTCCAGCAGCAGTGAAGGAGAGCAGAGCTGGTGTTGGGGGTAGCAAGGCAAAGGAGGGTTAAGGCACTGCTTGTGTCGTTGGCATCCCATACCTGAGCACTGGTTCAGCTCATAACTGGTCCACTTCCAGCTCAGCTCCCTGTTAATACACCTGGGAAGGCAGCGGATGACAGCCCATGCTTAGGCCCCTGCCACCCACATGGGAGACCCAGATGGAGTTCAGGGCTCCTGGCTTCAGCCTGGCCCAGCCCTGATAATTGCAGCCATCTGGAGAGTGAACCAGCAGATGGAAGATTGCTCTCCATCTCTCTGTCACCCTGCCTTTCAAATAAATAAAACTTTCTTTAAAAAATTATACCTTTACTTGTTCAGACTTTGTTTTATAAGGTTTATTAAGAAAAATAGTAGTGCTCTACTACTCTCATTTCCTTTCCCCAGTGCTAATTCTTTTAACAGAACTTTATGTTTTTGTTTAAATAAAATGTCTCAAAGTGGAGCTGATTCTATGGCACATTAGGTTAATCTTTCACCTACAGTATCAGCATCCCATATAGGCACCGGTTCTAGTCCTGGCTGCTCCTCTTTCGATCTAGCTCTCTGCTATGGCCTGGGAGGGCAGTAGAAGATGGCCCAAGCACTTGGTCCCCTGCACCCATGTTGGGGACCCAGAGGAAGCTCCTGTTCTGACTTCAGATCAGCCCAGCTCTAGTTGTGGCCATATGGGGAATGAGTCAGCAGACAGAAGACCTTTCTCTCTGTCTCTCCCTCTCACTGTCTATAACTCTACCTCTCAAATAAATAAATAAAAATCTTTTTAAGAAAATGCCCTGGAAGTGAAAGATACAAGTTTCCACATCAAAGGGGCCAGACCAGTGGATGAAAGCACCTACAACAAGGCATGTTAGACTGAAGTCTCAGCACTAGCTACAAAGAGGATAGCCTATAAGCTTCAGAGAGAGAAGTACTGGTCACATTAAAGAGTATTATGAATCAAATTGGTTTTGTTTGTTATTCACTCTACTAAGTAGAAGACAACAGAGTAATTCCCTCAAAATTCTGAGAGAAATAAAATAATTTCTAATTTAGAATTCCACACCCAGGCATACTACCAGTGAAGTAGAAGGAAGATATTTTATACATCCAGAGTGCCCCTACTACCTTTCCTAGGAAACTGCTAGAAGATGTGCTCCACTAGCAGGAGAAAGTAAGTTAAATGGAGGTATAGAATACAGGAAAGGTGCTGAACAACACGAGAGACCAGTGAAGTATCCAGTAGGCACACATTAGCATTAGGTTCCCTGTTTTCAGTGTGGTGCCATCACTTTCACCTTTACCTGGTGCTCTCCCAATCAGAGGACCTTCAATTTAATACTCTGCAGAGAATAAATCTACTGACAGGATAGGACGTGCCTTGGCTAGAAAGAGTGGAGGAGGGGACCTGGAAAACTACCTCCTTCTTAGCACATGTTGAGCTAATTCTTAATATTTTAACTTTCATTCTCCTTATCCTGCATACCCAGAGGTAGCTGGAACCACCAGCTCCTGAGACTTTGGGGGATTCCATAGTTGTAAATTGGGTTGCTCTTCTTTTTCCCTTGTCAGTTCAGGGTTAAGTGCTTGTGAGTGTACTGAGGCAGTGGTCCATCTGATCTCTGGTTTCAAAAAACTTATTGCTTGTTTTATGTCATAATTTTTTCCTTCTTTGTTATGATTTTTGTGTGGGAGAGGGGAGACAAGAAGTAGATGCAGGGGCTGGCACTGTGGCATAGTGGGTTAAGCTGCAACCTGCAGCACTGGCATCCCATATGGGCACTGGTTTGAGTCTCAACTGCTCCACTTCCAATCCAGCTCCCTGCTGATACTCCTGGGAAAGCAGTGAAGATGGCCCAAATGTTTAGGCCCGTGCACCCACATGGGAGACCCAGAAGAAGCTCCTAGTTCCTGGCTTCAGTCTGGCCCAGCCCTGGCCATTGTGGCCATTTAGGGAGTGAATCAGCAGATGGAAGACTTCTCTTTCTCTGCCTGTGCCTCTCCCTCTCTGTAACTCCACCTTTCAAATAGATAGACAGATAGATAAGGAAAAAGGAAGTAGATGCATACATTTAATCAACCATCCTTGCTCAGAATTATATAGTTTAAAATTTCCAAGATGTCTTTATTTTTTTTTAAAGATTTTTTATTTATAAGTCAGATTTACATAGAGAGAGAGAGAGAGAGAGAGAGAGAGAGAGAGAGAGGGCTTCCATCCACTGGTTCACTCCCCAGTTGGCTGCAACGGCCGGAGCTGCACCGATCCAAAGCCAGGAGCCAGGAGCCAGGAGCTTCTTCCCGGTCTCCCACGTGGGTGCTCAAGGACCTGGGCCATCTCCTGCTACTTTCCCAGACCACAGAATAGAGCTGGATCGGAAGTGGAACATCTGGGTCTCGAATGGGTGCCCATATGGGATGCCGGCACTTCAGGCCAGGGCATTAACCCACTGTGCCACAGCGCCAGTCCCTGTCGTTATCTTTTCACCCTGCCATCCTTATTTAGGCTTTTATCACCTCATTTTTGATTAGTCTGATTCATATCCCTACTTCTATGACTTTGAACTTTAAGTCAGATTAATATTAATTTATGTTTTAAAACTTATCATGGGCCAGCACCGTGGCTCACTTGGTTAATTCTCTGCCTGCGGTGCCAGCATCCCATATGGATGCCGGTTCTAGTCCTGATTGCTTCTCTTCCAGTCCAGCTCTCTGTTGTGGTCCAGGGGGGCAGTGGAGGATGGCCCAACTGCTTCGGTGCCGGCATCCGCATGGGAGACCAGGAGGAAGCACCTGGCTCCTGGCTTCAGATCAGCGTAGCTCCAGCCATAGCGGCCATTTGGGGGGTGAACCAACGGAAGGAAGACCTTTCTCTCTCTTTATCTCGCTAACCCCATCTGTCAAATAAAAATAAATAAATAAGTAAAAATAATTAAAAAAAATCATTCAGACTTCTAGGTATTTATCTCTTGGTTGTTTGTTGGATCATATCCAAGCATGTCGTCCCGGTATTTAAGGCTTCATTTAATCAGCACTTGAGATCTTTTCTCCCAAATATGGACTGTGTACTACTGTATAGGCCTGTTTTCCCTACAGCTCTTCACAGCTGTTTGCATATATGCCATTAGGATTTATTCAAATCTTTTTATCTATGTGGACTGTCTTTTCCCTTGCCTTTATTTATTTATTTTTATTTGACAGAGTTAGACAGTGAGAGAGACAGAGAGAAAGGTCTTCTTTCCGTTGGTTCACCCCCCAAATGGCTGCTACGGCCGGAGCTACGTCGACCCGAAGCCAGGAGCTGGGTGCTTCCTCCTGGTCTCCCATGAGGGTGCAGGGGCCCAAGCACGTGGGCCATCCTCCACTGCACTCCTGGGCCACAGCAGAGAGCTGGACTGGAAGAGGAGCAACCGGGACTAGAACCCGGTGCCATATGGGATGCTGGCGCCGCAGGGGGAGGATTAACCAAGTGAGCCACGGCGCCAGCCCCTCCCTCGCCTTTATTTTTTCTGAGGCCCAGTTTGACCTACTTTTTGAAATTTTCAGATTGGCTGCTTTCTTTGTTTCCTTTAGTTTTTCTTTCCTATTAAGCACCATCTTCAAGATATTATGCCATACCTTGATTTAAGCCAATCTCAGAATCATCTTTTCTTTATCCGAATTCACCTGGAGCTATTAGTTACTGTGTACACCTGTTACTAAAAATATGAACTTTATTTTTTATGGAAAAAATTGCTTTTTCCTGGCACAGTAACATATGCTCATTCTTTAAAATTTACAGGTGAAATAGAAAAAGTTAATAAAAATAACATAAAAGTGTACCCTTTACTAATAATAGACAAATGCACATTAAACCAGCAGTTACAATCGTTTTATATCTAGAAAAGTAGCAAAAATTTGAAGGATTGCCAAAGTGCGGTGCTGATGGGGGGGTATAGATTGATACTGTGGATGAAATTTTTTTTTTTTTTAAGAGTTATTTATTTGGAAGTCAGGGATGGAGAGAACGATCATCCACTGGCTCAATCCCCAGATGGCCTCAATGGCTGGGGCTGGGCCAGCCCAAAACTAGGAGCTAGGAGCTTTCTCCAGGTCTCCCAAGTGGGAGGCAGGGATCCAAGCACTTTGGCCGTCTTCCACTGCTTTTTAGGCCGTTAGCAGAGAGCTGGATTGGAGATGGAGCAGCCAGGACTTGAGCTGTTACATGTATTGGATACCAGTGTTGCTGCAAACGTTGGCTTTACCTGTTACACAGGATGCCTGACCTCCCCTTTATTTATTTATTTGTGTGGGGTTCTTTTTTTTTTTTTTTTTTTTGGACAGGCAGAGTGGACAGTGAGAGAGAGAGACAGAGAGAAAGGTCTTCCTTTGCCGTTGGTTCACCCTCCAATGGCCGCCGCGGCCGGCGCGCTGCGGCCGGCGCACCGCGCTGATCCGATGGCAGGAGCCAGGAGCCAGGTGCTTCTCCTGGTCTCCCATGGGGTGCAGGGCCCAAGCACCTGGGCCATCCTCCACTGCACTCCCTGGCCACAGCAGAGAGCTGGCCTGGAAGAGGGGCAACCGGGACAGAATCCGGCGCCCCAACCGGGACTAGAACCTGGTGTGCTGGCGCCGCTAGGCGAAGGATTAGCCTAGTGAGCCGCGGCGCCGGCCTGTGTGGGGTTCTTAATTGGTGTATCCTCCTTAGAGGCTTATGGGCAAAGTTTTGAATATGTCTACTCCTTAGATCCAGTGAGACATTTTCAGAAATTTGAGTATATAGAAATACTGGCAGCTGTGCATAATGATACACAAGTGTGTCCATTGCAACAGTATTTGTGATAGTGATAGTTTGAATGTCATAAATACTGTCCTGGTGCTGTTTCCAGCATCTTTATTTTACATGGAAGAAAAAGGGTTCAGAATAAGTATGATTTCCCTTTCCTCCCTTTATTTTACTTTTTTTGTAAGATTTATTTATTTATTTGAAAGGCAGAGTTCCAGAGAAAGAAAGGTAGAGGCAGAGAGAGATCTTCTATCTGCTGGTTCTGTAAGCAGTGGCTTTACCTGCTATGCCACAGTGCTGGCCCCTGCAAGCAACATCTTAACTGCTATGCCAGGTACCCTCTCCTTTCCGTGAAGATTTGAAAAAAAATTTATTTATATATTTGAGAGGCAGAGTTACAGACAGAGATAGAGAAAGAGGTAGAGGTCTTCTATCTGCTGGTTCATTCTCCAAATGGCCGCAACGGCTGGAGCTGGGTCAGTCCGAAGTCAGGAGCTTCTTCAGGTCTCCGATGTGGGTACAGAGGCCCAGGTACCTGAGCCATCTTCCACTGCTTTCCCAGGCTACCAGCAGGGAGCTGAATTGGAAGGAGAGCAGCTGGGACTGTAACCGGTGCCCATATGAGATGCTAGTGCAGATGCTTAACCTACTGTGTCACAGCACTGGCCCCATCCATGAACTTTTCTATGTTCATTTATATGACCTGTTGTTACCAACATTTCTTTTTGAACATTTTATTATTTATTCAATTTATAATACTTTGTCACTTGTTTTTGTGTCATATGTTTTCAGTGAGTTAATTTTACCTATTTCAGGAAAGTGAGTATATTTAGAAATAATTTTGATGTGAACTTGGAAGAATAGGTTGACTGATTAAATTATGTTGTGTTTGCTATTTTTCGATTATTTCTGTCAGTGAGATTGCGATTTTTTTCTTTATAGAAGGTACTTGAGTTCAGTGCACTAAAAATATGCCTTAACTGTACTACCTTTGTAGCACACTAAGTTATTTTTCTACTTAGAAGGAGCTAATTTTAGCAAATCAAATCCAGCAGTATATTAAAAGAGCCATACATAATTATTGTATTAATGTCCCAGGGATGCTGTAATAAATAACACACACTAGAGGTGCAAAAACAGTAGAAATATATTCTTTCAAAATTCTGAGGCTCCAGGTCTAAAATAAAGATAATGCCAGGGATTGTTCTGTCTGGAGGTTCTTAAGGATAAACCTCTTCCTCTATTCTAGCTTAGAGCTGAGTCCAGTCTCTATGTCTCCATATCCAATCTCCCTCCCTTTCTCTTAAAGACAGGAGTCTTTAGGTTTAGAGCCCCTCCTTATTCCAGTATGCCCTCAAGCTTTACTAATTACAGTAAAATAAAAATAAAATTAAAATTAAAAATTAAATAAAGTTTTCCATTTTTAAGGAAATTGAGAGGGATCTCCCATCTGCTGGTTCATTCCCCAAAGACCTGTAACAGCTAGGGCTTGGCTGGGCTGTGCCTGGACTGGGGCCAGGGGCAGGGAATGCAATTTAGGTCTCAGGTGGGTGGCAGGAACCCAGTTACTTGAGCTATCACTAATACCTCCCATGTCTTCATTGGTGAGAAGGTGGAGTCAAGAGCCCAAGCTAAGAATCAAACCCAGGCACTGTAATGTGGGATGTAGGTGTCTGTTTCCTAAACTCATCTTTTAATTGCCTTTCTTCACTAACATTTTTAAGTACTCTTCTTATATGTGAGGGTATGTTTTTGGGTTCCGTTGATCTTTATATCTCTCTTCTAAGACCAAACATAGCTATGTAAGTCCTGAATTTGAGTTGACTTTATTTTTTTTCCAAGATCGTTTATTATAGTTCTTTTATCTTTAGGATAGTCTTGTTTATACTACAAAGAAGTCTTGCTGGAATTTTTATAGGAATTGTGTTAAACCTATGTATTAGTTTTGGGAAAGTTGACATCTTTACTGTGTTGAATATTCAAATTTGTGAGCATATTATGTTTTTGTGTTTATTTATATTTTTAATTTGCTTCTTTCTCTAAAATATTTATTTATTTATTTATTTGAAATATGGAGTTACAGAGAGAGAGAGAGAGAGAGAGAGAGAGAGAGCCTCCAACTTCTGCTTCACTCTCCAAATGGCCGCAAGGGCCAGGGCTGGGCCAGGCCAAAGGAGCTTCATTTGGGTTTACCATGTGAGTGCAGGGGCCCAAACACTTTGGCCATCATCTGCTGCTTTTCCCGGGCATTAACAGGAGCTGGATTGGAAGTGCAATAGTCAGGACTTTAACCGGTGCCCAGTGGGATGCTGGCTCTGCAAGTAGCAGCCCAACCTGCTGCCCCACAGCATTAGCCCCAGTCTGATTTCTTTCATCAGTGTTGCATAGTTTTCATCATACAAGCCCTGTGTGTGTTTATTAGATTTATACCTAGATCTTTTTAAAAAAATAATTGTTAATGGATTTTATTTATTCATTTATTTGAAAGAGTGTTCTCACTTGCTGGTTTACTCTCCAGATGCCTGTCACAGTTAGGGCTGGGCTGGGGCTGACACCAGGAGCTCCACCCACATCTTCCACACAAGTGGCGAGAACCCAATTTATTTAGCTGTCATCACTGCCTCCCAGGGTCTGCATTAGCAGGAAGCTGAGTCAGAAATCAGACCTAAGCACTCTGATATCAGATGTGGATGTGCTAACTGGTGTCTTTAACCATTAGGTTAAATGCCAGCCTGGATTTATATTTTTGTTTATTAATTTTTTAAAGATATATTTATTTATTTTTATTTGACAGAGTTAGACAGTGAGAGAGAGAGAGAGACAGAAAGGTCTTCCTTCCGTTGGTTCACCCCCCAAATGGCCGCTACGGCCGGAGCTACGGCCAGAGCTACGCTGATCTGAAGCCAGGAGCCAGGTGCTTTTCCTGGTCTTCCACGCAGGTGCAGGGGCCCAAGCACCTGGCCCTTCCTCCACTGCCTTCCCAGGCCACAGCAGAGAGCTGGACTGGAAGAGTAGCAACCGGGACTAGAACCGGCACTCATATGGGATGCCGCGCTGCAGGGGGAGGATTAACCAAGTGAGCCACGGCGCCGGCCCCCAAAATATATTTATTTATTCAAAAGAGTTACACAGAGAGAGGAGAGGCAGAGGGAGAGTTCTTCCATCCGCTGGTTCACTCCTCAATTGGCCACCGTAGCTGGAGCTGCGCTGATCTGAAGCCAGCAGCTGTGCAGGGCCCCAAGGACTTGGGCCATCTTCTACTGCCTTCCCAGGCCATAGCAGAGAGCTGGATTGGAAGTGGAGCAGCCAGGACTTGAACGGGCATCCATATGGGATACCAGCACTGCAGGTGGTGGCTTTACCTGCTGCACCACAGTGCAGACCCCTGTTTTAATTTTTTCAAAAATTTCTTATTTATTTGAATGATAGAATGTTAGAGAAAGAACTTCCATCTTCTGGTTCACTCCTCAAAAGCCTGCAACAGAAAGGGAGGGAGGGAGTAAGGGAGGGAGGGGAGAGAGAAAGAGAGAGAGAGAGAGAGAGAGAGAGAGAGAGAGAATCTTTTCCATTCACTGGTTCACTTCCCAAAAGCCTGCAACAGCTGGAACACTGGGGCAGACCGAAGCCAGGAACCAGGAACTCCATTCTTCATGTGGGTGGTAGGAGCCCAATACTTGGACCATTTTCTGCTGCCTTCCCTAGCACTTTGGAGGAAGCTGGATCAGAAGTGGAACAGCCACAACTCAAACTGACACTCAAGTATGGCATGCTGGCATCACAGGCAGTGCCTTAACCCACTCTGTGCCACTATGCTGGCACAGATTTATATTTTAATTTTGGTGTCTGTGTATTTATTGGGGGTATATAAAATACATACTTTTAAAGATTTATTTGAAAGGCTCAGATAGAGAAGAAGAAAGAGTGAGATTTTCCATCCACTGATTCATTCCCCAAATGGCTGCAATAGCTGGGGCTGGGCCAGGCTGAAGCCAGGAGCCAGAAGCTTCTTCCAGGTCTCCCACGTGGGTGCAGGGGTCCAAGAACTTGTACCATCTTCCTCTGCTTTCCCAAGTGCATCAGTAGGGAGCTGGATTGGAAGTAGAGCATCCAGGACCCAAACCAGCACCCATATGGGATGCTGGCACCACAGGCAGAGACTTAGCCTTCTATGCCACTGTGCTGGCCCCCAAAATACATTTTTTTTTGAAAAGATTATTTATTTGAGAGGCAGAGTTACAGAGAGAGGAAGAGACAGAGATCTTCAGTATGCTGGTCCACTCCCTAAATAGCCGCAATGGCTGGAGCTGGGCCAATCTGAAGCCAGCAGCCAGGAGCCAGGAGCTTCTTCTGGATCTCCCATATGGGTGCAGGGGCCCAAGCACTTGGGTCATCTTCCACTGCATTCCCAGGCAGTAGGAAGCTGGGATTCCCAGAACGGAGCTGGATCGGAAGTGGAGCAGCCAAAACTTGACCTCGTGCCCGTAAGCAATGCTGGTGCTGCCAGTGGAGGCTTAACCTACTGCATTTTTTTTTTTTAAAGAATTTATTTATTTGTTAGAGTTACACACACACACACACACAGAGAGAGAGAGAGAGAGAGAGAGAGAGAGAGAGAGAGAGAGAGAGAGAGAGATCTTTTATCCACGGGTTCACTTGGATGGCCACAATGGCCAGCACTGGGCCAGGCCAAAACCAGGAGCTTCTTCCATTTCTCCCAGATGGGTGACAGGGACCTAAGCACTTGGGCCGCCCTCTAGTGCCTTTCCTAGGCCATTAGCAGTGAGCTGAATTGGAAGTGGAGCAGCCAGGACTCGAGCCAGTGTGCACATGGGATGCCAGTGTCGTAGGTGGCAGCTAACCTGCCAGCTCCATAAAAATACATTTGATTTTTGTATGTTTATCTTGTATATTGCAGGTTTGTTGTATTCACTTATTTTAGGAGGGGTTTTTTATTTTTATTTTTTTGGTAGATTCTGTAGGCTTTTCTACATAAACAGTAATGTCATCTGTATATAGGGATAATTTTTGTTTTCCTTTTGGATCTACATGCTTTTATTTTGTTTTCTTACATTATTTGCATTTCTTACATTTGTGCTGTAATTTCCAACATCATGTTTATTTTTTTTAAGATTTGTTTATTTGAAAGGCAGAGCTACAGAGAGGCAGAGAGAGAGAAAGACAGAGAGAGGTCTTCCAATCCACTCGTTCACTCCCTAGATGGTCGCAACAGCTGGAGCTGTGCTGATCTGAATCCAGGAGCCAGTAGCCTCTTCCCGATCTCCCACGTGGGTGCAGGGGCCCAAGGACTTGGGCCATCTTCTGCTTTCCCAGGCCATAGCAGAGAGCTGGATCGGAAGTGGAGCAGCCGAGACTCAAACCGGTAACCACGTGGGATGCTAGCCCTTTAGGCAGCGGCTTTACCTGCTACGCCACAGTGCCAGCCCCACACCGTGTTTAAATAAGTGGTAAGAGTGAACAGTATTGGCTGGCGCCGTGGCTCACTAGGCTAATCCTCCGCCTTGTGGCTCTGGCATACCGGGTTCTAGTCCCGGTCGGGGCGCCGGATTCTGTCCCAGTTGTCCCTCTTCCAGGCCAGCTCTCTACTGTGGCCAGGGAGTGCAATGGAGGATGGCCCAAGTGCTTGGGCCCTGCACCCCATGGGAAACCAGGATAAGTACCTGGCTCCTGCCATCGGATCAGTGCGGTGCGCCGGCCGCAGCACGCCAGCCACGGCCATTGGAGGGTGAACCAACGGCAAAGGAAGACCTTTCTCTCTGTCTCTCTCTCTCACTGTCCACCACTCTGCATGTCAAAAAAAAAAAAAGAGTGCACAGTATTGTCCAGTTTCCAATCTTAGGGATAAACTGCTCACTTTTACTGTAAGTAGGTTAGCTACTTTTTTTCTTTTTGAAGATTATCAATTAAGAATGATTTTCTTCCTATTTTTCTGAGCATGTTTGAAAATCAAGAATGGATATTGAATTTTGTCTAATGATTTTTTAAAAAAGAATTATTTACTTATTTGAAAGGCAAAGTTAGAGAAATCTTTTTTCCGTTGGTAGGTCCTACTCCAAATGGCTGGGCCAAGCGTGAAGCCAGGAGCTAGGAGCTTCATCTGGGTCCCCCTGTGGGTGTTAGGAGCTCAGGCACATGGGCCATCTTCTGCTGCTTTTCCAGGTGCATTAGCAGATTGCTGGATCTGAAGTGGAGCAGCTGGGACTGGAACCAGTTGCCCATATAGGATGCCGACGTCACAAGCAGCGTCTTAACCTGCTGTGTCACCATGTGGGTCCCTCAAACTTCTTTTTTTTTTTTTTTTTTTAAGATTTATTTGGAAGAGTGATGGGGTGTGGGAAAAGAGAGAGCGAGAGATATCTACCATCTGCTGATTGACTCTCCAAATGCCTGCAACAGATGGGTCTGGACTAGGTTGAAACCAGGAGCTAGGAACTTTATCTTGGCCTTCCACATGGGTGGCTGCGGGCTCTGAAGTATTGGAGCCATCTTCTACTGCTTTCCCAGATTCATTGTAGGAAGCGGGATCACAAGTGGAGCAACCTGTGCCTTTGTCACAAGTGGTGGCTTAACTCACCTCACCACAGTGTCAGCCCTTGTCAAATGATTTTTATGCATTCATTGATAAACTGATTTTTTTTTCTTCTCTGTAGTGCTAATATGGTAAATTACACTCATGAGAGTGTAGGGGCCTAAGCACTTGGGCCATCCTCCACTGCTTTCTCAGGCCATTAGCAGGGAGCTGGATCTGAAGTGGAGTGGCAAGGACTCAAATTGGCTTCCATATGGGATTCTGACATCACAATCAGTGGCTTAACCTGCTACGCCACACTGCTGGCCCTAATGATTTATTTATTTTTATTCAAAAGACAGAGTTACAGAGACATACATATGCGCATGCACACACTCAAACACACATGCACACAGGTATCTCTATCTACTGGTTCACTCCCCAAATGGCTGTAGCATCCAGGGCTGGACCAGGCTGAAGCCAGGGACTCCATCTAGGTCTCTCAGTTGGTGGCAGGGGCCAAGTACTTGGACCATCTGCTGCTGTTTCCCAGTAGCATTAGCAGGGAGCTGTATTGGAAGCAGTAGAGGCAGGACTCCAATTGGCGCTTCTGTATAGAGTGCTGATGTTGCAAGTGGCAGCTTAACCTGCTACACCATGATGGTGGCCTCTCCATCAAAATTTTAAATTTTTATATGCTTGGATACAATGAATTCCACCTTTAAGGATCTATGCTAAATAGCAAAAAAACCTTAAAGCTCTGTAATTAAATATTCTTGGAGCATTATTTATAATAGTAAAAAGTCAGTGAGAACCTAGATGTCAGTCAGTTTTGGACTGTTGAATAATGTGATATTACATTATATAATATGAAGTAAAAAAAGATGAAGCATATACGTGTATGATTGTGAGTATGTAGGTAGAATTCATGATGTATATATAAATAACAAAAGCAAGTTGCAGATCAGAATTCTGTTTTTACTAAGAAAAAGTATGCCTATTTTTGATTTCATGACAGGTGTATATAAATTGAATAAAAAAGAAGGGGGACTCAGCTATGAGCAATAGTTACTGTGTGTGACTGACATTGAAGGGAGAGGGAAGGAAAGAGACATAATAAGGGGCTTTCAGTTTTATTCTACATAATTTTTAAGTTGTGGCATTTAGGTGATTTTTACTTTTTTTCTGTGTTTTCCAATTGAAATAAATAAAAAGAATTGCATGAATGAAGTCTGTAAGCTAACTTGTATATGTATTTTAAATTAATATTATAGTTATAAGCTTTTTTAAAAGATTTATTTATTTATTTGAAAGTCAGAATTACACACAGAGAGAGTCGAGAGGCAGAGAGAGAGGTTCACTCCCCAATTGGCTGCAACGGCTGGAGCTGCGCCGATCCAAAGCCAGGAGCCAGGAGGTTCCTCCGGGTCTTCCACGTGGGTGCAGGGGCCTAAGGAGTTGGGCCATCTTCTACTGCTATCCCAGGCCGTAGCAGAGAGCTGGATCAGAAGAGGAGCAGCCGGGACTCGAGCCGGCGCTTAGATGTGATGCTGCTACTGCAGGCCAGAGGGTTAACCCACTGCGCCACAGTGCCGGCCCCTGTTACAAGTTTTTGAAAGTGAAGGTTGCAGCACATACTATTCTCTCTTCCAAACTCTGTCAAGTAGGAAGAGCTGAAGTGTGGAGAAACACTTTATCAACTTTAAGAAGAGAAAACTAGAAATGAATATTTGGATTTTCTAGCATACTACTAAATTTTTTTCTACTATTTGAGCCTTTCTTTTAGCCAACTTGATACTTATGTTAAGCAAGTGCCTTGTTTTTTAAGGGCCTCCTTTTAAAAAATGTGTATTTCCTGTTTTTGTTTTTGTTTTTTTTTTCCTGACAGAAATGACATCAGATGTACCATCACTCGGTCCAAACATTACCTCTGGAAACCCTGGGCCAGCCATTCAAGGTGGAGGAACCATTGTCCAGAGGGCTGTTAAGCGGCGACCAGGGTGCGTTTGAGTATGGTGTGTCATGAGAGTCCCTTCTGTAAATCACTTGATTTAGTAATTGCTGAACCCACTTGGCTGTTTCTGACCCTCTCACTTCTATTGGTTACTTACTATACTGCCAACATGTAACTCTCCTCAGTCCGTGGTTTTTATTTTTATTTTTATTTTATTTATTTTATTTTGACAGGCAGAGTTAGACAGTGAGAGAGAGAGGGAGAGACAGAGAGAAAGGTCTTCCTTCTGTTGGTTCACCCCCCAAAGGGCCGCTACTGCCGGCACGTTGCAGCCAGCGCTGATCCGAAGCCAGGAGCCAGGTGCTTCCTCCTGGTCTCCTATGTGGGTGCAGGGCCCAAGGACTTGGGCCATCCGCCACTGCCTTCCCAGACCACAGCAGAAAGCTGGACTGGAAGAGGAGCAACCGGGACAGAATCCGGTGCCCCGACTGAGATTAGAACCCAGGGTGCCGGTGCCGCAGGCGGAGGATTAGCCTAGTGAGCCACGGCACCGGCCAGTCTATGGGTTTTACTTTATTTTTAAAAATTCTTTTTTTAAAAAAAGAACATCTATTTATTTATTTGAAAGGCAGAGTGACAGAGAGGAAGACAGTGGCAAAGAGAGAGGGAGGGAGGAGATAGATTGATCTTCCATCTGCTGGCTCACTCCCCAAATGCCCACAACAGCCTGGGGTAGGCCAGGCTGAAGCCAGGAACCAGGAACTGCATCTGGGACTCCCATAATGGGTGGCAGGGATCCAGACAATAGGGCCATCATCTGCTGCATCCAGGGTGCATTAGCAGGAAGCTGGATCAAAAACACAGCAGCTGGGACTTGAGCCAGCTCCTATATGAGATATGGGTGTCCCATGTGGCAGCTTCCATTCCTGCCCCATTTACTTTATATAAAAGTGATGCTTTTATCCAAGTCTCTGTAAGCAGTTTTTTTCCCCCAAACCAAAAAGGCTCTGCAAGATCAAAGACTGTGGCTAAGCTGAAGGATTTACTATTGCTGAGAAAACTGTTCACTGCTTTATCTGCATTCTGCAAATCATTTTGTTGGGTTTCTTTTCTGAATTTAGAGAGTGCTGAACTCTACAATAGTTCTTTTTCAAGTTACTGGTATCTTGTTTGGTTTATATAATACAGAGTCCAATCTGTTCCAAAGTATTTATTTAAAAATTTAAATCTAATTTTATTTATTTGAAAGAGAAAGAAACAGATCCAAAGAGTTTGCCCATCTGCTAGTTTTTTTTCCCAAATGTCTATAATAGCTGGAGCTGGGCTAGGCTGAAGCTAGGAGTCCAGAACTTAATCCAGGTCCCCTACACAGGTTGTAGGAACCCAAGTATTGGAGCCATCACCTCCTGCTTTCCAGGGTGTGCATTAGGAGGAAGCTGGAATTAGAAAAGGAGTCAAGACAGAAACCTAGGCACTCCAATATGTGATATGGGTGTCCTAAGCAGTGTCTTATCTGCTGTACCAAATGCCCACCCCCCAGTAGTATTTATTAAATACCTAATAAATATATGGCATTATCTGATTGCTAATATGATACAAAGATAAACAAGATACAGTTGTATGTATTCTTTTTTATTTTTATTTGAAAGAGTTACAGAGAGAGGTAGAGACAGAGGGAGGTCTTCCATCCACTGGTTTACTCCCCAGATGACTGCAACTGCCAGAGCTGTGCTGATCCAAGGCCAGGAGCCAGGAGCTTCCTCTGGGTCTCCCTTGCGGGTGTAGGGGCCCAAGGACTTGGGCCATCCTCCACTGCTTTCCCAGGCCATAGCAGAGAACTGGATTGGAAGAGGAGCAGCCGGGACTAGAACTGGCACCTATATGGGATGCCGGCGCTTCAGGCCAGGGCTTTAACCCGTTGCGCCACACCACTGGCCCCAGTTGTATATATTCTGAATTCTGATAGAGATAATCATTACACACATAAATACAAGATAGAATATGTCAAGTTTTTTTTTTTTTTTTTTTTTTTTTTTTTTAAGATTTATTTATTTGAGAGAAACAGTTGCAGAGAGAGAGAGAAGAGAGAGAGAGAGAGGATGGCCTTCCATCCTTTGGTTTGCTTCCCAAATGGCAGCAACGGCCAGAGCTGGGCCGATCTGAAGCCAGGAGCTTCTTCCTGGTTTCCCATGTTGGTGCAGGGACCCAAGGACTTGGGCCATCTTCTGCTGCTTTCCCAGGCACATTAGCAGAGAGCTGGATTGGAAGTGGAGTCATCGGGACTCAAAACAGGTGCCCATATGGGATGCTGCCACAGCAGGCAATGTCTTAACCTGCTGTACCATAGTGCTGGCTCCAGAATATGTCAAGTTTTATAGGAAGGGAACAAATACAGTGTTTTTCAGTGTATGGATGTAACACATTTGATTGGTATAGATTGGGAAAAGCTTCAGAAAGGAGGTTGCTTTTAAGGGCCTGGAAGAATGGATAATATTTTAGCCATATATTGGCATTAAATTTCCCTTTCTCTTTTAAAAAATATGTAGCTAATATTATAACTATTCTTTTAGTTTTACCACTAATAATGTAAGAGTGATCCCTGGGTTAAGTGGTATCATGTGTAAATATTAAGCCATGTTATGTGTTCAAGAACTTTACACATTTTAATTCATACACTGAGTCATAGGGTGAAAAAGTAACCCAACTTTCTAACTTTCTGACATTAGTAAGTGGCAGACCTGGGATATGAACCTTAGGAGTTTGGCTTTAGAGTCTTACTCTTTTTTTTTTTTTTTTTTTTTTTAACATTTATTTATTTTGAAAGTTAGTTACAGAGAGAAAGAAGAGAGAGAGAATCTTTCATCTGCTGGTTCGCTCTCCAGATGGTCGCAATGACCAGCATTGGGACAGGCTGAAGCCAGGTGCCAGGTGCTTTATTCAGGTCTCCTGTGAGGATGGCAGGGGCCCAAACACCTGGGTCATTTTCTGCTGCCTTTCCCAGGTTCATTAGCAGGGAGCTGGATCGGAAGTGGAGCAGCTGGGATGGCTGCGTTTCAAGAAACAGTTTTACCCACTGCACCACAATGCCAGCCCCCTAATTGGCATTTTAACCACTAAGCTAATTGCCCATCTGTACCATTAATTTTTTAGTATATTTCCTTCAGTCTTTTTTCTGTATATAAATCCCTTAATAATTATATGATGTAATTATATAGTTTTGTGTAGTTGGCTTTCTCATCTAACCCAATATATTTAATAACCTTTTACATATTGTTGCATAGTCTATGTAGAATAATTTTTAATGATTGCATAAAATGATGTGATTAAATTTTTAAAAAATATTTGTTTATTTATTTGAAAGGCAGAGTTAGAGGGAAACACACACACGCACACACACACACACACACAGAGAATCTTCTATCCGCTGGTTTATTCCCTAAATGGCCAGAAAGGCCAGGGCTGGGCCTGGCTGAAGTCAGGAACCTGTAACTCCATCCAGGTCTTACACATAATGGCAGGGGCCCAAGTACTTGGGCCATCTTTTGTTGCCTCCCCAGGTGCATTAGCAGGACTGGATCAAAAGTGGAGCAACTGGGACCTAAACCACTGGAACCTGGCACCCATATGTGATGCCAGCATCCCACATGGTGACTGAATTTGTTGTGCCACACTCTGACACCATGTAATTAATTCTTGGGCATTCTATTTTGAAGATTTTGCTTTTGTTAAGTAATAATGCAATAAGCTTCTTTGTATTGCTTCTCTCTTTCACATTATTTCTTTAGAGTAATTGTAAGGAATAGAGTAGGGGCCTAGGATTTTGATAGATAATAAGGGGCTTCAAGAAGGAGGAGGAGGAACAAATGTTTTCAGAATTGATGCCATGTGTTCCACATGCAACCCACCCAGAGGCTCCTAATACCAGGTTATCCCACTCGCAGATACGCCAAGAGTTATCACTGGGTTATGGTGGTAACAAGAACAGCATTTTGGCTTAATTAAGTACAGAGATTAATAGGAGATTGGCCTACTTTATTACCTAATACTTTCTCTAATCCCATGAAAGTCACCTTTCCTTTCACTAATTGTAGCATATTGATTGTGCCATTCCCATGGTACTTTCCCTTTCTCATTTAGTTTATAATTTGTACTTGCCTAGCCAAAAAGTCCCTTGAGGGAAAAGTTCTTATTTTTGCTTCACCTAGCACAGTGTCTTGAATGTGGTACCTATTGTATTGTGTATTAAATGAGTGAAGGAAAGAAGCATTATCTAACAACCTTCTTAAGTCTTGTATAATTCCCTTATGTAACATCACTGTTTTGAAAGATGTTTCAGAGGGGCAGACATGGTGCAGCGGTTTAAGCCACTGTTTGGAACAACTGTGTCCCATGCTGGTTCAGGTCCTGGCTACTCCACTTCCAATCCAGCTTCCTGCCAGTGTGCCTAGGAGGGTAGTATTTGATGATCCCAGTGCTTGAGTCCCTGCCACCGTGGTGGGAAATCTGGATGGAGTTCCTTTTTTTTTGACAGGCAGAGTGGACAGTGAGAGAGAGAGACTTCCTTTTCCGTTGGTTCACTCCCCAATGGCCAGTGGCGCACCGCGCTGATCCAAAGCCAGGAGCCAGGTGCTTCCTTCTGGTCTCCCATGTGGGTGCAGGGCCCAAGGACTTGGGCCATCCTCCACTGCCCTTGCGGGCCAAGCAGAGAGCTGGACTGGAAGAGGAGCGACTGGGACAGAATCCGGCACCCCGACCGGGACTAGCACCTGGTGTGCCGACGCTGCAGGCAGACGATTAGCCTAGTGAGCCGCGGTGCCAGCCTGATTGGAGTTCTTGCTCTTATTTGGCTTTGCCCAGCCTCAGCTTTTTCAAGCATTTAGGGACTGAACCAACAGATGGAACATCTCTCTCTCTCTCTTTCCCTCTCTCCTCTCTTTGTCACTCTGCCTTCCAAAAAAAGGAAGGTAGAAGGTGTTTAAGAAAGCTGGCAGCATGGCTTAGAGTAGACCATAGAAATGAAAAATGGGCCTGAGGTAATCATGTTGATTTTTTTTCTTGTCCATTTTGAGTGGATTCCTGCTCCTTTCATAGAGATTGCTATACTTTGAGGCAAAAACTTTGGCAAATGGGGACTGCTACCCAGGGAAGTGTTGAGGTAGCTGTAGGTGTTCCTTTAGTCTAGTGCTCAGCTTCTTTGCTTATCTAGGCACTATGACATCAATGTGGTGGAGATCTTTTGACTTCTGCTTACTTTCGCTTTTTCCTTTTCTGTTTGAATGTGTGCACAGATAGCTTGTGTTCACAAATCTTAATTTTTTTAATATTTTGTAGTATTAGTAGATTTACAATATTTATTGTTGGTTTTCCTAGGCTGGATTTTGATGATGATGGAGAAGGGAACAGTAAATTTTTGAGGTAAGATTTTGAAGAACTTTCTCTACATTTCTGATATTAAACATTCAGTAAAATTAAAAATAAATTAAAATGCACTAAAATTAAAAATACTTTCATCCTTAGGCTTAAGGAGAATGTTTTATCCTAAAACTTAAAATTTTTATATTATGTACCAGAAAATTTTCAAGCATTCTGTTAATAATTCCAGAGAAGAGACTTGGGGAGAAGCACATAGTTTACAAGACCTTCTGTATCAATTATCTATAGGTGCATAGCTTAAAAAGAACAACAGTTCATTATTTCTCACAGCTCTCTGAATTAACTGTGTGGTTTTTCTGTTGATCTTTCCTAGACCCACTCTTCAGATGGTATTCAACCAGCTGGTCAGCTCTGAGCACTTGACTCAGCTGGGCTGGCTGGTATCCGCATGTGGTCTTTTGTCTCCAGGGAGGCCAGGCTTCACTTGGCCATGGCAGCATTCTAAAGGCCACTCTCAATGCGCAGTGCTTATCAAGCCTCCTCATGTATGACATTTGCTAACATCTCATTGACCAAAGCAAATCGTATATACAAGTCCTGAGTCAGTGTGGGAGGAGGCTATACGAGAGAGTGGATACTAGGAGGTATAACTTATTAATGTACTACTTTATCACACTCTTTGATACCAGTTCACTCCTACAGGTATCAGGAATTGGAATTTGTATCCTTGAGTGATGAATCTTCTGGAACAATGAACATGGGCTTTTCAGTATATTCATGAATGGATTCTTTCAGAAAGGGGGGATATTCTTGATGAATACCAATTGCTTACCTTGTTTTCAAGTAAGAAAAGCTGTAAGACTCAAAGAAGGAAGATAATCTTGACTGCAACCTGTGTTTCACTTCCCAGAGTTGAAAGTATTACCCAGGTAGTCTGTATATTGCTGAGAAATATATTTGATAAGTAAAGGAACCTTATTTTTATTTTTTTAATGATTTATTTATTTATTTGAAAGAGTTAACACAGAGAGAGAAGGAGAGGCAGAGAGAGAGAGAGAGAGTGAGTTCTTTCATCCTCTGGTTCACTCCCCAATTGGCCACAATGGCAGGAGCTGGGCCAATCAGAAGCCAGGAGCCAGGAGCTTCTTCTGGATTTCTCACGTGGGTGCAGGTGCTCAAGGACCTGGGCAATCTTCCACTGCTTTCTCAGGCCATAGCGGAGAGCTGGATCGGAAGTGGAACATCCGGGACTGGAACTGGCGCACATATGGGGTGCCAGCACTGCAGACGGCAGCTTTACCCACTATGCCACAGTGCTGGCCCCACGACAGTAGTCTTGTAAAATGATAGTGGAGGGGCTGGCATTGTGGTGCAATGGATTAAACAGATTAATTGCTGTCTATGACTTACTCTGTATGTGCGCTGATTGGAATCTTGGCTGTGCAGCGTCTGATCCAGCTCTCTGGTAATGCTCCTGGGAAAGCAGTGGGAATTGGCCCAAGCGCTTGGCCCCCTGCCATCCATATGGAAGATCTGGATGGAGTTCCTGGCTCCTAACTTCATCCTGGCCCAACCCTTGTCATTTCTGGGGAGTGAACCAGCAGATAGAAGATCTTTCTGTCTGTCTTTCCTTCCTCCCCTGCCCCGTAAGTCTGACTTTCAAAATCAATAAATCTTTTTTTTAACTTTTATTTAATGAATATGAATTTCCAAAGTACAGCTTATGGATTACAGTGGCTCCCCCCCCCCCCTTAACTTCCCTCCCATCTGCAACCATCCCCTTTCCCACTTCCTCTCCCCTTCCATTCACATCAAGGTTCATTTTCAATTCTCTTTATATACAGAAGATCAGTTTAGTATATATTAAGTAAAGATTTCAACAGTTTGCACCCACATAGAAACACAAAGTGAAAAATACTGTTTGAGTACTAGTTATAGCATTAAATCACAATGTACAGCGCATTAAGGACAGAGATCCTACATGAGGAGTAAGTGCACAGTGACTCCTGTTGTTGACTTTACAAATTGACACTCTTGTTTATGGCATCAGTAATCTCCCTATGCTCCAGTCATGAGTTTCCAAGGCTATGGAAGCCTTTTGGGTTCACTGACTCTTATCTTATTTAGATAAGGTCATAGTCAAAGTGGAAGTTCTCTCTTCCTTCAGAGAAAGGTACCTCCTTCTCTGATGGCCTGTTCTTTCCACTGGGATCTCACTCACGGAGATCTTTCATTTAGGTCATTTTTTTTTTTTTTTTTGATAGAGTGTCTTGGCTTTCCATGCCTGAAATACTCTCATGGACTTTTCAGCCGAATCAATAAATCTTTTTTTAAAAAAAAAGTGAAAATGATGCACTTTATGTTCCGTGTTTGTTTTTGCCACACACAGAAGTAAACTATCCCAAGCTTTAGAGTGGTGCTGAGAGGGCAGTCAGCTGTGTCCTCATGAAATCTTCATCTTTTTGGTGGGTTTGATAAGTAAGGGTAATGAAGACATCAGAAACCTGACAAATAATAGTTGTCGATTTTTAGAAAGTTTGTTATTTATCTGAAAGATAGAGCAGCAAAGAGCAAGGGAAATACTTTCCATTCACTGGCTGTTCAGGGCTGGGCCATACTGAAGTCAGGAGCTGGGAAGTCCATCCAGGTCTCCCATAAGGGTGGCAGTGACCCAAATACTTGAGCCCCAACATCTCTTGGCTCCCAGGGTGCACATCAGCAGGAAGCTGGATTGGAAACTGAGGTGGTACTTAGTCCCAGGCATTCCAGTATGGGATGCCAGCATCCCAAATGGTGGCTTAACAACAGTGCCACAACACCCTCCCCTAGACACAGATTTTTTTTAAGTTCTGTGGGATACTGTTATTATCTCTATTGATTTGTGAATCTTTTCTGTTGGCTTTTTTTTTCTGTTGAGTATTTTTTGCTCCTTTCTGCTTTTCATTGCATTGTGAAATAGATATGACAAATACAATGCTTTGAACTAATACTGTTTTTCTTCTGCAGGTGTGATGAAGATCAGATGTCTAATGATAAGGAGCGGTTTGCCAGGTAATGTAGTAGAGTGTCTTGGTTGATGGTGTGTGGGGACATGGCAGCTCAGTCATATTGAATTTTAATTTTATCTGGTTAAGAATGAATTTCTGAGTCCATTCTCTTTCCTCTTTTGAAAGGTGCTAAAATAGTGTTATAATGATCATTTATTTTTAGGTACATAGCTTCAAACTAGCAGTGTGTGTGTGTGTGTATGTTTTAAAGATTTATTTATTTAAAAAGCAGAGCAGCACAGAGGCAGAGAAATCTTTCATGTGGTGGCTTAATCTGCTGTGCTATTACACTGGTCCCTAGGGTATGTGTGTGTGTGTGTGTGTGTGTGTGTGTGTGTGTATATATATATATATATTTAAGATTTTATTTATTTATTTGAGAGATAGAGTTACAGACAGTGAGAAGGAGAGGCAGAGAAAGGTCTTCCTTCTATTGGTTCACTCCCCAGGTGGCCGCAACTGCTGGATCTGTGCTGATCTGAAACCAGGAGCCAGGAGTTTCTTCCTGGTCTCCCATGCGGGTGCAGGGGCCCAAGGACTTGGGCCATCTTCTACTGCTTTCTCAGGCCACAGCAGAGAGCTGGATTGGAAGAGGGGCAGCTGAGACTAGGACTGGCGTCCAGATGGGACGTTGGCACCTCAGGTGGAGGATTAACCTACTGCGCCATGGCGCCGGCCCCACCCTAGTGTATATTTTATAGTGTTTTTCTCTGTATGTGATAGCCAAAGGAGTGTGCTTGCTAGATGTTTATGGAAACAGAAACTATGGAATTGTTCCACTTACTGTTAAATTGCTATGCAAAATCTGTGCAGATAATGGTTTTGTCTTTTAAAAATGACAATAGAGACAGTTTTTTGGAGACTAGAGTTTTGGCTGGAACTTAAAAGTTGTTGTTGTTTTTTTTTTTTAAGATTTATTTTATTTATTTGAAAGAATTACAGAGAGTGGTAGAAACAGAGAGAGGTAGTCCATCCACTGGTTCACTCCCCAAATGGCTGCAACAGCTGGAGCTGGGCCGATCCAAAGCCAGGAGTCAGGAGCTTCTTCCGGGTCTCCCATGTGGATACAGGGACCCAAGGACTTGGACCATTCTCTGCTGCTTTCCCAGGTGTATTAGCAGAGAGCTGGATTGGAAGTGGAGCAGCCATGACTCTGGGATACCAGTGCTGCAGGCTGGGGCTTTAACCTGCTGTGCCACAGCGCCAACCCCAACTTAAAAGTTTTAAACATTGCTTGTCAAGATGATGAAATATATTTTTTACCTTTTATTAAACAATAAATCTGTCTCACTCTGGTTTTCTTTTTAGAAATTAATATATATTACTAAGCAATAAATTATTTCTTTTTTAAAAAATTAAATTTATGACTACCTCATAAAAATTGAATAACCTATTATTTTAAAATATATTACTTAACTGAGTTCTTACTATTTATTCCTTGCTGATGTTGCCAGTCTGTGGACCATACTTTGAGAACCACTGATGTAGAGGGCTAATACATATCAGGCAGAGTAGTGTTTTTTTTAAAGATTCATTTATTTATTTGAAAAGCAGAATTAGAGAGGCAGAGAGAGAGATGCCCTATCTGCTGGTTCACTTCCCAAGTGGCTGCAATGGCCAGAGCTGGGCTCATCCGAAGTCAGGAGCCAGGAGCTGCTTCCGGGTCTCCCACTCGGGTGCAGGGACCCAAGAACCTGGGCCATCTTCTACTGCTTTCCCATGCCATTAGCAGAGCTGGATCGGAAATGGAGCAGCACTGCAGGTGGTAGCCTCACCCCCTCTACCCAGCGCTGACCCCAGGCAGAGAATTTTTGAACACTGAGAAAATAAAATGCTTTGAGCATTGGTACAGGAAAGGAGTGAATTTAAGAGTGTTTAATTTCTTCCCTCCCCTGCCCTCCCCTCCCCTCCCCTTTCTTTTTCTTTTTTTTTTTTTTAAATATTTATTTTATTTATTTGAAAGACAGAATCACAGAGAGAGGTAGAGACAGAGAGAAAGGTCTTCCATCTGCTAGTTCACTCCCCAGATGGCTCCAATGGCCGGAGCTACACCAATCCAAAGCCAGGAGCTTCTTCCGGGTCTCCCACATGGGTACAGGGGCCCAAGGACTTAGACCATCTTCCACTGCTATCCCAGGCCATAGCAGAGAGCTGGTTTGGAAGAGGAGCAGCCGGGACTAGAACTAATGCCCATATGGGATGCCGAGCTACAGGCCAGGGCTTTAAACTGCTGTTGCACAGCGCCAACCCCCTATTTTTCTTATCTTGAGAGACAGAGAGAGAGGGGGATAGAGAGAGTTCCCTACCTCCTGGTTCGGTCCCCAGATGCCCACAGTGGGCTAGGACTGGGCCAGGGCTACAGCCAGGAACCAGGAACACAATCCAGATTTTGAATGTGGATGCCAGGAACCGAATTAATTGAGCATTACAGCTTCACCCTCGGCATTTGCATGTGTAGGAAGTTGAAGGGAAGAGCCAGAGCTAGGAATTGAACCTAGGCACTCCAGTGTAGCATGTGGGTGTCTTAATGGCTAAGCTAAATGCCTACTTCCTAAGAGGGTTTTGAAGAATTTATTTATCAAAGCTGATCGAAATAGATACTTATAAAGTCTTCAGTATGTGAACCTTCTGAAAAAGAAATTAATATAGATATATAGGGAATGGTTTTTCAAGCTGCATAAAAAGTTAAAACATCAGTTAATATGAGTGGTGTAGGTTCAGTCTCTTGACTGAAATTCCAAAAAGCCGTTAAATCATGATCTGAGCTATTTTAGTCTTCTTTTCTCCTGTTTTTTTTTTTTTTTTTTTTTTTAATACAGATAGAGTTAGACAGTGAGAGAGAGAGAAAGGTCTTCCCTCTGTTGGTTCACCCCCCAAATGGCCTCTTCGGTCGGAGCTACACCGATCCGAAGCCAGGAGCCAGGTGCTTCTTCCTGGTCTCCCATGTGGGTGCAGGGGCCCAAGCACTTGGGCCACCCTCCACTGCTTTCCCGGGCCACAGCAGAGAGCTGGCCTGGAAGAGGAGCAACTGGGTCTAGAACCTGGTGCCCACATGGGATGCTAGCGCCGCAGGTGGAGGATTAACCGAGTGAGCCACAACGCCGGCCCCTTTTCTCCTGTTTAGTGTGAATATTTATATGCTTATGCACTACATTTAAAAATATTGAAGTAGATAAGAGGTTGTGGATCTGTTGTAATAATAGCAGTAGTAATAGAAATTTTAGATATTTAACTTTATTTCGAACAACAGAAATCATTCCTTTAAGATATCATTTGTTAAGGTATTTGACCTCATGTCTCCTTGGAAATTTAGTTCAGGGTGTTCAAATGCTGAAAATGTATCAACTTCTTCAGCTTTTTGAATAAAAATGTTTTATAGTTTGTCAGGGAACTTCCTAAAGGAAATGATCCAAGGAACATTCTAAACTACTTAAATCATTCCATTTTCTGTCTCTTCAGAATATATGAATAATTTGTACATGCTTCTCATTATTACAGTGTTACTCTGTGTGTGTATTTGAAGATTTATTTTCTTTATTTGAAAGGCAGAGTGATAGGGACAGAGAGAAAGAGATCTTCCGTTCCCAGGTTCACTGCCCAAATGTCTGCAACAGCTGGGGCCAGGCCAGGCTACAGCCAGGATTCAGGAACTCCATCCCTGTCTCCCATGTGGGTGGCAGGGACCCAAGTACTCGGGATCATCTGCTGCCGCTTTCCCAGGTACATTAGCAGGGAGCTGGATTGGAAGCATAGAAGCCTGAACTTGAACTGGCATTGCAAGGGTGGCAGCTTAACCTGCTATTCCACAGCACTGGCCCCTATTTTGTGTTTTCTTACTGGCCATTTTATTGAAATTTTCCCTAAAGTCAGTATAATTTTTAGTGGTGAAATATTTCAGCCTGTTAATGTCATGCTTTTATTAGATGCTTTATGGGAGGCTTCTTTATTACATATATGTGTATATATGTATGTGTGTATGTGTATATATGTATATAAATACATACACATATATAAAATCAAATTAAATACTGGTACACTGACCTTCCAACACTATGCCATTCCTTTACTTGCCACTCATTCTTAAAATATCTCAGTTTTCCACAAAAATTTAGTGATAATATTTTGTATCCTCCATCAGGAAAGAGAGAGTTGGTACTGGAGATTTAGTCATGTTGTGACTTTACTACAGAGAAATGTGAAAATGACTGAAGCGAAATTATGAGTTACTGTAGGAACAAATCAGTGATAGAGGACATATGTCAGAAACATTGCTCTCAGTTTCATTTATCTGATTGCTCTGGTGAAATCTGGTTGGTTATTTTGTCTGAGTGTGTGTGGGGGGTGGGGAAGAGATATTTGTAACCATTTGTTTCACACTCATCTTTACCTTTTTCAGTATAGAATAGCATACACATTCGGATGGAATTTCCTTTCCAGGTTGGGAGTAGTGTATGAGAATGGTTTCCTGAATTCTCTTGATTGGTTCTTGTTCAATCTCTGTATATCCTTACTCTTTACAGAGACTGATTGGCAAAGTACTTTCTGTGTTCAGGATCATAATAATTTATAGTATGTACTGGACTTGTTTTAATGTTGCCTTTGTCTTGTAAGTTATTTTTTATCCTAACAGATGATTTTACAGACTTACAGGCAAGGCTCCTGCCTGTGTTTCCAGTTTCCCCACCTATACTCTGCATCCATATTGTTCTGTTTCTTTTTCTTTTTTTTCTCTTTCCTTTCCTTCTTTTCCTTATTAACCTTTTTCTTTCCTCCTTCTTTTCCCCCCATCCCTCCCTCCCTTTTATTTTAATTTTAGCTTAGTTGATTAATTCTGTTTTTAGGTCGGATGATGAGCAGAGCTCTGCGGATAAAGAGAGACTTGCCAGGTAGGAGAACGGTGTCTTTTAGCATGATGAAGTGGACGATGCTGCTTTTTCTATCCTTTTTCTTACTCTGTCTTTTCTTCCCCCTTTCTCTTTGTGTCTTTCCTTATCTGTGGCAAGAGAGGACAAGAGTTTTTAGAAGTTTGGGTGTAACAGGAACTTTGGCTTCCCTCATCAGAAAGTTGGTGAGTTGAGGGAACTTTACTTAGGGATTTAAGAAATTACTATTAGTTTTTTCTCATTTTCACTTATGTCAATACTAAGTTTGACAGAACCCAAAGGTTTCAGAAATAATACAGCAATGCCAGTTGGTGCTTTAACAAGAAAATGTCCTTCTATCAGAAAAACAAAAAATATGTCTGTATTTGGAATTAACGCCAAGTATTTAGGCCTCAGCATTTGTGCATCTCTAGGAAACTCACTGTTCTTTTCCTGGTAGACTCCCAGCTAGATTACTAGGTCACAGTAGAACTGTGTAGTTGTGGTGACTGAATCCTTTTTGTGGTTTCCCAGAGAAGTCTTAGCTGCCTTGATGTGGCTGTTTAAAAGATCTGATTTCTGGACTTTAGTGTCAGAAACCTGTCAGATACAAGGAAGATTGAGGCTTTAAGCTAGAGTAGAATTGTGTGTCCTAGACAAAGTAGCTACATATGGCACCATTAGAATTTTCTTTGGAGACTTTTGTCCATAACATAGGAATATTATGCAAGAAATGTGCCCAAGTTTCTATGTTTTCTAGTCTTTGTGATTTGGGATACTTTAGTAGGAACTAATTCATTAATACCAAACCTGTTTTTAGTGTTTTTTTTTCCCCTTTATCTATCATTTATGTCTTTAAGCTGGGCCACAAACTCATTTTGCTGCTGTTTCAACTCATGTCTCCTACTAATACTTTCCTCTTTTTTTTTTTTTTAAGATTTATTTTATTTATTTGAAAAACATGAGTTACACGCAGAGAGAGAGGTCTTCCATCCACTGGTTCACTCCCCAAATGGCTGCAATGGCTGGAGCTGAGCCAATCTGAAACCAGGAGCTTCTTCTGGGTCTCCCATGTGGGTACAGGTGCCCAAGGCCTTGGGGTCATCCTCCTCTGATTTCTCAGGCATATTAGCAGGGAGCTAGATCAGAAGTGGAACAGCTGGGACTCGAACCAGCACCCATATGGGATGCCAGTGCTGCAGGCCAGGCTTTAACCCACTGTGCTGCAGCACCAACCCCAAATACTTTTCCCTATAGAAAACTGATTTGGAATAATGTGAGGAAATCATTGCATTGGGAATGATGTCAGCCCTAGGAAAAGTCACTTAACACTTGACCTGTTAGCTTTTCTCAAAAAAAAAGACATGTGTATTAGATTAATCATCCCTCTCCGCTTTTGACAAAGAACTTTTGTTTAAATAAGATCCTTGGGGCATAGGAGGAAAAGCTGCCACCTGTAGTTGCCACCTGAGCTGGATTGGAAGTGGAGCAGTCGGACGCAAACTGGTGCCCACATGGGGTGCCGGCACCACAGACAGTGGTTTTACCCGCTATGCCACAGCACTTGCCCCAGTGGGTAGTGTTTTACAGTACCTTAAGTTTAGTGCATTGGCACTACATTCACATAAAGACAGTAGGACTTTGTGCATTTGTGGTACAAATAAATCTTCAAAACTTTGCAGTTCTGCCTTCTAATGTTATGAGATAAGCTTAACAACAAAGCAACATTTTATGAATCAACAAAATCTATACTATCAGCTCTTTTATCAGCTATTAAGCAACATACTTGAGTTTGCAAAAATTGGTTGTTTTATTTTCTAGCCTAAACAATTGAGCTATTAAACGTGTAGTCAACCAAATTGAGATTATTTGTCCTTTAGAAATTTAATTAAATCAACATTTTAAAGTACTATTGTTTCATAAAACATCTTTTTTTCTGAAAAAATGGTAATGTTCATAGTAACTGAAGTTTCCAGGTCATGGAGGAAATTTGTTATCTGTTTGTTCTGCCTGCCTTATTAGTTTCTGTTCTATGCTTGCTCTGCATGAGGTTGGCAAACCCTTATTTTAACTTCTGAGACTTAAGCATCATTAAATCAAAATATCACATTGTTCAACAGCCTACTTGGTATCCATTTCATTCTTCTTGCTACCAAATGACCAGATGTGACTACCTGGATGGGACTTCTCTCTCTTTTATACAGGGAAAATCATAGTGAAATTGAAAGGCGACGGCGGAACAAGATGACAGCTTACATCACAGAGTTGTCAGACATGGTACCCACCTGTAGTGCCCTGGCTCGGAAACCAGACAAACTAACCATCTTACGCATGGCAGTTTCTCACATGAAGTCATTACGGGGAACTGGCAACACGTCCACTGATGGCTCCTATAAGCCGTCTTTCCTCACTGATCAGGTCTCTGGGGCTTAAAACCTAAGAGTCTAGAATCTGGGTGAATCTGTTGCAAGTTTTGATTTTTTTGTTGACAACAATTCAGCTCTTCAGGAAGAGCTTAGGTCATGAGGAAACGAGTTTCAACCCTTGGCCCATAGCATTAAGTGACTTGGTACAGTGAGAAGCAGAGAAGAGTTTTGAAAACTGTTTAGCAAGCTGATAGATATTTTGGAACTTAACTTACAAATACAATAGGGTTGAAGAACAGTAGTGGAATCACAGAGGGATTACCACACCAATGGAATAAGTCCTCTTCCTTGCGTTTAGGGTTATAGACGATGAATCTGTTTTTAATTCCTGAAAGCAGTTTCTAGATTTAGTGATAGAAGAAGTCTCAGAGACCACCATTGTTCAGAGATGTGCTCTGTCACATTCAGTGCACCGTGAGAGAAATAGAGGAGGTAGACTCTTTCTTTTTTTTCTTTTTTTTTTTTTTTTGACAGGCAAGGTTAGATAATGAGAGAGAGACAGACAGAGACAAAGTTCTTCCCTCCGTTGGTTCACTCCCCAAATGACCGCTACAGCCGGCGCTGCGCCAATCCGAAGCCAGGAGCCAGGTGCTTCCCCCTGGTCTCCCATGGGGTGCAGGGCCCATGCACTTGGGCCATCCTCCACTGCCCTCCCGGGCCACAGCAGAGAGCTGGACTGGAAGAGGAGCAACCGGGACAGAATCTGGTACTGCAACTGGGACTAGAACCTGGAGTACCAGCACCACAGGCGGAGGATTAGCCTAGTGAGCCACGGCGCTGGCTGAGGCAGACACTTTCTGCCTTTCAAACTCAATCTGAATATAAATATGTGAGTGACAGAATACACATGCAAGTGAAATATGAGAAGAAAAGATAGAGAACGAATACTTTTCAAATTAATAATTTCTGTGGGAATAGATACATAGTTGCGGGATGGCTAAAGTTAATGGAGTGGCCAGACTTGAGTGAAAGTGGTTAGGGAAGTTTTTTCAGAGTACTGTGCTTCTTTTTTGATTATTAAAAATAAAACATTGTGGGAAAATTTGGGAAATACAGAAAATTTAATGAAGAAAACAGTTTACCTAAAATGCTGCTATTTTGTCTTTATTTTTAAATTTTTTAAAAGATGTATTTGTTTATTTGAAAGACAATAGAGGCCGACATACAGACAGACATGGAGAGAGTTAGAAAGAGATATATGTATCTGCTTGTTCAAGCCCCAGATAGCTGCAACAGCTAGGGCTCGGGCCGAATCCAGGAGGCTTGAAGTCCATCTTTGTCTCCCACACGGGTAGAGTGCCCAAGGACCTAAGCCATCTTTACTGCTTTCCCAGCTGTATTAGCATACAGTTGGATCAGAAAGGGAGCAGCCAGGACTTGAACTATCTCTAAATATGATAGTCTATTTTATTTCTAAATAGGATAGTCTAAATAAGATATCTATTTTAAAACACATATAGTACAGATTTTATAGCTGTGTTTGTTATTTTAATTTGCTCTGATAGTACACACACAGTTATTGATTCAACACACTCCGGGTAGAGAAACCAAGTGTTTTGTGCCTTCAATAATATAAAAAATGATGAACTAGTCATTGGTAGAAACAGACATGTAAATAAAACAATGAAGAACCATTTCTGTAATAGAGGTGTAGTAATAAGTCCTATAGAAATACACATGTGGAAAATTGAGGAATTTGGAAGTAATATAGATTTGGGAAATCAGTTAAGCAGAAACTTAGAAGTACAAAAGTAATTGGGTTATTCAAGGAAAGTCAAGTGGTAGTTTAGCATGCTTAGGCAATAATAGGAAGGTTGTCTGGATCCAATGATAGAATGTTTTGGTGTTATTTAGATTTCAGTTTTTTAGGCAATGGGAAGCAAGCCATCAAAATAGATTAGATCTGGTAGCAAAGGATGGATGGAGGGAGTAAAAGCAGCAAGACCACTTCATCAGTCTTGGCATCAGTCTTGGTGATGATGACAGTGAAGAAAAAGTAGGGCGTTAAACTGTCACTAGAATGTGAGGGGGAGAAGTTAGATGTTGAGGTTTCTAGCCTGGGAGGATGCTGTTAATCAAAAGGAGTTCTAGAAGAGTACAGTATTGTTTTTTGTGCAGGGAAATAATGATTGGGGATTTGAGATATTAACATTGCATTGCTGGGATAATATCTATTTGGGAATGTTTAACAGACTCTTCACACTCAGGTCTGAAAGTATAAGCTTAAAAAGAAAACTAGGCGGATACACATCTGGGAAGGTAGATATTAGAAGATATTAGAAGAAGGGAAGAGTAGATATTATTTCCCAGAAAGAAACTATTATATGAGAACAGAACTTAAAATAAGAACCTTGGAAATATCTACATTTAACGAAGCCTTGAACAAAGAGGAACCTGAATCAGGGGAGGAAACAAATGTGTGGTCTCATTGGAACTAAGTAAAAGTACAATTTAAAGAATAGAATGGATGGCAGTGTTAGAGTCTGTAGGAAGGTTGAATAAAGAAGACCCAGGAAGGGGACTCTAACTGGCACTTAGGAGAACATTCACAAGTTCCTTAAAAAAAAAATGCAGTGATTTGGAGTGAGGATTGCAGTACAATTTAGATATAATTGAAAAGTAAGATAATAGAACCAGTGAGTATAACATTCTTAGTATAAAATTGGCACTGAAAAGTAGAGATGAGTTGAGCTTAGTTGAGGGAAGATTTGTATAGAATTGAGAAAATTTGATCATGTTTAAGATCTGAGGGCAAAAAAAGATAAAGTGGGAATATTTGTTCAGCAAGAGCTAAAAAAAGAGACCAGAAAGATTGGGATGAAGGAGTCTGTGGTTGTTAGTAGTAAGCTTTTTTATTATTCTTTTTGAATACTGAGAGAAACAGGAAGAGGTAATTAGTGACGTAGAGAAATTGAGGAAATATCTATTGGCAATAACTTTCTTGTCAATGAAGGTTACATTTAGGGTAGAAATCTGGCAGTGAATCAAGCATGACCCACAGTTGCTTATGGAAAAATACATATGGCGTGAGTAGGAATATTTGTTTTTTCAGATTTCAGTATTAACTTTTATTTCTTTTCCTTGGGCAGGAACTGAAACATTTGATCTTGGAGGCAGCAGATGGCTTTCTGTTTATTGTCTCATGTGAAACAGGACGAGTGGTATATGTCTCTGATTCAGTTACTCCTGTTTTGAACCAGCCACAGTCTGAATGGTTTGGCAGCACACTTTATGATCAGGTGCACCCAGATGATGTGGATAAACTTCGTGAACAGCTTTCCACTTCAGAAAATGCCCTGACAGGTGAGAGTTATGTGGATGGGGAATGAGTGGGAAGTCCTTCTTTTCCTGAAGTGTAAAGGGATATTTTAGCTCTTTAAATTGGTTTCTTGACTGTGGCAAGGTTTCTAGAATTTTCCCCTTAATTAATATCAGTTCTTTTTATTCACATGCAGATTATCTAGTTTGTAGCTAGTCCTTAGAAAGTGTTTCATTAGTGATAATGTTAATTTGAAAGTTTATTATGTTAATATCATATAAAGGAAACCATAAAATCCAAACCTACGACAGGTTTTTTTTTTTCTGTTATACTAAAAGAATCATTTGGATAGTAGTCTTGTTTTCTACCCTCTTGAGCTTGTCTTTATGCTAGATTCTGTGGTAACAAAATTTTATTTCAAATGGGAGTGCTTATTCGTCTGTATACAAGGTATTTGTTATTGCTCTGTTCCTCCTTCCTCCCACTTTAAAGCTTTTGTTCTTTTTGCCATCATTTGTCTAGGGGGAAAAAAGTCACATCTGGTTCTGAGCAACTCTAGGAAAAGTTTTTAAGTGGAAACAAATAAAAATTGATAATTAAAATGCAAGAAATTCCAATATGGTTCTATTGTTCGGAATTGTTCCTATTGCTTCTATTCTATTGTTTCTATTGCTGCCAAAGCGAGCATTCCAGGATGGTTATTAATGTTGGTCTTTAGTTTTCCCTTCTTTTATGTTTTTATGCATTTGGTTTGCTTTGCTTTTTGGTTTTAGTTTTCCATTTCCCTAAAAGCTTGCTGTTTGTTTCTGTTTAATAAAGAAGAGAAACAGTTTTGGTTTGAGACAGATGTGTGTTTCTGTAGCATATAAAATTACTTGTTTTTAAATTGATGACATTCAATGTGTGTGTGTGTGTCTGTACTCATTGTACTCATGTGTATAAATAATCAGGCACAAGAATATAGCTTTGCCTCTTGCTGCTTTCCACTACACATTCCACTCCTACCTTCCTCTGCATAAAGTTATTTTCAGTGCTGCCTTTGGACTTACAGTGAGACTCATTGATGAAAATTGAAGTATTTCATGCTTGGCTTATTCTGTCATAAGGAAGGAGATCAAGGGGGCGCGAATATGATGCTTATTTTTGCCTCTGGTATCACCCTCTTTCCTACTCAGAAGAATGCATTTCAAACTGGTGTTCACGTTCTTCTTCAGGGCGTATCCTGGATCTAAAGACTGGAACAGTGAAAAAGGAAGGTCAGCAGTCTTCCATGAGGATGTGTATGGGCTCAAGAAGATCCTTTATTTGCCGAATGAGGTGAGTGTCAGGCTGAGGATTATCGTTTGGCATAGAAATAATCAAGAACTGAGCGTTTTGTTTCTGTCAGTGGAGTTAAAGTTTTAAATCAAAGTTTCAGTTAGTTTTTTTTGTAAGATTTATTTATTTGTTTGAAAGACAGAGTTACATATTGAGAGGAAGACCCAGAGAGAGAAAGAGATATCTTCCATTCACTGGTTCACTCCCTAAGTGGCTGCAGTGGTTGGGGCTGAGCCAGGTTGAAGCCAGGAGGCGGAGCTCCGTCTGGGTCTCTTACATAGATAGTAGGGGCCCAAGGACCTGGGCCATCTTCCAATGCTTTCCCAGGCACATTAGCAGGGAGTTGGCCCAGAAGTGGGACAGCTTGAAGTTGAAGCAGTACTCATATGGGATGCATCGCAGGTGGAGGGTTAACCCACCATGCCACAACACTGGCCCTCCTAGATTTTAAATTTAACTGTGAAGACCTAAGTGGGTTGTAACACGAATAAAATCTTTGTTAAGGGAGTCAACATTTACTGAACAATTACTGTGTGAAACACTGTGATACATGCTTTATTTCATCCCCAAACTGCCCTAGAGCATAAGATTCATGGTTACTATTTTGCTGATGAAAAAAAAGATGCAGAGAGCCGGCGCCGTGGCTCAATAGGCTAATCCTCCACCTTGCGGCGCCGGCACACCGGGTTCTAGTCCCGGTTGGGGCGCCGGATTCTGTCCCGGTTGCCCCTCTTCCAGGCCAGCTCTCTGCTATGGCCAGGAAGTGCAGTGGAGGATGGCCCAGGTGCTTGGGCCCTGCACCCCATGGGAGACCAGGAAAAGCACCTGGCTCCTGGCTCCTGCCATCGGATCAGCGCGGTGCGCCGGCTGCAACGGCGGCCATTGGAGGGTGAACCAACGGCAAAAGGAAGACCTTTCTCTCTCTGTCTCTCTCTCTCACTGTCCACTCTGCCTGTCAAAAAAAAAAAAAAAAAAAAAAAAAAAAGATGCAGAGAAATTAACTTCTCAAGGTTACAACAGATAGTATCTCATAAAGGGATTTTATTTTAATCCATAGTAGTCTGGCTCCAGAACCTATATTTTGTTCCCATTGCATCACAAGGCACATCCATATACTGAGACCATTTCTGCATTATTTGGTTTTGAAATTTTTTTGTGTCTTTCAGATAGTATTTAGAGTTTATAAATATACGTTATGCATTTTAGGATTTTGTAGAAAGAATGATAGTTCTTTCTATATAGCTAGCTGAAACATCTCTTCAAGTTACAAAATAAGTTCAGGTTCTACAATGGAACTTGTCATTGAACATATACATTGTTTATATATATGTAAACATGTACATAAATACTGGGAGTATACCTATTAGAAATGATCAGATTAAGGAAGGTTTTCCGGGAAAGGTGTAACATTGAGTATTATGTGGCTTAATGGTTTCTTTTTTTATTTTTAAGATTTATTTATTTATATTTATTTATCTGAGAGGTAAAGTTACAGTGAGAGGGAGAGACAGAGACAAAGGTCTTCCTTCTGTTGGTTCATTCCCCAAATGGCCACAACAACTGGAGCTACACTGATGCAAAGCCAGGAGCCAGATGCTTCTTCCTGGTCTCCTATGCGGGTACAGGGGCCCAAGCACTTGGGCCATCTTTTACTGTTTTCCCAGGCCACAGCAGAGAGCTGGACTGGAAGAGGAGCAGCCGGGACTCGAACCGGTGCTCATATGGGATGCTGGCGCTACAGGAGGAGTATTAACCTACTGCGCCATGGCACCTGCCCCTAAAGATTTATTTATTTATTTGAAAGAGTTACATAATGAGAGGAGAGGCAGAGAGAGAGAGGTCTTCCATCTGCTAGTTCACTCCCCAGTTGGCCACAACAGCAGGAGCTGTGCTGATCTGAAGCCAGGAGCCAGGAGCTTCTTCCAGGTCTCCCTCACAGGTACAGGGGCCCAGAGTTGGGCCATCTTCTATTGCTTTCCCAAGCCATAGCAGAGAGCTGGATCAGAAGTAGAGCAGCCAGGACTCAAAACTCATATAGAATGTCAGCAATGCAGGCGGCGGCTTAACCCACTACGGCACAGCACCGACCCCAAGGCTTAATGGTTTGCAATAGCCTCTGGACTCAGTCTGCTGGAGTTAGTTTTAGTCCATAGTATTCTGTGGTTTTTAATTCTTAGCTTCATATATCTTCTGAAATCTTGGTCAGATTACAAGCCTACTTTGTGCTTTGATTTTATCATCTAATGTTGGAAGTAATACTGATACTAAACTCACAAAGTTATGAGGATTAGATGAATTAATATATGTGAAGATATTTAGAACAGAGCATGGCATATATTAAACAGTAGAAGTTTTATCTACTGTTGTTATTTTAAAGAAATGAAAGAGGGGGTGGGTGCTGTGGCGTAGCAAGTAAAGCCGCTGCCTGCAGTCCTGGCATCCCATATGGGCGCTGGTTTGAGTCCCAGCTGCTCCACTTCCAAACCAGCTCCCTGCTTGTGGCCTGGGAAAGGGTTGGAAGATGGCCCAAGCCCGTGGGGCCCTGTACCCATGTGGGAGACCTGGAAGAAGCTCCTGGCTCCTGGCTTCGGATAGGCGCAGCTCCAGCCTTTGCAGCCAGTTGGGGAGTGAACCAGTGGATGGAAGACTGACCTCTCTGCCTTTTTTTCTCTCTCTGTGTGGTTCTGACTTTCAAATAAACAAATAAAACTTTAAAAGAAAAAAAAAAGAAATGAAAGAGAGAAAGTTGAGTTGAAGGGACCATTCCAACATATGGCCATGGCCAATGCAAAGACATAGGCAAGAGAAGATAAATAGCCTGAATTAACAAGCCACTGCCCTTCATTTGTAAGAAAGTTTTATTGGAACTAGCCATGCCCATTTGCCTATATATTGTCTTTGCTGATTTTATGCTATACTGCCAGAATTGCCTAGTTACAATAGACTAGACTGTATGATCTACAAAGCTGAAAATATTTACACTCTAGTCCTTTACAAAGTTTGCCAACTCCTGATATAGAGAATCTTTGCATTTGGAGAGCATATAGAATATTTTTTACTTCAAATTTTAGAACAGTTATATTTTTGAAGTACCAAATGTGACTTCCATTATCCCTCCTTGGTGTTAGGAGCATTGTTACCAATTTTCTGTGTCAAGATGCATTTAAAGCCTGTTACCGTACTTCACTAAAGAAGGTTCTTTCAGGAGACCAGGAGGAAGCACCTGGCTCCTGGCTTTGGATCGGCACAGCGTGCCAGCCTTAGCGGCCATTGGGGTGAACCAACGGAAGGAAGACCTTTCTCTCTTCTCTCTCACTGTCTAACTCTGCCTGTCAAAAAAAAAAAAAAAAAAAAAAAAAAAAAAAAGGTTCTTTCATTGTGCAAGCTGACTGCTTTGCATCTCTCTGCTCATTGAAACAGGTGTGGCAATAGCTCCGTGGACCCAGTCTCCATGAATAGACTGAGCTTTGTGAGGAACAGATGCAGGTGAAGTCCTAAGCAGTGAAAACCAAAGGGGTAACCAAAGACCCAACAGAGCATAACTTTCTCACCTGACTTACTGTAATACTTCCTTTCGTAGTCCTCACCCTCTTCCCTCGCCTCCTAGGTACTTTTTTCTGGCAGTATTTTTCTGAACTTCTAAAGTTTTTCTTGTTTTCCTGTTAAAGGAAGTTTACTTACTGTTTTGCCTGCTTTTCCTTGTGCTGTAGTTCTTTTCAGTTGTTTTCCTTTGGTAATGGTTGAAATTATGGTGGTTACTTTCGGGTGGGAGAGGTCCCAGCACTGATTGTCCTACTTTCAAAAACCAAGACTCTGAAGTTGAAGTTCCCAAGCCAGCATTGTCCTTTAAGAAATTTCTAGGTATGATTTTTCTTCTGACTGATACCACTCTTCTAGGAATGGACTTGGCTCTGTGAAAGATGGAGAACCTCACTTCGTGGTGGTGCACTGCACAGGCTATATCAAGGCCTGGCCCCCAGCAGGTAGGAAAGTTGGATGGTGATTCTTTTCGGTGCGTTTGGTTCCTCGCCAAGTCTAAGAAAGTTATATTTATTATGTGTTTGGTGTATGAAATGTACTTGGATGGAACCTGAAAGAAACAGCAGACCCCTTCACATACACTATTGAGCTTGTATTCCACTTGGGGAGATGATATACTCAGATTTGAAAATGTCTCACTAATGGCTGTGTCACAGCATAGTTTTTAAATGTACAAAATCATAATTATATATACTGAATACCTATGCTTTTAAGCAGTGGTTACTAAAAATCATTGGGATTATTCACTTGAGAAGTCTTTCTAAATTAGTTACAAAACTTTGAGGGAAATGGTGAAAATGGTTTGATTGTAGTAATTAGAAGGAGATGCTCTCTGCAAGGGCCTTAAATGAAGTTTTAAGCTGATTAGCTTTATTAGAACTTGAGGTCACAGAGATTATAAGAAAGGTGTTTTTTGCTGGGATCAGTTTGTTTTTTTTTGTTTGTTTTTTTGTTTTTTGTTTTTGTTTTTTGTTTTTTGTTTTTTTTTGACAGGCAGAGTGGATAGTGAGAGAGAGACAGAGAGAAAGGTCTTCCTTTTGCCGTTGGTTCACCCTCCAATGGCCGCCACAGCTGGCGCGCTGCGGCCGGCGCACCGCGCTGATCTGAAGGCAGGAGCCAGGTGCTTCTCCTGGTCTCCCATGGGGTGCAGGGCCCAAGCACTTGGGCCATCCTCCACTGCCTTCCCGGGCCACAGCAGAGAGCTGGCCTGGAAGAGGGGCAACCGGGAAAGAATCTGGTGCCCCGACCTGGACTAGAACCCAGTGTGCCGGCGCCGCTAGGTAGAGGATTAGCCTATTGAGCCGCGGTGCTGGCTGGGATCAGTTTTTTTTTTAAAAAGATTTATTTATATATTTGAAAGGCAAAGTTACAGAGAGGCAGAGGCAGGGAGAGGGAGAGGGAGGGAGGGAGGGAGGAAGGGAGAGAGAGAGAGATGTCTTCCATCCACTGGTTCACTCCCCAGATGGCTGCATCAGCTGGAGCTGTGCTGATCTGAAGGCAGGAGCCAGGAGCCTCTTCCAGGTCTCCCACACAGGTGCAGGGGCTCAAGGACTTGGGCCATCTTCTACTACTTTCCCAGGCAATAGCAGAGAGCTAGATCGGAAGTGGAGCAACTGGAACTCGAACTGGTGCCCTTGTGGGATGCCGGTACTGCAGTCGGCGGCTTTACCCACTATGCCATGGCGCCAGCCTTGGTGGGGGAATCAGCTTTTTAATTGACTTTTTTTTTTTTTTTTTTTTTTTTTTGGACAAGCAGAGTGGACAGTGAGAGAGAGAGACAGAGAGAAAGGTCTTCCTTTGCCGTTGGTTCACCCTCCAATGGCCGCCACGGCTGGCGCGCTGTGGCCGGCTCACCGCGCTGATCCGATGGCAGGAGCCAGGTACTTACCCTGGTCTCCCATGGGGTGCAGGGCCCAAGCACTTGGGCCATCCTCCACTGCCTTCCCGGGCCACAGCAGAGAGCTGGCCTGGAAGAGGGGCAACCGGGACAGAACCGGCACCCCGACCGGGACTAGAACCCGGTGTGCTGGTGCCGCAAGGCGGAGGATTAGCCTAGTGAGCAGCGGCGCCGGCTTAATTGACTTTTAAGAGTTTGCAAGCCTTAGAAACTTTTTACTTCCCTGCTAGTTGGGTGTCACTGTGAATTAAGGATTTGGGTAAGACAGAAACTAAGGAAAAAAAAAAAAAAACAGGCAGCAAGGTTTTATGTTTAGAAAAGACATTCAACTTTGGATTTGGAAAAACCTGGGTTTGATTCCTGGCATTGCTATTATTATTGCTATTTATTAGTGATATAACCTAGGATAAGTTGCTTGACTTTTATAAACTTCTCATCTGTACTTTGGAGAGAATACATTCCATAGAGGGTTATTATGAGGATTAGATTTAGTGTAAGGAAAGCATCCAGCCCAGTACCTCATATATGGTAGCCATCAATAAATACTAATACAAAAAAATACCAATAAGTGGAAGTTAATATAATTAAGGAAAATATTTTAAGGAATGAGGTAATGACATCTGAACTTTGTGATCTTTGTATTGCATAAAACATAGTTTAAGGTACATAAGATCTTTACTTCTTTTGTGTAGCTATCAACAGAAGTACTATTTTTGTGAATAAAAATAAAATAGCTATGCAAAGAATAAGGAAGAATTACATTCTTCTTCACTTTCCCATGTAAAATATTATTTTTCTCTTTTCCAAGGGACACAAGTAACTCTTAGTGTTTGGCATAAATTCATTTTTGGTTGTTTGCTTACTTCAGATCACAGGTTGGGCAAGACATCTGTTCTCTGGTCACAGAGGGGCTGCTTCACATGTGTTTGATTTAGCTAGCATAGTGTTTGGAATACCTCGAGTGAGCCTTATAGTCTTTAATTTATTATAGTTAATATGGCTGAAATATATGAATTTATGTATATATTTTATATCATGAGTAGCACATATAGTAAATTTTATGTAATTGTACCTTTATTTTTAACATTCTCATTTATCATTCTCTCATGCAAAACATTTGAGTCTGAGAGTTCAATTAAACTTTTTAACCTCACCTTCCTGAAGGTGTTTCCCTCCCGGATGATGACCCAGAGGCTGGCCAGGGAAGCAAGTTTTGTCTAGTGGCCATTGGTAGATTGCAGGCAAGTGTGAATTTTCTACATTTACATCCCTTTTAAGTTAGAAAAAATCTTCAGGACTTGTTCAGGTTAATTTTCTTTCATTCTCTGAATACAAGTAAAGAATTCTGTAAGACTCCAAAAATTTGAAGGAATATGACATTCATAGTAAATGTTGGTAATCTTGAGTTTAGCATAAGTTGGAATATTGCGGGGGATGAGGGGGAGATCTTTTCCCCTTATCTTTCTTGTGTTTAGCTTTATAATATTGAATTTTCTATTTCTGATGAATTTCCTTTGTCTCTATGCGAAAGAAGAAATATCCTTTTCATTATATCATTACATGACTGACAATAGAGAGGTGGAATTAGCTTGATTCTTCTCACAAGTATAGATAAGTTTCTTGGTTAGTTGGACCTTAATGATTTTTTGATCTGGGTAGTGAGCACAGCCTAAGCAGGTGAAAGCAGATTTTTAAAAAAATTATTTATTTTGAAAGACGGAGTGTCAGGGAGTAACAGAGAGATAAGTCCTTTATCCACTGATTCTTTCCTCAAATGGCCACAACAGCTGAGGCTGAGCCAGGTGAAAGCCAAGGAGCCTGGAACTCCATCTGGATTTCCTATGTGAGTAGTAGGAACCCAAACACCTGAGCCATCATCTGCTGTATCCCAGGCACTCTCCAGTATGTGATGTGGGCATCCCAAGTGGCAGCAACATGTTGTTGTTTTAATATTACTTACTTATTTGAGAGACAGATACTCCCAAAGGATGCTTCACTCCCCAGATGTCCATAATGATCCATATCTGGGGCTGAAGCAAGGATCCAGGAACTTAGTCCGTGTCTCCCATATGAATGGCAGGAATCCAGTCACTTGAGCCATCAATCCAGGGTCTGTATTAGCGAGAAACTAGAGTTAGGAGAACTGGATAGTGAACCCAGGAACCCTGATAGGGAACATGGGCATCTTAACTGCTAGGCCAAATATGCCTGCCCTAGCAGTAGGTGAGTTTTGAGTTGAATTCATTTTTTTCCCCTTACTTTTTTAATTTGGTGAAGCATATGGGAGTCATGCCAGCTCTCATGACCTCTCTGAATGTGATGTCAATTTTCCTTTGGATGATACATGGAAGTTGGGAAGTTCTTAAAACTGGCATTTTCTTTGTCTATGCACTGATGATGAGTAGATGGGGGAATACATCTATAAAGAATGGTATCATTTTCATGGAATCAACTCACATGTCCATAAATTGGCAACTGGATGAAGAAATTATGGTGTATATACGTGATAGAATACTATTCTATCATTTTCCATCCTGTCTTTTGCAACAAAATGGATGCAAATGGAGACCATTATGCTTAGTGAAATAAGCCAGTCCCCAAAAGACAGATACCATATGTTTTCCCTGATTTGTGGTATTAATACAAAGAGTACAAAAAAAGTAATGTGTATGAGCGAAATTGACATTTTGAGATTGGATTAGTGTTTATAGCCCTTGTCTGTACTCTAGAGGAATAGTGGTTTTTCTACTTAGTACTTGTTGAATTATTTTTTTTTTTAAGATTTATTTACTTATTTGAGAGTCAGAGTTATAGAGAGAGGGATAGACAGACAAAGATCTTCATCTGCTGGTTCACTCCCCAAATGGCTGCAATGGCCAGAACTGAGCCAGTCTGAAGACAGGAGCAAGAAGCTTCTTCCATGTCACCTGTGTGGGTACTCGGGCCCAAGCACTTAGACTAACTTCCGCTGCTTTCCCAGGCCATAGCAGAGAGCTGGATTAGAAGAGGAGCAACTGGGACACAAACTGGCACCCATATGGGATGGCAGTGTAGCAGGCAGAGGCTTAACCTACTATGCCACAGTGCTAGTCACTGTTGAATTCTTTATTTAATGGAGGGTTAAGCTTATGATTATAAAGAAAACTGAAGGTGTGTCACTGTGGAAATTCAAAGAACAATGGGAAGGAGGGAGTAGAGAGGGTGAGAATGAGTGAGGGAGGGCAGAGTGGGAAGTATCATTATGCTAATAAAACTATATATGTGAAATTTCCATATATATGTATATATATGTACATATATATTTGTGTATATGTGTGTATATATATATATATATAAGCATTAAAGTATTTTCATAGAACAACAAGAAAAAAGAATGTTGTCATTTTACCTCATTTTATATCTTCACTCTCAGGTAACTAGTTCTCCCAACTGTACAGACATGAGTAATGTTTGTCAACCAACAGAGTTCATCTCCCGACACAACATTGAGGGGATATTCACTTTTGTGGATCACCGCTGTGTGGCTACTGTTGGCTATCAGCCACAGGTGAGGAGCTGGAGCTATTAATTATATTACTAATACTTAGGCCTCTGTTTTCCCTTGCTGTGTTGAGATTACAAAATCATGTAATACCAGAGATAGCAAAAACATAGCAGCCCCAGTTCAGAGAAAATGATACTATTCGGTCAATACCTAAATTTATTTTTAGCTTCCTGCCAAGGCTGATATCCCATCTACAGAAATAATGTTTGTGAAGTCAGGTGGGAGCAGTAGGTACAGATGTGTATTTGTTTTCTGTTACTGATATGAATACAGATAATGATACATTTTAATTAGTTATACTTGTATGGTCACTTTTTGATAATTCATGTACATACCCAAGTAAATAGTAACACATAAAATATGCAAGATTAGCACCTATCATAATTTACTCATTCAGGTGACAAATTAACTATCCTTGAATTGACTTGTTATATAGATTTTCAAAACTATCAAGACCAAGGGAACGTTTGGCAGTGACTTTGTAAAGAGGTCAGTAAGAAAGAGATTTTGAAAACAAATAACAGAATTGAATTGATACTGTCTGATTCAACATTTCCTATTAAACAGTTATTACCAGGACAGTGTTGTGGTAGTATAAACACAGATACATAAATCAATAAATCAGAATAGATTCTGTTCTCATATTTATGGGCAACTGATTTTCATCAAAGTTGCCAACATGCTTAAATGGGGAAAAAGTCTTTCTAACAAGTAGTGGTAAAACAATTAGATATCTAGATGCAAAAAAGAAAAGGACTTAGACCTTATCTCACACCATACACAAAATCAATTCAAAGGCTTAAATATGTAGGAGCTAAAATTAAAATAAACTTCAAAGAGAGAATCTTTGTGATCTTGAGATAGGCAGAGGTTTCTTATATGATGCTAACATCATGGTTCACAAAAGAGGAAAACTGATAAATTGGATTTTATCAGTTAACATTTGTCCTCTAAAAAGGATATTATTAAGAAAATGAAAAGACCAGATGCAAACTTGGAGAAACTATTTACAAATCATACCTATAAGAAAGAGTTTTTATCTAGAATATGTAACTCTTATAACTAATTAAAACAAATAGCCATTAAAAAAGGTCACAGGATTTGACATTTCACTACAGAAGAAATAGGAATGGTGTATAAAGAGATGTTCAATATCATGAGGCATCAGGAAAGTGAAGATTAAAATCACAACGAAATGTCACTGTGTAATACAGTCACTGTAATCAGGAAGTTTTAACAAGAATAGAATCCTCCTAAATCATTGACAGACATGTAAAGTGGTACAGCTACTATACAAAATATTTTGGCAGTTTCATGAAAGTTAAAATTGTACTCACAGCCAAGCAGTTCCACTCCTGGGTATCTACCCATACCTAAGAGAAGTGAAAACCTGTTCACACAAAAATCTGTACACAAATATTCAAAGCTCTATTACTTGTAATAGCCAAAAAGTAGAAACAATCTACATATCTATTAACATTTTATGAATGAATGTAGGCTGTGTAAAGTTCATTTTAAAGTGCTGCTGAGCAAAGCAGTAGAGAAAACTATTGATGCATGAACTTCAAAAACATGCTAAATTAAAGAAGTAAGACCCAAAAGGTAGCACAGTATATATAAAATTTCTAGGAAAGACAAAACTAAAGAGGCAAAAAGCAGATCAGTGGCAGCTTAGAGTAAGGATTGACTTCATATGAGCACAACGGAACTTTCTGAGGCAATGAACATTTTTTTTGGTTAAGATTTATTATTTATTTGAAAGTCAGAATTACAGAGAGGTTGGGGAAAGACAGAGATCTTCCATCTGCTGGTCCACTCCCCAGATGGTCAAAACAGCCAGAGCTGGGTGAGTCCAAAGCCAGGAGCCAGGAGCTTCCTCCGAGTGGCAGGAGCCCAGGTACTTGGACCATCTTCTTTTGCTTTTCCAGGCACATCAGCAGGGAAGCTGGATTGGAAGTGGAGCAGCCAGGACTTGAACTGGTGCCCATATAGGATGCTGGCGTCGCAAGCGGCAGCTTTACCACTGCGCTACGATGCCAGCCCTGAGAACATGTTTTAAAACTAAATTTTGGTAATGGTCACACTGTAAATTTACTGGAAGTCATGAAATTGTGTACTTATGGTAAATGAACTGTAAATGTAAATTATACCTAAAAAATTGGAGCTGGCACTTTGACGTAGTGGGCTAAACCTCTACCTGTGGCACTGGCATCCCATATGGGTGATAATTGTAGTCCCAGCTGCTCCTCTTCCAATCCAGCTTTCTGCTATGGCCTGGGAAGGCAATAAAAGATGGCCCAAGTGCTTGGGCCCCTGCACCCATGAGGGAGACCTGAACGAAGCTCCTGGCTCCTGGCTTTGGATTGGCCCAGCTCTGGCTGTTGTGGCCATTTGGGGAGTGAAACAGCAGATTAAAGACCTTTCTCTCTGTTTCTCCCTCTCTCTGTAACTCTACCTTTCAAGTAAATAAATAAAATCTTTAAAAAAAATTATACCTAAAATTGGTTATATGCAATTAAAATAAATGAATAATATTCTGATAAGGGAATATATCCTGGAAGCTAGTTTAGGAGATTCCATCTTTTCTTTTTCTTTCTTTCTTTCTTTTTTTTTTTTTTCTATAAGATTTTATTTATTTGAGAGGTAGGGTTACAGACAGAGAGAGGAGAGACAGAAAGTTCTTCCATCCACTGGTTTACTCCCCAAATGGCCACAATAGCAGGAGCTGGGCCTGGCTGAAGCCAGGAGCCAGAACCTTCTTCCAGACCTCCCACGAAGGTGGAGGGGCCCAAGCACTTGAACCATTTTCCTCTGGTTTCCCAGGCCATAAGCAGAGAGCCAGATCAGAAGAGGAGCAGCTGAGATACAAACTGACGCCCAAATGGGATGCTGGTGTCACAAGTGGAGGCTTAGCCTGCTATGCCACAGCATCAGCCTGTTATTTCTCTTCACAATTAACTATAATCTTAGGATAAAAACAGAAGTAGTAAAACTCAAGTCTGCAGCTAATGGTCCAAGAAAATTAGATGATCATACAAATATAAACCTTACTCTTATTTTTTCCTTTTTAGGAACTCCTAGGAAAGAATATTGTAGAATTTTGTCACCCTGAAGATCAGCAGCTTCTAAGAGACAGCTTCCAGCAGGTAACTTTTGTTCCTGGTTTGGACTAAAATAAATATTTTTATTTATGACATTCATGCTACAACTGTTTACTGACCTCTGATTAATTGACCACTGTGGCAGGCACTATACTTTTATGCTTTTAATACTTGACCTGTAAAAACTAGATCAGTAGTTTGAGACTATGGATAACATCCATGGTATTTCTGTTTGGCTCTGCCTACTTACTGTCTTGTGCTTAACCAACTGTACCATAGGAGCTATCTTTAAAATATTCAAGCTATTGTTTTCTTTGTTGAGCTGTAGATTATTGTAGAGAAACTCACTTCACAGAGTTCTTTGGTAGATAGTTGAGAGTGAATTGTATGCTAACTTACTTGTAATTTTCAGGCCCTTGCCCTGAAAATATATGGTGACTTTTTAAGTTTTTTTTTTTCCAAAGTCATCTTTATTTCAGTTCACAATAAATAAATATAATTTCTTTAGAGCTGTAAGCATTTTACATCAGAAATACATTGGTTCTCTAAAAAACTCCAAAACCTCATGAATCCAGAAAATCTTTAAAATGTGCTGTTTTTTAAAGAAATTCTTTACCAACTCTTGCTAAATAAAGGAGCTGATGCCCAAAAGTCAAGTGTGGCTTCTGTTCTCTCCCCGAACAAGTTGTTTGGAATCCTAAGAGAATTCTGCAAGAACAAAATAATTTATCAATGCAATGAGACAAATAGGAGGAAGTCTTCCTCAGACTGAATGTTCCAGGCAGCTGTTTCCTGCATGGTTTGTCTGCCCAGTCTTTATCCACAGGACTCTGAGAAGCTGTAGGAATATGCAAGTGCAGACTCAAGGCCCAGCTTCCTCTCCAGCGGCTTGGGAAGGGACTGTACATCATCGGACAGGGCCCTGTGCTCCCCTATGCCTCATGGGGTGTCCACGTTGGATTTTTTTTTTTAAGTTTCTAAGGATTTTATTCAGTGGGTGAAATGCACAAGAGAATGAGGGTTTTATTTAGGGGAGAAAGAGAAGTCTAGAGGCTAAGTCGGGTCCATACCAAGCAGAGAGCAGTCACGTACAGCAAGCATGCAGGCAGGAAGGCAGAGAGCGGGCAGCCTGAAGGCACGGGGCAACAAGCAATATTTGGTGACTTTAAAAGACTTAGCTTTAGATAGCAGCTCTTACTTTATATAGGACAAGGTAAATAGTTTCTTTAAGTCTCAGTAGTATCCTTGCAGATACACAGTGTATATAATAATAGTACTTACATTCAGAGGATTGTTGGGAAGATTAAATAGATAATGCATATAAAGCACATAGTCCAGTTCTTGGTACATGATAATTAGAAAATAAATATTAGCTGTTAATCCTTTTTTTATTGCAAGGGTGTATCAAAAGATTATATTCAATTCTTGAGACTAGAAGCTCAAATCATCTAAAATTACTTACTTTTACAAAACAAAAGAAAACAAGACTAAAGCCAGCTTAGGTAAGCCTCTATGGATACTGTGAAAACAGAAATTCTCATGTTTGCAGGGAAAGCTGAATCCACTGTCATTAAAGTTAAATTTTGGGTATGGATTTGTAAAGTATCTTTAGTAGGCTTTTAGGAGCAGTAGGGAAATAATCTTTTCCCTCCTCCAAATGATTGTTGTTGTTGTTTGATTTTGACTGGAATGGTCAGAAAGTTTTGGATTCCTAGAAAAAAGATTTAGTGACTTATTTTTTACTCTTTTGTGTTGTTTTAACATTGAAAAAAGATTGGTGTTTCAAGGACAATGACATAAGCGTTTTACAGTTGTAGAAAGTTTATTTAATTTTCTAAGGAAAGTTTTCTTTGAGTTCGACTGATGGTATGAAAACCTTTTCAGGTGGTGAAGTTAAAAGGCCAGGTGCTGTCTGTCATGTTCCGGTTCCGGTCTAAGAACCGAGAGTGGCTCTGGACGCGAACCAGCTCCTTTACTTTCCAGAACCCTTACTCAGATGAAATTGAGTACATCATCTGCACCAACACCAATGTGAAGTATGTACCTTGCAGTCCTTTTCCAGTGTTGGGATTTTTTCATGGGCCAAGTCTGCTTCTTTTCTAACCAAGCTGTCTTCTTTTCTGCTTTTCCATTGGGAAACATTTAGAGTTGGAAGTTTCTCATTATTCAGATTCTCACAGGATTTGGGCTAGTTGAACGAGGTAGAAAGAGATTTTAACAAACAATGCCCTGCTACCCATGTGGAGACCCAGATTGATTTCTGGGCTCCCAGACTGGTCCTGTCCAGGCTGTTCACTTGGGGAGTGAACCAGCAGATAGGAGATCTTTCTCTTTCTGCCTTTGAAAAAAAAAAATAAAAGCCAGTTAGATCTTTAATTTTTTTTTTAATAAAAAGTGCTGCTGTGAGTGTTCCTGTGCTAGTTTTTACATGAATGCACATTTTCATTGTCTTCTGTTCTCTTTACCCAGGAGTGGAATTTCTGAGTCAAATGATAACCCTATTTTACTCTTTTTTGTTTGTTTGTTTTTTAGATTTATTTATTAGTCCAATGCTATGGCATAGTAGGCTAAGCCTCTGCCTGTGGCACTGGCATCCCATATGGGCACTGGTTCGTGTCCTGGCTGCTCCTTTTCCAATCCAGCTCTCTGCTGTGGCCTGGGAAAGCAGTAGAAGATGGCCCAAGTGCTTGGGCCCCTGCACCCACGTGGGAGACCCTGAAGAAGCTTCTGGCTCTTGGCTTCGGATCAGCCCAGCTCCTGCTATTGCAGCCATTTGGGGAGTGAACCAACAGATAGATCTTTCTCTCTGTCTCTCCCTCTCTCTGTAAGTTACAGACAGAGAAGGTCTTCCATCCGTTGGTTCACTCCCTAGATGGCTGCAACAGCCAGAGCTGGGCCAATCTGAAGCCAGTAGGCAGGAGCTTCTACCAGGTCTCCCACATAGGTATAGGGGCTTATGCACTTGGGCCATCTTCTGCTACATTCCTAAATCATTATCAGAGAGCTGGATTGGAAGTGGGAAAAAAAAGCAGCCGGGATTTGAACTGGCGCCCATATGGGATGCCAGCGCTACAGGCAGAGGCTTAACTTCCTATACCACAGTGCTGGCCCTCTCTATTTTACTCTTTGAAGAACTGACAAGTGGTTCTTTAAAGCTGTCTCTTCAGCACTGTAGGAGGCTGTGGTTTTTCAGCATCCTGTAAACACTTATTATTGTCTCTCTTTTTTTACTGTAGCCATCCTAGTGGGTATCAGTTGTCAGATTACTTCCTTACCATTTCATCTACTGTAAAATTGGCATTGAGTGTAGCTCTTGAATATTGGAATACAGATAATTAGCATGTGTGAATAAGACTTGATGACAGTGGTTAGTCAGTGAAATCCAAGTTTTAAAGCTTATAAAGTTTAATTAACAGTAAAATTCATGAATTGAGTTAGTAATTTTTATTAATTTAGGCCTCAAGCTTATAGTCATGGTCATGGTAGATTTTGTTCTTGTCTCTTTTTGTATTTTTATGTTACACAACAACCATCATTTTGTTTCCATTATGTTTAAATTTTGAAGTTTTTAAGTTCTTTTAAGGATTCAAGTTTCTGGAAATAATGGCTCTGCCTACTTTTACACATAATCTCCCCAACCATGATTAATTTTAATTGTCTTTTAATAATTTTTGAAAATATTTTCTTTATCTAAAATTTAGAAAGTATTCAAAAGTATAGGGGGAAAGATAAAATTCTCGTACACCAGATAGTCTGTGTTAATGTTTTAGTGCAGGGGCCGGCGCTGGTTAATCCTCTGCCTGCGGTGCCAGCATCCCATATGGGCGCCGGTTCTAGTCCTTTCTGCTCCTCTTCTAATCCAGATCTCTGCTGTGGCCTGGGAAAGCAGTAGCAGATGGCCCAAGTGCTTGGGCCCCTGCACCCACATGAGAGACCAGGGAGAAGCACCTGTCTCCTGGCTTTGGATCAGCATAGCTCCAGCTGTTGGGACCATTTAGGGAGTGAACCAGTAGAAGGAAGACCTTTCTCTCTGTCTCTCCCTCTCACTGTCTATAACTCTACCTCTCAAATAAATAAATAAAATCTTTATTAAAATGTTTTAGTGCATATATTTTCAATTTTTTGCTTGTACTATTTAAAAACACTAAGAATATATACACATCCACAACTAACAGGTATTGATTATCTAAGAGTTAGAACCCAAAGAAATGAACCCTCGTGCCTGTGGACATAGTGTCTTATACCACATTGTCCATAATGTGAATTATTTGCTGAAACTGAAGTCCTAATTTACCTGTAGAATTAAACCTTAAAGTTGATTTATTAGTGATTGCCCTACCTACAGATGAATCAGCAGAGCTTTTTGTTCAAATTTTTTTTTCTTTTTATATTTGTCCTCTTTATTTTGTTTTCCCAGAAACTCAAGTCAGGAACCACGGCCTACGCTGTCTAACCCAATCCAGAGGCCACAGCTAGGTCCTACAGCTAACTTACCCCTGGAGGTGGGCTCAGGGCAGCTGGCCCCCAGGTAAGAAGAAGTGGAAGAATTATCTCTTGAGCCATTACTAGCCTAGAGAATAGCCAGCTGCAATCCTCCCCCCCTTTTTTTTTTGTTAGATTTATGTTTTTAAGGCCTGTTCCCCAGATTGTTCTTTAAAATCTTTTTTCCCTCATTTCTCTCCTCTCTCACACTGGTCTTTAACAAATAGGCAGCAGCAGCAAACAGAACTGGACATGGTTCCAGGAAGAGATGGACTGACCAACTATAATCATTCCCAGGTGAGTATCTGTTTTCTTCCCTGAAGAGTACAGTAAGCTTAAGAATTTCCTCCAGTGCCAGTTAGAATGTGTGTGCATTTTGTATGAATTTGAGGGTATTGGATTGCCATATTAAACCTTTAATGATCATTTTTATCATTGTGTTCCACAGATTTCTGTTCAGCCTGTTGCAACTACAGGGCCAGAACATGGCAAGCCCCTTGAGAAGTCAGATAGTCTATTTGCCCAAGATAGAGATCCAAGATTTTCAGAAATGTATTCCAACATCAATGCAGGTATTTTCTTCCTCATTCTCCTCTTAAAATCTCATTTAGATCACTTACTGATGGGCCTGCTGCTGCCCAGTCAGTAACCTTCCAACATATTCCACTCAATCATAACACCTCATGAGTGAGTAGGAACTTGGTGAACTCATACACTACAGCCCCTTGACCGGCCCTCCCGCAACTCCTTTTGGTCCACAGATCAGAGTAAAGGCATCTCCTCCAGCACTGTCCCTGCCACCCAACAGCTATTCTCCCAGGGCAACACATTCCCTCCTAACCCCCGGCCGGCAGAGAATTTCAGGTGAGCCCCATGTACGTGTGCTGCTTGACAGGGCACAGAGGTATTCAGTTGCTGAATCCAAGTTTTATTCTCCCCTTGCTTTCTCTGGTCTTTTCAGACAAAGTGGTGGAGCTTTTAGGACCTCCTGTTTCTTTGCACCTCTCCTATTTCCATGTTCTAGTTCCATCTCTGTGTGTCCTGTTCAGTGTATGTTCGCAGTCTTTCTTGTCTTTTCCAAAATCTGTTATCGATTTTCCCTTAACACCAAGGAAGTCAAGGGGATCCAGGGGTAGCACTAGATTGTCCTTTGTTCCAAGCTCCTGTGGTAAATCTATTTTAATAAGTGACTTCACTATTTGTTCACTTCTAGGAATAGTGGCCTGGCCCCTCCTGTAACTATCGTCCAGGCATCGGCTTCTGCAGGGCAGATGTTGGCCCAGATTTCCCGTCACTCCAACCCCACCCAGGGAACAGCCCCAACTTGGACCCCTAGCACCCGCCCAGGCTTCTCTGCCCAGGTACAGACTCTCACCTGTCTATCCCATGTGTGTTGTTTTGTTCGGTTCCTTGGGCTTTTTCCACATGTAAAATTATTGTTGTCTATCTTAGATAATTTCTTCCCTGTCCTTGGTCCCTACCTTCTGATTTTCATCTTTGTTGAGAGCAGCTAGATAATTAAGACATCCACAGATAGTCCAAAAATCTCATCCAGTTCGTAGTCCATTGTTTTCACAGATTCACCTGAGGTCAGAATTGCTCTTCTACAATATTTTTTTTTTTTTTTTTTTTTTTTTGACAGGCAGAGTGGACAGTGAGAGAGAGAGACAGAGAGAAAGGTCTTCCTTTTGCTGTTGGTTCACCCTCCAATGGCCGCCGCTGCCGGCGCGCTGCGGCCGGCGCACCGCGCTGATCCGATGGCAGGAGCCAGGAGCCAGGTGCTTCTCCTGGTCTCCCATGGGGTGCAGGGCCCAAGCACCTGGCCCATCCTCCACTGCACTCCCGGGCCACAGCAGAGAGCTGGCCTGGAAGAGGGGCAACCGGGACAGAATCCGGCGCCCCAACCGGGACTAGAACCTGGTGTGCTGGCGCCGCAAGGCGGAGGATTAGCCTAGTGAGCCGCGGTGCCAGCCCTTCTACAATATTTTAAGCAAGTTTTTTTTGCAGGTCTTTTTGGAATAAATTATTTTTTTTTAAAGATTTATTTATTTGAAAGAGTTACACAAAGAGAAAGGAGAGGCAGAGAGAGAGCTGAACCGATCTGAAGCCAGGAGCCAGGAGCTTCCTCTGGGTCTCCCACATGGGTGCAGGGGCCCAAAGACTTGAGCCATCTTCGACTGCTTTCCCAGGCCATAGCAGAGAGCTGGATCGGAAGAGGAATAACCAGGACTAGAACCGATGCCCATATGGGATGCCGGCATTTCAGGCCAGCGCTTTAACCCACTGTGCCACACGCCAGCCCCAAAAAGTGTTTTCTTTACATAGAATACGAGTATACTTCAAAAAGTTGGTGGAGAGTATATTAAAAAATATTCATAGAAATTCATAGAATTCAAATTTCATGCATTTGGAAGTCTTAAAAAAGTTCATGAAAATGCGTATTACTAGAAAACTGTGGACGAAGGGGCCCAGTGTTGTGATACAATGGGTTAAGCAGCCGCTGCCTACACTGCCAGCATCCCACAGAGTACTGGTTTGAGTCCTGACTGTTCTACTTCTGATCTAATGTGCCTGGGAAAGCAGCAGAAGATGGCCCAAATGCTTGGTCTCCTGTACCTGCATAGGAGACCAGGATGAAGCTGTCATCTCCTAGCTTCAGCATGGCCCAGTCCCGGACATTGCCATCTAGAATAGTGAACCTAGTGGATTGAAGTTTATTTTCTCTCTATCTCACTCTGTGACTCAGCCTTTCAAATAAAGAAAAAATCTTCTTACACATGTTAAATTTCAAGTAAGCTGCTGCTGCTTTTTTTTTTTTTTTAGATTTATTCATTTAGGGGCCAGCACTGTGGCATAGCTACCACCTGCAGTGCCAACATCCCATATAGGCACCGGTTCGAGTCCCAGCTGCTCCACTTGATCCATCTCCCTGCTAATGTGCCTGGGAAAGCAGCAAAAGATGGTTCAAGGTCTTGGGCCCTGAACCCACATGGTAGACCCAGAAGCTCTAGGCTCCTGGCTTCAGATTGGCCTAGCTCTGGCTGTTGCGGCCATCTGGGGAATGAACCAGTGAATGGAAGACCCCTCTCTCTCTGCCTCTCTCTAACTGTGCCTTTCAAATGAATAAATAAATCCTTAAAAAAAGTACATTCTGGGCCGGCGCCGTGGCTCACTAGGCTAATCCTCCGCCTAGTGGCGCCGGCACACCGGGTTCTAGTCCTGGTTGGGGCGTCGGATTCTGTCCCGGTTGCCCCTCTTCCAGGCCAGCTCTCTGCTGTGGCCCGGGAGTGCAGTGGAGGATGGGCCAGGTGCTTGGGCCCTGCACCCCATGGGAGACCAGGAAAAGCACCTGGCTCCTGGCTCCTGCCATCGGATCAGTGCGGTGCGCCGGCCACAGCGCGCCGGCCGCGGCGGCCATTGGAGGGTGAACCAACGGCAAAGGAAGACCTTTCTCTCTGTCTCTCTCTCTCTCACTGTCCACTCTGCCTGTCAAAAAAAAAAAAAAAAAAAAAAAAAAAAAGTACATTCTTTAAAAATTAAAAATTATTCATTTATTTGAAAGGCAGAACAACAGAGAGAGAAAACACTTATGTCCACTGGTTCAGGTCTCCCACTTGGGTGGCAGGGTCCCAAACACTTGGGCCATCTTATGCTGCCTTTCCTAGGCTATGAGCAGGGAGCTGGATTGAAAGTAGAGCAGCTGGGACACAAATTGGTACCCATATGGGGTGCTGGTATTACAGTCAGTGGCTTTATCAGCTGTGTGACAATATCAGCCCCATAAATCTTTTTTTTTTTTTTTAAGCAAACTACAGATGAAATTCAAAAATTTTTGCACCAGCATAAAATTATCTTTTAATTGCATTTTCCATGAACTTTTTGAAGTATCCTTATATTATTAATTCTTTAGTTTCATATAATTTCATAGTTTTTTAAAATACTTTTACTTAATTCTCACTTTTTATCTATATTGTTATTTTATTTATTTGAGAGATGAGCAAGAGAAGGAGAGTGTTCCCATCTACAGATTCATTCCCCAGATGCTTGAAACTATAAGGGCTGGGCTGAGCTGGGCTGGGCTGAAGTGAGGAGCCAGGGATGCATTCCAGGTCTCATGAGTGGGTGGCAAGAATTCAGTTACTTGAGCCACCACTGATGCCTCATAGGATCTGCATTAGCAGGAAGGTAGAATCAGGAGCTGGAGACTGGAAATGAACCCAGGTATTCCAGTATGGGACATGGGCATGCCAGCAGGCAGCTTAACAGCTACGCTAAATGCCTTCCCCTCTTACAGCTTGCTTTTATTAGTCCCATAATTCTTTGCTTTTTGTACGTTTATCTCAGCTGCCTAAAAATAATGTCAGGAGAGACTGAGAGTTAATCAGAAGAAATATACAGTAGGAAATAAGCGATGAGCCTTATTCAATAGAATGCAGTATTGACTGTGTTCATTCTAACATGAATGTGCAATAATGTTAACATTCCATTTATCGTGTTTCCTCGTATGTATTTAGCAGGTGGCTTCCCAGGCTACAACCAAGTCTCGTTCTTCCCAATTCGGCGTGGGCAACTTTCAGTCTCCGTCCTCCTTCAGCTCCATGTCCCTCTCCAGCACCTCTACTGCATCATCTGGTGCTGCTGCCTACCCTAGTCTGACGAGTCGTGGATCCAACTTTGGTTAGTTTTTTTTTTTTAAGATTTGTTTATTTATTTGAGAGGCAGAGTTACAGAGAGAAGGAGAGACATAGATCTTTTTTTTTTTTTTTTAAGATTTATTTATTTTTACTTGAAAGAGTTACACAGAGAGAGAAGGAGAGGCATGGGGTGGGGGGGCAGTCTTCCATCTGCTGATTCACTCCCCAGTTGGCCACAATGGCCGGAGCTGTGCCGATCCGAAGCTAGAAACCAGGAGCTTCTTCCGGGTCTCCCACATGGATTCAGGGTAGCAGAGAGCTGGATTGGAAGTGGGGCAGCTGGGACTTTTCCTGCTACACCACAGCGCTGGCCCTGAGAGAAAGAGAAAGATCTTCTATGCACTGGTTTACTCTCCAAATGGCTGCAATGGCTGGAGCTGAGGCAGGCTGAAGCCTGGAGCCATGAACTTCTGCTGGATCTCCCACATGGGTGGAGGGGCCCCAAGTGCCTGGGCCAACTTTTGTTGCTTTCCCAGGCCATAGCAGAGAGCTGTATCAAAAGTGGAGCAGCCAAGACTCAAACTGGTGCCCATATGGGTTGTGAACGCCACAGGCGAAGGGTTAACCTACTCTGCCACAGCACAGTTCCCAACTTTGGTTAGTTGACACCAGAGGGAGGGTAATAGGAAAATCATACCACTAAAGAGAAAAGATTTGGTAGTCAAAATTATTTACTTGTGTCCTATGTGCTTTGATGTAATTGTAGGGAGATGCAGTATGACTAGTCCATTTGTAATTTAAAACCTACCCACAAGCTGGTGTTATGGTGCAGTGGGCTAAGCTGCCACTTGAAATCAAAGAATCCTATATTAGGACGCTGGTTTGAGTCCCTGCTTCTGTGCTTCCAGGCTGACTCCCTGCTACCCACTTTATTTTTTTTATATTATTTATTTTTTTGGACAGGCAGAGTGGACAGTGAGAGAGAGAGAGAGAGAAAGGTCTTCCTTTACCGTTGGTTCACCCTCCAATGGCCACCACGACCGGCGCGCTGCGGCCGGCGCACCGCGCTGATCCGAAGGCAGGAGCCAGGTGCTTCTCCTGGTCTCCCATGTGGGTGTGCAGGGCCCAAGGACTTGGGCCATCCTCCACTGCACTCCCGGGCCACAGCAGAGAGCTGGCCTGGAAGGGGCAACCGGGACAGAATCCAGCACCCCGACCAGGACTAGAACCCGGTGTGCCGGCGCCGCAAGGCGGAGGATTAGCCTAGTGAGCTGCGGCGCGGCTGCTACCCACTTTAAAGACCCAGATGGAGTTCCAGGTTCTTGGCTTCATCCTGGCTCAGCCTGACCATTCAGCCATTTTGGAAATGAACCAGAGATGCAAGATGTCTTTTTCTCTGTCTCTCCACTCTGTCACTCTGCCTTTACAATAAATAAAGTCTTTAAAAATAAGTAAAATAAAACCTACCCACATAAAATACCTTAGCACATGTAGCAAAGGACATGTAAAATATTATAATTAGTAGCATGCATTTTTTCAAGATGTATTTATTTGTTTGGAAGAATTACAGAGAAAGAGGTAGAGACAGAGAGAGAGATAGAGATATCTTCCATATCCTGGTTCAGTCACCAAATGACTGCAATGGCCAGGGCTGGGCCAGGCCAGAGCAAGAAGCTTCATCTGGGTCTCCCATGTGGGTCCAGAGGCCCAAGGACTTGGACCATCCTCCACTGCTTTCCCAGGCACATTAGCAGACAGCTGGATCAGAAGTGGAGCAGCTGGGTCTTGAACCAGTGCCCATATAAGATGCCGGTGCTGCAAAAGGTGGCTTAACTCGCTGTACCACAGTGCTGGCCCCAGTAGTGTACATATTTAATCTATGAGCAAATGACTCTTTGGAAAGGCTACCTATGGAAGAAAAATTAATTTGGGGCTAGGTTTTGAAATAGAAGAGGCATTGATTGGCTATAGAGGACAGGAGGTATCCTAGGTAAAATAAATGGCTTGCTTATAAGTTTGAGTCAGTTTCTCCTCTCCAGTTGAATTAGTAGATTGAAAATTTTTATTCTTGTTGTATTTCTAGCTCCTGAGACTGGGCAGACTGCAGGACAATTCCAGACACGGACAGCAGAGGGTGTAGGTGTTTGGCCACAGTGGCAGGGCCAGCAGCCTCATCATCGTTCAACTTCTAGTGAGCAACATGTTCAACAGCCATCAACACAACAACCTAACCAGCCTGAGGTCTTCCAGGTGAGAGACTGAGAAGACTCCAGACAATTAGAAAATTAGAAAGAAATTAGGAGAGAAAAGGTCAAGGAGAAGAGACTGAAAAGGAAACATGCCTGGATTGAGGTGTTTGTTAGGGGTTGGGTGGGAGAAAACAGAGGTGTGTATAGGGACAAATGTCAGGAATTGGAAAGATTATGAACTTAATGTGAGTCACAACCTTTAATCACACAGACTTGATGGTTTCCACAAACTTTTTGAAGCACCCCCCATACTGATGATAACTGAAATTCTGTTTGTGTAAGTCCTGAGAGGATTGCTAGAATAAGTGGAGTAATCTCTGGCAGGACAAGAGCTTGTCTACAGCACAGGTTGAATGAAGGCAGATGGCTGTTGGTGGAAACATAAGAACATAGGATAAGAAACACTCCATACAAAGGGTCTTTGGAAAGTTCATGGAAAATGTGTACTATGGAAAATCTCCATGGATTTCAAGATTTTTTTTTGTACTGAAATAAGCTTATCTTACAACTCTGTATTTCCCTTATGCTTGTGAAGTACCCTTATATGTGTCTGTTGGGAATTACATGAAATGTGGTAGGCAGATTTTCCTGCCTTTGAAAAAGAAGAAAAACTAGAAAGAAGAAAAATGTGGAACTGTAGGAGGAGGACAGCTGGGGGACAGGGAAAAAGGCCGTGGTGTAAAGGAGTCCCGCATGCTGGGAGAAAGGAAGGAGGAGAGCACTTGGCACAGCTAGGAAGGCACTGGGCAGGGTGGTGGTGCAGGGGAATGTCAGGTGGGAAGTGATGCGGTGTGTGACCTGTATTAATCTTTTCCTCTCACTAGGAAATGCTGTCTATGCTGGGAGACCAGAGCAGCAGCTACAACAATGAAGAATTTCCCGATCTAACTATGTTTCCCTCCTTTTCAGAATAGAACTGTTGGGGTGAGGATAAGGGGTGGGGGAGAAAATCACTTTGTTTTTAAAAAGCAAATCTTTCTGTAAACAGAATAAAAATTCCTCTCCCTTCCCTTCCCTCACCCCTGATGTGTATCCCCTTTCCCTTTGGGACTCCCCTGCCCTTCTGCCTCTCTGACCTAACATTTATAGAAGATATGGAATGAGTCTCCAAGGATTTTAGGACCCTTTGAAAATTTGAGGCTAGATGAGATTAGAATGCCTTTCTTTATGTCTCCTGACTATAAGTTGTATAGTTTTTATTTGAGCTAGCGTCAAGGGGCTAGTTAGAAAAACCAGACCTCCACTGTTTGCCTTGGATACTGTGGTGTACTTTTTGAAAGAAATTCTGAGTGGAGGAGAGAAGAATGGTCCTCATATTTGAGGCCCGTGAAGCATGGTAGGCATATTCGGAGCTTTAGGAAATGAGCATAGACTCTTTCTATTGCCTGTGAGCAGTTCCCCTGGAAAGAAACATGTGAGTAAGTGAAAGAGAGACAGTGTGTGTGTGTGTGTGTGAGCAAGTGTGTTTCTGTGTTTGTTTCTCCCTTTTAGGGAGTTATGCAAAAATTTGTCCCAGATTTTATCTTTGTCTTTCTGTGTGCTTTTCAAAGAGTCCTAAGGAGTTAAATCTTCCTTCCACTTAGAATTGCAGCTAGAGTATTTAAATAAATGTCCTTGCTGCACTATGTCTATGCCCGGCCCTACTGTAGGCAGATACATAAAATCTGTTAATGTGGTTGATCTATTATCAAACATATTCAGTGATAAAGCTAAGTTGCTACCACATTTGGTGCTCTCACCTTATCTGGAAGATCTGCAAACATTATCAAAATAGGCTGGCTAGATAAAAACTTTCAGAAACCCTGGACGTGGCCATAAAGATAATGCTGCATTTTCTTCAGAATCACACATGATTTGTGTGTGTGTTTTCTATAGAGGTTATTTCTGCATGGAAACTCAACTTCTTGGATTAGCAGTCCTAGTGAAAATCCTCACTGTCAGAGTATAAGCCAAATATAAATTCTTCTGCAAAGTAGCCTCTTCAATCCCATCCTCAAAATACCCAGGCTATCGAGAAACATTTGGGTCTCTCCTGAGCCTGTAGTTCTTTTCTCTTTGCTCTTTCTCCAATCTTGAGATTGGGTTTTGCTTTAGAATGCAAGCATAATTCCATGTGATAGATGGGACTTGGACTCCCGTCCCAACAGGGTCACTTGGTAATTAACTATAGCCATATAAAAGTGGATACAGGTTTCTATTCTCACCTTTTACCTTCCTCAGGTTAGTTATGAATATCAGCCTTTTTAAAAAAAAAAAAAAAAATTGGCTCTGGCCAATATCTAAGTGCAAGGCTGAATTAATTAGGAGAAGGCATATTAAATGTAGTCACAGGGGACTGAAGATCACAAATGGCCTTGGAGAGTCTGAGGGAATGTCGTTTTCTGGGTTTCCCTCCCTTTTGTCTCCAATCCAGTAAGAGGTAGTGAGGTGGAAAGGAGACGGTTTATTTTTTTATTCTATGTGCACACATACAGTATACATATATATTTATATCACAGTTTATGAAACCAAAAAGTTGAGTTTCCAATGGAATCCTTGTTTTTTTAATAATCAACTGTTTTTAAATATGATCAGGACTATAATATTGTACAGTTATTACAGGACTTTGGGGAGAGGGGAGGGTGGGAGAAGATGCTCTGGGGGTTTTGTTTCTGCTTTTCCTTCAGGGTTTTATTTTTGATTTTTTTTTTTTTCTCGTTGGTCATTTCTGTTTTGCTGGCATCTGTGCTAAGCCTTACAGTGGCAAAAATAATGACATGTAGCAAAGATTTTAAAACAAGAAATTTTTCCTTTTGTAAAATTTGTGTTGTGTGAACTTGATTGCGACTTTATTCCTTTCCAGCTTATAAGAAGCACCCAGAAGTAGAGGAGACCATAGCTTGCGCTCGAAACAAACAGGCATACACCACAGTGTGAATCGCTCATTTTAGGAATCAGAAATCACAGGATTCTAGTCACTCAGCACCACTCCTCCTCACTGTCCTCCTGACCCTGACGCATTCTGAGTAAAATCAGCAGGAACATTCTAACCACAAGGTTGGGGGTGGGAGTTACCAAGGCTCTTGGGAGAGAGGGAGGGTATAGTTGGAACTTGAAACCACTAGGGTGCATAATTGATGCCTTAAAGTCCTTGGTTACGTCCTGTTCTGGATTTAAAGGAGTTAGTGATGGGGAAATTTGTTCAGGTCTAGAGCTGATTTCCCTCTAAGGACCACTGTGGTTTATTAGCAACTCTTAAAATCTAGAGTTTAAACCTGTGTTCTTTAGAGTCTCTGTGTGGAATCCAGCTAGAGACTGAATCCAAATCCTATGAAATATCTTTTCTATTCCAGTGACCTTTTTTTCCTGTTTCTTCATAACTGTTTATGGAAGGAAATAGGGGTGTGATTTGGTGACTGAGTTAGATTCTTATGATGTGTCACATGTTTTTTTGCTGGGGAAGCATTTGGAGACACTCATGTGACTGGACTTAGATTGGAGATTTTAATAATGGAGACATAATGTTCGCCAGGCTTCCCAACATCTGAGAGTTATAGCAATACCGTCAGTCACATGAATCCATCGTAAGTTAGGGCATTGATTCTAGTGCTGTCATAAACCAGGAATGTTGGCTTTGGTTACTTTTAGAACCAGTTTCATCTGGATTTTCTGGGCATTTCCTCCCTCACGAAAACCATATTAGGCTAGGAAAGCTAGTCTCCTGCCTGGAAGTGATGACAGCTTTTCACCAACTTAGAAATTACAATTTTGGAAGCTATGGCTTTCCTTATGTTACCCTTTCCTAGCCTGTTACATTTAATTCCTTTAACCCAGAAGTGAGAGAGTCAAATCAAATGTTATGGAGGTGGATCATACAAGGAAAATACTAGGAAAAGATTATAATCCCTCAATAATGGATGTTAAAGAAGAAGGATGGGAGAGAACAAAGCTGTGTCCTTCCATTTTCCTAACTCCTTGTATTTCCCCACCAGAGAAGAAGGTAAGTTCCAGCTTGGTTAATGAGTGTCATGGTCTTTTTTTTTTTTTTTTTTCTGTCTGCTCCAAAGACAGTCATGCGAAACTAAATACTTAGCAACTCTCCAGCCTGGTACATATATAACACTGCACGCACACAAACACAAATGCTGTGCAAACCCGCTGTCTCCTTCCTTCTTAACACCCCTTCTCAGCATTTCTATCCCCGCCTCCCTCCGTTATCCAAAATTTCCAGCCGACTGCTAGAGCTGACTTCCGCAATCTTGATGGAATAAATCTAGCACCCCTAGTCATCCACCCACATTACGCACACTTCCTGGCTGAAAGGAACCATACACAGCCATCAGCAGGTAAGATTTTCAACTTTTTAGATCCTGTAGCCTCTCTTCCTTGCTAGTTCTTTGTTTTACAAGTATTTGAATTTAGTGAGTTGGGGAATAAAAATAAACTCACTAGGTGCTGCAGATGAAAATAGATGCCTTTGAATCCTTTCCTGGCCAAATGTGCCTAGAAATCGTAACGTTCCTTGTACGATTGTATGTATGTGAACATGGTTGAAAATAGAATTGATGGCGTGACCTTCAGAAGTAGCCTCATACAGTTTTCTGCTTTGGCCAGGGGAGCAAAAGAGTTAACTTGGAGGATTGGGGGGGAGGAGGAGTGTCTGAAAGTGATAGCTCAGTGCTTTCTACTCTGAGGCATCTCCCAAGTTCCGCTGTGTTTTGCAAGTCTGCAAAGATTGCACAAAAATGGACTATAGACTCAGAATTGTGCAAGTCCTGTGACTTGCTGCAGACAAGCAGTCCGATGCAGGAGATGAATCCGCTTCTGAGAAGCTGTGAATTTATTCAATATATAACATTGCTTTTCCACGCTACATTCTAACAAACCTTGGTCCTGAGGCTTTTTGTTTTATCAGCCAGTCACAGAGGTTTTTTATTGCTGGAAACAGAAATGAAACTTTGCTAAAACTTTGCTATTGACAGCATCTGGTTGAAATTAAGACCGCTTCCTGCCTAAGGAAGGGGAAGCATGAAAAAAGAGGAAGAAAGGCGTACATAGAGAGTGAAGAGATGGTAAACATGGATAATAGGAAATACAGGGAACTTTAAAATGTTCAAGGAGAAATGCATGTTTATTTTGGTGCAAAATTAAGAACCACATAGGGTTTTTTCACAAACCACATTTTCTGTGAACTTCTTGAAGATTCCTTGTACTGTTAATTTCCTTTCGCCTTTCCTGGCAAGATCTAGACAAAAAAGAAAAGAATGTCTCGAAAATTGATCAGGAAGCAAACAGCTGGGAATGTCTCCTTTGTGTATTCTCTAACCCCACTCCCACCTTGTCTGTGTCCATGCCTGCTGAGGACCCCAAAAGAGACAGATGGTGAGCCCATCCTGATTGTCCAGTTGCTACCTCATGTCTGATTGTACAAGTGTGTGGGCGCTAGTTGAATCTCCTTGGTCAAAATACTTGGAACCAAATGTGCCAGCATTCCAGACAAATCTAGTGCTCGCCTGTTTTTTGTTTTAGCGTATGAAAATCACCTTTAGTTTTCTGCTGTCCTCACAAAGGCAAGTTTCCCTCTGTTTTGTGATTCAGAGGAAAGGGTTCTTAACTTTGAGTTCATGTATCCTCTAGGATTATTGTTTGGACATGGATTTTTCAAGTAAGAGAGACTAATATATTAGCTCCTCAAAGGAGGCTATGACTCCTAGCCCCTTTCTGGGAATACCACTCCAGCTGTTTTCCTGATGCCAAGCAAGGTAAGCTAATTACCACCTTTCCTCAGGATGTGGGGACTCAAGGTTCTGCTGCTACCCGTGGTGAGTTTTGCTCTGCACCCTGAGGAAATACTGGACACCCAGTGGGAGCTATGGAAGAAGACCTACAGCAAGCAGTATAACAGCAAGGTGCCTGGGGACCTGGAGGGGAGCATGGCAGATGGGCTGGGACTTGAGATCTCCAGTCTTTGGCCGGTGCCGCGGCTCACCAGGCTAATCCTCCACCTGCGGCGCCGGCACACCGGGTTCTAGTCCCGGTCGGGGTGCTGGATTCTGTCCCGGTTGCCCCTCTTCCAGGCCAGCTCTCTGCTGTGGCCCGGGAGTGCAGTGGAGGATGGCCCAAGTGCTTGGGCCCTGTACCTGCATGGGAGACCAGGAGAAGCACCTGGCTCCTGCCTTCGGATCAGCGCGGTGCACCGGCCGCAGCATGGCGGCCATTGGAGGGTGAACTAACGGCAAAGGAAGACCTTTCTCTCTGTCTCTCTCTCACTGTCCACTCTGCCTGTCAGGAAAAAAAAAAAAAAAAAGATCTCCAGTCTTGCTTCTTCCATACAAAAGTACTTTACTCCAACTAAGCAACCTTATCCCTGTTCTGTAACAGCATATGGTTTTCATTGCTGTGCCTCAACTCACTGAAACCAAGACCTGTCCTTCTGGGGCCAGTGTAGTATAGCAGGATAAGCCTCCACCTGTGATGCTGGCATCCCACTTAACAACCCAACTACCTGCTAATAAGCTTGGGAAAGCAGCAGAAGATGGCCCAAGTGCTTGGGTCTCTGCATCCACATGGGAGACCTGGAAGAAGCTCCTGGCTCCTGGTTTCAGCTTGGCCCAGCCCTGGTTGTTGCAGCCATCTGGGGAGCGAACCAGTGGATGGAAGATTCATATTCATTCTCATTCTCATTCTCTCTTTTCTCTCTTCTCTCTTTGGTCTCCCTCCCTCCCTCCCTTGCCCTTTCCCTTTCTTTCCCTCCCTCCCTCCCTCCCCTTTCTATCTCTGCCTTTCCAAAAAAAAAAAAAAAAAAAGCTATCTTGTGTTTCTCTTTGGGAAAGTCTTCTCAAATGAGTACTATTAATAAATAAGCAGTTTCTCTATGTCTTTCCAGATGTTTATGTTGCATTATTTGTGTTAGTTTACATCTTTCTTTTTGCCTGATCATAATAATCCATGGTTAGTTCCCAAACTTGATTGTAAAATCTATAATTGTAAGTTTCAGCTTTCCTCCTAAAAACCTGCACAGTATTACCTATGTCATTTTGCACACAGTCTATGCAAGTACTGACTATGCTCTGTTTAGGTGGATGAAATCTCTCGGCGTTTAATTTGGGAAAAAAACCTGAAGCATATTTCTATCCATAACCTTGAAGCCTCTCTTGGTGTCCATACATATGAACTGGCCATGAACCACCTGGGGGACATGGTAAGTTGATCTTAGAGCCCTTGACCTACCTGCTGTTTTTGCCGTAGTTCCCTGCTGATGCCTGGATTCTTCCTTCTTTGTCTCAGACCAGTGAAGAGGTGGTTCAGAAGATGACTGGCCTCAAAGTACCCCCGTCTCGTTCCCACAGTAATGACACACTCTACATCCCTGACTGGGAGGGCAGAACCCCAGACTCCATCGACTATCGAAAGAAGGGATACGTTACTCCTGTCAAAAACCAGGTACTCTCCTTCTGGGTGTGGTCATCTAATCAGTATGACCCTTCTTTATTCTGCTGCTTTGTTCCTAATGTAGGAAGCCACCAGGCAGAGGGGAACAAGAGGTTGGGGTATGTCTCCTCATGCTAAGAGAATATAGCCTATTCCATTGTTCAGTTTATGGCCTGTTTTTATACATTTAGGTTAACAGTGTTGCAGTAAACATTCTTGTGTATACATTTTTGTGTACTATGCAGGTATTTAAGCAAAACAAATCCTACAGTTAAATTGATGTCACGGAGAATCCTTTCCAAAATGTTTTTACAGTCTTAAATTCTTAACCAGCATGAATATGCGAGTTTTCCCACAACCTTCACAACAAAGGATTGCATTAGTAAGCTGAATGATTGATTTAACATTCAACACAAGCTCCCTGCCACCCTTCCCCAGCAGCCTGCCAGGTACAGTGCTAGGCAGTAGAGATTCAAGATGACTCAAAACATGACCTCTATCCTCCTGAAATCCTTGATCTTAAAAAATAGAAATCATAGGAAAGAAAAAAATTACAATCTACCTAAACATAATAGCACTTTTGAGAGATTATTATATGTGAGAAATTTCTAAGTTCTTTAATCATCACAACAATTGCACTAAAATGTATCCCATTACTTACAGAAAAGGAAACAGAGACACAGGGAAATTTTAGTAATTTGTTCAAGGTCACACAGCTAGAGGGTGCAAAGCCAGGGTTAGATAATCCAGTAGAATCGCTGCTGAAGCAGATACTCCGCCCTGCTCTGCTTTACTGCAGCTTCTGGTAACAATAGCAATATCAACAATAGCAATAGAACCACGTAATAGGTGTTAGATGTAGGGGAACTTAAAGCTTCACAAGAAAGGTAACATTTGTGCCGGAATTTATAAAAGCGTAGAATTTTCTTAGGCAGGTAAAGATACAGATCGCGTGATCAGCAGTGACTGACAGCTTCTCTGTGTGCCTCTTAAGGGTCAGTGTGGTTCCTGTTGGGCTTTCAGCTCTGTGGGTGCCCTCGAGGGCCAGCTCAAGAAGAAGACTGGCAAACTCTTAAACCTGAGCCCCCAGAACCTGGTGGATTGTGTGTCTGAGAATTATGGCTGTGGAGGGGGCTACATGACCAATGCCTTCCAGTATGTGCAGAGGAACCGGGGCATTGACTCTGAAGATGCCTACCCCTACGTGGGACAGGTGAGACCGCCCCCTCCCCCCTGTCAGGCTCAGCTCTGTAGTGGCGCCTCCTTCCCTGCTTTGAAACTTGGTACTGAAACAGTTCCACAAACCTTGTATTTTGTTATCTTGTTCTGCTTTCTTTATTGGATAACTTACCACAATCTGAGAGAAATTTTGAGAGCTTAGGCTACTGTACATCCTATTTGCCTCTCTGCCTTAAAGAGCAAAATGTTTACAGTTCTGTATAACTTTCTGTCAAATTCTCCACTCCTGCAGCAAACCCATAGACCCATTACACTCCTTTTTTGAATCAGATGGCTTTATTTTATATGATTTCAGTGTGTGGGTTTGGGGAACATTTAAGCAAATTAGGGAAGTTAACATGCTAACATATAAAATGACAAGAAAAAAATGCTGCTTCATACTGTAATTTTAGAGATACAGCATTAACTCACTTCCTCTTACTTGATCCTTTTTTTTTTTTTTTTAAGATGTATTTATTTGTTTGAAAGGGTAAGAGAGAGAGAGACATACACAGAGATCTTCCATCACTGGTTCACTCCCCAAATAGCCACAATGGCCAGGCTGAAGCCAAGAGCCAGAGGCTGCTTCTGGGTCTCCCATGTGAATGCAGGACTCCAAGCTTTTGTTCCATCTTCCACTGCTTTCCCAGGTGTATTAGCAGGGAATTGGATTGGAAGTGGAGCAACTGGGACTCGAACTAGAGCCCATATGAGGTTCTAGCATCTCAGGCAGAGGCTTAATCCACTAGGCCTCAACTCCAAGCCCCCTACATGATCTTTAATAATAGGAAGATCTTCATTCTCTTAAAAGGAGGTGATCTGAAGTTTTAAAATATATGTATTTCTTATATATTACATATATAATATATAATACATAGATATATACATACTTAACACTGGTTATTAAAATAATATAGGACCTTTGTAATAGGAAGCATTGGAATAAGAACAGCAAGTTTGAAAATAAAAAAATGATCCTTAGGGCCGGCATTGTGACATAGTGGCTAAAGCTGCAGTCTGAGGTGCCAGCATCCCATATGTGCACCTGTTTGTGTCCTGGCTGCTCCACTTCTGATCACTTCCTTCTCAGAGCAACAGGGAAGGGGAGAGAGAGAGATCTTCCATATCTGCTGGTTCACTCCCCAAATGGCCATAATAACTGGGGCTGGCCACACTGATGCCAGGAGCCAGAAACTTCATCCTGGCCTTGCTCAAGTACTTGGGTCATCTGCTGCTGCTTTCCTAGGCACATAGCAGGAGGCTGGATCAGAAGCAGAATAGCCAGAACTCTGGTGTCCTGATATGGGATGCTGGATTGCAAGAGACAACTCAACCCCCTGCATCACAACACTAGCCCCAGGAATTTCTCTTTTCTTTCTTATTTCTCTTTCTCTCTCTTTAATTTATTTTTGTTAGGCAGAGGGCAGGGCCCTGTGAATACTCCCCTTCATTGGTTTACTCCTCAAATGTCCACAATGGCTAGGATTATCTGAGGCCAAAGCCAGAAGCCAGAAACTCATTCTAGGTCTCTCATGTGGGTGGCAAGAACCCATTACTTGTGCCATCACCACAGCCTCTGATGGGCTGCATTAGCATTAAACTAGAATCAAGACCCAGAGCCAGGAATTGAATACATGTGCTCTGATGTGGGATGTAGACATCTTAAGCACTAGGCTGAATGCCTGCCTCTGCAAGAATTCCTTAGTAGATAAAATGCCTTAGAACAGAATTGTCTGGGACTTAGGATAGATCATCTTCTCAACTTTATTATATTATGTCAAATTGTTTATCAAAGTGTTTGAAAAAATTTATATTCCCACCTGCAAGGTAAAAGAAATCCCATTGATTTACCTCTGGCCACTTACATTTCTTCATTTTTAAAAAAAAAAGATTGATTGATTTATTTCAAAGTCAGAGTTACACAGAGAGAGAAGGAGAGGCACAGAGAGAGAGAGAGAGAGAGGTCTTCCATCCGCTGGTTTACTCTCCAGTTGGCCACAATTGCAAGAGCTGCGCAGATCTGAAGCCAGGAGTTTCTTCCGGGTCTCCCTTGTAGGTGCAGGGGCCCAAGTTCTTGGACCATCTTCGACTGCTTTCCCAGGCCATAGCAGAGCACTGGATTGGAAGTGGAGCACCTGGGACTCAAACCAGCGCTCATATGGGATACTGCCACTGTAGTGGTGGCTTTACCCACTACACCACAGTGCCGACCCCTGCATTTCTTCTTGAATGAATTGAATGTTTATATATTTTGCATATTTTAATGAGTTGTTTTTCCTCTTACAGATTTTTTAGGAATTTAAAAAGATACTTGAAGGCTGGCGCCGTGGCTCACTAGGCTAATCCTCCACCTGCGGCGCCGGCACCCCGGGTTCTAGTCCCGGTCGGGGCGCCGGATTCTGTCCCGGTTGCCCCTCTTCCAGTCCAGCTCTCTGCTGTGGGCTGGGAGTGCAGTGGAGAATGGCCCAGGTCCTTGGGCCTTGCACCTGCATGGAAGACCAGGAGGAAGCACCTGGCTCCTGGCTTCGGATCAGTGCAGTGCGCCAGCCGCAACGCACCGACCGTAGCGGCCACTTGGGGGGTGAACCAACGGAAAAAGGAAGACCTTTCTCTCTGTCTGTCTCTCTCACTGTCTAACTCTGCCTGTCAAAAAAAAAAAATACTTGATACGAATATGTATGTTAAGTCAATGTTTGTCTTTTCATTCTATTTCCAATGCCATTCAATCCAGGGAAGTTACTCATTTGAATGCAGTAAAATTATTATTTTTTTACTTTGCAATTTAAGCCCTTAAAATTCAATAGCAGTGAGTTTTATTCATTCATGTTCAGTGATAAATAGATGTCTGCTGCAAAAAAAAAAGCTATTTAATCTGAATGACTGAACAATTTATTTTTTATGGATATTGAACAAACTATTTGGTAAAGTTATTTCAACACATCTTCATAACAATGACCACATCAAAATGGTATTTTATTTTGTAAATTTCATCTCATCATTCCATGTAAATGGTTTTTAAGATGTCAGTTGTACAAGTCAAAGGAAAGGGTGGTTGTACCTAGAAAAAATCTAATCTACTGTTCGTGTTGAGGAACAGGCTTTTTTTCAGACTATTTGTTAAACTCTTCACTTAGTATAGAGTTAATCATATATGTATTAAGTTAATTGAAAATGGATCTTAGTAAAAAATAAGAATGAGAATAGGAATAGGAGAGGGAAGAGGGAGGGTGTGAGTGGGAGGGTGGGTAGGTGGGAAGAATCACCATGTTCCTAAAGTTGTACTTATGTAATGCATGAAGTTTGTACTCCTTAAATAAAAGGTTTTTTGGTGGGAAACATATATAAAGTTAAGGGGGAAGTGAAAAAAAAGTCTAATCTACATATAATTTTCAGAACTGCTGGGTCCCACCAGGTGCATATGTGGCCTTTGGCTGCTTATATTAGGTGCAGTGTACTAAAGGTTTGCTTTAAAAATCTTTTTTTGAATTTTATTTCCAGAAATCTTTTCAGATTAGTTTTTTGATTCAGAATACATCAGGTCAATTGTTGAGACAGGCTGAGCAAAATATTTTATAACTTTTTGTTCTCATTTGATGTCAAAAATGAAACAAATCCTGATGATATATGCAAAAAACATATTTCACTGAATTGATTAATCCAGACAACCAATTTAAAAGTATATGTAAATATATTCAAGGAAAATAAATACTACCAGAAATAATAGTTGATTACTCATCTGTTGACAGCTTGTGTCATTTGTTTAGTACTACATTAATCAGTTTGTTGAGAAATAGTTTAATGCATAGCTCGGAGAACAAATAATTTAAATGAAAATAAGAAATATTTGAAAGTGTTTGACTTCTAATTTCTATTCTCTGCCTCCTCAAATGATCTCGTCAATATTTTTGAACAGTGTGGAGTAATTTTAATTTCTTTCTTTTTTTTTTTTTTTTTTTTTGACAGGCAGAGTGGACAGTGAAAGAGAGAGACAGAGAGAAAGGTCTTCCTTTGCCGTTGGTTCACCCTCCAATGGCCGCCGCGGCCGGCGCGCTGCGGCCGGCGCACCGCGCTGATCCGATGGCAGGAGCCAGGAGCCAGGTGCTTTTCCTGGTCTCCCATGGGGTGCAGGGCCCAAGCACCTGGGCCATCCTCCACTGCACTCCCTGGCCACAGCAGAGAGCTGGCCTGGAAGAGGGGCAACCGGGACAGAATCCGGCGCCCCGACCGGGACTAGAACCCGGTGTGCCGGCGCCGCTAGGCGGAGGATTAGCCTAGTGAGCCGCGGCGCCGGCCCAATTTTAATTTCATTATCAGTTAAAGTGAGGAATTAGCCATATAAGACACATTTCTTTTTTTTTTTTTTTTTTTTTTGACAGGGAGAGTGGACAGTGAGAGAGAGAGAGAGACAGAGAGAAAGGTCTTCCTTTGCCGTTGGTTCACCCTCCAATGGCCGGCGCACCGCGCTGATCCGATGGCAGGAGCCAGGTACTTATCCTGGTCTCCCAGGGGTGCAGGGCCCAAGCACTTGGGCCATCCTCCACTGCCCTCCCGGGCCACAGCAGAGAGCTGGCCTGGAAGAGGGGCAACCGGGACAGAATCCGGCGCCCCGACTGGGACTAGAACCCGGTGTGCCAGCGCCGCAAGGCGGAGGATTAGCCTACTGAGCCGCGGCGCTGGCCCTCTTTTTTTTTTTTTTTAACATTCTGAATCTTGGACAATTTTCTCTTGCATTACTTTACAATGTCTAAAGCAGTTACTATCCAAAGCTAAAAGAACGTCTCTCCCCAGATGAGCATGTGATGAGTAGAGGGAATTAAGTAAAGTCAAATTTTAAGAATACATTTGATAGGGTAATAGCTAAATAAGAACATTTTAAAAGAACTGTAATATAAGTTTAATTCAGTGATAATTCAGGTATGTTATTCTGACTTTAATGTACCATCTCATGATATTCTTCTGAGTTCATTCTCAAGATACTGTTTTAGTTATAAATGTGTACAATTTTTGTCACCATGAGGCATCAGCTGCCACATGGCAGGGAACAAAGAGATCCTGAGAAATTATTGAGGCAATGGACAGTTGTAACCTTAGAAAATCACATTAAATGCTGCCTTTGGGGCCAGCACTGTGGCGCAGTGGTTAAAGTCCTGGCCTGCAGTGCCATCATCCCATATGGGCTCTGGTTCCAGTCCCAGCTACTCCGCTCCTGAACCAGCTCCCAGCTAATGTGCCTGGGAAAGCAGCAGAGGATGGCTCAAGTCCTTGGGCCCCTGCACCCATGTGGTAGACCTAGAAGAAGCTCCTGGCTTCCAATCGGCTCAACTCTGGCCATTGCAGCCATTTGGGGAATGAACTAGTGGATGGAAGACCTCTCTCTCTCTCTCTCTCTCTCTCTCTCTCTCTTTAACTCTTTCAAATAAATAAATCTTAAAAAAAAAAGGCTTAAAAAAATGCTGCTCTTACTGTTTATATTTAAATAGTGTATTCTTGTAGATGTTATCTTAGTGTTTTTGAAGTGGCAGTCTATAGGAACATAAGTGCCAAAAACAATATACCACCTTGACATCAGCTGCCAGATTCCCTAACTGTGGCTTGGCAATGACACAAATTGTAACTTACCTGCTAAATACAATGTCGGAAGGTCACAGATTAAATTGCTAGTTATTAATCTATTTTAATGTCATCTTGCATGCTTTTATATTTTTCTGTGATGAGAGGACAAATGTCCATTCAAGACTGTCTCATACTAGCTTCTCTGATACAGATGCAAATGGCTCAGGTCCTCCTCTTAGCTCGCTTTAGCCTTTCCTTTCTGTCCACGCTGCAGCTGAGAGAAACTCTGCACTCTGAGGCATATACGTACTGCATGGTCAGAAGATGATTTATGCATTTTAAAAAATCTTAATTCAGAATTCTTTCCATACCCTGAAGAAATCCAACTATTTTCTCCTTTTAAAGTGTTCAGTTTTTCTTCTTGATTTCTGTCTTTAAGCCACCTGGAGTGAAGAGGAATAGATCCTCACTGGAGACTCCAGCTGGCTCCCTCTGTTAGTTCTCTGATGTGACTCAAAACATTGGTTGGATTCCTCACTTATCAACTCATCACTTGTTGCTTTGTCCTCGTTCTTTTACAACCTTGTTTTTTCCAGGATGAAAGTTGTATGTACAATCCGACTGGCAAGGCAGCCAAATGCAGAGGGTACAGAGAGATCCCTGAGGGGAATGAGAAAGCCCTGAAGAGGGCAGTGGCCCGAGTGGGACCCGTCTCTGTGGCCATTGATGCAAGCCTGACCTCCTTCCAGTTTTACAGTAAAGGTAAGTCATTCCTATAGAGCACTACTTGGGTGGTGTGGGCTTGAGGACTTCTCAGAGGGCCTGAGGGTCTTCAGCAGTCAGTTTCATTTTCAGACTGGGTCTGCCAGAGAGAAACTGGCAGCTCCACAGTGCAGAGCACCTCTGTTGTAAACCCTCCTGGTGGGGACACGTCACAGGGGAGCCAGAGGATGGCAGAGAACCTCATCTTAACAATTTCTTTCCTAGGTGTATATTATGATGAAAACTGCAGTAGTGACAATGTGAACCATGCGGTTTTGGCCGTGGGCTATGGAATCCAGAAGGGAAATAAGCACTGGATAATTAAGAACAGGTACTGATGGGAATGCTCACTTAGCCACTCACACTTGGAACATTCGAGCTCACCTCCAGCTTCCTTTCTTTCTCCCCAGTAAAGGGAAAGTTGTCACAGGCTTCCTGGCCAGAGCTTTGAATTCTGAAGCTAACATTCAGTGGCCAGACTTAGCGCATGAGTCAGGCAGCTGCTCCATGTGTAGGATGCTTAGTCACATATACACACAGATGAGCAGATGTCTGCCTTCTGTGATCTCAGCCCGGAATAACTAGCTGTTACATAAAGTTGCCCAGAGAACCAGCAGGAGCTTTGGAGTATTAGGGAATAGGAGAAGTTGGGGAAAAAGGACAAAAAGCTCATGAAAATAATATAGGAAGATAAATGAGGGCTCCAGAAACTTCATGGAAACATGGAATTAACAGATAAGTTTATTTTGTTGTAAGAAATTTTTGAAATCCATGCCATAATTTTCTCACATTATTTTTTTCCTAAGACTTTTAGTCTTCCAGTCTGTTCACTCATTTCCCTGGTAATCTCATCCACTCTCAGTTTCTTCTGTCTCTCCTAGGGGTTTACTCCCAAGTCACAATCATCAGCTTCAGCCTCTCTTGCCTTTTTCTTATGCTGTAGACTTATATTTTTAAGATTAATTTTCTCAAAATACAACTCTGATCATATCATTCTCCACTCAAAAAACCTTCACTGGCTGCTCCATTATGGTTGAGCCACAGAGTAAAGGGCAGACTTCAGCTTTGCAGTCAAGGTACTTCCACCTTATCTCACTCCACCCTTCCAGGCAAATCTCCCGCTATTCCTGCCAGGCACCCTGCATTTCAGCCATGTGACCCTAATATGTTAATGCTTTCCTGCCTCTGTTGTCTCATTTCATACCCTCCACTGAGATCCCATTTCCACAAGTCCAAATCCTACCCAGCCTTTGGGCTACCTCCTCTTATATCAAGGACTCTCCCGCTTTTGAGACCTGTAGCATAATACCTTCTCTCCACTTCTTGACTTTTAACTCTCTTTTAAAAAAATATTTATTTATTTATTTAAAAAGCAGAATTACAGAGAGGCAGAGGCAGAGAGAGAGAGAGAGATCTTCTATCCACTGGTTCATTCCCCAAATGGCCACAATGGCCAGAGCTGGGGTGATCCAAAGCCAGGAGCCTGGAGCTTCTTCCAAGTCTCCTACATTGGTACAGGGGCCCAGTGACTTGGAAATCTTCTACTGCTTTCTCAAGCCATAGCAGTCAGCTGGATCAGAAGTGGAGCATCCGGGAGTCGAACCAGCGCCAATATGGGATGCCGGCACTACAGGTGGCAGCTTTACTGGCTGTGCCACAGTGCTGGCCCCATTGACTTTTAACTCCTTAAATGTAAAAAGCATCGTACTCTTTTATGCAAACCATCAGTATGTAGCATATACTCAGTGTTTTAATGAATAAATAAACTGAGGGTACTAAGAATTTTTCTTGATTGGTCCTACAGCTGGGGAGAAAGCTGGGGAAACAAAGGCTATATCCTCATGGCTCGGAATAAGAACAACGCCTGTGGCATTGCCAACCTGGCCAGCTTCCCTAAGATGTGAATCCAGCCAGCCAAACCCATCCTGCTCTTCCCATCTTCTACAATGATGCAGTGGAATGATACTTGTTGGTAGGGAGTTGGTGTGCCACTCTTGAAGTAAATGGGGTGTTCCTGATTGTTTGGTTTCCCCATTTGTTTGTGCCTGAAGTGATACCCCTACCTCTTTCCTTCTCTCCACCAAGGCCTTTTTCTTTGTGGCCACAGCAAGAATTCCCCTGACAAAGTGTGTACTCTTAGTTTTAAGAGAGATGACCACAGCCTGACCTGACTATGTTATCCTGAGGCTGATATGCAAATAGAGGCCAGAGATCTTCAAGTAGGCTAGATTCTCATTGACTGGGACTAGGTAGCCTTAACCACCCTAGAGGACTAATGTCATCTCACTTCTCAGGTTTCAAGTTTCCTTTCTTTTAATCTTTAATGTGGAAATCTCTGTGTTTTCCCCTCTGATTCACAAGTTTATTCATAAGTCTTTAGTACAAGTTTACAAGATACAAGAAATATGTATACTTTTTCCTTTGTTGTATTTTTGAAATAAAGTATTAATCTCTTGTCTACAACTTAATAAACATGTAGTACATGTTCATTCTATGTTGGATACTGTGCTAGGTGCTAGAGACAACAAGATGAATAAAACATGTTCTCTGGAGAGACGTACACAGTTCATCCCAATTCATTTGGTCATTCTGTCAACCATTTATTAAGTGCTGATAACCACTTTTAATAACCAACATTTAACAAGAATTACACTAAGTTTCTGGAATTAAGTGGATGTAAGGAGCTCTCAGTATCCCAGGCCTGTGAGGGGACCAGATTAAATGACATGTTTATATGGTCCTTTTTTTTTTTTTTTAAGATCTATTTATTTTTTTTTACAATTTTTTTTAAGATTTATTTATTATTTATTTGAAAGTCAAGAGTTACACACAGAGAGAAGGAGAGGCAGAGAGAGAGAGAGAGAGAGGTCTTCCATCCGCTGGTTTTCTCCCCAATTGGCTGCAACGGTCGGTGCTGCACCAATCCAAAGCCAGGAGCCAGGATCTTTTTCTGGGTCTCCCACAAGGGTGCAAGGACCCAAAGATTTGGGCCATTTTACACTGCTTTCCCAGGCTATAGAAGAAAGCTGGATTGGAAGTGGAGCAGCTGGGTCTTGAACCGGTGCCCATATGGGATGCTGGCACTGCAGGTGGTGGCTTAACTCGCTATGCCACAGCGCCAGCCCCAAGATCTATTTATTTTGAAAGGCAGAATTACAGAGAGGAGAGAGAGAGTGAGCAAGCAACCAACAGATCTTCCATCAGCTGGTTCATTCTCCAATGGGCCACAGCGTCCAGGGCTGGGCTAGGTTGCAATCAAGAGTCTGGAACTCCATCTGGGTGTTCCATGTCATCTTTCAGTGCTTTTCTAGGCACATCAGCAGGAAACTGGATCAGAAGCGGTACATCTAGGACACTAACCAGCATCTGTATGGGGTACACCTGCTATGCCACAGTGCCATTCTTAAGCAATCAATTCTTTTTTTTTCTTTCTTTCTTTTAAGATGTATTTATTTATTTGAAAGGCAGAGTTACAGAGAGGCAGAGAGAGAAGTCTTCCCTCACTGGTTCACTCCCCAAATGGCCGCAACAGGAGCTGAGCTGATCTGAACCCAGGAGCTTCTCCACGTCTCCCACCCTGGTGCAGGGATCCAGAGACTTGGCCATCTTCTACTGCTTTCTCAGGCCATGGCAGAGAGCTGGATTGGAAGTGGAGCTGCTGGGACTCAAACTGGCGCCCATATGGATGCCAGCACTGCAGGCAACAGCTTTACCCACTATACCACAGCACCAGCCCCAACCCATCAATTTTTAGTGGGATTTTCTTCATTGAGAATAGGACTTTAAGAGCTGCTAATGGGCAAAGAAGGGTGGGTGCACATCAGTCTGCAGGTTTGAGGTGAATGAAGGCACAGAGCTATGTGGTGAGATGGCTCACTAAAGAGTTCAAAGGCATACGTGGTGGGGCTGAGAAAAGCAGATTGGAAATGAATCTTGGAGGACCTTGAGTGCCCAGTACGTCCTAAGAAAACCATCCTTTATTTTGTAGACATGGGTGTTTAGTAGGCATCAGATATTTTTGACCAGAAGACATGTTCAGATCTATAGTTTAGCAATACTCCTCTGACAGTGGAATAAAGAACAAACAAAAATGAACAAAATGGAGACACAAGAGATTGGAGGAAAGTCAGCATTTAGGTGGCATTACACATACCCTAATGCTTCTCAAAGAAAGGATACTTCACAAAAGACTAACTCCAGAATTTATAGCACTCGAAGTCAGTGAGTTTGGCAGATGCAGATAGAGAACGTAGGAAATAATCTAGACCCAACAAATGGTGTTTCACATGTGTAGGCTTGTGAGATCATGCACATTCAGTAACCACATATATTAAAAATTTATTTAGTTGTTTCACTCCCTAAATGCTCATGATGGTTGGGCCACAGCCAGGATCCAGGAACTCAATCCAGGTCTCCCACTTGGGTGGCAAGAACCCAGTCACTTGAGCCATCATTGCTGCTTGCCAGGGTCTGGATTAGCAGGAAGCTGGGATCAGGAGCCAGAGCCAGGGGTCAAACCCAGGCCCTTCAATGTGGGTTGCAGGTGTCCTAACAAATAAGCCAAACACCTGCTCCTATAAGTATTTTTTGTTGAGATTTGAAAGAACCAAAGACAAACTAGAGGGATATCTGAATCCTTAAAAGATGAATCTCACAGTTTTGTTACTTTGATCTGGAATTTTTCCTCCCTTTTGCCTAGAAGGATTTATTTTTGTGTATATATGGGAGTAACAAATTAAATCCATTCCTAAATGTTTTGTGGGTTTACTTTTAGTTTTTTTTTTTTTTATTCTAGTCCATTAATATGTACTTGAGCAGTATCACATTTAATTAATGGAGCGCTATGAATTTTTTTTTTTTTTTTGCACATCCTACACTGTAGCCATCTTTTTTTTTTTTTTTTTTGGACAGAGTTAGACAGTGAGAGAGAGAGAGACAGAGAGAAAGGTCTTCCTTCCGTTGGTTCACCTCCCAAATGGCCGCGATGGATGGAGCTGCGCTGATCCAAAGCCAGGAGCCAGGAGCTTCTTCCTGGTCTCCCAGGGGCCCAAGCACTTGGGCCATCCTGCACTGCACTCCTGGGCCACAGCAGAGAGCTGGACTGGAAGAGGAGCAACCAGGGCAGAACCGGCGCCCCAACTGGAACTAGAACCCAGGGTGCCAGTGCCGCAGGCGGAGGATTAGCCTAGTGAGCTGGGGCGCCAGTCAGCCATATATTTTTTAAAATTAATTTTTATTTATTTGAAAGGCAGAGTTAGAGAGAGAGACAGAGTGAAAGAGATCATCCATCCAATGCTTCACTCCCTAAATGGCTGTAATGGCTGGGGCTGGACCAGGCTGAATCCAGGAGCCAGGAGTTTCATCCAGATCTCCCACATGGGTTCAGGGACCCAAGCACCTGGGCCATCTTCCACTGCTTTCCCAGGCACATTAGGGAGCCGGATCAGATGTGGAGCAGCCAGGACTTGAACCGATGCTCATATGGGATGCTGGCATTGCAGGCCAGTTACAACCTGCTACACCATAACACCATTCCCTTTGAAGTATTTTAAAATCGAGTAGTCATCACTTTGCTTTTCTAGAATTTTTCTTTGATATTTTTACTTTTTATTTTTCTAAATGGTATTTAGAATCAGCTTGTTAACCTATCAGAAATCTTGCTAATATTTTTATTTCGATCACATTAAATTTTTATCCTAATTTAGGGAAAACCGACCTCTTTGAACCAATGCATATTCTTAAGAATAAGAAATACCTTATGTTTTCTTCAAGTATTATTTTTTTTAAAGATTTATTTATTTATTTGAAAGTCAGAGTTACACAGAGAGAGGAGAGGCAGAGAGAGAGAGAGGTCTTCCATCCGATGGTTCACTCCCCAGATGGCCGCAATGCCCGGAGCTGTGCCGATCTGAAGCCAGGAGCCAGGAGCCTCTTCCGGGTCTCCCACATGGGTGCAGGGGCCCAAGAACTTGGGCCATCTTCTGCTTTCCCAGGCCATAGCAGAGAGCTGGACAGGAAGTGGAGCAGCCGGGTCTCAAACTGGCACCCATATGGGATGCCAGCGCTTCAGGCCAGGGCTTTAACACATTGCATCACAGTGCCGGCCCTTCTTCAATATGTTTATAAACTCTTTTCATAGATCTTGCTAAGCATTTTTCTAGGAAGTTTACCTTTTTAAAGATTTGTTTATTTGAAAGAGTTACAGAGAGAGGTAGAGACGGGGTGGGGGGGAGTCTTCCATCCGCTGGTTCACTCCTGAAATGGCTGCAATGGCTGGAGCTGTGCCGATCAGAAGCCAGGAGCTGTTTCTGGGGCCCATGCACTTGGGTCATCTTCTAGTGCTTTCCCAGACCATAGCAGAGAGCAGGTTCAGAAGAGGAGCAGTCAGGACTTGAACCGGCACCCACATGGGATGCCAACGCTGTAGACCTGGGCTTTAACCCATTGTGCCACAGCACCAGCCCCTGTACAATAACAAGTATAGTTAACAAGTATAACTAACATTGAATTTGCTATGCAACCACACATGTTAAGTGCTATACACTCTGTACCCTAAGGTCCGCATTTTATAGCTTCCCCCACGGTAAGCTACCTAGCATGTGGCTGAGCCAGGACTCACAGCTGGGTTGCATAGTTTTTTTTTTTTTTTTAAATACATTATTATTTTTAATTTTCTCCTGTGGACCGTTTTGCACACCTTAAACAGAGAAAGGAGTACTGTGAAGCCCCATGTCCTCATCCCACCTCAACAATTATCAACATTTTGATCTTTTCCCATCTATCCCTCCCCCATTTAAAAAATATTTTAAAGCAAATCTCAGGTATCATTTAATTCATAAATACGTCATTATATATATATATTCCTAGCTGAGTGATTTTTTAAAATGTAACTGCAGTGTCATTAGCACACCTAACAGTTGACAGCTGTTTCTCAATAGCATTTAAGCCACTTCTCCAGTTGTTTAAAGTTGACTTTTCACTGTTCATGCAGATCAGAATCCAGTTTTACACACTGCATTTGGTTATGAAGTACACTACATTCTTTAGCGGCAGCTTCTTCTGCCCCCAGCCTCCCTTCTTGTCATTGACTTCGTGGATTAACTGGGATTTGTCCAGTAGCGAATGTCCCACACTCTGGATCTGGCTGATCGCTTCTGCTTTTCTGGATCCAAGGTTCAGACGCTCTCCACTACTACAAGATACCTTGTCTCTGCGTCCTTCATAGAATGAGAAGGAGAGGAAAACATACAGTTTTCCTTTGAACCTGTGGTTCCACAGGCGTTACTGAAATCCCAGTCTTATGTGATATGTCCTTTTGGCTGGACTTTGAAGCTCGGCCAGGGAGAGGCCATTAGGATCATCCGTGGGCTGTGTGATACTTAGAAGCCAGGTTTGTCAAGGACTACGGGAACTTGCTGCTTCACCTCTGGGTCCTGATAGCCTCGAGTCTGGTTTCCTGAGACTCTCAATGGATTTGACAAAGATGCTGTGCTTTCACAATGACAAGCTCTTCAACAGGAGTACTTCAGAAATTCATGGAAAATAGAATTAAAAGATAAGTTCATTTTTGTGCAGAAAAATTTGAAATCCATGAATAGTTACTTCATAATATACAGTTCCCATGAACTCTTTGAAGACTCCTCATATGTGTAAAATTCTGACGTATCCTGCAATATAGATGAACCTTGAAAACATAACTGAAGAAGAAATACAAATGACAAATATTGTGCTTCCATTTACATGAGGTGTTTAGATTAGGCAAATGCGTAGAGGCAGAAAGTACGAAACAGGTTACCAGCGGGTGGGAGGGGATGGAACTGGGGAGACATTGCTTAGTGGGTACATAGATTCTTTTTGGGGTGATAAAAAGTTCTACGTGGGAGAGGTTTGGGTGTGTGAGGGCAAGGCATAGATTGAACTCTGTACCATCTGCTCTACTTTGCTGTGAATCTAAAACTGCTCCAAAAAGCCTTCTGGAAATAGTGGTGATGGTCATCTAACATTGTAAATAGATTTATGCACTGAATTATGTACTTGAAATGGTTAAAATGCTGAATTGTATGTATATTTTACCACAATTAAGACATTGTAAAATAAAGAGAAATTCCAGCAACTCTTCAAAGCTTTGTTGTCCAGCTGTGTGATTTTAATTAAACATTGCTCAATCACTATTTTGTTATTCTTGTCTTTACTTCTCTTAGGGCCCAGATTAGCAAATCCTGTCCCTCCCTCTTCAAAATATATGAATCTGGCTACTTCTCTCTACCTCCACCATGACCAGCCATTTAAGTCCCCGTCATTTCACCACTCGGCTTTTTTTTTTTTTTTTAATTAAAGATTTACTTATTTATTTGAAAGGCAGAGTTACAGAGAAGGAGAGGCAGAGGCAGAGAGAGAGAGAGATCTTCCAGCCACTGATTCACTCCCCAAATGGCTGCAACCGCCAGGGTTGGGTCAGGCAGAAGCCAGGAGTCAGGAGCTCCTTCTGGGTCTCCCATGTGGGTTCAGGGGCCCAAGGACTTGGGCCATCTTCTACTGCTTTCCCAGACATTAGCAGAGAGCTGAATCAGAGGTGGAGACTCTGTTCTCTGTATGGCGCATTTCCATACTCCCTGTACAAAGTCCTGCCATTGCACTTGCATTTAACACATGTGAAATATTGGCAGGGCTGGCACTACGGCCTGGGAGGTTAAGCCTCCTCCTGCGGTGCTAGAATCCCATATGGGCACCAGTTCGAGTCCTGGCTGTTCCACTTCCCATCTGGCTCCCTGCTTATACAACTGGGAAAGCAGCAGAGGATGGTCCAGGTGCTTGGGCCCATACATCACATGAAAGACCCAGAAGAAGCTCCTGGCACCTGGCTTTGGATCTGTCTACCTCTGGCTGTTGTAGCCATTTGGGGAGTGAACCAGTGGATGGAAGACTATTCTCTCCCTGTCTCTTCCTCTGTCTGTAACAGCCTCTCAAGTAAATTAAAAAAAAAAAAAAAAGTATCTGCCGTATGTCAGGAACTACTCCAGAGACTGAGCAGTGACAAAAAATCGAGGGTCTCATGGAACTTCTGTTTTAGTGAATTTAGAATATAACAAAATTCCTAAGTGGCCTACAGTATGATCTGGGCCCAAGCTACCTCTCTGACTTAAATTTTAGCTCATGGTCCTATGGAGGGTGGTTATCTAAACAAAATTGTAATTATGTTGGAAATGAAGTAAGGCGAGAGTGATTGTTGGTTTAAAAAATGTTTATGCCTATATAAAAGAGTACTTAGCAAGACTTCTCCCCAATGAGAGACAACCCAAGACTTGAACTGGTTACTGTGTGTAGCTCTAAGACCAGGATTTCTGGCTGACGTAGTCTTCCCTCAGTTTGGATAAGTTTCCTTAAGGCCTGGAAACCTATGGCTGACTTACTTGTATCTGGCACAACTAAATATTAACAACAAGAAGAGAGTAACTGCAGTGAAAACTAATGCTAGAAAGAGGATCAGACTGGAAAAGAGCACATACCGTATACTCCAGCCAGGAGGGAATGTGGAGGACTCCCTCTGGCAGGAGAGAGAGTTCTTAGCTAGCTAGCTGGGAGCCTCTGGCTTTGCTCCATGTCCACCATGACCCTTTGTCTTCTTGCTGGAGGATACAGGTCCCCTTTTCTCCATGGCTGTCCCAGAGGTGGGTCTGGGAAGGTATCCTTTCCTGGACTACTCATCAATCTTAGCTATGGTACAGGTTGCGAACCTAGAAAGTACAATACGAGGTAGGGATCTTCAAACATTTTGCAGAAACTGCATATTATGAAAAAACTTTGAGGTTTCAAATGGTTTTTGCACCAACATAAATTTATCTTTTCATTCCATTTCTCCCACAAACATTTTGAAATACCCTCATAGATTGCTAAGCATGACGTTTCTGTGGCCAAAAAGTTCCCATAAAAGTTCAGAAGCCTTTAGCCTGTTTGCTTCTACAGTCAAAGATTTTCTTTGTAGATACAATGTTTAACCCTGTTCTGACTCCTAGGAAACACCCTGAGTGCTCCACCATCACCTGGTTCCGTTTCGTGGTATTTACCCTAAGTAATTCAAAACAGAAACCTTCTGTGCTGATGTACCATCTGTAGGTTAGCTAGACCTCTCTTCTGAGAAAATGATTAACTGCGTATGTGTGAGAACAGCCTGGAACCCCAGTCTTATTTTCTGCCCAGTCTTTTTGCCTCCACCTTAATGTTTAGTTTGGGGCTTTTTCTACCCCATAAGCTATGGGGTTGTATATTGCAGGCCATATGCAGCGAGAGCCTGTTTTAGTAAAGCCATCTCTTATTCTCTATTTTAAATATACTACTTTCAGACTTACTTTTTTTTAAAAGATTTATTTATTTATTTGAAAGAGTTACACAGAGAGAGAAGGAGAGGGAGAGAAAGAGAGAAGGAGAGAGAGAGAGAGGTCTTCCATCTATTGGTTCACTCCCCAAACTGCCAGAGCTGTGCCGATCCGAAGCCAGGAGCCAGGAACTTCTTCCAGGTCTCCCACAAACATGCAGGGGCCCAGGCCATAGCAGAGAGCTGGATCAGAAGTGGAGCAGCTGGGCCTTGAACCGGCGCCCATATGGGATGCCAGCCCTGCAGGCGGCAGCTTTATCTGCTAAGCCACAGTGCCAGTCCCTAGACTTACTTTCTTATATTTGTACTGAAACCTATGAAAGGAACAAACATGCTGAATTTTGCCCTTCAGTTCTAATATCACACTCCAGTGGGCTTGTGCCCAAAATAATATGCAACAAATGGCTTCATAAATTCATAATTTCCAGTCTGGACTACAGTCCTCACTGTCTTCTGCCCTATCTCTCCCATTCAGCTACTTCTGCATTTTAGAGTCTTTACTTGTAGTCCCAAATGAACTTGGGAACAAAGAGCATGTGATATAGGCTTTGTAGACTATGGCTGTGTCACACTCTCATTCCTGAATCAGTCTTTCTAAGCAGAGGGATGCAAAGTTTTGAAGGGCTAGCCTTGGGACCTGTGCCGACCCCAAAGCTATGGGTAAGGTTGGTTCTATCTTAAGCCCAGGAGAGTGTGTGGGTGTGAGGGGAAGGGAAACCTCATTTTAAAATCAGAATGCTGTTACCACAAGAAGGGGAAATGGAAACTAGGTGGCAAAAACAGTGTACATTTCACATTTTAGACATTCTTTATTTTTTTTAAAGATTTATTTATTTACTTGAGAGGCATAGTTACGGACAGAGAGAAGGGGAGATGAAGAGGAAGGTCTTCCATCCCCTGTTTCACACACCAGATGGCCGCAATGGCCAGATCTGAGCCGATCTGAAGCCAGGAGCTAGGAGCTTCTTCTGGGTCTCCCACGCAGGTGCAGGGGCCCAAGCACTAGGGGGCATCTTCTACTGCTTTCCCAGGCCATAGCAGGGAGCTGGTATATAAGAGGAGCAGCCGGGACACAAACTGGCACACATATGGGATGCTGGTGCTGCAGGCTGCGGCTTATCGGACTGCACTACAGCACCAGCCCAGAAAACTTAAATGAAGCACAAATATTATAGGTCCAAAGGAGAAGCTGAATAGAATTTTCTACAAGTTTATGTAGAAAAAAGCACTATAAATAAGGTTAAAAGACAAATGGAAGAATGACAGATATTCTTAGCTAATCTGTCAAAGAATAGTAGCCAGAATTAAAAAAAAAAAAAAAAACAACTTCTACAAATCACTAAGGAAAAGCAATGGTACAATAGAAAAATCAGCAGGCCGGCGCCGCGGCTCACTAGGCTAATCCTCCGCCTTGCGGCGCCGGCACACTGGTTCTAGTCCCGGTCGGGGCGCCGGATTCTGTCCCAGTTGCCCCTCTTCCAGGCCAGCTCTCTGCTGTGGCCAGGGAGTGCAGTGGAGGATGGCCCAAGTGCTTGGGCCCTGCACCCCATGGGAGACCAGGATAAGTACCTGGCTCCTGCCATCAGATCAGCGCGGTGTGCCGGCCGCACTGCGCCGGCCGCAGCGGCCATTGGAGGGTGAACCAACAGCAAAGGAAGACCTTTCTCTCTGTCTCTCTCTCTCTCACTGTCCACTCTGCCTGTCAAAAAATAAAAAAAAAATAATAAAAAAATCAGCAAACAAAATGAACAGGCAATTCACAGGACACTCAAATGATTAATAAATATGTGGAAAGATGCTCAACCTCATTATTAATTAGGACAATGAAAATTTAAAATAATGGTAGTTCATCTTGCTCCCACTTCACCCTAGCACACTAGCAGTTAAATGTATATGCACGAATCTCTTTTCATGACCATACTAACATACATGTGTATTTTTTGACAGGCAGAGTTAGTGAGAGAGAGAGAGAGAGAGAGAGAGAATGGTCTTCCTTCCGTTGGTTCACCCCCCCAAATGGCCACTACAGCCAGCGCGCTGTGCTGATCCGAAGGCAGGAGCCAGGTGCTTCCTCCTGGTCTCCCATGCGGGTGCAGGGCCCAAGGACTTGGGCCATCCTCCACTGCACTCTCGTGCCACAGCAGAGAGCTGGCCTGGAAGAGGGGAAACCGGGACAGAACCGGCACCCCAACCGGGACTAGAACCCGGTGTGCTGGCACCGCAGGCGGAGGATTAGCTAGTGAGGCGTGGCGCCGGCCCATATATGTGTATTTTTAAAAAAGGTATTTTAAGGGTGAGCATTTGGCACAACAATTAAGATGCCACTTGGGATGCTTGCATCCCATATCGGAGTGTCTGGGTTCGAGTACTGCCTCAGCTGCAGATCCAGCGTCCTGCACCCTGGAGACAGCAAGCTGATAGCTCCTGGCTTTCACCCGGCCCAGCCCTCCTGGCAGGTGTTTGAGGAATAAACCAGCTGGTGGAAGATTCTCTCTCTCTCTGTCTCTCTCTCTCTCTCTGACTTTCAAATAAATAAAGGGGCGGTGTGTGTGTGTGTGTGTGTGTGTGTGTGTGTGACAGGTTTAGTTGCCCCGGCACCTGCAATACAAGTATCCCATATGGATGCCAGTTGGCATCCTGGCTGCTTCACTTTCAATCCAGCTCTCTGCTGTGGCCTGGGAAAGCAGCAGCAGATGGCCCAAGTGCTTGGGCACCTGCACCCACATGGGAGACCCATAGGAAGCTCCTGGCTCCTGGCTTCAGTGTGGTCTACCCTGGCCCACCCTGGCTGTTGCAGCCTTCTGGGGAGTAACCCAACAGATGGAAGTTTTCTCTCTGTCTCTCCCTCTTTCTCTGTAACTCTGACTTTCAAATAAATAAATACATCTTTATTTTTAAAACAATTCCTCTCTTCATGAATGGCAAGGACCTGAAATAAAAATTAAACTCCACTTCCCTCAATTTAGTAAATCATGGATGTACTGTGTTAAAGGGATGAGAAATCATAGAAGGAGCTCAGATTTCAGGAGTTTAATCTTTATCTCTTCCTAAATTTTTTCCAACTCAAAAATGGCATTGATAATAAATTTAATTAGCAGTAAACTTAATGGAGGAGTAAACTCGTACTGCCCTAATTCACTGAGTTAGTTCTATTGATCTCTTCTACTGGGGGCTCTTTCTGATGACTTACTGTTCCCACGTTGTCCCTAACACCATAGGAAGTGGCCCAGGGCAGCTGATCTCATCAGATTTGAAATGAAACTGAAATGAAAGTGCAGTTCCTCACTGTGCACGTCTCATGTGACAGGTCCCATTTTCTTTTTGAAGTTAGTTCAATTGGAAATCTCCTTGCTACCCTGGAAATCTTTGAAGAGAGCACAGCAAGTCATTGGCACTACTATGGGAACACCTGCTGGCTCTGTTCTGTATGTACTGTATTATTTTTCTCTCCTTTGGTCCTTAAACACTCTCTGTTTATATTTTAGGCGGGCTTGCCTGCCAGATTTTAAATCTTTGGTTTCAGGAACTAAAGTAAAAAACCATGCCACTCAATGTGCCTCTTCTCTTTCTAAATAAAAAGAATTTATTTTTGAAAAGTTAATGTCTGACCACCTAACCTTGAGGCTGAAGCAATGTACGTTCTTACGGGGTTAAACTTCCAGCCGTTTTTAGAAATGGAAAAGAAAGTAAAATTCCGGTTGAGGAAGTCAGTTACTGAATATCTGTTAAGGTCTCTTGGACTTTAGAAGTGGTGTTTTAAAAAATGATCACCTTTGAAATAGACAATTGAGCACTGAAAAAAAGGTTACAAAAGGAACATGACTTAAGGATGTTAAAGCAGTAGTCGGGAGTTGTGTTCCAACCACCTCTAAAAGTGGTGGCTATTTAAACAGATCCATGAACAACTCATGTGCTCAGAACTTATGAAAATACACTGATTTTTCAGAGGTCGGTCCTCTTCTCGGAGATTATTTTTTGTTTTTTGAAAGGAGGGAAGGATTTCTCTTGATTTGATTATTTGGCCAATTCTGGGAAGCCCCTGCTTTGTAACCTCCTTGATGTATTTGGTTTGCTAAACATTGGGAAATCTCCGGAAGCCACTTTTTAAAAGTATTACTGTTCAGTCGGAATAGTCCTTCAGACATAATTCTGCAGTTATTCCCAGTGACCTTACACCCCAGGAACTTTCCTGTAGAATTCTGATTTAGAATTTTCAGTCCCTTTGCTGACTTTGCATTGCTGTTTTATGTGACAAAAATAGGAGTATATGGTCACACTAGAGGCCGCTAATAGCTATGAATTCTGCTACCTTTCCTTAAACAGAATGAAATGGCTGGTCTGGGCGCTTCTGGTGTGTTCCTCCACAGTGGCACAGTTGCACAGAGACCCTACCCTGGATCACCACTGGCATCTCTGGAAGAAAGCCTACGGCAAGCAATACAAGGAAAAGGTACGCAGGATTGCCGCTCGAGCCACGCACCTTGGCCCCGGAACCCTACTTTCTCTCTCTCAAAATTTTGTTCTTACAAGGAGTGTTTTCAATAAATATTGTGTATTCATTTATTGCCAAATCCTTCAGTACTATAAAGCAGGAAACAAAACAAAGTCCTTATTATGATGGTGTTTACATTGAAGTCAGAGAAAAAGGAAATAAGTACGTAAACAGGCAGGTGCAGAGCGTGTTGGAGGAGAGCTGTGGTAGAGAAAAACAAAGCAAGGCATGAGTGGCAGTGCGAGAAGTTGCACCCAAGACAGGACCAGCAGAGAAGGCCCCGCCGCCGTGAAGGTGACCTTTGAGAAGAGAATTGACTGGAGCAGGAGGGACAATGGAAGGAAGGTCCCAGGCCAAAGGAAAGGGAGTGCACAGTTCTGAAGAAGGTGCGCCCTGGTGTGTTTGAGGAACAAAAGTGCTGTATGGCCGGCGCCGCGGCTCACTAGGCTAATCCTCCGCCTTGCGGCGCGGGCACACTGGTTCTAATCCCGGTCAAGGTACCGGATTCTGTCCCAGTTTGCCCCTCTTCCAGGCCAGCTCTCTGCTGTGGCCAGGGAGTGCAGTGGAGGATGGCCCAAGTGCTTGGGCCCTGCACCCCATGGGAGACCAGGATAAGTACCTGGCTCCTGCCATCAGATCAGCGCGGTGCACCGGCAGCAGCACGCCGGCCGCGGCGGCCATTGGAGGGTGAACCAACGGAAAAGGAAGACCTTTCTCTCTGTCTCTCTCTCTCACTGTCCACTCTGCCTGTCAAAAAAAAAAAAAAAAAAAAAAAAAAAAAAAAGTGCTGTATCTAGTCCCTGGCACATGGAAGTGCTACTGCATGGTCTTTCTTCACTCTCACTTCCTACTTTGCACTTTGTTTTTTATTTCAAAGCATACATGTTTTTTTTGTTGTTGTTGTTTTTTGTTTGTTTGTTTTGTTTTTGACAGGCAGAGTGGACAGTGAGAGAGAGAGACAGAGAGAAAGGTCTTCCTTTGCCGTTGGTTCACCCTCCAATGGCCACCACGGCCTGCACGCTGTGGCCGGCGCACCGCGCTGATCCGAAGGCAGGAGCCAGGTGCTTCTCCTGGTCTCCCATGGGGTGCAGGGCCCAAGCACTTGGGCCATCCTCCACCGCACTCCAGGGCCACAGCAGAGAGCTGGCCTGGAAGAGGGGCAACCGGGACAGAATCCGGCACCCCGACCGGGACTAGAACCCGGTGTGCTGGCGCCGCTAGGCGGAGGATTAGCTTATTGAGCCGGCTCGGCCACGTGTTTTTTTTGTTTGTTTGTTTGTTTGTTTTCACTTTTTCTTTTTATTTAGTAAATATAAATTTCCAAAGTACAGTTAATGGATTACAATGGCTCCCCCCCCATAATTTCCCTCCCGCTCACATCCCTCCCATCTCCCGCTCCCTCTCCCATTCCATTCACATCAAGATTCATTTTCAATTATCTTTATATACAGAAGCTCAATTTAGTATATATTAAGTAAAGATTTCATCAGTTTGCACCCACACAGAAACACAAAGTGTAAAATACTGTTTCAGTACTAGTTATAGCATTACTTCACATTGGACAACACATTAAGGACAGATCCCACATGAGAAGTAAGTACACAGTGACTCCTGTTGTTGACTTAACAATTTGACACTCTTGTTTATGGCGTCAGAAATCTCCCTAGGCTCTAGGCATGAGTTGCCAAGGCTATGGAAGCCTTTTGAGTTCGCCGACTTCGATCTTATTCCGACAGGGTCATAGTCAAAGTGGAAGGAAGTTCTCTCCTCCCTTCAGAGAAAGGTACCCCCTTCTTTGATGGCCCCGTTACGTGTTTGGTTTTAAAACTTTAACTCTAGGCTTCAAATAGCTGAGTCTTAGAACTATATATTATGTGTTCACTTGCAAACTAGCATAATATATTTAGTTGATATAATTATGTATAAAAATGACACTTAGCAGGTCATGCACTCCAAATTTTCTGTTTATTTGTGTATTTATAAAGAACAAATGATAATTATATGTATTTTGGAGTACAATGCAATTTTATGCTACATATGTACACTGTGGTACGATTAAATCAAGCTAAGTTTCATCCATCACCTCACATACCCAGCCTTTCTTTGTTGTATGTTTAAAAATCTACTCTTTTGGCAGTTTTGAAATATGTATTATTACTGAGCTAGTCTCCATGCTGTGCAGCAGAACACTGGAACCTGTTCATCCTCACGTCTGGACTGCCCTCTCTCCTCCCTCTCCACTCGTCCCCAGGCCGCTAGTAACCACCATTCTAGTCTCTGCGTCTATGACCCTGACTTGTTCAGATTCTACATGTGAGATCATCTGGCACTTGCCTTTATGTCCCTGGATGATTTCATGTAGCATAATGTCCTCTAGATTGACCCATGTTCTTCTCTCTAAAGGCTGAACAGTACTCCATTACAGTATATACTATAGTCTCTCTCTCTCTCTTTTTTTAAGATTTTATTTATTTATTTGAGAGGTAGAGTTACAGACAGTGAGAGGGAGAGACAGAGAGAAAGGTCTTCCCTCTGTTGGTTCACTCCCTGCAATGGCTAGAGCTGAGCGGATCTGAAGCCAGGAGCCAGGTGCCTCCTCCAGGTCTCCCATGCGGGTGCAGGGGCCCAAGCACTTGGGCCATCTTCTACTGCTTTGCCAGGCCATAGCAGAGAGCAGGATTGGAAGGGAGGCATCCGGAACTAGTACCGGTGCCCACATGGGATGCTGGCACTGCTGGCGGAGGACTACACCGTAGTCTCTTTATCCGCTCACCCACCGACTGACACTAGGGTTGAGTCTGTGTCTCAGCTACTGTGAACAGTGCTGCAGTGAATACGGCGGTGCAGATCTCTCTCCGTCACACTGATTTCATTTCATTTGGAGACAGAGCCAGAAGTGGGGCGGCTAGATCATATGATAATTCTATATTTAGTTTTCTGATAAGCCCATTTTCCAAACTGGCTGTACTAATTTACATTCCCACCAAGAATGCACAGGGGTCTCTTTTCTCTACATCCTCACTAAAGCTTATCTTCCCTCCTTTTGATTATAGCCGTTCTAACACATGTGAAGTCATAGCTCATCGGAGGTTTAATGTGCATTTTCCTGATGATTAGTGATGCTGGAGAGGACTTCCTGTACTGTGTTTGATAGAAATGGCGATGGGCAGGTGTTTGGCTCGCAGTAGAGACATCCACAGCACATATTGGAGTGCCTGGGTTCAATTCCCAGCTCCAGTTCCCAGTTCTAGCTTCCTGCCAAGGCAGATCCTGGAAGGTCGTGGTGAGGGTTCAAGTAGTTGGTTCCCTGGCATCCACATGGGAGATCTAGACTGAGTTCCTGGCTTCTGGCTTCACCCAATACAGTCCTGGATGTTGTAGTCATTTGAGACATAGATTAGCAGATGGGAACTATATCTGTCTCTCTGCCTGTAAAATAAATATAATATATAATAGATTTTTTAAAAACAGGAGCAGGGGACAAGCATTGTGATATAGTGGGCTAAGCTACTGTGTAGGCCACCCACATCCCACATAAGAATGCCTGGTTCGGCCAGCGCCGTGGCTCACTAGGCTAATCCTCCGCCTAGCGGCACTGGCACACCGGGTTCTAGTCCCGGTCGGGGCATCGGATTCTGTCCCGGTTGCCCCTCTTCCAGGCCAGCTCTCTGCTGTGGCCCTGGAGTGCGGTGGAGGATGGCCCAAGTGCTTGGGCCCTGCACCCCATGGGAGACCAGGAGAAGCACCTGGCTCTTGCCATCAGATCAGCGCGGTGTGCCGGCCGCGGCGGCCATTGGAGGGTGAACCAACGGCAAAAGGAAGACCTTTCTCTCTGTCTCTCTCTCTCTCACTGTCCACTCTGCCTGTAAAAAAAAAAAAAAAAAAAAAAAAAAAAAAAAAAAAAAAAGCCTGGTTCAAGTTCCAGCTACTCCGTACTCTGATCCAACTTCCTGCTAATGCATCTGATCCCATTTCTGCTAAAGGAAGGCAGTGGGAGATGGCTCAGTTTGAGTTCCTGCCACCCACACAGGAGACCTGGCTCCTTGCTTTGCTCTGGTCCTGTCCTGGTTTTTGCAGGCATTTGGGGAGTAAACCAGTGAATGGAAAATCGCTTTCTCAGTCTGTCTCTCCCTCTTTCTCTGTCACTCTGCCTTTCAAATAAATAACAAATAAATCTTTTTAGAAAATAGGAGTGGAAATTTGGCACAGCAGTTAAGACACTGCTTAGGACACTCATACTGCACTTCAGAGTGTCTGGGTTCGAGTCCCAGCTCTGCTCCCCATTCTAGTTTACTGCTAAGGATCTGCCGTTGTGGGAATTGAGAATGAACTACAAAAGGGAAATCTTTCTCTGCCTGCTTCTGTCTCTCTGCCTTTCAAATAAATAAAAATAATTAACTAAAGAATACAAAAATCAACTAGCGATATTAAAAAAAAAAGAAATGGAAGAATGGGCTTCCTAGTCTTTATCTTAAAAAAAAAAAGAAGAAAGAAATTATTTGTCCTGAAAGTCAGACTTAATGAGAGACAGAGAGATCTTCCAGCTATTAGTTCATTCCCCAAATGGCTGCAATGGCCAGCACTGGGCTAGATGGAAGCCAGAACCCAGGAGCCAGGAACTTTATCCAGGTCTTCCCACATGGAGACACAAACACTTGGGCCATCTTCCGTCGCTTTTCCCAGGCCATTAGCAGTGAGCTGGATTGAAAGTGGAAAAGCTAGGACTTTGAACCAGCGCCCGTATGGGATGGCCAGCATTGCAGGCAGCAACTTTACCTGCTAAGCAACTACGCCGGCCCCCCTAGTCTTTTCCTGATCTTAGAGAAATGGCCTTTAACTTTTCACTGCTGAGTATGATGTTAGCTGTGGAACTGCCAGTCATGGCCTTTATTGTGTTGAGGAATATTCCTTCTATAATTAATTAATTAATTTGAAAGGCAGAGTTACAGAGAGGCAAAAAGAGAGAGACAGAGAGAGATACTATTTGCCAGTTTATTTCCCAAATGCCCACAGCAGCCAGGGCGGGGCTCCACCCATTGATTCTCTCCCCAAGTGGCTGCAGTGGCCTGAGCTGCGCAGATCCGAAGCATGCGTGCCTATTACATGCATCACTGGGGTAATAGTAAAACCTCGCTCCCAGGGACATGGAACTGCAGCCATACTTGCCACCTGGAACCAGGTTCTGGGTCTGGGCTCACCCAGGCAGTGAAATGTGGCAATACAGAGTTGTTAACAGCTCACTGGGGTCACAGCTTATTGGAAATTCTGGCTTTAGTGGTGATGGTGGTAGGATTTCAGGTGTTCTAGGATGCACTGCTGTACATTGTATTCTATGTAAATGAAGATCCTAAAGGACAAGAAAATCAGCTGCCAGTATATGAATTCACTATGGTAAAAGGAAAGCAATAGGGGGCTGGTGCTGTGGCATAGCAGGAAAAACTGTCGCCTGCAGTGTCGGCATCCCATATGCGTGCCAGAGTGAGTCTCAGCAGCTCCACTTCAGATCCAGCTCCCTGCTCATGCACCTGGGACAGCAGCAGAATATGGCCCAAGTGCTTGGGCCCCTGCACTCATGTGGGAGATCTAGATAAAGCTCCTGGCTCCTGGCTTCAGTCTGGCCCTGCCCTGGCTATTGTGGCCATCTGGGGAGTGAACCAGCAGATCCAAGACCTCTCTCTCTCTCTCTCTCTCTCTCTCTCTGCCTCTGCCTCTCCCTCTCTGTAATTCTGACTTTCAAATAAATATTTTTTTGAAAATGAAAACAATATAAGAAAAATTACTTCAAAAGTTATAGATGGGGCCAGCGTTGTGGTATAGGGAGTAAGCCGCTGCCTGCAGCGCTGGCATCCCATGAGGGGTCTCAGCTGCTCCACTTCCAGTCCAGCTCTCTGCCGTGGCCTGCGAAAGCAGTAGAGGATGGCCCAAACACCTGGGCCCCTGAACTCCCATGGAAGACCTGGAAGAAGCTCCTGGCTCTTGGCTTTGGATCACCCCGGCTCCGGCCATGGCTGCTATTTGGGGAGTGAACCAGTGGATGGAAGACCTCTCTCTTTTTGTCTCTGCCTCTGTCTCTCTGTAGCTGTGCCTTTCAAATTAATAAATAAATCTTTAAAAAAAATCTATAAAGATGAAATGAGGGACCAGCATTGAGGTATGGTGGGTTAGGCCTGCATGCTGCATCCCATATGGGTGCCAGTTTGAGTCCCAGCTGCTCTACTTCTGATCCAGCTCTCTGCTGTGGCCTGGAAAAGCAGCAGAAGATGGCCTCAGTCCTTGGGCCCCTGCACCCACATGGGAGAGCTGGAGGAAGATACTGGCTCCTGGTTTTGGTCTGGTCCCACCCTAGTGGTTGTGGCTACTGGGGAGTGAATCAGTGGACGGAATCTCTCTCTCTCTCTCTCTCTTTCTCTGTCTCTCCCTCTCTCTCTTTAACTTTACTTTAAATGGATAAAATAAGTCTCTTTAAAAAAAAAAAAAAAGATTAAGTGAGCTTATCTTATCACCTATAAAGAATAGGCTTCAACAGACAACAGTTACTTTAAAAAAAAAAACTGGGTCTATATCAAACTCTAAAGTTTTTTGTGTTAAAAACTGGTGAGAAGTTTTTTGTTTTTGTTTTTTTTACAGGCAGAGTGGATAGTGAGAGAGAGAGACAGAGAGAAGGGTCCTCCTTTTTGCCGTTGGTTCACCCTCCAATGGCGCTGTGGCCGGCGCACCGCGCTGATCTGATGGCAGGAGCCAGGTGCTTCTCCTGGTCTCCCATGGGGTGCAGGGCCCAAGCACCTGGGCCATCCTCCACTGCCTTCCCAGGCCATAGCAGAGAGCTGGCCTGGAAGAGGGGCAACCGGGACAGAATCTGGCGCCCCGACCGGGACTAGAACCCAGTGTGCCGGCGCCACAAGGCGGAGGATTAGCCTAGTGAGCCGCGGCGCCGGCCTATTTTTTCTTTATTTTTAAGATTTATTTATTTGAAAGAATTACAGAGAGGCAGAGGCAGAGAGAGCGAAAAGACTTCCATCTACTGGTTCACTCCCCAAATGGCTGCAATGGCTGGAGCTGGGCTGATCCGAATGCAGGAGCCAGGAGCTTCTTCTAGGTCTCCCATGCAGGTGCAGGGGCCCAAGCACTTGGGCCATCTTCTGCTTTCCCGTGCCATAGCAGAGAACTGGATCAGAAGTGGAGCAGCCAGGACTTGAACCAGCGCCCACATGGGATGCCGGCACTGCAGGCAGTGGCTTCATTTGCTACTCCACAGTGCTGGCCTCAACAGATTCTTAAAAAAAAAAAAAAAAAAAAAAAAAAAGCTTTTTAACTTATTAAGGTAGAAATGTATTATGTATATAATAAAATGATACTAATCACCATCAAAACAATTAAGGGCAAGAATTAAGATTATTATGTGATTTTAGCAGCTATCTTGGATATATTCATTTATTTCCATTTTCCTAGACAGGCTCACATTGGATTTTAGAATGCTTCCTAAAATACTGCTTTCATTGTTGGACACTTACTTGTCCAGGACACAGTATAACTATATTCTTTTTCTTTACATTGTAGAATGAAGAAGCAGCACGGCGTCTCATCTGGGAGAAGAATCTGAAGTTTGTGACGCTTCACAACCTGGAGCACTCCATGGGAATGCACTCGTATGACGTGGGCATGAACCACCTGGCAGACATGGTGGGTGAATCACAGATAACCCTGCTTCCACGTCTAGGAAAGCACGATTTCTGCCCGCCCACCCCTGGCTCATGACAATTCAAGTTCAGTACAAAGAAGGGCATAGTCACCTGTGCACTGGGTTAGAAGACAGTAGAATTCAAGCACACAAGAATTTGTAAGGAAATTCCTCACTTAATTCCTATGTCGATCACTTTTTCTTAATAATTCTCTGATTTATAGGAAATTTTAAACTCACAGTTGTTGAATTTAGTTATTTGTTTATTTACTTATTTTTTATTTAATTCCAGAAAGCATTACCTAAAGACAATTCATGGTGTTTTATAGTAAATGACCAGACTTACTTAAGTCTAAATAGATATTTTACTGGAATCTATCTACTTTCTAAATGGGAGCATATGGCTTTTTAAAATCACAATCAGCCTTGAGTTTTTAGATTCTGTTCTACCCCACCGAACTTCCCCATTGTGGCCAAAGTTCAGAATCATAGTGCTCTTTGCAAGAGAACACACTAGGAAGACCAAATTCCTACTTAAATGCGAGAGGCTCCTTCGTAATTCTTTCTCACAAGGGAAGCCGACTTGGCCCACTTTTTAAACACCTCTTTTATAAAATTCTGCCTCAATGTAACTTCCAGTTTTTACCATTTTCTTTTTCCCTTTCCCAGTGAGGTTGCCTAACTGGGTGCTGGCGCAAAGTGCAGGACTAGAGAGACGCTTGCCCCGCCTCAGCAGACAGTCAGGAGAACCTGTATTGCTCACAACCACAGCTGGTTTTTCTTGGTTTTTAGTTGTATTCACAATTACAGTTACTAGGATAGTTTAAACAGGAAGTAGAATATAAGTGAAAGGGATGTATATTTGCTTTGCAGACCAGCGAAGAAGTGGTGTCTTTGATGAGTTCCCTGAGAATTCCCCACCAGTGGCCGAGAAACGTCACTTACAAGTTAAACCCCAATCAGAAATTGCCTGATTCTGTGGACTGGAGAGAGAGGGGGTGTGTCACTGAAGTGAAATATCAGGTGAGTATCATCAGCCCCAACCTCTGCACCCTAGGGAAACCTCTCTTCCCTAATGCTTAGTCTCGTCACATCGATTGACAGTGAATCTCACAGCCCCTTCCTTGATTTATTAATTAATTTTCTTATTAATTTTGCTATTCTCCTCTTTCCAACTAAATTGTAACTCTTGGAGTGCAAGGATTACACATTAGATTTTATGTATAACCTCCACAGTGCTTAAAAGGCCAGTGATTAAGAGCCACCTTCAACAAAGCTGTGAACTAAGCAGGTAGGTGTCCAAGGCAAACTTCCAGTGCTCCTTGTATCTAATGGCTGTGTTGGCCTCCCGCTGAGCCGCTTGCCTGAGACGGAGTATTCCTTGTGTGAGAGAAGCCTGCGCTGAAAGCTCTCTCTCCATCTCACTTACAAACGTCAAGGCTGAAGGAGAGGAAATAGAGATTCAGTGGCCTATAAATTGTACCAGTGAAGTATAATTTGAGGCTAGGCTTGTGGTATTAGAATAGGAATTATGTGCTTTGTAAAACTGTTGTTCCTATGTTGTCATATTTTCCCTTAGCTTGCTTTGGATTGATTGATTGATTGATTGATTTGGGGGTGGTGCTGCTGTGCAGGCATCACAGTTCAATTCCCAGCTGCTCTACTTCAGATCAGGCTCCCTGCTAATGCTCCTGGGAAAGTAGCAGAAAATGGCCTGTGTGCTTGGGCCGCTGCACCACGTGGGAGACCTGGAGGAAGCTCCTTTCTCCTGGCTTCAGCCTGGCCTAGCTGTAGCTTTTGAGGCCATTCAGGGAATGAGCCAGCAGATGGAAGATCCTCTCTCTGCCTCTGTCTCTCCCTCTCTGTAACCCTGCCTTTCAAATAAATAAATAAATCTTAAAAGTAAATAAATAAATACATAAATAATGAAGATAAGTCAGAAATCCTTTTTTTTTTAAAGGAGGGGGGAAAGATTTATTTGTTTATTTGGAAGTTAGAGTTACAGAGAGCAAGGGAGAGGCAGGGAGAGAGAGATCTTCCGCCCGCTGATTCACTACCCAAATGACTGCAATGTCCAGGGCTGGGTCAGGCCAAGGCCAGGAGCCAGAGGCTTTCTCTGGGTCTCCTAAGTGGGTGACAAGGGCACAAGCACTTGGGCTATCCTCTACTGCTTTTCCCAGGCCATTAGCAGGCTGTTGGATCAGAAGTGGAGCCAGCCGAGACTTGAACTGGTGCCCATAGGGGTGCTGGCATCACAGGCAGCAGCCTGACCCACTACACCACAATGCCTGGCCCCAGTTTGCTTGTTTTTAAAAAAAGCTACAAAAGGGGCTGGCACTGTGGTGAAGCTGCCACCTGCAGTGCCAGCATCCCATATCAGTGCTAGTTGGAGAGAGACCCAGCTACTCCACTTCCAATCCAGCCCTCTGCTATGCCCTGAGAAAGAAGTAGAAGTCCTTGGGCCTCTGTACCACGTGGCAGACCCGGAAGAAACTCCTGGTTCCTGGTTTCGGTTCGGTGTAGCTCTTGCTGTTGCAGCCATTTGGGGAGTGAACCAGTGGATGGAAGACCTCTCTCTTTCTGTCTCTCTCTCTCTGCCTCTGCCTCTCTGTAACTCTGCCTTTCAAATAAATAAGTAAATCTTTAAAAAAAAAGTTTAGGAAGATTCAATTAACTATATATGTAGTTGTTAACTCTGAGTAATTTTTTTAAAAAGATTTATTTATTTATTCGAAAGTCAGAGTTACACAGAGAGAGAGAGGCAGAGAGAGAGAGAGGTCTTCCATCCACTGGTTCACTCCCCAGTTGGCTGCAATGTCCGGAGCTGTGCTGATCCGAAGCCAGGAGCCGGGAGCTTCCTCCGGGTCTCCCATGCAGGTGTGGGGGCCCAAGGCCTTGGGCCATCCATCTTCTACTGCTTTCTCAGGCCATAGCAGAGAGCTGAATCGGAAATGGAGCATTAGCGCTCTTATGGGATGCCGGTGCTTCAGGCCAGGGTGTTAACCTGCTGCGCCACAGCACTGGCCCCAACTCTGAGTAATTTAATGAGCTCCTTTCCCTGGCTACTTGAATTTTTAAAATTTTTATTGATTGATTAATTTGAAAAGGAGAGAGACAGGCAGCAGTCAGAACTTCCATCCATTCATTCACTCCCCAAATACTCACAATTGCCAGGCTGGGCCACAGCCAAAGCTAGGAGCTGGGAACTCAATCCAGGTCTCCCAAGTGTATAGCAAGAACACAGTTACTTGAACCGTGACCTGCTGCCTCCCAAGGCGTACATTAGCAGAAAGCTGGAACCAGGAGCACAGCCAGGGTGAACCCAGGCACTCTAGTGTGGAATGTGGTGGGTATTCCAATCAGAATCCTAATGCTAGGCAAAACATGAACCTTTGCTTGCATTTTAATGGACATTTTTGCTTTAACCAATAGAAATTTGCTTCCTTTGGGTAGAGAGCAAGATGGGAGGAGGGGAGAAAAGAGAGAAAGAGCAGTTATGATGGGTGCTCTACACCTTTTTAAACTAAAGCAGCTTTGCATTTTTCTGCTTATGCCTCCTCATAAAATAACATTTCATCACATTTCTGAGGATAACAATGTTTGAAAAACACTAATTTGGGGCTGGCATTTGGCCTAGCAGGTTAGACCACCACCTGTGACACTGGCATACCATATGAGAGCTGGTTTGAGTCCTGTTTGCTCCACTACTGATCCAGCTCCTTGCTAATGCACCTGGGAAAGCAGGAGGGGGTGGTCCAAGTACTTGGGTCCCTGCTGCCCACATGAGAGACCTGGATGAAGCTCGTGGCTCCTGGCTTTGGCCCAGCCCAGTCTCAGGCATTAAGGCCATTTGGGGTGTGAACCAGCAGATGGAAAATCTCTCCTTCTCTGTGTCTATCTTTCCCTCTCTCTATAACTCTGCCTTTCAAATAAATAGATAAATAAATAAATAAATAAGTAAATCTTTTTTAAAAATAAGGTTTCCTTCCTTTTTAAATTAAAATAAAATGCTAATTTGAAGTTAAATCTTGTATGTTTCAGATGCCATATGGCAGCAGGAAAGGTATTTTAGGGCAAGTAAGTCATCCAGACTCCACTAAGTCACTTTACTATAGGTATCTATCCTTACTTAGGAGTGAAGAGGGGTGGAATTTGAACATGCTCAGGGAGTACTGTTTCTCAACATATTTTCATATGTCCATTGTACTCTGAGTTGTCTTTTGCAGATCTTTTTTGTTCCTTCAAATGTATTTGAGAGGCAAGGAGACACGCAGATAAATATATATATATATATATAGAGAGAGAGAGAGAGAGAGAGAGAGAGAGAGAGAATGCTTTCATCTTGTGGTTCACTCCCCAAATGCCTACAACCCTCAGGGCGGAGCTGGGAGCCAGTAATTCAATCTGGATCTCCCACTGGGTGGCAGGAGCCCATCACTTGAGCCATCACTGCTGTTTCCCAGCATCTGCGTTGGAGTCCAAGAGGTAGAGTTGGTTACCCAATCCACAAATTATGATAAGGGATAAGGGTATCTTACCCAGTGCCCAACCACAAGGCTAAATGCTTGCCACCATTTGTAAATCTTTATCAAGGTTGGACCTTGCCTAGAGAACAATTAAACATTGTCTAAGAGAAAAGGAGACTGGGAACTGTCAAGAGCTCTTCACACAGCCAGCCCTGTTGTGTTATGGAAATCACCTTCTCTGACGCATTGCCTTTGCGACTTCGCCTCTGTTTTAGGGTTCTTGTGGTGCTTGCTGGGCCTTCAGTGCCGTGGGGGCTCTGGAAGCACAGCTGAAGCTGAAGACAGGAAATCTGGTGTCTCTCAGTGCACAGAATCTGGTGGATTGCTCAACTACAAAGTACGGGAACAAAGGCTGCAATGGTGGCTTCATGACAGAGGCGTTCCAATACATCATCGATAACAACGGCATCGATTCAGAAGCTTCCTATCCCTACAAAGCCATGGTGTGTCACAGGCAAACATTTGGTGCTGCATCATGACCTCGTGCTGTCCCCTTGTCTCACCACCAAACCAATTGCTTGGGAAAGGGTGTGTGAGAGAACCGCATCAGGAATTCTTCAATTTTGCAGAGTTCTCTTTCTATGCAGTAGCTTTCTTAATTTATCAGTGGAATAATGCTTTTTTTAAAAAATAATTTATTTATTCGAGAGTTACAGAAAAAGAGGGACACACACACACACAGAGAGAGAGAGAGAGAGAGAGAGAGAGAGAGAGAGATCTCCCACCTACTGGTTCATTCCCCAAAGGCCTGCAACAGCTGGGGCTGAGCCAGGCCAAAGTCAGGTGCCTGGAACTCCATCCAGGTCTCCACATGGGTGGCGGGGGCATAAGCACTTGGGCCATCTTCTGCTGCTGGATCAGAAGTGGACTATCCGGAACGCAAACTGTCACTCCAGTATGGGACATGGGCATTGAAAGCAGCAGCTTAACCCACTGTGTCATACTGCCTGCCCCAGAATAATGCTTTCAAACAAACCAGTAATCTGTTTTAAAACAGACTTTAAGCAAATCATCCTCAATATTCTGTGTATCTCCCTAGTTTTTTTTTTAACTTTTTTTGTTTTAAAGATTCATTTATTTATTTGAAAGATGTGTTACAGAGAGAGCGTGAGATATATATATATATATATATATAGAGAGAGAGAGAGAGAGAGAGAGAGAGAGAGAAATCTTCCATCTGCTTTCACTCCCCAAGTGGCTACGATGGCCAGGGCTGGGCCAGGCTGAATCTAGGAGCCAGGAGCTTCATCTGGTTCTCCCATGTGAACAGGGACCACATGTAATATGCCCATATTATAGAAAATTTAGAAAATATTAAGATATCATTCAAAAACTTAACCATTAGTATTTTGGTTTATTTCCTTCAGACTCTTTTCCTGTTTAGCATTTAAAAAACATAACTGTATAGGGCCGGCGCCGCGGCTCACTAGGCTAATCCTCCGCCTAGCGGCGCCGGCACACCAGGTTCTAGTCCCGGTCGGGGTGCCGGATTCTGTCCCGGTTGCCCCTCTTCCCGGCCAGCCCTCTGCTGTGGCCAGGGAGTGCAGTGGAGGATGGCCCAGGTGCTTGGGCCCTGCACCCCATGGGAGACCAGGAAAAGCACCTGGCTCCTGGCTCCTGCCATCGGATCAGCGCGGTGCGCCGGCCGCAGCGCGCCAGCCGCGGCGGCCATTGGAGGGTGAACCAACGGCAAAAGGAAGACCTTTCTCTCTGTCTCTCTCTCTCACTGTCCACTCTGCCTGTCATAAAAAAAAAAAAAAAAAACAAAAAACTGTATATACAACAAATATGAATTTGTAACTTCCTTTCTCCCAATTGAAGTATTAGCATTTTTAATATGTATATAAAACATATGTTATTATGTTTATAAACATATATATGTCTATAAACCAACATTTAACTTGTGGGTCCTCTTTCAGGCATTACATCATCAAAAATATTTTAAAGCTCTAGTCTGGACTTTATGTCCTCTGTGTAGCATTCCTTGGCAAAACATCTCAGAGGAGAAATTGTCCTGGCAGGTTTTGCAAGTATGGAAATGTTCGTAACTTAAAACAAGAAAATCATTCAGTTTTTCCTGTCATTGGTAAAATCTAGAAATGTTAAGAAAGAAGATTCGATTTCTCTTTCTTTAAAGGAAAAAGGAGACTTAGACACTTGAAAAGGTTAAAGTGAGGAAAGATCTTGTATTTTAGATCCAGACTTAGAATACTGGTGACTTACAAGGAAGTTAAAGTATCCTTCCTTATCTGATTCATACATATTTATTATTATTATTATTATTTGCAGGATCAAAAGTGCCATTATGACTCAAAACATCGTGCTGCCACCTGTTCAAAGTACACAGAACTTCCCTTTGGCAGTGAAGAGGCCTTGAAAGAAGCTGTGGCCAATAAAGGACCTGTGTCTGTGGCTATAGATGCAAGTCATTCTTCTTTCTTCCTCTACAGAAGTGGTAAAACGTCAGATATATTATTCTCTCTCTCTCTCTTTTTTAAAATATTTATTTGTTTATTTGAAAGGCAGAGTTATGGAAGGAAAGATAGACAAAGAGAGATCTTCCAACCTCTGGTTCACTCCCCAAAAGGCCACAACAGCTAGGGCTGGTCCAGACTGAAACCAGGAGCAAGGAGCTTCTTCTGGGTCTCCCACATGGGTGCAGGGGCCCAAGCACTTGGGCCATCTTCTACTGCTTCTCCAGCCAGCTGGATCGGAGGAGGAGCAGCCAGGAGATGAACTGCTGCCCATATGGGATGTTGGCACCACAGGCAGCAGCTTTACCTGCCACAGCACCAGCCCCCATTCTTTTTTAAAAAAATTTATTTTATTTATTTGAAAGGCAGAGTTACACAGAGAAAGCAAGGAGAGACAGAAAGAAAGTTCTTCATTCTCTGACTTACTCCCCAAATGGCCAAAATGGCCAGAACTGGACCAATCTGAGGCCAGGAACTTCTTCTGGGTCTCCCACATGGGAGCAGAGGCCCAAGGACTTGGGCCATCCTCTACTGCTTTCCCAGGCCATGGCAGAGAGCCAGATTGGAAGTGGAGCTGCTGGGACTGACTCTAACCAGTGTCCACCCTGCAGGTGGCAGCTTTACTTACCATGCCACTGCGCCAACCCCTAATATTTTCTTATCATATCCTACTCTTGCACTATACAAAAGAATATTCTCCTTTGCCATCACTCTATTCCTCTGAATGTTTCCATGGGTTAAACAGACTCCTCCATTTCACAGAAGTATTTTATATCCAGTTCTAGTTAGTAATAGTAATACTTATCCAAACTTCTAACACTACATACCAAGTACTGTGTTACATTCTTTATCTCACTTAAGCCTCACAATAACCTTAATTTACAGATGAAAAAATAATGAGAAGAGTTGATTTGCCTAAAGCCATACAATCTAAAAGTGGTTGAACTAGGATTAAAACTGTATAACTAGGGACCAGCACTGTGGCATAGCGGGTCAAGCCACCGTCTGCAGTGATGGCATCCCACATGGGCAGTGGTTTGAGCCCCAGCTGCTCCACTTCCTATCCAGCTCTCTACTATGGCTGGGAAAGCAGTGGAAGATGGCCCAAGTCTTTGGGCCCCTGCACCTACGTGGGAGACTTGGCTTCTGGCTTTGAAGCAGCCCAGCTCCAGCCATTGCGGCCATCTGGGGAGTGAACCAGTGGAGGGAAGACCCCTCACCCCGACTCTGCCTCTCCCTCTCTGTAACTCTGCCTTTCAAGTAAATAAATATTTATTTTAAAGAAACTGTACAAGTAGACTGCAGAGCCTGTGCATGAACTTTATATAGTAGGTAGAGCACAGCAGGATGTATAATATAACTATACAAAACTGAAGTGTATTTTCTGAGCAATCACTAAAGGTAGGACATTGTATTAGATGAAGTTGAAGGCTATAATATATATATATATTTTTTTTTTTGACAAGCAGAGTGGACAGTGAGAGAGAGACAGAGAGAAAGGTCTTCCTTTTCCATTGGTTCACCCTCCAATGGCCGCTGCAGCCAGTGCACTGTGGCCAGTGCACCGCGCTGATCTGAAGCCAGGAGCCAGATGATTCTCCTGGTCTCCCATGCGGGTGCAGGGCCCAAGGACCTGGGCCATCCTCCACTGCCTTCCTGGGCCACAGCAGAGAGCTGGACTGGAAGAGGAGCAACCGGGACAGAATCTGGCGCCCCGACCGGGACTAGAACCTGGAGTGCCGGTGCTGCAGGCAGAGGATTAGCCTATTGAGCTGCGGCGCCGGCGGCTATAAGATATTTTTAAAATCTCCACTTAGGTATTTAATTTAGTTAAAAGTGAAAATATATGGAGCAAACAATTCAGGAATATATGCAAAGAAGTACAATAACTGACTGCATATAGGTTGAAATAATTATTAAAAGGTTGTAGATTATCAAAGAAAGCTTTTGAGGGAACTAAAACTGATGTGACTATAAGAAAATTGACAAATACAGTTTTGAAGGGAAAGAATTTTGAACTCTGGAGAGTTTAAGAGTTTATGTTCCTAACATTTTAATTAACTTTTGTCATATATCCAAAACAATATATTAAAAAGTAATAGCATTCTCGCCGGCGCCGCAGCTCACTAGGCTAATCCTCCGCCTAGCGGCGCCGGCACACCAGGTTCTAGTCCCGGTCGGGGCACCAGATTCTGTCCCGGTTGCCCCTCTTCCAGGCCAGCTCTCTGCTGTGGCCCGGAAGTGCAGTGGAGGATGGCCCAGGTGCTTGGGCCCTGCACCCCATGGGAGACCAGGAAAAGCACCTGGCTCCTGGCTCCTGCCATTGGATCAGCGCGGTGCGCCGGCCGCAGCGCGCCGGCCGTGGCGGCCATTGGAGGGTGAACCAACGGCAAAGGAAGACCTTTCTCTCTGTCTCTCTCTCACTGTCTACTCTGCCTGTCAAAAAAAAAAAAATTAATAGCATTCTCAAATGTCCTTTATTACCAGATAGCATTCGTCTTTCCCACCATTTTTCATTGGCAGGTGTCTATTATGAACCATCCTGTACTCAGAATGTGAATCATGGCGTACTAGCAGTTGGCTATGGTAACCTTAAGGGGAAAGACTACTGGCTTGTGAAAAACAGGTAATATATTTGTATAATAATGTGTTTTTAATTAAAACCAAGGATTCTAGGTAAACTCAACCAATGCTGTTTTGTGACTATGGTAACGATAATCATATTCCCAATGATAAACACTTACACTTCCTACAAAGTGACATTTCAAATCACTCAGTAGCCCCATTTCTTCACTTTTTATTCTGCCATCTTCTCCTTGTTTTCATAGTTTATCTTCTGCAATACTTCTCTAATTATCCTTGTTAGTCTCCATGATGAACACTTATTCTACTTAGCCCCTACATGTTGGTATTTCCCCCAGGGCTTTATTCTCTGCCTATAGGTGCTGGTTCAAGTCTCGGCTGCTCCACTTCCAATCCAGCTCCCTGCTAATGTGCCTGGGAAAGCATTGGAGGATGGCCCAAGTACTTGGGCCCCTGCACCCATTTGGGAGACCCAGATGAAGCTCCTGGCTCCTGGCTTTGGTCTTGCCCACCCCTGGTCTTTATGACTATTTGGGGAGTGAACCAATGGATGGAAGATCTCTCTCCTCTCTCTCTCTGTCTCTCCCTCTCTCACTGTAACTCTGACTTTCAAATAAATAAATGTCATACCAAAAAAAAAAAAAAAAGAAGAACTTTTTTTATTTTTTATTTGACAGGTAGTTATAGACAGTGAGAGAGAAAGAGACAGAGAGAAAGGTCTTCTTTCAGTTGGTTCACTCCCCAAATGGCTGCCACGGCCGGTGCTGCGCCGATCCAAAGCCAGGATCCAGGTGCTTCCTCCTGGTCTCCCATGCGGGTACAGGGACCCAAGCACTTGGGCCATCCTCCACTACCTTCCTGGGCCACGGCAGAGAGCTGGACTGGAAGAGGAGCAACTGGGACTAGAACCCAGTGCCCATATGGGATGCCAGCGCCGCAAGGTGGAAGATTAACCAAGTGAGCCACGGCGCCAGCCCGAAGAAGAACTTTTGAGCATGGTTTGACACACCATGTATTTTAGGATTTCTCCATACCTGAATAGAATAGAATCTGAATTACAGCAAGGCCACTGGGGATGGAGAGAAGAAAATACACATAAAATATGATTCAGAAGCTGAGTGGACAGGGTTATGTGGACTGAGGGAAAGGAGGCTGCCCGAACTGATGCCAAGGCTTTTGTAATCAGGCCATGGTGATGGTGATACATTACCCAAAACAGGGAATGATTTTCCCTTGAGTTTCTTCCAAAATCCTTTTTGTTCTAAGCATTTTTTAAAGATTTATTTATTTATTTGAAAGGCAGAGTTACAGAGAACCAGAGGCAGAGAGAGAGAGAATCTATCATCTACTGGTTTACTCCCCAAATGTCCACAACAGCCAGAACTGGGCCCATCTGAAGCCAGGAACCAGAAGCCAGGAGCTTCTCCCAGGTCTCCCATGTGGGTCCAGGGGCCCAAGCACTTGACCCATCTTCTAAATGCTTTCCCAGGCCATAGCAGAAGTGGAGCAGCCAGGTCTCGTCCCGGAGCCCATGTGGGATGCTGCAGATCATGGTTTAACCTGAGCCACAGTGCTGGCCCCTGTGCTCAAATATTCTAAAAAGTTTAACATTGTCTTCAAAATTAAGCCTAAACTCCTGGCCAAGCATTCAAGGTTCTCCATTATCTAACTTCCCATATAGCTTTCTAGACATTTTCTCACTATGTTCTATTGTCACACTCATTCTGGCCACAGTGAATTACATACTGATTACTCCTTAAATTTGCAAATACTTGCCTGTCTCTTTCTTTATGTGTGTTTTTCATCTTTCTGAACTGTCCTTGAAGGCCATTGCTGCCTACAGAATTTCTACTGGTTGAGGGTGAACTGGGCACTGTCATACAATCTGGCAGGAGAGGAAATTGTTTCATTTCTCCCTGAAAGCAATTATAAATAAACAACATTTAAAAATGTACAAATTCTTTGTCTTATTATTTTCATTTCTTGGAATCTATATGAAGAAAATAATTCTAAATATGGGAAAACCTTTATTAATGTAAATTGTAGCTTTTATTATTATTTAGTTCAGATGGAGAGAGATAAAGAGAGAACAAATGGAGAGAAATAGATAGATAGATAGATAGATAGATAGAAAAGTGAGAAAGAGATCTCATCATTTGATTCAATCCCCAAATACCTACAAAAACCAGAACTCAATCCAAGTCTCCCATGGGATTGGCAGAAATTCAATTACTTGAGCCATTGCCACTATCTATCAGGGTTTGCATTGGCAGGAGCCAAAGCAGGGGATCAAACTCAAGTACTCTGATGTAGAACTCTGTCATCTTAACTACCAGGCCAAACACCATCCCTACATCCACTCCAACATTGCCCTCAGAGTTACTTCACATTCAAATACAAGCAAAACACATTCAAATAGGACCAGTTTGTTGTGATTGCTTTCCTTATCCAACCAGATATGAAAAAAGAACTGTATACATTGTTAACAGGTGACAGTGGAGTTTGGGTTTTATTGTAAAGGTGTTAGGGAGCCATTAAAGGGTTTTTTTTTGTTTATTTTAAGATTTATTTATTTATTTGAAAGACAGAGACAGAGAGACCTTGCAGCCTCTGGTTCACTCCCTAAATGGCTGCAAGGGCTTGGGCTGGACCCGGTCAAAGCAAGGAGCTAGGAACTTCATCTGAGTCTCTCATGTGGGTGGAACGGGCCCAAGCACTTGGGCCATCTCCTGTTGCTTTGTCAGACACATTAGCAGGGAGCTGGATTGGAAGTGGAGCAGACAGAACACAAACTAGCTCCTACATGGGATGCAGGCATTGTAGCTGGTGGCTTAACCCGCCAAGCCAGTTCCCATTAAAAGTTTTTAAGCAGGGGAATAGCAATTAAGGGAAAGAAAGCCCCAAAAAGAAGCCTATGAAAGAATCTGAGAAAGAGAGCCTACAGAGAGATTAGAAAATTCAGGACACAATAGTGTTGTAAAGACAAGAGAGAACGCAAGTGGGAATAGATAACTGTGTTAAACAGTACATAGGGGCCGCCTCCGCAGCTCAATAGGCTAATCCTCCACCTGCGGCACTGGCACCTGGGATTCTAGTCCTGGTCGGGGCGCCAGATTCTGTCCCAGTTGCTCGTCTTCCAGTCCAGCTCTCTGCTGTGGGCCGGGAGGGCAGTGAAGGATGGCCCAAGTCCTTGGGCCCTGCACCCGCACGGGAGACCAGGAGAAGCACCTGGCTCCTGGCTTCAGATCAGCGTCGTGCGCTGGCCGCAGCGCGCTGGCGGCAGCAGCCATTGTGGGGTGAACCAACGGAAAAAGGAAGCCCTTTCTCTCTGTCTCTCTCTCTCACTGTCCACTCTGCCTGTAAAAAAAAAAAAAAAAAAAAAAAAAAAAAAAAAAAAAGGCAAAAAACCAGTACATAGGGAGAAAAACAAGCCCTGAAAAGCATTCAGTGAGGGCTGACATGTGGGATATTTAAGGCCTCTGAATGCACAGCCTCTAGATTATGCCACTTGTCTTCCAGAAACAAACACACTTAGCTTCTCTGCTGCATGCAAAAACAACTTCCCTTTGAGTCCTGAGCAAAAAATTTGCAAGGGCTTCCCTTTGCCTATGGAATTGAAGCACAAATTCCTCAGCCCGCTGCTCTCAGCTGTTCACAGCACGGCCCTAAAACAACCTTCTATCCTCTCTTTCCCTACTGCACCTCTCAAGATGACCAGTCTCCCTTTTCAACTAAACTTGCTGCTCTCCATCACAGTATGCATTTTCTCAATGTGCTGCTTTTATTTGTATCATAGTTATAGCCCTCAATGTGTTCTGCCTGTTATCATTTGTAACTTCGTGTTATTTCTTTTTCTAAAGCTGGGGCATCCACTTCGGTGAACAAGGATATATTCGGATGGCAAGAAACAGTAAAAATCATTGTGGGATTGCTAATTATCCCTCTTACCCAGAAATCTAGAGAATCTCTCCGTGTTAATGACAAATCAAGAATGATGAAGCACTTCTCTTCATTTTACCTGCTGCATCCAGAAAAAATGAGTGTGTCATGATCAATGAATATATTAACCAGAATACAGCTTGACTTTTCACTTTCTAAACTTAGCAGATCTCAGAAAGAAGTTTGCTAAGTAATTAATAAAGTACTGCAGATAAAACTATATGAGAATTGGTCAACCTAAGACAATCTGTTGTATTTGTTCTTGTTTTATTTTCACTCTTTAAGTCTCCTAACAGCCTTTTGTAACTTGATGGTCTAGAAGTACTTAATAAATTTGTCATTTCAAATTTCTTCCATTGCTATGCTTTTCTTATTCTCAGGTAACTGTTACAATCTATCATGAGAATGTTAATTGTGGTATGCTGGTGATGGCAACTTTAATGGAAGAAAATAATAGTTTATAAATGTCCTGAGGGCTGATACAGTATCTTTACACATAAAACGAGTGAATTTTTTTAAGGGAAAAGGTTTATTGGGGAAAACCCAGCAGACCAGAGGGAAGGGGTGAAGAAGGAAAAAGAGAGTAAGAGAGAGAGAGAGGAGAGAAGAGAAGAGGAAGCTAGAGAGGAGAGGAGAGAGAGAGAGCGAGAGAGAGAGGAGAGGAGCGGAGAGAGAGGAGCAAGAGAGAAAGAGGCTAGAGAAGAGAGCAGAAAGAGAGCAAAGAGCACAGAGAGAAAGACAGAGAGAGAGAGAGAGAGACAAGTGTTCAGGAGCAGGTGCTTTTAAAACTTTGCCTGGTTTTGGATTGGCCCAACTTCAGCTGTTGCGGCCATTTGGGAAGTGAACTAGAAGATGGAAAATCTCTGTCTCTGCCTCTCTCTCTCTAACTCTGCCTTTCAAATAAATAAATAAATAAATAATTTTTTTGGTAAAAGGACCGTCTGTTTTTAAACACTTTGGAAGAATTGTAATGATCAACAATTTAATATACTACCTAGTTAAAATTATTTTTACCTAGTTATCAACAAGCTGACCAAAACTTTTTTGGAAGGAATAATTAAAATAATCTGAATAAAACAACACAAGTGAATTTATTTTCAAAATATTTAACTACATGTTTTTATGAAAAATTATTTGAGAGAGAAAGAGAAGGGTGGTGTGTGTGTGCGCACATGCGTGTGTGAGAATGCTCCCATCCACTGGTTCACTCCTCAAATGTCTGCGAAGGCCTGGGGCAAGCCAGGCCCAACGTCAGGAGCTGGGAACTCAAGCCAGGTCTCCCACAAAGGTGACAGGAACCCCTGTCACCATCACTGCACTACCTCCCAGGGTTTGCATTAGCAGAAAGCTATGGCGTCAGGAGCTGGGGGTAAGTATCAAATCTGGGCACAACAATATGGTTTGTGGGGTATTAATATGGTTTGTGATCAAACACCTGCCTCCCACTACTGCTACTCATATTTCTATCTAATTCAGGTGGATCTTCCTCACAACTTCTCTCCATTAGTACATGGATCTGAACAAGCAGCAGGAACTTTGAACTTTATAATTTCATACCTACGACATGAAAATTGCCTGGGATGATATTAAAATGCCTAAACTGATCTTAAACTAATTTCACTATCTCTGGCTCCTTCTCCATAAGTAGCACATTCTAAAGAATAAGAATGGTTAAATGTTAAAAAAAAAAAATAAAGATGGTCATAGGTTCAAAATGGTTAAATGTAAAAAAAGGTGGCCCCTATGACCTGCAATGCCAGCATCTTATATGGGTGCCTGTTTGTGTCCTTGCTGCTCCACTTCTGATCCAGTTCCCTGCTAATGGCCTGGGAAAGCAGCGGAAGATGGCCCAAGTGTTGGGGTACCTACCCCCAATGTGGGAGACCCTAATGAAGCTTTTGGCTCCTGTCTCCTGGCTTTAGCTTGGTCCAGTGCTGACCACTGTGACCATCTGGGGAGTGAACCAGTAGATGGAAGATCTCTGTCTCTCCCTCTCTAACTATGATTAAAAAAAAAAAAAAAAAAGGACCATAATACAGTAACACAAGACTATCATCAGAAATATAAAGAAATAAAGAAATGCTACGTTAAAAGGTATGAGAGTACTTCAAAAAGTTCATGGAAAATTGAATTAAAAGTTATGTTTATTTTTCTGGGAAAAATTTTGAAATCAATTTATTCTGGTATCTACTTTCATGTTTCTAATATATTTGTATTGCCATTTTTTGTCTTAATGACTTTAGATGACTTCTATTAGACTTCATATGTGGTAGTTGAAGTTTCAGATCTCCTGCACCAACACCACACGTTTCTTCACGCCCATCCTCAAAATACAGTTAGTTAGTGATGGCCAGTGCCACGGCTCAATAGGCTAATCCTCTGCCTGCAGTGCCGGCACCCAGAGTTCTAATCCCAGTCAGGGCGCCGGATTCTGTCCTGGTTGTTCCTCCTCCAGTCCAGCTCTCTGCTGTGGCCCGGGAAGGCAGTGGAGGATGGCCCAAGTGCTTGGGCCCTGCACCCTATGGGAGACCAGGAGAAGCATCTGGCTCCTGGCTTTGGATCAGCGCGGTGTGATGGCCGCAGCGTGCTGCCGGAGTGGCCGTTGCGGGGTGAACCAACGGCAAAGGAAGACCTTTCTCTCTGTCTCTCTCTCTGTCTACTCTGCATTTCAAAAAAAAAAAAAAAAATACAGTTAGTGATATAGTTAAAGCATTAGTTAATGATTGCATTATTATGATTCTAAATCAAAGCTGAACTTTCTCTTTTTTTGCAGCTGTCAATGGATCAAATAAATTTAATATACAGTACTATATCATAAATTTAACATGTCATTTATTTATTTGAGAGGGAGAGTTACAGACAGTGAGAGGGAGAGACAGAGAAAGGTCTTCCTTCCATTGGTTCACCCCCAAAATGGCCACAAAGGCTGGAGCTGCGCCGATCCAAAGCCAGGAGCCAGGTGCTTCCTCCTGGTCTCCCACATGGGTGCAGGGGCCCAAGAACTTGGGCCATCTTCTGCTGCTTTCCCAGGCCACAGCAGACAGCTGGATTGGAAGAGGGGCAGCCGGGACTAAAACCAGCACCCACATGGGATGTCAGCGCCACAGGTGGAGGATTAACCTACTGTGCTATGGCGCAGACCCAACATGTCATTTTAAGGTGGTGTAGCAGTCCCTTTGCCAACACTGAAATTTGTTATGATCTGGGGAAACCAACTTTTCCTGGGCCTGTTTTCTCATCTCTAAAATAGGGGTAACATCTGTATCTTCCTTACAAGGTTCTTGGTGGAACAAAAGTAATAAGATATTGAACGTAAAATCCCTTTGTAAACTTGAAATTTGAAAAAAAAAAAGATAAAATAATTATTAAAGATTTCACTATTTTTGATCCTGAAAACAGAGTATTAATCTTCATTCTTCTCCTAATTGAATGACTGACAAACCTTTTCATATCTTTTCATTTCTCCATAATGAAGACTTATCAAGGTTTGTGAATGTTCCAAATATACACACAACTTACTTGAATATATAATAATCTGTAAACTAAGAAGCTTGTACTAATGGAAAATCTCCAACAGCCTACTCAGATTTTATTTTACTTCTACATGAGGCATAAATTACTTTGAAAGTCACGCATTGTCCTCCCAGACATAACACATAAAAATATCTAGGTGAGAGACCACTAGAGCAGCTTGCTTAGTGACAAAGACATAGGAAGCTGGAAGTCGGAATGCATATGTGATATAGCCACAGCAAAATCCTAACAAATAATGTCAGAAAGCAATCAAAATTAATATGACGAAGTAAATGGCGGCAAAACTTCCATCACTGCAGCAACGCTACGTAAAAGAGACGGCGGCCCACGTGCCACTGAACCACACCTCGCCTCTTTTCTGAGGTTCCCGGCAAGCCTTGCGCTTCTTCACGCGGGAAAGGCGACGTCGGCGGCGCGTCGGAAGGCCGCACGAGCGACCGTTGACGGAATGCGCATGCGCGTCAAGCCGAGCCGCGTGCCGCGTCGTGCCTCTCCTCTGGTTGTGGGCGCCGGTCCTTCAGACTTTACGTAATATATAAGGGGTCTTACTGTGTTTTCTTTTTAATCTCATATTTTTTAAAATCACCTTCTGTCCAATGTTTCTTAAGGGCTTAATGATGAATCACTTGGGAAAAAATATGTAACTTCTTATTTTCCAGGAAAGGTTCCTCAGACAGGGTTCCCGCTATTGGCTAGGCCAGGCGTGTGTGTGTGTGTGTGTGTGTGTGTGTGTGTGTGTGTGTGTGTGTGTGAAAAAGAGCCGGGAGGCAGCGGTCAGCGCCCCCCCCCCCCCGGAAAAGGGGGCGTGCGGGGCGCCCGAAGGCGCGCCGTCGCCACCTCCCTCGAGCCCCGTCCCAGACCCGGGGACCCTGCCCGGGCAGGGCCGCGGAGGAGGCGCGACGCCGGCGAGAAGAGGGGCGCGGAGGGCCGGGGCTAGGCCAGGCTTTACGGGGCTAAATAAATGAAAACGTTTCCGTTAGATTACTTCTGGGAATCTTCCCGTTTAATTTTCTGACTAGAAAAAGTGAAATTGGGACAAAAACATTGAAAGTTACATTAGCCTGGCTCACTAGGCTAATCCTCCGCCTGCGGCGCCGGCACACCGGGTTCTAGTCCTGGTCGGGGCGCCAGATTCTGTCCCGGTTGCCCCTCTTCCAGGCCAGCTCTCTGCTGTGGCCAGGGAGTGCAGTGGAGGATGGCCCAGGTGCTTGGGCCCTGCACCCCATGGGAGACCAGGAAAAGCACCTGGCTCCTGGCTCCTGGCTCCTGCCATCGGATCAGCGCAACGCGCCGGCCGCAGCGGCCATTGGAGGGTGAACCAACGGCAAAAGGAAGACCTTTCTCTCTCTCTCTCTCTCTCTCTCTCTCACTGTCCAATCTGCCTCTCAAAAAATAAATAAAAAAGAAAGTTACATTAGCCTATGAAGGTTATAATAGAGAAACAGAATCAGGCATAAAAATATATTCTGTTTCTCTTTTATGCCTATTACACTAAGTAGACAGTATTTAGAGCCAGAGCCATGATATAGTTCAGGTAAGGAAGTTACCAGATCCATTTATTTTGAAACTACAATTAAAAAAAAAATTTTTTTTAAGGAGTTGGAAGAGTTTGCTGTGAGCAGATTTTTGTTGCTTTATGCCTATGATGCTGTCGTTCTTTGAATACTGTAGAGTGGAGAAAACTAGGAAGGTGGTGTTTTCTTGAAAAGTTCTCCTGAAGAGTTCTTAATAACCCATCTGTGTGAGGCACGCTAGTCAAAGGCCTTCAAATAGGATGTACAACCATATGGGTCATTATGTTTCTGAAAATTCCATTGGAAGTAAAAAAATGCTCATATTTATTCATCTAAAATTCTTTGTACTACACTAGCACGTTAGAGATTTAAGAAGTTCAGATCTGAAGTTAAAGCTACTGTTTGTGTTGAAGGTTGAATTAAAGAAAATATTTTATCAGAAGATGGCCACTGCACAGTTGCAGAGGACTCCCACGGTATGATTGCCTGTATTTTATTTAATTTAATATTTAGCAGATTTTATGCTTTTCTTGAAGTCTTAATTACTTTTATATCTGAAAGTTAGAATCAAGTGTTTGAGGCTTTAATGACATCAGGAAACTCCATGTTTTGAGAAATAAAAATATTTGCTAAACTTTTGAAATAATGGAGATTTCTACCAGATGTTAAATTGCTGGTTCAAGTTAGTTTACAGTTGGTATTAATGAATGCTATTCTATTGCTTTGATGAATTTACTCATAGCAGACCCCCAGATGATGAATGTCTGTGATTCAGAGACAGAGATAAAATTATTATCTTTGTATAACATCTTGCATTATAGTTAACCTCTTTTGAAGCAACCCATGAAGTGACAAAAGAGAAAATCAGTGTTATCTATCCATATATTACACATAGACAGTAAATCTGCAAGGGCATTCTTAAGTACTTACACATTATCTTTGGGCTTCACCCTAGAAACAGCTTCACATTTTAGAAGCCATCCTGACTTTCTGGGGGTTTATAACCACCATGCAGAGTTCTTTGGGATAGTACTATGCATACACAAAATTGGATTTGTTTTCTGTCCAAAGGAATTTTATATTTGATAAATATAAGATGTTTTAATTCTTCTTGAATTTTAGAGTGCAGTGATATTTCCTAATAAGATAACAAATGAGCAGCAATCTTTGATGTTAGTGAAGCGGCTCCTAGCAATTTCAATATCCTGCATCACGTACTTGAGAGGAATATTTCCAGAATGTGCTTATGGAACAAGATATCTAGATGGTAATATAATATTTACTTTAAAACTTTAAAACGTTAATTTTATTTTGCCTTGCTCTACAGCTATAAGTTTTGACTTTTAAGATTGTGATTTTTAGTAGCAATTTTTAAGTAAATCATGTACCTGGCAGTTTACTTCCTCAAAGTGTACTATTCAATGATTTTTAATATAGTCACAAAGTGTGCAACCATCATCACAATCAATTTTAGAACAGTTTCATCACTCTACAAAGAAACCCAATATCCATTACAGCCCACTTCCTCCCGAACTTCCCAGTCCTAGGCATTAAACTTTTTATTTCTATGGTTTTACCTTTTCTGGACATTTCGTATATAGGAATCATACAATATGTGGTCTTTTGTGACTGGCTTTTTTTTTTAAGATTTTATTTATTCTTTTGAGTGGTAGCATTACAGATAGAGATCTTCCATCTGCTGGTTCATTCCCCAAATTTCTGCAACAGCCAATGCTGGGCCAAGCCAAAGTCAAGATCCAGGAGCTTCTTCCAGATCTCTCACACTGTGCAGGGGCCCAACCACTTGGGCCTTCTTCCACTGCATTCCCAGACCATAGACAGAGAGCTGGATCAGAAGAGGAGTAGCAGGGACGCGAACTGGCACCCCTGTGGAATGCCAGTGCCGTTGGCAGAGGCTTAACCTACTATGCCACAGCACCGTCCCCATGGCTTCTTTCAGTTAGTATATAGTATTTTCAAGGTTTCTCCAAGTTGTAGTACAGATTAGTACTTTCTGTTTCATTGCTGACTAATGTTCCATTTTATGTCTGTACCACATTTTAGTTATCCATTTATCTGTTGATGAACATTTAGGTTGTTTCCTCTCTTTGGCTACTATGTATAATGCCACATTTATGAACATTTATCTGTTGATGAACATTTAGGTTGTTTCCTCTCTTTGGCTACTATGTATAATGCCACATTTATGTACAAGGTTTTGTTTGTATTTCTTATTCTGAGAATCAGAAAAGGAGAGATTTAAACAGCCAGCCAACCAGAGTTCCCATCTGCTGGTTTACTGCCCAGATGCCCACAACAGCTGGAGTTGGGCCAGGCAAAGCTAAGAATCAGTCTGGTTCTCCCATGTGAGTTGCTCAGATTCAACTTCTTTCACCATCCCCTGCTGCCTCTCAGAGTTTGCTTTAGCAGGGAGCTGGAATCAGGAGCAGAGCTGGGACTCAAACCCAGGCATTCTGATAAGGATTGTGGGTGGTGTCCCAAATGGCATCTTAATTGCTAAGCTAAATGCCTGCCTCTAAATGTTTTTTCTTTTCTCTCTAAGTATATTGAATACCTTTGAAAGTATTTGCTTGTAAAATTGTCTCTCAGTTTCTCATTTAAGTTTCACCTTATATTACACTTACAATGAAGTAAATAGATAAAAACATCCTGTTCTTTATAACTTTGTACAGTGCTATTATATGTTTTTGTGCTATTTTAAGGAAATAAAAATAATATAGACAGTTTATACTACAATAACAGCTAATTTCCAGAAATAAAATATGTGTATAATATTATGTACAGACAATGTGCTGGGAGAAATGTTAAGTGTTACATGTTGCTTCTTTGAAAAGCTCTTTGTCTTTGATAGCCAGATCATTTCTTGACTTTTTACATTTGTTTTATTGAAATAAAAGTCCATAGCAAACATTCTAAGACTCTTGAATAATGATGGCATGAAAGCATTGTATGCAATTTAAAATTTATTTATTTATATTTATTTGAAAGAGAGACAGAATTAGACAGAGAGGCAGAGACCTCCTGTTTACAGATTCACTCTCCAGATGCCTGCAACAGCTGAAGCTGGGCCAGGCTAAGACAGGAACCAGGAATTCAACCAAGGTCTTACACATGGATGTCAGGAATCCAACTGCTTGAACCCTCACCTGCTGCTTCCCATTGTATGAGCAGAGCAGGGACTTGAACCAAGGCACTCTGATATGGGGTACAGATGTCTCTAGCAGTCTTAACCATTATGCCAAATGCCCACCCTGTATCCAATTTTATATTCTATAATCTTTAAAAATGAAAATTTTTCTACTCATAAACTGACATCTTAATCATTATGAAGCATTTTATAATAAGGGTAAATAACTTATCTTTCCTTAATTAGATTAATAATACCTATGATCTATGCATGGTCATTAATAATGTAACTGTAATACCTGGCTGAGGAAAATAATCTTTCCAAATTTCTAGTTTACTGTTTTTGAGTAACTGTTTATTTCATCATTTTGTGTTTAGATATTTGTGTCAAAATTCTGAGGGAAGATAAAAATTGTCCAGGGTCTTCACAACTAGTGAAGTGGTAAGTAAAAGAATACTTAAAGATAGAAAAAAAATGTATAACCAACTTTTAAAATTTAATTTTTTTTAAGATTTATTTTATTTATTTGAAAGGCAGAGTTAGAGAGAGCAAGAGAGACAGACAGAATTATCTTCCATTCACTAGTTCACTATCTAAATGGCCCCAGTGGCCAAAGCTGGGCCAGGGAAGCCAGAAGCCAAGAACTTCATCCAGGTCTTGCATAAGCATGCAGAGGCTTGGGGAATTGGGCCATCTTCTGTTGCTTTCCCAGGTGCATTAGCAGGGAGCTGGATAGAAAGTGGAGCAGCCAGGACTTGAACCAGCACCCATTTGGGATTCTGGTGTTACAGGCAGTGACTTAACCCACTGCGCCACAAGGCCAGCCTCTAACCAACTTTTAATGATTCATCTTTTAATGTTGAATACCATTTTTGTAAGTTTGAATTTTTTCATTAAAAGTTGTCCTTTTTTCTGTGTTCTGTGTGAACAGGTTTCATTTACCTATTATTACTCCCCATAAATAGTTGTCTAATATTTTATATTTTCTCTTCCATCCCCTATCATTTTATATATTTTTGAAGATTTATTTGTATTTGAAAGAATAATAGAAAGATCTTCCATCTGCTTGCTCACACCCAAATAGCTACAATGCCCAGGGCGGGGCCAGGCCAAAGGCAGGAGCCAGGAACTCCACCCAGGTCTCCCAAATGGGTGGCAGGAACCCACATACTTGGGCCATCTTCCACCATCCTCCCAAGTGCATTGGCAGGGAATTGGAATGGAAGTGGAACAGTGAGGACTCAAACTGATGCTCTGATACGGCCTGCCAGCATTGCAGGCTGTAGCTTACCTTGCTGTGCCACAATGCTGGCCTCATCATTTTATATTTCTACCATATTCTTTTTTGTTTTAATATAGGTAATAAAATGTTTTGTGTTATTTAGCAATGTGACTATGGAGATTTATGAAAGGTTTATTTCTGAACATACTATTCTAAAAAGAATCCTTGAATTTTTTTTAGGATGCTGGGATGTTATGATGCTTTACAGAAGAAATATGTAAGTTTTTCAATCTCTTTATTCTTTTTTCTATAGTTTCTATTGTACAAGCCTTAAAAGAATTACCATGTAATAAAACATTAATTTAAACTAACTTGGGCAAAGGTCAGTCTGTATTACTGAAAAGTCTGAAAATTTTAAAGCCTAATATTCAACTCATTTAAAGCTAATGAAATTAATACTAAACAGATTTTTCTCAAGCTAGTTTTGGTTAATTAGTACTCATTTGTATTAATAACATGTTAACTTATTAAAAATTAATGAATTTAAAAGTCTTACAAAATAATTCATTCTTGGTTTCACATGCCTTCTGCAATTTTTATTGTACAATGTTTATACTAATAATTTTTTTTATTTGAGAGGCAGAGAGAGCTCCTGTCTACTGGTTCACTCCCTAAATGCCTGCATTGGCTGGGGCTGGGTTAGGACTGGAAATTATAGATGGGAACACAATCTAGGTCTCCCACACAGGTAGCAGGAGTCCAGTTATTTACTCTAGCTATTTTTCTTTCTTTCTTTTTTTTTTTAAATATTTATTTGTTTACTTGAAAGTCACAGTTACACAGAAGGAGAGGCAGAGAGAGAGAGAGAGAGGGAAAGAGAGAGAGAGATCTTTCATCCACTGGTTCACTCCCCAATTGGCCACAATGGCCATAGCTGCACTGATCCGAAGCCAGGAGCCAGGAGCTTCTTCCGGGTCTCCCATGCAGGTGCAGTGGCCCAAGGAGTTGGGCCACCTTCTACTGCTTTTCCAGGCCATAGTAGAGAGCTGAATGGGAAGTGGAGCGGCTGGGACTCGAACTGGTGCCCATATAGGATGCTGGCACTTCAGGAAGCGGCTTTACCTGCTACACCACAGCGCCAGCCCCCTACTCTAGCTATTACTACTGCCTCCCAGGGTCTGCATTGGCTGAAAGCTGGAGTCAGGACCAGAGTGAGAAGTCAAATGCAGGTATTCTGATGTGGAATGTAGGAGTCTTAGGAAAATAGCACTTAGGCCATTACTGTAGTTCTAGTGAGAAATAACGGTGGCTAAGATCAGGACGGCAGAGGAGGAGATTCAAGTTAGATTTGACAGTAGAACAGTTTGGAATTTGTTCTTAAATTGGTTCTGGAGTGTAAGGAAGAGATCACAATCAAGGATAACTGTTTTTAGCATATCATTTGAGCCAGTGATTTTCTGTTTTTCTGCTATTATGGTCTCCAAAGTCTTTTCCCTTTGTTAAATGCATAGCCTCAAACTCTCTACTTCCTCTGTTTTCAAAATCAGTTCTCATATTGGTAAGTTTTAATGTGCTATTTAATAATATATATTTTCTTTATAACTGGCAGCAATGTCCTATTTGACTAAGTCAATATAGTAAAGTGCTGGCATGAATTTCAGTCCAGTATGTCAAGTAGAAAGATATTTTGGAAATATATAAGCATATCTAAAGTATTGTTTTATAGGCATGATTTGAAGTCTGTCTTCTGCATTAGTTATTTGTTATTAGAAATATGTGTTGAAATAGGACGAAGAGTTCTTATTATCCATCATGAAAAACTATTTTATAGTATACAAGTAAGAATTTTGTTCTTTGTTGTATTTCAGCTAAGGATGATTGTTCTAGCAGTAAGTATAACTAACTTGCATGTTCTTTTTTTTAAAGACTGTCAAATTCAGTCTTGCTTAATTAAAATGACACTGTTGATTGTCACTCTATTCAAACAGCTGATCATTGGGGGGAAAATAATAAACTAATGTTTTGTGGGTTGTTTTTGTTCTTTGTTTTGCTGAGTTGTTTATAGTTTAGTGTAAACATCCAATTTAATTTTTCTTAACTACTTAGCCTAAAATAATTCAATTGTAAATTATTTTAAAATAGGTTTACACCAATCCAGAAGACCCTCAGGTGAGTGTGCTTTGGTTAGTAAAGAAGCATAAAGCTTTTGATATCAAAAACAACATAGACATATACTAATATTTATGATTTTATCTATGCTTTAATTAGCATACTGTTCATATGTTTTCATGCTTGAATCTCACAAAACTCTTCTGAAGTAAAGCAAGACTTACATCTTGAAACAGATTAATACAACAAGAGAGATTATGTAACTGATACTAGGCAGCAAAGCTTACAAACTGTTAGAAATAATCTAAATCACCCAATTTCTGATTCTTTACAATACTCTTTATCTAGAATTATAAAAGGGCTTGAGTTTAGGGAAAAATGAGAAACTCATCCTTGAACCTTGAATACTCAGTGCAGTTGCATCCACCTGTTCATTTGACAATTATAGGAGATAAGAGAGGATAAGAAAAGAAAGGGAAATTCAGAAACAAGGGAGAAAGATCTATGGAGTGTTTACTCTGTTTAAGTATAAGGCTTTGTTGTTTAAGTATAAGGTTTGTTGTTTTTCTTTTTTTCATTATCTTATTTATTCATCATAATCATTATGAGGTAACTACCATTATTATCTCCACTTCACAGACTAGGAAATCTAGGTACAAGATTTCTTGCCCAAAGTCACAGAGGCACAAGTGACAGAACTAGGATTTGAAACTAGGAAGGACTAGTTCCTGATCTGGGAGACTAATCGTAACACTACAGCTGTTAAAATACAAAGCTTTACTCAGTCATGGAGATGCAGATTTAAATGTATTTAAAACGCGGAAAGAGAAAGAACTAATGCCCATCTATGTAAGCACCGAAATGTAAATAAGACAAAGTATTAAGGTATTTGAGCTTTAGGAAGGCTGGGAATGTGTATTTTCTTTGATACTCAACACTGTACTTAATGTTTAATGTATAATTAATATGTATCATCACAAACTAGATCATTTGGGCAAAGGCTATAAAGTAGTTTATTGCTCAGAAAACTTAGTGATTATTTAGAAAAATATTCATTTTAAAATATGTTCTATAATGCATGTTTCTATCAGTAAATAAGCTATCTTATTGATGCATTAAAAGTATTTATTGAGTGTTTACTGTGTCAGGCACTTTAAGTACTCTGTATAAATTATCCATCATATTTGATAAATATTCACAGCCACTAATGAGATAGGTACTGTCTTTAGCTTTCTTTTTTTAAGATTTATTTATTTACTTATTTGAAAGAATAACAGGGAGAGAGGGAGCTGGTTTACTCCCCAAATGGCCGCAATGTGCAGGGCTGGGCCCAGCAGAAGCCAGGAGCCAGGAGCTTCTTCCAGGTGTCCCACTTGAGTACAGGGACCTAAACACTTGGGCCATTCCCTGCTGCTTTCCCAGGCACATTAGCAGGGAGCTGGATCAGAAGTGGAGCAGCTGGGCCTCAAACTGTTAGCCATATAGGATGCCAGCACTGCAGGCAGTGACTTAACCTGCTACACTGGCCCTCTTCAACTTTTTTAACTGAGGAAAATGAGACTTAGAAGGCTTAAATGGCTTATCTGGTTACAATATAGCAAAAATGTAAGCCCTATGCTTCTATTTTCTGTTGCCATAATTAAATACTAAAGCTGGGTATTTCTAAAGAATAAAAGTTTGGCCGGCGCCGCGGCTCACTAGGCTAATCCTCCGCCTTGCAGCGCCGGCACACCGGGTTCTAGTCCCGGTCGGGGCGCCAGATTCTGTCCCGGTTGCCCCTCTTCCAGGCCAGCTCTCTGCTGTGGCCAGGGAGTGCAGTGGAGGATGGCCAAGTCCTTGGGCCCTGCACCCCATGGGAGACCAGGATAAGTACCTGGCTCCTGCCATCGGATCAGCGCAGCGGCGGCCATTGGAGGATGAACCAACGGCAAAGGAAGACCTTTCTCTCTGTCTCTCTCTCTTACTGTCCACTCTGCCTGTCAAAAAAAAAAAAAAAAAAAAAAAAAAAAAAAAAAAAAAAAAGAATAAAAGCTTATTCATGTCATGGTTCCAGAGGCTGGGTAGTTCAAGATTGAGGGACTGCACTTGATAAGGGTCATTTTGCTGGTGAAGACTACGTGAAGTCCTTAATCAGTGCAGGGCATAATATAGTAACGGGTGCATACAAGAGAAGAGCTAAACTGAGTTTTATAGAAGACCCACTTTTTTTTTTTTTTTTAAGATTTATTTTTATTTGAAAATCAGAATTGCCCAGAGAAAGAAGGAGAGGCAGAGAGAGAAAGAGAGGTCTTCCATCTGCTGGTTCACTCCCCAACTGACCAGAGCTGTGCCAATCCAAAGCCAGGAGCCAGAAGCTTCTTCTAGGTCTCCCACACAGGTGCAGGGGCCCAAGGACTTGGGCCATCTTCTACTGCTTTCCCAGACCATAGCAGGGAGCTGGATCAGAAGTGTAGCAGCCAGGACTCAAACCGGTGCCCATATGGGATGCCAGCACCACAGGCTGGGGCTTTAACCCACTGTGCCACAGGACCAGCCCCCACACCCTTCATTTCCATTTGACTTCTTTAGAATGGCCTTTTCTATTTATATTTCTAATGTTCTGATCATAATGACTTATTTAATCCTTAGAAAGATTTGGGGTCCCTCTTCAGTTTTTTTCTTCTGACCTCTTAACATAGCCACCCTTAGTGCTCTGTTTGTGACATTGTAGACTTTGTGTATCTTGCTTGTCCAAATTCTTTCAGCCTCTACCTGTTAACCAGTTCCAAATCTGCTTCCATGTTTGCAGGTATTTATCATAGTAACAGCCCTACATCTTGTTACCAAATTTCTTTGTTAGTCCATTTTATGCTGCTATAATAATTCCAGGGACTGGGTAATTTTTAAAGGGAGAGATTGACTTCTGATTAGGGCCTTCTTACTGTGTTCCGCCTAATAGTGAAAGGGGGAAGGTCAAGAGAGCACCAGAAATGGGAGGGTTAGAAAGGAAAGGGGCTGAGCTCATCCTTTTATCAGGATCCCATTTCTGCAATAAATAAACTACTCCTATGGTAATTAACCAATTTCCATAATAACAGGATTAATCCATTCAAAACAGCAGTGTCTTTGTGACACAGTCACTTTTTGAAGTCCTACTTCTCAGCTCTTGCTCTGGGAATTAAGTTTCTAACACATGAACTTTTGAGGACACATTCAAATCATAGCACTTAGCTACTCTGGTGAGTAGCTGTGAGTACTCTGTGCTTCCCTTACCTACTTATTAAGGAGTTCTTTATCTGGTATACATAACATATTGCAATGAGTGTAAGAATAAATTTCTCTCCATGGCTGGAGCCATAATTTCCAAACCATGGGAATTAACTAAAAGGGCTTGAAAGTATCCATGTACCATTCGGCACATGCTCCCTTGGACTTACCCCTAATGATCAGGCTAGAAACATGCCATGGGACTCCAAATCCGATTAAGTCAGCAGGTACTAATGCTATCTTACTAGTTGAAGTGATCAGTTTAAGTTAATGATTGATCATAAAGATAGGATTAAGTGTCAAAGGGATCACATAAATAAGACCAGTGTCCACTAATAATAAATGATAGAATTAAAAAGGAGAGAACGACCCAACATGGGAAGCAGGATACACAGCAGACTCATAGAATGGCAAATGCCCTAACAGCATTCAGGCCTCAGAATCAGCCCTTGGGACGTTCGGATCTGGCTAAAAAGCCCGTGAGAGTTTCTCAGGCATGGAAAGCCAAGACACTGTGGCAAAAAAAATGACCTAAATAAAAGATCTCTGTGAATGAGATCCCAGTGGAAAGAACGGGCCATCAAATAAAGAGGTACCTTTCTCTGAAGGGAGGAGAGAACTTCCACTTTGATTATGGCCTTGTCTAAATAAGGTCAGAGTTTGTGAACTCAAGAGGCTTTCATAGCCTTGGCAGCTCATGACAAGAGCCTCGGGTGATTACTGATGTCATAAATAAGAGTGTCAAATGTTAAATCAACAACAGGAGTCACTGTGCACTTACTCCCCACGTAGGATCTCTGTCCTTAATGTGTTATACTATGAGAATTAACGGTAAAACTTTCAGTACTTTCTACTTTGTGTGTCTGTGTGAGTGTAAATTGTTAAAATCTTTACTTAGTATATAATAAGTTGATCTTCTGTATATAATTAAAAATAAATATTAATGAAGAATGGGATGGGAGAGGGAGTAGGAGATGGGATGGTTTGCAGGTGGAGGGTGGTTATGGGGGGAAAACTGCTATAATCTAAAAGTTGTACTTTCAAAATTTATATTTATTAAATAAAAGTTTTCTAAAAAAAATCCATGTACCAATATAGATTAGCATGAGAGAAAAAAATTATGGGCACATATGAAGAGTTATACAAAAGCAATACCTAATTATTTTTCAGCCAGTACTATATATCAGATATATAACTGCACTGTTTTCTATTTAAGGCAATTTCAGAATGTTACCAATTTAAATTCAAGTACACCAGTAATGGACCAATCATGGACTTCTTAAGGTATTATTCTCTTTGTGTTACAGATTAGCATTTATTCATTAATGCTATATAGCAAAACTTCAGGATTAATTCAAAAATCCTGAAATATTCCAAATTAGCCATAAAGATATAGCTATATAAAATGGAGTGGTAGCTTGGAGAAGTTGCAAGCCAGAATTTTGTGGCTAATTATGTACCATTTGACTTATGGAAACCTAATTTTAATGATTAGAAATATAATTTAAATCCATTTGTTTCCTTTAGATATCTTATAAAATTCATATTAATCTTATTTATGTAAGATTAGGTTTTGCTTTAGAATAGTAATTAAAAATTTCATAATAATGACATTAAAACACAATGCATATAAAAAGAATAGTAATCAAATACTTGAAAAATGAAGTTATGATATTAAAATCCACAGTTTTCAGGAAGGATATTAATGTGTTATTCTCTTCTATTGAAAGCCAAAACAATAAATCTAGCACATCACCTGCTGATACCAAGAAAGCAAGTATTCTCCTCATTCGGAAGATTTATATTCTAATGCAAAATCTTGGACCTTTACCTAATGATGTTTGTTTGACCATGAAACTCTTTTACTATGATGAAGGTACATCCTGTTTCAGTTGATATCTTTATTTTTTTTTTTTAAGATTTTATTTATTAGGGCTGATGCTGTGGCATAGTGAGTAAAGCCACCCCTTGCAGTGCCAGCATCCCATATGAGCACCGGTTTGAGTCCCAGCTGCTCCACTTCCGATCCAGCTCTCTGCTATATCCTGGGAAAGCAATGGAAGATGGCCCAAATGCTCAGGCCCCTGCACCCATGTAGGAGACCCCAAGAAGCTCCTGGCTCCTGGCTTCGAATTGACCCAGCTCTGACCATTGCAGCCATTTGGGGAGTGAACCAGGGGATGAAAGACCTCTCTGACTCTCTGCCCTCTCTGTAACTCTGCCTTTCAGATAAATAAATAAATATTTTTTAAAAAGACTTTATTTATTTGAAAGGCAGAATTACAGACAAAGAGAGGGAGAGACAAGAGAGAGAGGTCTTGGGGCCAGCGCTGTGGTGTGGGTAAAGCTGCTGCCTGTAGTGCTGGCATTCCATGTGGGCACCAGTTTGAGTCCCAGCTGCTCCACTTCGATCCAGCTCTCTGCTATGGCCTGGGAAAGCAGTAGAGGATGATCCAAGTCCTTGGGCCCTTGTACTTGCATGGGAGACCTGAAGAAGCTCCAGGCTCCTGGCTTCAGATCAGTGCAGCTCCGGCTGTTGCAGCCAATTGGGAGTAAACCAGCAGATGGAACACTTTTCTCTCTCTCCTTGCCTCTCCTCCTCTCTCTGTGTAACTCTTTCAAATAAATAAATAAATCTTTAAAAAAAATAAAAAAGAAGAAGAGAGGTCTTTCCTCCACTGGTTCATTCCGAAAATGGCTGCAGCAGCCATTAGCTTCTTCCAGGTCTCCCATGTGTGTGCAGGGATTCCCAAGCATTTGGGCCATCTCCTACTGCTTTCCCAGGTCATCAGCAGAGAGCTGGATCAGAAGTGGAGCAGCCAGGACTTGAAGAGGCACCCATATGGGATGCTGGCGCTGCAGGGAGATGCTTAAACTACTATGCCACAGCAATGGCCCCAGTATCTTTATGTTTTATTATTATTGAAATAATTGGTTTCTATCCCAAATTTTTTTAGTATCTAAATTGTTATATACTTATTGAAATTTTAAAAATTATGTTTAATATTAGTATTTGAAAAAACTTACAAAAACAGACTTTAAAATATATACTTGTCAATTATAGGAACATTTCCATGTGAAATATAACCTCTCTTATAATTGTAAAGAAACAAAACATGGAGATACCAGTTTTTACTTATCATATTACTAAAACTTGTAAACTCATTATTGACAAGGATATGGGGAAATAGGCACTTTTATACTTTTTTTTAGAAAAAGATTTATTTATTTAATGGCAGAGTTAGAGAGACAGAGACAGAGAGTGAGAGAGAGATCTTCCATCCTCTACTACGCTCCCCAAGTGACCACAGTGGGCAGGGCTAGGCCAGGCCAAAGCCAGAAGCCTTGACCTCCATTTAGGTCTCCCATGTGGGAGGCAGTGGTCCAGCCCAAGCACTTGGGTCATTTTGTGCTGTTTCCTCATTTGCATTAGCAGGGAGCTGGATTGGAAGTGGAGTAGCAAGGACTTGAACCAGTGCTCATATGAGATGCCAGTGTCAAAGTCAGCTGCTTAACCTGCTATGCCACAATGCCAGCCCTGACATCCTTGAAGAAATGTATATGGGTTGAACATTTTTGGAGGATGGTATAGCGGTATCAATGTCTTTTTTTTTTTTTTTTTTTGGTACAGGCAGAGTTAGACAGTGAGAGAGAGACAGAGAGAAAGATCTTCCTTCCATTGGTTCATCCCCCAAATGGCCACCACGGCCGGCGCGCTGCACCGATCCGAAGCCAGGAGCCAGGTGCTTCCTCCTGGTCTCCCATGCAGGTGCAGGGCCCAAGGACTTGGGCCATCCTCCACTGCCTTCCCGGGCCACAGCAGAGAGCTGGACTGGAAGAGGAGCAACTGAGACAGAACCGGTGCCCCAACCAGGACTAGAACCCGGAGTGCCAGTGCCACAGGTGGAGGATTAGCTTAGTGAGCTGCGGTGCCAGCCAGTGTATTTTTTAAAGGGATGCCAGCTGCATAAGCAGTAGCTTAACCTGCTATGCCACAATACTGGCCCTGTCAGCCTTTAAAACAATTTTTTTGTTTCTGTTTTTAAAGATTTATTTATTTACTTACTTGAAAGGCAGAGTTACACAGAAAGAGAGACTACACAGATGTGTGGGATGTTCCATCCACCATATCCCTCCTCAAATGGCTTCAACGGCTGGAGCTGAGCCAGGCCAAAGCCAGGAGCCAGGAGCTTCTTCTGGGTCTCTCATGTGGGTGCAGGGGCCTAAGGACTTAGGCCATCCTCCTCTGCTTTCCCAGGCATGTTAGCAGGGAGGTTGATCAGAAATGGAGCAGCTGGGACATGAGCTGGTGCCCATATGGTTTATCAGGTAGCAGATTATCTGCTATGCCACACTATCAAAATTTTAGATGCACCTTCTTTTGAATCTAAAAACTTTTTTAAAAATTATTTATTTATTTGAAAAGCAATTTCAGAGAGAATCTTCCATCTGGTGTTTCACTCCCCAGATGGTCACAATGACTGGGGCTGGGCCAAACCAAAGCCAGAAACCAGGAACTCTATGTGGGGTCTCCTACCTGAGTGCAGGGGTCTAAACACTTGGGCCATTCTCTGCTGCTTTCCCAGGCACATTAGCAGGGAGCTGGATCGGAAGTGGAATAGAACTTGAACTGGTACCCATATGGAATGCCCTTATTGCAGGCAGTGGCTTAATAGCTGTGCCACAATGCTAGCCCCAAATCTAGAAATTCATAAGCTAGAAAAATATCTTGAGAGTATACTTGCACAAATATACAAGGTTATATATTTATAAGGATTTTCATTATAACATTGGCTAAAATAGAAACAAACTGGAAATGTGTCTTTCATTGAAGATTGAGTAAATTATGAACCATTTATATAATAGAATACTGTGCAAGTTGTTTAAAAGAATAGACTGAAAAAATTTTAAAAAATATAAAAGAGTTGACTGATAAATTATCTGAGAGATAGGAAGAATAGCTAGATGCAGAACAGTATGATCTCATTTGTGTTTTTAAAGCATGTATAAAGAGAGGCTGGAGACACACACACACATATATACTAAAATCTATGTAAGTATGAAATCTTCTATTACATGTAATGTCTCCTCAAAGACTTAAAGCATTAAAATACCAACCAACATTTTTGAAATACTCAGTGTATGCCTGTTCTGTCCTGAACATTTTACAATGCTTTATTTAATTCATTTGATACCAATAGTGATCTTATGAAGGTAGGTACTATTATTTTCCTTATTTAATGAATGAGGAATTCAAATTAGGGATGAAAAATAATTTACTCAAGCTCACACAGCCAGGTAAGTAAAGAAAACAGAGGTTATCTTTGAGAATAAAATGGGGAGTTGGAAATAGTAGGACGATTTTGACTTTTCAGTTTATGCCCTTCTATACTATTTGAAATTTCTTAATCTGCATGTATTTGTATAATATTAATACAATTTTCTTCAGTTCATTAACAGCACAGTTTATACTTCTTTGCAGTTACACCCCCAGATTACCAACCTCCTGGTTTTAAGGATGGTGATTGTGCTGGAGTAACATTTGAAGGGGAGCCTATGTACTTAAATGTGGGAGAAGTCCCAACACCTTTTCACAACTTTAGAGTAAAAGTCACCACTGAGAAAGAACAAATGGAAAATATTGATACACTTCTACTATCATCAAAACAATTAAAAACACCCTTTCAAAAAATCCTGATGGATAAAGATGATCAAGAAGATGAACAGGAACATTATATAAATGTGAGTGTATTTGAAGAGTTATAAAGTAAAATAGTAACAAATGTTTGACTCAATTCTGATAATGTTTCTAGCTTTCATTAATATTTGTATTAATACTATATTATCATAAACTCAAGGTTGGAAAGGACCTTAAAAATAAAATCTGGTACTGTGGTCTTAAACCTTTTTAATCTTCCTACAAAAGACATCCTACTCAGAAATTGAAAGCATGATTATTCTTTTTTAAAAAAATTTTATTTTAATTTTAATCCATTTTTAAACATTCAATATAGTTCATGGATATAATTCTAAGAATATAATGATATGTCCTTCCTCCCTCCAATTGTCTTCCTCCTACCCAAAAGCATAAATATTCTAACTAAAGCAAGAAATGGTCCTGGAGGCTCAAGAAATCATCTGTCCTCATAGTGGGCCCTGAGGAAACCCCTAGGATTCTAGGGAATAACTTAAAAATTATTGAACTCAGGGCTAGTGGTGTGCTTCAGAGGGTTAAGCTGCCACCTCTGATGCCAGTATTCCATGTGGCACCGGTTTGAGTCCTGGTTACTCCACTTCCCATCTATCTCCCTGCTAATACGTCTGGGTAAACAATGGAAGATGGCCCAAGTTCTTGGGCCCCTGCTACCCACTTAGGAGACCCAGATGGAGTTCCAGGCTCCTGGCTTCGGTCCAGATGATTGCAGTCATTGGGGAGTGAACCCACATATGGAAGACCTCTCTGTCTTTCCTTCTCTCTGTATAACCCTGCCATTCAAATAAATAAATTTAAAAAAATTATTGAACTAGTCCAGTCCCCAACTAATGACAGAATATATAATATCCAGCCAGTATATAATATACATAATAGCCCTACTGAGTGTTCATTTTAGCCTGTACTTGAATTTCTTTAGGGCCTGGAGTGTCACTGTCCTGAAGCAGTCTGGAAGGCAGGAAAAGGGTCTTCATCATCTTTTTTTAATGTTTATTTTTATTTATTTTTATCCATTTGAAAGGCATGGTGACACAGAGTTGGGGAGACAGAGAGGGAGATTTCACGGGCTGGTTCACTCCCCGAATGCTGGCAACAGCTAAGCCTATTCCAGGCTGAAGCCAGGAGTCTGGAACTCCATCTGGGTCTCAGATGGGTAACAAGAGTATAAGCACTTGAGTCATGATCTGCTGCCTCCCAGAATGCATTAGCAAGAAGCTGGATCAAAGCATAGTAGCCAGGACTCTCTAACTAGCACTCCAGTATGGGATGGGGCATCCAAAGTGGTGACTTAACCCACCACACCACAACACCTGCCCCTTACTCATCTTTTTAATCATCCAGTGCCATGCCTAGCACTTAGATTTGGAGTCAGTGTGTCTCAGTATTGGTTGAATGAATAGATGAATAGAAGTTGGTTATCTCACTGCCAGTAAATGTCAAAGTTACTGCTTTAGTCTTTCTGCATTACAATTTGTCTTTTAATTTTCCCTCCCTCCCTCCCTCCCTTCCTCCCTCTCTCCCTCCCTCCCTCCCTCCCTTCCTTCCTTCCTTTCTTCCTTCCTTAATTCCTTAATTCCTTCCTTTTTCCTCCCTCCCTCCCTCCCTCCCTCCTTCCTTCCCTCCTACCTTTCTTTCTTTCATTCATTCATTTTTACTTATTTGAGAGGCAGAGTTATAGACAGAGATAGATGTCTTCCATCTGCTGGTTCACTCCCCAAATGACTGCAAAGGCCAGGGTTGGGCCAGGCTGAAGCCAGGAGCCAGAACCTTCTTCCGGTCTACTTCATGGGTGCAAGGGCCCAAGTACTTGGACCATCTTCTGCTGCTTTCCCAGGCGCATTAGCAGGGAGCTGGATTGGAAGTGGAACAGTGAGGACTTGAACCAGCATCCATAGGGGATGCATGCCCAGCAGATGGTGGCTTAACTTGCTACACCACAGTGGTCCCCAGAGGCTCATAATTCTGAATTATGCTTTGTGTCAATATCTTTACAAAGAGAAAATTCAGTCAACTTTCAATGAATTCAGTCAAAAAAGAAAAACTTTCCTCAAGCCTAAATCCCACTGTTTTATAAACAGATATGACTGGGATTTTTTTATCATTCTTTAAAATATTTAAGTCTCTTTCACATACACTGCAAAAGGTATCAGTAAATACAGATGTTAATGCTTTGTTTTTCCACCATACCATGACTAATTCTATCCTTTGTTAACCTCCCTCAAGAGAGTTGGGGCATATTCAGAGTTTAGGTTAGCATTTGTATGGCGATTCTAGAGCATGTGTTAACATGTGTAATTCTGTGCCCTCAAACAATGGTACTATCTAAAAAGATTCTTAAAATTATCATTCATTTGGAGAAAGTTGTATATTTTTGTCATTTTAAGAAAAGATTTATTTATTTATTTATTTGAAAGGCAGAGTTACAGGGAGACAGAGGCAGAGAGAGAGAGATCTTCCATCTGCTGATCCACTCCCCAAATGGCTGCAATAGCTGGAGCTGGGCTGATCCCAAGCCAGGAGCCAGGAGCTTCCTCCGGGTCTCCCACGTGGGTGCAGAGGCCCAAGCATTTGGACCATCCTCCACTGCTTTCCCAGGCAATAGCAGAGAACTGGATTGGAAGTAGAGCAGTCAGGACCTGAACCAGGGCCCATTTGGGTATCCGGCCCTGCAGGCAGCAGCCTTACCCACTATGCCATAGCACCACCCTTGTCATTTGTTTTTAAAGCAGCTCTACAAAGTGAAGAAAAATCATGATTTTGACTTTGCTTAAATAAAGAAATTGTGTTGTGATAGTAATTGTAGGACCTTTTTTATTTCTAGGATTCATAAAAGCAGTCCTAGTTTTATTTTATATTTAGCCTTCACATAAAAAAAATTTGTTCATAAATAAATATAATTGTTTCAATTATTTTTTAAATGTATCCATTTTTTACATATAATTATGTAGGATGATTTTGACATTGAAACTAAAATGGAAGAGCAGAAAAAACACCCTGGATGTTCTGAACTTGGAGGTAAGATGTGAATGAAAACAAAAACTAACTTACTTTAATTAAACTTTATACCATTTTAACTTTAAAAAAATTTTTTTATAGAACCAAGTTTAGTTTGTGAGGAGGATGAAATTATGAAGTGTAAAGAAAGTCCAGACCTTTCCGTTTCTCATAACCAGGTACAAACTTGATAGTTCCAACTCACTTGTAATTTGTTTCTCAGATTTTCTTATTCTAGCTCTTTTAGAATAGAATTAGGTGTTTAGAGTACTTACTGTTAACAAAATCTGGCAATTATGTGTTGAAAATTTGTGAGTATAATACTGGAGAATTTGCTTAGTAACAAACCTAGAATTTCAGAGCTAGATAGAGATGCAATTATTTATTCCACGCTATTTCATGTTTAAAAATGGGGCATCTGGGCAGGCCATTGGCCTAGTTGAACACATCTGTCAGGATACTCACATCCTATTTAGGAATGCCTGAATTCAACCCAGCTTTGTTTCTGATCCAGCTTCCTGCTAATGTGCACCCTTGGAGGCAGCAGGTAATGGTTCATGTAGTTGGGTTCCTGCCAACCACTTGGGAAACCTGGACTGGGTTCAAAGCCCCTTGCTGTGGCCTGGGCAGGCCATTGTTAGTGTTTGGAGAGAGTGAAACCAGTGGATAGGAGCGCTCTGTTTGTCGCATCTCAATTTTTTAAAGATTTATTTATTTATTTGAAATAAATTTTGTTTATTTATTTATTTGAAGTAAATTTGAAAGGTATATATATATGTATATATATATATATATATATATAGAGAGAGAGAGAGAGAGAGAGAGAGAGAGAGAATCTTCCATCCATTGGTTCACTTCCCAAATGGCTGCAACTCCAGGGCTGAGCCAAGCCAAAGCCAGGAGCAGGAGCTTCTTCCTGGTCTCCCATTTGGGCACAGAGGCCCAAGAACTTGGACCATCTTCCAACACTTTCCCAGGCATATTACCAGGGAGCTAGATCAGAAGTGGAGCAACTGGGACTCTAACCAGCAGCACCCATACGGGATGCCAGCACTGTAGGTGGAGGCTTAGCTTTCTAGGCCACGGTACCAGCCCCGCATCTCAAATTTTTTTAAAAAATTTAATAATAAAATAAATGAAGTATATAATACATTTTTGTTGCCTTGGAGCAGAGATTGTTAATTGTGCTTTCCATATATAGTACTGTAAAATTCTGAAATAACACATTTAGATAATATGAACTTGGAAATAATGGGATTTGTGATTGTCCCTCTTCCTCTGCCCAGCCCCTTTCCCAAATGAGATTGGGCAAAAATTCTTATCTTCTGGATGTATAATGCTTAGTGTTCATTTGGGATTTTCTCAGTTCAGTAAATGATCAGTTGTGTACAGCACTGGTTTCAATATCTTCTGTGCTTTTGGTGGAAGTGTGAACCAACTCAAAATTGTTCGATGTCATCAGCTTAATATAAAAAGACTCTAAATTTTATGTGATTAAATTTTTGGACTCCATGTATTATAAGAATTTTATTATGTTATCTATTTTTGTGTAACTATTTTCTTTTTTAGGTTGAGCAGTTAGTCAACAAAACATCTGAACTTGTTATGTCTGAAAGCAAAACAAGAAGTGGAAAAATCTTTCAGAATAAAATGGTAAATATCTGTAGGTTTGTTTTCCATTCTAACCTTATAATTCCCCCCACATGAGTTTATTTTAATACCTCATTTGTTGGACTGACATTTATTAAATACCTATTATGTATCAGGTACTTTACTCGGTGCTATGACTATAACCTGAATAACACATAGTGATTGATCTTAACTAAAATTTTAGTAACTAAAGGTAAACAAGCAATGTACAACAGGCCTGTTAGAGAAGTCTAAATAAGCTTTATTGGGGCAGAAAGGAAGGGATGATTAATTTTTCTTAATGTACATTAGAGAGTAAAAATCCAGGAAGGGCTTTGAGAAATATTACTAGTATTACTAGTAACCAGACTCCCAAGGGAATTTATTAGAATGCCAGAAATTCCCATGTTCTATATTATAAATTATCTTGTTAATAAAACATTATAAAATTATCTTTTGTATATATCTTGTATAAAAATAATCTCATGTTCTTAAGCAAAAAAACTCATTGCTTTATTTCAGTTTTCAGTATGCATTATATGAATTCAAATTTCACACTTGATTTTAGATCTTTGTACTACTCTCTAAGGTTCAGGTATAAAAAAGCATTCTGTAAAATATAGTATAAAATACTACATCCAAAGATATGGAACAGATAGCTCACTCTATCAGTGGAGGGCCAGAGTATTTCTTCCCAATCTCCCATTCATTGATGTCCTGTTGGACAAGGTAGTAATAGTAAGAGCTGGAAATCAGCAAACACCCCAGAGCTTGTTTCTTAAGAGAACTTGGTAAATATTTACCAAAATAGCACTGATTATAATGAGATGTTTAGGGGCCTTGTGTTCCAAACACATTCTCAAGGAAATTAGAACTTACAGAAGTCAGCGTTCAAACTAAAGTGCTGGTGAAAGAAAGAAATAAAGGAATGTCAAAAAAAATTATCACTTCTGGTAGCAAAATGTTCTTCCTAGCCAGTTTCTGTTTAGGATGAGTATCCTTTAATAAGAAATAGGGAGAAATTATTAAACAAGATTTCCTTGTAATTTAAGAGGTTTTGGAACATGAATTCATTTCTGAAATTGCATGTGTTTTTGGATATAAACTCAGAGTACTTCTCATTTTGAGACTCATGACTGATGTATGCTTAAGAAAGGGCATTTCAAGTATCAGAAAAGAATTTTCTTTTAGAGAATAATGTGGCAGCTAATTGTCATCTTCCAATATACAATATTTTAACAGCTGTCTGTATAGCAGTATTCACAACACCCAAAATATGGGCAAAAGCTAAGTGTCCATTGACAGATAAATAGTGGTATATCCTTACAATCAAAAATGATTCATCGGCCGGCGCCGCAGCTCACTAGGCTAATCCTCCGCCTAGCGGCACCGGCACACCGGGTTCTAGTCCCGGTCGGGGCGCCGGATTCTGTCCCGGTTGCCCCTCTTCCAGGCCAGCTCTCTGCTGTGGCCCGGGAGTGCAGTGGAGGATGGCCCAGGTGCTTGGGCCCTGCACCCCATGGGAGACCAGGAAAAGCACCTGGCTCCTGGCTCCTGCCATCGGATCAGTGCGGTGTGCCGGCCGCAGCGCGCCGGCTGCGGCGGCCATTGGAGGGTGAACCAATGGCAAAGGAAGACCTTTCTCTCTGTCTCTCTCTCTCTCACTATCCACTCTGCTTGTCAAAAAAAGTCCACATACTACATGATTCCATTCATAGGAAAGTCAGAATTGGGAAAGCTATTGAGGCAGGAAGTCTTAAGGCTAGTGGGAGGATGAAGGAATAGAAGCGTGAGAGGTAAAGGATATGAAGTTTCTTTTTGAAGTGATGGAAGTATTCTAAAATTGTCTATGGTGACAGTTGCACAACTCAGTAAATATACTTAAATTCATTGTTTTGTATACTTTTGGATAGATGAATCATAGAGTATCTGAATCTTCATAAAGCTTTATAAAGCTGTTTTTAAAAAACTATGTGTAGATGCATATAAGGTTGAAAAATTAAATATTGACTGTTCTTTGAGAGTAACAAAGTACTGATTATTCTCATTGTGGAGGCAAATGAAAATCAGCCAGTAAAATCTTCTAAAGAAAATCGGAAGAGAAGTCAGCCTGAATCTAAGAAAAATGTAAGTCTTATGATAATATATGGGTGAAATAAATTAGTAAGTATCAGAATGTCATTACTATACATTAAATTTAAAATGAAATAATTTGATAGTGTTTCTGGATATGCCTTGGAGTTCTGCTATTCAAATCTTGCTTAAATTATTTTGTTCTAAAAAATTAGGCTGGGCAGGTGTTTGGTGTAAGAGTTAAGATGCTGCTTGAGACACCCATATTCCCGATTGGAGTGTTTGGGTTCAAATCTCGGCTCCACCTATTCCAGCTTCCTGTTAATGTGCACTGAAAGGCAGTAGGTGATGGCTCAAACACTTGGGTCCTTGTTACCCATGTAGGAGCTATTGTGAGGTCTGGGCTTCTGTCTCAGCCTGACCCAATCATTGGAATTTAGGTCATTTGGAGAGTGAACCAGAGGATAGGATATTCCTTCTCCCTCTCCCTTCATATATAACTAATACATATGAATAAAATAAATAAAAATATAAATGAAATTCATAAAAATAAAAATGAAACAATTTATAAGTAAGATACACTGTGTTGGTTAATTGTTTTCAGTGTACATATCTGCTGTCTTGTTTCACAAATGATTTAAAGAAATTAGAAGAATTCATAAAATAGAAATCAGGGCTGTTGCTGTGGCGCAGTGGGTTAAAGCCCTGGCCTGCAGTGCTGGCATCCCATATGGGTGCTGATTCAAGTCCCAGCTGCTCCACTTCCGATCCAGCTCCCTGCTAATGCATCTGGGAAAGCAGCAGCAGATGACCCAAGTCCTTAGACCCCTGTACACATGTGGGAGACCTGGAAGAAGCTCTGGTCTCCTGACTTTGGATCAGCTTAGCTCTGTTGTGGCCATTTGGGGAGTGAATTAGCAGATGGAAGACTCTCTCTCTGTCTCTGCCTCTCTCTGTAACTCTTTGAAATAAATAAAATAAATCTTTAAATAAATAAAAATCAGCATTAGGAAAAATGTGAGTAGACTAATATTCAGGCCATTTTTTATGTAGAACTGAAATTGGGCCTGAAATCTAAGCTTTCTATAGGCCAAAACTAAAGTAGAAATAAAGTAAGTTTTCAAATTTATGTGTTTTCTAAAAATGTAGAATTTCCTCCTGGTACCTCTAGAGAAAGAAAACTTTTCCTCATCTAAATCCTATAGTGTTTGTTTGTTTGTTTGTTTGTTTTATTTATAAGAATTACAGAGAGAATGGGAGAGACAGAGATAGAGACAGAGGTCTTCCATCTGCTGGTTCACGCTCCAAATGGTCACAACAGCCAGGGCTGAGCCAGGCTGAAGCCAGGAGCCAGGAGCATCTTTCAGGTCTCCTACATGGGTGCAGCGGCCCAAGCACATGGGCTATATTCCGCTGCTTTCCCAGGCACATTAGCAGGGAGCTAAATCGGAAGTGGAGCAGCTGGGACTTGAACCAATGCCCATATGAGATGTCGGTGCTGCAAATGGCAGCTTTACCCACTGTACCTTAATGCCAGCCCCAGTTGTTTTATACTTGTAACCTCTTTTTACCAAATTAGACAATGTATTTAACATTTCTGAAATAAATATATTTTTCCAACTAAAATTTTAGTATTGTAGTAGTTTAAAATTAGGCAATTGAAAACTTAGATTATTTTATAAAAATCAAATGTTAAATGGGTAATCTCAAAAATATATTTGGTTAATATTTTTGTCTATTTATAGAACTTACAGGCCGGTGCCGTGGCTCACTAGGCTAATCCTCCGCCTTGCGGCACCGGCACACCGGGTTCTAGTCCCGGTCGGGGTGCTGGATTCTGTCCCGGTTGCCCCTCTTCCAGGCCAGCTCTCTGTTGTGGCCAGGGAGTGCAGTGGAGGATGGCCCAATTCCTTGGGCCCTGCACCCCATGGGAGACCAGGATAAGTACCTGGCTCCTGCCATCGGATCAGCGCGGTGCGCCGGCTGCAGCGCGCCGGCTGCGGCGGCCATTGGAGGGTGAACCAATGGCAAAGGAAGACCTTTCTCTCTCTCTCTCTCTCTCACTATCCACTCTGCCTGTCAAAATAAATAAATAAATAAATAAACTTACAAATGGAATGAAATGGAACTACCTGACATTCCATTACTACATTAGATTCTTTAATTTTTCCATTGTATTAAGTCTTGATTTTTTTCCTATAAAATCATAATCTGTTACTCTCAATGAGTTTTTTTCCAGGAAAATTAAAGTTCAGTAACTCAGGAGATCTTGTTAGGAATTCCTTGAATTATCCTCCTATTTATTAAAAAAAAAAGTGCATTAAATGTTTACTGTCAAGCCCTGCTAAGTACCAGAGGAATAAAAATCAAGACATAATTTAAATCTTCCATGGTGCCAAGAGAAAATGTTTCTCTATTTCTAATTCATTTAAAAAATTTTCTCTTATTTAACTATTTTGAGGACATAGATGAAATCTATCTCCTAAACCCCACAGCAGCCCTAATGAGGATCTTACACTTTGTGTGTATGTGTGTGTATATGTGTAGAGTTTCAGCAGCCATTGGAAGCAATAATAAATTTTATCCTATATTTAAAAAATCCATATATCCTGGGGTCAGTGTTGTGGTGTAGTAGGTTAAGCCTCCACCTGTGGTACTGGCATTCCAAGTGGGTGCTGGTTCATGTCCTGGCTGCTCCTCTTCTGATCCAGCTTTCTGCTGATGGCCTGGGAAACCAGTGGAAGATGGCCCAATTCCGTGGGCCCCTGCACCTATGTGGGAAACCCAGAAGAAGCTCCTGGCTCCTGGCTTCAGATCAGCCCAGCTCTGGCTGTTAAGGCCATTTGGGGAGTCAACCAATGGATGGAAGATCTTTCTCTCTGTCTCTCTCTATCACTCTGTCAAAATAAAGAAAGAAAGAAATAATCCACATATCCTACTCTTAGTAATTGTTTTCTTTTGACAGGTACACCATGACTTTGATTCTCCTAGTCAAGAGTCAATCCCAAAAAGGAGAAAGTTTAGTGAACCAAAGGAACATTTGTAAACATTATTTCTTCTACACATTTGCAAAGTTCTCAACATTTAAATTAAGAGACAGTATATTGCTATGTTAAGGTGTGTTTTCCCTACCTCTGAAAATGTATACATAATTTTAAGCAGTTCATTCAGTAACATGAAGTTTTTAGCTGTCATATTGTACTCCTTAATATTATGTGAGACAAGTTCAAAACTTTGTACACAACCAAAAATACAGATGTCATAATTTATTCCATTCATTATCTGCTCAATATTGATCTATAATTTTTTGGATATTTCCTTTAAATATGTATTAATTTTTAAGACCCTCTAAGTCCATTTTTGAAGCAAATAATGTTTTTGGTATTAAAATATTCACTTTTTACTTATGTTAAAACTACAATTTAACTTGCTTTGCCATTTTGTTATTAAAACAATATTCTTTAATACTTTGATATAATGTTAACATGATAATATATGATGTATGGTTTAAAAATGAGTGCTTTGTCTGTTTTTACATTTTTCACTACAGATCAAAAAGATGACTGATTTTTAAGGCCTAGTGTTTGTAGCAGAATAAAGTGTTTAATATGTAGGCTCTTTGTTTGCTTCTAATTTTTACTAGCAGAAAATGTTAGGTACTGATTTTGAGATCATTTTGGTAGATATTACTTTACAAGAGCTAAGCATATTTCCTAGAACTTTTGAATGGTATTGTGAAAGATACTGTACTTTTAAGGAAAAATCCAAGAACTAGTTCCAGCCTTGCCAATTTCCTTTGCCTTAGAAAAGAAAAACTTAAAACTTGGTGTGTTTGCCTCGTCTAGTTTCAGCAGCCATATCCCCAAAACATACATTATTCATAGGCTTGTCAGTAACAAGCCCTATAGGAAATGTTGATAAATATGCAAAATACGTGTACCTATCCTGCTTAATGTAAACCAAACAGATCGATCCAGGTCAGGTTTTTTTAGTCAAGTCGGGGATAAGCTTTCTATCAAAAACAACCAATTTTAAGATGTTTGTTTATTCTTAGCATTATTCCCTGGATCCCAACATTTCTCAATTAATTGTTCCAATGCTACAGTAACACACCTGCTACGTTCAAATTGACCAACAGAAACTACAAGATTGGCAGCCCTTGTTAGCTCACTGAATGCTTTGATTGGCCGGTTTAATAGGGGTGGGGAGCGCAGCCCTCTTTCCTCTCTTCCACCGCGGTTTCCTTCGTTGGATTGACCAGCTGTCAGATTGAACCCAAACCTGCCTCCTTTTGGTGGTGTTTGTCTGGATCGCAACACAATAGCCGAGGGGGAGAGCCTCCCCTTGCAAGCTCCGGTTGGCTGGACTCAACCGTGGGGATTTCTGATTGGTCCAATGAAGGAACACCAAGATAGGTTGCCTAGTGATCCTTAGGAAGCTGATGTGTTATTCCTTCTCTGCATCGAAGGATCAGGAAGTTTGTGTTCTCTGCGTGGCTAAGAAGTTTTTCATCTACCGAGACGGGGATTGGGAGGGGGGAACAGGTGCCCTGCTAATATAGAACGCAAACCACCGCCTGCGTCCAGCGTAACCCAGGATTAATATCAGGTAAGCAATGGCTAAATTTCATTTCCCAACGTCCAAAAAAAAAAAAAACACCTCAAATTATTTATTTTATTTTATGGGGAGAGGGAGGTTTTAGATATTTGGGACCATTTGGTTTGTTTTTCTAGATTTCATTTTTAACTAGTAAATGCCCAGGGTAAATAAGTTTCTCAAAGGAGATTCTCCTTTATTGTTTTCCCAGAGGGTTTAAAGTTTTTTGGATTGAGTTAAGAAATAGCCCCTATTCACAGTGCCAGGTAAAGGTAGTGCCCTTAAACATTTATTTCATGGTTCTCTTCCTCCTTCACTCTTCTTCCTGCCTCCCACCAAAAATATTTGAAATATACGCTTTTACAACCTGCCTTGTAAGTCACTTCACTTGTATTTTTGTTTTCAACGTCCACATGCATTGTGAGTATTCGTTTTAATCAATATATATTTATTGAGCAATTGTAATGTTAAAGATGTGCTAGTTGCTATGGAGGATATAAAACCCCAAGAAGACAATATTCCTGCCCTCAAGAAGTTTACAGTTGAGAGAACCATACTAAAAGACAGACTATAATAAATGTTTTAAGGAAGTAAGTATAAATAAAGTTCTACAAAAGTACAGGTGAAGGAGAGATGAATTCTGGCCATGGGACATATGGGTAAAGATTCACTTAAAGTTTCAGTGAGTCTTCAGTGGGCCTTTGAAGAATGGGTAGAATTTAGAGAGGAAGGGAAAAGGGAGAGAAGCACAGCAAAGACAAAGGAACAAAGGCAGAAAGAAAGCACAGGACAGACGTATTTGATGAAAGTATTTACAGGGAGTGTAATAGGAAATATTGCCGGGAGGTAGAACTGGTTCCAATCTTAGTGGCTGTTAAATATTGTCCTTTTGTTCTCAAAAAATATTTTCTTTATATAATTTCAGCTTAAAAATCTTTGTTGTATAGCATCTTAAAAATGAGCATCTAGATTTGTATAAAATGTAATAACTTTATCACAGATTATTTAATGCAGTTTCTTTTGACAAGATTTCTTAAACTGGTGCTTGGTGTAAAAGGCATGTGTGTTGATTTTTTTTTTTTTGATTGAGAAAGAATTGTTACAGTTTGATACTGTCTTTCTGGTTCTATTTGTTAGCAACTGTGTACACAAAGTCTGCAAGATGGCTAGCTAAAGCTAGGGATCTGAGTCTACTGACTGGAATTACTGCATGTGATTTTCTGAGTGTTGTTCTCTAGACAGGTGATCTCCAAATTGAGTGCATGATACTAGTTATTAGTCATTACATAAGCACACACATACGGATTTTAATTTTATGCCACTCCCTCCAGAAACAGGTGAGAATGACCACTTTAACTCACCGGGCTCGTCGCACTGAAGTAAGCAAGAACTTTGAAAAGAAGGTAGAAAGTGAGGAAGACTGTAATCAAGAGAGGAATCCAGACACTGAAGACCCTGGAGACTCCAAGGATATACGCCTCACCCTTATGGAAGAAGTATTGCTCCTGGGACTAAAAGATAAAGAGGTAATGCTATTAGGTTTGCTAGGCTATCTCAAAAGACTACAATATTAGAATGGGTTATCAAGTAATCTGATGAAATCTTTTTGTCAGTGGTTAAGTTGGCCTTAGAATTGTGAACCAGCCATCTGGGAGAGGAATTTGGCAGGGTGGATGATACTTGGAAATTAAAATCCTGAAGTGGAATGATATGAAGTGTAATTAAATTTTGTTTGTTGATTTGAAGGCTAGAGAAAGGGAGAGACAGAGATCTCTTGTCTAGTGGTTCACTACCCAAATGCCTGTAACAGCCAAGGCTGGGCCAAGCTGAAGCCAGGAGCCCAGAATTCACTCTGGATCTCTCACATGAGTGCCAGGGACCCAAGTATTGAGCCATCGCCTGCTGTGATCCAAAGTGTGCATAATACCAGGAAGCTGGAATTGAAAGTGGAGTCACGGCTGAAACCCAGGGATACGGGATGCCACTTCACCAAATGCCCATCCTTGAAGTATAGTTTAATTTCAAAGTTACTCCAAAATTTTAGAAGATACAGAAGAGGATAATACACTATGTAGTTTTATACTTGTAGCTTCCCAAAACAATTTGATAGTGAAATAATAATCACATTTAAATAAGAAATAGGGCCCACATGTTGAAGTCTTTTTGAGCTTTGGAGAGAAAAAGTCTTAAATGAAAAGATAAGTAATAAGTGTGATTAGCTATCTTACAGAAATAAATGATGGATAGATTTTTTTGTAGTGTAGTATAACAGTAGTAATTTTTTAATTCTCTTCTCGAAGATCTTTAAAAGATAAATGAGAATTATTTTAATTTTAGAAAAAATTATAAATAGCTTCAGCGTAACTTTTTTTCTAAATTTTTCTGTATTAATAGAATTATGTGGTTTAAAGTAGAATTGGTCTTGAGGTAGTATGTTCTGGCATATAGCCAAATATCTCTGGTTTTTCTACTAATACTGTACACTATCTTTCGCTTGTTATCTAACTTTTTACTATGTTTTCCCATCTCTCTCTTTGCTCATAAAGAGGTTATGAAGGCATTTAGATGTAATATTTTAAACATATAGATGTGGCCGGCGCCACAGCCCACTAGGCTAATCCTCCACCGGCGGTGCAGGCACCTGGGGTTCTAGTCCCGGTTGGAGTGCCAGCTTCTGTCCCGGTTGCCCCTCTTCTAGGCCAGCTCTCTGCTGTGGCCCGGGAGTGCAGTGGAGGATGGCCCAAGTGCTTGGGCCCTGCACCTGCATGGGAGATCAGGAGGAAGCACCTGGCTCCTGGCTTCAGATCGGCGCAGCACACCAGCTGTAGCAGCCACTTGGCGGGGTGAACCAACGGAAAAGGGAAGACCTTTCTCTCTGTCTCTCTGTCACTGTCTATCTCTGCTTGTCAAAAAAAAAAAAAAAAAAAAAAAAAAAACCACACACACATAGATGTAATATTTTAAACAATATGCTTTCTTTCCAAGGAAGTCTTTTTTTTTTTTTTTGACAGGCAGAGTGGACAGTGAGAGAGAAAGAGAGAAAGGTCTTCCTTTGCCGTTGGTTCACCCTCCAATGGCCGCCGCGGCCGGCATGCTGCAGCCGGCGCACCGCGCTGATCCGATGGCAGGAGCCAGGAGCCAGGTGCTTTTCCTGGTCTCCCATGGGGTGCAGGGCCCAAGCACCTGGGCCATCCTCCACTGCACTCCCTGGCCACAGCAGAGGGCTGGCCTGGAAGAGGCGCAACCAGGACAGAATCCGGCGCCCTGACCGGGACTAGAACCCAGTGTGCCGGCGCCACTAGGCGGAGGATTAGCCTAGTGAGCTGCGGCGCCGGCTCCAAGGAAGTCTTAAGTAAACAGAGGAATATTTATTATTAGCCCTCAGTTTGGAAAACTTAGACAATTAAAATGTTAGTTTATATAGGAAAATACTGTATTTGGTTTCCATAATTGTGCTAAGCTAAAAATGAATTGGCTGTTTATACCTCTAGTACCATCTCTTCCTTTCTACATTGATTCCTCAGCTTTGCATTTTGTTTTTCCTTCTCAGTTTTTTGTCATGTCAGATTACCAGCCTGAATAGAACTTAGAACTGTTATAGTCTCTGTATTGTTAATATTAGGAACACGTTCATATGCACTTGACCAAAACACAGTATATGAAAGTGTTTCCATCCATGCATATGAAGAGTACTCAAAAAGTTCATGAAAATGCATTTTTGAAGCAATTCAGGATTTCAAAATTTTTTTGTAACAAAACATCTTTTAATTTCTTTTTTCCTTGAACTCTCTGAAGTACTCTTATATTAGAAAATTTCGCCTAGAAGTTATTTTCCTCTTTGCTAAGAAAGTTGATAAGGCTCCAATTTTATAAAGAGCAAGTAAATGAAAAGGCAAAACCAACTCTGCAAAAGAATGTTAGAGTACCACTGAAGATTAGGTGGTATAAATACTGTTTTGAGATGTTTATACAATGCATAGGAAACATTCCCTGACTGTAGAATATTTTAGAACTAAAAGCTACTTGATTTTAGTTTTAAATAGCTAGTTTTGATTAATTTCCTTATGACCTGATGCTAGACACTAGGAATTTTGCTTCTTTGATGTAGAAGAATTGCCCTTGTATTTGTCTTTCTATATTTATAAATTTATAATAGTTAATAACTAATACAATTTTTAGAAATAGAATAAAGGACCTCATTAAGATCTCTGGCCATAATGAGTACTCAGCATATTGGTGGTACATTATACAAATGGGGAGATAATAATTAGCCACCTTTTGAATTGTTCTAATTTTATTTTAGAAGATACTTGACAGATTTTTTAGCTTTCATTTGCCTCAGAAAGAATGAGACCTGGATTAGGTTCCCAACTCCTGGCTTCAGCCTGGCACAACCCCACTGTTCTGGGTATTTGGGGAGTGGACCAGTGGATAGGAAGCTGTCTGTCTCTATTTCTCTCTCGCTCACTGCCTCTCAAATAAAAATTAATAATAAATATTTGAAAATAAGACAATTTAAAAATGTTTAGACTCTTTCATTGTGGTATTGGATGAAAAATTTAAATGTCTTCCCAGAAGACTGAATTTCTTAAATTTTGTTTTCAACTTTAATCTAGAATTCCTCCTTGGTAGAGTAGTAAAAAGTGTGCTCTTATTTCTGAGCCTCTATTTTAGGTGGTGCTTTGGGATAGTCAAGAAGAATATTGGAGATATATCACTACTGCTCATTCTATGTCAGCATCTAGTTGCACTGATTATGCTTTCTATAACATTTAAATCTTTCCCAAAACTGTCGTCCTTTGCCATTAGAAGTAGTATTGTTAATAATTAAGAGTGGAAAAAGGAGAGAGAGGAGAAGAGTGGGAGTGTGGACAGGAGGGAGGGTACAATGGGAAGAATCACTATGTTCCTAAAGCTGTATATATGAAATGCATGAAATTTGTGTAACTTAAAAAAACTGAAGAAAAAACAAAAATAAATGCTTGTGCTTTTTACAAAAAAAAATTCACTTTAGTTATAAGGATGATTTAAAAAATAGAGTAGGACTTTGAATTGTAAAAGTTCACACTATTATTTTCCCTTGTGTGTTTTGGGGGAAAAAGTGTAAAACTCTATTCTTCATATTCATAAAGAATTTAAGCAATAGAGAGAAGAATAATTAACAAAGTAAAAAAAAAAGAAATCTTTCCTAGATATATTGGTAGGTAAATTTTAGTTGTTAAACATTCCCTTTTTTCAAGAATTATGGATAATTCATGCATATAAAAATGTATAAAAATAATATAATGAATTCCAAGTAATCTACATCAAGCTGAGTCTATACATTTAGATAAGATAGAAGTATAGTGAATTATGGTTATTAAATATAATATACATGTCTTGATAATCATATATGTCTGAAAGTCACAGTTTAAAAATTTGGAAGTAAGTATGGGAAAGATTTTAAGAGTCTTTATTTGAAAGAAAGTGACAGAGAGGAAGGGGAGGGAGAGAAAGAGAGAGAGAGAGATTGAGTTTTCCCAAATTCCTGCAAACAGCCAAGGCTGGGCCAGGCTAAAGCCAGGAGCCAGGAACTACATCTGCTTTTCCTATATAGGTTCAGGAACCCATGTATCTGAGCCATCATTTGCTTCCAGGTACATTAGCAGGAAGCTGGATCTGTAGCGGAGTTGGGACTCAATCCCAGGCACTCTGATAGGATATGCTAGTCCTGAGTGGTAACAACCCACTGATCTCTAATGCCCTCCACAACTTTTATCTTTCGTAGCAAGAAGTCAATTAGATATTGCCTAAAATTGAAACATTTAGTTAAAAAAGTTACCTGAACCCCATAATAACTTCTTCTGTTAACCGTAGAAAAAAGTATTTTAGGAAATATCTCTAGTAATAAATGTCTGAAAATCAGTACCTTCATCAATTTTACTTCATTTTTATTTTCTCTTATTAACTGTAGATCAAATTCTATTTATTACATTTTACTTTAGAAATTATACATATAGAGATGGACACTTTGGATAGTGGTTAAGATACCACTTGGGATGTCTGTATTCCATATCAGAGTTCTGGGTTCAGTTCCAACTCTGCTTCCAATTCCAGCTTCCTGCTAATGTGCATCTTGGAAGGGAGCTGGTTATGGCTCAAGTAGTTGGGTCCATGCCACCCACATGGAAGATCCTTATTGAATTCCTGGCTCCTGACTTTGCCTTAGAAAGCCCTTGCTGTTACAGGAATTTTTTTTTTTTTTTTTTTTGACAGGCAGAGTGGACAGTGAGAGAGAGAGACAGAGAGAAAGGTCTTCCTTTTGTCGTTGGTTCACCCTCCAATGGCCGCCACAGCTGGCGCGCTGCGGCCGGCACACCGCACTGATCGAAGGCAGGAGCCAGGTGCTTCTCCTGGTCTCCCATGGGGTGCAGGGCCTAAGCACTTGGGCCATCCTCCACTGCCTTCCCAGGCCACAGCAGAGAGCTGGCCTGGAAGAGGGGCAACTGGGACAGAATCTGGCGCCCCGACCGGGACTAGAACCCCGTGTGCCGGCGCCGCTAGGTGGAGGATTAGCCTATTGAGCAGCGGCGCCAGCTGCTGTTACAGGAATTTATGGAATGAATTAGTGGAAGGGAGATCTCTCTCTCTCTCTCTGCCTTTCAATTAAAATAAATGAGTAAACATTTTAAAAAAGAAATGGGAAAGAAGAAATGGCTACAGATACCAACCATAAAAAAGATACATATTATCACCCATACATTCCATCACACTGTTAATCATTTGACTGTATGGAAAATCAGATGTTTTTCTATTTATAAAATATATATATCTTCTCCCCCACCCACCAACTTTCCCATCTGCTTCTCTTCTAACCCCAATTCTATGTAGAGAAAATTCAGATTTTTACATACATCCAAATAAAAATAAAGCAATGAAATTTATAGGTGATTTTATTTTAGTTTTTATGATTTTTTTCCAAATTTTCTTCAATATGTATGTGCTACTTTGTAATCATGGAGGAAATTTTTTTTAATGTAATAAAAGTAATTTTACTTGAATTTGACAAAAGGAAATAACAGTTAACCTGTATATTAATTTGCTTCATTACAAGATATCACTTAAGAACTAAGGTTAAGAAAAGAGCTAATAGGGCTGGCATTGTGGCACAGAGGGTTAAGCTACCACTTTCCATACCAGCTTCCCCTATTAGCGCTGATTTGTTTCCTGGCTGCTCATTCCCATCAATAACAGCTTAAAAAAACAGAAGACACTGTGTGGCTTTGGCTCCTGATTCAAACAAACCAACTATTAAAAAAAAAAGTATTTATTTTTATTTTTTAAAAATATTGGAACTGGCACTGTGGTGTAGTAGGTTAAGCCTTTACCTGTGGTGCCAGCATCCCATATGGGTACTGGTTTGTGTCCCGGCTGCTCCTCTTGCCATCCAGCTCTCTGCTTATGGCCTGGGAAAGCAGTGGAAGATGGCCCAAGTGCTTGGGCTCCTGCATGCAGGTGGGAGACCCAGAAGTTCCCAACTCCTGACTTTGGATTGGCTGAGCTCCGGCCATTGCAGCCATTTGGTGAGTGAACCAGTGGTTGGAAGACCTCTTTCTGTGTCTCTGTCTCTGTAACTCTGCCTCTCAAGTAAATAAATAAATCTTTAAAAAGAAAAAGATCTATTTATGTATTTGAAAGGAAGATTGAGAGGACGAGGGAGAAAAAGAGGGTGGGAGAGATTTTCCATCCACTGGTTCACTCCCCAAATGCCCTCAATGGCCAGGGCTGAGCCATGCCACAGTCAGAAGCCAAGAACTCTGTCTTGGTCTCCCACATGAGTGGCAGGGATCCAAATACTTGGAGCCATCATCTGCTGCCTTCCCGGGCACATTAGCAGGGAACTGAATCAGAAGTAGAGTAGCTGCAGCTTGAACTGGTGCTCCCATATGGGATGCTGGCATTGCAAATGATGGCTTAACCTGCTGCACCACACCACCAGTGCAGTATTTATTAAGTTGACAGAATGAGAAGATTTGCTGAATATATGATAATATTAAAGGATAATATTAAAGAATTCTTGTTAATTGTGTTCAAGTTCGATATTGGTATTACTTAAAAAAAAAAAAAAAAAAAGCCTGATCCTTTAAGGAGAGTACTGTAGTATTTTATGACTAAAATGATAGATATATAATAACTGGTATTTAACAGAAATAATCTGGCTTAGTTGAGGTGAGAGGTATATTGGTTGGCTGTCTTTGTGTAAGAAAACATTAAACTGAATTTTTTTTTAGGATTTTTTTATTTTACTTGAAAGTCAGAGTTACACAGAGAGGAGAGGCAGAGAGAGAGAGAGAGAGAGAGAGAGAGAGGTCTTCCATCCGATGGTTCACTCCCCAATTGGCTGCAACAGCCAGAGCTGCGCCAATCCAAAGCCAGGAGCTTCCTCCGGGTCTCCCACGTGGGTGCAGGGGCCCACAGACTTGGGCCATCTTCCACTGCTTTCCCAGGCCATAGCAGAGAGCTAGACAGGAAGTGGAGCCACCAAGTCTCAAACCAGCGCCTATATGGGATGCCGGCGCTTCAGGACAGGGCGTTAACCTGCTACACCACAGCAGTGGTCCCTTAAACTGAAATTTTTTAAAGACATTGAGGTCATGTTTTCTTAACCATATGATTCAATTTTAGATGATATCCTAGTGACTCCTTGCTTTGAAAGATGGAGAAAATAGGACTTTCACAGTTTGTTCTACCTCTATTCCCCAATAATTTATGAAGGTTTATAACATACATCATTTTGTTTTTCCATAATTCATACCAGTCTTTTCTATTAGAGAAAACCCCAGAATAGTGATTGGGAGAAAAGCAAATTAGGAAATTAGTGGAGATAAGAGGAAAAGAGATGTCTGTTTTATATATATATAAAGAAAGATCTTGGCTGGCACCATGGCTCAATAGGCTAATCCTCCGCCTGCGGCGCCGGCACACCAGGTTCTAGTCCCGGTTGCCCCTCTTCCAGTCCAGCTCTCTGCTGTGGCTCAGGAGTGCAGTGGAGAATGGCCCAAGTCCTTGGGCCCTGCACCCGCATGGGAGACTAGGAGAGGCACCTGGCTCCTGGCTGCAGCGCGCTGGCCGCAGCAGCTATTGGAGGGTGAACCAACGGTAAAGGAAGACCTTTCTCTCTGTCTCTCTCTCTCTCACTGTCCACTCTGCCTGTCAAAAAATAAAAAAATAAAAAAAGATCTGACTTTACATATTCCTAAATGGTAACAGTGTGATTAAATTTGTCAGAGATTTTTTTTTTAAAGATTTATTTATTTATTTTGAAAGAGTTACACAGAGAGAGGAGAAACAGAGAGAGAGAGAGAGAGGTCTTCCATCCTACCATTCACTCCCCAATTGGCCACAATGGCTGGAGCTGTACCAATCCGAAGCCAAGAGCCAAGAGCTTCTTCCTGGTCTCCCACAGGGGTGCGAGGGCCCAAGGACTAGGGCTATCTTCTACTGCTTTCCCAGGCCATAGCAGAGAGCTGGATCGGAAGTGGAGCAGTTGGGTCTTGAACTGGCATCCATATGGGATGCTGGCACTTCAGGCCAGGGCATTAACCTGCTGTGCCACAGCGCCAGCCCCCAGAGATTTTTATGAATTATTTTTCTTTCTAAATTTTCTATAACATATATGCTTGTTTGTAATCAAGGTGAGAAAATATATTTGAAAATAAAAGTCACATTTACATTTCCTAGTTTTGAGCTTCTAAGGTTTGAGCATACCATAATTTCCTTTAATTGTTTCTAACTGTATTAAAATCATTTGAGTAGTTGCAGGCAGATAGATCTGAAGCCTGTATACATTTTCAGATTTTTGCTTCTCCTTTCTCAATTCTCTTGCTTCTTCTATTCTTTTTAAAACATTATTTACTTGTTTATTTTCATCTGAAATGCAGAGAGGTAGTGAGAGATATCTTCTATCTGCTGGTTGACTCTCCAAATGTCCCCAACATTCAGGACTGGGGCAAGCCAAGACCAAGGGCCTGGAACTCAATTTGGGTCTATCACATGGATGTCAGGGACCCAACTGTCATGGTATGGCTGGGTCCAGGTTGTTGTCACCAACATAAGATTGAAAGAATGAAAACATAGGTAAAAGTTAGCAGATAAATAACAAGATTTTTTGTTAACCAAGCAAAACTACACCCTTGAGAGGGAGTGCAGGTAAGCCCTAGAGTTAGCGGTACCCAACAAAGTGTTCAGGATCATCCCTTTCAGAGGTGGGGAACCTTTTTTCTTTTAGAAGCCATTTGGATACTTATAACATCATGCAGAGGCCATACAAAATTGTCAACCTAAAAATTAGTCTGCTGTAGATTTATTGGATTTTCTGCAAGGACATTCTTCACCCTTGATATGATCTGGAGCCTGCAGCTTTACCTAGGGCTGGGTTTGAGCCCTGCCCATTTCCTTGCCTTTCTTTAGGAAGTTTCAGAAGTGTCATAGCATTGTATGCATGATGGGACTAGGAGTATCAGCCATGGTAATTTGATTATAATGGTATTACAATTAGCTATAGGTCATTGCAGGGGCACAGTCAGTTGCCATGATGGTTATTTTTGGCTGGAACCAGTTCTAAATTGTGATTTTCCGCAATTCAAAAGATGGAGTAAGGAGGGAGGGACCTGTGTGGAGCAGGTAGAATCATAGGGAATTCTGGTGACCTCAGTTCCTCCTTGCTGGTTCCCTTCTTTTCCATATCACAACTCCTTGAGCCATCACCTGCTGCTTCCCAGGGTGTGCATTAGCTGGAATCACAAGTGGAGCCACAATTTGAACTCAGGAACTCCAATATGGGATGCAAGTGTCCCAAGTGGAGTCTTAATTACTGTGCCAAATACCCACCCCTCTTCTATTCTCTTTGGACAGTATATAGCAATGAAAAGTACTTTTTTTCCTAAGTAACAGATTTGGGGGTGGGTTGGTAGGAAAATCATAAAAGTTACTGTTTGTGCGTGATTAAATCACATTTAAGTTTTTTTTTTTTAAGAGTAAAATTTGAGGATATTTTTACTGACCAGAATAAGATTTAAAGTTTAAACAATAGTGTTCAAAGATTACCATTTGCTTTCCTTTATTTTTTATTTTCTTTTCACTGACAAAGCATTACTATGTCATTTTATTTTCTGAACTTTTGGCAGTGGCTTTCTATTAATAATAAATAGTCTCATCATTATATAGCTCTGTATCTAGCCACTCAGTTTTTAAAACAAGCCTGAAAGGATATAATCTTCTTCTAGTTCATTGGGAAATTTTGTCTATTTGTATAGATTTTTACCCCATTAGGCTGAAATAATCTTTTAAACCAAAAACATCCAGGTTACAATTCCTCATTCCCCAGTATGCTTAAACAGGGTGAGGTTTTGATGCTAGATCTAGTTAATGAAATGTCACTTTGAAAATATGCAGACATAGACATATAAATATGAATTGGAGTTAGGATGGGTCACATTAATTTGTAAAAGAGGAATTTAGATAAATCTGGAAAGCCATTCTTTGAATAGAGCACTTTAAGGGATAACACTACATTAATTCTTCTTATAGTAACTTTTTGGAAGAAAAGATAATAAAATTAGTATTACTTGTAGAATTTTTTTGATAACTCTGAGACCATTATACTTTGGATAAGCATATAGATAAGTCTCTAAGAGATGCAGTAAGATTTCTTCTCTTATGGAAGGTATAGCAAATTTAATATTGACTCTTCAGATATGGGGAAAGGGAGAAGCTAGTTTTTCTGAAATTTTTCTTTAATAACATTTTTTACTATGGATAATTTGGAAAGGCTAGAAAACACATTTTAAAGTAGATTTTAGGAGCCAATGTTGTGGCGTAGTAGTTTAAACCTCCACCTGCACCGCTGGCATCCCCTATAAGCACCAGTTCGAGTCCTGACTGCTCTGCTTCCCATCCAGATCCCTGCTAATGTGCCTGGGGAAGCATCAGAAGATGGCTCGGGGCCTGCGCAGTGGCTCACTTGGTTAATCCTCCGCCTGCAGCGCCGGCATCCCATATGGGCACTGGGTTCTAGTACTGGTTGCCCCTCTTCCAGTCCAGCTCTCTGCTGTGGCCCGGGAAGGCAGTGGAGGGTGGCCCAAGTGCTTGGGCTCCTGTACCCACTTGGGAGACCAGGAGGAAGCACCTGGCTCTTGGCTTCGGATTGGCATAGTGCCGGCTGTGGCGGCCATTTGGGGGGTGAACCAACGGAAGGAAGACCTTTCTCTCTCTCTCTCTGTCTATAACTCTACCTGTCAAATAAATTAAAAAAAAAAAAAAAAAAAAGATGGCTCAAGTCCTTAGGCTCTTGCCACTCATGTGGGAGATCAGATAGGGCTCCTGTCTCCTGGCTTCAGTTTGGCCCAGCTCTAACTGTTGCAGCCATTTGGGGAGCTCTCTCTCCCTCTATCTCCCTCCCTTTCTCTTTCTGTAAATCTGCCTTTCAAATAAATAAAAAATAAAATAGACTTTATTTTATATAATTATGATAATTCGGGTTTGTTTTTAAAAAATTATTCATTTTTATCTATTTGAAAGGCAGAGAGAGACAAACATAGAAATATCTTCCATCTGCTGGTTCACTCCCCAGATGCCTGCAGTAGTGAATTGTGAGAATGGAGGAAGGGATAGGGATTCTAGCTAGGCTAGGCCAAAGTCAGGAGCCTGGAACTCAAGTTTGGTTTCCCACATGGGTAGCAGGGACCCAACTACTTGAGTCATCTCCAGATGCTTCACATGGTGTGCAGTAGCAGGAAGCTGGAATCAGGAGCTGAGCCAGGACTCAAACCCAGGTACTCCAGTATGGAATGCTGGCTTCTCAAGTGGCATTTTAAGTACTATGCCAACCATCTGCACCTAATTGTGATAATTTTGAATACATGATTATGTATCTGGCTTCTTTCATTCAACTTTATCATAAACATTTCTAATATTAAATATTTTTAAAACTCCTTTATGCATAGTTTCTAATGATGTTTTAAAGTTTCTTTGTTTTTGTTCCTCTTTTTTTCTTTGAACAGGCAACTTTAAGATCTTTAACCTTCATAGTTGTCTTAAGGTGTGTCTTCAAGGAAGCTTGAATAAGGAAGGGTACTTTGAATACTTGAGTAAACAGAAATTCAGCATAAAGTACTGACTGGAAATTTGGCATAAAATGTTGACTGTGTGAATTTATTGAGCTCCGATTGCCCAACCTTTTACAAGAGCAAAATGACATCATTAATTTAAAAATTTTTAAATGTATAGTATTTCATCTCAGATTTTCTTTTAGGAATTTATTCCACAGAAATACATACACAAATGAATATTTTTATAGCATCACTTTGAAAGGCATAGTGTCTGGCCGGCGCGGGGCTCACTAGGCTAATCCTCCGCCGGCAGCGCCGGCACCCCAGGTTCTAGTACCAGTTGGGGCGCCGGATTCTGTCCCAGTTGCTCCTCTTCCAGTCCAGCTCTCTGCTGTGGCCCAGGAAGGCAGTGGAAGGTGTCCCAAGTCCTTGGCCCTGCACCCGCATGGGAGACCAGGAGGAAGCTCTTGGCTCCTGGCTTCAGATCGGCGCAGTGCGCCGGCCACAATGTGACTACCGTAGCGGCCACTTGGAGGGTGAACCAACGGAAAAAGGAAGACCTTTCTCTCTGTCTCTCACTGTCTAACTCTGCCTCTCAAAAAAAAAAAAAAAAAAAAAAAAAAGAGTGACAGAGACAGAGATATAGAGAGACAGGAGAAAGAGCTATTCCCAAATGACCTCAACAGCAAGGGCTTGTCCAGGTCAAAGCTAGGAGTTCAGAACTCCATCCAGGTCTCCCACATGGGTGGTAGAGGTGTCAAGTGCTTGGGCTGCCATCTGCTGCCTTCCCAGGTATATTAGCCTGGAGTTAGCTTGGAAGCAGAGCAGCGAAGCAGAGCAGCCAGGATTCAGATAGGATGCCAGTGTCACACAGGGTGGATTAATTCACTATGCCACAATGCGATCCTATCACAGTAATCTCTTTCTATAAATAATATTAATATGTTATAGAATATGTATATAAAAACTAGAAAAACATTTGCTAAGCTATAATAGTAGTCATCTGGAAGGAGTAAGATTATACTTTCTCAATTATACATTTCTATCATCTGTTTTTTCTTTTTTATAATCACATATTTTTATAGTCAGGACAAAACAAAATCCTCTATCCAAAAAATACCCTTCTCCCAATCCTCCAAGATTCTCTGCTGGTCATGAGACAGTGTGCAGTTCCATCTGTTTTTTTTTTTTTTTCTCAAATTTTCTTCTCTTTTTCCTTGTATATGTAGTTCTTAATAATGAAATGAGTGATTGAACGGTTACATCTTCATGCTCATGTACACCAAAGTATTGTCTCTTAATCCTTATTATAGATGCTTTGAGAGTTCACCAAGGACCATAGAAATGTAAAATAACTATATTTCCCCTACCTCCAGGTTGTTCTACACCTGGAATGGTGTCATGAGTTTGTTCTATCCTACATTGCCACAGATGATATCATGGTCTCTTTCAGTCATTTGTATACTAGGACACAGGGCACATTTACTGTCACCTCCTTTCTCAGCGATTTTCCTTTTCTAAATCTAGTCTTTTTCTTGTGGTTATACAGTTATTTGTTTTATAATTATTTTCTAAAAACTGTACATGTATACTTTTATATTTTTCTATTATTGCATATTACTTAATAAAATGAAGCTTAAAAACTCGTTTGGAGAGTTTTATGTGTTTTGAGATGCTATGATGGGCAAGGATGAAATTCATAACTACAGTTTCTATATCCTGGTCTCTATGTGTTTTTTTTAAAGATTTATTTTATTATTTATTTGAAAGGTAGAGTACAGAGAAGCAGAGGCAGAGGGAGAGAATGGTCTTCCATTGGCTGGTTCACTACCCAAATGGCCTCACTGGCCAGAGTTGGGCCAATCCAAAGCCAGGAGCCAGGAGCTTCTTCCAGGTCTCCCATGCAGGTACAGGGACCCAAGTACTTGGGAGTCTTCCAATGGTCCAGGCCATAGCAGAGAGCTGGATCAGGAGTGGAGCAGCCAGATCTTGAACCAGTGCCCATATGGGATGCTGGCACCGCAGGTGGTGGCTTTACCTGCTACAGCTCTGGCCCCTCCATGGTTTCTTTCTTTCTTTCTTTCTTTTTTTTTTTTTTTTTTTGACAGGCAGAGTGGACAGTGAGAGAGAGAGACAGAGAGAAAGGTCTTCCTTTTGCCGTTGGTTCACCCTCCAATGGCCGCCGCGGCCGGCGCGCTGCAGCTGGCGCACCGCGCTGATCCAATGGCAGGAGCCAGGTGCTTCTCCTGGTCTCCATGGGGTTCAGGGCCCAAGGACTTGGGCCATCCTCCACTGCCTTCCCAGGCCACAGCAGAGAGCTGGCCTGGAAGAGGGGCAACCGGGACAGAATCCGGCACCCCGACCGGGACTAGAACCCGGTGTGCCGGCGCCGCAAGGCGGAGGATTAGCCTAGTGAGCCGCGGCGCCGGCCCATGGTTTCTTTATATAAAGTGCTTCTTATTTATAGCTCTGTTGATGATCTGATACCACTGTCACTGAAAAAGAAGTTATATAGGAAGAAATGAACAAAAAGACACAAGGAAAACTTTCCTCCAATTACTTTAATACTAGCTGAAATGTTTGCACACCTGTTGAACTTTATAATCCCTTGACTTATATGTAAACTATGTCTAAGTAAGTTACATGTTCTGAAATAAGTTATAGTTTAACCTTAATTGGGCAGTTCGATTTTATAAAATTAAATATTAATCTAAAAATGTAGCCTATTCTCTCCTTAAAGAAGAGTCTCAAATATGATTCTTGGAGACAGGCAGGGAGGAGACCAATCTCAGTGTTGGGCTGCAGATCAGATAAGGACTTCCGGAAATTTGGAGCTGTCTAAGGGGTCTTTATGGCTTGGCTTGAACTTTTGCCAACTTAATGTATATTTACTTTCAATCATATATGTATACTTCATAGAGGATGTTCTCTTCTAAAGAAATGTATAATCTAGTAAGGACTGTTGATTGCAATGTAATATTCTAGAAGATGTAAGAGAAGAGTATGTAGGCACACCCAGGTGAGGAACGTAACCCAGAGGGTGGAGTGTAAGGTAAGATAATATTAGAGAAGGTTATATGGAAGATGTGACTCTTGTACTCCATCCTTAATCACAAGGAATTGGGGAAGGAAGAGTATTTGTTCTTCCAGACAAAGAAAACTGTGTGTGCAGAGGCCAATAGGCAGAAATGATGCATTCAAGGCACTTAAAATAGTTCAGGATAGCCAGAGAAAGAGTTCTAGGGGAAAGAGGCCAGATGGGAGATCAGTAAGCAGCTTCTTGATTTGAGCGCTATACAAAGACTCAATCTTTTTTTTTCTAAGATTTAATTATTTATTTGAAAGAGTTACATAGAGAGAGGAGAGGCAGAGAGAGGAGAGGCAGAGAGAGAGAGAGGTCTTTCATCCTACCGTTCACTCCCCAATTGGCCACAATGGCCAGAGCTGCACCAATCCGAAACCAGGAGCCAGGAGTTTCTTTTAGGTCTCCTGATGGGTGCAGGGGCCCAAAGACTTGGGCTATCTACCACTGCTTCCCAGGCCATAGCAGAGAGCTAGATCGGAAGTGGAGTAGCTGGGTCTCGAACCGGCACCTACATGGGATGCCCGCGCTTCAGACCAGGGCGTTAACCTGCTACATCACTGCGCCAACCCCTAGACTCAATCTTGAAGGCTGAGAGGAGTGTTTGAAAGATTTTAAGCATAAGGGAAGGGAGTTATATAATTATACTTGAGTTTAAAGATCATTCTGGCTAAAGGGAGAAAAATGGAATTGGAAGACCTTTGCTTCTGGCACTGTGGTGATCAGACTTTTTGAAAAACTTTCTAAAGTTTATTTGAAAGAGTAAGGCAGATATAGTGATCCCATCCACTGGTTCCAGGACTGGGCCAGGCTGGAGCCAGGAGATGGGAACTCAATCCAGTTCACCAATATGGGTGACCAGGACCCAATCACTTGATCCCTCACTGCTGGTTCCAAAGGTCTGCATTAGCAGGGAGCAGGAGTGACCCCAGAGCCAGGCACTGAATCTAGGTGCTCCAATATGGGTATCTCAACCACTAGGATAAACACCTGCCCTGGTGATCAGATTTTAAGTCCTGAATAAGCTTAATTTTTAAGGTATTATGAAACCTTAGAAGGTAGAGGTAATCTCCAAGAGCCCCCAAACACTAAAATTAAATTACAAGGATGAACAATAAACCAACATAAAAAACAGATTACCCCAGGACAAATTACTAAATCAGTCCTGATATTCAAAAATTGGATGGTCAGGAATGACCCCTGGGTTTGAGGTAAAGTGAGGAAACTAGCTTGAAAAGTATTCCTAGTTGTGTGGCATTTCTCATTCCCCCTACACTTGACTCTCAGTAGAAGTAAATGTAGATCTTCCTTTGGAAGAGAGCCTCAGTTTAGTTGACAAAATCTCAGATTCACACACACAAAAATATGAATCCCTTAATTAAAGATTGTCATACAAAGGAACAATCTTGAGAGAGAATCAGCAAAAGTAACAAATAATAGAGTGTATTACTTACCTCAGCTCAGCTTGTTGGGGGTGGACGGTAACCAGGATCTGCTCTCTGCTCTTATGGACTTCGCCTTTGACTCCTCACCTGTAGCCACCAGGCATGAGTGCATCTCCAGCCACATTGGCCAGGCTGGTGTCCAGGTCAGTAATGCCTGCTGGGAGCTCTACTGCCCAGAACACAGCATCCAGCTGGACAGCCAGATGCCAAGTGACAAGACCATGGTAGGTGGAAATGACTCCTTCAACACCTTCTTCAGTGAGAGCAGCACTGGCAAGCATCCGCCCAAGGTAGTCTGTAGAACTGGAATCCACAGTCATTGATGAAGTTTGCACTGGCGCCTACAGCCACCTCTTCCACCTGGAGCAGCTCATCACAGGCAAGGAAGATGCTGCCAATAACTGTGCCTGTAGGTACTATGCCCTTGGCAGGGAGATCATTGACCTCATCTTGGACCAAATTAATAAACTGGCTGACCAGTGCATAGGCTTGCAGGGCTTCTTGGTTTTCCACAGATTTGGTGGGGGGACTGGTTCTGGGTTATCTTACCTTCTGATAGAGCATCAGTCTACTGATAACAGCAAGAATTCCAAGCTGACATTCTCCCTACCCAGCCCTGCAGGTTTCCCCAGCTGTGGTGGAGCCCTGCAACTCCCTCCTCATCACCCACAACTCCCTGAAGCACACACTCTGACTGTGCCTTCAGGTAGGCATTGAGGCCATCTATGGTATCTGTCAGAAAGCTCCATATGGAGCGCCACCTACACTAACTGAACCACCTTATTACCCAAATTGTGTCCTCCATCACTGCTTCCCTCCTATTTGACACACCCCTGAATGTTGATCTGACAATTCCAGACCAACCCCAGTGCCCTTTTCCCACATCCACTTACCTCTGGCCACATATGCCTCCATCATCTCTACTGAGAAAGCCTACCGTGAACAGCTTTTTGTAGCAGAAATCACCAACAAGTGCTTGCTTTGAGCCAGCAAACCAGATGATGAATTGTGACTCTCATCATGGTCAATACATAGCTTGCTGCCTGTTTTACCATGGTGCCATGGTTCCCAAAGATGTCAATGCTGCCTTTGCCACCATCAAGACCAAGTGCAGCATCCAGTTTATAGATTGATGGCACACTGGCTTCACGATTGGCATTGATTACCAGCTTCCTGTTGTACCTAGTGGAGACCTTGCCAGGTTCCAGCGAGCTGTGCGTATGCTCAGCAATACCCCAGCCATTGCTGAGGCCTGAGCTCAACTGGACTACAAATTTGACCTGATAATATGCCAAGGGTGCCTTTGTTCACTGGTATGTGGGTGAGAGAATGGACGAAGGAGAGTTTTCTGAGACTCATAATGACATGACTGCCCTAGAAGGGATTATGAGGAAGTTGGTATGTGTTCTGTTGAGAGAGAGGATGAGGAAGAAGAAGAGTGTTAATTTTTCATTACTTTCAGCCCGTCAGCATGTCACATTCATTGAACTTTAGCTTCAATATTAGCTGACAGCCTAATATTTCTGGTTACATTGTCTTCCCTCAGCTGTGAGCATGTCTGTCTTTTCCATGTGTACCTCTAAGATTTTTCCATCATGTCTAAAAGTAAAGGCTTTACGAAAAAATTTAATAGGTCCTCAGGTATTATCAAATATTAAAATAATCAGATAAAATATTTATGACATTCTTAAAGGAATTCACAAAATGGATAGCAAAAAGATTCTCACAAATAACCAGGATAATGTAAAAAAAAAAAAAAAAAAAAAAACCTCAATGGAACTTTTACAAATGAAGAATTGTTGATATCAAAATCACAGAATTAGTTTAACATGTTAGATACAGATGAAGAAAGAATTAGTAAACTGGAAGCCAGACATGAAATTACTCTCCAGAAAGCAATACAGAGAGCAAGCAAATGAAAAACATAAAAAGTAAGACTAAAAGAGATGAGAGTTAAAATAGGAAAGACTGAAATCTCAGGAAGAAAAAGAAAATAAGAAAATATGGCTTAAGTGCTTGCTCAGTGCGACCTGGTACATTTTGTGAAGCAGCAACTGAGAAGACTCCAGTGCTCGCCATAGCCCACGAAAAGCCCAAGAGAGGAATCATGACTGAGAACAACAATCATATTAATTAGAAGGTGGTGGGGCAGGATGGTTCTGTGGTGTAGTTTAAGAGGCAGGGGCCAGTGCTGTGGCGCAGTGGGTTAAAACCCTGGCCTGAAGCGCTGGCATTCCACATGGGTACCGGTTCTAGTCCTGGCTGCTCCTCTTCTGATCCAGCTCTCTGCTATGGCCTGGGGAAGCAGCAGAAAATGGCCCACGTCCTTGGATCCCTGCACCCACGTAGGAGACGTGGAAGAAGCTCCTGACTCCTGGCTTTGGATTGGCACAGCTCTGGCTGTTGCGGCCATCTGGGGAGTGAACCAGCGGATGGAAGACCTCTTTCTCTGTCTCTACCTCTCTCTATAATCTTTCAAATAAATAAATCTTAAAAAAAAATATTAAGAGGCATATACCACTTAGTAAACTAATGAAAGCTTGCTGTAAGCGACAGGGTTTGTCAATGAGGCAGATCAGATTCTGATTTGATGGGCAGCCAATCAATGAATCAGACATACCTGCGCAGTTGGACATGGGGGACAAAGATATAATTGATGTGTTCCAGCAGCAGACAGGCAGTGTCTACTGAAAAGGGAACCCGCTGCTTACTCCAGAACTCTGTCCTTACAAACCGAGAACACACTCTCAGCTAGAAAACTGCGATTGGGTTCCATCACATCCTGACCACTGCAGCACAGTTTTCTCTAGTCTTTCATTTCCCATCCCCATTCCTTTATTGTACATAAGGTAACTGGTGTGTGTGCACGAACATATTGCATTTTTTCTTTTCTTTCTCTCCTTTTTTTTAACTAAATGGCCATGGGTATGTGTGTTTTGTTTGTGTGTGTGTGTGTGTGTGTTTTTTTTTTTTTTTTTTTTTTTTTTTTTTTTTTTTTTTTTGACAGGCAGAGTGGACAGTGAGAGAGAGAGACAGAGAGAAAGGTCTTTCTTTGCCGTTGGTTCACCCTCCAATGGCCGCCGCGGCCGGCGCACCGCGCTGATCCGATGGCAGGAGCCAGGAGCCAGGTGCTTTTCCTGGTCTCCCATGGGGTGCAGGGCCCAAGCACCCGGGCCATCCTCCACTGCACTCCCTGGCCACAGCAGAGAGCCGGCCTGGAAGAGGGGCAACCGGGACAGAATCCGGCGCCCCGACCGGGACTAGAACCCGGTGTGCCGGCGCCGCTAGGCGGAGGATTAGCCTAGTGAGCCGCGGCGCCGGCCCATGGGTATGTTTTGATTGACATTAAATGGAGATGGAGTAGGGAAAAATACTGGTTCTGTGAAAATACCCCCTTTCTCCATGAGTGGCATGCTCATATAGCTCTTTTCTTTATATTCCAGTAAGTTATTTTGCTTTCACTGTTTTAACAACAACAACAAAAAAAACATAAAAATCCTTGCATATCTTGTTTGATTGGAGAATTTATTGTTTTTCATTTATCATTGTAAAACCAAGGACAATTTTATAGCTTCTTTGTACGTAGCTGTTACATGTAGTGCGATCTGTCTTTAAGTAGGGGTAAGTTACTCTTTAAAAGAATTGAATCCTAGATAGTTTTCTGTTCAAGTCAGGCGTCTTGTTTAAAATGAAGGAAAAAAAAAAAAAGCCAGCACCGTGGCTCACTAGGCTAATCCTCCGCCTGCGGCACTGGCACCCCAGGTTCTAGTCCCAGTTGGGGCGCCAGGTTCTGCCCGGTTGCTCCTCTTCCAGTCCAGCTCTCTGCTGTGGCCCGGGAAGGCAATGGAGGATGGCCAAGTGCTTGGGCCCTGCACCCGCATGGGAGACCAGGAGGAAGCACCTGGCTCCTGGCTTCAGGTCAGCGCAGTGTGCTGGCCGTAGCAGCCATTTGGGGGGGTGAACCAACGGAAGGAAGACCTTTCTCTCTCTCTCTCACTGTCTAACTCTGCCTGTCAATAAATAAATAAATAAATAAATAAAAATAAGAAAATAAAAAAAATAGATGACAGCCAACTAAAAAATGAACCTACTTATACAGGAAGCACAACATACATTAAACAAGATCAATAAGTTCACACACTGTCACACTGTAGCTGTACTGAAAAACACCAAGAGAGAAGATTTGAGCAGCAGTGGGAAACATCGGGCTACCAGAGTCACAGAATCATTTGGTCTGGCCCTGCCAGGGCAACCTCAGGCGGGACTTGAAATTCCATAAATCTATAGCAGACTCATTTTTAAGCTGATAATTTTAAATGGCCTGTGAATGCTATTGTAAAAATCCAAATGGCCCTTGGCAGAAAAAAGGTTCCCCAGCCCTGTACCAGAGGAAAAGAATATAATTCACCTACAGTCAATAATAATGATAGATTTCTCCACTTCAACAATAGAAACTAGAATCTTCAATGTGATAAAACTATTAACTTAGAATTTTATGTCCAGAGAAACTGACTTTTCAGAATGATGGTGAAATAAAAACATTTCAGAGAAACAAAATAGTTTGCCTCCAACTTACTTTTGCTTAAAGAAATTCTGCTTTAAGAAGAAGGAAAATAGTCCCAGAAAGGAATGGTGGACAAATTGGTGAGCATCTGAATAAAACAAGCACTGCAGGTTTAAAATGATAATGGTCATTAATGATGTCATTTGTGACTTTAAAAAAGATAACTGGACAACTAGGACAGTGGTTAAAATATTTTTAAAATTTAGACTTTGGGTTCATTTTCAACTGATGATCATGTATGTTAAAATTTTCAAGGATAAACTCCTGAAAGAAAAGAGTACATAATTTCCAATCCAATAAATAGGAAAAAAATGGAATTTAAAAAACTTAAAATAAAAAATTCATTGTCACTATTTAGCTTTGTGACGTCTTATATGCTATATAACTTTTGTAAGCCTTAGTTTCTTTTTTTTTTATTTAGTAAATATAAATTTCCAAAGTACAGTTTATGGATTACATTGGCTCCCCCCCCCCCATAATTTCCCTCCCACTTGCACCCCTCCCATCTCTCGCTCCCTCTCCCATTCCATTCACATCAAGATTCATTTTTGGGCCGGCGCCGCGGCTCACTAGGCTAATCCTCCACCTTGCGGCGCCAGCACACCGGGTTCTAGTCCCCGTTGGGGTGCTGGATTCTGTCCCAGTTGCCCCTCTTCCAGGCCAGCTCTCTGCTGTGGTCAGGGAGTGCAGTGGAGGATGGCCCAAGTACTTGGGCCCTACACCCCATGGGAGACCAGGATAAGTACCTGGCTCCTGCCATCGGATCAGTGCGGTGGGCCGGCCGCAGCGCGCAGGCTGCGGCGGCCATTGGAGGGTGAACCAACCACAAAGGAAGACCTTTCTCTCTCTCTCTCTCACTGTCCACTCTGCCTGTCAAAAAAAAAATTCATTTTCAATTATCTTTATATACAGAAGATCGATTCAGTATATATTAAGTAAAGATTTCATCAGTTTGCACCCACACAGAAACACAAAGTGTAAAAATACTGTTTCAGTACTAGTTATAGCATTACTTCACATTGGACAACACATTAAGGACAGATCCCACATGAGAAGTAAGTACACAGTGACTCCTGTTGTTGACTTAACAATTTGACATTCTTGTTTATGGCGTCAGTAATCTCCCTAGGCTCTAGTCATGAGTTGCCAAGGCTATGGAAGCCATTTGGGTTCACCGACTTTGATCTTATTCCGACAGGGTCATAGTCAAAGTGGAAGTTCTCTCCTCCCTTCAGAGAAAGGTACCTCCTCCTTTGATGGCCCCGTTCTTTCCACTGGGATCTCACTCACAGAGATCTTTCATTTAGGTCTTTTTTTTTTTTCCCCAGAGTGTCTTGGCTTTCCATGCCTAAAATACTCTCATGGGCTCTTCAGCCAGATCCAAATGCCTTAAGGGCTGATTCTGAGGTCAGAGTGCTATTTAGGACATCTGCCATTCTATGAGTCTGCTGTGTATCCTGCTTCCCATGTTGGATCGTTCTCTCCCTTTTTGATTCTATCAGTTAGTATTAGCAGACACTAGTCTTGTTTGTGTGATCCCTTTGACTCTTAGACCTATCAGTATGATCAATTGTGAACTGAAGTTGATCACTTGGACTAGTGAGATGGCATTGGTACATGCCACCTTGATGGGATTGTATTGGAATCCCCTGGCACGTTTCTAACTCCACCATTTGGGGCAAATCTGATTGAGCATGTCCCAAATTGTACATCTCCTCCCTCTCTTATTCCCACTCTTATATTTAACAGGGATCACTTTTCAGTTAAAATTTAAACACCTAAGAATAATTGTGTGTTAATTACAGAGTTCAACCAATAGTACTAGAACAAAAAGAAATACTAAAATGGATAAAGTATTAAATTGTACATCAACAGAGAGGACAAGAGCTGATCAAGTCACTGTTTCTCATAGTGTCCATTTCACTTCAACAGGTTTCCCTTTGGTGCTCAGTTAGTTGTCGCCGATCAGGGAGAACATATGATATTTGTCCCTTTGGGACTGGCTTAATTCACTCAGCATAATGTTTTCCAGATTCCTCCATCTTGTTGCAAATGACCAGGTTTCATTGTTTTTGACTGCTGTATAGTATTCTATAGAGTACATGTCCCATAATTTCTTTATCCAGTCTACTGTTGATGGGCATTTGGGTTGGTTCCAGGTCTTAGCTATTGTGAAATGAGCTGCAATAAACATTAATGTGCAGACAGCTTTTTTGTTTGCCAATTTAATTTCCTTTGGGTAAATTCCAAGGAATGGTATTGTAAGCCTTAGTTTCATCACCTTTAACATGTTGTAGTACTAGAACCTCCTTTATAGGGTTGTTGTGAATATACAAAACTGTGTTAGAACCTCCCTGCCAACATCTCACCCCACTTTCCTCTTCAGAGAGAGAATACTAAAGCCAACACAATATAACCCAAGAGCAGTGAACAGTTCTGATAATTCTAATGGGTCTTCTTTGTAGTGATCACAACTCCTTGCTCCAAATCTTCAGGATTCACTATTACCTTTCACTTTTATTGAAAAGTTCAAAACATCAATACTTTTCACAGCCTTAATCCAACCAACTTGATACCATAATTTCTCTTTAAAACCTTGAGTCAGATCTATGCAAACATATCTGGTAATTCCCTCTTTGACACTTTCACTTAGAATGACCTTTTGGAGAACAGGTAGACTTTGGATGATTTCCTTCATCTGAAAACCCTCCTCCCCTCTGCCAAATCCAGCCTATTCTTTAAACCCTAGCTCAAGTCACATAAAGCTTCCTGACTACTATATCCCTCAAGTGATGTATGGCTTGAAAAACTGTCATCCAAACCAAACATTTTTATTTAAACATTTATTTATTTATTTGAAAGAGTTACAGAGAGGCAGAGACAGAAAGAGAGTGGTCTTCCATCGGCTGGTTCACTTCCCAAATGACCACAATGACTGAAGCTGGGCCTATCTGAAGCCAGGAGCCGGGAGCTTCTTCTAGGTCTCCCACATGAATGCAGGGGTCCAAGGATTTGGGCCATCTTCCACTGCTTTCCCAGGCACATTAGCAGGGAGCTGGATTGGAAGTAGAACAGCCGGGAATCGAACTGGTGCCTATATGGGATGCCGGTGCTGCAGATAGCAGCTTTACCCGCTATGCCGCATATCAGCGCCTGCACCCCCCCCAACCAAACTTTTAAGTCATTTATGCGTATCTCTTCTGTTTCATTTGACCTTTTACTTAAATTTTAAGTTATAGAATTTTGTTCAAGTTTACATGTTCTTACCAGCTAGATTTTTCAGCACCTTAAGACAAGTAGCTCTTTCTTACATGTCTTATGGAAAGGAAACCAACATTAAAGTGCATTCTGTATTCCAAACACTGTACTAAATGCTTTCTTGTATATTTTATCTCATTTAATCCTCACAATAAACTCATGAAAATAGATATTACTGCCACCATTGTACAGATGAGGACATTGCATTCTGAAAGATTAAGTAACACACCCCAGGCACTTAAACTAGTCAGTGGCAAAGTGGATTCATACAATACTTCCCATAAAAAGAACTTGCAAATAATACATACCTTGGAGGAATTAAAAAGCTTAAATGGTTTATACTGGGGCTGGTGCTGTGGTGTAGCAGGTAAAGCCACAACCTGCAGGGCCAGCATCCCTTATGGGTGCCAGTTTGAGTCCTGGTTGTTCCACTCCTGATCCAGCTCTCTGCTGTGGCCTGGGAGAGCAGTGGAAGATGACCCAAGTCTTTGGGCCCCTGTACTCATATAAGAGACCCAGAAGAAGCTCCTGGCTCCTGGCTTTGGATTGGTTCAGCTCTAGCTGTTGCAGCCATTTGGAGAGTGAACCAGCAGATGGAAGACCTCTCTCTCACTCTCTCTCTCTCTCTGCCTCTGCCTCTCTTAACTCTGACTTTCAAGTAAATAAATCTTTTTTAAAAATGGTTTATACTTTTTAGCTTACAATTTTATATGATTTACTTGTACCCCACTCAAATTTAGAGTGTTATGAAAACCAATTTCAAAAAAGCCAAGATTCTTATCAAAAATTAAAATTTGGCATGCCAGTGATTATCAGCCAAACCACAGGAAATTAAAGTTAAAAAAATCATTCTTTGGAGGGTTTAGATTAGGGTGTTAAAGAAACATTATAGTCTCACTCTATATTTTCAGTTCATGTAGTGTGGAACGAATCATAACAAAGTGGCCCTTTCTTAGGGTGCTGGCTAGAAGTCAGTATCCCTTTTAGGACATTCTTTCTTGTCTGTTTTCCCCTTTTCCTAGGGTTACACATCTTTCTGGAATGACTGCATATCATCTGGCCTGCGAGGGGGCATCCTGATAGAGCTGGCAATGCGGGGTCGAATCTATCTGGAACCCCCCACCATGCGTAAGAAGCGACTGCTAGACAGAAAGGTACAGCATCCTCTGTGAGCATCCTCTTGTACAAGGGCGAATACCAATAGTACATTTGGGAAGAATCAAAAGATTTTAATAGTAATACAAGATGAATACCATTAACTCAGCATTCCCATTATCTAAACAGATTTAATTATCCTATAGTAAGGAGAAACTCAAATATTAATCTTAAAAGTTATAGGAAGCTCTCTCTTTTTTATGTAGGAAAATCAATTTGGGATGCTGTTGATTGTTTCTCCTTGTATACCTATAGCTATAACAGCATGAAATGGAGTATTATATAGGTGGAAGGAGTCATGTGGGTCAGGTCAGTCTTTGCTTAAACTTGGTTATTCTCTGATAGCTGTTCAGTTTCTCTCTTACATTTACTGCAGGTCCTCTCCACCATATGTACTATACCCCTGTATCTATTTTCTTACTAAGTTTTTCTGATCACACCTTCTTTACAAGTTCTCTGCTTCTCTAAGCACTCTGCTGATATCACCAGCTGCTTTTCAGTCTTCAGTTTACTTTGCTATTTTAACCTGTGTGGCATTTGACACTTTTGACCACCTCTACTTGAAACTTTGTCCATTCTTGTCCTTTGTTATATTCTCTGACTACGGCCTATTTTCTCTACTTCTCCATTCTTTAACATCCAAGTCTCAAGTTTGTATACCTTTGCTTGAATTTCTATCCTTTTGCAGCTGTTATTTGCCTTTAAGCTTCATCTATCACTTTCATGAGATAGACTCCTGAATTTCTAGTCATGCCTTCTTTTCCTGTCTCCAGAAATGTATCTAACTATGACTAGATATTTCAACTTGGCTAACCAATATCAGTTACAGTGCAGTTTAACAACTTTTTGACAAAATTGGCTTCCTTTCCTAACTTTTTCTACTTATTTGTTTGCCTATATTTTTTCCCTTATTCATTTGAGAGACAGAGATAGAGAGAGCTCATATCCACTAGTTCCCTCCCAAAATGCCCCCAATGGCCAGGCCTGAGCCTGGGCCGGAGACAGTTACTAAGAATCAGGAACGTAGACCAGATCTCCCAGGTGGGTGGCAGAAGCATGATTAATGGAGCCGTCACTGCTGCCTCCCAGGGTCTGCATTAGAGGGAAGCTGCAGTCCAGAACTGAACCTAGGCACTTTGATATAGGATTTGGGCATCTTCACTAGGGCAAATGCTGCTGCCTCCCACCTTTATTAATGGTTTCAAAGTTTGTTGCCCAAATTCAGGAAAGAATTACTATTGAACCTTTTCTCCATTATCATTTATATCCAGTTTGTCACCGCTGTCCATTTCAGAAGTTACTTTTGTCTTCCCACTGCCACCCCATACTGGATTTTAAACTTCCTGAAGACAAGGACAGCATATTATGCTTCTTTATATTTCCTGCAACAGTTTACCAGAAACGTTTTTATGACCTATTGAAAGATTGCAGCTTGAATGAAGTGAGTGAAGTCCTTTGTTTCTTCCTTCCTTGAAGGTATTGCTGAAGTCAGACAGCCCAACAGGTGACGTTTTACTAGATGAAACTCTCAAACACATCAAAGCAACTGAGCCCACAGAAACCGTCCAGACATGGATAGAGCTGCTCACTGGTAAGATGACTCAAAATGTTGCTCAAATTCCACACTTGTCATCTTTATCCTACCCTTAAAATTGGGGGAAAAGTGCAGGAATAGATATACAAATAGTCCACTAAGTATGCTAATAACAGAAAAAAACGTGGATAATCAATGCCTAAAGTATTCTAAAACTTCACTTTATCTTCTCTTCTTCTCAAGAAGCTTTTTTTTTTTTAAGATTGATTTATTTATCTGAGAGGCAGAGTCAGAGAGAGAAGTTTTCTAGATTATGTTTCACTCCCCAAATGGCCACAACAGACAGGGCTGGGCCATGCCAAAGCCAGAAGCCAGGAGCTTCATCCAGGTCTCCCACATGGGAGGCAGGGGCCCAAGGACTTTGACCATCTTCTGCTACTTTCCCAGCACAGTAGCAAGGAGCTGGATCAGAAGTGGGGCAGCCAGAACTTGAACCAGCACCCATATGGGATGCCAATGTTGCAGGCTGCAGTTTTACTGGCTATGCCATAACACCAGCCCCTACTTTTTTTGTTTTTATTATAGCTATCCAAGTAGATGTGCAGTGGTATCTCATTGTGAGTTTCATTTACATTAATTATATGACTAATGATATCAAGTATCTTTTCATGTGCTTATTAGTCACTTGTATATCTTTTGGAGAAACGTCCAAGTCCCTTTCTTACTTTAAAAAAAAGAAAAAAGCCTTTATTTAATTGAAAGGCAGAGTTACAGAGAGAGATCTTCTATCCTTTGGTTTACTGCTCAAATGGTCAGGATGGCTGGGACTGGGCCAGGCCAAATCCAGGGGCCTAAACTCCATCCAAGTCTCCATGTGGGTGCAGAGGCCCTAGCAGTTAGGCCATCTGCCACTGCTTTCCCAGCTGCATTAGGAGGGAGCTGGACCAGAAGTGGAGCAGCTGACACTCGAATTGGGATTCAGGCATTCCAAGTGGTGATTTAACCTGCTGTACCACAATGCCTGCCCTAAATCCTTTTTCCATTTTTAAACTGGGGTGTTTTCTTGTTAGTTAGTTTTAGAACTCCTTTATAAATTCTGAATATTATTAATCTCTTATCAGATGTATGATTTGTCTTTTCACTCTTTTGATAGTGTCCTTTGAGGCACAAAATTTCTTAATTTTTATAAAGTCCAATTTATTTTTCTGTTGTTGCTTGCACTTTTCATGTCATATTCATGAAATTGTTGCTATGTCTAACATCTTGAAGATTTCCCCAATGTTTTCTTTTTTTTTTTTTTAAGATTATTTATTTCGAAGTCAGAGTTATACAGAGAGAGAAGGATAGGCAGAGAGAGAGAGGTCTTCCATCCACTGGTTCACTCCCCAATTGGCCGCAATGGCCAGAGCTGTGCCAATCTGAAGCCAAGAGTCAGGAGCGTCTTTTGGGTCTCCCATGCGGGTTGTAGGTGCCCAAGGACTTGAGCCATCTTTTTTTTTTTTTTTTTTTTGACAGGTAGAATTATAGACAGTGAGAGAGAGACAGAGAGAAAGGTCTTCCTTCTGTTGGTTCATTCCCCTAATGGCCGCTAGGGCCGGTGCAGCAATCCAAAGCCAGGAGCCAGATGCTTCCTCCCGGTCTCCTATGCAGGTGCAGGGACCCACGTACCTGGGCCATCCTCCATTGCCCTCCTGGGCCACAGCAGAGAGCTGGACTGGAAGAGGGGCAACCAAGTGAGCCACAGTGCCGGCCCAGACTTGAGCCATCTTCCACTGTTTTCCCAGGCCATGGCAGAGAGCTGGATCAGAAATGGAGCAGCCGGGACTTGAACCAACATCCATATGTGATGCCGGCACTGCAGGCAGTGACTTTACCCACTACGCCACAGCACCGGCCCCTAATGTTTTCTTCTAAGAATTTTATAGTTTTAATTCTTAAGTTTGGGTCATTGATATATTCTGAGTTAGTTCTTATATATGGCTCAAGGTAAAGGTCAAACTTTATTCTTTTGGATGTGGATATCCAGTTTTCCAGCATCGTTTGTTGAAAAGAGATTTCTTTTCATCATCAAATGATGTTAGCAACCTTGTCAAAAAACAACTGACCATATAGGTAAGGGTTTGTTTCTGGGCTCTTTTTCTATTGCATTAGTCAATATGTGTGTTCTAATGCCAGTAGCAAACTATTTTAATTATTCTATCTTTGTAGTAAGTCTGTGTCAAGAAATGTGAGTCTTCCAACTTTTTTCTTTTTCAAGATTGTTTTGGCTCTCCCAAGCTCTCTGCAATTCTATATGAATTTGAGGATTGACTCTTCCATTCGTGTGAAAAAGGCTGTTGGAATTGTGATAGGGACCGTGTTGAGCCTGTGGATCACATTGGGTATACTAACTATGTCAAGTCTCTCTATTCATTAAGACAGGATGTTTTTCCATTCTTTAGGCCTTTGTTCTTTTTTTTTTTTTTTTTTTGCTCTTTTCTTAATGTAAAGAAAAAAATTATTGAAGATCTGAGAAACTATTCCTAAAAGGTCAACTTTTCCAGAAAACTGTAGCTACACAATGCATTGCATCTATTGTGTTAAAACATGAATTAGATACAAATACAAAAACCTTGAAATAAGCTATCATTCTTCAACAATTTGGCACTAAGAATCAGAGCATCTTGTCATATAGCATTAACACGTATTATAAAAGTGAATAGTGTCAAAGGAATAGAATCATCAGCATTCAAAAGCAGCTTTGTCAGCTAAGCAATAAGTCTACAGCCTGCCCCTCTGTTGTCTTTCACTGAATGCAATGGTAATGATACAGTCAGGCAGATAGGATCAAATTGATTAGATTTGTGAGCTGGAGACCATGCCTTCGCCCTGCCCCTTTCATGATCTCATGTCCCTACCTGACCTCCCCTTTTGGAAGCAGGTAAAAGGTGTGGAACGCCCACTGCCTCTCTGCCTGTGCTAAGCTACCTGTGGCTGCTCCTAATCATATGCTTTGCTCCTTGTGGCTCCCAGCCTGCTCTCTGCCTGGTATGAACCCAGCTTATGCTTCTAGACTTCTTTCTCCCTTAAATAAAGTCCTCACTTTCCTATGTATTTCCTTTCACTGAATAAATGTTAGAAACTCACAATGTTGCCTGGATTATTTGAGCTGATACGCAGAATTCTTATCAGAATAGACAGCAAGAACTTTCAAAATATTAATATTAAAAATTATTAAAAAGTTCGACGATTTCAGTAACAATTTTGAAAATTTTAAAAAAAGGTAAGAAAAGAAGAAAAGGAGCTGCCACCCCTTTTATTTTCTCTCTTTAAAATCAGAAAGAGGGGGCTGGCGCCACGGCTCACTAGGCTAATCCTCTGCCTGCAGCGCTGGCACACCGGGTTCTAGTCCCGATTGGGGTGCTGGATTCTGTCCGGTTGCTCCTCTTCCAGTCCAGCTCTCTGCTATGGCCCAGGAAGGCAGTGAAGGATGGCCCAAGTGCTTGGGCCCTGCACCTGCATGGGAGACCAGGAGAAGCACCTGGCTCCTGGCTTCGGATCAGCGCAGTGCGCCGGCCGCAGCGGCCATTGCTGGGTGAACCAATGGAAAAGGAAGACCTTTCTCTCTGTCTCTCTCTCTCACTGTCCACTCTGCCTGTCAAAAAAAAAAAAAAATCAGAAAGAGGGGCCAGTACTGTGGCATAGTGGGTAAAGCCACAGCCTGCAGTGCAGGCAACCCATATGGGTGCCAGCTCAAGTCCCGGCTGTTCCACTTGGTTTGTTGATGATTGGGAATTCATTACCAGAGAAAAACAGCTCTTTTATCTTCCTACCAAGAAGAAATGTGGATTCCATGCTAAGGATTCTGCAAATTACTTGAAATATGGAAACACAGATAATAAGGAGTATGCTGTTAATGGAGTTGTGGCAGGGATAAAAGAATACTTGGGGGTGGGAGGAGGAGCAGTGTTGTGGCATAGCTGTCCCCTGGGATACCAGTCCCATATGGGCACCAGTTCTAGTCCCTGCTGCTCCACTTCAAATCCAGCTCTCTGCTATGGCCTGGGAAAGCAGTAGAAGATGGCCCAAGTTCTTGGACCCCTGCACCCACGTGGGAGACCTGGAAGAAGCTCCTGGCTCCTGGTTTCAGATCGGCACAGCTCCACCCATTGCAGTCATCTGGGGAGTGGGCAGGCAGATGGAAGCTCTCTCTTTCTCTCTCTCTCTCTGCCTCTGTCTCTCTCATTCTCTCTGTAACTGTCTTTCAAATAAATGGATAAATCTTTGAAAAAAATTAGAATTAGCCAGCTGGACTCAGTTCAGGTGATCCCGATTTTGTTAGCAACATCTAAAGCATCATAATCAGCAGCCAGTGGAAGACGTGCCTGCCTCTCTCCGTCAGGTCTGATCAGGGTGTTGGCCTTGGCCACACCAGCGTCAGGGTTTCTTCACAGCTTGTTTGAGCCGGTGCTTGGTGGCCTTGACATCCACAGTGAACACGAGTGTGTCATTGTTTTCCATCTTCATGGCAGACTCAGTGCTCGGGAAACTTGATGATGGCAGAGTGGTCAAGCTTCTTTCTCCTGGGGGTGCTATTCTGGGACGTGGGTGATGTGCGGATCTTCTTTTTTTTGTGGTTGTGGAAGCGTTTCAGCATTGTCTTCTTGGCCTTCAAAGCCTTTGCTTTGGCTTCGGCTTCAGGAGGGGCAGGAGCTTCCTTGTTCACCTTCAGCAACGTGTTGGGGACAGTCAGGGGACAGCTTTACCCAGCTATGCCACAACACTGCCCCCCCCCCCATATTCTTTTATCCCTGCCACAACTTGATTAACAGCATTCTCCTTATTATCTTTGTTTCCAGATTTCAAGTAATTTGCATAATCCTTTAGAATGGAATCCACATTTCTTCTTGGCTGGAAGATAAAAGAGCTGTTTTTCTCTGGTAATGAAGTCCCAGTCATAAACAAACCATGGTTTTAGCTCTTCAGGAATCTTTAACTCCACTCTGTTTATGAATGTTTCTTCATTTTTTTTTTTAAGATTTATTTATTTATTTGAAAGGCAGAGTTACAGAGAGGCAGAGGCAGAGGCAGAGAGAGATCTTCCATCTACTAGTTCACTCCCCAATGGCCGAAACAGCCGGAGCTGGGCTGATCTGAAGCCAGGAGCCAAGAGCTTCTTCCTGGTCTCCCACGTGGGTGAGGGACCCAAGGACTTGGGACATCTTCTACTGCTTTCCCAGGCCATAGCAGAGAGCTGGATTGGAAGTGGAGCAGCCAGGACTCGAACCAGTGCCCATATGGGATGCCGGTGCTTCAGGCCAGGACTTTAATCTGCTGCACCACAGCGCCAGCTCCTTGAGATCTTTTTTAACAGAGGCATTCCCAGCTTTGAATTTCTCTCTGAAAATTGCTTTTACTGTATCTCATACATTTTGGTATATTTTAATTTGTATTCATATCTAAGTACTCTCTAATTTTCCTAGTAATTTTTTCTTTAATTCAGTGATTATTTATGTTGTTTATACATGTATGTGAATTTTTCCATTTTCCTTCTGTTATTGATTTCTAGCTTCATCCTGTTGTCACCAAAGAGGATACTTTGTATGATATCTATCTCTTAAACTCTACTGAGGAACGAGCTTTGTGGTTCAGTGGATTAAGCCACCAGTTACCACACCATCATCTCATATCAGAGTTTCACTTTGAGTCCTAGCCACTTGGCTTGCAGCCTAGCTCCCTGCTGAAATACCCAGGAAGGCAACGCAAGACAGCCAAGTACTTGGGCCCCTGAAGATTCTCTCTCTTCCTGTCTCTCCCTCTTTCTCTCTCTGTCACTCACCTTTCAAATAAATAAATAAATATTTTAAAAGAAATCTATTAAGACAGGCTAATCCTCCACCTAGCGGCGCTGGCACACCAGGTTCTAGTCCCGGTCAGGGCACCGGATTCTTCCCCAGTTGCCTCTCTTCCAGGCCAACTATCTGCTGTGGCCCGGGAAGGCAGTGGAGGATGGCCCAAGTGCTTGGGCCCTGCACCCCATGGGAGACCAGGAGAAGCACCTGGCTCCTGGCTTCAGATCAGCACGGTGCGCCGGCCACAGCGCGCCAGCCGTGGCGGCCATTGGAGGGTGAACCAACGGCAAAAGGAAGACCTTTCTGTCTCTCTTTCTCACTATCCACTCTGCCTGTCAAAAAAAAAAAAAAAAAAAAAATCTATTAAGACTTATTCTGTGACTTAATATATGACCTATTCAGGAAATATTTCATGTGCACTTGAGAAACTATGTATTTCTGCTTTTGTTGGGTGGTGTGTTCTATACATGTCCATTAGAACTAGGGGCTTATTATGTTGTTGAAGTCTTTTAGTAGTTATTTTCTGTCTTATTCTATGCTTTATAGAAATTAGGGTATTATTGTAAAACTCTCTATTTCTGTCAGCGGTAGTCTCTCCTAGTCTGCAGGAATATGTTGCAGGACCCCCCAGTGGATGCCTGGAACAACAAATAATACCAAACCATGTGAATACTGTATTGTTTTCCTATATACTTGATAAAGCTTAATTTATAAATTAGGTTCAGAAAGAGATAAACAATAGCTAATAATAAAATAGAATAATTATAACAATATACTGTAATAAAAGTCATGTGAATGTGGTCTCTCAAAATATCTTTTTTCTTCTTTCTTTTTTTATTAGGACAATTAGCAGTTAGTCCATTTTGAACAAGGAAGTGATATAAGCTACTCAGAGTATGCCCCATAGCATAAAACTTTTCCTCCATACCACTCTACCCCAAGGCTATAATTTTGGGAGAAAAATATCTTTCATCTGGTTAGGTATGTTATCTACTATTACACCTTCTTATAAAGCAGGCATGATATCAAATGCAGGTCAAGCATCTAAAAAATTTCATTTTGGGAAGTAAAACTCATTTGTGTTGAAAATGAACCCACATATTGACACAGAGCTTCTATACTAGAAGCCTTTATAGCATTAGAGAAAATTAAAGTGAGTTGTTTATATTTCCATAGTTTTTTCCATGTAAAAATCAAATTTATAGCTCATTTCATTGAAAAATACTCTTTCTTAAAAAGATTGTTTAGGAATCGGCGCTGTGGTGTAGCGGGTAAAGCCTCCACCTGCAGTGCTGGCATCCCATATGGGCACCGGTTCAAGTCCTGGCTTTTCCACATCCAATCCAGCTCTCTGCTATGGCCTGGGAAAGCAGTAGAAGATGGCCCAAGTCCTTGGGCCCCTGCACCAATGTGGGAGACCTGGAAGAAGCTTCTAGCTCCTGGCTTCAGATCCGTACAGCTCTGGCCATTGTGGCCATCTGGGGAATGAACTGCCGCCTCTGCCTCTGCCTTCCAAATGAGTAAATAAATCTTTTAAAAATGTATAAATAAATAAATAAATAAATAAGATTCATTATTTATTTATTTGAAAGGCAGAGTGACAGAGAGGGAAGGAATGACAGAGGTCTTCCATCTGCTCATTTACTCCCCAAATTGCTGCAACAGGCATGTCTGGGCCAGCCTGAATCCAGGAGCCAGAAATTGCATCTGGATTTCCCACATGAGTGGTAGGGGCCGGCACTTGGGGCATCTTCTGCTGCTTTCCCAGGCAAATTTTCATGGAGAGCTGGATCAGCAGCAAAGTACCCAGGACCTGAACCAGCACTCTGATTTGGGATGTGGCTGTCACAATGGCAGCTTGGGGGCTGGCGCTGTGGTGCAGTAGGTCAAGCTTCCGCCTGCAGTGCTGGCATCCCATATGGGTGCCAGTTCGAATCCAAACTGCCACTTCTGATCCAGCTCTCTATTAATGGCCTGGGAAAGCAGTGGAAGATGGCCCAAGTGCTTGGGCCCCTGCACCCATTTGAAAGACCTGGAAGAAGTTTCTTGGCTCCTGGCTCAGCTTCAACTGTTGTAGCCATCTGGGAAGTGAACCACTGGGTGGAAGACCTCTCTGCTGTCTCTCCCTCTCTCTGTCTATAACTCTGCCTCTCTAAATAAATAAATAAATAAATAAATAAATAAATATTTTTTTAATAGCAGCTTAACATACTGTGCTACAATGCCAGTTCCTTCATTGAAAAATATTCTGGGGTCAAAAATGGAGCAGCAGGGGATGGTGGAATAGGGAAGGAGCTTACTGATCTAGTCCAGAAGAAGATAGTAAAAATAGTGTAGATAGTGTAGTCTCAGGGAAGAGTTAGGGAAAAAACGGCAGAGGAGACTCTTCCGAAATTAGAGGGACACATTGAACCTACGTGGAGAGCGTGGGCGCACACAGCTAAGGACTCCAGTAGCCGAGAGCCTACGCACCAGTGCTGGAAAGTAAGCTCTCTGCTATGGCCTGGGAAAGCAGAAGATGGCCAAGTGCTTGGGTCCCTGCACTTGCATGGAAGACCTAGAAGAAGCTCCTGGCTTCGGATCAGCACAACTCTGGCTGTTGCAGCCACTTGAAGAGTGAACCAGCAGATGGAAGACCTCTCTGTAACTCTGCCTTTCAGATAAATAAATAAATAAATCTTTAAAAGAAAAATATTCTGACCAAATAATTTTGAAAAGGAAAGATAACCTATCTTCTAGTTTAAAATATAAATGCAGAGAGAAAAAAAGTCATATCTGCTGTTACCATGTTTAGGAATTTTACAAGGCATGTGCTGTTTCCAGGGAGCACTGCTACACTGACTCCCAGAAAGTCATGCACTATCCCTGGGCATCAAATGGCCATGTGGCACAGTAGGTTAACTTGCCGGTAGGGATGCCCACATCACAGGATTGATGTAGAGTAGCCTAGGAATGAATTCCACTTCTGTTTCTGATCCTGCTTCCTGATAATGTGCCTGGGAGACAGCAGATGATGGGCTAAGTACTTGGGTTCCTGCCACCCACATGGGAGACCCAGATGGAGCTCTTGGCTCCTGGCCTCAGCCTGGCCCAACCTGAGCTATTGTAGGTATTTGGGAATTAAACCTGCCTTTCTCTCTCTGTCTCTCTTTCCTCTCTGCCTTTCAAATAAATAAATAAATACAACTTAAAACAAATAAATTGTCAGCTTACCTGTTTTATGCTATCCACCCTGGTTCTCCCACAAACAGCTGCATGGCTTCTACCACACATATTATCCAGCTTGAAGCAATGATAAATCCCTTACATAAAAGTACTTACATTCAAGATGTGGTGAATCTCTTCTTCCAAGTGTAAATGCTCTTCATAAAAACATCTTAATCATTTCTTCTGATAATTTGTAGTTTATCTTTGCATATGGTTATGCTGTTAATTAAAGAATGGTTTCTCTCTCTTCAGTTCTTTTCTGTCTTTTCTATTCTTTTTTTTTTTTTTTTTTACAGCCAGAGTTAGACAGTGAGAGGGAGAGACAGAGACAGAGACAGAGAGAAAGGTCTTCCTTCCGTTGGTTCACTCCCCAAATAGCCACTATGGCCGGCACGCTGTGCCGATCCAAAGTCAGGAGCTAGGTGCTTCCTCCTGGCCTCCCATGCAGGTGCAGGGCCCAAGCACTTGGGCCATCCTCCACTGCCTTCCCGGGCCACAGCAGAGAGCTGGACTAGAAGAGGAGCAACCGGGCAGAATCTGGCGCCCCAACCGGGACTAGAACCTGGGGTGCCAGTGCCGCAGGCGGAGGATTAGCCTAGTGAGCTGTGGCGCCGGCCTCTTTTCTATTCTTAATCATTCTCATATTTGTCAGCATTTAGCTTCTGTTAGAGCACCTTGAGCTGGTGTAGTTGATTCAAGTCCACCAGGTGCAGTGGGGCCACCACAGGTCATCTCTGGACTTGTCCATGTACCAGACCTGAACCCTAAAATATCTTATTGTACTGTACTCTCTCTTCGTGATGTGGGTTGATACAATACCTACATGATGAGATTAAGTGAGGTGAATGACCCTAGGCATTGTGACTAAGCATAAGGCTACTGTGCAAGGGTTACTTGAACATAAACCCTGTAATACTGCAGTCAATCTGATAACTGAAATAGCCACTAACTGACTAACAGGCAAGAAGATATAAGCATGGATACGCTGAAAAGGATAGAATCCCATAGAATTTAAATTATTAATTGTTTATTTCTGGAATTTTCGAATTAATAGTTTCAGGCTATGCCAGACTGCAGTTAATTGACACCATGGAAAACAAAACCCTGGATAAGACAAGACTACTATATTTTGTTAAATTTTTGTTTTGCACAGATGCTCCTTTACTTACAACAAGGTTATATCCTAATAAATCCATTGTAAGTCAAAAAATATAAGACAAAATACATTTAATATACTAATCTACTAAACTTCATAGCTTAGCCTTTCTTAAACAGGCTCAGAATACTTACGTAGCCTATGATTAGGCAAAATCCTCTATCACAGAGCCTATTTTATAATATAATAAAGTACTTAATATCTCATGTAATTTACTGAATACTGAAAGTGAAAAATAGAATGGTTGAGTCGGCATTGTGGCACCATGGGTTAAGCCTGAGACGTCAATCGGATCCCATAGTGGAGCGCTAGTTCAAGTCCTGGCTCCTCTGCTTTCTGATCCACCTCCCTGCTGGAGGCAGAGAGAGAGAGAGAGAGAGAGGTCTTCCATCTGCTGGTTCACTCCTCAAATGGCCACAACGGCCAGGACTGGATCAGGCTGAAGCCAGCAGTCATGAGCTTCTTCCAGGTCTCCCACATGGGTGCAAGGGCCCAAGGACTTGGGCCATCCTCTGCTGCTTTCCCAGGCCATAGCAGAGAGCTGGACTGAAAGTGGAGCAGGGGCCAGCACTGTGGCATAGCAGGTAAAGCCGCCACCTGCAGTGCCAGCATCCCACATGGGCACCGGTTTCGAGTCCTGGCTGCTCTACTTCCGGTCTAGCTCTCTGCTGTGGCCTGGGAAAGCAGTAGAAGATGGCCCAAGTCCTTGGGCCCTTGTGCCCCCATGGGAGACCTGGAAGACTCCTGGCTCCTGGCTTCAGATCAGCTCAGCTCTAACCATTGTGGCCATTGGGGAGTGAACTAGCAGATGGAAGACCTTTCTCTCTCTCTGCCTCTCCTTCTCTCTCTGTGTAACTCTTTCAAGTAAATAAATAAATCTTTTAAAAAAAAAAAAGAAAGAAAGAAAGAAAGAAAGAAAGAAAGAAGGAAAGAAAGAAAGAAAGAAAGAAAGAAAGAAAGAAAGAAAGAAAGAAAGAAAGAAAGAAAGAAAGAAAGAAAGAAAGAAAGAAAGAAAGAAAGAAAGAAAGAAGAGCAGCCGGGACTCAAATCAGCACCCACATGGGATGCCGGGACTGCAGGCAGTGGTGTTACCCACTATGCCACAGTGCTAGCCCCTGTAGTTTTTTTGTTTGTTTTCTTATTTGTTTTTTGTGATACCTTTTTCTGATTTTGGTATCAGGGTAAAGTCAATCACATAAGTTAAAAATGTTTCTTTCTCTTCTGTTGTTTTATTTCCCCCAATTTTTATTTATTTATTTTGCTGGCTCACTCCCTAAATGCCCTCAACAGTTAGAACTGGGCCAAGGCCAAGTCTGGGAGCCAGGAATTCAATTCAGGTCTCCCATGTGAATGGCAGAAACCCAATCACTTGAGGCAACACTGCTGTCTCCCATGATCTGCCTTAGCAAAAAGCTGAAGCCAGGAGCCAGAGCCAGGTATTGAACCCAGGCACTGTGATACAGGACACAGGTGTCTTGACCAGCACCTTAACTCCTAGGCCAAATGCCTGCCTCTCTTGTTTTTTTAAATGAAGAGTCAGTATTAATTTTTCTTTTTTAAGATTTATTTTAGGTGCCAGCTCCATGGCACGTAGGTTAATCCTCTGCCTGTGGCTCTGGCATCCCATATGGGTGCCAGTTCGATTCCTGGCTGCTTCTCTTCCGATCCAGCTCTCTTCTATGGCCTGGGAAAGCAGTAGAGGATAGGCCAAGTCCTTGGGCCCCTGCACCCACATGGGAGACTGGGAAGAAGCACCTGGCTCCTGGCCTCGGATCGGCGCAGCTCCGGCCATTGCGGCCATCTGGGGAGTGAACCAGTGGTAAGGAAGACCTTTCTCTCTGTCTCTCCCTCTCACTGTCTGTAACTCTACCTCTCAAATAAATAAATAAAATCTTTAAAAAATATATTCATTTTATTTATTTTCAAGGCAGAGTTACAGAGATAGAGACAGAAAGAAAGATCTTCCATCAGCTGGTTCACTCCCCAAAAGGTTACCACAGCTGGGGGTTGGCTAGGCCGAAGTCAGGGACCTGGAACTCCATTTGAGTCTCCAACATGGATGGCAAGGCCCAAGTACTTGGGCCATCTTCCACTGGTTTCCCAGGCGCATAAGCAGGGAGCTAGATCTGAAAGGGAGGAGCCAAGACTCCTCCCAGCATTCTTTTTTTTTTTTTTTTTTTTGACAGGCAGAGTGGACAGTGAGAGAGAGAGACAGAGAGAAAGGTCTTCCTTTTCCGTTGGTTCACCCTCCAATGGCCGCCATGGCCGGCGCGCTGCGCTGATCCGATGGCAGGAGCCAGGTACTTATCCTGGTCTCCCATGGGGTGCAGGGCCCAAGAACTTGGGCCATCCTCCACTGCACTCCCTGGCCACAACAGAGAGCTGGCCTGGAAGAGGGGCAACTGGGACAGAATCCGGTGCCCCAACCGGGACTAGAACCCAGTGTGCCGGCGCCGCCGCAAAGTGGAGGATTAGCCTAGTGAGCCACGGCGCCGACCCTCCCAGCATTTTTATGGGATGCTGGCATGGCATCTCAGGCAGCAGCTTAACTTGCTGCACCACAACACTAGCCCCTATTTCTCTCTTAAATTCTGTCCATTTTGCATCTTATATTTTGGGATTGGTCCCTTTCTCATTATTAAATATCCTCCACCTTTTTTAAAAGACATTTTTTTAAAAGTCTATCTTATCTGATATTAGTGTAGCCACTCCAGCTCTCTTCTTGTTGCATTTTCCCTTATTTTAGTTTCAACATATTTGTATGTTTAAGTCTAAGTGTGTTTCCTATAGATTGCATATAGTTGGATCATATTTTTTCATTCACTCTGACAGTCTGTCTTTTGCTTGGATTGTTTCATCTACTCACATTTAATGTTATTACTAATATGGTAAAATTTACATCTGTAATTTACATCTGTCTGTCTCTCTGTTATTGTTGTTGTTCTGTTTCTCCTATGGTGCCTTCTTTTGTATTAAGTGGATGTTTTCTAGTGTAGTGAGTAATATTTTGTTATAATATTTTAATCTTTTAATTATCCTTAAGTTGTTTTTTAGGCTATTTGCTTAAGTGGTTACTCTAGGGCTTACAAATATACATCTTGACTTACAAAAGCTACCTGGGATTTATTAAAAAAATTAATTTCAATGTAATTCAAATAATGGATTTTACTTCCATAGAACTCCATTCCTCTCCCCACTTTTGTGTTAATATTGTTACATGTATTGCATGTGTGTAATGTATGTAAAACAAACAATACTCATTGTTATAATTATTACTGAAGAAGAAAGGTCAGGGGCCGGAGCCGTGGCACAGTAGGTTAATCCTCCGCATGCGGCGTTGGCAGCCCCTATGGGTGCTGTTTCTAGTCCTGACTGCTCTTCTTCCAATCTAGCTCTCTGCTTTGGCCTGGGAAAGCAGCAGAAGATGGCCCAAGTGCTTGGGCTCCTGTACCCACGTGGGAGACCTGGAAGAGGCTCCTGGCTCCTGGCTCCTGGCTCCTGGCTCCTGGCTCCTGGCTTTGGATCGGAGCAATTCTGGCCATTGCAGCCATTTGGGGAGTGTAAGGCAGAGTAGTGGAGCTCTTCATCTTTCAGGCCTGCCTCCGCTCTTAGACAGAACCTCTGCCCTACACTGAGGTAGAGGTGGGGACAGTGGCTCCTGCTGTATGAGTAGGCACTAGGCAGTGGGTGGTAACCCTGGTCTTCTTGGTTTGACCTTTCCAGGGCAGAACCTCTATGAGCAAGCTCAAGTGGAGCAATTGAGGTTCCAATACAACTGGCCTACCACACCTGGGAAAAGCTTCTGCCCTATAAGGAAGGGAAGGGAAGGGAGTCTCAGGGCTCTCAGCCACACCAGCCCAAACAGAACTTCTATAGAAATCATGTAGGAAAGACTGGTGTCCCAAAGAGAACATCCAAAGTACAGAATGATTAACAGTGTCACAGAGAGGTCATATAAGTAAGCGTGGAAATAAAATCCATAAGCTCTAGTTATAGGGGTCCTTGATAAGATTTTGGGTGAAGGTGTTTTAATGCGAAATATAGTTGTAGTCAAAACCAGAGTATTAAGGACAAAAGATTAAATGGATTGGGGAATTAATAGAGATTACGCTTTTGAAATTTTAAACCACTCAAGGTTCCACATAACTAGGTTACATTTTTTGTTTTTCTCTATTTATTATGTCTTATTTCTTTTCCCCACAGGTGAGACCTGGAACCCCTTCAAATTACAGTACCAGCTAAGAAATGTACGAGAGAGAATTGCCAAGAACCTTGTGGAGAAGGGTATTTTGACCACTGAGAAGCAGAATTTCCTGCTTTTTGACATGACTACTCATCCAGTGACCAACACAACCGAGAAACAGAGACTAGTGAAAAAACTTCAGGATAGTGTTCTAGAGCGGTGGGTAAATGACCCTCAGCGGATGGACAAGCGAACACTAGCTCTCCTGGTGCTTGCCCACTCCTCTGATGTGCTAGAGAATGTCTTCTCCTCTCTGACAGACGACAAGTATGATGTGGCAATGAATCGAGCCAAGGACATAGTAGAACTGGACCCTGAAGTGGAGGGGATTAAGCACAGTGCCACAGAGATGATCTGGGCTGTGCTGGCAGCCTTCAATAAATCCTAAAGCCAGTAGGTGGGTTCTCCTATCCCCTTGCTGGTTGTTGACCGTCAGAGACCCATACTGAGTTTTCTGTGATGAGCTGTTTTCATGGCTTTTTTTCCTCCCCTTCTCTTGAATCAGACTCGTGATTGGAGGAGAGCAACTTCAGGGCTTCTTCGTAGACTTTGGCCATTGTAGTAAGCAGGTTTTATTCTCCCTGTCCTTCCATTCCATAGGTGAATGAACTGGGTGAACCTATACACACCCAATAAACACTTTCTTCCATTTCTTGGCTTAGTTTCATCCACCGTGCTTTTTGATCAACAGAAATATTTAAGCAAGATTTGAGATTCTCCAGCAACAAAATGTGAATGAGATGAAGAGCAAACCATTTATTATACTGTTCTGTTTTCTGTCTTAAATAGATGTTTTCACAGCCTTTGTCTCTCTCAAATTCTGCTGAATAGTATAGCTAATTGAAATAATTGTTGGAGCAGGCATTTAGCTTAGTGGTTAAGCTGTCAGTTAGGACACCTGGCATAGTAACTGGTTTGACACCCAGCTCTGGCTCCTGACTCCAGGTTCCAGTCAACAAAGACCCTGGGAGGCAGCAGTCATGGCTCAGCTAACGTGGGAGACCTGAATTGATTTTCCAGCTTCCAATTTGGGCCAGATCCACTCCCAGCTGCTGTGGGAATGTTGGGGAGTGAACTAGCAGATGGGAGTTCTGTCTGTTTCTATCTCTGTCTCTGCCTCTCAGAAGAAAAAAAAAAGGAAGGGAGGAGAGATGGAAGGAAACAAGGCTGGCTGCCAAACTATCTTTGGATGGAGGGCCGTGGAAACAAAACTAATTTTTGGAGCAAATAGTCTCTGAGATTATATGCCTTGCTAGTGATTTTCTCATCTTTCCTTTTCTGTGATAATGAGAAAGTCCCAAATGTGATTGCCTAGATCTCATAGTATGCTCCCTCTTAGCATTATCACACTTCCTCATTTGCTGAGACAAAAAAATCTAACAGAAAAAAAAATGTATTTCGCCCACCTCCTTCATGTAGTCCACATTAGAATTAGTAAAGGAAGGGGGGGTGGGGTGGGGCATGAGAATGTGCATCCTTCGGCAGGAGTGTTCTGTTTCTCCAGACTACTGTAAATGTGTCTTCTCTGAATGAATGGAGTGAATTGTAAGCTTCAGTTGCCGAATAGCAGCTCCTTGAGTACAAACAGTAGATCTGATCTTCAGATCTTCTTGTTCCTTGGGGTTTCTTTGTTTCTGCTTCATGTATAAATTGATAAATCCTGTCCATACTTTAGAGTTCTGGGAGGTGGTTTTTTTTTTTTTTTTTTTTTTTTTGACAGGCAGAGTGGACAGTGAGAGAGAGAGACAGAGAGATAAAGGTCTTCCTTTGCCGTTGGTTCACCCTCCAATGGCCGCCGCTGCAGCCGGCGCACCGCGCTGATCCGATGGCAGGAGCCAGGATCCAGGTGCTTTTCCTGGTCTCCCATGGGGTGCAGGGCCCAAGCACCTGGGCCATCCTCCACTGCACTCCCTGGCCATAGCAGAGAGCTGGCCTGGAAGAGGGGCAACTGGGACAGAATCCGGCGCCCCGACCGGGACTAGAGCCCGGTGTGCCGGTGCCGCAAGGTGGAGGATTAGCCTATTGAGCCACGGCGCCGGCTCGAGTTCTGGGAGTTTTATCTATATGTAGTCATCCGTCTTGTTTACACATTAAAACACCTTCACCAGCCGGCGCCACGGCTCACTAGGCTAATCCTCCGCCTTGTGGCGCCAGCACACCGGGTTCTAGTCCCAGTCGGGGCGCCGGATTCTGTTCCAGTTGCCCCTCTTCCAGGCCAGCTCTCTGCTGTGGCCTGGGAAGGCAGTGGAGGATGGCCCAAGTGCTTGGGCTCTGCACCCATGGGAGACCAGGAGAAGCACCTGGCTCCAGCCATCGGATCAGCGTGGTGCGCCGGCCGCAGCGCGCCGGCCGTGGCGGCCATTGGAGGGTGAACCAACGGCAAAGGAAGTGTCGCTCCCCCTCTTCATGGAGGAACGACACAGGACCCTGCGCTGTTCTTTTGTCTGCTCGGCCCTTCCCGGGTTTGCTGCTGGTTCTTCCCGGGTTGGCTGCCGACCCCTCCACCTCCGTGGAGGGGCGGCTCCCCCTGCCACTTTCCCCACTTCTGTGGGGGAGCGGCACACCGCCGGCCGGCTCTCTCAGGGGCTGCACAGGTGTTCCTTCAGATAGATGTTCCCTGGTGCATGTTGTCTCTCTCCTCCTTTATAGTCCTCTTCCACCAATCCCAACTCTGCTACCCACACGCCGAGTACGCTGCTCTCCTCCAATCAGGAGCAGCTCCTGCAGCTTGTCAAGTTGGTGAGAGGCAGCTGGGTAGAAGCTGTTTCCTCCTCTCCCAGCGCCATATTGTGGGAGAGCAGATGCATAGAATAAGTCTTAATTCCAGTAACAGTCTAGTCCGAGTTGCTCCCCACAGGAAGACCTTTCTCTCTGTCTCTCTCTCTCACTGTCCACTCTGCCTGTCAAAAAAAAAAATAAAAAATAAAAGAATGATCCTATTTAGCGGGGCAATTTGGCATCATAAAGTCCAATGTTTGGGGTTATAAAGAGGACAGGCACTAAGTTGTTCTAGGTGCTGCCTATTGGTCACTGCAGAGAGACAGACTAACAAAGGGCTGATACAGGTGACCCAGATCTGCCATCGGATCCTCTGATTAGAAGTAATGAAATGTGGGCCGGCGCTGTGGCTCACTAGGCTAATCCTCCGCCTTGCGGCGCCGGCACACCGGGTTCTAGTCCGGGTCGGGGCACCGGATTCTGTCCCGGTTGCCCCTCTTCCAGGCCAGCTCTCTGCTGTGGCCTGGGAGTGCAGTGGAGGATGGCCCAAGTCCTTGGGCCCTGCACCCCATGGGAGACCAGGATAAGTACCTGGCTCCTGCCATCGGATCAGCGCGGTGCGCTGGCCACGGCAGCCATTGGAGGGTGAACCAATGGCAAAGGAAGACCTTTCTCTTTGTCTCTCTCTCTCACTGTCCACTCTGCCTGTCAAAAAAAAAAGAAGTAATGAAATGCTTTTAACTTCATCTACCCAATCTAGCACCAAAAAACTCCCCAATTCAGTTAACATCTAAAAAATGTTTCCCCTCAAGTGTCTGTCAGGTGAATAGAGATATAAATGCAATTGAAACAAATTCTGAATGTGAGGCTGGGTCAGGTTTTAGTCTGACTCTGAAAGTGCAAAAGCCAGTCCACGTGTGGTCTCCGTGGGACTTCTCTTTTCGGCCCATTTGAATAATTTGGCATGAACTGAAATCGGGTTTTTCGGTGGAAAGTTTCAGCTTGACTAGGGGTAGAAGTTGAGTTCTTTCTTGCAACTCTTAGTCAGTGTTCATTTTTATATAGTGTCAATAAGAGGAGGATGTCTTTAGTTTGGATCTGCATCATGTTCACTGCCAAACACCTTCTCATTTAATGCATATGGTCTTCACATTTCTGTATAATAAAGATCAGCTATTGCCTCTCTGATTCCTCTGTGCACAGTTTTATAACTTCATTGTTTTAACTGGAAATAAGAGCTTTCCATGCAATGCTAGTGAGGCCTCCCCCTTAACACTAGCATATCATCCTCTGTTTTGTCCTGTGTAGAAAACAGAGAAAAAAAAAAAGAAAGTTTATTGTAACATTGTATAGACTGGGGGACACTGCATACCAGTGCTGACCTGAACACCAGCTGATGTAAAGTCTGCATAGTATCTCCATCTCAGTCAAAGTAAGTTACCCAATTATACCATAACTACCAGGAAGAAAGTGAGTATGACCTGCCCTCCTAATGTCTACTTGCAAGTGATGCCTGAATTTATCTAAAAGCTAAAAGCCTGAGATCCGAAAGGTAGATAACACATCTATCACAGAGTTAACATGTAAACATACCATTGTGCTCATAACTGGCTTATTGTTCTTCCTTTCTTTACAAAGGAAAAACAAGTAGTTTATTTATTAGGACTGTTTATACTTTCCTGCTATTTTTATTTAAGACAAAGCACTGTCTCCATAGTCGTGTTCATGCAATGTTTTGTAAAATGTGTTACAAAACCCCCTGAATGCACGTGCACAGTGAGGTACCTTGCTACAATGCAGGTTTCTAGTAAATCAGTCTCTGGGGTTAGTACTTTAGAAAGATTCATTTTCAACAAGCTCTGTAAAAGCTTGCATGTTAAAATTTTAGAATACCAATCTTATTTTATTGCCTGCATTTTCATTCATCCAAAAAAATGAGAACTTAGAAACTGACTGGCACTTGCTAGGTACTGACATAACACATGCTTCTAACTCCCAAGAATGCATATTTAAATGAGCAAGAAAGATACTTTGTGATAAATACTCAAGTAAAAGTATAAACTTAATACTTCGAAGCAAAAACAAAGAACTTTCTTCCTGGGAATATTAGGAAAAACATTGAGAGTTACATTTCCTTATAGTGGTTATCATATGCTGGGCACTTTTGTTGTCAGGTACCATGCTAATTGGTTATTTTTTTTTTTTAATTTTTTTAGAGAGGTAGATACAGAGAGTGAGGTCTTCCATACACTGGCTCACTCCCCAGATAGCCGCAATGGCCAGCCGAAGCCAGGAGCTAGGAGCTTCTTGCGGGTCTCCCACGTGGGTTTAGTGGCCCAAGGACTTGGGCCATCTTCTACTGCTTTTCCAGGCCATAGCAGAGAGCTGGATCGGAACTAGAGCAGACAGGAGTCGAACCAGTCTCCATATGGGATGCTGGTGAAGGCCAGGGCTTTAACCAGCTGTGCCACAGCACCGGCCCCCCCAGTTGGTTTATGTTTTATCTCATTTATTCCTCACAACCCTAAAAAACCCTTCAAGGTTCTTTTAAAGAAAACTCGAAGGCCGGCGCCGCAGCTCACTAGGCTAATCCTCCGCCTTGCAGTGCTGGCACACCGGATTCTGTCCCGGTTGCCCCTCTTCCAGGCCAGCTCTCTGCTGTGGCCAGGGAGTGCAGTGGAGGATGGCCCAAGTCCTTGGGCCCTGCACCCCGTGGGAGACCAGGAGAAGCACCTGGCTCCTGCCATCGGATCAGCGTGGTGCACCGGCCGCAGCGCGCTGGCCGCGGAGGCCATTGGAGGGTGAACCAACGGCAAAGGAAGACCTTTCTCTCTGTCTGTATCTCTCTCTCTCACTGTCCACTCTGCCTGTCAAAAAAAGAAAGAAAGAAAGAAAGAAAGAAAGAAAGAAAGAAAGAAAGAAAGAAAGAAAGAAAGAAAGAAAGAAAGAAAGAAAGAAAGGAAAAAAGAAAAGAAAACTCGAGAGGTGATAGGCTTGCCTGAAGACACAGTGCCAAACGTGAGTTCAACCTAATACTCTCCATTTGAACTCAGTCTTCTAAAAAAAAAAAAAAAAAACTGATTGATTTGAAAGGCAGAGTTACAGAGAGGCAGAGGCAGAGAGAGAGAAAGAGAGTCTTCCATCCTCTGGTTCACTCCCCAGATGGTTGCAACGACTGGAACTGTGCAGATCTGAAGCCAGGAGCCAGGAGCTTCTTCTGGGTCTCCCACACGGGTGCAGGGGCCCAAGCACTTGGGCCATCTTTTACTGCTTTCCCAGGCCATAGCAGAGAGCTGGATCAGAAGTGGAGCAGCTGGGACTTGAACCAGCACCCATATGGGATGCCAGCACCGAAGGCGGAGGATTAACCAAATGAGCCACAGCGCCAGCCCCCTAAGTAAAATCTTAATTATCTCCTACCTAAAGTTTTCAGGGGAACCCTAGCTAGACTATCCACCTCTAGTATCTTTCAGCTTGGAATTCTGAATATTTTTACTTATTAGTAACAAATTTATCTTCCAAAAGAGCAGTCCTGATCTGCCATTCTCTGGCCTAAAAACCTTAAATGTCTTTCATTGATCACTGAACTATTCAGAAGTTCCTTAACCTGGCATTCAAAGCCCTCCACGTACTGGCCTCGAATCTGTTTTTCTAGACTTCATGCAATGCCTGTGACCTATTATACCCTACCTTCTTTCATCTTGACCTGAAAAACTCCTAGGTTCTTTAAAGCTCATTTCAAATACCATTTCTGTTATGAAGGCTTTTTTAGACCCTAAACTGACCATAAACCTTCCTTTGAACCCTGAAGCACTTCATTAATGCTTTTATTTGGATGCTTTTCAGATTTCACTTTGTGTGGTAGTCATTTCTGTAGGCCAGTGCTCTTCAAACTTTCCCATTAGCAGTGCACCTAACTGGGACAGCACTATGGCACGGCTAGCCGCCACTTAGGATCCGCACAAGTCAGACTGGAGTGACAGGTTGAATCGATGGCCCCCAAGTGCTTGGGTTCCTGCCACCCATGCGGGAGATGCAGGTGGAGTTCCAGATTCCTGAGCTCCTTGCCATTTGGGGAGTGAACCAACAAACAGAAGATCTCTCTCTCTCCTCCTTTCTCCTTTTAACTAAATAAAGCTTTAAAACCAAAACAAAACCTGTGCTACCGGTTTCAAGATTTGTCCGCCCTGAAAAAATGTCAGACCTATCCTAAGGGTTAAATTGTGGAACACCAACCAGTGTCCTGCAAAGCGACGGTGGTGGGGGGGGGGGTGGGGGCTAGGAACCAAGTGATACACCGGAACACTGTTGAGTCCCCTTTTAAAGTCCACTCTGACCTCTAAATTATCCTCCGGAAGACCAACAGTTTTCTGCTAACATAATGCAAAGCTTAAGGTTTACAACCTTTGGCCCCTCGGACGGTCTCCAAGCTCCCAGAGCACGGGGCGATAGAGCCCACCAAAGCAGCAAAAAAAAAAGCCCAAGCTAGCAGTCCCACCCCTAGGATCCCCCGCAAGCTTCCAATTGGTTCCTGTGGTTCACTGTCTTCCCAGGTTGGTCTCCCAGCTTGTCCGTCGCCTCCAAAGAGCCCACATTTAGCCAGCGACTATTGGCAGATAGTTACGTCATTGCCCCTATCTACCGCACTGCCATTGGCTCCCATAGGAAGGGGCGGTCGTAACGTCACGGGCGAGGGCCGCCATTTTGACTGAGCAACCCTAGTGACAGGAGCCGAAGCAGCAGCGCAGGTTGTCCCCGTTTCCCCTCCCCCTTCCCTCTGTGGTTGATTTCCCGGGCCCCCTACACTCCACAACCCCGGCTCTGCCATGTCCCAGAAACAAGAAGACGAGAACCCTGCGGAGGAGACCGGCGAGGAGAAGCAGGTGAAATGGAGGGGGTGCGGGCGGGCGAGCCAGGGGCGATCGTGATGGGGAGGGAGACGGTCTCCCACCGGTGCGGATTGGTCGCCATGGTCTCAGACTCTGCAGGGGTTGGCCACTTCTTGCGTCACGCAGAGCAGGCGTCTGCACGGCCTGGTGCTTTGGCATTGGTTAGTTGGGTCTGTTGTCAGTCAGTGCCGTACCCTTCCTGATTGGTCAATAGGACTAAGGCTGAAACCATGGAAGCAGCGCTGTGATTGGCCTGGCTTGGGCGCGGGGCGGGTGTTTGGAAAGACTGGGTGAATGAAAGGGGGGCTGGTGGTCCTGAATGCGATAGGTGTTGAGGGTTAGTAGAGGTGAGTGACCCGTGCACCAGGCAGGGCCCCCTGTCCCCAGTCCGCAGAAAGGTACAGAACGGCGTAAAGACGTCTAAAAAGGACCAGCGGTAGGGAAGCAGAGCAGAAGAGTAATCCTGGCTGGCTTAGGCGGCAACTTTCTCAAGAGGCCTTATTTTTGATAGTTGAAGATGGCCTATTGTTCGCCTTCTGTGAGGACCGAACTAGATCGAAGAGGACTAGCGTTCCAAACTTAGTAATGGAGGTTAGACCTGGCAAAGACGCCGGCAGTGGTGACGAGAGACACCATCTTCTTCCCCAGACTTCCAAGGCGGTGGGACTTAGTCCACCGGGATTCTGTGATGGAAACACACGCCAAGTAAACCCCCCTGGGGCTTGTATTTGACTTCCAACATTTAGTGCTGGACTCGAGGACCCGTGATGCTCCTGGTGCTCAATGTATGCCTTATTTCCGAGAGAAGGGGATGAAATCTCGCTGCAAAGAGCCGCCCGTTGATTCCAGGCCCTTCTAAAAGGCCACCAGCAAGGGGCAGCAGGGTCCTACGAACCAGTTGAACTCTTGGCATTTCCCCAGACTTCCACCATTTCCCCCCTTGGGGTAGGTGTTGATTTTTTGGTGAAAACTGGTGGGTACATACTAGTGAACCTACTGATCATGTTCATCTCTGGTTACCTGTCAGCTTTCTACCACGATATTATGGAAATATTGAAGCAGTGCTGCACTGCCGCCTAGGTGGAAAAGGCCACACAGCTAGTGTGCAGGGAGCCTTACCAGATGGCTGTCCTACCTTAAAAAGAAGGGAATATCTCAGCAGACTTAGCCCTTTGATTTCCCATTTGACCTGCGGGACAGCCTAGGAAACCTACTCACCTTGTGTCACCAGAAGTCCTGGCTAGCTCTATTTTTCCCTTGTCTTTCCTAGTGTCTGTGCTGAGTGAGCCATGACCTGCTCTGTGATTACTATGTTTAGTTATTACCTTTAATCCAGTACTGACAGATACTGGGTGGTTCCTTGGGCAAAGTGTGAGAAGTAGCGTGTCTTTTTCTTCTCATCATACAGTCATCTTGAACTTCAGGGATTTGAACAAAGGTCTAACTTAAAGTGGATGTGCTGGCGCTGTGACATAACAGGTAAAGCCACCGCCTATAGTGCCACCATCCCATATGGGCACGGGTTCAAGTCCTGGCTACTCCACTACCGCTCCAGCTCTTCTGTGGCCTGGGAAAGCCCAAGTCCTTGGGTCCCTGCGCCCTCATTGGAGACCTGGAAGAGACTCCTGGCTCCTGGTTTCGGATGGGCTCAGCTCCAGCTGTTGGTGGACATCTGGAAAGTGAACCAGTGGATGGAAGATCTCTCTCCTTCTCTCTGTCTCTGCCTCTCTGTAACTCTACCTTTCAAATAAATAAATAAATCTTTTAAAAAGATATATGGATATAGATATATAAAGAGCGGAGTGGAGATAGCATGTTTACCAGTAGGTGGATCTCCAGGGAAGTAGATCATGTAATAATCAGATATTAAAAGCAGTTATTTCTCGGTCTTTAATTCTATTTGGCTCATTTGTTTCTTCCAGGACACACAAGAGAAAGAAGGTATTCTCCCTGAAAGAGCTGAGGAAGCAAAGCTAAAGGCCAAATATCCAAGCCTAGGACAAAAGCCTGGAGGTTCTGACTTCCTCATGAAGAGGCTCCAGAAAGGGGTATGGGGCACAATCTCTTACCCTCTTACTTTGGAGCTAAAGTGGACTCGGGATAAAGTCTGTAGAGGTTCTGCTGGACACTTTTCTGAAGGTTCTGTTGTGCAGCGATATGAATTAGAAACTCGCAAAGAGCATGGCATATTATTATTGTAAATGCCTGATACAGTATCAGTTCTCTTCTAGTTTCCCATCTAGGGAATTAAGACTTCCTGTAAGAGCACTTGGATATGTGAGGAAAGGGGGAAAAATGTTGAAGGCTGGAATGCAGACTGCCACCAGACATTTGCCCAATTGGGGATAGTGCTTTTTAAGGATTGGAGATAAATTTTAGGGTACATCGTATCAGAAAAAGATCAAGTTGTCTGCCTACAGAAATCCTCAATTTGAGATGAACAGGTTTCTTCAGTCCTTGAAGTTAGCAGCAGCCATCAGTTAGACTCCCTCAAGAGAATTAACTGTTCCTGCCCAGAGTGGTTCTCACTTAGAGAAAGTCTGCCCTCAAAGCCATCTAGCGGCTGCTCGGGTCTCCAGTCCCCAGGAGCACCTGCAGCTGACAGAGGGGTTGTAAGTCATGAAGCAGGAGTGTGCCCCTCTGTGTGGGGGAAATGAAGAGTTAAACCTGTCCCTGTGGAGAATCCCAGTAACTGAGTCTTAGTCATAGATGATAATGCGATGCTGGTTTGCAGCTTACCTTGCTGTAGGCAAAGCAGGCGTGGGCAGGCTGTCACAGCCACGGAACATGTGTGGGAGTGGCAGGAGTCAGCACATTATCCTCATGAGCAAGCCCAGTTTCTGTTCCTAGTCTGAGAGAACAGTTTTGAATTTTGAAGGTGTTGGCTTGGATTTGATCTGCCGTTTGCTAGGACAGCCCTAGCTTGACCCTTCTCGTCCATCTTACTCATTTCTGGTTCCTTGGCACTGATCTGTTGCTTTGGACTTGGTAAGGTTCTCATTAAGCCCTTATGAATGAAGCAACTTGGGATGACCCATCCTGTACTGAGGAGGGTACAGAGGATGTAGGGAGTATCCCTTGATTCTGCAAACACATACTGTTGCTAGGAGTCTGATGCATACCTGAAAAAGGCAGAGCGCACTGGGGAGGAGCAGTAAGTGTGTGTGATGTTAAACGGTGTATGCGTGAAGTTAATCAAAGATGACTTCTTGGAAAATGTGAGTGTGGTTTCTTTATATTGGATGTGAGATGTCAGTCTCCTTGCTTTTGAGGAAGGCCAGAACTCCTCACTCACCTAAACCTCATTCTTATCTCTTAGCAAAAGTACTTTGACTCAGGAGACTACAACATGGCCAAAGCCAAGATGAAGAATAAGCAGCTGCCAAGTGCAGGACCAGACAAGAACCTGGTGACTGGTGACCACATCCCCACCCCACAGGATCTGCCCCAGAGAAAGTCCTCACTCGTCACCAGCAAGCTTGCGGGGTAACCTGGGCCCCCCTCTCCTCCCCTTCCTCACCCGCTGGACTTTATGTATTATAGGCAGGGATGGAATTGGGCAGCTAGTCAGATCCTCCCAGATTGCTAGCCGAAAATGCTGCTGCCGGGGCTCCCGAGGAGTTCATGTGGGTTGAAGAGGGGCTCTTGAGTTCATTTCTTTGGTTACATGGAGACTTCGCACCTTCACTGTAGCCCAGGTAGGGGCCGGGAAATAGGAAAGACCAGGATTGGATGATGCTGCAAACTTTTTCTCGGTGAGAAACTGGAGAGAGGTCATTTCTCCTCTTGGAAGATAATATCCCAAAGTGGTTAGGCTGAGCCTTGGGAATAATATGGCAGGTTGAACAGCCCTGGGCTAACCTGACGTGTTGGGAAAGGTAGATGGGATGAGATGTGTTTTCTGTGCTTCTGAGTGTTGTGTCCCTCGGGCTGCTGTTGCTTTGTGTGTTCCCTGCGGCAGGCAGAGAGAGTCCTCACCCAGGCCTGAGTGGTCTGCCTGAAACTGCAGTGCCCAGTTAACCTCTACTTAGTGTGGCTTACAGATTGCCCTGGCTCTTAAATAATGTAAAGATTGGCAGACATTGTTCACAGAAGATGGGCACCTTCTCTCTCTCTCTCCCTGCATGTTGCTTTTCAGAGTGTCATGGGAAAGTAGGAAGAGCAGTGGTGTAGGAGTCTAGACATCTGGGTTCTGGGTCCACTTGGCCTCAGCAGTACTGATGTAGAACCTCAGTCAAGTCATTTAGTCTCTTTGGATTTCTATTTCCTCATTGTAAAAATAGTTATTAAATATACATAAAATTGATGGTGATTGTAAAATCCTATAACTGCCAGCAGAAAAATTCTGTGCTGTGCGTTGGGTGAGCCTCTGTGCTGGGCAAGTGCAGAGGGGACCCTCCATCAAGGACAGAAGAAGTTGGAGTTTGCAACAGAACCTCATAGTCCTGAGCGTCAGATTCTTAAGAAGCTAGCCACGGGCCCCACCCACTTTTTCCCACAGCCCACGTCTGGACCTTAGCTGCTCAAGAACTGCTCCAGCAGCAGAGTTCTTGGCTGTGGAAACACGCTTGGTCATGCACACGTGGAGAGCCGTGCTTCAGGTGTAATTGGGTGCCAGGTGTATTGTTAGGGAGAGAGAAAAGGAAGGGGTAAACCACTGCAGGGCTGGAGCAGCAGGTTTTAGGAGATGATTCACCTTGGAGGAAGCTGGGGGGACGAGGGAGGGAGACAGAAATCCCTGCCTTCCTAGAGCGCAGTAACGTAGCTCTTGTGCAGTGAGGAGGGGTGGCAGTGGTGAGCCTGAACAGGTGGAGGAAAGGGGCTGCCGGTGGCACCGCTTGGCCTGAATCTTACTGAGTGTAACCTGCTTGATATGGCAGGAGGGCCAGGGTGAGAACTTACTGTTCGAAAGTGCAAGATTCTGGAATCCTCTCTTGCTCTTTGACCTCACAATTCTGAAATGCCAAACATTTGGCTTGATGAGGATGCCTGATGAATTTGCTGGTGTACATGTAGGAGAATAAGGTGTGTATCTGCTTCTTCCTGACTGGCCGTTCGATGTTCAGGCTGTCACTCAGATTGGATAGGAAAAGGTTGGTGAGGAAGGCATGGAGAAGAGAGCAGGCTCCCTGGCCCCCAAATTCCTTGACTGTCACTTGTAATTGTATATAATTTTTGTGTTCCTTGCTCCATTTCCTCATGCTGTCATCCTTAATCAAAAGTCCATGTGGGAAGGGGAAAATGCTGAACATCATTGTATAGTTTCCTTGACTGTCCCGACCATAATGTACATAAATATGTCATGTTATTATATATATAAATATATATATAATTTTGTACGTTTTCTTCATCTCTGATCTTCTCGAATTCTGTACTTTTTCTTTTCTGTGTCAGCTGCCTTCTCTCTCCGTCAGTTTGAGTCCTCAAGAGTTATGGTCACACAAGTCTGATTTTAGCAAAGGAGCAGGGAAATCAGAAAAGCTGTTGATCTCACTCCCTTCCTACCTAGTCATCTTCAGGGCTGAGAAAACAAAGAAACGCGCTGCATTCTGTATATGCCACCTGTTTCCATAGCTTGAAGCACAGAGCATCCTCAGCAAGGAAAAGTCATTTTATAACCCAAATGCAGATTGCTTTGGTTAAATTACTAAATCCACTCGAAATATCGTGTGTGTGGTCTGGCCTTGGCCTCCAGGCAGTGACCACTGTGCCACCTCAGTGTCGGTGCTGCAAGTGGCTGTGGCCAAGCTCTGCAAGCAAGCCCGCTTTGAGCCAGGCTGTGCACCTCCCTGGAAACCTCCAGCAATTTTGATCTCGTCTAAAGAATTGTTTTTCTGTGTTTGTTTTCCATGAGTAGTTCCAAAAAGGTAGAAAACATTGTTCTTTAGATAGGGAAAGACTAAAATATTCTTTTTTTTTTTGATTACTTTTTGCAACTTCCTTATAGATAGGAATGAGACATATGCCAGGTAGCCTAGTGATTATTAAGTATGAAGGAATCATGGGGTAGAATCTGGGATGGAATTCAGGGTTTTTCCCCTATTACTTGACCTTGTTTTTTGTTTTGTTTTGTTTTGTTTCTTCTATGTTCGTTCACAGCGGCCAAGTTGAATGATGCTGCCCGGGGCTCCGCCAGATCCTGAGACGCTGCCCTCCCTGGGTCCTGTGCTGGCTCCTGCCCCTCCCTGCCTTTGCAGCCAGGGGTCAGGTGGTGGCCCAGGTGCGGGCTGGAGAGGCAGAAGCCCCTGCCCGTTGGTGTCCCAGCACATGGAGCCCCTTGGGCCGAGCACCAAGACCTTGAACCTTTTTTGTTTTACCTTTTTTCCAAATAACTGTTGGGAAAAAAATCTCAATGAAATCCTGGGGGTGGGGTTGAGAGGGTGGGGTGGGAGATTTGGGGGGATATGAATTAGGGCTTGAAGTCGATCAAAACATTCCTGACTAGCCTCCTTCTTAACTGCGCAACTGGTGTGGGCTGCTGTGAGCGGGAGGAGGTGGAGCAGACTGGAGCTGAGGGACCACTTCAGCTCTGTAGATACATGCCTTGTTCGGATGTGGCTGGAGACCTGGTGTTAGGTGAGAGAAACTGTCGGTCTACGCATGACTCCTGCAGACAGCTCCTCTGGGTGCGCAGAGCAAGCTGAGAACTCATGTCAATTGTTCATTTGAAGAAAGTTCTATCCTTGAAATAGACTTGTTGTGGGGAGAAGGGCAGTGAGTGTGGGGAAAAGGAGCGATGAGCGTGGGGAGCCCCACGGAGTCCAGGGGACTTTTTCAGTATTTGAAATAAACAACAAAAAGACCCACAAAAAAGAAACTCAACCTAGAAATACTCTGAAGCAGTTGGTGTGTTTTATTGGGGTTTGGGAGAGGGAAGAAAACCATATTGAAGACACCATTCAAGGGAGAAGCTGGTGTGGGTGCCTGCGTTTCTGAGGAACTGGAATGTGGATGTGGCTGGGCTGCCCACTTCCGTCACTCAGGGAGAGGGAGGAGTGCTGGCATGTGCAGCAGGGCTCCCCCCCCCCCAACCCGCCCTCCACCCCTCCTGTTTCTGTAGCTCGTGTAGAAGATGCATCCGCCTCAGGGAGTGGCCCTGGATGGTGATCTGGATGGTTCCTGAAACCTAAAGCTTAGTCCAGGCCTTTAGTGTACTGTTCCTTCACAAGCTCCCCTCTGTGGCCGGCAAATGTGACCTCTTAGTGAAAAAACAAAAGAAACTCGGGTTTTTCTGCATGTGGCCAGCAGAAGGCAGAGTGACTCCTTTCTTCACGCGGTCCCCACCGGTACTACTGGAGTCGGTCCTGCCCCTGAAAGTAGTTACAAGCTGTTCGTGCAGTGTACAAAAGAAAGGTTACCACAGGAGAAACAGCCTCACACCAACAGCCCCCAGCCTGCCCCCCAGCACCCCCTGTGGTAAATCGAAACTACCTGCCCATGTCGCCCCACTTTGACCAAGAGAATGATCGTGCTACGTTCCCTAATGTGCCTGGTTCTCAGATGAGTGTGCTTCAAGGAAAATGGACAGGGTCCAGGAGACAGAGCTCTTCTTATCCCTGAGTGGGGACCACCTTCCAGACTGCAGAAAGCGGTGCTCTCGGTATCTGGCTCCTCTGTTTCTCCCTCCTTAATCAGAAACTTCCCAAGTAAAGCTTCATCTCTTTGTGATGTTAAGCTCTGCTCTCTCCTGATGTAGCCAGTGGATTGTGATTCATCTTAACCTTCTGCTTTTTTTTTTTTTAATTAGTTGAGAGACCGCTCCCATTGCCTGTCCTACTCCCCAAATGCTCACAAAAGTTGGGGATGGGGGCGCACCAAAACTGGGAGCCAGGAACTTAATCTCGGTCTCCCACCTTGGTGGCAGGAGCTCAGCCATCTGAGTCATCACAGCTGCCTCAGGATCCACGTTAGCAGGAAACGAGTGAAGCTGGCGCTGAAGTTGAACCCAGGTGCTTCAGGTTGGGACACAGGTGTCCCGGGTAGCATCTCAGCTGCAAGAATGAATGCACACTCCTCAAGTCGTAGAGCCGCATAATCTGGGAACACAAGGGAGCCTGTGGTGGTGGGGTTAGTGAGCTTTTTTTTTTTTTTTTTTTTTTAAGATTTATTTGAAAGGCGGAGTGATGGGGTAGAGAGAGAGAGATCTTCCATCTGCTGGTTCACTCCCTAGATGACTGCAGTAGCCAGATCTGGGCCAGGCTGAAGGCAGGATTCAGGAACTTCATCCTGGTCTCCTACATGAGTGCAGGGGCCCGAGCACTTGCGCCATTATCCACTGCCTTCCAGGGTACATTAGCAGGGAGCTAGATTGAAAGCCGAAAAGCTTGAACTTGAACCAGCAGTTTGGTACTGGATGCTGGTGTCACAAGCGGCAGCTTAACTTGCTGAGCACAATGCTGACCGCAGCCTTCTTAATCACCTCGAGCCCATCCTGACTTCTTTCTGATCATGTTATCCCTGGTTTCTGTTCGCAAGAAGGACGAAGCCGAAGATGGGATCATTCATTTTAGTACAGGTAAAGAAGTTGAGGTAGAGAAGTAAGTTACTTGTAAGGTGGCAAAGCTAGTTAGCTGAACAACTTTAATTAGTATCTAGGCTTTTTTAAATTTATTTTTGCCCTCTATTCTTGGCCTCCTTAGATCATAATTTTGGTTGGTAGTCTTAGGAATCCTGGGATGCCAAGAAATGTTTGTGGCTGGATCTGTATTTCAGTTGAACATTTGCCATTCCTCCTTCTTCACTCCTGTACTACAGGGCTAAGCAGCCAGGGCAGGCTGTTTCTGCAGTGCCTCAAATAGCTACTCCTGCTCTTTGTTGCAGCTGTTTTCGAAAGGCTTTCTCCCCAAGAGCTGAGTTGGGTTCTTCCACTGTGCTGACAGGCCTCTCAGCTGAGCCATCTGACATGCAGGGTGGCAGGGATGAAGTCACCACCGTCCAGCATTTATTTTAAGCTTCCATGGCCTGGGCATGGAAAAAGCACGCCAAAGAAAAGTAACTTGGAGAGTTGACATTAAGGATATCTGCGGTGAGAGCTAGCAGCACCCACACAAGCAGTCCTGGTGTGAATAGTGTTCTCCACGGAGCCTTGAGGGAGGTTCAAAAGGAAAAGGAATAAAAGCAAATTAACAGTCCCAAGAGCTCAGGAAAGGAGAGGCAGGAGGTGGGTTATTGACTGGGTTTTTTTTACATGACTTAACTAGTAAAGCTATGGTGGGACTCCCCATACATGTGATTTTTAATTCACAAGTAATGGGTAAACACTCACTTTGCAGTTAGAGATAATAGCTGTTACTGGGCAGATAAACAATGGAAGAAATGGTGTCTGCCCTAGAGGAACTTACAGCCTCATTGAGACACCATTTAATGGCAAGACAGCATAGGCAGTACAGTTGTGCACAGGGAAAACCCAGCTGGACTCATTAGATGGTGGGGGAAATGGGAATTAAAGTGGGTCTTGCAAGGTGGCTGGTATTTAAACAGTCCAGTTCAATTATCGCTGAATAGTGCCTACAACACGCCAGGCACTGTGGTAAAACACAGGTGATGTGCGGCTGCTGTTGCTTTCAAGGAGATGATACCCTGGTGGGGAAGCTACACACAGGAAGTGATACTGCAGTGCTGTACGGGGGCGTTGGCAGTCGAGACGCTACTTAGAGGAATAGGGATGAGTAAGAATTGCTAAATATTTTGTGGGTTTTGTTTTAAAATGTTTTATTTGAAAGGCAGAAGAGGGAGCTCCAGTCTGCTAGTTCATTCCCCAAATGCCTACAATGGCCAAGGCAAGAGCCAGAAGCTGGAAACTCAACCCAAGGCTCCACGTAAGTGGCGAGAATCCCAGTACCAGAGTCACTGCCACTGCCTCTCCAGATCCGCGTTATCAGAAGATGGAATCAGGAGCCAAAGCCAGGCATCGAAACCAGTTTCTCTGCTGTGGAATTGCAGACCCCCTAGCCAGTGTCTTAACTGTAAGGCCAAATACTGGCCCCTAATAATTGCTAACTATTTTGAATGCCATGCTAAGTTCTTACTTTACATGACCTCATTTAATTCTTAATAACTCTATGAAGTAGCTCTTTACTATTTCCATTAAACAAAAGAGAAAAAAAAATTTAGAAAACAAAACTAAAAGAAAAAAAGTAGGGCAAAGTAACTTCCCTAAAACCCCAAGTCCTGTAGCTGCTGAGAGCAGAAGCAGGATTCACTCCACTGACTGCAAAGGCTGGGGGAAACTGGTGAGACAGTCTCATGGAGTAAGTTCTGAAGGATGAACAGGATGTCTCCAGAGAAGTGAGGTGGACAAGGAAGCACACCTTGAGGAGACAGAGTGGATGCTGGTGTTTCCTGAAGTGGTGTGATCAGTCAGTCCTGGAGAATGGCTGGAGGCCAGGCCAAGAAGATAGACAAGAGCCAGTGGCGTGCAGGCAGGTGTAGGGACCAGGAAGGGGACACTAGCCAGATCTGAGTTAGGCCATTGTCAAAAAAACCATGTGGAGAAGAGACTTAAAGGGATGTACAGTGACAGACTAGTTCTAGTATTAGGCCACCTGGTTTTAAATCATCATTTTGACAACTCTGGACAAGTTTCTTAAACACTTCCTAGGGGGCCAGCATTGTGATGCAGTGACAAGGCTGGCATTCCAGCCATTCCAGCTCCTAGCTAATGTGCCTGGGAAAGCAGCAGAGGATGGCCCAAGTACTTGGGGCCGTGCCACCCACAAGGGAGACTCAGATGGAGTTCTTGTACTGGCTTCAGCCTGGCCCAGATGGGCATTGTGGCCACTGGGAAGTGAACCAGTGGAAGGAAGATTCATTCTACCTCCCTCCCTTCCTGTCTCTCTGTTACTCTGCCTTTTGAACAAATCAATCTTAAACAAAACAAAAAACACATCTCTCTTCTTCAGTCTACTTATTTGCAACATAAGAATGATGTGTCGGCCAGCACTGCGGCTCACTAGGCTAATCCTCCGCCTTGTGGCGCCAGCACACCGGGTTCTAGTCCCGGTCAGGGCGCCGGATTCTTTCCCAGTTGCCCCTCTTCCAGGCTAGCTCTCTGCTGTGGCCAGGGAAGGCAGTGGAGGATGGCCCAAGTGCTTGGGCCCTGCACCCCATGGGAGACCAGGAGAAGTACCTGGCTCCTGCCATCGGATCAGCGCGGTGCGCTGGCCACGGTGGCCATTGAAGGGTGAACCAACGGCAAAGGAAGACCTTTCTCTCTGTCTCTCTCTTTCACTGTCCACTCTGCCTGTCAAAAAAAATAAAATAAAATAAATAAATAAATAAAAGAGTAATCTGAGGAGTAGGATTTATTCAGGTAAATGGTTTAGACTGGAAAAGGGGGTCTTCCAGGTGGGAAGAACACTATGTAAAAGGATTCAGAGCAGTTACATTGTGGAAACTGAAAATTCAGCCACAGGAAACATGGGAGGGTGAGGCCAGAAGAAGGAAGCAAGATTCAGATCAACAAATAGGCCCTTTGGACTTTGTCCTAGAGGCAATGAGAAGCTGCTGTTCAAAGATCTTTTGCAAGGCAGTGGCATGATCAAGTAGGCTCTGTAGAGTAATCTGACTGCAGAGAAAGGGACTGGCAAGAGTAAAACGTATGTGGTTGTGCTAGTAGTGAGATGGGAAAACAGAGGGGGCTGGCTGCGTGAGGAGAAAGAGGAGTTCACTCTGGAGCAAAATAAGTTTAAAGTAAGAATAAAACTCTTTAGGTGGAGAATTCTCTGCTGCACTTCACTTAGCGAGTTGAATAAAGAGCCAGACACTTTATTATGTTGGTACAATACTGTGGGTGAGATAAGAATAGGAGCTGAATAGTGACAGTGAGGAAAAGGAGTGAGTAGTTAAAGAGATCTATGGGAAATACAGTGAGTAGGATTTGGCGTGGGATGTGGGACTCGGGAAGATGAAGGAGTCTAATAAAAACCGGGTTTCTGGTTTGGATTATTAAATGATGATGCTGAAACCCACATTGGGAATACAAAGGAAAGAACACATTTGGCAAGGAAGATAATGAGTTGAATTTTGCAGAAAGGTTGATTTGTCCCATAGGACATCCAGGACTAGTTGACTAATAGGCTGTTGGATTCATGAGTCAAATTGGAGCAGAAATCAAGATAGATGCATGGAGGCTGGCATTGCAGTGCAGCTGCCTGCAACACAGGCATCCCATGGAGCACCTCGGTGACCCTGCTCCCTAATGATGTGCCTGGGAGTCCAGCAGAAGATAGCTCAGCTTGGGCCCTGCCATCCACAGGGGAGACCCACACAGAGTCCCAGGCTCCTGGCTTCAGCCTGGCCCAGCCATGGCCATCTGGAGAGTGAAGCAGTGGATGGACTGACGTTTTCTCTCTCTCTCTCCTCTCCTCCTCCTCTCTCTCTCTCTCTCTGTGTGTGTGTATGTCTATCCCTCTTTCTGTATCTCTGCCTTTCAAATAAATAAACCTGTTTAAAAAAGGAAAAAGATAGGAGATACATCTTGTGGACTTCAGGATACACTAGCAAAGCCATGAAGTGAAAGCACTTAGAAAGAGTGGAGAGCTGACCCTAATGAACGCTAACATCTAAAGGGAATAGAGAAGGGCCAGCATCATGGTACAGCAGGTAGGCTGCTGCCTGTAATGCTAGCATCCTGTAAGAGCATCCGGAGGGCTCCTGGCTTCAGCCTGGCCCAGCCCCAGCTGTTGGCAGCCATCTGGAGAGTGAACCAGAGCTAGATACAAAAAGTCATCTGACAAAGGAACAAGGGGTATAAAGGTGGTGAATGACAGTTTAAGTAATCCACCTAATTCAGGCCACATTAGGAAGTAGGCCAAGGAAAGTGTAATCAACTCAGGTTAAGAAAAGTCTTCATGGGGCCAGCGTTGTGGCGTAATGGCTTTAACCTGCAGTGCCAGCAGCCCATATGGGTACCAGTTCATGTTCCAACTGCACCACTTCAGATCCAGCTTGCTGCTAATAGCCTGGGGAAAGCAGCAGGAAATGGCCCACGTGCTTGGGCCCCTGCCAACCACGTGGGAGACGCAGAGGAAGCTCCTGGCTTTGGCCTGGCTCCTCCCGGGCCATTTGGGAAGTGAACCAGTGGATAGAAGATATCTCTCTGTAACTCTGACTTTGAAATAAATGAATAAGTCTAAAAAAAAAAAAAAAAAAAAAAAAAACCTTCCTAAGGTCAAAGAGCAGATGATACAGAAGCACAGGATGTGAGTAATCTGGAAGCTCAGGACATTATAGTCAGAATGATGTTCGAGTTTATAAGATTCTGGAGTTGGAACTCTTCTGTGTTAAGGTCAAGGGTAAGGGGGTGGTGAACTGGAGGAAAGGTAAAAGTCACTGGAGTGTTAAAGAACTAAGGGAGTTCCCACATACGGCACTGAAGGTAGGTGGCACATTTAGTGGGGGCTTTACTCTGTTATCTGTTGTTTAAAATCAGCTGTATGTTTAAGTTTTTATTTATTTGAGAGACAGAAATAGACACAAAGAGAGAGAAATCTATTCGGCTAGTTAGCTCCCCAATAGCCAAGATTAGACTGAGCTGAAGCCAGGAGCCAGGAACTCAATCCCGGTCTCCCATGTTAGCACAGGAACCCAACTACTTAGCCACCACCACTGTTGCCCAGGGTGTGTATTAGCAGGAAGCTGGAATCAGGACCCAGAGCTGGCAATCAGACCCAGGCGCTCCAGTGAAGGACATGAGTATCCTAACTGACATCTTAACCACTAGACCAAATGCCTGCCCATGTAGTTATTTATTTATGTACTTACTTACTTAATTACTTACTTATTTGGAAGGCAGAATTACAGAGAGGCATAGGCAGAGAGAGAGAAGTCTTCCACCCGCTGGTTCACTCCCCAAATGACGGCAATGGCCAGAGCTGAGCTGATCTGAAGCCAGGAGCTTCCTCCGGGTCTTCCCATTTGGGTGCAGGAGTCCATGGACTTGGGCCATCTTCTACTGCTTTCCCAGGCCACAGCAGAGAGCTGGATCAGAAGTGGAGCAGCCGGGACTTCAATCAGTGCCTATATGGGATGCAGGCACTGCAGGCTGGGGTTTTAACCTGCTGTGCCACAGTGCCAGCTCCTAAACATCACTCTCTTCTTCTTCTTTTTTTTTTTTTTTTTTTAAGATTTATTTATTGGGGCCAGCGCCGTGGCTCACTTGGTTAATCCTTCGCCTGCGGCGCTGGCATCCCATATGGGCACCTGTTCTAGTCCCGGTTGCTCCTCTTCCAGTCCAGCTCTCTGCTGTGGCTCGGGAATGCAGTGGAGGATGGCCCAAGTGCTTGGGTCCCTGTACCCACATGGGAGACCAGGAGGAAGCACCTGGCTCCTGGCTTCGGATCAGGGTAGCTCTGGCTATAGCGGCCATTTGGGGGGTGAACCAACAGAAGTAAGACCTTTCTCTCTGTTTCTCTCACTGTCTATAACTCTACCTGCCAAATAAAAAAATATATTTATCTATTTATTTTAAAGTCGGAGTTACACAGAGAGAAGGAGAGAGAAAGAGGTCTTCCATCTGCTGGTTCACTTTCCAATTGGCTACAATGGCCAGAGTTGTACTTATCCAAAGCCAGGAGCCAGGAGCTTCCTCCGGGTCTCCCACGTGGATACAGGGGCCATCTTCTACTGCTTTCCCAGGCCACAGCCGAGAGCTGGATTGGAAGTGGCGCAGCTGGGACTCAAACCGGCGCACATATAGAATGCCGGCACTGCGGGCGGCGGGCTTTACCCGCTTTGCCACAGCACTGGCCCCTAAACATCACTCTTGATCTAGTGCCAGCTGCCTATCTTAGAGTATCAAACACAATTTAACTTCTCCTAGTGTATTTAGATTTTTAACTGGAGACAAAAGTCTCATGGTAGATTTTCAAACATCAGCATTCTTGCTGGAAAATTTGGGGGTCAGAAGTAACTTACTGTCGCTAGAGTCATCCCACGTGGATACCACGTACATTACAGGGGAAAACCCCGTGTCTTTCAGTGATCACGGGTCTTGGTTTGACACCAAGGCCTATGTCTGAAGTGCTTTTTTACGGTTAGGGAAGTGTGCATCATCCTCCAGCTTCCTCCATTGCATTTCTGAATCATTTCTTTGCCACTGATTTAAACTAAGTTCAACTATTTACAGGAATTAACCACAAGTAGAGATCACGGAATTCAGTGTCTTCTTTGTCCAGAGAATGGAGGCTAAGGTACCCTGCCTTTTGCGTTGTACAGCCCGGATCAGGCAGGTTTCCTGTACCCTCGTCTCTAGAAGCAGCTGACTCCCCAGCAAAGTTGGACGCCATCTCACGTTTATTTTGCTAGAAGTAAACTAAATACTTGTTTTGCAAATTTAAGAAGAACTCAGGGTGAGGGGAACAAGCAAACTCCCCTGACACCCCCTTCAAGTAGCTTACTTATCACCAGTGCCCCTGCAGAGGACCACGGAGCTGCCTGTGCATGCCAGCGTCTCTTAATTCAGGGTTTCTCAGTCTTGGATTCTGACATTTTACATCAGATGAATCTTTGTTGTGGTGGGAGCTGTGCTGTGCATTTCAGGATGTTTTAATTTCTTTTTAGTGCTCTACCTCCTAGTTGCTTAACTGGGACGGTGAAAAAAAAATCTCTAGACATTGTCAAATGCCCTCCTGGGGACCCTTGGTTAAGAATTACCAAGCTAACTTAAGGAAGGGCCTTTTGGATCCCTGGCTTGGGCCCATTGAGCCCTCACAGCCATGCCTGTTTTTACTCTTGGACTCTTGGCTTCTCTGCCTCCATTTTACTTCTGGGGCTGCCACATCTTCATCAGATGAGTGCCTTCATCATCCAACCTCTTTGTACCCTCACTGGCCCTGAAAGTGGCACCTGGGTGAAAAAATAGGAAGCAAAAGCTTCTACCTTTCCCCTCTTGCACCAAGGGGATCCCCCAGTTGCATAGGAATTTGCATAATTGGTAAAAAAAAAAAAAAGACAGAACATGTGCAGGGCTCAGCAGGTGACTGCTGTGAATCAAGGAAGAATCAGGGCTGTAAGGCCTTTCCTACCTTGTGGGGGTGCTGGTAGGGAACAGATGCGGGCATGCCACGGGAATCTGCATTTTCAGCACAATTTCCCCTTGACTCAGCGGTCCCACTTCCCCTCCCAGTTCAGATTATCCACAGTGCTCATATTTTGACACTGTGTTGTCATAGAAACAAAGCAGATGGTTGCTATGGAGATTTGTTTAAACACAGTCTAGAACGTGAGCCAACCTGAGTGGTGGTATGACTGGCAGTTCTCACAAGGACCTGTGTTTTCCTTCCTCTTCATCTGCCATTTCCCTTTATCTTCTCTTCTCTCCACGTTTTCATGCTTCTCCCTTCTGTTCCCAGATGCCACTTCGTACTCCTCAGCCCTGTTCTTAAACCTGTCCTTTCCTCAGGAAGTCACAGTTTAAGAACAGGATTATTATTAGGGTGGGCATTGTGACAGAGTGGATTGAGATTCTGCTTGAGATGTTTGCATCTCAGGTTGGAGCACCAGTTCAAGTCCTGGCTACTCTGGACTTCTGATCCAGCTTCCTGCTAATGCACCTGGGATGTAGCAGTTAATGGCTCAAGTACTTGGTTTCCTGCCACCCATGTGGGAGACCTGGATGGAGTTCCTGGCTCCTGACTTCAGACTGGCCCACCCTGTCTGTTGCAGGCATCTGGGGAGTGGGCCAGCAGATGGAAGGTCTTTCTCTCTGACACTCTGCCTTTGAAATATTTAAAAAGCACAAAATTATTTCACTCTGACCTTCAGACCTTTCATTATGATAATGACAATAAAAATCTTATATGGCTTATGAGATTTTAGAATTAAACTGAAGATACGAAATTCTTATCATGACTGGCAAAGCAGATGCTCAGTAAATGACATGTTTGCTAGAATAAAATCCTGCTCTGGGGAACCTAGAACCAGCCAGTTGGAAATCTGTGTTTCCTCTCTCTCTCAGTAGGAAAAAGCTACTTAGTGGGATTGTTCCTGGTCCTATGGAGTGACGAGCAAAATTGTGGAGAAGGGGGTTTGCTTTGTTTGTCTTTATGGTACTCAGCTGGAAAGCTATTTTGAGAAAGAATCTGGGCATAGGATCCCCTCCTTTCTGCAATTTGAAATGAAAGCCACAGGGAACGGAAGACATGAGACGCAGCGTCATCCTTGCCTGGCTGAGACGAGAGGAAAAGGAAGCAGACTGCTCTCTGGGCTTGGGCTTGGGCTGCCCTCCTCCAGCACCAGTGTCCTGGGCTGGGCCTCATGCCTACTGCAAAATCTACGTGTAATATCTGTTGAGTTCTGGGGGAAAACAGAAACTAAAACCCATGTGTTTTTCTTTTTCTTTCTTTTTTAAATATTTATTTTATTTGAAAGGCAGAGTTACAGAGAGGCAGAGGCAGAGAGAGAGAGAGATCTTCCATCTGCTAGTTCACTCCCCAAATGGCTACAAAGGCCGGAGCTGAGCTGATCTGAAGCCAGGAGCCAGGAGCTTCTTCCGGGTCCCCCACGTGGGTACAGGGGCCCAAGGACTTGGGCCATATTGTACTGTTTTCCCAGGCCATAGCAGAGAGTTGGATTGGAAGTGGAGCAGCTGGGACTTGAACCGGCACCCATATGGGATGCCAGCATTGCAGGCTGTAGCTTTAACAGCTGTGCCACAGTGCTGGCTCCGTGTCTTTCTAATACTGCAGAGAGAGCAGGTAATTCCATCCCTGAAAATAAGTAAGATCATCTCTTCTTCAGCTCGAATTTAGTGTATAGTTCTTTTCTTTATATATATATATATATATGTATGTATATATATTTATTTATTTATTTGAGAGGTAGAGTTACAGATAGAGAGAGTGAGAGACAGAGAAAGAGGTCTTCTATCTGCTGATTCACTTCCCAAATGGCCACAATGGCCGGAACTGGGCTGATGCAAAGCCAGGAGCCAGGAGTTTCTTCCAAGTCTCCCATGTGGGTGCAGGAGCCCAAGCGCTTGGGCCAGCTTCCACTGCTTTTCCAGGGCATAAGCATAGAGCTGGGTCAGAAGAGAGGCAGCCAAGACTAGAACCAGCACCCATATGAGATGCCAGAACCAAAGGCAGAGGCCCAGCCCACTATGCCACAGCACCAGCCCCTGTACAACTATTTTCCTGCAGTGCATCTCAGCTCCTGTCAACACACTGAGGTGCTAAAAAGAAGAGAACATTATCTAATTTGTGGCTGGCCTTTGTTATTTTTCTGAGATAGATGATTATTGTCTTGTTTTTACAGTCAAAATAAAATTTTTTAAAAAACGGATCATATTGGAAAAGGTCTGGAAGAATAAATATTAAATTTAGAATTGCAGTTACATTCAGGGGGAGTTAGGGAAATGAAATTGGAGGTGGTAGCTAAAGGAACTCATCTATAATGTTTTTACTTTTTTTTTTTTTAAAGATTATTTATTTTTTTGAGAGGGAGAGACAGAGAGAAAGGTCTCCCACCCACTGGTTCACTCTCCAGGTGGCTGCAAAGGCTGGAGCTAAGCCAATCTGAAGCCAGGAGCCAGGAGCTTCTTCTGGGTTTCCCATATGGGTCCAGGGGCCCAAGCACTTGGGACATCTGCTGCTTTCCCAGGACATAGTTGAGTGCTTGATCAGAAGAGGAGCAGCCGGGACTCACGTCGGCACCCATAAGGGAATCCAACACCACAGGCAGAGGCTTAGCCCACTGTGCCATAGCGCCGACCCGATGTTTTCACTTTTTTACAAGAATATTCATGTACTAATTGACTGGTAAAAAAAATTAAATTTCAAAGCAGATGTTTGTCCTGGCAGTTAAGACATCAGCTGGGATGCCCCCATTCCATTCCAGAGAGCCTGGGTCCTGTGCCCAGCTGGGCTCCTGACTCCGGCTTTCTGCTAATGCAGCCCCCCGCCGGCAGCGTCACCTGCTCAGAGGGACCGGACTGGCTTCTCAGCTCCTAGTTCAGCTCGCCTCAGTCCTGGCTAGTGTAGGCACACAGGGCAGTGAGCCAGCAGGTGGGAGTGTGTGCACTCTCTCTCTCTCTCTGCCTCTCAAAAAAATTGTTTTCCAGTCAATTTTCAAATTAAAAGTAAGGCTACTGTTTAAAATTTCAGAAAAGGCAATTTACCTAAAATCACTTAGTAAATGACAAATGCCAACGGACATGAGCAGATCGTGTTGTACCAGCTTGATGACTACCCTCTGACTGGGCCAGTGTGGTGTGCCCAGGTCACAGTCCAGATGAGGAAGGAGGAAGGACGTTTGACGTCACTGACAGAGGAGATTAGGTTTCATAC